>NC_086446.1:570112019-571357019 GCF_028390025.1 Pseudophryne corroboree | reverse complement strand
GAATTTCATCGCCCCCTTTTCAAGGTGTACGGTGATAATGTTATATCAGGTTAGGTTTGGTGCACTGCCTGTGGTGGATGTGCTTGGCTGGCTGGATAACTGTTCATCTTGAACTTCTGTACTGCCGTTTTCACAGGACACATGATAACGGCAGTACAGAAGTTCTTTCTACCTCATTCAACACTTTTTCATTGCATCAGTCTTATCTTGCTGGTTATCCCTTACTAGTTTCCCCTCAATTTCTTCCTATAAGTCTACACTTCCATCATCCTCTCATCCACAGGGCTGTAATTAGGGGTGGGAGAGAGATGCTGAGACCCGGGCTCAGGGCTTCTTTATTCACTCTTATCCCCTCTTTATTCACTTTTCTCTATAGCCCTGATTATTATACACATCTCTCTCACCCCCCCCTCCTCTCTCTCTCTCTCTCTCTCTCTCCCACTCTTCCTCTCTCTCCCCCTCTCTTCCCATAATTCAATATATTTCTCTATGCCCAGTTTCCTCTTCTTTCACTTTGTCTTCCTAGTTCTCCCAGTCTGACTACCCCCCTCTTCCCATAATTACGTAACTGCTCTATTTGTTTCTCTCTCTCTCCCTCACTATCTCTCTTTCACTCTCCCACTATCTCTTTTCCCCATCTCTTTCTCTCTCCTTCTCTCTCTCACGCCCTCCCCTCTCTCTCTCCCCCACTATCTCTCTCCCCCACTATCTCTCTCTCCCTTCTCTTTCTCTCTCTCTCTCACTCCCACTCTATCCCCATCTCCTCTCCCTATTATTCAACGTCTCTCTTGTCTCCCTCTTTTTTCCTTTCACTCCCCTTCTCCTTATAGTTCTCCCACTGCTACTCCTGTATTCCCCCCTATAAATCTTCTTTCTTTCCACCATATAGGTATCTGTCTCTATTTAATCACCCCTCTCTATGTCCTCATTGCTATATTCCCCTCTTTCTCTTTCTCTGTCTTTATCTCTCGCTGACTCTCTCACCCATTTACCACTCTCATCCCCCTTTTTTACTTCCTTCCGCTTCCCTTATCCTTTCATGTCTCCCCCCCCACCCATAATTCTATACCCCTGACTTTCTCGCTTTCTCTCATTTATATTTTGAGGGGTTGGGAAAAATAGAATCTCGTTTGCTCACTTTGTCATTATCCCTCACACTCTCTTTTCTTGTACCTAATAAGATATTGTTCTGTGTTTACAGTATAAGCAGTTCTCAAATTGCAATTCACAGTGTGTACCACAAAGCTGTACATAGATAAAATAATGCAACAGGTTCAGTATTATATTTATAGTGTTAAAATGGTGAAATTATCATGCACATGTTTAAGACTTCACATACATAAGATTCACATTGGCAACTAAGTAGTAACTGCTTTTTATAGCAAAGAAACAGGTTGTTTTATGCGCTGAGGCCAAGCATTGGTCTGGAATGCTAATGTGAATGCAGATCAACCTTCCACAGAATCAATTTGTAGTAGTTAGATTTATATCTTCTCCTTTTCAATCCAGCTCCCAAAGAGTGGCATGCTCTCACTGCCCACATTGCAATGTATCTTGATGACAAAGAGATGCTTATGGGCCAAATGGCTATTGTCATGCTAATAAGTGTTAGTAGAATTCATTTAAAGGAAGCAAATGGATGCTATTGAGGCAATTTGTAGAACAAAGGGAATTTGTCTCTTCAAGTCACGATTTCCAACATATCTACACAAACAGATCAAATGTAAGTCTTCAAAGATTATTTGCTGTCACTCCATGGTGTCACTTCAACATGCTAATATTTTGCTAGGTGCTCTATCTATACAATTGTAAGAACCCAGAACATGCCATACAAATCTAGACAAGGCTTGCTTAAAAAGTGGCATAATATGATTTTTAGGCATTACCCCAAATCATTTTGTCTTGTTGTATATACCCAAACAAAAAGCTGCACTCACTTGTGACATATTGGGACTAGTTCTGAGTCTCACGCAGAGTGGCTGAAGATGCAGGATTTTCTACCTTATGCTAATATGAGAATATGTAGGGCTAATGCAGGGCTTGTGCAAGCGGAAACCTATGTCACCCATTTATAGTACACCAGCAGCCACATCATTAGTAACTGACTTACACCAGCCCAATGCAAGGTGCAAGATAACCATCAGAAACAAACTGCCCTTTCCGATATGCACAACTCACAACTGTCCCACAAGACATTGTGCACATGTTCCATGATGGGATGCGTGACAGTAAATAAGGTTCCTTTACAAAGTGCAAACCTGATGTAGTACTGCAAATCAGTATATCTATCAAGATCTTTTTGATGCAAACCATGAGGACTGCAGTCTGGTCATGATTTTAGATATTGGAACTGTGTAACTACAGGCTAATGCAGGAGCAGTGGCACTAAGGGTGGGTGGGGACTAAGTACCCAGGCTCACACTGCTGTAGGTGCCTGAGAGGGTCCTCTGCCCCCTCTCCCGAGTATACCTTTACTTAAGGCCTGTGCTATCACCTCAGTGAAATCTTCGGGAAGATGGTGTTTGCACATTGAATGCAAAGATTCTGGCGCTGTGCCAGAGTATTTGCTCTCTGGTGCACATGCACCAAATATCACTAGGAAGATGGTGCCAGCTGAGGAGGAAGGACCCACTGTCCACAAGCAAGGTAGGAAGCGGTTGCCCCTCCGGAACCTCCACCTCACCCCAGATTAGATTGGAATGCACGGGAATGCTTTGTGGGCCAGCAATTATTGATTTTTTTGCTTGTTGTTATTTTTTGGGAGCATGGACATGTCCCCTTTTAGGCCACGCTCCCATTCAATACCAGGGCCCAGAGTGGTTCTCTACACCCCTGTGCAGGAGATATAAGAGATATCTCCTCCAAAATGCTAATTAGACTGCAGACCACAGTATGCATTATTCTCAATAGGGTCAGCAGTCTCAGCCTATGTTCTAGGCTGCAAAAATAATAGCTTTTCAGTAGGTTAACACATCTTCAGATGGTGTTAACTGCTGTAAGCCTATGGAGGCATTTTCAAATGAGAAGGATTGTACGATTCTTCTCCCACAGCTTCCATCCTTCTCTGCAGACTTTCAGAAAGTGACACTGGGCCTGATTCAGAAATTAATGCTAATACAATTGCAAGTGTGATTTTTTTAGGCTTTGCAACTGCTGATATTAGCAATTGAAATTGCCGCCCATAAATTAAAAGAGACGCCCACCGGAGCTATTGTAAATTATTCGCAATTTGTACACATTCACAGGCTATATGCAAGAATAAGGAACATTGGGCTTAAGGGTAGCCCTATGAATACACAGACTGGACATGGCAGTAGTGATGCAGGCACCATATTTTTGTATGTAAGAGCTTTCAGCTGATGGCAGGTATACACCCCAAAAATGGACATGACAAGCCCACATTTTTCCAACCACTCACCATTAACTCCCCCAACAGTCATTTCCTGACAATAACTGTGCAGTTAAATCCTCACTGCAAGCGGGATCGCAGTGGCATCTTGACGTACACGCAATGCGATCATGGCACATGTGCAGTCTGCCAATAATCGCTCAGTTGTGTGGAACATCAACATTGCATCCATCCTTGAATCAGGCCCACTATGCGCAGAAAGTGTGATGGAGTCTTTGGAAGTTCCTTGTTTGTGCTGGGTTGCATTACACAGGGACAGCATGCTATCAAAGTGCTGTCCTTGCATACATTTTTAATACATAACAGGAATAATTATGTTAAAAAACGATTTTACACACCATGATGCACAGGTTACTCATAATCATAACTCATTTTAAAACATCTACAGGTGGAGCTAATTATTTCACTTGTGACTCTGTAAGGAGACGTGAAAAACATACACTGAGGACCAAGTTTGAAAATCTGTGATACAGGGGCGTTTCTAGAGATGAGACAGACTGTGTCTGGGCCCCCTCCTCTTTAGCTAGTGGCAGTGCTTAGTTCTGGGTACTAGGGGACCCTAGCGCTGCCCAGAGACAAGTGAGCATGCGCAGATCTCCGGGAAAATGGTACAGCGGCCAATTTCTCAGTGATTTATCTAGTCTGTATCCGTGAAACACCGGGAAAATGGTGCTGCACCATTTTCCTATTGATTTCTGCAGTGCTGCTGCTGCGCCATGGGACTCCAAAGGGTAAATATTAAATATAATGGGTGCTATCAGGAAATGTTCTTCAAGGTTTTTTATAGGGGGGTATCTATCGCCTTCTTGTCATCATTTAATTGGCCTAGCTTCCTCATCAGTATGTTTGAAATGTGCTAGACCTGGTGCTTTCCTATACCACTGTTTATGGGATTGTACACCTATTCAAATTTTTTGGCTCCAGATAAGGAAATTAAAGATTTAATAAACTTTTTACTGCTAACCCCGGAGTGGGCCATTTTTGGTATATTGACTACTGTCTCAAAAATTCTCTCGGCTGTGGTGAGAAAGTGCATATTACAACAATGGATACGTTCATCCCCTCCTTTAATACAAATGTTTAAGGGAAAACTTTTTCAAGTGTTTAAAATGGATTGGATTGAGACTTCATTGCATAAAGAACAACGCATTGAGAGGTTTTTTGAAGTTTGGGAATCATTTATTGAAACTCTGAACATATCAATAAAAAGATAAATATATAATTGTTTTAGTACAATCTTATGGTATGAAACGATAATTTTTCAATCCAATCCACCTATTCAGTTTAATTAATTAATTAACTATAATGGGGGCTGGGGATGTAGGGCTACGGGCGACTCCTCTTCTTCTTTTTCTTCTCTTCTTTTTCTTCCCTTTTGCTTCTTACTTACGTTTTCTTGTTCATTCTCATTTTACCTTTCTTTTTCTATTACTTTTCCTTCTCTTTAATTTTCTCATAGTGATGATGTTTTCTAATCGCAATTGATAAATTGCTGAAAGTTTTCGAGAGGAATATTCACAAATGCTCTATATTGGATAATCAGTTTGTATTGTAAAATGGAACAACATATTACTGCTAATTATGATACAGTATGTCAATAGACTGTTCTTCCTGTATTTTCTTTGTATTATTAATACTCTTTAATTGAATACTTAATGTCAGTACTATCTCTGTTATTTCTACAGATGTTGTAATTAATAAGTGTCCAAAAACAAATAAAAACATTTTTTTTTAAATATAATGAGTGCAAGGTTTGCGGTGTCGGCCTCCTGGGGGCCCATGTGCAACACACACACTGCACCCATTAAAAATACACCAGTGCTGTGATATATTGTATTTCAATATTTAATAAACACTTGCAATTTATGCAGGGCCTTCGCTAATGATTTATCAATAGGTGTTTTGGATTGACAAATAAGGTATCCAAATAATGGGCCTAATTCATTTTTGTAAGTAAAGCAAAAAAGCAAACAAATAGGCAAAACTATGTTGCACTGCAGGGGGAGGCAGATATAACATGTGCAGAGAGAGTTAGATTTGGGTGGGGTGTGTTCAAACTGAAATCTAAATTGCAGTGTAAAAATAAAGCTGTCCAGTATTTGTGGGCTGCATGCAAAAGTAGACAGTATTTACCCTGCAGAGAAAAAATATAACCCACCCAAATCTAAATCTCTACGCACATGTTACAACTGCTCCACCTGCATTGCAACATGGTTTTGCCCAGTTGATTGCTTTTTTTGCTTTACTTACAAACGTGATTCAGGCCCAGTATTTTGGATGTCCTTTTAGGTGAAATCTTTTCTGCTTAAAGAGGTGGCGACTGCATATGTAAGGAGTCAGTTTGTGACTTAGTGGGTGGCTGTAGAGACTTTTACTGGTGCTGGAGATTGGGATCTGTCTCTTATGTATAAAGATGTGTACGCACGGTGAGATCCTTGCTATGCCCAATTTTGACTTTGCGATTTCCCTTGAACTCCCCCAGAGCCCAGATAGCACAGATTTTTACTATATGTACTTTAGATTTTATCTATGTACGATTTTGACTAAGTGCCAATTTCGACTATACTTTGTACTAGATAATACACTAGTCAAGATTGACTTGCCTGCACAGTCTATCTAGCCTTGCGACACCGACCCTGCGGGAGTGTGCATCGGGA
This sequence comes from Pseudophryne corroboree, assembly GCF_028390025.1. Taxonomy (NCBI): domain Eukaryota; kingdom Metazoa; phylum Chordata; class Amphibia; order Anura; family Myobatrachidae; genus Pseudophryne; species Pseudophryne corroboree. The sequence continues at coordinate 571,350,953 of NC_086446.1, read as the reverse complement.
TCGAATCGTTATCACAAGCTGCTTATTAACACCTTGAGATGTGCACTAACTTTCCTTAAAATTTTGACTATATAGTCAAAATATTACAGATTTATCTCACTGTGTGTACACACCTTAAGTATGATTTTTACATTTGGATTGAAAAACCACATTAAAAAAGGCAAATAACAATGTAATAAAAACAAAATTATATGCATAAAATAAAGAGAGCCTATTATCTCTTTTATTCTCATTAATTATTGAAGACACAACTAAGGCTCCAGCAAGCAGGATTTTTTTAGGTAAAAAAGGAAATGTCAAGACTTAAAAGTGAATTGTTTAAATTGTTTACAATGGGGGGGGGGGGGGTTATTAGGTAAAAAGCATGCATTGCTTCCACACTTGTCTGGTTGTTAAATGTCTGTTATAGTTTCACAAAGCACTTTAGACTATTGCTGGACGGACAAACAAAATCCAAGCCAAGTAGCTCTAAAGTAACATTGTGCTGGTCAGGTAGATACATTTTTGCAGTGAATGTACTATGGTCCATCTGGAACTTACATTTTATTATTTGTCTTTATAGAACAGGCCTGAATCTCATGAATATTATCATGTTTTAACCTACAATTCCAGCATCTTCTATAAACTGCTGTACCGTTGTAGTCACCTTCATATATGTCTATGGGTATGGCAACAGTAGGTAATCTATATGAACAGTTTTAAGAAAAACTTTGTATTTTTCTTAGATTGCACTCACACTTAGTTCCGGGGTCTTATACAATGAAACAGATTTAATGCATGCAACGAGTCTGAAATAGGATTCTCCCTTCTTTTTATTAGAAATAAAATGCCTTTAATTAGCTTGCAAAGGAATAGAAAAGTTCAACTGAAGGGTATAAAAAGTAACAGATTGGCCCAGTATTTTCATAAGGTTCTCTATGGAACAACCAAAGGGTGAATTTTACGCTTATACTAATGTAAGCTAATGCTCACAGTGGTTAATGTCAGGGCCAAGATTGATGCAGACAATGCTGGTAAATGCACCACTGACCGTGGTCCTGAACAGTGCAGTGCCAGCATAGAGCTTGGCTCCCCTTCATTACAGGCTCATTTAGACTATTGAGCTCAACACAGCCGCCCCCTAGACGCTGACAAGACCCCTGTCAGGGTCCCAGCAAACTCCTGCTGCCAAACACATCACCATTACCACGCTACATATTTTGCCTGTAGGTGCGGTTTTCCTTTTTCCACAGGCTTTTAATAGCCTGGAACTCCCTACTGTGGCATCCTGCATTGAGAACAAATCTATTGCTTTCTCATTCAAATGCTCTATTTGGGAGGCTTCTTTTTGATTAATGAGGTATCTCAATAGAGGGTATCTCCAGAGATAATTTCTTATTTCAATTATTTAAAGGTCCTTTTTATCTATTTGTATCGAAATCTGTTTTGTTATAAAGCACTAACTGCTAATAAATAACTCAGTGTTCATGATGTCTAAAAGACTTTCTCCTTGCAAATGCAAAATTCAGAAAAATCACATGTAGAAGTTGCACATTGTTATTTACTGCAATAAACAAGGTGCAACCACTGATGCAAGTGATGTTTATCTCTAAAGCAGGAATAGACCTACATATAAGCACAGTACATTGTGATATGACATCATCTGTGACTACAAGTTGCATTAAACAGAAACATACACATTTCTTGTTATATATAATGATTGCCAACATTCTTAAACGTATGTGCTTGACAGGACTAAAGAAATAAAATTGCAGAGTAAAGTTTCCTGTAGCACTTATATGTAATGACCCATCAGGAAGTGTTTGACTGATGATTCAAAAATAATATATATATATATATATATACATATATACAGTATATATATATGTGTGTGTATATATATATATATATATATATATATATATATATACATACAAAGCCCCATAGTCAGCACATCCATACATAACAATAAAATCAGTGCCTTCCGTTAGGTGCTCATTTGCATGAAGCCCAACATAGCATGGAAGTATGGCGGCACTCAGAAATAAATGGTCAGAAGACAGGATAAACTTCAATGTTTCGATGGTTTAATCCATCGTCATCTGAGTGCCGCCGTAGTTCCACGCTATATATGTACATTTTGCTATAATTTTAACTACATTTGTGAAAGTTAATGGTGCCTTTTCATATAGAAACAGCTGGCATTTCCATAATAAGCTGTTGATAAAGTGGACAGAGATAAAGATAAAGGCTTAGTGCATAGACCCCTAAGTCACCTCTGGAATTCCCTTATGGGCAGGGTTTCACTAGAACTAGATCCACAAGGTATTTAAAAGAAAAATAAATTCTAACTACAGTATGGCTAGTGTTGGGCAAAACAGTGCATATAGTTGTAGAGGAACAAAACAACACAATATTAACCAGACATTTCCCAGGAGTTTACAGATAGAGCAGATTTTATTGCAGTGGTTATGAGGGATTGCAGAGTACTGTATATATTTTCCAAATTCAACTAATAACTTAGAGATCTGTGACAATAACAAAAGCTCTAAATGTAGCTCTAAGCCCCACTGTAGCTCTAAGCCCACTGCCTTTGTGCACTGATCTTCTTCAACTTGTTTCCTCTAAGCTCCCCTATTCCCTCACCCCAATACTTGCTGAGACCTTGAACACCTCTTTAATCTTTTCCTCACCACTATGTTCTTCTCTGGCACCTGCAATCATGTTCTTTTCTCCCTATCCTCCAGAAATCTATTCTTGATCCTTCTTTCTTGAAACTACTGTACAGTTTTCTACTCCCTTGTAAATTCTTGATTGACTCATCTTTATTCAACAGATCTACTGTCTTGCATGCCACTCTCTTCTTCACTTTTTTGCATCAGTCTGACTTCCATCCTCTACACTTCATTGAAACTGCTCTCTCTAAAGTGACCAATGGCCTGTTTTTAGCAAAGTCAAAGGGCCACATTTCCCTTCTCATATTCCTTGACCTCTCTGACACATTTGACAGTCAATCACTCTATTCTCCTTGACACACTTCACTCCCTTGTTCTTAACAACACTGCATTCTGCTGTTCCACCTCCTACCTCTCTAGCTGCTCCATTATCTCTACTTCTGACTTCGTGCACTCCTTTGGCCTCTGTTAAAACCACTACGCAGAACATACCCAAATCTACTTTTTCTCCCCTGACCTGTCTCTCTATTTCCTATCACATGTGTCCAGCTGCCTCTCTGCTGTGTATTCCTGGATGTTTCAATGTTTTATCAAATTTAATATGATTAAATGTAGGGTATTTTTTTAAAGTCACTCACATCTCCCTCATCTCCTATGTTCTCCATGTCTAATATTCATGAGTCCTCACTTCCAGTCCCTCTTGCAGTCCTGCCACCACCACCTCCACAGCATTGCCAAAATATGCTGCTTCCTCACTTAAGTAGCCAAAACCCTGATCCGCACACTCATCTTTTCCTGCATTGACTACTGTAAACTCATCCTGACTCGCTTGCCTCCCACCCACCTCTTCCCTCTAGAAGCCATCATCAATGCAACAGCTATATTAAACTTCCTCTCTTCTGTGGCTCTTCTCTATAAATCCTGTCACTGGCTACCTATTCCCTCCAGAATGCAGTTCAAGGTGCTAACTTGCAAACAAATCACTAACACTTCCCTCCCATATATCTTTGCACCCCCATAAGATATTGCCCTCCTTTACCAATCAATTCCACCTCTGTTTTCAGCCATTCTTTCCCTTCAGTACCCTTATCTCTCACAGCTCCAAGACTACTCCTGCAATTCTTCCAATCTATGTAATTCCTTATAACCTACCAGACTGTTTGCCAACCTCTACTTCAAATGGTACCTAACAACCACCAACCTTTTCATAAACTCTCACATCTACTCTACCTACTTTCTCTATCCACCCTGTCCATTGTGGTTCTTTTGCTCCTAATGTCTCTTATCTCTCCCTTCCTCTAGAATGTAACCTCTCATTGGCAGGGTCATTTTTGTCTCATGTCTATCTACTATCCATCTACCTCATATGTCCTATGTCATATATTTTGCTGGATTAGATGTGAGTGCTATGCTGTTTACTTACACACAAAATTCATGTCTCTGTCTGTAATTGTTGTACCACTCATTGTGTTTGTACCTCTTATTGCTACCATACAGTATATTCATGTATTTTATATTATGCTTAATTGTACTCATGATTTTCTTTATGCTTTATGTAGTCATGTATGTCATATCTGTATGATGATTGTCAGGTGCCACAAAATCTATGGTGGTAATGATGATGATGATGATGATGATGATAATGATGATAAAATGTGCTTCATTTATATTTCTATTACTAACATCATTTTGTAAATAGCAGGGGTATATTTGGCTTATATTTACTTCTGAACATGCTAAATAGCTAGTTTTAGAATTATGCGTTGAGTAAAAATATAACTGAACAATTTCATTACTTAGAGAAAAAAAGTCATAATATTATTTATTTGATGATAGAAAATTAAACAAACTAACCATTAACTAATAATGAGGTCATAATGATTGTTATTAGGTAATGGCAAGAATTCCTCCGGAGAACTTCCACTAAAGTGATGCACTGGTAGCACAGGTAATAAGTGGAGAGGAGGAGTTATCATATAGTAGATAAATCCATCAAATTAAAGTGTATTTTTCTCAGACTCTTGCAAAACAAAAGCAATACAGTTCAGAAAACATTTTATCAAGTCTTTTAAATGTACTAATTACTTAATCTATAGTAGGAACATTTAACTGGAGAGGAACACAAGCTAGACATGAAAAGGCAACATTACAGTGTCTGGGGGAAAAAAGAAAAATCAGATCTTTACACTTGGGCAAAATTCAAAAGTCTTTTTTTTTTCCTCTTTGCAATGAAATAATCACAATCCAAAGAGTTCCTGATAGGGTTTTAAAAGATGATTATTCTTTCACTGTCTACCAAGCATGAAAATCTATCTGACTCGGTTCCATTCTTGCTGCAAGCGACCTCACAGTGTCTAATTTAGGCAGCAGCCCGTTACCTAAAACTTGTCACTCACACGTTAACTGCTCTTTGTTATGCTCAGTCTTTATCCCATTCTTCTTCATGGGTTCCTCCTACTCCTCTCCAGGAGCCAGAGAAAGGATGTCTGGGAATATGTTTAAGACTGGACTGCTCCATTTTCTTTCCCTCCCCCTATTCTCAAGTTAAAGCACTTCAGTGTTGGAAGAGATCACAATAGAAAAGATTCGCTAAGCAGTGATAAGTCATGAGAGGATCTTCTCTAGATCCTATGTTATGTTATAGAATTTTGTTTACATTCTCCATCAGATATCTGCTCATTGGGGGTGTATAGATCAAGCCAAAGAGGCATCATCAATTCTCTTCCCAGCTTTTTTCTAAATATTTTTTCCTGGAACCAGACATTTGACTGAATGTTATGATATGAAGGTTTTTCTTTAAGTTGTTTCTTTAGTCAGGCACAAATATTTAAAACGGGTTTAGGAAGTCGGCAAGGTGGTGAGGAAGCAAAGGAAAGGTGTGTAAGTAAATATTAGTGAAGTGCACCGGACATTTTTCGGGTTTTGTGTTTTGGTTTTGGATTCGGTTCCGCGGCCGTGTTTTGATTTCGGACGCGTTTTGGCAAAACCTCCCTGAATTTTTTTTGTCAGATTCGGGTGTGTTTTTGATTCGGGTGTTTTTTTTTACAAAAACCCCTCAAAAAAAGCTTAAATCATAGAATTTGGGGGTCATTTTGATCCCATAGTATTATTAACCTCAATAACCATAATTTCCACTCATTTCCAGTCTATTCTGAACACCTCACAATATTATTTTTAGTCCTAAAATTTGCACCAAGGTCGTTGGATGACTAGGCTAAGCGACCCAAGTGGCCGACACAAACACCTGGCCCATCTAGGAGTGGCACTGCAGTGTCAGACAGGATGGCACTTCAAAAAATAGTCCCCAAACAGCACATGATGCAAAGAAAAAAAGAGGTACACCAAGGTCGCCGGATGGCTAAGCTAAGCAACCCAAGTGGCCGACACAAACACCTGGCCCATCTAGGAGTGGCACTGCAGTGTCAGACAGGATGGCACTTCAAAAAATAGTCCCCAAACAGCACATGATGCAAAGAAAAAAAGAGGTACACCAAGGTCGCCGGATGGCTAAGCTAAGCAACCCAAGTGGCCGACACAAACACCTGGCCCATCTAGGAGTGGCACTGCAGTGTCAGACAGGATGGCACTTCAAAAAATAGTCCCCAAACAGCACATGATGCAAAGAAAAAAAGAGGTGCACCAAGGTTGCTGGATGGCTAAGCTTAGCGACCCAAGTGGCCAACACAAACACCTGGCCCATCTAGGAGTGGCACTGCAGTGTCAGACAGGATGGCACTTCAAAAAATAGTCCCCAAACAGCACATGATGCAAAGAAAAAAAGAGGTGCACCAAGGTCGCTGGATGGCTAACCTAAGCGACCCAAGTGGCCGACACAAACACCTGGCCCATCTAGGAGTGGCACTGCAGTGTCAGACAGGATGGCACTTCAAAAAATAGTCCCCAAACAGCACATGATGCAAAGAAAAAAAGAGGTGCACCAAGGTCGCTGGATGGCTAAGCTAAGCGACCCAAGTGGCCGACACAAACACCTGGCCCATCTAGGAGTTGCACTGCAGTGTCAGACAGGATGGCAGATTTAAAAAATAGTCCCCAAACAGCACATGATGCAAAGAAAAAAAGAGGTGCAATGAGGTAGCTGTGTGACTAAGCTAAGCGACCCAAGTGGCCGACCCAAACACCTGGCCCATCTAGGAGTGGCTCTGCAGTTTTCTAGCGAGAGGATGAGTGCTTCCATCCTCATGTGAATCTGAGCCACTAGCCATGAACATAGGCCAGGGCCTCAGCCGTTCCTTGCCACTCCGTGTCGTAAATGGCATATTGGCAAATTTACGCTTCTCATCAGACGCTTTTAATTTTGATTTTTGGGTCATTTTACTGAACGTTTGTTTTTTGGATTTTACATGCTCTCTACTATGACATTGGGCATCGGCCTTGGCAGACGATGTTGATGGCATTTCATCATCTCGGCCATGACTAGTGGCAGCAGCTTCAGCACGAGGTGGAAGTGGATCTTGATCTTTCCCTATTTTACCCTCCACATTTTTTTTTCCATTTTTTAATGTGTGGAATTATATGCCAGTAATATATCAATAGCAATGGCCTACTGTACCGTACTGCTATTTATTATATACTGGTGGTCAGCAAAATTATGCACTGTCCTCCTACTATATATACTGCGCACAACTAAAATGCACCACAGGTATGGATGGATAGTATACTTAACGACACAGAGGTAGGTACAGCAGTGGACTACTGTACCGTACTACTATATATTATATACTGGTGGTCAGCAAAATTATGCACTGTTCTCCTACTATATATACTGTGCACAACAACTAAAATGCACCACAGGTATGGATGGATAGTATACTTGATGACACAGAGGTAGGTAGAGCAGTGGCCTACTGTACCATACTGCTATATATTATATACTGATGGTCAGCAAAATTATGCACTGTCCTCCTACTATATATACTGCGCACAACAACTAAAATGCACCACAGGTATGGATGGATAGTATACTTGACGACACAGAGGTAGAGCAGTGGCCTACTGTACCGTACTGCTATATATTATATACTGGTGGTCAGCAAAATTATGCACTGTCCTCCTACTATATATACTGCGCACAACAACTAAAATGCACCACAGGTATGGATGGAAAGTATACTTGACGACACAGAGGTAGGTAGAGCAGTGGACTACTGTACCGTACTGATATAATACTGGTGGTCACTGGTCAGCAAAATTCTGCACTGTCCTCCTACTATATACTACAATGCAGCACAGATATGGAGCGTTTTTCAGGCAGAGAACGTATAATACTGGTGGTCATTGGTCAGCAAAACTCTGCACTGTCCTCCTACTATATAATACTGGTGGTCCCCAGTGCCCACAATAAAGCACACTGAGCACAGATATTTGCAGCACACTGAGCACAAATATAGAGCGTTTTTCAGGCAGAGAACGTAGATATTTTCAGCACACTGAGCACAGATATTTGCAAGCACACTGAGCACAGATATTTGCAGCACACTGAGCACAGATATTTGCAGCACACTGAACACAACTGAGAGAACGCTGCACACGTCCTCTCCCTATCATCTCCAATGCACAAGTAAAAATGGCGGCGACGCGCGGCTCCTTATATAGAATACAAATCTCGCGAGAATACGACAGCGGGATGATGACGTTCGGGCGCGCTCGGGTTAACCGAGCAAGGCGGGAGGATCCAAGTCTGCCTCGGAACTGTGTAAAATGGGTGAAGTTCGGGGGGGTTCGGATTCCGAGGAACCGAACCCGCTCATCTCTAGTAAATATATATACACATACACACATACACACTCACCTAGGGTCGGACTGGCCCACAGGGCAAACCCCTGGTGAGCCCCACTACCTGACGGCCCACCCCCTCCTCTAGGGAACAGTGTACAGCATAGAACCTTAGCATACTGCACAGTCTAGAACTATAGTCCTGTGCAGCATGTTACATTACACTACACAGGACTATGGTGTATTTCAAGACTCTGTGGAGGCTGGTAACACCCCAAAGTATGGGCCCCTCTCAGTGCATTCCCCAGTGGGCCCTTCTTGCCCCAGTCCAATACTACACTCACCTGTTACCCAAGGGTAAAGTAAAAGACCGGCACTAACATTCAGTTTCCAAAAAGGCTTTATTCCAAATGCATGACAAACATACAGACTGGCATGACGGTAGGTGCCCAACAGCCATTTCAACTGAGCCTTGTCAGTTTTCAGCAGGGTCTTGACAAAAACTGACAAGGGGCCCCTAACAAAAATGACAAGTTTCAGAGGAAGTGTCTGTTGGGCACAATTCTAAATGTCTAATTAAAACAATGCAAGATCACCGATGTGGCACAGATGTGCTGATGAACTACTGGAAGCTGATGTCTAAATACGTGGCTGGGTACTCTGATAAGAACCGTCAAGTGTGAATCCACTGCTTAAGAAGCTGGCAAACTACAAAGGTCGAGTTTAGTGCCAGACCACTTACCATCAAAAATTCGGCACTCTCCCTCTTCCAGCCATCCCTAAAAAAGCTCCACTAATAATCAATATTATCCAGGGCTGCCACAGTTCAAACAGTTACAGCACAGACTTGCGTCTCCCTTTTAAAAATCAAAGGGATGGGCACCTATTAAATGGAGTCTTAAAAACAAACTTTTGGAGGCAATCTTGACCGGCACTATAGAAAGCACTTTGGGGGAGATGTACTAAGCAGTGATAATAGCGAAGAAGTGAGTCAGTGGAGAAGTTGCCCATGGCAACCAATCAGCATTGACGTAACATTTATCATTTGCATACTATAAAAGTATACAGAGCTGCTGATTGGTTGGCATGGGCAATTTCTCCATTGGCTCACTTCTCCACTTTTATAGCTGCTTAGTACATGTCTCCTTTTGAGTCAAATCATGTGATTAACAGGGAACTGATGACAATTATTATTGATTGATACTGAATCAGAGATCAGAAAGTGAATTAATTTAATGTTTTTTATGTGTTTGTGTTAATAAAATTAAGTCATTTAAATTAAGATTTAAATTTATAGCATTGACTATTTAATTATGCTCTCCCTATAGTGAGTTTTCTCACTTTTTTGTTTATAGTATCTGTCTCACAATAATCCAAGATTAATAAGGGTAGCAGGGTTTTAAATAATTCTCAGACTGAAGAAATATATATAAAGCATATTATTGTGCATGGGAGGTCATTCCGAGTCGTTCGCTCGGAAAATTTCTTTGCATCGCAGCGTTTTTCCGCTTAGTGCGCATGCGCAATGTCCGCACTGCGACTGCGCCAAGTAAATTTGCTATGAAGTTTGGATTTTTACTCACGGCTTTTTCTTCGCTCAGGCGATCGTAGTGTGATTGACAGGAAATGGGTGTTACTGGGCGGAAACAGGCCGTTTTATGGGCGTGTGGGAAAAAAACGCTACCGTTTCCGTAAAAAATGCGGGAGTGGCTGGAGAAACGGAGGAGTGTCTGGGCGAACGTTGGGTGTGTTTGTGACGTCAAACCAGGAACGATAAGCACTGAACTGATCGCAGATGCCGAGTAAGTCTGAAGCTACTCTGAAACTGCTACGAGGTGTGTAATCGCAATATTGCGAATCTTTCGTTCGCAATTTTAAGATGCTAAGATTCACTCCCAGTAGGCGGCGGCTTAGCGTGTGCAATACTGCTAAAATCGCCTTGCGAGCGAACAACTCGGAATGACCTCCCTGGTGTGTTGCGGTTTTGTCTTTACATACAGTACACTGACCTGCTACAGGAATTCCAAGTTAACTCCACACATCTCCATTCTGTTACTGGCAATTGGCCCAGGGACACTCTCTTATACTGTATGTGGATTTATTTCACATCAAGGCGAGCCTGTTAGAACCAGCATGACATGGAAAACGTGGCTGTTCTTGGCAGTTTGCAATGCCTTCCGAACCTTTCTGCTCATTCCATTGCTAAAAGATGTTTATATTATCCCATTAATTCTGTTCTGTGGGATCATGAAATTGCCTGTTGCTTGGGGTTCCCAATGAAGCTTCTGATCCTCTACAAGGATATGTGACCTCTCAGATCCTTGCATTTCTTCACCTACAGTAGTTTTGAAATTGCAAATGTTACAATAGCTGTGTGTTTGTTTTCTTTTACAGGTCAACAGTGACTACATACAGATAATGCTTAATCCTGTTGTTGCTCTTATTTTGCATATGCAGATCTTTCCTTTGTGGCTGATTTAAGGTTGATTGGTGTTTGTTTATTGATTATGTCAAGTATGGTTTGAGTATTGAGCTGGTGTGCCATATTGCATACTGTAGGTGGATTTGTTTGTGCTAGCCCCAACCTTTTATATTTGTTGCCATACTCTGTCCCCAGTTACCAGGCTACTTCAGTTTCCCCTTCCCCTGCTTATGTCTCTCACTACCTCTCTTTCCGTCATCCTTCCATCTCACCAGAGACTATGTGGGTGATGTACCAAGCTGTGAAAAGAGTAGAGAAGTGGACCAGCAGAGATGTTGCCCATAGCAACCAATCAACATCTACCTATTATTATATAGAATTTATTTGATAAATGCTTTTTCAAAGCTGATTGGTTCTCCACTTCTCCACTCTTTTCTCTACTTGATACTTCAACCCCTATGCTTCTCTTTTTGCATAATCAAATTAGCTGGTTATACGCTGGTCAACTCCAAGGGTTCCAGTTATTATTATTATTATCTTTCATTTATACAGCTCCACAGGGATTCCATAGCGCCGTACAATGGTGGAATAATAAGGACAACAGATATATAAGTACAGGCTAATACTAAAAGTTTATAATTTCACATAGATAAATAATTACAGTGAGAAGTTAGCATACAAGCTTACAATCTATGGGCTATGCAACATCTTATCTCCTCATTCTGCTGCCTGTAATTACATTTATCTTTCTCATTGTACCTGAATTAAATTCTCATAATAAAAGACATTTAGCTCTAGATGTATTAACAGTCATACAGTAAGGTGAAGGTAATGGCTTTCCAGGAAACTCATTTCTCCTGCCAGAGCTTTTAGTGATAACTGACAGCCTGTTAAGTTCTTGACTAATGGCCTTTTTAAATATCATTCACCGTCCATTCTAAGTTTGAAGATACAATTAGCAGGTTTTTAATTTTGACTGGATTTCTAGAGGGCAGAAGAATCATCATTGTTTAAATCAATGGCCCAAACTCTCATCCAATTTTGCTTTCATTGGGGTTTTGCTGACATAAAGAAAGAGCATTCTGGTCCCCTTATTTTAGACAACTTTAATCTTGCTTTGACCATAGATTTGGCATAACTCAATGACTCCCTCCATTCTAAAGGCAGCAATATTGGATCCCTCAGCAGGATTTTGTAATCTTCTGGAATAACTTGATTTCTTCCGTGTGTGACAAACCCGATACACCTCTGACAAGAAATGCACTTTTTTTTTTTACAAAGTCAATAACATATATTCCCCAAATTACTTTATTTTCCTGTTTAAATTGACTCCACAGCTTGGATGTGTATCTTACCTATCACATGGTCAGATCATGCCCTAGTGATTTGGTTTTCAAAATACAAATTCCAGTGGCAAAATTGGCAATCATTTTGTCCGTCTATACAATTTGAAGGTTAATTGTGCAGGACCAAGTTGACTTTGTTGAGGTCGGGATGCATTTGTCAACAGCCACAGAGTGCTGAATATTGTAGAATTTTTGGTTAAGCATTGGGAATCTGTGATTTTACTCTACTTTGATGTAAAGAAGCGCTTGACCATCTTCATTGGACTTATACTTGAGTTTCATCTATTTATGCCAATTCCATGGTTCATCTGCAAGAATATTTAGCAAAGGGTTTCTTGTATACTCCTCTTTTTATGAATGGATCATCTAATTGGTGCACCTATGCCACCTCATGTTTGTTTTGGCTGTACAGCACTACACTATTAAACTATAGGCTCCTCCTCCTTTACAGAGGTGTTACTGTCCACAAGCTCTATTTTTTTGCCAATGAGATTATTATTTTGTAACCATTCTGGAGACTTCTCCATAAGCTATCCACAAAGTCTTTGAAAACTATAGTTAGGCCTGATTGTATAATGCATTCAAATCATAAGCCTTGCCAATTCATGTCCCCCCTCCCACTTTCATAATTTACAGATGAATTGTAAATGATTGAAACTGTGCCAGTCTTAGAACCAAGGTGGTTTGAATATTCCCAATCTTGAATGCCTTACATATAATTAATCATTTTCCCCTCTCATGAAACTGTAAGTGGATCTGTGTTACATGTCATACTGGTAAAGCCCATTTTTGCACTAGGCGCTGTTGTTTCCTGGCAGTACATTAATCACCTAAGCCATCTGAACATGTTCCAAGCCAAAATAATAAGTTAGACTATTTGTTTTCTTTATGTGGAGCTGGTGCCTCATGGACATGGGTGCCACCATATTGCCTGAGATCAGCTGACTGCTGCTCAATTCCAGTTCAGATCTCCTGCACATGTCCTATCAGCAACCATGGCACCCTGTCTCTCCCTGGCCACTACTCATTGCCAATACAACTTCTGCTGTATCCTGTCTGCTACTTCTAGTTTGCAGTATCCAGGGTTTGGCTCCACAGTTCAGTGTGTTGCATCAGCTGCTGAGTGTTTTTCCAGTGATAGCCAATCCTGATGTGCAGTGGTGGAACTATATTGAAACTAATGAAGCTAAAGCTTCAGGGTCCCTAAAGCTTCAGGGCCCCTAATCCCAGAAGTGCCTTGAAGCAACTTTTTGTTTGATGAGTGAATTTTTCAACAAAATCAATAACACCATGACAACCAGGCTTCTACTGTAGTACAGTATAGCTGCTATTACAACTTGAATGCTTTAGTATCGCAGGAGATGCTGGAAGTTGTAGTCTAGCTCTGTGACTTGAATCGAAATCAGAATTCTCTTTATTGCCAAGTACATTTGTAAATACAAGGAAATTAACTTTGAAGGTTGGTGCATAAACAAGATATAGCTAAAAAGCTTTAAAAAACAAAAATGACAATAAATATAAATACAATATAATAATTGCACTTCTATAATTATATAAGCAAGGGTGGGGGTGAGGTGGGGGGGGGGAGTAAATCCTATAGTCAATGAGAGCCAGAGGGCTTGTAAATGAGCCCCACTGCAATGGGGAAGAAACTGTTCATGTGGCGTGAGGTTTTGGTTTTGATGGACCAAACCCTTTTTCCAGATGTCAATCTCAGAAAGAGGTGGTGATTGGGTTGGGAAGGGTCAGCAATGATCTTCCCTGCCCTCTTCCTGGTACTGGAGTGGTTCAAGTCCAGAAGAGATGGCAGGTCACAGCCGGTTTCCTTCTCAGCTGACCACATGATCTGCTGCAATTTTCCTTTGTTCCTGACACTGTAATCAGCGTACCAGGTGGTGATCAATGAATTGAGTATGGACTCAACAATGACTTTGTAGAACTGGACCATAATTTTATGCAGCAGGTCGAATTTCCTCAGCTGCCTCAGGAAAAACATCCTATGCTGCGCCTTCTTAAATGATGGAGGTGATGTTCCCCTCCCACCTAAGGTCTTTGGAGATTATAGTCCCCAGGAACCTGAATGACTCCACATATTTAACTGGGAAGACACACATGATGAGGGGGCAGTCAGTATTGGGCTTCTCCTGAAACCTACTACCGTCTCCACAATTTTTTGAGTACTCAGCTCCAGCTGGTTCTGGCTGAACCAAGAAGCCAAGTGATCAACTTCCCTTTTGAAGGCAAACTTATACTCATTGTAGATTAATCCAGTTAGGGTTGTGTCATCTGTGAACTTCAAGAGTTTGACTGATGGGTGGCTAGAGGTGAAGCTGTTAGTGTAGAGAGACAAGGGCAGGGGAGAGAACACACAGCCTTATGGGGCTCCCATGCTGATGGTCCGGTGCTCCGAGACTAATGTACCCAGCCTTATGTACTGCTTCCTCTCTGTCAGGAAATCAGTGATCCACCTGCAGATGGGCTCAGGCATGCTCAGCTCGGATATTCTGTCTTGGAGGAGTACTAGGGCAATGGTGTTGAATGCAGAGCTGAGGTCCACAAACAAGGTCCTGGCATAGGTTTTGGGAGAGTCTAGATGCTGGAGGATGAAGTGGAGTCCAATGTTAATTGCATCATCTACTGACCTGTTGGCTCTGTAGGCAAACTGCAGTTGGTAGAGAAGGGAGGTGTTAGTATCCTTGACATGGGTCAGCACAAGGCACTTAAAAGTCTCATTAAGAGGTCAGAGTTACTGGTCTGTAGTCATTAGTGCCTGATTTTTAGGAACTGGGATAATGGAAGATGTTTTCAAACAGGTAGTTACCCTGTAATCAACCAGTGAAGTGCTGAAGATGTCTGTGAACCCTGGGGGCAACTGGTCAGCACAGTGCTTCAGCGTAGAGTGGGAGACAGCATCTGGTCCAGCTGTTTTATGTGGGTTTTGTCTCTTAAAAACTTTGTTAACGTCTCTATCCTGAATGGAGAGAGGTGTAATGGGGGAGAGGTGGTGGCCATCTGAGTTTATTATATGGAACGGGGAATTTTCCAGTCCAGACTGGAAAGAAAGTGTGTGATAGGTGTGGGGATAGCCTGAGTGTATGAATCAAAGTTCCATTGTCTGTGGAATCTGCAATAGAACTCATTCAGGTCATTTGTCAGTTTAAGATTATTCATAGAGTGGGGGGGGGGGATTGCTTTTGTAGTTTGTAATCTCCCTAAATCCCTTACAGACTGATGAGGAGTCATTGGCTGAGAATTATTGTTCCAGCTTCTTAGAGTACTGTCGTTTGGCTTCCTTGTTCAGCTTGCCATATTTGTACTTAGCCAATAGAAACCTGTCCCTGTCCCATCTCTTTTTGAATGCTATCTCCTTCTCCAAACGAAGCTGCTTGAGTCATGCTATGAACCAGGGTTTGTCATTGTTGCAGCTCCCCCTGGTGCATGTTGAAATACAAGCACCCTCACAAAAACTGATGTATGAGGTCACAGTCTCTGTATATATGTTCAGGCTATTGGAGACAGTACTAAACATTTTCCAGACTGTGATTTCAAAGCAATCGTGCATTTTCTACACTGTTTCTCTGTTGCTCCAGTTCTTGTATCTATAATAATCACTGTGCTGGGCAATCTCCACAGTTCACTGTGTTGATCATATTCGTCAGCCCTGCTAGTCATCAAAAACTGTTCATTCTGCTCTGTAATATATCTGTTTCCATTGTGTTCAATAAACAAGTTCCATTTTCCCACCTACAAGGAGAACCTTATTAAGCCTCCAAGTTTCCATCACACGACCTCCAGCCATATATCAACCTTGGGCCCTGCTCCTAATCCAGACAAATCACAGACACTGAAAATCTGAAGCTGGCATTGCTTTTGCATTACCCTGAGTGATTTACTTTGGACCACGAGACACATGAGACCCCATCTAAAGATATGCTTTTGATTATTTTAGATGCCCTGTAGGTCTAGGACTCAGGAGTGACTTTGCTTTACCCACTAAGGATGTGTTTTACAAGCATTAGTTAATTAATCCTCAACCTAAATTTATCCTCCTGTCAGTATACCTGTATGTCTGGTATAGGTGACTTACAGTCTACAAACACCTTACTCTCTATTCGTTTTCCAAAACCAATTACACACCAACTGGGCATGGCTATAAATATTTTCAAGAGATAGGGGAGAAATGCTCACCCAAATGCCAGAAGATTGGAAGTCTGACCCAGAAAGTCACAGTCACATGACTGTTGAGACCCAGAAGATGTAGTTGATGTTGCTGCAGCCTTGGGAAGCAGCTAAGTCACTGCTGGACCACCAGGGAGATGGATGTTTATCAACATGGTAATGTTGACACTGTGACCATTTTGACATTCTGATGATGACATGATGAATGTCTACAGACAGAGAGGGGGGGTTGCAAATCCCACCCCTTCATTTCCCTTCAGCACACTAAAAATTACCTGTAACCATACCTGAACCTATCTGGTAATAGAAATTCAGAGAATTAGTTTACACATGTTTGCAAACACATGTTTAAGCTGCTGAGCCACTTCAAGGCTTCTCCGATGTCAGCAGTCCTAACACTACATAATAGCAGTTCCCACATAGGGGCATGTAATTTGTCACAGTAGGCCTCATGATAAAGGCTATTACTAAAACACATCCAGACAGAGAGCTAACTTACCCAGCAGCCACCCCCAGGATCTCCCATTGGCACTACAAGGAACAGCATGCCTTCCAAATACTGCTCCCATTCAATGCCTCTCGCACACAAGCAGACAAACAATGGTAGTTGCTCGGTCATTCCTGGAGATAATTATGTATCAGGTGCTGGAAAGGGGGAGGGGTCACAGACAAACAGACAGAGAGGGGGGGTTGCAAATCCCACCCCTACATTTCCCTTCAGCACACTAAAAATTACCTGTCACCATACCTGAACCTATCTGGTAATAGAAATTCAGAGAATTAGTTTACACATGTTTGCAAACACATGTTTAAGCTGCTGCGCCACTTCAAGGCTTCTCCGACTGCTGACATATGTTTCCTATATGTTTCCTATATATATATATATATATGGGGGAGCACCAATTTTTATCTTGCCTCCGGGCGACTGGGACAAACTTATGCCACTGATTAGCAGTGTCATTCTATATTGTGATATAGATCCAATATTTCAACCATCACGTCACATCATCATTAGCTATCCCTTGCTGATACCAATAATTGATTCCAAGTTGAATATATGGATAGCTTAAATAATGGGAAATCTAGAGTGACTGCTATCTCTATATAACACACTCTTTTATGATTCAATGTGAGTCAGTTATTGTGATAGTATAATGGCATCCCCTCTCAAGGTAGCAGTGCTCGACTAATATTCATAATCTCTTATCCATATATATTTCTTAAAATTACTCCAAATAATAGTAGCACTGGATCATACACCCCAATGAGATTAACTCTTGTTAATTATGAGATCAATCTCAATACAATAGCAAAATCAATTAACAGGGGACCATGAGTTTACTCTCATATGCCTTTTATTTTGTACTCATAAATGGTTCATTTTATGGCTATTGACACAGTATGTTATTAAGATAATTTCCCATTTGATTGATCAATAGTTCCTCTGAGTGGCACCACTCTGCAGTTCTAATGCTATGTATCTCAGTGCTACCCGCTGGTCGGTTAAAATGCTGTCATACGAAATGTGTCGATAGGCTATTGTCCAAATGTCAGCATTAGGCTTAGGGATATCATGAGGGTCACTATTAGGTTTAGGGTTAGAATGACATGAAAAAGACAGTGTCACCATTATGATCATATCGTAATTACATCAGTGTCAACACGCTGAATGTGACATGGCCAAGTGTCAGCACTATGAATATGTCAACAATCTCATGTTGGCATGATGATTGGAGACAAAATATACAGAATCCCTATTTTCAACACAAACTATATATTTTTGAATCTATGATGTAATGAGCATGAATCTGGATTCTTACAGCGACTGATCAAATGTGAGCTCTCGTGGTTCTGCAGTAGATAATGTGTGATGCAGAGCCGTTCCTAGGCATAGGCAAACTAGGTAAATGCCTAGGGCATTTTGGAATGCCTATGGGCACAAGCAGACTCTGCTGATTAAAATGATATGCAGCATGCCTATATTCTGTGTGAGACTGCAGCTGTATATGCATATGAAAAACTATGCTACAGTGTATTCCTGGAAATCACTGTAATGTAGCATTTCGTATGCGAATACGGGTGTAGTCTGGTATGCCGGCGGCGGGGCTCCCAGCGACCAGCATACTGGCGCCGGGAGCCTGACCGCCGGCATACTGACAGCGTGGCAAGCGCAAATGAGCCCCTTGCGGGCTCGCTACGCGTGCCATGCTATCTTATTCTCCCTCCAGGGGGGTCGTGGACCCCCACGAGGGAGAAAAAGTGTCAGTATGCCGGCTGTCAGGATTCCGACGCCAGTATACTGTGCGCCGGGATCCCGACAGTCGGCATACTGAAGGCCACCCGCAAATACAGTTGCACACAGAATATAGGCATGCTGCATACCATTTTAATCAGCAGAAGCTGCTTGTGCGTCATAGTCACATAGCAATGAAAATAAGATGCATTTTGTGCAAAAAAAGGCTCCAAACGTTAGCAGAACTTGACGGGAGCTGCATGGCATTTTGAGGCAAAATGTATGAGGACACATCTGTATCCAAACAGAGGCAGAGGTCACAGTGTTAGCGGCCATGTGAGTGCTGTGTGTTGGTGGGTTGGTTGTGCAATAGTGTTCGGCATATATGTAAGTAAGGGGCATTATGTGCTTCATGTGTATAAATGCATTAATAATGTGCGTCATATGTTTAAGGGACATTATGTGTGTCATTATGTGTATAAAGGCATTAATAAAGGTTGGCATAATGTGTAAGGTGCATTATGTTTATGAGGGCATTAATAATGTGTGTCATATGTGTAAGGGGCATTACTAATGTGCAGTAATATGTGTATAAGGTGCTCTACTGTGTGGTGTAATGTATAGAAAAGGCACTGCTGTGTGGTGTAATGTGAATAAAGAGCAATATGGTGTGGTGTAATGTAAATAAAGGGCAATTCAATGTGATGTAATACGAATAAGGGGCACTACTGTGATTAGTAATGTATATAAGTTATAGTGGTTCTACTGTGTGATGTAACGTGAGAAGGTACACTATCGCATGATATAATGTGAATAAAGTTGCACTACTATGTGGCATAATTTGAATTGGGGGTACTATTGTGTGGCCATGCCCCTTCCCAAAAGAACACGCCTCTTTTTGGGCTGCGCGCCGAATGTGCACACTGTTCCTATTTAAAATGAAGGGGGTAGGAGCACCAAAATGAGGACTGCTATAACTAAGGGGTGATGGTGATAGGAAAGGGGTGCAGGGTCAGAGGCGGAACTAGCGGCGGTGCTAGGGTGCACCAGCCAAAATCTTGCCTTGGGCATCATATTGCTTAGGGCCGGCTCCGGTGTGATGCACATTTATTGGCAAGCTGTTCATTCAGATTATGATGTCACTCAGGTGCTAAAAGGGTGGGGTAATTCTGAGTAAGAAAAAACATTTTGCTATCCCTAATGCACACTGAGTCAAAGATAACACTACATAATAATCAGATAATACAGAGATCTTGGTTGCGTATATCTGCAGATATAGGGTTAAGCCCCCAGGCCGAACGGCAAGGCGTCTCTGTCACTGGGGGTCCCTAACAATAGGTATGGGTGTGGAGTGGAGGACCCCATCATGTCAGCACAGGCTGGTCACCCCAGGGCCGTCTTTTCGTATGGGCTCAATGGGCTCTTTCCCAAGGGCACCAGGAGTTTAAGGGCCCTAGACTCATAGCTAAGGGTCCCCTCTTTCCAGGGGTACCAGATTTTGAAAATCGGCCCAGGGGAACCGGAGATATCCGACTTCAAAGCAGTGGTCCCCATTCAAGCCTGTTAATTGTCCTTCCCAGCCAGATATCTCAGGTTTTGTCTGACTTAGAGTTTTTCTGAGGGTATACTCCAAAAGCTGTGACTCTCCGCTTTTAGTGGACACTGGCAGCTTGTCTCTACTATGCCCAGAACCAGAGTTATCAGCCTTCAAGCAGCCGGTCCCTGCTCCAGCTCCAAACGCCTAATATGCAGTTTTATATATTTGTTGGTGGATTGCTCTGGCTCCTGAAGTCTGATTCCCAAGTCCCCAGTATCTCCTGAAAGGTGGGACTCTCTCTAGTTTTGTTTTTATCCCATTAAAGCTAAGAAATCTATTTCCAGGAACTGGAGATATCTGCAGTAAAGCACGCTGCCCTGACCCCCGGAAAATGATGAATATTAAGCCCACTCCACTATACACCCCTCCCCTGTGTATTAAACACCCCCTACCACCCTGGAAGTCATGTACCAGGGCCCCGTCATTCAGCACAATGTCCCCTTCTACAGTTTAGTGTTCTCCTTCCCGCCCCATTTGTGCAGTAAAGGAGTAATTAGAAGCATTTATTTCTCCAGGACCTACATGCTGAGCGAAAGATAGAACCCCCCTACCCCCCGCGGAACATCAAAGATGCCGCTGATAGCACCCCCCACCCCTACCGCTGATTGGTGGGTAGGGGCCCCAGTGCATTGCTGTGCCCAGGGGCCTACACTGCTGTTAAGACGGCTCTGGGTCACCCCAGGGCAGCACACAGGTGAAAATTAGTAAGGGTTAATAAGAAGCACATATGTGCTATCAGGACCGGCTCCAGGCATGTTCCAATAGAGTGTCCGAACAGGGTGCCACACTTTATGGGCGCCACTAGTTCTTGCCGCCATATTGGAGCCTGCCCTGGAGCCAGGTCCCTGCAGCAGCATCCGTCAAGCGGCCCACCTCCCACTGTATCCCACATCAGCCCCATGTAAGCGGCGCCGGCCCATGAGCCAATCAGAACTTGTGGACTGGCAGCTAAGGCTCATGGCTGGCTGCCGGACCAAGAGTTTCGATTGGCTTGCGGACCAGCTCCTAATTAGAGCTAGACACCGCCGCCACCCGCCAGAGACTGAAGGGCAGGAGAGGCGCACGCTGCGCTCTCCTCCCTACCCTCAATAAAAACAGTCAGCAGCAGTTCGGTTACCAGTGAGCAGCACTTTGGGAGGGGAGGGGGCACTGTGGGGACATGTGTATCTGGTATTGGGGGCTTATCTGGCACTCTAGGGACATGTGTATATGGCAATGGGAGCATATCTGGCACTGTGAGAACATGTGTATCTGGCATTGGGGCATATCTGGCTCTGTGGGGACATGTGTATCTGGCACTGGGGGCATATATGTATCTGGCACTGTGGGGCATATATGTATCTGGCACTGTGGGGACATGTGTATCTGGCATTGCTGGGGGCATATCATGTGTATCTGGCACTGCTGGGGGTATATCATGTGTATCTGGCACTGCTGGGGGGCATATCATGTGTATCTGGCACTGCTGGGGGACACATCATGTGTATCTGGCACTGCTGGGGGACACATCATGTGTATCTGGCACTGCTGGGGGGCATATCATGTGTATCTGGCACTACTGGGGGTATATCATGTGTATCTGGCACTGCTGGGGGGCATGTCATGTGTATCGGGCACTGCTGGGGGGCACATCATGTGTATCTGGCACTGCTGGGGGGCACATCATGTGTATCTGGCACTGCTGGGGAACACATCATGTGTATCTGGCACTGCTGGGGGGCATGTCATGTGTATCTGGCACTGCTGGGGGGCATATCATGTGCATCTGGCACTGCTGGGGGACACATCATGTGTATCTGGCACTGCTGGGGGACACATCATGTGTATCTGGCACTGCTGGGGGACACATCATGTGTATCTGGCACTGCTGGGGGGCATATCATGTCTATCTGGCACTGCTGGGGGGCATATCATGTCTATCTGGCACTATACTGCTGGGGGCATGTCATGTCTATCTTGCACTTTACTGGAGACATCATGTGTAAGGAACACTACTGTGGCTGTTATGTGTAAGGCTGCTAATTGTGTGTGCAGAGGGGGTGTGAAAACATATTTATTTATTGTTTGACAATATGAGGTTGCAAGGCCGCGCCCACTTTTCCAGGAGCGCGTGTGTCTTCGGTGTGTGCATGGGGGGGGGGGGGGGGGGGGGGGTGTGCCGCTTCAAAATGTATTCGCTCAGGGTGCTAGTAGGCCTGGAGCCAGCCCTGTGTGCTATGTAAGTGAGAAGTGTGGTTACAATAATACAAAATATATACAATGTACATCGCAGATCTTTAGGATGATTTTCTTGGCTCCATCAGATAGGTATCATCTATAGGTGCAGGGTGTGCGGTGTGCACACATTATTAATGATAGTGCTGTATATCATTGGTGCGGCATACTATATGAATTTGCAGTCATCTGTTCGCATTAATTAATAATTGCATTCGGTCTGCGGAAGTTAAGAATAAACCCATTTGTTTTCTGTTTGTTATCATCACTAGGTTTTGATGATTTTTTCCAGGAGTGAAAATTGTTGCCTTCGTAAAATTGAAAGTAAGCCCCAGGAGAGAGATCTGGGGAATAGTGATGGAGAATCGCAACCAAGATTTCTGTATTATCTGATTACTATGTAGATAATGTGCGTACAGAACCAATATGGCAAATGAGATGTGAATTTGAATAATTTCACTAGGTGCCAGTGACATCACTAATGTGCAATGGACATGTGTGTATGTGATGGGAAAACTTTAATACTGTATCTTTATATTCTTTGCACATTTATGTATTTCAGCAATGTTTCTGACTGCTTAAGTTTTTCCTTTGTTGATAATATTTACAGCCCAAGTAGATGAATAATTCTGCCCTCCCTATCCCCTATCCAGTCATTTGTTTCCTATGAAAAAACGTACCAGTACTCATAAAAAAACTACTGGTCTGGTATTCAAAATAAAAGTGCTGGTACTCACCTAGGGGCCTATTTATCATCAAGTTCACACATGTGCATGGCTATAGGGCACACAGCGTGTTAGCAGTAGAGGGATCCACTCATATTCCTCTTTGCAAGCACAGACCTCCTTGCCGTAGTAAAAAGGACTCGGAGCAGGGCTTTGAGAACCAATGCCATTGGCAGTTAGCGAAAAACTAGGCGGCTCCAACAGGCCCCTAATAATGAATACGCCAGTTACTTATAACATGCGGAAACTAGCATTGTTACAATATTTATAGCAGCTTCCAGACTGGATACTGTAAAATGTTCAGACGCTTCATTTTATTCATTTCTGAAACCTCTTTCACGGATTTCTTCCAGTTTTTAAAACTAGTTCTAAAAGTTCTAAAATCACACAAAAAAAGGTAACAGTACTGCATAGTCCTGAGTATTATCAGGATACACAACCTTAGGGGCATATTTATTAACACTAGTTTGTGGGTTATCCTTCAAAATGGCTGACACTTGCAAAAATGAAGTACCCCCTAAAGCATTGGTATTAGCCAGTGTAGCTTATGGGCTACATTTCTGCATATTATTTGGGAGAGTGATATGAATGTGCATGTGCAGTAGCTCTATCAGGTCGGAACGAGGAAGTAAAATGATGGCATTAATCATACCTCCCAACTGTACCGATTTTCGCGGGGCAGTCCCGTTTTTTGGGGTCTGTCCCGCTGTCCCTCCCGCGGGCCACAGTGTCCCACGGTGGGGGTGGGGTGGGGGGACAGTTGGGAGGCTCCCTTTCACTCGCTGCTGTGCTCTTTTCAGAGCAGAGCAGCGGTGAATAGATGCTGTGCATATGCGCACAGCGTCTATTCCAGTGAGACAGAGGGACTGGGAACATGGCCAGCAGCTCACAGAGTGCTGGCCATGCCCCCACTGTGATGGAAATTGGAGGCATGGCCTGTGATCGCGTCATCCACATGAGGCCATGCCCCTTCCTGGTAGGTCACACCCCTTTATGGCGCCGCCGCGGCTACGCCGCGCAAGGTGTCCCTCTTTTAGCAATCCGAAAGTTGGGAGGTATGCATTAATATTCACTTTACTTTTTACACATCGCAGGAGCCATTATTCCTGCAATCATCTTTGGTATATTGCCCAGATACAATGCTGTCTCTAAGGGGGTATAGGCCGCACCCAGGTGTCACTATCTGAGAGGTGACACTAAAATGCCAGCTTCTCCTCAGTGGCAGGAGCTGGGTGCTGCACTGTAACATGAGTGAGTGACAGGAAGACAGCGTTTGGGGAAAGTAATGGGTAGTGGTTGGGTAAATGCAGGCGTGTCATGGCCATTCAGACGGCGTTTTCTGGATGTGCATAGATTACCAGTTGCGATCTTCCTTCCCGGGAGAGCAGCTCAGCCTGTGCATCTACAACCACATTCAACTTTGCAAGTTGCAACATGTTCCGATTTGCAAAGATGGTACCGATGTATCAGCAATTTTACACTGTTGGATGGAAATGATGTGACTGCAGTCAGTGGGTGTCCCTATTCTAAATTTATCTTATTCCCATATTAGCATATAATCGCAATTGCGTACAGCAAAAGAGCACCAGCAAGAACTACCAGAACTGAATCAGGCCCAATATCCCAAACTCAACCCTAAAATGAGACCCACATGCCATCATGTCAGGGCTGTAGCCAGAACTTTGTGGGCTCCATAGCAACATTTTGAAGGGACCCCTGTCCCAATGCTTCTAGAGTGACCTAGCTGCAGCAGTTTTTAATTTTATGCCTCATAAAAGTGCTCTAGTTAATTTTCTGAACCATAGTAGTGCCCTAATTCACCTTACAGGTAAGTCACAATGTCAGCACCACGAGGGGTTAAAGTGGGCAGTAACGGGACAGAATTGCATTCCATACCCTCCAATATGACCCATTCCATTAGGTACAAAATGCTCTGTTCCTGGACTTCTTTGCCAGTGGCAGTTGCAGAGGTGGGGCTGCCTGAGAGTGTGGGACGCAGTGTGTGTGTGTGTGGGGGGGCACTCAGCGTGTGCGTGTGCCACTCAGCGTGTGTATGTGTGTGTGTGGATCATTTATTATGTGTATAAGTGGGACTGGAACTGGGCATTATTATGTGTATAAGCGGCACTGCTACTGTGGGCATTGTGAATAAGGGGCAGTACTGTGTGCCGTAATGTAAGGGGCACTACTCTGTGGAGTAATATGAAATAGGAGCACTACATGCAGTGTAATGGCAATAAGATTGTGCTACTGTGTGTCATAATTTGAATTGGGGGTACTATTGTATGGCCACACCGCCCCTTCCTTGTGACACCACAGCCCTACTTTGCGCTACATGCCTTCAGAGCCTTCTGATCTTTTAGACCAAGCATGTCCAAACTGCTGCCCTCCAGCTGTTGAGAAACTACACATCCCAGCATGCCCTGACACAGCTTTAGCATTCTCTGACAGTAAAACTGTGTCAGGGCATGCTGGGATATGTAGTTTCACAACAGCTGGAGGGCCGCAGTTTGGACATGCCTGTTTTAGACAGTATGGGGGGGTTGGGGCACAAATTTGTAGTTTGCGGGGGGGGGGGGGGGGGGGGGGCGCCGAACACCCTACCGTTGGCCCTGGCTCCACCTAAAGGGAGGGGAGTAGGTGGCAGAGAAATGAGTCCCACCACCTCTTCAGGACCACCTTAATCCCTGGGTACCACCCAATGGTGAAAAATGTATATAACATGTAACTTTCTCAGGGAATGTGAGTGTCTCCAGGGTCAGACAAGCCAAAAGGTGTGCAGGTGATATCCCCGGTGGGCCCCACTGAATGAGGGACCCAGCTCTTCTTTACGGGTTAGTAATTAGGTGGAGCAGGATAATGGATGAACTTGGGTGCTTGTTTTTTTTTCTTTTAAAATAAAAAAAAACTGCACAAAGATTAGCCCTCCTGACAATCAAAGTTGATGGTTTGACTCGTGACACACCCTTGTCCCCTTCTTTATAAATAGACCCTGATTTTTGCATGACCTCTCTAATGGTCAAGTCACTCTGTGGTGACTACTAGCCACACTTCCTCTGGTGGCTGGTCCACTGGTTAAGTTTTGGTCCCTACCACTGCATTCCCTGGTGGGCAGGGCCGGCTCCAGGCACGTTTCACTAGAGCAGCCACATGGTGCACCACCCTTTACCCCTTCAGTGGTATGCCCTGAAATCTTCTGGGGTAGTCAGCGCTGTCGGCACTGGCTACCCTGAAAGATTTCCAGGTATGCTACTGACCTATTCCTTGGGGACAGCCTGGGAATCAGCATAAGCTATTAGGAGTTAAGCCCGACACCCCGGACTCTTATTAGCTGGGAGGTGTGCTTAACAGTGTAACGGCTTATGCTGATTCCCGGGCGCCGGGAATCAGCGCTGATGCGGCCAGTCCCGGCGGGTGTTCCCCCGCGGGCGATCGCCCTCCTGCACTCCCCCCCAGAATTTTTAACCCCTGCACTGACGGATTTCAGCACTCGTTGAATAAAAAACACACACCCTTGGAGGTGTGTATTTGATAAAATTCTGTATTATAATGAACTGAATAATTGTTTATGATGCTGGCGATGCCTGTGGGTATTCCCCCCACGGGTGATCGCCCTTCTGCACTCTCTCCTTGCACTTTAACCCTTGCACTACCTAATTTTATAAACACACCATGGGAGGTGTGTATTTTAAAAAAAATAAAACGCCACTGAAGGGGTTAAAGACCACCGCTATTTATCGCTGCCATATTGGAGCCTAGTTTCTGATAACAGCTGTCCGTCCCGCCTCCTAGCAGAGGCCGTGATGATGGGGGAGTGTTGTGGGTGGGCCAAGGTGTGTGTCAACTGTGCGGCGCCTGCGTGTGACTTCAGACGCTGTCCCTGCCCGCCCACGCACAGTGTAATCCATTAGACCAGGCCAGTTCACAGTGCTGTACTGTCGGCTGCAGCAAACAGCGTCTGGTGGACCGTGGATGTGATGGACTGGTGGTGGCTGTGCTAGGTATGTGCCCAGCAGTGTGCCCGCATCACCCCCGCTCTCCATTGCAACCTCCAGTCTGCTCGTTGCTACAGCTTAGGCTTCTTAGCATCTAGGTCTGTGTTCCCGGCCTCATTTTATATGAAGCAGTCAGAGATGAAGGTGACAGGATAAACACATTGCCAGGTGTGGCTGGGCACACTGGGAGGATGTGGGACACATGCTGGGGCAGATAGTGTGGGGAGAGTTGCCCTCCTGCGGCGCCCATTATCCCAGAGTCTGATGTGGCCAGCCTGGCCCCCATTGAACTGTTACCAGCTCCTATTTCCCTGCCATCCATATCACTGTTATAGACAGGGCTGCTAATAATCCTGGCCAGCCATCAGGTTATCATTTGGGCTTTTCTTACAGTACACATTTAATGAAGATCTCATTCCCATCATCTAGTAAGCAGTCTGCTGGGGGTATAATATGTATCTGGCATTATGAGTAACTGGCACCTCTGGGATCATTACATGTATCTGGCACTGCTCAGGGTATAATGTGTATCTGGCATTATGTGTAACTGGCACTGCTGGGGCATTATGTGTATCTGGCACTACTGGGGCTTGATAAAAGTCTCACGACTGAAACGTTGAACGCAGGGACGCTGTCCTTCTGATTATTCCTAACAACAAGTCTTGTGAGTGCCGCCCGTTGGTGTGTGTATGGCTGAGTCTTCACGGTCTCATGGAGGGCACCCGAGCAGAATATTTCTTTGGTCAGTGAAGTGAGTGCCGGCATAACGATTCTGATATATATATATATATATATAATTTGATAACATTTCATTTATATGCTTGGTAACATAAAATATAGTTGTGAGGCCATGCCCACTTTACCAGGAGCTCTTGTTTTTGACGCGCGCATAGGAAGGGGGGGAGGTGCTTCAAAAATTCTTGCTAAGAGTGCTAGTAGGGCTAGAGCCGGCACTGCTGTTGGACCTCCGTGCCCCATTCTGACACTGGGACCTCTCAGCTCTGAGATAAGGTTAAGGGGTCTATTTACTAAACCTTGGGACGGAGATAAAGTGCACAGAGATATAACCAACCAACCAGCTCTTTACTGTCATTTTTTTAAACGCTGCCTGTGACATGCCAGGTAGTTGCTGATTGGCTGGTACTTTATCTCCGTGCATTTTATCTCCATCCAGGTCTTAGTAAATAGACCTTTTAATCAATGAGGAATCAATTATCTACTCCAATTCGTGGCAGGAATACAAAACAGATACATTTATAAGGCCAGATTTACTCTCTTTAAGGTTAATCACAGGTACGACTTTTGGATCCAAAGACCGATGTACATACACAACATGTGGACAGCATGTGTGGATAAGCAAAGTGGAAAAATAAGAAACAGAGAGAAACAATGGGGGTCATTCCGAGTTGTTCGCTCGTTATTTTTTTGTCGCAACGGAGCGAATAGTCGCTAATGCGCATGCGCAATGTCCGCAGTGCGACTGCGCCAAGTAAATTTGCTATGCAGATAGGAATTTTACTCACGGCATTACGAGGTTTTTTCTTCGTTCTGGTGATCGTAATGTGATTGACAGGAAGTGGGTGTTTCTGGGCGGAAACAGGCCGTTTTATGGGTGTGTGCGAAAAAACGCTACAGTTTCTGGGAAAAACGCGGGAGTGGCTGGAGAAACGGAGGAGTGTCTGGGCGAACACTGGGTGTGTTTGTGACGTCAAACCAGGAACGACAAGCACTGAACTGATCGCACTGGCAGAGTAAGTCTCGAGCTACTCAGAAACTGCACAGAGAAGTATTTTCGCAATATTGCTAATCTTTCGTTCGCAATTTTGATAAGCTAAGATTCACTCCCAGTAGGCGGCGGCTTAGCGTGTGCAAAGCTGCTAAAAGCAGCTTGCGAGCGAACAACTCGGAATGACCCCCTATATGTTGTCACTCAAAATCTTACTTGCCCGAGTTTTTAATGCACTAAAAAAATGGGTAAAAGATCTATTTGATGCAATTTTGTCAGCATTACATCATTTTTGGGAACTGCAAGTCAACTAGATCATTCCCATCATCTAGTAAGCAGTCTGCTGGGGGTATAATATGTATCTGGCATTATGTGTAACTGGCACCTCTGGGATCATTACATGTATCTGGCACTGCTCAGGGTATAATGTGTATCTGGCATTATGTGTAACTGGCACTGCTGGGGCATTATGTGTATCTGGCACTACTGGGGCTTGATAAAAGTCTCACGACTGAAACGTTGAACGCAGGGACGCTGTCCTTCTGATTATTCCTAACAACAAGTCTTGTGAGTGCCGCCCGTTGGTGTGTGTATGGCTGAGTCTTCACGGTCTCATGGAGGGCACCCGAGCAGAATATTTCTTTGGTCAGTGAAGTGAGTGCCGGCATAACGATTCTGATATATATATATATATATATAATTTGATAACATTTCATTTATATGCTTGGTAACATAAAATATAGTTGTGAGGCCATGCCCACTTTACCAGGAGCTCTTGTTTTTGACGCGCGCATAGGAAGGGGGGGAGGTGCTTCAAAAATTCTTGCTAAGAGTGCTAGTAGGGCTAGAGCCGGCACTGCTGTTGGACCTCCGTGCCCCATTCTGACACTGGGACCTCTCAGCTCTGAGATAAGGTTAAGGGGTCTATTTACTAAACCTTGGGACGGAGATAAAGTGCACAGAGATATAACCAACCAACCAGCTCTTTACTGTCATTTTTTTAAACGCTGCCTGTGACATGCCAGGTAGTTGCTGATTGGCTGGTACTTTATCTCCGTGCATTTTATCTCCATCCAGGTCTTAGTAAATAGACCTTTTAATCAATGAGGAATCAATTATCTACTCCAATTCGTGGCAGGAATACAAAACAGATACATTTATAAGGCCAGATTTACTCTCTTTAAGGTTAATCACAGGTACGACTTTTGGATCCAAAGACCGATGTACATACACAACATGTGGACAGCATGTGTGGATAAGCAAAGTGGAAAAATAAGAAACAGAGAGAAACAATGGGGGTCATTCCGAGTTGTTCGCTCGTTATTTTTTTGTCGCAACGGAGCGAATAGTCGCTAATGCGCATGCGCAATGTCCGCAGTGCGACTGCGCCAAGTAAATTTGCTATGCAGATAGGAATTTTACTCACGGCATTACGAGGTTTTTTCTTCGTTCTGGTGATCGTAATGTGATTGACAGGAAGTGGGTGTTTCTGGGCGGAAACAGGCCGTTTTATGGGTGTGTGCGAAAAAACGCTACAGTTTCTGGGAAAAACGCGGGAGTGGCTGGAGAAACGGAGGAGTGTCTGGGCGAACACTGGGTGTGTTTGTGACGTCAAACCAGGAACGACAAGCACTGAACTGATCGCACTGGCAGAGTAAGTCTCGAGCTACTCAGAAACTGCACAGAGAAGTATTTTCGCAATATTGCTAATCTTTCGTTCGCAATTTTGATAAGCTAAGATTCACTCCCAGTAGGCGGCGGCTTAGCGTGTGCAAAGCTGCTAAAAGCAGCTTGCGAGCGAACAACTCGGAATGACCCCCTATATGTTGTCACTCAAAATCTTACTTGCCCGAGTTTTTAATGCACTAAAAAAATGGGTAAAAGATCTATTTGATGCAATTTTGTCAGCATTACATCATTTTTGGGAACTGCAAGTCAACTGTTAAAAAATGTAACGTTAGAAATGGTTGTCTTTTTGTTTCAAATGTAAAGAAAAGCAGCCAGTCAAGTTAATAGAGAAATGTAGTCCCAGTAATACTTAAGTACCCAATTTCTTCACATCTGAATATTTTAATTAAAGAGCAATATTAATTGAATTTATTTATGCATTAAAATTAATTCTGACTGTCTCAGACAAGTTAATAATCTTGAAAACATACCTCAGTTGGTAGCTACACTTTAATGTTTGGCCATCTGCTAAGCAGGAATATCTACCTACATGAGAGTGTGACTGGGGACCGACAGAAGAAGATTGATGAAACAGGTGTTTTAAACAGAGCTGCATACATATCAAACAAGGGCTCATTGTGACAACTTAGATTATTGGTTACAAATCACTAGTGGCCAGTTTACAGTAGGATAACTGTTGGTAATGTTTAATCCAGCAAGCAAACCAGTGATTTTAATTTACAAAAGATTTGATTTATGATTGATTAGTTGATGGCCCATTGTTATAGTTGGATGGATCAGCGGTGTAAGGGATTAATACAATTAGTTGACTTCATATCAATCCTTGTGGAGTCCTATGATTTGTTTTTATACTCTGAATAAATTACAAAATAAAATAACACTCCAGTTAAATTAACCAAAGAAACATGGAAACCTGGACAGAATATTTTAGGACTTCCTGTCAGCTCTGTAGAATCTGGTGGACTCAAGCTGGATACGTGCACGGACTCAGTACTTGGCACTTTATGAAGGAAGCTAGCAGGGCGTTGAAAGTTCTTGAGCATGAAAGGAACAGGTTATTATGAAGGAATTACTAGTTGAACTCTGATGCTGGGTATAGATGAGGATTCTAGTGTGATTCTCAGTGTTTCTGAACTGAAATGCTCACTGGAGGGCAAACTGGAACCGAGGACCACAGAAGCAGGAACACTATATATATTAACTTGCACTACATTACATTAAATATTAACTTGCACTAGGTCGGACTGGAAATGGGAAACACAGGAGCAAGAGAGTAAGTCCACAGACTGTGTATTACATTGCACTTGGCCGGACTGGAACTGGGAAACACAGGAGCAGGAGTGTAAGCGAAAAGACAGTGTATTAGCTTTCACATGGCCGGACTGGAACCGGGAAACAGATGAGCAGGAGTGTAAGCGCACAGACTGTGTATTAGCTTTCACTTGGCCGGACTGGAACTGGGAAACAGCTGAGCAGGAGTGTAAGCGCACAGACTGTGTATTAGCTTTCACTTGGCCGCCCTGGAACCGGGAAACAGAAAAGCAGAAGTCAGGAAACCAGTAGTGAATTAGATCTACTGGGAACAGAGAACTGTACACCAGAGTCTGGAGCCTAGACACTGCTATGAAGCGACATTGTTATGGGCACCATGCTAGTGTCAGTGGAAGTACTTTATACCCAGTGGCGTAACTATTGCTTGTGCTGGGGCTGCAGCTTCTATGGGGGCTGAGCTGCTTCCAGGGCCCGCAGCTCCCCCTTCACCTGGGAAGAAGGGGCGCCACAGATAACAACCACCCCTCCCCTCACCACTCACCCCAGGCTGCAGCCATGCAGAGGTTATAGTAAGGGGGAGCCCTACCTGTCCGGCTCCGAGTCCCGACAGACGGTCGAAGAAGTGCTGCAATTCACTGGGATTTAGGGGGCGGGCCTAATGCCGTGAAGTGCTCGCCCCCATCAGAGACCTCTGCTGTAGTCAGGTAGTGTATCTCCTGCTCCCTCCCTCTCCCTCTTGTTCCTCTCTCTCTCCCTGACATTGTCTGTCTCTCCATCTCTCTTCCTGACATTCAGACTCTCTCTCTCCCTGACACTCTCTCTCTCACTCTTACACTCTGACACTGTCTTTCCCTCTTTCTCGGATACTGTCTGTATCCCTGACATTCTGACTTTCTCTCCCTGACAGTCTCTCTCTCTGAAAATATCTCTCCCTCCCTGACACGTCTTTCTTTCCCTGACAATGTTTCTCTCTGACACCGTCTCTCTCTCTCCATCTCTCTCCCTGACACTCTCTCTAGTACACTGTGTGTCTCTCTCTCTCTCTTTCTGACAATGTCTCTCAGGCCCTGACTCTGTCTGTCTCTCCCCCTCACACTGTCTCTCTCTCTCTAGTGTGTCTCTCTTCTGCTCGTTCCCCTCACTCTCTTGCTCCTCCCCCTCTCTCTCTTTGACACCAACTCTCTTTTTCTGACACT
The DNA here is from genome assembly GCF_028390025.1 of Pseudophryne corroboree. Taxonomy (NCBI): domain Eukaryota; kingdom Metazoa; phylum Chordata; class Amphibia; order Anura; family Myobatrachidae; genus Pseudophryne; species Pseudophryne corroboree. Next base: position 571,317,972 of record NC_086446.1, on the reverse strand, counting down.
GTCTCTCTCTCTCTCTGAAAATATCTCTCCCTCCCTGACACGTCTTTCTTTCCCTGACACTGTGTTTCTCTCTGACACCGTCTCTCTCTCCATCTCTCTCCCTGACAATCTCTCTAGTACATTGTGTGTGTGTGTGTATCTCTCTCTCTTTCCGACAATGTTTCTCTGGCCCTGACTCTGTCTGTCTCTCTCCCTCTCTCCCTGACACTGTCTCTCTCTCTCTACAGTGTCTCTCTTCTGATCATTCCCCTCACTCTCTTGCTCCTCCCCTCTCTCTTTGACACCAACTCTCTTTCTCTGACAGTGTCTCTCTCTCCCTGACAATGTCTCTCTTTCTCACTGACATCCTGTCTCCCTCTCCTGCATTCTCTCCCTGACACTCTCACTTTCTGTCTCCCGTCCTCCCTGACACTCTCACTCCTGCTTGCTTCTCTTCTGATCATTACCCTCACTCTCTTGCTCCTCCCCTCTCTCTTTGACACCAACTCTCTTTCTCTGACAGTGTCTATCTCTCTCCCTGACAGTGTCTCTCTTTCTCACTGACATCCTCTCTCCCTCTCCTGCATTCTCTCCCTGACACTCTCACTTTCTGTCTCTCTCTCTCTCTCTCTCTCTCTCTCTCTCTCTGACACCCTCTCTCTCCCCTCTCATTTCTTTCTCTCTGTCTCCCTGACACCCTCTCTCTTGCATCTCTTTCTCTCATTCTCACTTTTTCCATGAAACTCTCTCTCTCTCTCTCTGTCCTCTGGCCTGACACCCTCTTTGTCTTTCTCTCACTCCCCTCACTCTCTCTCTCTCCTGCTCTCCTAAAGTGCATTGTAGTGACAACGGCGGAGGGAGGAGGGGGTCACTTTCAGGATTTTTCTATGGGGCCTACAGAGCTCTAGATACACCCCTGTTTATACCCCTTGCTGTCGGCCATTGGATGACATAATCAGCTGACTGGACGAGTAGCCTCCATTATATGAATGGAAGACAGTTGGCCATCATTAACATGGCAGCGCTCAGTGCTGAGCTACTGTACTTTGGGAAAGACCACAGGGTGACCGCACGGTGACTTGGTGTTCTGTGGCCACCATGGGAACATCTAGGAGTGTGACCAGGACGTTGCCTGTGGGAGACTACCTGTCAGACTGACTGGCGCAGTGGTAAGTGGTGGGGAGTGATTCTCCGGTGCCTGACACTTCCACGGTGACATACATGGTTCTCATCTTCTTTGGGGCAGCATGGTGATACATTGGCTTTGAATCCAAATAGGGTCCGTTATGTGTGAAGTTTGTATGTTCTCTCCACCACTGGCATACCTATAATGGGTGCAAGGTATGTAACCATATAAATATACTTACCACTCCAAAGTTCCACAGGTATTGGTGCTACAGACAGAAATCATTGCGCCAGTAGAGATGTCTCTGGGAACAAGGGGTACAGTCTCCTCCACAACGTTGTCATGCGACATCACTGTCTGTCTGCCCGATGATACCATTGGGCAGCAATGTGCTTGACTCATGATTGATAATCGTAAGACTCATATAGCCAGAAGCATCAATCTAGCTTCCTTAAATTTCCATACCCCTGCTCATCTTTCCTCTACACTGCCAGAATGGCCAGTCCCTTTGATCATCCTACTCCCACACAAACAAAAAAATATTGGCTACTGGCTGCTATAACATTTTGATCACCAGATTAACTTTTTCTGTTGCCTTGGGGACATTGGATCTCTGATGTAGTGGCCATGATAACAGATAATAATCACATCTCTTCTCCTTTCCTACATGGCATTTGTACTGTACATAGCGGGGTCATTCAGACCCATCCGCTGATACAGCCTGCAGTGCAGTTTGCAAATGGAGGTAAATTGCACATGCGCATTGACCGCATCGCAGCTGTGCGGGCACACACATTGCGGTCGCAACCCTGATGGATGCGACCACAATGTGACTGACAGCGGCGGGCATTAGCGTGGTGGCTATGCTGCGTTGGAGGGTGGGGCAGGCTGAACGGGGTGGGACCACTTTTGGGGCAGCTACATGACATCACATGCAGCTGCTCTGATTAAAAAAAATACCTGGATGACCGTCAGCGCAGCCAGGGGTCAACCTTAGTTCCAATGCATCCGCAGTCTAATTGCGACGCATCGGGAGGCAGCCTCACACATGCTGGGTGGCCTTGCCCTGTGCTGGGCGGTCCCCCAGCATGTGAGGAGATGAACACAGATCTGGCTACATATGCAGTGATCTGCGTCCATCTCTGAATAAGGTCCATAGGCTTCAGGAAAATGTGTAATATTTGGATGCTATGAACTTTTATGTCAATTTTGCAATTATTACTAATAAGGTTTAGATGCAAAGGAACATATTTATTACAATCCACATTTATAATGCAGATGTGACAAAGAAGTTTTTGGTAAATTCATAACGTGGAAATGAATAATTTCAAGTGAATTTACCATTTGTGTGACAGCATAAAGCATCAATGGAATAATTAGCAAAATAGGATAACGCTATCTGGTGATGGTGTTACCCAGAGCCGTAACTAGACTCAGAGCAGTGATTAAGGAGCCTCCAAATGACCCCCCCCCCATGCGGAACACTGCGGTCGGCTGGTGGGACAGCGGGACAGCGGGACAGTCCCAAAAAAACAGGGCTGTCCCGCAAAAATCGGGACAGTTGGGAGGTGTGTGTGTGTATGTATATATATATATATATATACTGTATATACTGTATATACACACACACACACACACACACACACACACACACACACACACACACACACACACACACACACACACACACACACACAATGAAAGATGAGTAATTCAGCCTGGTAGATAAAGAGCTTTAAGTGGTGATTTAGTATAGAAATTCCTTTCACTTATATTTTCCCTTAACCTACAGTATATATTGAGGCACTCTGTACAACATTGCCTTATAGTTCATTTTCTACACAAGTCTAATTTTTTATAAACTAGAAATTCATGTAAATCCTGTTATAATTGATAATGTATATGTAAGGTAACTGTAACTCGGTAGCTTTGCTGCTGTTACTGTGACATCACACACCTAGCCTGTGACATCACTAGCCTGTGACATCACAACGCTTCATCCTGTAACATTCTATCTACAGCTGCTGACGTTTCCAGTTTCCATGCAGGAAGACAGGTAGGAGGAGGTGAGTACTACATAGCAGGGTATGATGGAGAAGGGTAAGGAAGACAGAGGGCAGTATAGTCAGCTGAAAGGCAAGACAAGGTAGACAGAACAGGGAATATAGTTACAAGGACACATAATTAATTAGGAGAAGCTCAGGAAGGAATTACATAATTAGGAATAAAAATATAGCATTACAGAAAAAAGAGGGCAGTATGGAGGATAAGCACACATACAGGGGATGCAGATAAGTCTCTATGAGGCAGGATCTTGCTTTAGGATGAAAAAGTAAATAAAATAGATAAATGGCAAATTGATAAATTTTAAAGTATATTTGGTTTAAGGAAAATTGGAAAAGTGGTTGACTCATGGACATTTTATTGTACTTCTATTTCTATTGTACTTAAACTATTACTATGATTAAGGATAGTCCTTTGTGTTTTTTCATCATCTGGCAAAGGCCCTCATTCCGAGTTGATTGCTAGCTGCCGTTGTTCGCAGCACAGCGATCAGGCTAAAAATCGCCATTTCTGCGCATGCGTACGGGCCGCAGTACGCACGCGCGAAGTACTTTCACACAAAACGATGCAGTTTTACACAAGGGTGAGCGATGCTTTTCTGTCGCTCTGTTGATCGGTGAGTGATTGACAGGAAGTGGGTGTTTCTGGGAGGTAACTGGCCGTTTTCAGGGAGTGTGCTACAAAACGCAGGTGTGACAGGTAAAAACGCAGGCGTGGCTGGGGAAACGGGGGAGTGGCTGGCCGAACGCAGGGCGTGTTTGTGACGTCAAAGCAGGAACTAAACTGAATGAAGTGATCGCAAGGTAGGTGTAGGTCTGAAGCTGCTCAGAAACTGCATGAAAAGTTTTACGAGCAGTTCTGCTAACCTTTCGTTCGCACTTCTGCTAAGCTAACATACACTCCCAGAGGGCGGCAGTCTAGCGTTTGCACTGCTGTTAAAAGCAGCTAGCGAGCGATCAACTCAGAATGAGGGCCAACGTTCTGGCAAAGAGATTTGCAGTGTCGGGTGACCGGCAAAGAGATCTGCAGTGTCAGTTGAAGACGATGGGAGGGGTTGCAGAGGCAGTAAGGACTGGAGGATAACATGCAGGAGGTAAGTTACCATACTTGTGTAATTGTGTGTGTGGTGGGGGGAATTGAGAGCACAGTACAAAACAGAGACTATGGTGGGGGAGAGTGGACAATACAAAACATGCAGAAGGGGGCAGCTCAGTGTAGGACATACAGATGGTGTGGGGGCAGGGGAAGGGGCGGTGGTGGGGTGTTCGGAGCCCCCCTGCAAACTATAAATTTGAGCCCTCCTATACTTTCTAAAGAGACAGCGAGCTGCCTGAAAAAGGGGTGTGGTCTCACAAAGAAGGGGCTTGGCCACACAATAGTACTCTCAATTCAAATGACTGCACACAATAATACAATCTTATTCACATTACACCACACCACACGTAGTGCCCCTGATTCATAGTACGCCACATTGTAGTGTCCCTTTTTCACATTACATCACACAGTAGTGCCCCCTAGTCATGTTACACTACACAGTAGTGCCCATTATACACATAATGCCCACGGTAGCAATGCCCCTTACAAATAATGCCTGCGGCAGTAGTGCTGCTTATACATATTATGCTAACAGTAGTGCCCCTTATATGCATAATGTCAACAGTAGCAATGCCCCTTGTACATATGATGTGCACAGTAGTAGTGCCACTTATACAACAGTAGTAGTGGGGAGCTTTTTTTTATCTGTTTGTTTCCCCAATGTCAAAACTGGATAAGCTGCTTCTCTGGAGATAGTGGAATGGCTGACCTTTTTATCAATGAACTGGGGGCAGATATACTAATCCTGGAAGAGTGATAAAGTGGAGAAAGAATAACTAACAACCAATCAGTTACTATTTGTCATTTTTCAAACACAGCCTGTAACATGTCAGTTAGCAGCTGACTGACTGGTACTTTATCTCTCTCTACTTTATCATTCTGCAGGGCTTAATACATCTCCCCAATAGAATAACCAAATGATGAAATGGACCAATATGGTATAAATGATGTAAAATAGAGCTGTAACAAGTGACTGTTTCCCTGTCTTTGCATAAAATAAAGGTGACATAGCCCTTTTTCCTAGAGTCCTTCTCCTTACCGCACATGGGGCCTGATCTAGATGCAGATGCAAAGCTGCTGTTGCATGCAAGTGGCTCAATGCTTTCTCACTGCACATGTGTTTAAGCTGCACTGCGCACAAGGGGCCTAGGGGGTCATACCGAGTTGATCGTAGCTATGCTAAATTTTGCACAGCTACGATCATCTTCATAGACATGAGGGGGTGGCACCCAGCACAGGGCTAGTCCGCCCCCCTCATGTCAGTCCGACCCCCCCCCCCCCCCCGCACAAGTACAAAAGCTTTTGTACTTGAAGAGTAACTCCCGGCCAGCGCAGTTCCTGCGGCTGGCCTGGAGTTACACGTTGCTGCCCCAGATCGCAGCAGCTGCATGTGACGTCACACAGCCGCTACGGCCCGGCCAGGCCTGCGTTGGCCGGACCACATCCCAAAAATGGTGGCTAAAGGCCACTGTGCCGCCCCCTCCCGCCCAACGAACGCCTCTGCCTGTCAATCAGGCAAAGGTGATCGCTAGATAATGACGCCCTTCGTCCATCCGGCATGCACCGGCGCACTGCGGCACTGGTGCATGCGCAGTTCTGACCTGATCGCTGTGAACAACTGCAGAGTTCGATTGGGTCAGAATGACCCCCATAATTCAGAGTTGATTGCAGCAGCAAATTTGTTAGCAGTTGGGCAAAACCATGTGCACTGCAGGGGGGGGGGGGCAGATATAACATGTGCATAGAGAGTTAGATTTGGGTGGGGGGTGTTCAAACTGAAATCTAAATTGCAGTGTAAAAATAAAGCAGCCAGTATTTACCCTGCACAGAAACAAAGTAACCCACCCAAATCTAACTCTCTCTGCACATGTTATATATGCCCCTCCTGCAGTTCACATGGTTTTGCCCAACTGCTAACAAATTTGCTGCTGCAATCAAATCTGAATTACCCCCAAGATGCGATCAAACTCACATAGAGGATCCCTTCGCAAAGTGACTGACAGGAAGTCAGCATTTGGGGTGGTAAAGGGGGTGGCTAACTGTACACAGGCGTGTCAGTTCTGTTCAATCACTTTTCCGTGCACGTGTATAAATTACCCATTGTGACCTGTGTATCTGCTGGAGAACCCTCTGTGTCTAGGAGACTTGCTCAGCCTACAACTACTCAGACTCACTCAGGGTGGACTGCGATGCAATTGTGAATGGCAAAAGATTGCAGCAACGATCACATTAACAACCACTACTGAATTAGGCCCACAATTACACCATTATATTTTACTATTTTATTGCATTTAAAAACTAAAGGGTCAATTTAGTTAGGTGCAAGTTTGTCTTACAAAAGCCGCACTTTCCAATAGCCCAAACTCGCTCAAAAGTGCCCGCAGCCCTCTCTGGCCACAAAGGGTGCGAGTTTGGGTGCTGTTGCCAGTGTTGACACGTCGCAGCAATGGTAACTCGTACCTATTTGCATTAACCCCTAAACGTTAGCAATTTATAGCTTTTATTATTTACTAGTCAAATTTATTTTCTGAAGGTACCCACTTACCACTATAAGAATGCATTTACAGCATCCTTCCCAATGAGTGTATTGTATAAAAACAATGGGCCCTTTGGGTTAACTATCCTTATTTTAGGTATTTCCATGTCCTCAGTAGTTACAGTAACATATTTACATAGAGAAATGTTTCTCTCTACACAACCACACCACTGTTTGCAGTTTGTCTCTCTGCTTGTTCATCCACTAACAATTTTTTTTTAAATATTTTCCTCTTAGTCTACACAGCAGTTGACTTTTGGCAAGTATAGGCAGGTATAGGTAAGTATTGTACCCCTCCCATTACCTATAGCTCCTGAGGTGGGGTTAGATTTAGACTGTGGGTGGGGGAGAGGTTATGGTTATGCCATGGTTAGAGTGGGTTAGGGTTAGGCACCTCGGAGGGTAGTTGGGCTGCAGGGGAGGGATAGGTTTAGGCAGCGGGGACGGAGGTTAGGATTAGGCACCTCTGTGGTTAAAGTCAGGCACAAAGGGGGGAGGTTAGTGTTAGGCTGTGGACAGGGAGGGTTAAGGGGGTGGGGAGAGGGGAAAACACCCCTTTACTCACCCCCAGAGGTGTCAGAATGGGTGGGCAACGGGGCAGCTCGCCCCCCCCAAACATGAGAGGTCCCAGCCAATATACACAGGAGGAGCGATGTGCGGTCAGTTTAAAAACTGCACATCACAGCCTCCATGCAGCACAGGGACTAGGCAGTGGCGCACACCCACCGCTAACTCCCAGCAGAGCAGTGCCAAACTGCTGCGAATCAAGAGTGTATTGGTGGCATGGCCTAATGCCGAGGAGTGCCCACCTCCTGTGCTGCTGTGTAATCAGGGCAGGTAAAATAGTGTCTCTCTCACTCCATCTCTCTCCCTAACACTATCTCTTCTCTCTTTCTTCCTAACACTCTCTCTCTCTCTCTCTCTCCCCTCTCTCTCTCCCCTCTCTCTCTACTCTCTCTCTCTCTCTCTCTCTCTCTCTCTCTCTCTCTCTCTCTCCTAACACTCTCTTTCATCTCTCTCTATCTCCCTAACACTCTCTCCTCTCTTTCTCTCTCTCCCTAACAGTCTCTTTCATCTCTCTTCTCTCTTCTTCACACTCTCTGTCCCCCCTCTCTCTCCCTAACACTCACTTCCCTCTCTCTCTCCCCCTAACAATCTCACTCCTCTCTCTTCCTAACACTCTCTCTCCTCTCTCTCCCCCTAACACTCTCTCTCCTCTCTCCCTAACACGCTCTGTCCTCTCTCTCACCCTAACACTCACTGTCCTCTCTCCCTAACACACACTCTCCTCTCTCTCTCTCCCTAACACTCTATCCTCTCTCCCTAACATTCTCTCTCCTCTCTCCCTAACACTCTCTCTCCCCCTCTTTATTATTATTATTATTATTATTATTATTATTATTATCATCATCCTTTATTTATATGGCGCCACAAGGGTTCCGCAGCGCCCAATTACAGAGTACATAAATAATCAAACAGGAAAACAGCAACTTACAGTTGATGACAGTATAGGACAAGTACAGGGTAAATAAACATAGTTACATCAGCAGATGACACTGGAATAAGTATCAGGTGGCAGAAGACTGATGGATTTGGTGCAGTTGAAGATTATTAAAGTAAGAAAGGATAAGCACATGAGGGAAGAGGGCCCTGCTCGTGTGAGCTTACATTCTAAAGGGGAGGGGTAGACAGACAGGGGTGACACAGATGGGGTACATAGAGAGCGTAGAACAGAGGGTTAGGATGAGATTTGGCTGGGTTTGGTGAAGAAGTGGGTCTTGAGAGCCCGTTTGTAGTTTTGTAGAGAGGTGGATAGTCTGAGGGGGAGAGGTAGGGAATTCCAGAGAAGTGGTGCAGCACATGAAAAATCTTGGAGGTAGAAGTGGGAGAAAGTAATCCGTAGGCAGGAGAGTCGGCGTGCATTAGCAGAGCGAAGAGGACGGGTGGGAGTGTAAAGTAGTGATGTGCACCGGACATTTTTTGGGTTTTGTGTTTTGGTTTTGGATTCGGTTCCGCGGCCGTGATTTGGATTCGGACGCGTTTTGGCAAAACCTCACCGAAATTTTTTTGTCGGATTCGGGTGTGTTTTAGATTCGGGTGTTTTTTCAAAAAACCCTAAAAAACAGCTTAAATCATAGAATTTGGGGGTCATTTTGATCCTATAGTATTATTAACCTCAATAACCATTATTTCCACTAATTTCAAGTCTATTCTGAACACCTCACACCTCACAATATTATTTTTAGTCCTAAAATTTGCACCGAGGTCGCTGGATGGCTAAGCTAAGCGACACAAGTGGCCGACACAAACACCTGGCCCATCTAGGAGTGGCACTGCAGTGTCAGGCATGATGGCACTTCAAAAAAATAGTCCCCAAACAGCACATGATGCAAAGAAAAAAAGAGGCGCACCAAGGTCGCTGTGTGACTAAGCTAAGCGACACAAGTGGCCGACACAAACACCTGGCCCATCTAGGAGTGGCACTGCAGTGTCAGGCAGGATGGCACTTCCAAAAAATTGTCCCCAAACAGCACATGATGCAAAGAAAAAAAGAGGCGCACCAAGGTGGATGTGTGACTAAGCTAAGCGACACAAGTGTCCGACACAAACACCTGGCCCATCTAGGAGTGGCACTGCAGTGTCAATCAAGACAGGATGGCACTTCCAAAAAATTGTCCCCAAACAGCACATGATGCAAAGAAAAAAAGAGGCGCACCAAGGTCGCTGTGTGACTAAGCTAAGCAACACAAGTGGCCGACACAAACACCTGGCCCATCTAGGAGTGGCACTGCAGTGTCAGGCAGGATGGCACTCCCAAAAAATTGTCCCCAAACAGCACATGATGCAAAGAAAAAAAGAGGCGCACCAAGGTCGCTGTGTGACTAAGCTAAGCGACACAAGTGGCCGACACAAACACCTGGCCCATCTAGGAGTAGCACTGCAGTGTCAGGCAGGATGACACTTCCAAAAAATTGTCCCCAAACAGCACATGATGCAAAGAAAAAAAGAGGCGCACCAAGGTGGCTGTGTGACTAAGCTAAGCTACACAAGTGGCCGACACAAACACCTGGCCCATCTAGGAGTGGCACTGCAGTGTCAATCAAGACAGGATGGCACTTCCAAAAAATAGTCCCCAAACAGCACATGATGCAAAGAAAAAAAGAGGCGCACCAAGGTCGCTGTGTGACTAAGCTAAGTGACACAAGTGGCCGACACAAACACCTGGCCAATCTAGGAGTGGCACTGCAGTGTCAATCAAGACAGGATGGCACTTCCAAAAAATTGTCCCCAAACAGCACATGATGCAAAGAAAAATGAAAGAAAAAAGAGGTGCACGATGGAATTGTCCTTGGGCCCTCCCACCCACCCTTATGTTGTATAAACAGGACATGCACACTTTAACGAACCCATCATTTCAGCGACAGGGTCTGCCACACGACTGTGACTGAAATGACTGGTTGGTTTGTGCCCCCACCAAAAAAGAAGCAATCAATCTCTCCTTGCACAATCTGGCTCTACAGAGGCAAGATGTCCACCTCATCATCATCCTCCGATTCCTCACCCCTTTCACTGTGTACATCCCCCTCCTCACAGATTATTAATTCGTCCCCACTGGAATCCACCATCTCAGGTCCCCGTGTACTTTCTGGAGGCAATTGCTGCTGGTGAATGTCTCCACGGAGGAATTGATTATAATTCATTTTGATGAACATCATCTTCTCCACATTTTCTGGAAGTAACCTCGTACGCCGATTGCTGACAAGGTGAGCGGCTGCACTAAACACTCTTTCGGAGTACACACTGGAGGGAGGGCAACTTAGGTAGAATAAAGCCAGTTTGTGCAAGGGCCTCCAAATTGCCTCTTTTTCCTGCCAGTATACGTACGGACTGTCTGACGTGCCTACTTGGATGCGGTCACTCATATAATCCTCCACCATTCTTTCCATGGTGAGAGAATCATATGCAGTGACAGTAGACGACATGTCAGTAATCATTGGCAGGTCCTTCAGTCCGGACCAGATGTCAGCACTCGCTCCAGACTGCCCTGCATCACTGCCAGCGGGTGGGCTAGGAATTCTTAGCCTTTTCCTCGCACCCCCAGTTGCAGGAGAATGTGAAGGAGGAGATGTTGACGGGTCACGTTCCGCTTGACTTGACAATTTTCTCACCAGCAGGTCTTTGAACCTCTGCAGACTTGTGTCTGCCGGAAAGAGGGACACAACGTAGGTTTTAAATCTAGGATCGAGCACGGTGGCCAAAATGTAGTGCTCTGATTTCAACAGATTGACCACCCGTGAATCCTGGTTAAGCGAATTAAGAGCTCCATCCACAAGTCCCACATGCCTAGCGGAATCGCTCTGTTTTAGCTCCTCCTTCAATGTCTCCAGCTTCTTCTGCAAAAGCCTGATGAGGGGAATGACCTGACTCAGGCTGGCAGTGTCTGAACTGACTTCACGTGTGGCAAGTTCAAAGGGTTGCAGAACCTTGCACAACGTTGAAATCATTCTCCACTGCGCTTGAGTCAGGTGAATTCCCCCTCCTTTGCCTATATCGTGGGCAGATGTATAGGCTTGAATGGCCTTTTGCTGCTCCTCCATCCTCTGAAGCATATAGAGGGTTGAATTCCACCTCGTTACCACCTCTTGCTTCAGATGATGGCAGGGCAGGTTCAGGAATGTTTGGTTGTGCTCCAGTCTTCTGTACGCGGTGTCTGAATGCCGAAAGTGGCCCGCAATTCTTCGGGCCACCGACAGCATCTCTTGCACGCCCCTGTCGTTTTTTAAATAATTCTGCACCACCAAATTCAATGTATGTGCAAAACATGGGACGTGCTGGAATTTGCCCAGATGTAATGCACACACAATATTGCTGGCGTTGTCCGATGTCACAAATCCCCAGGAGAGTGCAATTGGGGTAAGCCATTCTGCGATGATCTTCCTAAGTTGCCGTAAGAGGTTGTCAGCTGTGTGCCTATTCTGGAAAGCGGTGATACAAAGCGTAGCCTGCCTAGGAACGAGTTGGCGTTTGCGAGATGCTGCTACTGGTGCCGCCGCTGCTGTTCTTGCTGCGGGAGGCAATACATCTACCCAGTGGGCTGTCACAGTCATATAGTCCTGAGTCTGCACTGCTTCACTTGTCCACATGTCCGTGGTTAAGTGGACATTGGGTACAACTGCATTTTTTAGGACACTGGTGAGTCTTTTTCTGAGGTCTGTGTACATTTTCGGTATCGCCTGCCTAGAGAAATGGAACCTAGATGGTATTTGGTACCGGGGACACAGTACCTCAATCAAGTCTATAGTTGCCTCTGAATTAACGATGGATTCCGGAACCACGTTTCTCACCGCCCAGGCTGCCAAGGCCTGAGTTATCTGCTTTGCAGCAGGATGACTGCTGTGATATTTCATCTTCCTCGCAAAGGACTGTTGGACAGTCAATTGCTTACTGGAAGTAGTACAAGTGGTCTTCCGACTTCCCCTCTTGGATGACGATCGACTCCCAGCAGCAACAACAGCAGCGCCAGCAGCAGTAGGCGTTACACTCAAGGATGCATCGGAGGAATCCCAGGCAGGAGAGGACTCGTCAGACTTGACAGTGACATGGCCTGCAGGACTATTGGCTTTCCTGGGTAAGAGGAAATTGACACTGAGGGAGTTGGTGGTGTGGTTTGCAGGAGCTTGGTTACAAGAGGAAGGAATTTAGTGGTCAGTGGACTGCTTCCGCTGTCACCCAAAGTTTTTGAACTTGTCACTGACTAATGATGAATGCGCTGCAGGTGACGTATAAGGGAGGATGTTCTGAGGTGGTTAACGTCCTTACCCCTACTTATTACAGCTTGACAAAGGCAACACACGGCTTGACACCTGTTGTCCGCATTTGTATTGAAATAATTCCACACCGAAGAGCTGATTTTTTTTTGTATTTTGACCAGGCATGTCAATGGCCATATTCCTCCCACGGACAACAGGTGTCTCCCCGGGTGCCTGACTTAAACAAACCACCTCACCATCAGAATCCTCCTTGCCAATTTCCTCCCCAGCGCCAGCAACACCCATATCCTCATCCTGGTGTACTTCAACAGTGACATCTTCAATTTGACTATCAGGAACTGGACTGCGGGTGCTCCTTCCAGCACTTGCAGGGGGCGTGCAAATGGTGGAAGGCGCTAGCTCTTCCCGTCCAGTGTTGGGAAGGTCAGGCATCGCAACCGACACAATTGGACTCTCCTTGGGGATTTGTGATTTAGAAGAACGCACAGTACTTTGCTGTGCTTTTGCCAGCTTAAGTCTTTTCTTTTTTCTAGCGAGAGGATGAGTGCTTTCATCCTCATGTGAAGCTGAACCACTAGCCATGAACATAGGCCAGGGCCTCAGCCGTTCCTTGCCACTCCGTGTCGTAAATGGCATATTGGCAAGTTTGCACTTCTCCTCAGACACTTTTAATTTTGATTTTTGGGTCATTTTACTGAACTTTTGTGTTTTGGATTTTACATGCTCTCTACTATGACATTGGGCATCGGCCTTGGCAGACGACGTTGATGGCATTTCATCGTCTCGGCCATGACTAGTGGCAGCAGCTTCAGCACGAGGTGGAAGTGGATCTTGATCTTTCCCTATTTTTAACTTCCACATTTTTGTTCTCCATTTTTTAAAGTGTGGAATTATATGCCAGTATCAATAGCAATGGCCTACTACTATATTTACTGCGCACAACTGAAATGCACCACAGGTATAGAATGTAGATGGATAGTATACTAAATGGATGACGACACAGAGGTAGGTACAGCAGTGGCCTACCGTACTGCTTTATATAGTATACTGGTGGACACTGTCAGCAAACTGCAAAACTAAAATGCACCACAGGTATAGAATGTAGATGGATAGTATACTTAATGGATGACGATACAGAGGTAGGTACAGCAGTGGCCTACCGTACTGCTATATATAGTATACTGGTGGACACTGTCAGCAAACTGCAAAACTAAAATGCACCACAGGTATAGAATGTAGATGGATAGTATACTTAATGGATGACGACACAGAGGTAGGTACAGCAGTGGCCTACCGTACTGCTATATATAGTATACTGGTGGACACTGTCAGCAAACTGCAAAACTAAAATGCACCACAGGTATAGAATGTAGATGGATAGTATACTTAATGGATGACGAGTGACGACACAGAGGTAGGTACAGCAGTGGCCTACCGTACTGCTATATATAGTATACTGGTGGACACTGTCAGCAAACTGCAAAACTAAAATGCACCACAGGTATAGAATGTAGATGGATAGTATACTTAATGGATGATGACACAGAGGTAGGTACAGCAGTGGCCTACCGTACTGCTATATATAGTATACTGGTGGACACTGTCAGCTAACTGCAAAACTAAAATGCACCACAGGTATAGAATGTAGATGGATAGTATACTTAATGGATGACGAGTGACGACACAGAGGTAGGTACAGTAGTGGCCTACCGTACTGCTATATATAGTATACTGGTGGACACTGTCAGCAAACTGCAAAACTAAAATGCACCACAGGTATAGAATGTAGATGGATAGTATACTTAATGGATGACGAGTGACGACACAGAGGTAGGTACAGCAGTGGCCTACCGTACTGCTATATATAGTATACTGGTGGACACTGTGTCAGCAAACTGCAAAACTAAAATGCACCACAGGTATAGAATGTAGATGGATAGTATACTTAATGGATGACGACACAGAGGTAGGTACAGCAGTGCACTCTGCACTGTACTCCTCCTATATAATATTAATTATACTGGTGGTCCCCAGTCCCCACAATAAAGCAGCACACTGAGCACAGATATGGAGTGTTTTTCAGGCAGACAACGTATACTGGTGGTCACTGTCAGCAAAACTCTGCACTGTACTCCTGCTATAGCTGCTCCCCAGTCCCCACAATTAAGCAGTGTGAGCACTCAGCACAGATATATTATGCAGCACACTGAGCACAGATATGGTATGGAGCGGTTTTTTTCAGGCAGAGAACGGATAAAAAAATGGTGGTCACTTATCAGCAAAACTCTGCACTGTACTCCTCCTAACAGCTGCTCCCCAGTCCTCCCCACAATTAAGCAATAAACCAATCAACTTCAACAATAAACGGAGAGGACGCCAGCCACGTCCTCTCCCTATCATCTCCAATGCATGAGTGAAAATGGCGGCGACGCGCGGCTGCTTATATAGAATCCGAATCTCGCGAGAATCCGACAACGGGATGATGACGTTCGGGCGCGCTCGGGTTAACCGAGCAAGACGGGAAGGTTCGAACCTGCCTCGGACCCGTGTAAAAAGGGAGAAGTTCGGGGGGGTTCTGTTTCCGAGAAACCGTACCCGCTCATCACTAGTGTAAAGGGAGATAAGGTCAGAGATGTAGATGGGAGAGGAGTGGGTGAGGGCTTTGTAAGCGAGTGTGAGAAGCTTGAAATGGATTCTGAAAGGGAAGGGGAGCCAGTGAAGGTCTAGTAAGAGTGGAGAGGTGGACGTAGTGCGTTTGGTGAGGAAGATGAGCCGGGCGGCAGCATTGAGGATAGATTGGAGTGGAGAGAGGTATCTGTCAGGAATGCCAATCAGGAGCAGATTACAGTAGTCCACTCTGGAGATGACCAGTGAGTGGATAAGAGTCTTAGTAGCATCCTGGGTCAGAAAGGGTCTGATCTCTCCCTAACTCTCTCTCTTCTCTCTCTCCCCAACACACTCTCTCCTCTCTCTCTCTCTCTCTCTCTCTCTCTCTCTCTCTAACATTCACTCTCTCCCTAACACTCTCTCTCCTCTTGCTCCTCTTTCTCCTTTACACTGTTTCTCTCTCTTCCTGACACTGTCCATTTCTATCCCTCACTCTCCCTGTCACTTAGTCTCTCTCTCTCCCTCTTTCTTTCCCTGACAGCCTCCCTCTCTCTTCCCTCCTCCTCCCCACCATGGTGCTGCCTCCATTTTGTCCTCATAGTACAGCCTCCTCCTCCTCCCCAGAGGCTCCGCCCCCAAGTGGCACCAAATGAGGATCTATCTTGCCCCCCCCCCCAGCCCATAAATGTTCTGAGGCCGCTGCGTTCCCCTGTCGGTCTTTTTTCCACTGGGTTCCCAACGTCAGTATTACGACCACTGGGATCCCATGCGCCGGGATATCATAATGATCCCTCTATTAGTACATTAGTACACCTCTTAATGCCCAGAGGGCAGGGCGATCCTGAGGCCATGGTTCCCCAGAGGTTTCCCCTCAAGGGTTTTTTTCCTCTCCTGAGTGCTGAAGGATGACTCTTCGTGAGTCCAGAGGTGTAGATTTTATGCCATAATTAATCTCATACCCGGCCCTGCAATGTATAAGAAGTAAAATAATCACTAATGCGATCACTGTACTTCTGGGTTTAGACCCCGGCTGCGCTACTTCACATGCGCATTCGTCAGACTGCATATGTGAGAGCAGACAGTAATGCAGAGGGATCCCAGGATCCCTCTCCGGGGAAGAATTGCATAATGTAGCCCACGGGCTACGATCGCCATTTAGAAATGGCATTAGCTGCCAGGCCAAGCTCAGAAATGCTTTGCATTCTGGAGCTTGGTGAGTTTCGCAGTTTACCAACTGCTGTATAAACTTTTGGTGGCTGCTTTTGTGATCACAATAGGAGGAATGCAACAGATATCTTCAATATCTATTGCAGTTCCCAATACATACATTCAGGGGCTGTTTAATATATGTGAGCAGTCTCCAAAACTGACGGTTTTCTGAGATGTCTCGCAAATATTATTTGTTAAATATTCTTCATAATAAACTTTTTATATTTGAGCATAAACTAAAAAATGTTTATGTATTCACTGAGTGAGTGTCCATTATTTATTGCATGCTAATTTCACAGGGTCCGCAAATTATTACTGATATGACTGTTACTCTATTGTCCTGCTGGTGCTCCTGGCCTGCTGTATAGCAGCTAGACATATATTTTATATACAGCACTCTTGGAGAGATGTACCAAGCCTTGGACGTGGCCCTGAAAATATACGAAAAGTGGCCTCATGTAGTTTGGAGAAAGTCAGCTATAAGCGGGGCCCAACACAAACTGGGGGTTAGCAAATTGTTAGCATTAGCCACAATGGTAGTAAGCAAGGCCAATGCAGCATGGTAGGCAGTCACAGCACCAGCAGAAGGATCCTGTCACAGGAGATGGAGATCACACCAATGGGTGAGGTATTGCAGTAGTAGGCAGCACACCAGGGTGACAAGTACACACATAAAATGATTACTGCTACTTAATCCAACAACAGGGAGTTCCAAAGATTAGCACTGACTTGGTAAAAGGTCATTATAAAATAGATCATTCTTACTGTGGTCTCATCCATTGCTAAACACCCACTGGTCTCACATTTTTCCTTGCAGTGTAAGAGAGAAAAATCACAATGCCTCTGTCTACCAATCTAGTGAGATATATTCAATACAAGGAGCATCCCAGTGACCCCCATACAATGCCCAAGGAGCATCGCAGTGACCACCATAATGCCCATAGCAACCAACCAACCAGGTTCTAGCTATCATTTTATAGAATATATTTGATAAATGATAGCTAGAAGCTAATCGGTTGCTACTGACAACAAACTCTTCAGAAGGTTTTCTACATCTCTCCCTTGAGTATTGCTGCAATGCCCAGCTGAGCACATATCGGACACTTATGGTAGTGCCCAAATCTCAGGCGTTCTCCCCTCCATGTTGTAATGCTGGTAGGACAAGATGTACCATTGGAGCTCCTGATCTGGCATGGCCCTGTCCGGCTCAGATTAGGCCAAAGATAAAAGAAAAAGTCATGTTACAGAACAGTGTTATTAGCAGAGCCATAACTACGTGTGTGCCAGGTGTGCCTGTCACACAGCGCAGTCGCCCTGAGGGCGCAACTGCCCACATTCCCTAAAGTCATCAGCGGCGTTGTAATGAGTCAAACTGACTCATTACGAGCCGTCTGTGTGCGTGTGCTGCCACCGGAGAGGAGCAGCTCCGGGGGCAGAGGAGGAGGGAGGGGGACTCGAGAGCCACAGCAGCGCTATGTAATTGGTGGTGGCGCTGCTGCCCCTCTCCTTCCACATTGGCTGGCCGCCACCACTGTGAATGCTGGGATGCGCTTCCCTCATCCCAGCATTCACAGCGGCGGCGGCCAGCCAATGCGGAAAGAGAAGGACAGCTGCATGCGGCACTGCCACCAATTACATAGCGCTGCTGCGGCTCCCGAGTCCCCCTCCCTCCCCTGCCTCCGGAGCTGCCAGCACCGAAGAGCCTGACTGCCTGAGCCAGCAGAGAGATGGTAAGTATCATCTATTCTGTCTGTCTATCGATCTATCTATCTATCTATCTATCTATCTATCTATCTATCTATCTATCTATCTATCTAGTCTACCTAATGTGTGAAAGGGAGACTGGCTGTCGTAATGTGTAAAAAGGGGGACTGGCTGCCATAATGTGTAAAAAGGGGGACTGGCTGCCGTAATGTGTAAAAAGGGGGACTCTCTGCTGTAATGTGTAAAAAGGGGACACTGTCTGCCGTAATGTGTAAAAAGGGGACGCTGTCTGCTGTAATGTGTAAAAAGGGGGACTGTCTGCCGTAATGTGTAAAACGGGCTCTACCTGGTGTAGTGGCGCTACTGTGTGGCATAATTTGAATAATGGAGACTACTGTGCACCGTAATATGAATTGGTATTATTTTGTGGCCACATCCCTTCCCCATGAAGCCACGCCCCTATATTTTTTGCACGCGCCTGCGGCGCACTCTGCCCTTATATTACATAAGGGATGGGGGCGCCTATGCCATTTTTTGCACACAGCGCTAAAATGTCTAGTTACGGCACTGGTTATTAGCTAATATGGGGAGATATTGGTTACACATATAGGGCCTGATTCTGAGATTGACATAAATCTCTCATGTTTAATAATCTGCACATGAGCGGGCACCGCACTCCACATGTGCAGATCTGGTCCTGCGACAACCTCAGTAACCTCAGGGATACTTGATGTCCTATATGCAAGCAGATGATCCCATGCTGCCACTTCAGATGCAGCACCACATTACAGAATCCTGAGCTACTTTTTTACTTAATACACCTCATATAGCTTTTTCATAATTCTGCACAACTGCAGAGGTGCAATTAGCGTCCACCTCTGAATCAGCCCCATAAGTGTATAGAGGTAGGGGCTTAACTAGAACTTTGTGGGTTCCATAGCAACATTTCCGGCAAAGACATAGGGACAGAGATAGGCAGCAGGGATTTAGGGATCGAAAGAGGCAGCAGGGGCACAGAAACAGATAGAGAGGCAGCAGGGACATAGAGACAGATAGAGTGTCAGCAAGGACTTAGGGAAACGCAGTTGGGATGAAGAGAGAGGCAGCAGGGATGTAGAAACAGATAGAGGCAGCAGGAACATAGAGACAGAGTGGCAGCAGGGACAAGAGACAAAGAGAGTGGCAGCAGGGACACAGAGATAGTGCATGCAAAGACAGTAAGGCAGCAGGGACTTAGGGACAGAAAGAGGCAACAGGGGCATAGAAACACAGAGAGAGGCAGCAGGGGCATAGGGACAGAAAGAGAGGCAGCAGGGGTGTAGAAACAGAGAGAGGCAGCGGGGGTGTGGGGACAGATAGAGAGGTAATTGCAACATGCAATAAAAAAAACCAGAAAAAGAATAAATGAACAATGTCAGCAATTCTGCATATATAATATATGCCCAGATAAAATACATATAAAATCCCAAGTTTAAAGGAAGCGATGACAGGCCGCTTCTGTTGCCATAACAACGTGCACACATCTATCCCGAAGCAGTCACAGTGCCATCTCCATGGGAATGAAAACGCAGTAATGGAGATTATGGAAGCATAAAATATGGCAGCAGATAGACGCCGGGCCAGAATACATGACCAATATCAAGTGACATCAGTGTTAATAGAAAAACACACTGTTGCCATGGAGATGGGAACTGTGTATGGTCACATGATTTAGAGGAGATCTATGATTGGAGAGAGACCAGCCTCAGCAGTTATGTATTTTTCAGTAGGGGGAAGTGAAGGGAGTTGATATTACAGATATAATAAGGATTGTTTGGATGGACTAGCAACACTCATTACCTTGAAAAAGACCCCATAGGGGGTTGAAACGTGTTAGTGGGATCAGGCAACTGGAGAGTGCAAGGAGGACATTACCTAAAGGAGCGGAGTGCCTGCGAGTCTACCCGGGATACCCGGGATACAGCATTTTGGATAATGGATTATTCCATATATTGGAATATTTAAAAAAAAATTGCACCCACTATAAATGCCAGATACAAGTAATGCCCCCAGTATAGTGCCCCTGCCATCCTCACCCAATCACCTACCCCCTGCCACCCTCACCCATTCACCTTCCCCCTCACCCAGTCACCTTCCTGCCTGCCATCAGGGCGCACAGCAGTCCTGGGCCTGGCCTCTCTGATAGAGGGGGGAGGGCCCGGGCAGTTCATGCCGCTGTCTGCTCACCACCGCTGCCTGTCCATCCACCACTGTGCTCCATCCATCCTCCGCCATGCACCGTCCCCCCGCAGTTAGGGTTGCCACCTCATCCCCTTAATTCTGGACACATATTAATTACACAGGTTCTGTGGCTGATTAAAACCAGATGAAATGGAGTCTTGAAGTCAGCCAGCCACAGAACCTGTGTACTTAATATGTGTCCAGAATTAAAGCGATGAGGTGGCAACTCTACCCGCAGTGCTCTATTGAAAATGTCCCACCCAAGATGGTCTCTGCCTCAGAGAAGACCGTTATTAAAGATACCAGAGGAGGCCTTATAACGGTCTACTCTGAGGCGGCAGCCACATTTGGAGGGTCGTTTTCAGTAGTTTGAAAGCAGGCAGGCGCGAACAGTGCTGCGGCCCCTGCCTGGACATTAGAGTACTTGCATCTAGGTGAGGAGAGCAGCCACCGACTCTGTCCTTCCAGCAGTGCGTTCTGCCCCGAGCTCCAGCCAGCACAGACAGCATGGTCAGATCAGCAAGACAGAGGAGCTCAGAGTGCAGAGACACCCTGCCCTTGCTCACTTGCTGCCCCAACAGAAGGCTGGCACCCTACTGTGGTAATGGCACTACTGTATTTTCTCTTACATCTGTGTGGTGTGTGTGTGTACAGTGTGCTGCTGTGTGTGTGTGTGTGTGTGTGTGTGTGTGTGTGTGTGTGTGTGTACAGTGTGTTGCTGTGTGAGTGTGTGTGTACAGTGTGCTGCTGTGCGACAGGGACACCACTGGGTTGCCAGGAGTGGGGCCTGGTGATACAAGAGGCTGGGCAGGTGAGCAGAGCAGCATCGTGCTGCAGGTGAGATGCTGGGCGGAAGGTGATGGAGTCGCTCCCCTGCTTGCTGCTCTCGCTAGCTGTGCTATGTGTGTTGGGTGCCATGCTGCTGGCCTGTACCAGGAGCCTCCTCTTCAGCCTCAGTCTGCTGCCACTGCTCCAGCCCATTTCCATCCTCGCTCTCTGCTGATGTCCAGAGCCCGTTCCTGCCTCCGGTGCTGCTGCCACTGGGGGGTGGCGGCTGCTGAGCAGGCCCCTGGTTATCCTATGGAGTTCACACGAGGTGGGCTACATCACGGAGGGGGGCCATAGCCAGATGGATACCTCTAACCTGGTCATCGTTCTGGCTCAATTTCCTGCCAATGGACCACATAAGGACCCCTGGCCAGCAGCTGCAAAAGGATTCGGTAGGAGCTGCATGAGGCCTGTGGGTCACAAGTTTAACATCCCTGCTGTATAGTTATTAGTGACAGAAGGGGAGGGGGTAGGAGACAGGGACGGTCAGGAGATGCTGGGTTTCAAAAAGGGGGGAAGTTGCAAGTAAAAGTAATTAAAACAGGTAATTGACTAGTGTCGCCAACAGTGCCCCCTACCTTGCAGCGCTATGTGCGGTGCCCCCACAGCACACACCTAGTTATGGCCCTGGTGTTACCTGTCTGGATAAAGCTATCTGGTCTGCGTTTGTGGGCAGAAATAGAGGGACTGCGGCAGATATCAGAGATATCTGCTGCAATCCCCCCATAGTATCCTTAATATTTGCTGATACCCCCAGAATATCTAACAAATACGGTATTTATACCCCCAGAATATCTAACAAATACGGTAAATAATTTCATTATTTTGTTGATTATAATAAGCTATATTAACACGTGGTTTGGCAGTCCTACCATGGGGTAAATCCAATAGGGTGTGAGAAGCCAGAGGTGCGCGAGAATGTCCATATATATAAATCAGCAATCATTACCAAGGCAAAACCAACCTGGTT
The DNA here is from genome assembly GCF_028390025.1 of Pseudophryne corroboree. Lineage (NCBI taxonomy): Eukaryota > Metazoa > Chordata > Amphibia > Anura > Myobatrachidae > Pseudophryne > Pseudophryne corroboree. The sequence goes on along the minus strand of NC_086446.1, from coordinate 571,295,863 downwards.
ATGCCTTGTAAATGATACTGTTGGTTCTTTAAAAATGATGGACATTCTTGCACATCTCTAGCTTCTCGCACCCTATTACAGTACATTTACCCCAATATGTTAATTTCCTCTAAATCGAGTAACAGAGAATGGTAATTTGTTGGGAAGAATCCAGCAGATTGTACTATATATATATATATATATATATATATAGCAGTACGATTAGAAGGTGTGCAGGTGCCCTGGCAGTCCTTTTTCTCTCAACAGTAGAGAAAATTACTTTTAAACACTTTCACCTGGAGCCATAACAGTGCTCAGCTGTGCTTGCCACTAATTGAGCAGTGTGGGCTGATGCGCACACACAGCCCAGGGACATAAAACATGAGCTCAGTGTCAGACAGGCCAGCCTCCTGACGAAGTGTGATACGAAACGCATTGGGGCGTGGCCTGCCTGACGCACTGTCCACCTGTGCAGCTGCTCCCACTGTCTGATCCAGAGAGGTTTCCCGACGAGTCACGGCTATACCATAGCCGGCGGCGCGGTGTGTGGTCCCGGGTGGCGGCCAGCGGGTATGCAATTTGTGCCAGTGGATTTTCTTTGAACCGTGTGGTAACCAGCCCACAGCGTGTGCTATATGGTATGAGTCCTATACAATTTGTCCGTGGATCTGTTACTGTTTTTAAATTGAATAAACAGTCTGCACTATGAGCGCCTTTTCCATTATGTTTTATTCCTAGAAATCAATCCTGCTCCAGGAGTCCGGAGCCTTCATTGGGAAAGTGCTGCAGTATTTATCCTATACCTGTGCTACAACTCAGAGGTTTCTGGTGCTTGTAATTTTCTCTACTGTTGAGAGAAAAAGGACTGCCAGCTCACCTGCACACCTTCTAATCAAACTGCTGTATTGTGGACTCCAAGTGCTTGGTTGCTGCAGGTTATATATTGGTATATAGAAAGTCAGACTATTGTCTTGAAAGTGTTTGCTACACTAATTTGTTGTCTGATTGTCTTTTGCATTTATTTGTCTTATATATCTGTTTTTATATATTGGTGTATATCCTATTTTAAATCTAATAGCTATATCTGTGGATTTAATATGTTTAGAAACAGTGATTTTAAACTAAAAAGATCACAAAATTGTGATAGAGTATTTTCAGAGAATAATGCTCAGGGAGAGGCACACATATCACCAGCTAGAGAAGGGAATGAAGACCCATTTGTTTCCTTGGAAAAATTACTAATCAAGGAAACAAAGACATGATGGGACATTATGAGCCTAGAGAATTATATAAAATGTGGACGGGTCCCTTGGGGCCTAAGATTCAATAAAAATCCCATTATAAATGCACATAATGAAAAATTCTTGAAAGAATGGTTCAGAATCCAGGATGAGTGTTCCCTGGCACTAATTAGACTACTGGTAGAGGAAAAGAAAAAGTGTTTAAAAGATGTGGAAAGTGAATTAGAGGTTTTGAATAAGGAATTTGAGTCCATAAGGGACAGTGAAAAATTCCATCAAATCAAAAGAGAAATTGATGCCAAAGTATCCACTATAGAACAGAAAGTAATGGACACTAAATCTAAGAAATATCAAAGAGATAGAAATGACTATCTAAATAATCAGGTATGAACTTGGAATGTGGAAAGGGCCACCAATAGAAAAGAAAGGAATATTTACACGCCAGTTAGAAGAAACTGCTACACACAAAATAGGCCCATAAAAGAACAGTTCCAGGAGAGACGATCTCCAGTGACTAGGCCGAGTACACAGCACTTCAACTGGGTGACCCCCAAGAGGACTGCAAGATTCAGAAAACAGTCCAATAACACAGGTGATTATAAAAGATTTGCACAACCAAACAAATATGAAAGTTTAAGGTACACTCATGAAAGAGATCACCATTTTTTAGAACCCAGGTGGCGACGCAACCTAGCAGATCGAGACTCCGAGAGGAGACCCGATCCACAAGTAACCCCGTCAGGTACCAAAAGAAGACTAGGGGAAAAAGAGGCAAGCGAGCTTCCAAGAAGGGAAGCAAAGCTGAGGAACCTAGATTAAAGGATTCTAATAGGGGTATTTTTAATATATCCAAGACACAACTGAGCCCCATTGAGGAAAAAGTATTGAAGAAGGGGATGTCCTATGCTCCCACGTGTGCTTTAAATAAAGTAAACACCTATATTGACCTCAATCTCTATGTAAGGAACGTAACATTAAAAAGGCACTTTCTCAGAAAAAGTGATGCCCCAATAAGGAACTAGGATTCCAATAGTGAGAAAACGGGTCTAAAATTAAAACTTTCTACCCTCTAGAATCAAAAGGCCCATACATTGAGATGTTTAGTCAAATGATGAAAAACGATATTGAGAAACTTGATGTATCAGTGAAGAATAACCACAAGTGGGGCAATCTAACAAGAGCAGAATGAGGGGCACTGAAAAAATTATCTGAAAATTCTGAAGTTGTGATTAAGAATGCTGACAAGGGGGGTGGGATAGTTCTTATGGATAGGGAATATTATGTGGAGGAGGCATATAGATTATTGGGGGACACAAATTCATATGTAAAATTAAAAGAAGATACCACTAAGAATTTCTTGCAAGATCTAGAGATCATCCTAAAAGATGGTCTTTCTTCTAAATCTATTTCACTAAATGAATACAACTATCTCCTCAATAGGCATCCTCGAATTGCTACATTTTATCATATCCCAAAAATCCATAAGAGTCTGTCTCACCCACCTGGAAGACCCATTATTAGTGGGATTGGGTCCCTGACATCGAGAATATTTGAATATGTTGATAGCTATATAAAGAAATATGTTCCCCTTCTTGAGTCATATATTCAAGACTCCACGTATGTGCTACAACTGATAAGTGATCTTAAGTGGCAAGATACATTTAAATGGTGTTCTGTGGATGTGCAGTCCCTGTACACCTCTATTCCTCACAACAAAGGTGTACATGCAGTTGAGAACAAACTTAGGCAAGATCCTGAAATCAGTGATGTGAAACTTGAATTTATTTCTAAATGTTTATATTTTGTACTTGGATATAATTACTTTACATTTCAAGATGACTGGTATAAACAAGTCTGTGGCTCAGCAATGGGCAGTATTTGTGCTCCAAGCCTAGCCAATATATATATGGCTGAATGGGAACAGGAAATAATCCAGGGGAGGCTTAAGGAAAATATCATCATGTACAAAAGGTACATAGATGATGTATTAATAGTCTGGAAGGGCACCGAGCCAGAGTGGAATGACTTTCTAAAAGAGATGAATATTAATTCATACAATTTAAAATTTACGGGTACTTTTAGTAGAAACCATCTTGAGTTCCTTGACCTGGTATTATCAACAGAAAATTTTCAAAGCTCTGGTGTTATTGAAACCTCCACACATTTCAAACAGGTAGACAGTAACAGCTACTTAGAATACACTAGCTGTCACCTTCCGCAATGGAAGGAAAACATTCCCCTGTCCCAATACACTAGACTTCGTAGGAATTGCACCCATGTATCTAAGTTTGATGAAAAAGCTCAGGTGTATACTGATAGATCTACTGAAAGGGGCTACCCAGAAAAACTTGTGTCAACAGCTAGAGAAAAAGCTAGGCTAAAAGAAAGGACTGGCCTACTTCAGTATAAGAAAAGAAAGAATCAAAAGAAATTATTTTGCCCCTTAGTCACACAATTCAGTGCAGGATTCCGAAAGCTGGAAAAGGTAGTCCGAAAAAATTGGCATATCCTCCAGCTAGACCCAGTCCTGGGACCTGAACTTACCAGCAAACCAGAGATCATTTACAAAAAGGCTAAAACCATCAAATCCATGATATCTAAGAGTAAACTAAAAAAGGTTCATGGAAATATGGAAAAAAAATTCCTGGATGGTCTTAAAGGATTCTTTAGTTGTGGGAAATGTAAGGTATGTAATAATGCAGAAAATGGAAAAAAAGAAGTTTTGTGGAAATAATAAGCAGAGTTCTCCCAATAACATCAGGTCTTTTATTAACTGCAATATACCTTTTTGCATATATGTATTGAGTTGCCCATGTGGACTAAGATACGTGGGAAAAACCAAAAGAGTCTTGAAGATTAGAATTTTAGAGCATACCCGGAACATAAAAAAACGGGTTCTAAATCATAGTGTCCCCCGACACTTTACAGAATGCCACAATGCTGACCCTAGTTTATTGAAGTTTATGGGGATTGAACATGTTGCTCAAAATAAGGATGGAGGAAACAGAGAGGAACAACTGCTGAGACGAGAAACTTTCTGGATCCTGTCTCTAGACACTCTGATTCCTAATGGGTTAAATGAAACATATGAGATCACCCCATTCATCAGACAGAGATAAGCGTGGTAGGGTTAAATAATTGGATAGTTACTTTCTCCCTGCTTCTAGAACACCAATATGAGAATATAGGGGTAGAGAGAAAAATATGAAGAAAATTCCTATCTCTGTACTGCAGAATTATCAAGACATGATTTGGTAGTCACTGATAAATTCCTCTGTTCGTTCTGCTGTTTTTTCTGTTTCCATCATTTTACTTTTTATTATTACTAGTACCTTTATGTCTAATCTAGCTACCTGATATTTTCTCTATTCCCCTTGATTGTGACAGCTGCTATTCGGGACATATAGTTTATATTACTGACACCCTTGAGGCCAGAATGATAAAGATCAGTCTTTCTGTGTCTGCTAGCAGTTTTGAACAATATTAGCAATACTGTTACAAATATGTGCAGTAGGTAACAAAATAGCTGGAAACGATCTTAAGTAATACAACGAATAATGGTTACTGTTGCTTTAAGCAACATGTAACAAGGGATCTAGCTGTGATTAACTGAGAGAAATGCTTAAGAGAAAGTTCTCCTGTCAGTTGTGTAGAGTTTAGTGTTCTGAAGTATCTTCTGGTACCTTCTCTCTGTGTGCACTCCCTGAATCTAACTACTGTGATCTCCCTCCTATAAGCAAAGATTTTTTATAGATATATTTTATATTGCATTATATGTATGTGTTTTGTGTACATGTCATGAAATGTTCATTAGTATTTGCTATTCATTGCCTGTGATCTATGTATGGTCTTTTAAGCTAAAAGTTGCTGCTATTAGGCTAAAAAGTGTTAAAATTGTAAAAAATGTTCTGTTATGTTTTTAGAAAAAAAATGCTTTATTGGTATGTCTTAAACACTTTTACCTGGAGCCATAATAGTGCTCAGCTGTGCTTGCCACTAATTGAGCAGTGTGGGCTAATGCGCACACACAGCCCAGGGACATAAAACATGAGCTCAGCGTCAGACAGGCCAGCCTCCTGACAAAGTGTGATACGAAACGCGTTGGGCGTGGCCTGCCGGACGCACTGTGTCCACCTGTGCAGCTGCTCCCACTGTCTGATCCAGAGAGGTTTCCCGACGAGTCACGGCTATACCATAGCCGGCGGCGCGGTGTGTGGTCCCGGGTGGTGGCCAGTGGTTATGCAGTTTGTGCCAGTGGATTTTCTTTGAACCGTGTGGTAACCAGCCCACAGCGTGTGCTATATGGTACGAGTCCTATACAATTTGTCCGTGGACCTGTTAGTGTTTTTAAATTAAATAAACAGTCTGCACTATGAGCGCCTTTTCCATTATGTTTTATTCCTAGAAATAAATATATATATATATATATATATATATATAATATGTATGGTCCTTTCAAATAAAGTCTGCTGCCTAGACCAGTAGTTCTCAACCTCAGTCCATACCCCCAACTGTTCATGTTTTCCAGGTCACCTAGCAGTTGAACAGGTGTACTCTCTATTCACTGACACATTTTAAAAGACCCACAGGTGGAGCAAATTATTTCACTTGCAATCCTGTGAGGAGACCTGGAAAACATGAAGTGTTGGGGGTACTTGAGGACTGCGGTTGAGAACCACTGGCCTGGAGGATGAATACTTGTTCCTTTGATAGATCCTGTCCAGAGGTGAAGCAGTATTTAAGGGCAGAAAGCAGTATTATGTAGTCCCACAGTCAATTAGTTAAGCATACAGCAATTCCCTTGGTAAAGGCAAAGTCAGTTAAATCAGTATAAGCAGTGAGTTGTAAACAAAGGGCCTAATTCAGTAAGGATTGCAAATTCTGCTAAGTAGCAGAATTTGCAATCCTTTTGATCGCATGCTGGGGGCCGCCCATCGGTGGGCGCATATTGCAATCCAACCTGAATCGGGCCCAATGAGCGGTACGGTGCAGCTCCACAGTAGTATAGCAAGCATGCAGTACATAGGGGGTCATTCTGATCCGTTCGCTCGCAGCCGAGCGAATGGGTACCCACTGCGCATGCGCCAGCGCCGTAGTGCGGGCTGTAGCGGGGCTGCGATCGCCTCTGCCTGATTGACAGGCAGAGGAGGTCGCTGGGCAGGTAAGGGCGAAACGGCGGCATTTGGCGGGGAGTGGCCTGCAGCGGCTGTGTGATGTCATACGCAGCTGCTGCAGGCCGGGGAGCGACGAGTAGCTCCCGGCCAGCACGCTAAAGCTGCACTGGTCGGGAGGTACTCTGGAAGTGCAAAGGCATTGCCGCTGTGTGATGCCTTTGCACTTCTGCGGGGGGGGGGGGGGGGGGGCACTGACATGCGGGGTGGACTAGCCCTGTGCTGGGCGTCCCCCCGCATGTCCGTGTGAATGATCGTAGCTGTGCTAAACTTAGCTACGATCATCTCGGAATTAGGGCCATAGTTCAGTTCTATAGCAGCAGTGAGCAAGCATGCAGGTAGGAAGCATTCATGCAGGGTATAATAGCAGCACAGTTCACTTTGAGTTCCTCATTGGCTATCACTGAGCAGGGTGCATACTACACTTTGTTACAATGGGGCTGACCACTTGACTGGTAGACAATTGCAGTACTATCCCCCTCTATGTCACTGTTGGTCGCTTGGTCTACTCCACAGGAGGTAGTGACTGTACTCCGTCTTAGCTGCACGTAAGTTAGAAATGTTCCACTGCCCTGGCCTCTGATGACTAAGTCACTCCTGGCACTAAGTGGGGCTCCCTGGCTTTGTAACCCTAATTGGGTGCGCAGTCTATGGAAGGGCTGCGATATACTGTAGGTAGCTGCCTGGTAGTTCTAACTGGCTATCTGGCCTTGTGGTGACAGGTTGGCCGATGATCAGTGTCTAGCTGGCTGGCACCTAATAGTCTTTGACTGACAGGGGTCTGGTTACCTGATAGCTCCTGACACTCTCCAGCCATGAGGTTGCTGGCAGAGACCTAGTCGTTCCTCAGTGAGGTCTCTCATGCCGCTGTTTCCCCTCTCCTTGCATCCTCAGTTGCACCTGCCAGCATCCAGGCTGTGTACTGTCTAGGGAGGTCAATCCTGGGATCAGGGGATCAGCAGGATCCCGGGATTCTGGCCCAAAAATGCAGGGATTTGAATCCCGGGATTGGAGCCTCCAATCCTGGGATTCACGGAATTAGGTTAGGTTGCGCATGTGCAGTTTTGCTAAGCAGTGCTGAGCACTATAGCACAGTACTGCTTGGCTGTGCAGCCTGGGTGGCAGCAGGGTATTTAAAGCTTAGGTGTGCAGCCATACACACACTGACCACGTCGGGGGCATTTCAAAGTAGCACCGGGCAAAAGCCAATCGGAGCTGGCGGACTGACAGCCAATCAGGGAAGCGGCCACAGCAGCCGCTCCTGATTGGCTCCCAGACTGCCAGTTCTGACTGGCTGGCAGCCATCGCTACATTTGAAATAACTCCAGAACGGTCAGTGTGTGTCCATGGCTGCCCACCTAATAGTACGTATTGCTCCCTTCACCCACCCACCCTCCCTGCTCCCTACACTGACCCTTCCACGCTGCTCCCTACATCCTCTGGCTTCTCTTAGGTGAAGACAGGGACTGTCACCACTGCAGAGACAGGGCGGGGAGGAAAGTGGGGAGTGGTGTCGTGCAATGTAATTCCACATGGAGATTTCCAGACAAGTGACCTTGGGCTTGGCGCAGTGGCAGGGGGTACCGAAGGGGGCCGTGTACGAGCTAACTATTAATAATAGCTATCAACTACAGCAGCAGGCACGATACATATAAATACATGCAGCAGCCGTATGCTTACCCCAGAACCTTTGGGCCTCTCACAACATTGGAGTCAGGTATGGGTGTCCACATTGACCCACCCTGTTGCCTGGCCTGGATGGGGCCAGAATGGGGAGAATAATATAGGGAATTTTGAGATCCTTGAGGAGGGTGCAGGGCCTAGTGATGTGTTTCTATAATAATTCGTCATTTTGACCCCACCCCTATGTAACATCCCAGGATTAGCAGGTATGTCTAAGTGGTTGGAAGAGGTATCACAGATGTTAGATGACTATGTGGCAGACCTTTTCCCTGACGTGTTCTTCCCCATACCTTGTCTGTATTACCTTGCAACAGGAATGAGACAGTAATTCCAACAGGGGGGTTTATTTACTCAAGTCCCGATTTTGTCCGATTTTTGATATTTTTTCTAAGTGGCAACACGGGAATTTACTAAACACAAATCTCGGCAGTGTTTGGCGTATGCATAATGGTTTTCACGGCAGAGTTCAAAAATACGAATGAATAGACCATCGGTCAAATGCGGCTGTTTGTTCATACAACACGGGAATTTACTATTCATTCATATTTGGGTGTTTGTCTCTGAATGTTAAAATGCGGTCATATTTTTTTGCGATTCATTAAAAAAAGCAGCAAAAAAATAGACTTGTTTTTTTCATGGCGTGTTTACATGTGTTGCAACTTAAAAATCAATCACACCTGAATTAGGATGCCTATAAAAGGATCTTAGGCCCATTTCAATCAACCTACACTCAGAAATGGCTACTGGAGTATGGTGCAGTGATATTTTGTGTGCAGTGGGATTCCTGAGACTCAGACATCAGCCTGGAAGTAACCAAGGCCAAGAAACTGAATATGGGCAGCAGGTTGTACAGGTTCCGCGGAGGCTGCGCAGGACTAGTTTTTTTAGGGGGCGTTTAAACTTGAACGCATTGTCCGATGACAGGGTCATACAGATGTTCCGTCTAAATCGTACCAACATTTTCCGTCTGTATGACCTTGTCAAACTGGGCCTAGACCCTGAGACAGCATGCTCTCGCCCTGTCTCAGGCCTGCACAAACTCCTGGCTGTGTTGCACTTTATGGCTACTGGGAGCTTTCAGGCTGTGTCTGGGGATGTAATTGGAATCTCACAGCCCTCATTTTCCAGAATCTTAACACAGGTGACGTATACCTAACAACATCATTTTTTTTATTACTGTCAGTGGCCAGTGATGATGTAATGTAATCTCAGAACCCTTTTGTTATCAAACATACACACAGGTGTTGGATGTTTTGCAGCCCCACATCGAGGCCTCAATCTGCTTCCCTACCCAGGAGTCTCAGTGGCATGCCGTCAGGGTAGCTTTCTATGGGCTTGCTGGCATGCCGAATGTACTGGGAGCCATAGATTGCACACACATTCAGCTGAAACCACCTAGGGGCAGGCAGCACATATATACAAATCGCCACCTGGACCACACCACAAATGTGCAGGTGGTTTGTGATGCAAAACTAAAAATCATGAGTGTTGTTGCTGGTTACCCTGGTGGCTGCCATGACTCCTTCATCCTCAGTCAGTCATCCCACTTTGATAAATTTGAGGACGTACGAATGCCAGATGGATGGCTGCTGGGTATGTGATTTTATATGTGTCGGACTTTGTATACTAGGCACAAATACACTGTGTTATTTATTTATTGCTGTATCTGAACTTTGAACACGTTACTATATCTGTCTTTCAGGTGATGGAGGATATGGCTGTTTCTCTTGGCTTCTGACTCCATTGTCCCACCCTGATTTCCCTGCTGAACACAATTACAATAATGCACATAAATCCACGTGGAATGTGATAGAAAGATGTTTTGGTGTGCTGAAATCTAGGTTTCAGTGTCTGGATAAGTCTGGTGGTCTTTTGTTGTATAGTCCCTTGAAGGTGACCCAAATTGTGTTCTGCTGCTGCTTTCTTCATAACATGTGTTTGCAACAACATCTGCCACATGTTGATGAGAAGGAGGAGGATGAAGAAAGCAGTCAGCAAGCAGAGGAGCTAGATACATTGGCGACACTTGGAGTACAGATGTAGGAAGGCAGGTAAGGCAAGAACTGATAAATCTTAATTTTTAAGGTAAGTATATGTGTATAAATTGTGTTAATTGTAAAAACATAAAGATAGTTTATTACAACCAAAACATGTTACTTAGTCAGAATGTGTCTGAAACCTTTAGACATACAAACATACCCTGGCTTAATGTCATAAAAATGCAGCATGTGTATTGTGTGTTTGTGTTTTCACTAAACATCATATTCTAAGACACATGTATGAAGTATGGAGAAGTCATTAAGCAATGAGAAATAGAACATATTCTACCACTACATAATCCTCATTGTTATTGAATATGTTATTTACTTTCTGAATGTGTGCTACATTTTAACGTTACACTTCGCTAGAATTTCTAGATTATCCATGCTGAATACATGTGTCCCTATGTGTGGTGTTCCATGGTATTTAAGGGACACAAACTTTGTCTCATACAAAATATTTATTTGTTTATGTTTGCTGGAGCAAATCTGCATATTTGTTACACACAACACAGTAAACAAGATGTATCCATTATTACACACATGACTTTGCCATTAGAAATGTTTTCTATTTGTTTTGTTAGTCTTCATGAAATTTATTCATATTGTGCCTTTTTAACACACACAAACATGGGGGAATAATAATGTTAAACCTACTAAAAAGTAATGTTAACAATTTTCCTTCAACATATTAGGCCACTCTCTTGTACCACAATACTGTTGTTATCATAATGGCGTAGATGTTTTAAAATAAAAACACACAAATGGTAAATTTTAGGTTGTATGCATCATGTGTTAATCTGCATGGCTGCCCATTAGTGAAGCTGCAGGATGTGAGACTGATTAGAATCTGGTAATATTAATTAAGAAAATCAAAGACTGCTGATTAATTTCTGCATGCTAATGACAATATGCATGGCTGCCCATTAGTGAAGCTGCAGAATGTGAGACTAATTAGAATCTGGAAATATTAATTAAGAAAATCAAAGACTGCTGACTAATTTCTGCATGCTAATGACAATGTGTAGAACAGATAACATTTTCCATTGTAAAAAATTAGCAAAGAATGTAAATAACCAGTGTTAATTAGAAAGACACTTTTTTTCCCCAGTTATAATTAATGATGTTTCCAAAATTAATAATCTGCTAAGTGGTATATATATATACTGACAAACAGACACTTACTACGTTTTTTTTTCTCCTAACAGAAATCAGTACCTATATTGTTAATTTATTTTTGGGCGGCTGCTTGGACGGGCCTTTGCCTTTACCACTGTCGTGTGGGCGTGTTCTGGTGGAGCGCCTTGGTGGTGAGGACACAGGCAATATAAGTGGAGTTGACGTACCAGAACTGGTGCTTTGTTGCTGTTGGTGCTGGGAGCTGAGTGTTTCATTGAGGTTAGTGAGGGTGGCATTGAGTTCACGCGTTGCAGCATTGTGATTTTCCATGATTCGGCATATAGATTTAGTTAGCATTTGATTGGTTACTAAAATGTTGAGGTAGCTTTGCTGTTGTCTGTGATGTTCTTCCATTAGGCATTGTAAGTTGCCCATGACATGTGTCATGTCTGCCCACATGATTTCCATAGAGTTTGCCATTCGCGTGGTTGGTTCATTTTGGTGGCTGATATTTCTGCTGATTCTTCTGAGGTGAGATGGCAGGCTGGCGAAAATTTGTGTCTGTCTACGCAGGCAATCTTGATTAGTGGCCTGCTGTGTAGCCCAATTGTCCCAAAACACTTGATCAGGGCCTTGTGCTAATGGTGTTGTTGGGCTGTGTTGTGGTGGTGGTGTGTGTTGTGGTTGTGGTGGTGGTGGTGGTGGTGGTGTACTCACAGGTGCTGGGGTAGTGTTTCCTTCAATTATTGGCTGCATTTGTAAAATGATTGTCTCATCCATGTTGCTGGTGTTGCGGAGGGATGCTGGTAGCATTACTTGATTCTGGAAGGACAATGAATTTGTGGTTAGGTATCCATATGTTACTAAAATGATTCAAAAACAACATTGTACACGTTTTTGAATACTGATTGTACATATACTACATTGCAACAACATCACTCCTGACTTTAATAAATCCATATGCCTATTTTGGGATTATATTGCTGGTTACCTCATTGTCAAAGCAAGCACATGATTTGTATGGTATATCATACATACTACACCAGAAATGTGTGTGTTTTTACATAAAGTGTTGGCTTTTACTGTGATAGCCAAAAACAGAGTAATGTTGTTGCATGTTGTAGCCAATGTTTTGTCTAAAGCACATGTTAAACAGAGGATTACACCCTTACTCTTTGACAAGCTTACACATCTGTTTATGTTGCAACATATTCCACACAATCTGCTACTGTATGGCTGAAGTGGACATACATATCTTTACTGGAGGCAGAAATGGCAAATTCAGTTTGTTTACATTTGATGTTTGTTGTTCTTCGGTAAGTATGGGTGCTTGGCCTGTGTGGCCAGTTTATGAATGTAATTTAAAGGATAATTAAGAGATGATTACATTTTTTTTGTGGTTACAGATTCTTACTCACCATCAAGATGAGGGGAGTGTGGTTGGCGTCTTGGAGGTGTGTTCAAAATTTGGAGTGGAGGAATAGTAGAAACTACTGACAATCTTCGTGGCGATGTAGGCTGCTGTGGTTTGGAGTGGACATCCGACCTTGCTTTCTTTGTTGCCACATGTGTCCGTTTTTTGTGGAGTTCAAGAGGCCGTCTTCTGCTGCTCAAGCCTTCTATTGAGGGACCTAGTATTTAAGTGTAAAAAAATTAGTATGTCCATTCCTTTACAAACATAACAGGTACTACAATGGACACTTTACCTGCTTCCGCAACGTCATCATCAGATGTCATGGGACTGGCTGTAGGGCGAGCAGTTGTGGGTTTTTTCAACACTGTACATACTGAAAAAAAAATTATAAAAAATATAACAATTGTACAATGCATTTGTTCAACATTTGAGACATTATGATTATAAATCTTACACCAATTTATTATTTTGTGTGCTGTATAATTTTTTAATAACACATTATTATTTAATCTGATATTGATAACACACACACACACACACACACACACACATTACCACAACAATATTACACTATAGCCATATGCACTCTGGAAAGTGCAACGCAGGAAATAATGGAGAGGCCACAAACATCGGCCTACATTAAAAATGCATAACTAACAACACTAAACACACATATTGCTTTTATAATCTAATGTAGTTAATGAAAAATTATATTTTGAGAAACCTCTGTGATCTGCCATTACAAACACACACTAGCACAATATCACCAAAAAAAATCATGAAAGCATTGAAGATATTTGTTAACCATCCTCATATGACTGTAACTGTTGCGGCGGGTTACAAATACAGGCTCCAAACGACCCAATAAATATTGTTTTTTATTTCCAGATGATTAAAATCTGTTCAAATTAAGAACCACGTGTCACTGGTTGTAAAGTGTTTTAGGAGTACTCCAGCCTATAACTGCAAATTAATACAGAGTCTAAGTTTTGACTAATAAAATGTGTTGATGGACAAATTTGCTGCTTTACAATTACATGACACACAAACTAAATAAATCACATGCAAAAATTAATACTTTTAAAAAACAAAATCATCACATACAATACTGTTATATGCTACATTGGCTTTTGGATTAGCCAGTACCAAAAACAAGACTTTTGCTGATGTGCACTTGAAGATGTTAGTAATGTGCTACCTCACATGACACACATTTACTATATACATTAAGACATAACAAATGTAAAATGTTACGAATAAAACACATGCTCACCATCCTTCCTGGGCCGATCGGAATCATGGACATGGGTTGCACAAACTACTTCAGGAGGTATTAAGTTCCGCATGGGCTCCTCGTAGTCCAGATATCTGGCAATGAAGGGCTGTCCACCACCGTTCTGGCGAGCCGACTTCGCCTCCTTGGCCATTTTGGACTTCACACGGCGCTTAATGTCATAGTACCGTTTGCGACACGTGTCCTCACTATTAACAGCAGCAACAACTTTAGCCCACAACATCTTCTTCCGTGATGGCACCTTGGCGGACTCAGGCCCAAATAGCTGATGCTGATATTTGAATGACTCACGCACCAATGCTACATTCTCTGCATAACTAAATTTTACATTCCGCCCAGTCTTAGTAGTGGTGCGTGGCTGCGGAGCTGCATGACTGTCACTTGAGGCTGCAGTAGCAACCTCACCCACCACCTCCACCTCACTAACCTCCTCACTCTCACTCACCTCCTCCACCTGACCAACCTCCTCCCCCTCACTCACCTCACCCACCTCTGAGTCTGACATAATTGTGTGTATAAACAATTTACATTGAAAAATAATAAGACAAACAACACACTCCTCCACTACCACTACACAACACACACACACACACACACACACACACACACACTGACAAGAGACTGCAAAAATGTAAAACACGGACAAAAACTAAGACAAATCAAAAAAATACAATACTACAAGAATGACAAGACTACTTTCACACACAATACTACACTCAGAACTAGAGATGAGCGCCGGAAATTTTTCGGGTTTTGTGTTTTGGTTTTGGGTTCGGTTCCGCGGCCGTGTTTTGGGTTCGACCGCGTTTTGCCAAAACCTAACCGAATTTTTTTTGTCGGATTCGGGTGTGTTTTGGATTCGGGTGTTTTTTTCCAAAAAAACCTAAAAAACAGCTTAAATCATAGAATTTGGGGGTCATTTTGATCCCAAAGTATTATTAACCTCAAAAACCATCATTTCCACTCATTTTCAGTCTATTCTGAATACCTCACAATATTATTTTTAGTCCTAAAATTTGCACCGAGGTCGCTGGATGACTAAGCTAAGCGACCCTAGTGGCCGACACAAACACCTGGCCCATCTAGGAGTGGCACTGCAGTGTCACGCAGGATGTCCCTTCCAAAAAACCCTCCCCAAACAGCACATGACGCAAAGAAAAAAAGAGGCGCAATGAGGTAGCTGTGTGAGTAAGATAAGCGACCCTAGTGGCCGACACAAACACCGGGCCCATCTAGGAGTGTCACTGCAGTGTCACGCAGGATGTCCCTTCCAAAAAACCCTCCCCAAACAGCACATGACGCAAAGAAAAAAAGAGGCGCAATGAGGTAGCTGTGTGAGTAAGATAAGCGACCCTAGTGGCCGACACAAACACCGGGCCCATCTAGGAGTGTCACTGCAGTGTCACGCAGGATGTCCCTTCCAAAAAACCCTCCCCAAACAGCACATGACGCAAAGAAAAAAAGAGGCGCAATGAGGTAGCTGTGTGAGTAAGATAAGCGACCCTAGTGGCCGACACAAACACCGGGCCCATCTAGGAGTGTCACTGCAGTGTCACGCAGGATGTCCCTTCCAAAAAACCCTCCCCAAACAGCACATGACGCAAAGAAAAAAAGAGGCGCAATGAGGTAGCTGTGTGAGTAAGATAAGCGACCCTAGTGGCCGACACAAACACCGGGCCCATCTAGGAGTGGCACTGCAGTGTCACGCAGGATGTCCCTTCCAAAAAACCCTCCCCAAACAGCACATGACGCAAAGAAAAAAAGAGGCGCAATGAGGTAGCTGTGTGAGTAAGATAAGCGACCCTAGTGGCCGACACAAACACCGGGCCCATCTAGGAGTGGCACTGCAGTGTCACGCAGGATGTCCCTTCCAAAAAACTCTCCCCAAACAGCACATGACGCAAAGAAAAAAAGAGGCGCAATGAGGTAGCTGTGTGAGTAAGATAAGCGACCCTAGTGGCCGACACAAACACCGGGCCCATCTAGGAGTGTCACTGCAGTGTCACGCAGGATGTCCCTTCCAAAAAACCCTCCCCAAACAGCACATGACGCAAAGAAAAAAAGAGGCGCAATGAGGTAGCTGTGTGAGTAAGATAAGCGACCCTAGTGGCCGACACAAACACCGGGCCCATCTAGGAGTGTCACTGCAGTGTCACGCAGGATGTCCCTTCCAAAAAACCCTCCCCAAACAGCACATGACGCAAAGAAAAAAAGAGGCGCAATGAGGTAGCTGTGTGAGTAAGATAAGCGACCCTAGTGGCCGACACAAACACCGGGCCCATCTAGGAGTGTCACTGCAGTGTCACGCAGGATGTCCCTTCCAAAAAACCCTCCCCAAACAGCACATGACGCAAAGAAAAAAAGAGGCGCAATGAGGTAGCTGTGTGAGTAAGATAAGCGACCCTAGTGGCCGACACAAACACCGGGCCCATCTAGGAGTGGCACTGCAGTGTCACGCAGGATGTCCCTTCCAAAAAACCCTCCCCAAACAGCACATGACGCAAAGAAAAAAAGAGGCGCAATGAGGTAGCTGTGTGAGTAAGATAAGCGACCCTAGTGGCCGACACAAACACCGGGCCCATCTAGGAGTGTCACTGCAGTGTCACGCAGGATGTCCCTTCCAAAAAACCCTCCCCAAACAGCACATGACGCAAAGAAAAATTAAAGAAAAAAGAGGTGCAAGATGGAATTGTCCTTGGGCCCTCCCACCCACCCTTATGTTGTATAAACAGGACATGCACACTTTAACCAACCCATCATTTCAGTGACAGGGTCTGCCACACGACTGTGACTGATATGACGGGTTGGTTTGGACCCCCACCAAAAAAGAAGCAATTAATCTCTCCTTGCACAAACTGGCTCTACAGAGGCAAGATGTCCACCTCATCATCATCCTCCGATATATCACCGTGTACATCCCCCTCCTCACAGATTATCAATTCGTCCCCACTGGAATCCACCATCTCAGCTCCCTGTGTACTTTGTGGAGGCAATTGCTGCTGGTCAATGTCTCCGCGGAGGAATTGATTATAATTCATTTTAATGAACATCATCTTCTCCACATTTTCTGGAAGTAACCTCGTACGCCGATTGCTGACAAGGTGAGCGGCGGCACTAAACACTCTTTCGGAGTACACACTTGTGGGAGGGCAACTTAGGTAGAATAAAGCCAGTTTGTGCAAGGGCCTCCAAATTGCCTCTTTTTCCTGCCAGTATAAGTACGGACTGTGTGACGTGCCTACTTGGATGCGGTCACTCATATAATCCTCCACCATTCTTTCAATGTTGAGAGAATCATATGCAGTGACAGTAGACGACATGTCCGTAATCGTTGTCAGGTCCTTCAGTCCGGACCAGATGTCAGCATCAGCAGTCGCTCCAGACTGCCCTGCATCACCGCCAGCGGGTGGGCTCGGAATTCTGAGCCTTTTCCTCGCACCCCCAGTTGCGGGAGAATGTGAAGGAGGAGATGTTGACAGGTCGCGTTCCGCTTGACTTGACAATTTTCTCACCAGCAGGTCTTTCAACCCCAGCAGACTTGTGTCTGCCGGAAAGAGAGATCCAAGGTAGGCTTTAAATCTAGGATCGAGCACGGTGGCCAAAATGTAGTGCTCTGATTTCAACAGATTGACCACCCGTGAATCCTTGTTAAGCGAATTAAGGGCTCCATCCACAAGTCCCACATGCCTAGCGGAATCGCTCCGTGTTAGCTCCTCCTTCAATGTCTCCAGCTTCTTCTGCAAAAGCCTGATGAGGGGAATGACCTGACTCAGGCTGGCAGTGTCTGAACTGACTTCACGTGTGGCAAGTTCAAAGGGCATCAGAACCTTGCACAACGTTGAAATCATTCTCCACTGCGCTTGAGACAGGTGCATTCCACCTCCTATATCGTGCTCAATTGTATAGGCTTGAATGGCCTTTTGCTGCTCCTCCAACCTCTGAAGCATATAGAGGGTTGAATTCCACCTCGTTACCACTTCTTGCTTCAGATGATGGCAGGGCAGGTTCAGTAGTTTTTGGTGGTGCTCCAGTCTTCTGTACGTGGTGCCTGTACGCCGAAAGTGTCCCGCAATTCTTCTGGCCACCGACAGCATCTCTTGCACGCCCCTGTCGTTTTTTAAAAAATTCTGCACCACCAAATTCAAGGTATGTGCAAAACATGGGACGTGCTGGAATTTGCCCACATTTAATGCACACACAATATTGCTGGCGTTGTCCGATGCCACAAATCCACAGGAGAGTCCAATTGGGGTAAGCCATTCCGCGATGATCTTCCTCAGTTGCCGTAAGAGGTTTTCAGCTGTGTGCGTATTCTGGAAACCGGTGATACAAAGCGTAGCCTGCCTAGGAAAGAGTTGGCGTTTGCGAGATGCTGCTACTGGTGCCGCCGCTGCTGTTCTTGCGGCGGGAGTCCATACATCTACCCAGTGGGCTGTCACAGTCATATAGTCCTGACCCTGCCCTGCTCCACTTGTCCACATGTCCGTGGTTAAGTGGACATTGGGTACAACTGCATTTTTTAGGACACTGGTGAGTCTTTTTCTGACGTCCGTGTACATTCTCGGTATCGCCTGCCTAGAGAAGTGGAACCTAGATGGTATTTGGTAACGGGGGCACACTGCCTCAATAAATTGTCTAGTTCCCTGTGAACTAACGGCGGATACCGGACGCACGTCTAACACCAACATAGTTGTCAAGGCCTCAGTTATCCGCTTTGCAGCAGGATGACTGCTGTGATATTTCATCTTCCTCGCAAAGGACTGTTGAACAGTCAATTGCTTACTGGAAGTAGTACAAGTGGGCTTACGACTTCCCCTCTGGGATGACCATCGACTCCCAGCAGCAACAACAGCAGCGCCAGCAGCAGTAGGCGTTACACGCAAGGATGCATCGGAGGAATCCCAGGCAGGAGAGGACTCGTCAGAATTGCCAGTGACATGGCCTGCAGGACTATTGGCATTCCTGGGGAAGGAGGAAATTGACACTGAGGGAGTTGGTGGGGTGGTTTGCGTGAGCTTGGTTACAAGAGGAAGGGATTTACTGGTCAGTGGACTGCTTCCGCTGTCGCCCAAAGTTTTTGAACTTGTCACTGACTTATTATGAATGCGCTGCAGGTGACGTATAAGGGAGGATGTTCCGAGGTGGTTAACGTCCTTACCCCTACTTATTACAGCTTGACAAAGGCAACACACGGCTTGACACCTGTTGTCCGCATTTCTGTTGAAATACTTCCACACCGAAGAGCTGATTTTTTGGGTATTTTCACCAGGCATGTTAGTGGCCATATTCCTCCCACGGACAACAGGTGTCTCCCCGGGTGCCTGACTTAAACAAACCACCTCACCATCAGAATCCTCCTGGTCAATTTCCTCCCCAGCGCCAGCAACACCCATATCCTCCTCATCCTGGTGTACTTCAACACTGACATCTTCAATCTGACTATCAGGAACTGGACTGCGGGTGCTCCTTCCAGCACTTGCAGGGGGCGTGCAAATGGTGGAAGGCGCATGCTCTTCACGTCCAGTGTTGGGAAGGTCAGGCATCGCAACCGACACAATTGGACTCTCCTTGTGGATTTGGGATTTCGAAGAACGCACAGTTCTTTGCGGTGCTTTTGCCAGCTTGAGTCTTTTCAGTTTTCTAGCGAGAGGCTGAGTGCTTCCATCCTCATGTGAAGCTGAACCACTAGCCATGAACATAGGCCAGGGCCTCAGCCGTTCCTTGCCACTCCGTGTGGTAAATGGCATATTGGCAAGTTTACGCTTCTCCTCCGACAATTTTATTTTAGGTTTTGGAGTCCTTTTTTTACTGATATTTGGTGTTTTGGATTTGACATGCTCTGTACTATGACATTGGGCATCGGCCTTGGCAGACGACGTTGCTGGCATTTCATCGTCTCGGCCATGACTAGTGGCAGCAGCTTCAGCACGAGGTGGAAGTGGATCTTGATCTTTCCCTAATTTTGGAACCTCAACATTTTTGTTCTCCATATTTTAATAGGCACAACTAAAAGGCACCTCAGGTAAACAATGGAGATGGATGGATACTAGTATACAATTATGGATGGACTGCCGAGTGCCGACACAGAGGTAGCTACAACCGTGGACTACCGTACTGTACTGTGTCTGCTGCTAATATAGACTGGTTGATAATGAGATGTAGTATGTATAAAGAAGAAAGAAAAAAAAACCACGGGTAGGACTAGGTGGTATACAATTATGGATGGACTGCCGAGTGCCGACACAGAGGTAGCTACAGCCGTGGACTACCGTACTGTACTGTGTCTGCTGCTAATATAGACTGGTTGATAATGAGATGTAGTATGTATAAAGAAGAAAGAAAAAAAAAACCACGGGTAGGTGGTATACAATTATGGATGGACTGCCGAGTGCCGACACAGAGGTAGCTACAGCCGTGGACTACCGTACTGTACTGTGTCTGCTGCTAATATAGACTGGATGATAATGAGATGTAGTATGTATAAAGAAGAAAGAAAAAAAAACCACGGGTAGGTGGTATACAATTATGGATGGACTGCCGAGTGCCGACACAGAGGTAGCTACAGCCGTGGACTACCGTACTGTACTGTGTCTGCTGCTAATATAGACTGGTTGATAATGAGATGTAGTATGTATAAAGAAGAAAGAAAAAAAAACCACGGGTAGGTGGTATACAATTATGGATGGACTGCCGAGTGCCGACACAGAGATAGCTACAGCCGTGGACTACCGTACTGTACTGTGTCTGCTGCTAATATAGACTGGTTGATAATGAGATGTAGTATGTATAAAGAAGAAAGAAAAAAAAAACCACGGGTAGGTGGTATACAATTATGGATGGACTGCCGAGTGCCGACACAGAGGTAGCTACAGCCGTGAACTACCGTACTGTGTCTGCTGCTAGTATAGACTGGATGATAAATAATGATATAAAAAATATATATATATCACTACTGCAGCCGGACAGGTATATATTATATAATGACGGACCTGCTGGACACTGTCTGTCAGCAGAATGAGTTTTTTAATTTTTATAGAATAAAAAAACACCACACAAGTCACACGACGAGTGTACTTTTTCAGGCAGACATTCAATCACAATATACTATACTGGTGGTCAGTGTGGTCAGGTCACTGGTCACAGTGGTCAGTGGTCAGTCACACTGGCAGTGGCACTCTGGCAGCAAAAGTGTGCACTGTTTAATATGTACTCCTGGCTCCTGCTATAACCTATAACTGCTCCCCAGTCTCCCCCACAATTAAGCTGTGTGAGCACAGTCAGATATTATACATAGATGATGCAGCACACTGGGCTGAGCACAGATATGGTATGTGAGTGTGACTGAGTCACTGTGTATCGTTTTTTTCAGGCAGAGAACAAGAACAGAACGGATTATTAAATAATAATAAATTATAAAACTGCACTGGTGGTCAGGTCACTGGTCATCAGTCACTAGTATAACTCCTCCTAAGCTCCAGTAAGTAAATGAAGTGTCTCACTCTCACTCTCCTATCTATTTTAATTTCTAAACGGAGAGGACGCCAGCCACGTCCTCTCCCTATCAATCTCAATGCACGTGTGAAAATGGCCGCGACGCGCGGCTCCTTATATAGAATCCGAGTCTCGCGATAGAATCCGAGCCTCGCGAGAATCCGACAGCGTGATGATGACGTTCGGGCGCGCTCGGGTTAACCGAGCAAGGCGGGAAGATCCGAGTCGCTCGGCCCCGTGTAAAAAAACATGAAGTTCGGGCGGGTTCGGATTCAGAGAAACCGAACCCGCTCATCTCTACTCAGAACTAGCAAAAACTCCTCCAAAATACTACTACTTACCTACCTCCACAGCACAACCTCTCTCCTCACCACTAACTAAACCCACGAGGTGCGTACGGTTTGGGGAGTATTTATATGGTTGCGCTTAGACACTCCTACATCTGAAACACAACCAATCACGAACGTAGTTGAAAAACGAAACTAAAAGTGAAAATGCGGCCGTAGTTGCTTAAAAACACTGCCATGTTTAACTTTGTCAATATTCAAGTAAAAAAAACAAAAAACACGTTCGAAAAGGTGATTGACGGCTGCAAATATATCAAAAAAACACAACATACATCGACATCGGAAAATATGAATACAAATAACTCGACAGCTTAGTAAATTAGCGTAGATAGATTCAAAAAGTTGTAGGAAAATGCATCCGATAAAAAATGAGTTTAAACTCTACACAAAGCGACTCAAACACGAATATTAGTAAATAAACCCCAAGATGTCTTTTTAATGAGCCGCAATGAACTCTGGATTGAAGAGGATGATTAGTTATTTGGCAAGAATTAGACAATCACAAGAATAAGATGGCATCAAAAAAGATTGGTAAATGACAGTTGATTTTAGCTAACGACATGCAGGAACATTTAGTAATTCATTAGGGCAATCAATCTAATCACAGATATATGCACATCCCAATATAACACAATGATAATGAGGGTGATGAGAAGAGTGATGAAAAAGACAATTCTACAGTTTCTATATTCCCAGCTTTCCCTAGCAAGGATGTTTCAATTTTCACCGGCAAATAACATTGAAGCTCTCTTTAACCCCCTTTATTTTCAGAAAAACTGCTCAGAAAATGTCAATTTTTATGAGTGACTTAGGTGTAGAATGTGTATTTATCCTTATTTAAAATGATTTTAGTTAAAAAAAGAAAATAAGATGATTTTTTTTGATATGTGATTTTTTTTTAATTTCAATTATCGGGAAGATCGGTCGCCAACATCGGAACATCGTGACCATCGGAAACATCACGACTTTCATTTTGAAAGCTGGGACAGCTGCCAAGGACCTAGGGGGGTACTTGGGGGGGTTCATTTACACTTACACAGCAGCTGCTTTTGTCTGCAGCCACTGGGTGGGGGGGGCCCTGCCGTGCTGACTGATCAGCAGTGATCTGCAGCACAGCAAACACTGGGGGAGGGTGCAGGGTGCTGCGGTCCCTCTGACAGATGCAGCAGAGGAAAGTTTCTCTCCCCTTCCGCTACAAACACTCTCTATCTGACAGGTCGCATCTTGTGCGACCAGCTCAGATAAGACACTTGCTGGTATGGTCGCATCTGCGGACGACTCCGGAACAGACCCACCCCCGGACGTGTGCGGACCAGAGTGACTGGGTGATGGTGACTGGGGCAGACATCCTGAAGGAGGTGCAGCGGTTGGTCCAGCGAGGAAAGGAAGAGCGCCAGGAAGAGGGACCCAAGAAGGCCGCTGTGATGCCCTGCAAGAAATGTCGGCAAATGGGACACTTTGCCGACGAGTGTACTTAGCTAGAGACATCCACAAAGAAGGTGGTCCAGCAAGCGGACCGAAAACGTTGTCAGAAGGGCCAAGCAAAGAAGGGGTCCTGGTGTTTGCTCTGCGGAAACTACGGGCATGAGCATAACAGTTGTCCCTGGGACGAAGAGTGGAGCCAAGACGAGGTCGATTTCCGGTGTGAAAGCTGTTGAGATCCCCGACATCGGCTCCTGGAGTGTCCATGGACTGAGGACAGGACAGACTACGAGGCCACGGTGAAGCAGCTGACGGAGTCTCGTCAGCAACTTTGGAACCGGGTGGCTGCATAGCCCGTGTGTGCGCTCTGCGAGGCTAGGGGACATGAGCTTCCCGATTGTCCGTGGGATGATGACCGGATGATTGCGGATGGTCGTGCCCAGAGATGGGAGGATGAAACCAGAGAAATGGAGCGGAAGGGCCTACTTGAAGTTAGTTCGCAGGTGCCCATTTCATCTGAGCTGGAACCAATGGGTGAAGATCCCCCAGTGAAGGAGGCGGCCAAGGAACCAGTCTTGGAGAAGATGGCAGTGACCCTCCCTTGTTGGAAGTGTCGGCGACCAGGACATTCGGCCAATGAGTGTCCCTGGGAAGATGCCGCGGATTTACTCTGTCTCAAGAAAGCGACCCAGTAAAGAAGGATCCTTTCCCGCATAAGGCGGAGGTGGACGACTGGGAAGTGAAGAGACCACGCTGCGAGGAAAAGCGTGAAGACCCAGTGACAGGAATGTCCGGAATCTCCCCGCGTTGGAACCGTCCACGACCAGGACGTGTGGAACAAGTGTGTCCTGGGTACCAAGAGATGCCAGCAGAAGTGAAAAAGAACGCTGAGGAATTAGAGATGCCAGCGGAAGAGAAGAAATACGCTGAGGAATGAGAGATGCCAGCGGAAGAGAAGAAGTACGGTGAGGAATTAGAGATGCCAGCGGAAGAGACTAAGTACGCTGAGGAAGAAAATAATCCCCTAGTCCAGGTATCGGTGTAGGAGGACTCGGACTACTGTGAGATGTCCGCTGACGAATCCCTCCAAGAACAGATGGAGGACGACTCGGGCATCGGGAGTGCCGACGAGTGTGACTGGCAGGATCGGGTGGAGCCGTGCTCCCAGTTGATTGCCCTCCAGTGAAGAGGAGGTCGATAGTCCTGGAGCAAGAATACCTGCCAGAAGGGCCGAGTTGGACGGACGTTCGGGGAGAGGATTGTGATGCCGTGGGAGGACCCGTTCCAGAAGAAGACATAGGACCTTTGGCGATGCCCCACGAGGAAATGCGACAGATGGTGGATGTTGCCCGGGAGGAAACGGATGCCCCGGAGGATTCCACTGTTGGGTGGTGGTTGGTACCACACCCTTAAGACAGGGACGATGCCCCAGACGATATGGGAGGCCAAGAGTGGGTGACTGTTGCCCCCATGGAAGAAGATTCCCCTTGGTGGCCTACGTCGAGTCACCGTAAAGAGATGCCACTCCCCCAGAGGATCCACCGATGGAGGTCAGGAGGTATGAAGAGGAGGAACCCGGAGCTTGTGGAGGAAGGATATGGCATCACAGTCTGTCCGGGCTGGGCCCTCAAATGCACCCTCACCGGAAGGACCTTGGAATTCCCTGACCCGCGGATAATGGACTTCGTGAGGACCTTTGTAGGGACTACAAAGGAAAAAGGGGGTGAAATGTGGAGATGTGCCCTTTACCCCAGGACACATCCCAGCAGCAGCACGCAGAGGATCTGTGTCCCCTGTGGGAAAACATGAGTGACAGCGCTGGGACAGTGTGTCTGTCCCCAGCGCCTGTCAGGGTGCGGCAGCGGCGGGTGTCCGGTGCAGGGATCAGACGTTTCCCTGCACCAGACTGTCAGCGTCGTCAGGCAGCGCTGCTTTAAACTTGGCGCCAATCTGGCCGCCAATGAAAAGCGCCGCCCGCGGCATTTCAAATCCAGCGCCGTCCACGAGCCAATCGCGGCTCGCGGGGCACTGGCCAATCAGAGACGGGCGCGGCGAGCCAATCAGCGCTCGCCGCATGATAGGCCCCACCCCCGCCGGATGGGAGCCAAAGCAAGAATAAGCTGTGCCGAAGAGCGGTGAAGAGTCGGGCGGCGCCAGGAGGAAGAAAACATTGCGGGAAGAGCTCCGGTGGCCGCGGAAGAGGCCAGAAGACGCCAGGCTCCAGGAAGATGTCCAGCGGCGGCTGGATGCGGAGGAGCGACGGCGCCGCTGGACAGGCCAGGACAGGCCAGCGGCAGAAGAGCCCATCCAGGCCGAGAAGCGCTGCAGTGTTGGGAAGCAATAGTGCCTTCTCCACTGCAGGTAGGCCCTTGTTAGGTGCCCCCCTCCTTCTCTCCTCCCTAGGCCACCGGGTGATCGGGCACTAGGCACAGTCTGGCCCTCCCGGCCTGTGGGTAAATAGGCGGGCACTAGGCCCAGGGCCACATGTAGTCGGGCCCCCCCCCAGCCCGTGGCGCAAGAGAGGCGGGCATTAGGCCCGTGGGCAAGTACAGGCAATAGGCCTGTGGGACATTAGAGGGCATTAGGCCCTAGTTCAGTTTGGCGGTCGCTAGGAATATAAGGTGACCCTGGGCACTAGGCCCAGGTCACCCAACGGGCGACAAGTTAGGCGGGCGCTAGGCCCATGGGTGATGTCAAGCCTCTGTGCAGATAGGGGGCAGTAGGCCCAAGTAAGCGTGCGGGAAGTGGGTAGGCTGTACGGCGCCCACTCCCTGGTGTTCTGAAGAGGGTAATTAAAGGGATAGCACCGTGGTTGTTACTCGCACTGCTGTTGTGATGTGTGTTGTCTCCGTGCAGGGCCAAGTTTGTTAAGTTTGTGTCTAGTTTGTTGCAGCACGCACACAGAGCTAGTTTGAGGGCTCTGTCGTTATAGTTAGTGTAGTGGTGTTACACTAGGTTAGAGTTAGGCCCTGCATGGCTGTTGTTTGTTTGCCTACTTACAGGGACCTGTAAGTGAAGAAGAAGTCCGCAGTGCGGAACCAACGGTGAGTAACATCTGTGTCCGTCCGTCCCTTTGTCTGTCCCCGAGCGCCGGATTAGGGGTTTGCTCACGGATGTGAGAACCCCTTTATCACACTACGCGCGAGAGTGCGAGTGTGTGAGAATTGGGTGGCTGAGGCTTTGTGCCGGTGATGACCTTACACCCAACCAGTGAAGGTCGCCGCCACCCCCTGGGGTATCCCCTTTTCCGGTGGAAGAAGGGTTGATACCCTCCCTTAAGTTGGTTTACTTTCTCCCCAGTTCGTTCGTCGTCAGAAGGGATCGCCGTGTTCGGGTTCGACTGAAGATTTCCAGGTCCGTTGAAGGTTCCGGTACCTGAAGGTGAGAGAGTGCGGCGCCTGGTAAGTGGTGAATCTACACCTGCACAGCAGCAGGCACTACACCGCACCGCCACCCTCTTACACTTGAACAGAGTTGTTTGTCTTAATAGCTGTATACAAGCCGGGTGCTGGTTTGTCAGGTGTTGCTTTGAAGGACTGTATTGCACTGCTTTTTTCATTTACTATGCACAGCGTGTGCAGAGCCGGATTAACAATGGGGCACATGGAGCTGCAGCTCCAGGCCACCCCATCAAAATAGGCCCACAGCATCTGTTCTGCTGGGTAGTAGACAGGTAAACTGTTATTCCTGTGCTACAGCCTAGCCTGCCTGCTAGTAGCCGAGTAATGCCATGTCCACTGAAACCCAGACCGCCCGCCTCCTTCCTCCTGCCGCCCACACCCGCAGGTCAATCACCACTTGAAGCCGGCGGTGCGGGTGCAGTGGAAGCCCGAAGTGTGTTTGGCACCTCCCCCGTGTCGCGCAACATCAGCTACATGACGCCCCCGGCCCCACCGCGACATGTATAGGCAGCTAAGCTCTGCCCGGCGCCAGGGCCGGTGCAAGAACTCTCAGCACCCTAGGCAAATCTTCAGCCCGGCACCCCCTAACCAGCAACGTCCCCCCCCCACACCTCCCAGAGGGGCGATGCAGGTATCCACTAGGTGAGCTGGGGTGAATTGCATCATTATACATACACAGAGAAAAGGGACAACACCCAAGGACTTTTAAAGTGATAAAATATATTGTAAACAAGTCAAAAAATGGTCCTCTGCACTCCGGTAGAAACCGCTGCTTCTGCTCTGCAGCACTGCTCTCACCACCCAGCGTGACCACACGGTTTGCATCTGTTTCTCAGCTCCTGCTCCGCTCTTCACTCTACGGCCAGTATTTACTAAGAATCCGAGTTTGTCCGATTTGTGTTTTTTTTTCTAAGTCCCAATCCGGGAATTCACTAAGCACAAATCTCGGCAGTGTTTGGACTATTCGTAATGGTTTGAATGACAACGTTCACAAATACGAATGAATAGACCATCGGTCAAACGCGGCTGTTATTACATAGAATACGGGAATTCACTATTCATTCGTATTTGGGTGTTAGTCTCTGAGTGTTCAAATGCGGTCGTATTTTTTTTCGAATCGTTAAAAAAAGCGGCAAAAAAATAGACCTGCTTTTTTCAGTCATGTTTACATGTGTTGCAAATAAAAAATTACTCACACCTGAATTAGGATGCCTATAAAAGGATGTTAGGCCTATTTCAATACACCTACACTCAGAAATGGCAGCAGGACTATGGGCCAGTGATCTTTTGTGTGCTGTGGGATTCCTCAGACTCATACATCAGCCTGTAAGTACCCAGGGCCAAGAAACTGAACATGGTCAGCAGGTTCTACAGGTTCCGCGGAGGCTGCGCAGGCCTCGTTTTTTTAGGGGGCGTTTAAACTTGAATGCATTGTCCGATGATAAGGTCATACAGATGTTCCGTCTAAATCGTACCAACATTTTCCGTCTGTATGACCTTGTCAAACTGGGCCTAGACCCTGAGACAGCATGCTCTCGCCCTGTCTCAGGCCTGCACAAACTCCTGGCTGTGTTGCACTTTATGGCTACTGGCAGCTTTCAGGCTGTGTCTGGGGATGTCATAGGAATCTCACAGCCCTCATTTTCCAGAATCTTAACACAGGTGACGTATACCTAACTACCTCTTCTGTTTTCTGTTTGTTTTAATTTCTCGGTGGCCAGTTCTGTCCTAAAATCTCATGTTTATTGTTCTTTAAAATATACACACAGGTGTTGGCTGTTTTGCAGCCCCACATCGAGGCCTTAATCTGCTTCCCTACCCAGGAGTCTCAGTGGCATGCCATCAGGGTAGATTTCTATGAGCCGGCTGGCATGCTCAATGTGCTTGGAGCCATAGATTGCACACACATTCAGCTGAGACCACCTAGGGGCAGGCAGCATATATATACAAATCGCCATTTCGAACACTCCACAAATGTGCAGGTAGTTTGTGATGCAAATCTCAAAATCATGAGTGTTGTTGCTGGTTACCCTGGGGGCTGCCATGACTCCTTCATCCTCAGTCAGTCATCCCTCTTTGATAAGTTTGAGGATGGACAAATGCCAGATGGATGGCTGCTGGGTATGTAATTTGATATGTGTAGGCCTGCGTATACTTTGTCCAAATACAGGTGCAGGCACCAGCCAATCAGCTCCAATATGTAAATGAACATTTAGGAACAGATTGTCTGCTGCCTTTATTACCTTGCACATATCACTGGTTTTTCACTTCCTTATGCCTTCTTCAGGCTGATACATCTGTCCCACAGTGTGTTACTTATGTTTTGCTGTATCTTAACATGAATCACGTTACTATATCTGTCTTTTAGGTGATGGAGGATATGGCTGTTTCTCTTGGCTTCTAACTCCATTGTCCCGACCTGATACCCCTGCTGAACACAATTACAATCATGCACATAAGTCCACGCGGAATGTGATAGAAAGATGTTTTGGTGTGCTGAAATCTAGGTTTCGGTGTCTGGATAAGTCTGGTGGCCTTTTGTTGTATAGTCCCTCCAAGGTGACTCAAATTGTGTTCTGCTGCTGCTTTCTTCATAACATGTGTTTGCAACAACATATGCCACATGTTGAGGAGGAGGAGGAGGAGGAAGAAAGCAGCCAGCAAGCAGAGGAATTAGAGACATCTGGTGATACTTGGAGTACCGATGTAGGGAGGCAGGTTAGGCAAGAGATCATCAATCGCTATTTCTAAGGTAAGTTTGGTTTGCTTATTTAATTTGTTGTGTAATCATAAATAGATGTTTTGTCTTTTTTTTCACACAACCATTACTCAGAATGTGTCTGTCTCCTTGACACATACAAACATACCCTCGCTTTATGAAAAACAAATGTCGCATGTGTATTTTTATACTCAAAACAACAGAGTATGAGTGGCATGCATTAAGTCTGGATAAGTGATCGTAAACTTGCAGTGCTAATTTCTTACAAGCCCACATAATCCATTTAGTATTTCACTTTATCATTGTGTGTAACGTCCTTTCACTTTAAAAGTCCTTGAGTGGCGTCTATTCTTTATATACTGTATAATACTGTATATGGGGTCTGGTGTGAGTATTTAATTAGGACTGGGTCAGAATACCGACAGCAGCTTCCCGACCACCATAATACCGACATTTTGAATGAAATTAATTAACCTTACCCTAAACCTTCCTCCCCGCAGCTTAACTCTAACATCCCTATCATACTAACATTCAGGATTCCGGATGTCCCTTTAATTGTATGTGTGTATACATAAATATATACGCACATACATATATTTGTATGCTCCTTATTGTGTTCCAACCCACCATCCATAGGTTCATTACTTACCTCCATACAGACACATCCTTCGTTTTTTTGTAGATGAATTCAGTGGTGCCCTCCAGTGACTGGCGCCTATAGGCAGCCACCTAAAGCTGCCTAATGGTAGAGCCGGCCCTGCCCGGCGCCCGTGAAAGCTTCCCGGCTGGCCGGGTTCTGATAATGACAATCATGCGTTAGGGCTGCTGGCTGCTCATCAGTGTGTCATCGAGTCCTGCTGATGCCTATCTCTGAGCCATAGACAGTGCCTGTATACAAGCACTGACAGAATTATATTTTTTTCCTGTTACATACAGTTGCAGATACTGTGGTGTGTATGTATATATATATATATATATATATATATATATATATATTAAAAACGGGGGGGATGAAGGATATATAGCGACCCAGGTGTCAGTATAATAAGTATATAGTTGCTAATTATAGTAATATAAAAAGGTATTTATTAACATATAATTAAAAATACAAGAAACATCCAAAAAAATGGGACAATAATAAAACACAACTGAACTGAAAGCACTTAAATGAATTATATAAAACTACAATAAAAGCAAGTATAAGAGCGAGTATAAGAATTTTTTCTCATCTTAAATGAGGTAGGTGACACCTGGGTCGCTATATATCCTTCATCCCCCCCGTTTTTAACAAATCTCATCCGGGGAATCACCATCCCTGTACTCATTTGAAGGATCCAGCTGACTCCCCATTAGGTACACAGAGGAGTGTCTATATAGATTGCCGAAGTTCACTCTTTTAATATATCTGTTTGTATCACAAGTGGCGCAATATCAATCCCTGTTCCATATATATATATATATACACATGTGTGTATATATAAATATATATTTAGTGTGTGTGTGTGTATGTGTATATATATATATATATATATATATATATGTATAAATTTATTTATTTATACCTACACACACATATATATATATATATAAAATGTATACACTAATGTAACCGTCGTGCGCCCCCCCCTCTGCTCTGCCCCTTCTCTAGCTGACCACGGACCTCTCTGCTGTCCTCCACCTCTTCTTCCCCCTTGTCTCTGCTCTATCCCAAGCCCCTCCCCCCTTCCTCCACCACTCTCATACATCTCGACTGCAGTATCTGCAAAACATTGCAACATACTGTAGCATTTCGTGTCCCCTCTCTCCTGGCTCCAACTATCGGTGCTGTGTACAATGGGGAAGGGGGGGGGGGCAGTGGGACCAGGCCTCCCCCCTGGGCCCATCCAATAGGCCCAGGAGTGGGTAAAGAGTACGCGCTCCCCCACCCCCGGCGCCACTGGATGGGGGTTCTACAATGTAGTACAATGTGGAATAATGTGTATCTGGGGGCCGCCAGGCCCATTTGGACCTTAATCTGGCACTGAGCATGTGACAAATGGACACCTGGGCTTGGCACTTTGCTAGTTGCTCACAACACTTACAGTCTCTGTGTACTCAGTCAGAATTTCTATGGTGTGCTCACTAGCTGGATTTCTGTGATGTACTCACTAGCTGGATTTCTGTGATGTACTCACTAGCTGGATTTGTCTCAGCGAATCCTTGCCACACAAGATGGCCTCAGCGTCCGCACCTTTCAGTAGGCCTGGCGGTGTCTGGCTACGATGTCTAATGCCCACTCACCTGGTCCTCTGCACTCCGGTAGAACCCGCTGCTTCTGCTCTGCAGCACTGCTCTCACCACCCAGCGTGACCACACGGTTTGCATCTGTTTCTCAGCTCCTGCTCCGCTCTTCACTCTACGGCCAGTATTTACTAAGAATCCGAGTTTGTCCGATTTGTGTTTTTTTTTCTAAGTCCCAATCCGGGAATTCACTAAGCACAAATCTCGGCAGTGTTTGGACTATTCGTAATGGTTTGAATGACAACGTTCACAAATACGAATGAATAGACCATCGGTCAAACGCGGCTGTTATTACATAGAATACGGGAATTCACTATTCATTCGTATTTGGGTGTTAGTCTCTGAGTGTTCAAATGCGGTCGTATTTTTTTTCGAATCGTTAAAAAAAGCGGCAAAAAAATAGACCTGCTTTTTTCAGTCATGTTTACATGTGTTGCAAATAAAAAATTACTCACGCCTGAATTAGGATGCCTATAAAAGGATGTTAGGCCCATTTCAATACACCTACACTCAGAAATGGCAGCAGGACTATGGGCCAGTGATCTTTTGTGTGCTGTGGGATTCCTCAGACTCATACATCAGCCTGTAAGTACCCAGGGCCAAGAAACTGAACATGGTCAGCAGGTTCTACAGGTTCCGCGGAGGCTGCGCAGGCCTCGTTTTTTTAGGGGGCGTTTAAACTTGAATGCATTGTCCGATGATAAGGTCATACAGATGTTCCGTCTAAATCGTACCAACATTTTCCGTCTGTATGACCTTGTCAAACTGGGCCTAGACCCTGAGACAGCATGCTCTCGCCCTGTCTCAGGCCTGCACAAACTCCTGGCTGTGTTGCACTTTATGGCTACTGGCAGCTTTCAGGCTGTGTCTGGGGATGTCATAGGAATCTCACAGCCCTCATTTTCCAGAATCTTAACACAGGTGACGTATACCTAACTACCTCTTCTGTTTTCTGTTTGTTTTAATTTCTCGGTGGCCAGTTCTGTCCTAAAATCTCATGTTTATTGTTCTTTAAAATATACACACAGGTGTTGGCTGTTTTGCAGCCCCACATCGAGGCCTTAATCTGCTTCCCTACCCAGGAGTCTCAGTGGCATGCCATCAGGGTAGATTTCTATGAGCCGGCTGGCATGCTCAATGTGCTTGGAGCCATAGATTGCACACACATTCAGCTGAGACCACCTAGGGGCAGGCAGCATATATATACAAATCGCCATTTCGAACACTCCACAAATGTGCAGGTAGTTTGTGATGCAAATCTCAAAATCATGAGTGTTGTTGCTGGTTACCCTGGGGGCTGCCATGACTCCTTCATCCTCAGTCAGTCATCCCTCTTTGATAAGTTTGAGGATGGACAAATGCCAGATGGATGGCTGCTGGGTATGTAATTTGATATGTGTAGGCCTGCGTATACTTTGTCCAAATACAGGTGCAGGCACCAGCCAATCAGCTCCAATATGTAAATGAACATTTAGGAACAGATTGTCTGCTGCCTTTATTACCTTGCACATATCACTGGTTTTTCACTTCCTTATGCCTTCTTCAGGCTGATACATCTGTCCCACAGTGTGTTACTTATGTTTTGCTGTATCTTAACATGAATCACGTTACTATATCTGTCTTTTAGGTGATGGAGGATATGGCTGTTTCTCTTGGCTTCTAACTCCATTGTCCCGACCTGATACCCCTGCTGAACACAATTACAATCATGCACATAAGTCCACGCGGAATGTGATAGAAAGATGTTTTGGTGTGCTGAAATCTAGGTTTCGGTGTCTGGATAAGTCTGGTGGCCTTTTGTTGTATAGTCCCTCCAAGGTGACTCAAATTGTGTTCTGCTGCTGCTTTCTTCATAACATGTGTTTGCAACAACATATGCCACATGTTGAGGAGGAGGAGGAGGAAGAAAGCAGCCAGCAAGCAGAGGAATTAGAGACATCTGGTGATACTTGGAGTACAGATGTAGGGAGGCAGGTTAGGCAAGAGATCATCAATCGCTATTTCTAAGGTAAGTTTGGTTTGCTTATTTAATTTGTTGTGTAATCATAAATAGATGTTTTGTCTTTTTTTTCACACAACCATTACTCAGAATGTGTCTGTCTCCTTGACACATACAAACATACCCTCGCTTTATGAAAAACAAATGTCGCATGTGTATTGTGTGTATTTTTATACTCAAAACAACAGAGTATGAGTGGCATGCATTAAGTCTGGATAAGTGATCGTAAACTTGCAGTGCTAATTTCTTACAAGCCCACATAATCCATTTAGTATTTCACTTTATCATTGTGTGTAACGTCCTAATGCACAGGTTCACAAACTCGGCCCTCAGGACCCCACACAGTGCATGTTTTTCACGTAACCCAGTAGAAGCACAGGTGTATGAATTACTCACAGACATATGTTAAAACGTTCACAGGTGGAGCTAATTATGTTACTTGTGATTCTGTGAGGAGACCTGCAACACATGCACTGTGTGGGTTCCTGAGGGCCGAGTTTGAGAACCTGTGTTCCCAAAAAACACTCCTCAACATATATGTTAGCCTTGAGAAATACATGTGTCCCTATGTGTGATGCACCATCATATTTAAGACACACAAACTTACTGTAATCAGGAATAATTTGTTTCCTAATGTTTGATGCTGTAAACTTGATGATGTGTAAGGAAATACACAGTTTGCCACATATATACATTATTATACACATTCTTTGATTTCTGTTGTAAAAGTACATATTTGTTTGTTTCAGCATCATGTGTAAAAACATTCTTACTAATTTTTTACACACACAAACATGTCCCAACAATACTGACATTAATTTTGTCAATGTTTTTTAAACAAAACAAAGCCAACATATTAAAAGCTTTTTATGCAACTCAATTGTGTTCTTCTTGTAATGTTGTATAGAGAAGAAAGCTAAAATATGTATCAATAACATTGTAATTTGGATTGTCTGCAGGAAAAGAGAATGATTGGAATCTAGAAAGAGTAATGATTAGAAAAAAATCAAGTGGTCAGTTTACTTCCTGCTAAAGACATTCTGCCTGGCTGGCAATTATTATGTCTGCAGGAAAAGAGAATGATTGGAATCTAGAAAGAGTAATGATTAGAAAAAAATCAAGTGGTCAGTTTACTTCCTGCTAAAGACATTCTGCCTGGCTGGCAATTATTGTGTCTGCAGGAAAAGAGAATGATTGGAATCTAGAAAGAGTAATGATTAGAAAAAAATCAAGTGGTCAGTTTACTTCCTGCTAACATGTATGTGTGGCTCCATCAACATTTCCCTCCTCCAATACAAAAAAAAATGGTTAAGAATAAATGTGCGTACAAATTTTATGTTGTTGTTTGTACCACTTATAATTAATGAGGTTGTAAAAATTGTCAAGGAGCTAAGTGTTATATATGTTTTTTGCAAAAAAAACACTTACTAACTATTTTGAGTTACTTATCACAAATGTCTAACTTGTTTTTTTTTTAAGTTTTTTTTGGTGGCTGCTTGTCCTGCCCTTTGCCTTTAGCACTGTCATGCTGTCGTGCTCTGGTGGAGCGTCTTGGTGGTGATGAGACTGGCATGATATTTGGAGTAGTCGTACCAGAACTGCTGCTTGTTTGCTGTTGGTGCATGCATCTGAGTGTTTCATTCAGGTTAGTGAGGGTGGCATTGAGTTCACGTGTAGCTGCATTTTGATTGTCTACTATTCGGAATAAACTTTCATTAATCTTTTGATTGTTTTGAAAAATGTTCATATAACTTTGCTGTTGTCTGTGCTGTTCTTCCATTAGTCTGTGCTGTTCTTCCATTAGTCTGTGCTGTTCTTCCATTATGCGCTGTAAGTTGCCTATGACCTGTGTAATGTCTGTACGCATGAGTTCCATGGTATTGCCTATTCGGGTTGTTTGTTCATTTTGTCTACTCAGATTTCTTGATATTCTTCTGAGGTGAGATGGTAGGCTTGCAAACATTTGTGTCTGCTTACGCAGGCAATCTTCATTAGTGTCCTGCTGTCTAGCCCAAATGGACCAAAACACCTGATCAGGGCCTTGTGTTCCTGGTGTTGTTGGGCTGTGTTGTGGTGGTGGTGTGCTTTGCTGTGGTGGTGTACTCACAGGTGCTGGGGGGGCTCATTCCTTGCCTTAATGGCTGCATTTCTAAGATGTTTGTCTCCTCCATGTCACTGTGTTGCTGTTGTTGCGGAGGGATGCTGTTCCCAGGACTAGAAGCTGAAATGTTAAACAAATCTCCGTTAGCTATCCATATGTTTGAGAAATGTAAACAAATCACTACACATGGAACACATGTCATTTACTGTTGCTTTCAACTATTCTGCCTAGCAACATCATCACTCATAGCTTAAATACATACATATGCCTGTTTGTGGCAAATGTGTCTGGTTACTTAATTGTGAAAGCAAACACTTTAGTTTTATTGTAGCTCACACATACTCCACCATAAAAACACATTGGAATACATAATGTGTTACCTTATAGCTTTGTTAAAACAAACATAGTAATGTTTTTATATGTATTTTGCAATGTTACCTCAAACACACATGTGAAATTTGGAAAAACAACCTTACTTTTTGCATTAAAAAAAACATGCTTTTTTGTTGCAGCATCTTACACACAATGCCATACTGTATGGCTCAAGTGGACATACATATCTTTACTGGATGTGGACAAGGCCATTTAGCTTGGATTCCATTTCAGCTTTTACTTACTGCGGTAAGTATTTTAGTTTTTGATGTGTTTTGACTTAATGCGGTTATGAAATATTTTGATTACGTTCTGAAATTGTACTCATTTATTTCAGTTTGATACTCACAATCAAGATGAGGGGAGTGTGGATGACATCTTGGAGGTGTGTCCAAAATTTGGAGTGGTGGGACAGAACATACGGACGATAATCTTCGTGGCGGGGTAGCCTGCTGTGTTTGGGCCGGGACATACGACCTTGCTTTCTTTTCGGCCACAGGCTTTTTGTGGTGATGTCTTACAGAAGTGCCACTTCTGCTGCTCCATACTTCTTTTGATGGACCTTTTAATGAAAGTGCAATTTTGTTATGGCCATTCCTTTGCAAGCATACCCAATACTACAATGGACACTTTACCTGTATCCGCAGCATCATCATCATCAGATGTGATAGGAGTTACTGGCCGACGAGTAGTACTGCTTTTTTCTAACACTGTATAAAATAAAATATAAAAAAATTTCATGCTATTGTGTATACATCCACCCATTATGCTTATAAACATTTTTTCTGTAAGAAATGCTTGGTTTTTATTTATAAAAAACATAAGGACCGGAAAAAAACAAACAAACAAACAAACAAACAAAAAAAAACATTGTCCAATACACATATGCACTATGGCAACATCAACACAGGAAAACATGTACAGGACACTGACATAGGCCACAAGTTAAATAAAAATAAAAAAACACACATCTTCATTTTGTAGTGAAAGGATAAATATTACAGATGCAATATATAAATTGCTCTGTGATGTGGCACTCCAAAGACACATTACCACTATATGAGCCAAAACAAAATGTAGCAATTTAAAAAAAAAACACTGCAGTGTGGTGTCACGGTACAAATACAAGCAAAAAATTAACTAAGAAATAGTGTTATTTTAAATACATAATTAACATTATCTAATAATGACATTACACATGTAAGTGGTTTCCAAACCACTTTCCACTACTCCAGCCTATAACATGACAACCACTGTTTTTAAACATTGCACATGGTTCACTTAAATATAAAACATAGTCACAATTTAAAAAAAAAAACGCACAAAAGGAAATCATTATTGCAGGACAATTCAGAGACACACCAAGTCCAAACTACACATGCAAAATATCTGTCAGAAAAACACATGACATACATTAAAGTAAGATGTTACATTGGCTTTTGTATAAAACATTAACCAAAACAATGTATTTGCTGACACACACTTGAAGATGGGAGTAATATGCAACGTCACATGACACACATTTAAAAAAATAAATAAATCATAGAATGTAAATGCAAATACACATGCTCACCATTCTTCCTGGGCCTATCTGAATCCCGGACATGGGTTGCAGAGACAACTTCAGGAGGTATTACACTCCGTATGGGCTCCTCATACTCCAGATATCTTGCAATATAGGGCTGGCCACCACCGGTTTTCCAAGCCTCCTTGGCCTCCTTGGCCATTTTGGACTTGACACGTCGCTTTATGTCATAGTACCGTTTGCGGCACGTGTCCTCCGTCCGCTTGACCACCCCCTCACTATTGACAGCAGCAACTACTTTCGCCGACAACACCGTCTTCCTCCGTGTTGGCACCTTGGCGGACTCAGGGCCAAATAGCTGCCTCTGATACTTCATCAGCTCACGCACCAATGCCACATTTTCAGCAAAACTAAACTTTACATTCCGCCCAGTCTTAGTAGTGGTGCGTGGCTGCGGAGCACTCTGACTGTCACTATCACTTGAGGCTGCTGCAGCAACCTCACCCACCTCCTCCACCTCACTAACCTCACTAACACTCACCTCCTCCACCTGACCGACCTCCTCCCCCTCACTCACACCCTCCACCTCACCCACCTCTGAGTCACACATAATTGTGTGTCTAAACAGTTAACACAGAAAACAAAACAACAACACACTCCTCCACTACCACTACACAACTCACACACACACACCCACACACCCACACACTCACAAACACTGACAAGGGACTATAAAGAAAAATAACTTGGACTAAAAATGAGACAAAACCACAAAATACAAGACAACAAGAATGACAAGACGACTTTCAAACACAATACCACACTCAGAAATCGCTACCAACACTCCTCACCAAACCACAAATTCACCTACCTCCCTCCTCCTCACCACTAACTAAACCCACGAGGTGCGGACGGTTTGGGGCGTATTTATATGGTTGCGCACAGACACTCCTACCATCTGAAACACAACCAATCACGAACGGGGATGAAAATCGAAACTGAAAGTGAAAATGCGGCCGCGGGAAAAAAAATCCCTGCCGCGTTTAACTTAGGAAAAAAAACAGCTAATACAACAAAAACACGTATGCAAACGACAATGACGGACGAAAATGTGCCAAAAAAATACAACTGCCATCGACATCGGAAAACACGACAACCATAAAGTCGACTGCTTCGTAACTTTGCATATATGGATTCAAAAAGTTGCACGAAAATGCACCCGATACAAAACGAGTTTAAACACTACACAAACCGACTCAAACACGAATATTAGTAAATATTGCCCCACGTGTCCAGCACTCCGATCACTCCCAACAGACTCCACCTTCTTTCTCCCACAAAGCTCATCTGCGCCCAGACTCCCTTGTCCAATCCGCACTCACCATCTGAAACGTGTGACTGAACCAGGGTCTGTCTTTAACCCCTGCTGCATCATTTTGATACAGCATATCAATGTGTCTGTAAACACTGCTAACAGTCAGTAAATTTGTAAAAAAAAAAACCTGTTGGGACATTTTTTTTCAGTATCCTGCACACCTTCACTATCCAATTCTGCAAGTAAAGTGAAGGTACCAGGCAGCAGATGGCAGTATGTCTGACCCTGTGCATGTAGCACTAGCAATCACTGAGCAGTCTTATATCAGGAATTATAAAACTGACAGTCATTCTGCATAAACTTTAAGTAAAAAAAAAAGTGTAAAAAAAAAAAGTAATTAAAAGAGGAGGGGTATATTAGCCACATGGTGTCAGTGTCTGCCCTCCGAGTCCCCCCACTTGAGATCCATCTAGCCATCTGCTGTAGCTGGCTAACCCTATTGATTAAAGACTACTCAATAGCCCATCGCTCTGGCTAGACTGGACAAAACTAGGTTTCAACCTCTAGTCCCCATTAATAATTCTAGTGGCGTTGCTGGCTTAAAATTTATTACTGCTTTACTTGTCCATTTAAAATACAGGCCTTGTTTATCCAGACCGTCAACATTTTTTTTTAAAGCATTGATGATTTATACATACAAGCTTTTTTTAACAACACCACAGTTAGAGGCGATGTAACTGGACTTGATGGCATTCCTGTTGCATATTGAGATTTTCCTATTATATCTCATACATCTGCTGTCAATTGGTGCTATTTACTTGCACATATTTATGTCTTCTTTTCTTCTGTCCCCCATAGCTCCTGCTATGACCCGGTTAAAGGTGACCAGTAAATTACTTGGCTTTCATTAACCTTTTTTGCTCACTAGCTGCCAATTTTACTACCATTGCCCCAGTAACAACATAGCCACATGTCCTGTTGGGCTGGAGACTCATTTGCTAAACTGAAAAGAGAATAGACATAAAAAAAGGATCTTCTTGGAGATTAGAACTTTGAAACTAGCTAGACAGGCAAACAGAACAAGAGGCCTATTTATCAAATAATATTTGTGGGATATGCCTTTAAAACACCTACCAGTGTCCATAGGCCCACCTGTGTTAGCACCCTATCCCATGTGTACATATATACGTGTATAAATGCCTATCCCAAAGGGTTAATAAAAACATTTTTGGATCATCATTCCTTCCACCCAGTGAGGCTATGGGGGCAGTGTGTGACACTAAGTGGGAAGTGGGTATGTGAGGCTATGGAAGCAGTGTGTGTGAGGCTAAGTGAACAATGTGTGTGTGAGGCTATGGGAGAAGTGTGTGTGAGGCTATAGGGGCCCTGAGTCTGGAAGAGGCTAATGGGGCATTAACTGTGTATGAGACTAATGGAGCAGTGAGTGTGTGAAGCTTTGGGGCAGCATGTTTGAGGTTATTGGGCAGTGTGTGTGTGTGAGGCCAATAGGCCATGTGTGTGAAGTTAATAGGGCAGGGACTGTGTAAGTCCATGGTAGCAGTGAGTGTATGAGGCTATGGGGACAGTGTGTGTGGGTGAGGGTTTGGGGTCAGTGTAGTGAGGCTATTGGAGCAGTGTTGGAGTGAGGCTAATAAGGCAGTGAGTGTGTTTGAGACTAAAGGGTGTATGCGGATACGGGGCAGCATGTGTGAGGCTATGGGGGCAGTGTGTGTGAGGCTAAGTGGGCAGTGTTTGTCAGGCTATGGGAGCAGTGTGTGTGATGGTATGGAGGCAGTGTCAGACTATGGGGGCAGTGCGTGTGGGGCTAAGTAAGCAGTGTGTGTGTGTGCATGTGTGAGGCTATGGGAGCAGTGTGTGTGAAGCTATGGGGGCAGTGTCTGTGTGTGAGGCTAAGTGGGCAGTGTGTGTGATGGTATGGAGGCAGTGTCAGACTATGGTGGCAGTGCGTGTGGGGCTAAGTAAGCAGTGTCTGTGTGTGAGGCTATGGGGGCAGTGTGTGTGATGCTATGAGAGCAGTGTGTGTGAGGCTATGGGGGCACTGAGTCTGCGTGAGGCTAATGGGGCATTAAATGTGTGTGAGGCTTAGGGCTATTTCACATGCTGCAGTTTTGACCAGACAGCAAAAAGACATCCGTTTTTTTCCTGTGCATGTTTTTTTCTTAAGTATTGCTGCATATGGGGGCTTTCAGACAGCACGGTCATGGCACAGCTGCCAAGTTGCAGTCGGAAATATCCACTGCTGTGCTGGGGTCATGCAGTCCATAAGGACAGTAAGCTGAGTGTGTGAATGTGCGTTTTCACACACAATGGATTTTTTGTGCCGTGCTGCTGCTGCGGTGCATGTGCACCGCCTTAAACATGGCACAAAATGGTTGTGTATGTAAGGCACTGACGCATGGCAAAAAGCCGGACAAAGTTTGTCTGGCTTTTTGCCATCCAGGCAAAACCGCAGCGTGTGACATAGCTCTAATGGGGCAGTGAGTGTGTCTGTGAGGCTTTGGGGCATCATGTTTGAAGTTATTGGCCAGAGTGTGTGTGTGTGTGTGAGGCCAATGGGGCCATGTGTGTGAAGTTAATAGGGCAGTGAGTGTGTCTGGGGCTATGAGTGCAGTGAGTGTGTCATGTCATGTGGCAGTGTGTATTTGGGTGAGTCTATGTGGGCAGTGTGCGTGTAAAGCCAATGGGGCAGCGTGTGTATGGATGAGGCTAATGGGGCAGTGTATGTGAGTATATATGAGCAGTGTGTGTGAGGCTATGGGGGCACTGAGTCTGGGTAAGGATAATGGGGCATTAAGTGTGTGAGGCTAATGGGGCAATAAGTGTGTGAGAGACTTTGGGTGGAATGTTTGAGGCTGTTGGGCAGGGTGTGTGTGAGGCCAATGGTTCCATGTGTATGAGGCTAATAGGGCAGTGATTGTGTGTGTTATGGGTGCAATGAGTGTGTCATGTCATGGAGCAGTGTGTATGGGGGTGAGGCTATGGGAGCAATGTGTGTGAGGCTATGGGGGCAGTGTGTGTATGTATGTGTGAGAGGCTAAGTGGGCAGTGTGTGTGTGTGTGTGTGAGGCCAATGGGGTAATGTGTGTATGCGTGAGGCTAATAAGGCAATGAGTGTGTGAGAGGCTAATGGGGCAGTGTGTGTGAGGCTATGGGTGCAGTGCGTGTGTCAGTTCATGGGGCAGTGTATGTGGGTGAGGCTATGGGAACAGTATGTGTGTGTGCGAGGGGGTGATTTTATGTGTGTAGTGTGTGTGTGAGGCTGTATTCTTGTGTGCGTGAGGCTATGTGGGGATGCAATCAATTTACCTACAATCAAAATCCAGATGGTCAAAATACTGACAACCACTGACCGACGGTCAAAATCACTACAAGGTCAAAATCCAGAGATGGTCAAAATGCCGACATTTAACCACTTGCCTGGTATGGTCGCATCAGATGCGACCATACCAGCAAGTGTTTTATCTGACCTGGTCGCAGGGCCGGTGCAAGGTTTCTCAGCACCCTAAGCAAATCTTCAGTGAACCCCCCTCCCCACAATACCCAGCCTCTCAGGTGAAAAAGTGCGAAGGCTGCATCTTATAAGTTCCACAGCCACTTCATGATAATGTTAGTACTGCGCGAAATTATATTTTCTTCACATACAATTTGACGGCAGATAGGGACCATATGGCCCATCCAGTATGCCCTTTAGGTTTTTGGACTAGAGTATAAGGGTAAGTTTACTGGATTGGGTTAGGATAGTAGGGATAAAGTATTAGGGTTGGCATAGTGATTCGGGTTAGGGTATTAGGGTTAGTTTGGGGGATGGGGTTAGGGTATTAAGGATAGGAAATTAGGGTTGGTTTATAAGTTTGGGTGAAAGGGGTTATGATTAGGGAGAGATCTGGCTTTAATTATAGATCGATAGCCAGAGTACTGCCTGTGGATGTTGCCCTTGGAGATGCACTCGTGCATGGGGTAGAGACTGTTGGCAGAGGTGTAACTAGGATTGATGGCGCTCAGGGCAAATAAAAAAATATTGCCCTTTCTCTATTAGTTAACCCCCAAGCCCTCTTGCCCCCCCTCCCCCACTTCATGCAGAGATAATCAATAGGCAGGTGCCAAGAGCAGCTGCAGGGTCCAGGTGAGGTGCCCTCTGCACTAATGGCAGGGTGTAAGTACTGTAGGTGTCAGAGCCAAGAGTGACATGGGGAGGGAGTGAGAGGCATGAGGGAAAGAGAGGACATGGGGGAAAGAAAGAGAGAGACATGGGGGAAAGAGAGAGGCACAAGGAAAGAGAGAGAGCAAGACATGGGAAAGAGAGACAAGTTGACATGGGAGAGAGAGACACGTGAACATGGGAGAAAGAGACACGTGGACATGGGAGAAAGAGAGAGACACGTGGACATGGGAGAAAGAGACACGTGATGGCGACATGGGGGAAAGAGAGAGAGGGACATGGGGAGAAAAGAGAGACACGGGGAAAGAAAGAGAGTGAGACATGGGGATAAGAGAGATACGGGATAGAGACATGATGGAAAGAAAGAGAGAGAGATACATGGCAGAGAGACACACAAATGATGCCCCCTTCACTGCCCACCTCACAGTTTGACATACTGCCCTATTAATCTCCCATAATAACAACAACACCCCTCCCTACCTTTCTCCTTCTCCCACCTGCTCCAGTACTGGAGAAGGAGTTACAATTCTGCATCAACTTTCCCCTCAGCAATTCATGTGCTAGGATGCACTTGGAGGGGGGGAGATATGCAGTGACAATGCCAATGCAGGACAGTGTGAGGGAAGAGAGAAGCCTGCTCGCCCACCTGCACTTCCGGGGTCAGCCTGTAGTGAGTGGGCTTCAACCTTATCCTGCTGACAGTATGAGAGAGGGGTAGCGCATCACTAACTTGAGTGAGGTCAGTGAACAGGGGATCCGCGGCACTGTTAGGACTAGCATCAGATAATGCTCATTTTCCATCTCAGGGAAGGTGGTATTTTGGGGTTGGTGCCGCGGCCGTGGATAGGAGGAAGAAGGTTGAGAAGTAGGGGTGGGTCTGTGAGAATAGAATGCTGCTCATTGGCGGCTGATCTTGGAGGAGGGACCAGCCTCAGGGGGATCAGTACGTAATCCCGCTGGACGGGATCCCCGAGGTCGAAATACCGACGCCGGAATCCCGACCACACAATCCCAACAGGGGTGGTGAGCGGAACGCAGCCCCTTGCAGGCTCGCTGCACTCGCCACGCTGTGGGTACGGTGCCTCGCTACGCTCGGCACACTATTATATTCTTTTTCTATGAGTGTCGTGGACACCCACGGAGGGAGAATATTTCGGGATTGTGCCGGTCGGGATTCCGGCATCGGTATTTCGACCGCCGGGATTCCGTCCGGCGGGATGTTGACCGCATCCCGCCTCAGGATCTTAGCAGGGCAGAGACCGGGTTTGTCTCTGCAGAGATCAATAA
Organism: Pseudophryne corroboree; assembly: GCF_028390025.1. Classification (NCBI taxonomy): domain Eukaryota; kingdom Metazoa; phylum Chordata; class Amphibia; order Anura; family Myobatrachidae; genus Pseudophryne; species Pseudophryne corroboree. The sequence continues at coordinate 571,251,484 of NC_086446.1, read as the reverse complement.
TATCGTGCAACACTAGTTGAGTAGGTAGGCGGAGGCGTAGGCAGGAGTTCCCTGTAAATGGCATCGCCTTCTCTTCAGCGTCAGCCTAAACATAAGAGTGTTCATACTTCCGCTACTGGATGGCAGTCACCGGCTGCAGCTGAACAAACTGGTCCGACTGTGAGTCCAAGCAGGGCACGATCCATATGACTTGCCCACACTGAGACAGCCCGCCCCCAAAACATGCTGCCACCCTTCCTCTCGTACTGTGTGAACTGGACTATGTTACTGAATGGCTGATCTAATAATCTGCCCGCCCTCAACTCCTCCCAGCTAAACTGCAGGCCTGATCGCCCCGCAGTAATCTCCTCCCTGCTGTGATGCCGCTAACAGGAACATCGGCACTGGCAGCACTACCGCAGCAGGCAACTCAAATGAACAACTGCCAAGGGAGAGAGTAAGTGAACGGCTCAGGAGGGGTAGGCAGGGACAAGTCCCGGACATGCAGCTCCTGCCCCCGGCCGGCAAAGCTGACATTGGGTGAGCGTGGAGCGGATACCTCACGTCTCATCCCTCATGGAGTTCCACTCAGCGGTGTCCTTCAAGTACCGGCGCCCATAGGAAGCTGCCTAGTGGTAGCGCCGGCCCTGCCAGGTCGCACAAGATGCGACCAGTCAGATAAACAGTGTTAGCAGCGGCAGGGAAACTTTCCTCCGTTGCTGCTGTCAGAGGGACCGGAAGGTCCCTCTGCCTCCCTGCACCCTCCCCCAGCGTTTGCCATGCTGCCGATCACTGCTAACATGTCAGCACAGCAGAACCCCCCACCCAACTGCTGCAGACAATAGCAGCCACTGGAAAAGTGTAAAACAACCCCCCTAATCCCCCCCCTGTGTACCTGGCAGCTGTCTGGGGTGTAAAAAGGAACGTCACGATGGTCGCGATGTTACCAATCTTCCTGATTGATGTTCCGATGTTTGAGAACATTTTTTTGTTTTGTTTTTTAACTAAAATCATTTTGGATAAGGTTGAAATTCATGTTCTTCACCTAATTCAGTCATAAAACAACCCTGACAATTTCTGAGCAGTTTTTTAGGGGGAAAAATTGTCAGTTAAGTGGTTAAAATACCAACAATGTCAAAGTACTGACATTTAAAATGTCAACAGGTCAAAAAGACGACATGAGTTTTTCATTGAAAGCGACTTGTTCATATTTTACCATCACAGTGGACCTGGAGGTGGAATATAATAGTGTGCCGAGCGCAGTGAGGCACCGTGCCCGAATCATAGCGAGCGCAGTGAGTCATGCGAAGGGACACGGTACACTTATACGGTGTCCACGTCGACCTATGTCGACATACACACCAAATCCAATTAAAAACTAGTGTCGACTTTTTGCCTTGTCGACATTTGAAATGTCGGTATTTTGACTGTTGGACAATTGTAGGTATTTTGACCGTCAGGATTTTGATTGTAGGTATTTCATACTAAACCCGCTATGTGGAGAGTGTGTGTGTATGTTTATATGTATGTATAACTAGTGATGTGCACCGGAAATTTTTCGGGTTTTGGTTTTGGATTCGGTTCCGCGGCCGTGTTTTGGATTCGGACGCGTTTTGGCAAAACCTCCCTGAAAATTTTTTGTCGGATTCGGGTGTGTTTTGGATTCGGGTGTTTTTTACAAAAAATCCTCAAAAACAGCTTAAATCATAGAATTTGGGGGTCATTTTGATCCCATAGTATTATTAACCTCAAAAACCATAATTTCCACTCATTTCCAGTCTATTCTGAACACCTCACACCTCACAATATTATTTTTAGTCCTAAAATTTGCACCGAGGTCGCTGGATGGCTAAGCTAAGCGACACAAGTGGCCGACACAAACACCTGGCCCATCTAGGAGTGGCACTGCAGTGTCAGACAGGATGGCACTTCAAAAAAATAGTCCCCAAACAGCACATGATGCAAAGAAAAAAAGAGGCGCACCAAGGTCGCTGTGTGACTAAGCTAAGCGACACAAGTGGCCGACACTAACACCTGGCCCATCAAGGAGTGGTACTGTGGTTTCAGGCAGGATGGCACTTAAAAAAAATAGTCCCCAAACAGCACATGATGCAAAGAAATATGAAAGAAAAAAGAGGTGCAAGATGGAATTGTCCTTTTGCCCTCCCACCCACCCTTATGTTGTATAAACAGGACATGCACACTTTAACGAACCCATTATTTCAGCGACAGGGTCTGCCACACGACTGTGACTGAAATGACTGGTTGGTTTGGCCCCCACCAAAAAAGCAATCAATCTCTCCTTGCACAAACTGGCTCTACAGAGGCAAGATGTCCACCTCATCATCATCCTCCGATTCCTCACCCCTTTCACTGTGTACATCCCCCTCCTCACAGATTATTAATTCGTCCCCACTGGAATCCACCATCTCAGGTCCCTGTGTACTTTCTGGAGGCAATTGCTGGTGAATGTCTCCACGGAGGAATTGATTATAATTCATTTTGATGAACATCATCTTCTCCACATTTTCTGGAAGTAACCTCGTACGCCGATTGCTGACAAGGTGAGCGGCTGCACTAAACACTCTTTCGGAGTACACACTGGAGGGAGGGCAACTTAGGTAGAATAAAGCCAGTTTGTGCGAGGGCCTCCAAATTGCCTCTTTTTCCTGCCAGTATACGTACGGACTGTCTGACGTGCCTACTTGGATGTGGTCACTCATATAATCCTCCACCATTCTTTCAATGGTGAGAGAATCATATGCAGTGACAGTAGACGACATGTCAGTAATCGTTGGCAGGTCCTTCAGTCCGGACCAGATGTCAGCACTCGCTCCAGACTACCCTGCATCACCGCCAGTGGGTGGGCTCGGAATTCTTAGCCTTTTCCTCGCACCTCCAGTTGCGGGAGAATGTGAAGGAGGAGCTGTTGACGGGTCACGTTCCGCTTGACTTGACAATTTTCTCACCAGCAGGTCTTTGAACCTCTGCAGACTTGTGTCTGCCGGAAAGAGAGATACAACGTAGGTTTTAAATCTAGGATCGAGCACAATGGCCAAAATGTAGTGCTCTGATTTCAACAGATTGACCACCCGTGAATCCTGGTTAAGCGAATTAAGGGCTCCATCCACAAGTCCCACATGCCTAGCGGAATCGCTCTGTTTTAGCTCCTCCTTCAATGTCTCCAGCTTCTTCTGCAAAAGCCTGATGAGGGGAATGACCTGACTCAGGCTGGCAGTGTCTGAACTGACTTCACGTGTGGCAAGTTCAAAGGGTGCAGAACCTTGCACAATGTTGAAATCATTCTCCACTGCGCTTGAGTCAGGTGCATTCCCCCTCCTTTGCCTATATCGTGGGCAGATGTATAGACTTGAATGGCCTTTTGCTGCTCCTCCATCCTCTGAAGCATATAGAGGGTTGAATTCCAACTCAGTACCACCTCTTGCTTCAGATGATGGCAGGGCAGGTTCAGGACTGTTTGCTGGTGCTCCAGTCTTCGGCATGCGGTGGCTGAATGCCGAAAGTGGCCCGCAATTCTTCGGGCCACCGACAGCATCTCTTGCACGCCCCTGTCGTTTTTTAAAATAATTCTGCACCACCAAATTCAATGTATGTGCAAAACATGGGACGTGCTGGAATTTGCCCAGATGTAATGCACGCACAATATTGCTGGCGTTGTCCGATGTCACAAATCCCCAGGAGAGTCCAATTGGGGTAAGCCATTCTGCGATGATGTTCCTCAGTTTCCGTAAGAGGTTGTCAGCTGTGTGCCTCTTATGGAAAGCGGTGATACAAAGCGTAGCCTGCCTAGGAACGAGTTGGCGTTTGCGAGATGCTGCTACTAGTGCCGCCGCTGCTGTTCTTGCTGCGGGAGGCAATACATCTACCCAGTGGGCTGTCACAGTCATATAGTCCTGAGTCTGCCCTGCTCCACTTGTCCACATGTCCGTGGTTAAGTGGACACTGGGTACAACTGCATTTTTTAGGACACTGGTGACTCTTTTTCTGAGGTCTGTGTACATTTTCGGTATCGCCTGCCTAGAGAAATGGAACCTAGATGGTATTTGGTACCGGGGACACAGTACCTCAATCAAGTCTCTAGTTGCCTGTGAATTAACGGTGGATACCGGAACCACGTTTCTCACCACCCAGGCTGACAAGACCTGAGTTATCCGCTTTGCAGCAGGATGACTGCTGTGATATTTCATCTTCCTCGCAAAGGACTGTTGGACAGTCAATTGCTTACTGGAAGTAGTACAAGTGGTCTTCCGACTTCCCCTCTGGGATGACGATCGACTCCCAGCAGCAACAACAGCAGCAGTAGGCGTTACACTCAAGGATGCATCGGAGGAATCCCATGCAGGAGAGGACTCGTCAGACTTGCCAGTGACATGGCCTGCAGGACTATTGGCTTTCCTGTGTAAGGTGGAAATTGACACTGAGGGAGTTGGTGGTGTGGTTTGCAGGAGCTTGGTTACAAGAGGAAGGGATTTAGTGGTCAGTGGACTGCTTCCGCTGTCATCCAAAGTTTTTGAACTTGTCACTGACTTCTGATGAATGCAGACCAGGTGACGTATAAGGGAGGATGTTCCTTGGTAGTTAACGTCCTTACCCCTACTTATTACAGCTTGACAAAGGCAACACACGGCTTGACACCTGTTGTCCGCATTTGTGTTGAAATAATTCCACACCGAAGAGGTGATTATTTTTGTATTTTGACCAGGCATGTCAATGGCCATATTCGTCCCACGGACAACAGATGTCTCCCCGGGTGCCTGACTTAAACAAACCACCTCACCATCAGAATCCTCCTTGTCAATTTCCTCCCCAGCGCCAGCAACACCCATATCCTCATCCTGGTGTACTTCAACAGTGACATCTTCAATTTGACTATCAGGAACTGGACTGCAGGTGCTCCTTCCAGCACTTGCAGGGGGCCTGCAAATGGTGGAAGGAGCAAGCTCTTCCCATCCAGTGTTGGGAAGGTCAGGCATCGCAACCGACACAATTGGACTCTCCTTGGGGATTTGTGATTTAGAAGAAAGCACAGTTCTTTGCTGTGCTTTTGCCAGCTTAAGTCTTTTCATTTTTCTAGTGAGAGGATGAGTGCTTCCATCCTCATGTGAATCTAAACCACTAGCCATGAACATAGGCCAGGGCCTCAGCCGTTCCTTGCCACTCCGTGTCGTAAATGGCATATTGGCTAGTTTACGCTTCTCATCAGACGCTTTAAATTTAGATTTTTGGGTCATTTTACTGAACTTTTGTTTTTTGGATTTTACATGCTCTCTACTATGACATTGGGCATCGGCCTTGGCAGACGACGTTGATGGCATTTCATCGTCTCGACCATGACTAGTGGCAGCAGCTTCAGCACGAGGTGGAAGTGGATCTTGATCTTTCCCTATTTTAACCTCCACATTTTTGTTCTTCGATTTTTAATGTGTGGAATTATATGCCAGTATCAATAGCAATGGGCTACTACTATATATACTGCGCACAACTGAAATGCACCACAGGTATGGATGGATAGTATACTTGACGACACAGAGGTAGGTAGAGCAGTGGCCTTCCGTACCGTACTGCTATATATACTGGTGGTCACTGTCAGCAAAACTATGCACTGTACTCCTCCTATATAATACTGGTGGTCCCCAGTCCCCACAATAAAGCAGTGTGAGCACAGATATATGCAGCACACTGAGCACAGATATGGAGTGTTTTTCAGGCAGACAACATATACTGGTGGTCACTGGTCAGCAAAACTCTGCACTGTACTCCTCCTATATAATATACTGGTGGTCCCCAGTCCCCACAATAAAGCAGTGTGAGCACAGATATATGCAGCACACTGAGCACAGATATGGAGTGTTTTTCAGGCAGACAACATATACTGGTGGTCACTGGTCAGCAAAACTCTGCACTGTACTCCTCCTATATAATATACTGGTGGTCCCCAGTCCCCACAATAAAGCAGTGTGAGCACAGATATATGCAGCACACTGAGCACAGATATGGAGTGTTTTTCAGGCAGACAACATATACTGGTGGTCACTGGTCAGCAAAACTCTGCACTGTACTCCTCCTATATAATATACTGGTGGTCCCCAGTCCCCACAATAAAGCAGTGTGAGCACAGATATATGCAGCACACTGAGCACAGATATGGAGTGTTTTTCAGGCAGACAACGTATACTGGTGGTCACTGTCAGCAAAACTCTGCACTGTACTCCTCCTATATAATATACTGGTGGTCCCCAGTCCCCACAATAAAGCAGTGTGAGTACAGATATATGCATCACACTGAGCACAGATATGGAGTGTTTTTCAGGCAGACAACGTATACTGGTGGTCACTGTCAGCAAAACTCTGCACTGTACTCCTCCTATATAATACAGCTGCTCCCCAGTCCCCACAATTAAGCAGTGTGAGCACAGATATATGCAGCACACTGAGCACAGATATGGAGTGTTTTTCAGGCAGACAACGTATACTGGTGGTCACTGTCAGCAAAACTCTGCACTGTACTCCTCCTATATAATATACTGGTGGTCCCCAGTCCCCACAATAAAGCAGTGTGAGCACAGATATATGCAGCACACTGAGCAGAGATATGGAGTGTTTTTCAGGCAGACAATGTATACTGGTGGTCACTGTCAGCAAAACTCTGCACTGTACTCCTCCTATATAATACAGTTGCTCCCAAAGTCCCCACAATTAAGCAGTGTGAGCACAGATATATGCAGCACACTGAGCACAGATATGGAGTGTTTTTCAGGCAGACAACGTATACTGGTGGTCACTGGTCAGCAAAACTCTGCACTGTACTCCTCCTATATAATGCAGCTGCTCCCCAGTCCCCACAATTAAGGAATGAGCACAAATATTTTTGCATCAAGATTAATAAACGGAGAGGACGCCAGCCACGTCCTCTCCCTAACATTTCCAATGCACAAGTGAAAATGGCGGCGACGAGCGGCTGCTTATATAGAATCCGAATCTCGCGAGAATCCGACAGTGGGATGCGGACCTTCGGGCGCGCTCGGATTAACCGAGCCATACGGGAGAATCCGAGTATGCCTCGGACCCGTGTAAAATGGGTGAAGTTCGGGGGGGTTCGGTTTCCGAGGAACCGAACCCGCTCATCACTATGTATAAGTAACACTAATGGTCCTGCATCCCCCCCAGCCACTTTACCCTCTTTTCAACGCCACCCCCACCCTCATTTTGTTTTGCCCCTCCCCCATCTCCATCATGCAGAGCACAGCGGGCATCGGTCAGGGAAGATTGCTCATCAGTCTCCCCAGCTGCAGCTGATTTCTGCACTCACACAGCATTTTGAGACATGATGTTGGCAATGATGTGTGCAATCACAGATCTCTACATCACTGCCATGGGGCCAGAGCAGCAGGACGAAATCCGTTATGCACATCTGCAGAACAGGTTTCCTCATTCACAGCCGGAGTACCCATGACACACTTGCATAGGATATGCATGTGTCAGCGAAAGCCCAGCTGAGGCCAATGGGACAGTGTGTCTGAGGCCAATAGGGCAGTATGTGTGAGGCCAATAGAAAGAGATGGATCTCATTTTGGGGCCCATTTATCAACAATTGTATTTGCAATGCGATCTGGTGCAGTATTAGAAGAGTTTGTGGAGCATGATGAATTGTAGTGGATGATGATGATGTGTCCCACTCATAGGGGTCTTTTCATGAAGCAGTGAAAAGTGTGGAGAAGTGAGATAGTGGAGAAGTTGCCCATGGCAACCAATCAGCATTGAAGTAATATTTATAATTTGCAAACTATACAATTGTACGGAGCAGCTGATAGGTTGCCATGGGCAACTTCTCTACTGGCTCACTTCTCCACTCTTTTCACTGCTTCATGAATAGACCCCATAATCTGGCCATACTTGCGAACCACAAAACATTACATAAGAGACTAGATAAACAGCAGTGCCTGTCCAGCAGTTGGGCACCCTATTCAAAAGGTTCACAAATGCAAAAATATGCAGAATTTCATATATCTGAGGCCAGTGCACTCCAGTAAGACCCAGAGGAGGTAAGTCCCATGGGCAGAATTCTGTTGGGCTTACATTGTATTTAAGCAGGACCAGACTGTCCATCTGGCAAATGCCAGAAGGGCCGAAGGGCTGGTGGGTCAGTCCTGTCACAGAGGGAGCCGGGAAGGCCACAAGCAGCCTCTGGCACTTTGGTCTGGCCGCACCCCCGCCTCCCCTCTCCATAGAAATGGAGGCGTGCTGCGAGTTCACACCCCTGACTCACGACACGTCCCTGTCTTTAGTACCGCGCTGTCAGGGGAGTTTGGACTAGCAGCACGCCTCCATTTCTATGGAGACAGGGAGGGAAGCAGGAGAGCGTCTGATTTCGTCCCCCAATCCGTCCCTTGTTGTAAGTATTACGTGGAAGAGTTTGATGGCATAAAAAAGGCATGTGCAGGGTACTGAGATATATACAACATACTTGCAAGATCAAGGTGCCAAATGTAAATCCACTAATTAAAGTACAAGAGAGCATTGGCACTTAGTTGTCTTGTAAAAAAAGAATTAATTTGTTCTTTAGACTACTCCTCCGAATGTGTCAATGCAAGGGGCTGCGTGTGATTGACAGCGACAGGCATTCGTGGGGCGGTGACACAGCATTGGGGTACGGGGCAGGACGAACAGGGTTGTGCCATATCGTTTTAGGGGCGGCTGCTTGACGTCACATGCAGCCGTTCGGATTAAACATATGGTGGCCGACCGCCTGACCTGCAAGGGGTCAACCTTAGTTTCATCCGTCCGCAATCAGGAGGCAATCAGGTGGCAGACTGTCACACATGCTGGATGGCCTTGCCCTGTGCTGGGCGGCCCCCCAGCAGTGAGTAGATGGACGCAGATCTGGCTGCATATGCAGCTATGTGCAGCCATCTCTGAATCATATCCATAGAGCTGGTGCAAGTTTCGATGGTGGGACCGATGGTTGCATATAAAGATGCACCAATCAGTATTAGTGTGCACAGATGCTAAAGTTGGGTGTCTCAGTCCTTGCACAGCATAAACTCGCAGATGGGCATCTACCAATAGTTGGTGCTGCGTGCCCTTCTGCGTGTGACTCAAAAATAGGCCCTTAATCTGCACTACACGTTAAGCTATTTTATTTGTATTGTAATATATATATATATATATATATATATATATATATATAACATGTATACAGGTAATGGCACTCACAGGACTGTCATAGACCAATAAAGAATCACATGGGGATGACTCCAATATGATTCTTTATTGATCTATGACAGTCCTGTGAGTGCCATTACCTGTATATACTTATATTGAGTGTGGACGCATTTTAATGGACACAGAGGCATACAGATCTTTGAGTAACAAGAGTGCCGGTCATCATGTATATAGACAATGTTATATGGGGGTGTAGATTGTGTTAAATCCTGCCACCCCTTCAAAAAACAATAACAATAACAACTGTGTTTGTTTTATGCATCAATACCTGTTAACAAAAATAAATAAATAAACAAAGGATTTCTACACAAGTACCCTTTAAGAATAGACCTTTTTGAATTATTAGGAGATGCTTGCGTAACTGGAACGTTTCAGGCTTTAGAGTGAAATACTAAGGAGATGCTATGTAATACTGCATTAAACAAATTTAAGTTATTCCCTCTAGTGATACAGATAAGTATTAGTGGTGATTGCAAGTAAAAAGTATGCATTAAAATTTCACAATCCAGAACAACTATACATCAGTACATACATAAAACTGCGAGGTTACAGTTACTCTTTACCACTAACACTTTTGACATCTATATTTTTCTTCACATGTTGAAGAAGGAAATCAATTATTTGCATCTTTCCATCATGCATGAAAGCCCCACTGGGAGGTGAATGCCAAGACAGGAAAGATCCCAAGAGGATACCTTGTCCATTCTCAAACAATGGGGCAGATGTATGGTGGCCAATCCCGGGATTGGGATCAGCGGGATCCCGGGATTTAGGGGCAAAAATGTCCGGGATTCAATCCCGGGATTGGAAGCTCCAATCCCGGGGATTGACGGATCAGTGTTGAGAGTCCACAGGATGCTCAGACGCTGCCCGGTTTCCTTCTTCTGGCTCCCCAGCGCAGCGTGAGAGGTCACGCTGCACCGTCAGCTGCTGCAGGTAGCCGCCAGGAGATAGGAGAGGTTGTTCCCCACCCACTCGCCCCCGATATATGGTGAGTAATGTGTGCGGGGCGGGCGGGTGGGGTGAGGGGGCGGCCACATAGCTAAAAGCCAATCCCGCCATTTTTCAATCCCGATACCGGGGTTTGAAAAAATGGCCCGGGATTGGCTTCCCTAGGCAGATGTATTAACCTGGAGAAGGCATAAGGAAGTAATAAACCAGTGATAAGTGCATGGTGATAAACGCACCACCCAGTCAGTTCCTAATTGTCAATTTGCATATTGGAGCTGATTGGCTGGTGCATTTATCACCTTGCAATTATCACTGGTTTATCACTTCCTTATGCCTTCTCCAGGTTAATACATCTGCCTCAATATTTGGAAAAGTGCAGTGGAGAAATTACCTTATCCGATAAAACAAACCTGGGTGGTTATTCAGGTTTGATTGCAGATTCTGCTTTTTGTTTCGCATGCTGGGGGCCACCCAGCATGCCACCCAGCAGCTGCAATCGCAGTTTAATGGCGGTCATAGCAACTATGGACGACCCATGGCCCACCGCCATTTTTTCCTTCGGAGCAGCTGCATGTGACGTCACACAGTGGCTCCGAAAATGCCACTGAGCCTCCCCCATTTTCCCCGGGCCGCAATGGTCCGACACTGCCCCCCTTTACTTCGCGAACACCTCTACCTGTTGATCAGGTAGAGGTGTTCACAGCCAATGCGATGCTATTGCATTGCCCATGCCGCGCATCACAGTACGGGACCTGCATGTGCGGAACCTGCACATCGCTTAGCGATACGACCTGAATAACCTCCTTGGTATCTATTGCTATGCAAAAATCTATAAATAATAAATGAGTGAATACTTTTCACTACCCAAGCCTATATTTTAAACATAAATATATTTATTCATCATAAGGTACCATCTGGAAGAAATGTTCATTGCATTCTGCTGTTATAGTACCTCCGTTACTTCTTAATATAATACCACAAAATGGACATTTTCTGCTATGAGCATTGAAGGTAAAATGATCGGTATTTGGAATATAGGTCGGCAGTCAAAAGGTCGACCACTAATGGTTGACTTGTATTAGGTCAACATGGGCAAATAGTTGATATGTAAACGGTAGACCACACAAAAGGTCGACATGCTCAAAAAGTGGACAGGTTCAAATGGTGAACATGACAATGTTGACACAAGGTTTTTTTCAGCTTTTTCATACTTTACCATCCATGTGGACTATGATCCGGTAGCAGAGGGAGGCACCGTGCCCGAAGCATGGGGAGTTAAGTGAGCCATGCGAGGGGCTGTGGTACACTAATGGGGATTTGTGGCAAAAACATGACAGTAGATGCAAAAACACAATTAAAATTGTCAACCTTTTCTGTGTGGACCATTTCCAAGTCGACTTTTTGACACTGTCAACCTTTTGCACTGTCTACCTATTTCATGTCGACATGTTGACCGTCAACCTTTTGACCCTGCCAACCTTTTGCATGTCGACCATTTGGGGTTGACCTAATGACTGTAGACAGTGCCAGATTAAGGTTCAGAAGGGCCTGGATCTGAAATTTCTGAAAGGCCTATTGTGTGCTGCCGCAAGGTGTATGACCTATATCGGAGGTGTGTGTATGGTGTGACTGGTTATCTGAGGGTGTGACCACTGCTATGGAGGTGTTGCCTGTAAGGGAGTGCTGGGTGTGGCTAGCACAAGCAGCGAACAGCTAATGCCTTCCTTCAGCAATCTCCCTCCTCTATTCACTTATATGAATAGTGTAATGTGAGAGTCTACCAGTGAATAAAGGGAAGCACTCCTTGGTGATGTGAACCTAGTATGAAAAAAAAAAGTCTTTCCATATGTCCCCATATCTTCATTTTGTTGTACAAAGCCTCCTCACTATGTTTTGTATTGTGCCACCTCTCAGCTGTATATTCTGTACTTTGTCTTTCGCCCCCTTTATCTGTATGTCCTGCATTGTGCTGTCATCCCTCTCCCATCTGTATGTCCTGCATTGTGTTACCCCCTGTCTCCAACTGTACAGTATGTCCTACATTGTGGTGTCTGTGTCTCCTATCTGTATGTCCTGCATTGTGCTGTCCATCCCTCCCCCCATCTGTATGTCCTGCATAGTGGTGTCTGTCCTGCATATGTATGTACTGCATTGTGCTGCCCACCCCTTCCCATCGCTATGCGCTGCATTGTGCTGTCCACCCCTCCCCCATTTGTATGTCCTGCATAGTGGTGTCTGTCCTGCCATATGTATGTATTGCATTGTGCTGTCCGCCCCCTCCTCATCTACATATTATGCATAGTGCTGCCAGCCCCATTCCCCAATTGTATGCCTTGCATTGTGCTGTCTGACTCCGCCCCCTCCTCATCTAAATATTATGCATAGTGCTGCCAGCCCCATTCCCCAATTGTATGCATTGCATTGTGCTGTCTGACTCCCTATACAGTTATTTATTACCAGTTATTTATATAGCGCACACATATTCCGCAGCGCTTTACAGAGAATATTTGCCCATTCACATCAGTCCCTGTCCCAGTGGATCTTACAATCTATATTCCCTACCACATGTACACGCACACACATTCACAATAGGGTTAGTTTTGTTGGGAGCCAATTAACCTACCAGTATATTTTTGGATTGTGGGAGGAAACCGTAGTACCCAGAGGAAACCCACGCACGTATGGGGAGAATATACAAACTCCATACAGTTAGGGCCATGGTGGGAATTGAACCCATGACCTCAGTGCTGTGAGGCAGTAATGCTAACCATTACACCATCCATACTGCCATATACATACTGTATATCCTTTGTGCTGTCTGCCCTCTCCCCATATGTATATACTTCATTGTACTGCTCCCCATCTGCCTTCTGTGTCTTGTATTGTCCCTTCCCCATGCTCTCTATATCTTGTATTGTTCCCAACACCACCCTACCCCATTTCTTGTATTGTCCCTTCCCCCTATATCTTAATATTGTCCCCCTCTCTGCCTTCTGTGTCTTGTATGTTCACCCCCTCCCCTGCTCTCTATATCTTGTATTGTTCCCACCCCCCTGCCCCAAGTCTTTCATAGCATTTTCCCCAGTGCCTTATATTGTCTTCTGCCCTCTGCCTGTTCTGTCCACGGGGAAGGTACCACTGAATTTCCCTGTGCTCTTGTACTGTACTCCACGGCACTGCCCCTCCTCAGGTACTGCCGCTGTGTCTTCACACGGCATTGACAGCAGCCCTGACCCCATGACATAATGGCATAATCCCTGATATCAGCAGAGACGTCTGGACATTGTGTGTCCCTGCTGCTCCTAGCCAATGGCACCCGGATATGCCCACTTGTTGCAGCTTCCGGTTTGTGCGAAAGCACACCTAGGTGTCGGCAGTGTGACCTGGCCCAGCCATCAGTGTAAGCCAGTCTGGCCACAGGGCGAGGGGACTATGGGACTGGCTAGGCCGGCACTGTTATCAGGAGGTGGAGCTAAAGCTGCCCGATCGGAGCTGAGCTCCAATCACGGCAGCCAGCTCAACGGAGGGGTAACAGGAGGTCATTGAGGGGACAATGGGAGCGTCCTACCGGAGATATGTATGTATATATATATATATATATATATATATATATAGTTACAAACACATATATCCACACATATATACTGTAGATACATATCTGTACATACACATATCTACATATTTATATATCAACATATTTCTGTCAAACAAATGTTTACAGAGGATGAGGATTTAGTCCTTATGGAGGAGAATGAGGAGGATTATTATGAGCATTTGAATCTAATGGAAAGACTCTCCACTAAGGAGATCAAGGGGTGGTTTGATGTAATCACACTCGAGAAATATGTTGAAGTAGAGAGAGTCCCAAGAGGTTTGAGACTATCAAAAACACCTACCCTAGGAATTAATAACGAGAATTTCATGTCAGAGTGGAATGCGGTCCTCACAGATTGCTCCATGAAATTAATGGGTCTAATTATCAAAGAACGAAAAAGGGAACTGATAAAATTAGATGAGGAGATAACTAAAGTAGAATCCCTTATGGTGAAATTTGAAACAAGTGACGAATATAAAAAAGATGTAGAGGATTTATTATCGAAGCTAGACAAACTTGAAAATGAAATTGTAACCAGGAAACAAAGAAAATATGTGAGAGATAAAAATGACTATAAAAACGGGAACGTATACAATTGGTCTAAAATAGACACTCAGCCAGCAAGAGGCAGACAGCAAGAATATATAAGAAAGGACTGGCAGGAGACAAATTACAAACAAAGAGGGAGACAAACTAGGAGTGACTGGCAAGAAGTAAGTTATAAACAACAAGGGAGACAAATTTATCGATCTCCATATGGGAATAAAAGATTTCCCAATCACTATCAAAACTACAGGGAAAGAATACCTTCATACCCTCGTAGACAACAGGATAGATACCAATCCAATGATGAAAGACATTATGATAATATACCATTACATTTTAACAGATTCGATAGGCTAAGATCACCCCCTCCCCCCACCCACAGGACCGTTCGGGATTACTCGCCTCGCTGGTCCGAACAGAATCGTTATTTTTTGGGGGAACGTACCAATCCACACCATCGATTAAAACAGAAGTCAGTAGAGCCAGCCAAGAGCGAGGCCCCACAGGGTACAAAAAGAGGATTGCGAGAGGAAGAAGAGGAAGAAGAGGTAATAGAGGAAGTAGAAAACACCCCGAAAAAATTAAAAGCGTACCTACCACTTCAGAAACAGGAATCATCAACTTATCAACGAAGGAACTTTCTATTGCCGAAAAATCGGTACTAGCAAAGGGCCTAAAATTTGCTCCGAATGAGAAAACGGACAAATTCAACCTGTTCATTGATTTAAATCGATATGTCAGGAACTTAACGGTACAAAGACACTTTTTAAAAAATCCCGTCCCCAAATTATCCTATGAGCCCAAAGAAAAACCTCTCGTTTCTCTTCCCTCAAAATTCTATCCCGTGGAGTCCCGCGGGAGCCATGTGGATATCTTTTATGAGTCCGTCAGAGATGACTTTAGGAAAATGAAAACCTATAACCCCAAATATAATAACAATATTACCCCACTAGAAAGAAATGCTATTAAGAATCTAGCAAAAGATTCAAGCATAATTATTAAATCGGCCGATAAAGGGGGTGCGGTAGTTTTACAAGATAGAACCTTGTATCTAAAAGAATCATATAATATACTGGATGATGAAATAACATATGTTAAATTAGATAAAGATCCGACTGCTGAATTTCAAAACTCATTGTATGAACTTTTGAATAATGCTAAAAGGAACAACTTAATCTGCAAAGAAGAGTTTGACTACCTTTATAAAAAATCCCCCACTATGCCTTTATTCTATCAATTACCGAAAGTTCACAAAAATAGAGAGTTACCACCAGGACGTCCTATTATTGCAGGAGTAAACTCCCTGACATCAAATCTTTCGCATTATATAGACTTGAAGTTGCAACCTTACGTCCTGTTGAATAAATCTCACATTAAAGATTCTACAAGTCTTCTGAGACTTGTTGAGGATTACGATTGGTCTATCGATAATAGATGGCTAACAGTGGATGTAAAAGCGCTCTACTCTTCTATCCCACACGATAAGGGGATAGAAGCAGTTAGACATGTCTTGGAACAAGATCCCAATAATACCCCTTTGGAGATTGCATTCATTGTGGACTGTATTAGGTTCATCTTGGATCATAACTTTTTTGAATTTGATGGTACTTACCTATTGCAGAAACAAGGCACAGCGATGGGGACTAAATTCGCCCCATCTTATGCTAACTTATTAATGGGCAAGTGGGAAAGTGAATATGTGTATGACACAGAGTTTGAAAACACTTATATAAGGCTGTATAGAAGATATATAGATGATCTGATCTTCATCTGGCAGAGAGATGTGAAAAGTATCGAGAACTTTATGGATCATCTGAATAAGAACGATTATAACCTTAAGTTCACATTCAAAACAGACCCCATAACAATAGACTATCTTGACTTAGAACTGAAAGGGTGCAGCATAGGAGGGGTGACCACTAAGACTTTTTTTAAGTCAGTGGATGCCAATAGTTATATACCTCAAGACAGCTGTCACCACTCTATTTGGAAGAATGGGGTACCTTATTCCCAATTTGTCAGACTGAGAAAAAATTGTAGTAACATCTCGGACTATTGGGAACAATCCACTATCCTATTTAATAGATTCTTAGAACGAGGTTATAATAGGAATCGCCTGAACGAAGCAAGATCAAAGGCATCGAAAAGATCCAGGACTGAACTTATTAGTGTTAAACAACCCATTTCCTCCATTAGCGTTGACAAATCTAGATCCTTTGTCACTCAATTTAGTAAAGATGCTATCAAAGTTAAAAAAATTATGACTAAACACTGGAATATATTACAGAAGGATCCGATTTTAGGACCCACACTGCCAGACAAACCTGTGTTAATCTATAAAAAAGCGCGGAACCTCAAAAGCCTAATAGCACCGAGCTCTTTAAAAATGGAAAAATCTCAGAACCCATTGCCTGATCAATTTTTAAGTAATAAAGGGGGATGTTTTCCATGCAATCAGTGTATTTGTTGTAAACATATGCAAAAGGCCTCCGTCAAATTGAGAATGGACAATGGTAGATTCCATGTTTTGAAAGATCGGGTCACCTGCATTACGGAATACGGAATATATAAAATAACTTGTCCATGCGGCCTCTCATATATAGGGAAGACTAAACGAAAAATAAAAATTAGGATCCAGGAACATCTACCAAACATTAAAAACAAAATGATGTCGCATAGTTTACCCCGGCATTTCGCCGAAGTGCATAATTCAGCAGTAACAGGTCTAACCTTCACCGTCTTAGAACACATCAAAATTGACAGACGAGGAGGTGATAGAGACCTAACACTAGCAAAGCAAGAATCCTATTGGATTTATACACTGAACACTCTTTATCCGTTAGGTCTCAATGAAAACATTGATATAGTCTCTTTTTTAGGTTGTTAGAGATCAACAGTCATTTGATATGTAAATATCGTGGCATGAAAGGTCCTGATCTTATATTGACCTAGAACAGACATAGGTGTCCTATTTAAGATATGAGAACGTTCACCTAGGGTATATTCTGTTATCATTATAAAGTTTCCCCATCGTATACTAGATTATCTATGTAACAATTTACAAAACATATTTGTGGCCATGCTGATATGTGATATTGCACAATTATGGCACATCTTTATCACATTGCTATACCTATTGTAGAGGGTCTGTCTATTCGACTGTATATTACAACTTATGTCTGATCATATACTATTATTCTCTTTATATAAAATCATATGTAGTACTGGTAGTATCCATAATATTGCACTTTATTGTATGGATGTCATATTGTGTAAATTGTGAACCCTTGTAAAGGTATTGAGGAAATAGGGTCCTATTCGCAAAAACTAATTATAAACTACATAATTCTTCCATCTGCAGTGCGTTTGACTTGTCCGATACTGGAATGCACTATTGAGCCCAGCATTAACGTACAAACTGAGTAGGGAGATATGCGTTCCACTATTGCTTATGGGTGGAACGCATGACAACATCCGGTAATGACGCGGTGCGCTCCACAGGTGACGCGGTTGTAACGCAAAGCGGGGAGATCCGCGGCAGACGTGCCGAATGGGATCTTAAAGCTTCCCAGCCCCAATGCGTCTCTTCCTGGGCTTAACATACATTCCCCCTCTCTGGGCTTAATTAATCCCACTAGGTTAACTAATGATGTTACGTTTCATACATTCATCTTAGTTACAGGAAGTACGCACTAGGCGGAAGTCCATGCGTTCCACCATGATCTAGGTGGAACGCAGGACGGAAGTCTGCTATTTAAGCTGTTATACAAACATTAAGGTCATTTTCTAAGACCCATATTGATGACAATTTCATGCTGTACAAAGCATAGGGTGGATTTCCCTTGTTACACCTTAGATATACACTTATTTAGATCTATCCGATCAACCAATCATTAGAGCATAGGAAGTGAGGTAATTCACTTCTAGGTATAAATAGGCCAGATATAGCCTCTCCAGTTCACTTACCATCCAGGAGAGGAGGCTGACACACATCCAGAACCTTTTAGTGTAAGTACTACTTTATGACCCTAAATCAAATTGATCAACCTCTCACCTAATTTATTGTGAGGTAAAGATCTGATTATTTCTATTTATTACAGCTGCTTTCCTCACTGGACAATTTGTTTGGTGTTATTGGCTTGACTTTAAAGTAAGTAGATCCACTATCTTAGCCCACTGTCCGATTATAATATTACTGTTAGAAATTACCATGAATATTATTCAATCTATTTAGATTCCTTGTGATCTTTTATTAATCTTGGAGGACACAATCTAATTGGTCATTTGCCCTATAATTAAATGTAAGTATCTGAATATACCTTAAATACAAATTGGGCAGCAATGGGTTAATCCTTATCAGTAGCAAAAAATCTGTGTGTTCCATAGAAAGTACCTACAAGGAACCACGATTAAGGAGCAGCTGATTAGAAGCTCACGAGAGTTTTTAGTATCATTATGTAAGTAATAATCAACCCTCTAGCCGGTATATAGTTAGCTTGATTAAATCTAATTAACACTTTCTCTCCATTAGAGATATATATCACGTTTTAACACTCTTCACAGTGAGATCATCTTGTAGGAAATTTGCTAAAGCATTATTCCAGTAAGTATGATATTATCAGAATTATATACCTAAGAATAGATTTGAGAATACCCCTCTTTCCTCAACATCTAGTTTTCTTGATTGTAGAGATATGTCTATTAACTTTAACGTCACACCATGAGGTATTTCCCATACCCCTCTTGTTCTTTGATATATTGTGAAATGAATCTATGAAATGAACTGGTTGATGAAGATATGACACTGTTTGATGTATTTCATTTGCTCTTTTTTCTCCTCTTCTCTCCACTATTTACCCTACCAGCTGTGACTTGTACCCCTGATGAAGTACATAATGGACGAAACGCGTTGGGTTTTATGAGATATATATAACATACACTGTTTCTGCATAAATGTGTATTGTGCTTATGGAACAACGTATATCACAAATTTTAATGTGTATTAAAAATAATCTTTCTGTCATTCCGGTTATGCTGGTTGGATTTTAATTTGAATATTCATTTCAATTTTAATTATGCCATTGTATCTGTGCGCACTCTGAATATTTGTGTTATATATATATATATATATATATATATACATATATTTCTCTTACGTCCTAGAGGATGCTGGGGACTTCGTAAGGACCATGGGGTATAGACGGGCTCCGCAGGAGACATGGGCACCCTAAAGACTTTAGATGGGTGTGCACTGGCTCCTCCCTCTATGCCCCCCTCCAGACCTCAGTTAGATCCTGTGCCCAGGGGAGACTGGATGCACTGCAGGGGAGCTCTACTGAGTTTCTCTGAAAAAGACTTTTTGTTAGTTTTTTTTATTTTCAGGGAGCACTGCTGGCAACAGGCTCCCTGCATCGTGGGACTGAGGGGAGAGAAGCAGACCTACTTAAATGATAGGCTCTGCTTCTTAGGCTACTGGACACCATTAGCTCCAGAGGGTCGGAACGCAGCTCTCACCCTCGCCGTTCGTCCCGGAGCCGCGCCGCCGTCCTCCTCACAGAGCCTGAAGATAGAATCCGGGTGAGTATGAGAAGATAGTAGACTTCAAAGGCGGCAGAAGACTTCTGATCTTCTATGAGGTAACGTGCAGCGGTAACGCTGCGCGCCATTGCTCCCAACACACACACACACACTGGCGGCACTGTATGGGAGCAGGGCGCAGGGGGGGGGGCGCCCTGGGCAGCAATTATGAAACCTCTAGGGACACTGGCATAGATATATACTGCGGAGGCAGTATATTGCAAACCCCCCCGCCAGTATAAAGATTTGAGCGGGATCGAAGCCCGTCGGTAAGGGGGCGGAGCTTGATTACTCAGCACTAACCAGCACCATTTTCTCCACAGCACGCTGCAGAGAAGCTGGCTCCCCGGACTCTCCCCTGCTGAACACAAGTACAGAGGGCAAAAAAGTGGGGGGGGGGCACATTCAATTGGCGCAGTGAGTATATTTATAAAAGCGCTGTACTGACTGGGATTTTATTCCAGTGTCCGGTGGCGCTTGGTGTGTGCTGGCATACTCTCTCTCTCTGTCTCTCCAAAGGGCCTTATTGGGGGAATGTCTCCACATTATATATATATATATATATATATCTATCTATCCCTGAGTGTGTGGGGGTGTCGGTACGTGTGTGTCGGTATGTCTGGAGCGGAAGGCTCATCTAAGGAGGAGGTGGAGCAGATGATTGTGGTGTCTCCGTCGGCAACGCTGACACCTGATTGGCTGGATATGTGGAATGTTTTAAAAGCAAATGTGTCTTTATTACATAAGAGAATGGACAGAGTCCAGAGAAAAGACAGGGAGTCAATCCATGGCTTTGGCTGTATCACAGTGCCCTCCAGGGTCTCAGAAACGTCCCCTGTCCCAAGTAGCAGACACTGATACCGACACGGATTCTGACTCCAGTGTCGACTACAATGATGCGAGGTTACACCCAAGGGTGGCCAAAAGTATTCATTACATGATCATTGCAATAAAAGATGTTTTGCATATCACAGATGACCCCTCTGTCCCTGACATGAGGGTATGCATGTTTAAGGAAAAGAAACCTGAGGTAACCTTTCCCCCATCTTATGAGCTGAACGCGTTATTTGAAAAGGCTTGGGAAACTCCAGACAAGAAACTGCAGATTCCCAAGAGAATTCTTATGGCGTATCCTTTCCCTGCACAGGACAGGTTATGGTGGGAATCCACGCCCAGGGTGGACAAGGCTTTAACGTGCTTGTCCAAAAAGGTGGCGCTACCGTCTCCAGACACAGCAGACCTCAAGGATCCTGCTGGTCGCATACAGGAAACTACCTTAAAATCAATTTATGCACATACGGGTGCCTTGCTCAGACCGGCAATAGCGTCGGCTTGGGTTTGTAGCGCTGTAGCAGCTTGGGCAGATACCTTGTCATCTGACATTGATACCCTAGATAGGGATAGCATTTTATTGACCTTAGGTCACATTAAAGACGCAGTCTTATATATGAGAGATGCTTCAAGAGACGTTGGGCTGTTAGGTTCGAGAGCCAACGCCATGGCGATTTCTGCTAGGCGAGCCCTGTGGACCCGCCAATGGACGGGTGATGCCGACTCAAAGAGACATATGGAAGTTTTGCCTTACAAGGGTGAGGTTTTATTTGGGGAAGTTCTCGCGGACCTGGTTTCCACAGGTACCATGGGTAAATCTACTTTTTTACCTTATGTTCCCCCACAGCAAAAGAAAACACCACAATATCAGATGCAGTCCTTTCGGTCGCATAAGTCCAGAAGAGGTCGGGGCTCTTCCTTCCTCGCCAGAGGTAAGGGTAGAGGGAAAAGAATGCCTGCTACGGCTAGTTCCCAGGAGCAGAAGTCCTCTCCGGCTTCTACTAAATCCACTGCATGATGCTGGGGCTCAACTGAGGGAGTCCGTGCCGGTGGGGGCACGTCTTCGACTCTTCAGCCACGTCTGGGTTCAGTCAGACGTGGATCCTTGGGCGATGGAAATTATATCCCAAGGCTACAAGCTGGAATTCGAAGACGTGCCTCCTCGACGATTTTTCAAATCGGCTTTACCAGCTTCTCCCCCAGAAAGGGAGATAGTTTTAGCTGCAATTCAAAAACTGTGTCAACAACAAGTGATTGTCAACGTTCCCCTAGTTCAACAGGGGAAGGGGTACTATTCAACCCTGTTTGTGGTCCCGAAACCGGATGGCTCGGTCAGACCCATTCTAAATCTAAAATCCCTAAACCTGTACTTGAAAAAGTTCAAATTCAAGATGGAATCACTCCGGGCAGTTATCTCCAGCCTGGAAGGGGGGATTTTATGGTGTCACTAGACATAAAGGATGCATACCTTCTTGTCCCCATATATCCCCCTCATCAGGCATACCTGAGATTCGCTGTACAGGACTGTCATTACCAGTTTCAGACGTTGCCGTTTGGGCTTTCCACGGCCCGAGAATTTTCACCAAGGTAATGGCGGAAATGATGGTGCTCCTGCGCAGGCAGGGAGTCACAATTATCCCGTACTTGGACGATCTGATAAAAGCGAGATCGAGAGATCAATTGCAGAAAAGCGTGTCGCTCTCCCTGAGAGTGCTGCAGCAGCATGGCTGGATTCTAAATCTACCAAAGTCACAGTTGATTCCAACGACTCGGCTATCTTTCTTAGGCATGATTCTGGACACGGAACAAAAGAGGGTTTTTCTCCCGATAGAAAAAGCCCAGGAACTCCAGAACATGTTCAGAGACCTGTTAAATCCGAAAAAAGTGTCAGTCCATCAATGCACTCGAGTACTGGGAAAAATGGTGGCGACCTACGAGGCCATCCCCTTTGGCAGGTTCCATGCGAGGATGTTTCAGTGGGACCTTCTGGACAAGTGGTCGGGGTCCAATCTACAAATACATCAGAAAATTAGCCTGTCCCCCAGGGCCAGGGTGTCTCTCCTGTGGTGGCTGCAGAGTGCTCACCTTCTTGAAGGTCGCAGGTTCGGCATTCAAGACTGGGTTCTGGTGACCACAGACGCGAGCCTCCGAGGATGGGGAGCAGTCACACAAGGAAGAAATTTTCAGGGACTATGGTCAAGCCAGGAGGCTTGTCTACACATCAACGTACTGGAATTGAGGGCCATATACAACGGCCTACGACAAGCAGAGAATCTTCTTTGCGACCTACCAGTTCTGATTCAATCAGACAACGTCACAGCTGTGGCTCATGTAAACCACCAAGGCGGGACAAGGAGCGGAGTGGCAATGGCGGAAGCCACAAGGATTCTTCGCTGGGCGGAAAATCATGCAAGCGCTCTGTCAGCAGTCTTCATTCTGGGAGTGGACAACTGGGAAGCAGACTTCCTCAGCAGACATGATCTCCATTCAGGAGAGTGGGGACTTCATCAAGAAGTTTTTGCAGAGATAACAAGTCAGTGGGGACTTCCACAAATAGACATGATGGCGTCACGCCTCAACCAGAAGCTTCGGAGGTATTGTGCTAGGTCAAGGGTCCCTCAGGCAGTAGCGGTGGACACCCTGGTGACACCATGGGTGTTTGAGTCGGTCTATGTGTTCCCTCCTCTTCCGCTCATCTCAAAAATACTGAGAATCATAAGATGAAAAAGAGTGCAGACAATACTCATTGTTCCGGATTGGCCTCGAAGGGCCTGGTATTCAGAGCTTCAGGAAATGCTCACAGAAGATCCGTGGCCTCTTCCTCTCAGGGAAGACCTATTGCAGCAGGGGCCCTGCTTGTTCCAAGACTTACCGTGGTTACTTTTGACGGCATGGCGGTTGAACACCAAATCCTAGCGGGGAAAGGTATTCCGGAGGAAGTCATCCCTACTCTGATTAAGGCTAGGAAGGAGGTGACGGCGAAACATTATCACCGCATCTGGAGGAAGTATGTATCTTGGTGTGAAGCCAAGAATGCTCCTACTGAAGATTTCCATCTGGGCCGTTTTCTCCACTTTCTACAGACAGGAGTGGATATGGGCCTAAAGTTAGGCTCCATTAAGGTACAGATTTCGGCCCTATCAATTTTCTTTCAGAAGGAATTGGCTTCTCTCCCAGAAGTCCAGACTTTTGAAAGGGAGTGCTGCACATCCAGCCTCTTTTTGTGCCCCCAGTGGCACCAGGGGACCTTCACGTGGTGTTACAGTTCCTAAAATCTCACTGGTTTGAGCCTCTTCAAACGGTGGATTTAAAATATCTCGCTTGGAAGGTGGTCATGTTGTTGGCCTTGGCATCTGCACGGCGGGTGTCCGAATTGGCGGCTTTGTCTCACAAGAGCCCCTATCTGATTTTCCATGTGGATAGAGCAGAATTAAGGACTCGTTCTCAATTTTTGCCTAAGGTGGTTTCATCTTTTCATATGAACCAACCTATCGTGGTGCCTGTGGCTACGGGTTACTCGGAGGATTCCAAGTCCCTTGATGTAGTCAGGGCCTTAAAAATGTATGTAGCCAGGACGGCTCGGATTAGGAAAACAGAGGCACTGTTTGTCCTGTATGCAGCCAACAAGCTTGGCGCTCCTGCTTCTAAACAGACTATTGCTCGCTGGATCTGTAACACGATTCAGCAGGCTCATTCTACGGCTGGATTGCCCTTACCAAATTCGGTAAAGGCCCATTCCACTAGGAAGGTGGGCTCTTCTTGGGCGGCTGCCCGAGGTGTCTCGGCATTACAGCTTTGCCGAGCGGCGACTTGGTCGGGTTCAAACACTTTTGCTAAATTCTACAAGTTTGATACCTTGGCTGAGGAGGACCTCATGTTTGCTCAATTGGTGCTGCAGAGTCATCCGCACTCTCCCGCCCGGTCTGGAGCTTTGGTATAATCCCCATGGTCCTTACGGAGTCCCCAGCATCCTCTAGGAAGTAAGAGAAAATAAGATTTTAAACCTACCGGTAAATCTATTTCTCCTAGTCCGTAGAGGATGCTGGGCGCCCGTCCCAGTGCGGACTAAATTCAGCAAGACTTGTATATAGTTATTGCTTACATAAGGGTTATGTTACAGTGTTGATCAGTCTCGGGCTGATGCTGTTTTGTTTCATACTGTTAACTGGTTCGTATGTTCCAAGTTGTACGGTATGGATGGTGTGGGCTGGTATGTATCTTGCCCTTAGATTAACAAAAATCCTTTCCTCGTACTGTCCGTCTCCTCTGGGCACAGTTCTCTAACTGAGGTCTGGAGGAGGGGCATAGAGGGAGGAGCCAGTGCACACCCATCTAAAGTCTTTAGAGTGCCCATGTCTCCTGCGGAGCCCATCTATACCCCATGGTCCTTACGGAGTCCCCAGCATACTCTACGGACTAGGAGAAAAAGATTTACCGGTAGGTTTAAAATCTTATATATATATATATATATATATATAGAACAGTCCGGCACTTTCCTGTGTACTATAAGTTGTTGCCTGGTCCCCTCTGTATGGTGAATGCACATGTAGACAAAGGCAGCGGCACTCCGGGTCTTTTGAAAAATTGGCTGTATTAAAGCATATTACAATGCCCAAAGACCAACGTTTCGTGGCCTTAACACCTTTTTTTTACTTCACTTTGAAGAAAGGGCGCCATGGATCCGAAACATTGGTCTTTGGGCCACTGCCTTTGTCTACATGTGTGTGTATATGTATGTATGCGTGTATATATATATTATACATACACATTATACAGTATGTATGTATAAATATATATATATATATATATTACTGTATATACATATTTATAGAGTCTTATTCTTATATATCTAAATAGTATGAATATTATAGTTTGTTTAAAAAAAATATATATACCTGTGTCATTAATAAGAATGCTTCTGCCCAGCATTCCTGTGTTAGAGCAGCAGCTAGCAGGTGACAGGTCGGAAGCCTCATCTCAGACACCCTGCCACTGCTGCTGCCAGCCGGGACATCTGTGAGGGAGCACATCTTGCAGTCCGCCTAGGGGGCGGGGCTTATCACATATGGGCGGAGCTTAACACAGCTGGAGTCTGAGCATCAAACAGGAGGGAAGGGGGGCAGTTGTGCGCAAAGAAGGAAGCTTGGAGGGGACAGGCGGAGCAGAGCCGGCCCTAACCAATATGATGCCCTAGGCAAGAATTTGGCTGGTGCCCCCTAGCACCGCCGCTAGTTCTGCAAGAGAATCCTGGTAAGAGTCAGCTGGCAGCTCTGCTAACGCCGGGCGCCTTTTGTTTATGAAAATGCATCTTATTTGCAGTACTATGTGGCTAGGATGCACAAGCAGCTTCTGCTGATTAAAATGATATGCAGCATGTCTATATTCTGTGTGCGACTGCGGCTGTATCTGTATACGAAATGCTACATTACAGTGATTTCCAGAAATACACACAGAATATAGGCATGCCGCATATCATTTTAATCAGCTGAAGCTGCTGGTGCCCCTAAGCATACCAAATGCCCTAGGCATTTGCCTAGTTTGCCTATGCCTAAGGCCGGCTCTGAGGCGGAGCCTCGGCCGGGAGGGAGGCTTATGCTGTTCATGAGTGAAGACAGGAGAAAAGTATTTCTCCTGTCAACACTGGCTGGCTGCACTACGGAGGATCCCGTGGGCCTATTTTCAGTGGGGAGCTTGGAGCTGCAGCTCCATCCGCCCCATTGTTAATCCGGCTCTGACTGTAGACCTTTTTAGTGTAGATCTAATAATCCACACCCACAGGATCTGTGTTATCCTGATGTTCTACTATAGCTCTATTTAAAAGTAAAGTATAACCGCTACTTCATTTTTAAACAGCACAGATAATTGCATAGCAGAGACATGCTGGCAGATCTTTCAAATAGCACAGGTAACTTGTTGACAGGTAACAGGTGTTCTGAATAGAACAGATTAGGTGCAGTATGAAGATATGTCGGAAGACCTTCCAAACAGGACAGGTAATTTGCACAATAAAGAAATGCTGACAGGTAACAGGTTTTCTGAATAGAGCAGATAGATTGAACTGTTGAGACATGCTGGCAGATCTTCCAGATTTTGTAGTATAGGTAAATGATCTCCACAAAGCTGTTATCCGGGTAGCCAATCTTCACAAGTCCCGAAACGAAGCAAGGCTCAGAATGCAGCTGCCACAATCAAGAGTCCAAACAAAGCCCAGCATGATGACTCCTGGTGTGCACACCTGACTGGTTGCCAGGAGACTGATTAAAGCCACGAGAACTATCCTCACCCGGAGCCGGTGAAATGTGCTTATTCCAGATTCTAACACTTACTTGAAATAGTAAAATATAAATGGATATAGGGTAGAGATATTCTGACTGACCTTTATGCTAACCCAGCCACACACACACACATGCCACATATTGATCTATGCTACATCTAAGTATTGTATGTCTGAAACTAAAAGTGTAATTTATTCAATAATTTACAATTACATTCTACGCCAAATGTAACAGCCAGTCAGTTACAGCAAATATTTGATATCTCCAGGATAAAAAAATAAAATCTTGGCACTTGCCACAATTTTATAGGCTATTAAATTTGTCTTTCACTCTTTAGAACATCCTTTTGATGGTTTCATGTTTATAAGTCAAAACAGAAAACCCTTTTCATTAGTCTGGATATGTGTACCCATATCATACTTTATATTCTGATTTTATAATAAACACATTTGGAAAATCATTGGTTTTACTTGAGACCTATACTGTATAATATTTCTATATATTATAAAGTGCCTCAGGGAAGGGAAAGCTCACTGTGCACTTATCAAAAGGGGACTTCTGCAATGCAATGTATATATTTTTTATTTTTTCTATTGTAACTAAATTCATTTAAAATTAATTGTAAAATTTGGAACTGGAAGCAAGCTTACACATACAGTACACTGAAGGACAATTTACTGGCATGGAAACCAGTAAGGTTACTCTTACCCAGGGCCTCAATCAGGGGGGTGCTAAGGGAACAACTGTCCCGGGCCCGGTAGAGGGCCCAGGCTACCAGCTGCTGAGATGGCCTCAGCTGGAAATATTGAAAATGTCCCTCCCAAAATGGCCACCACCTAAGAGGGGACAGTTATTTTGAATGCTAGAGGAGGCAGCATCCATTTGGGAGGGACATTTTCAAAAGGTTGAAGGGGGCAGGCATTTACAATGGCCCCCCACTGGGACTGCGGACCCGCAGCGGTGCCGGTGGCCAGGGAGGGGTTCCCCTGACAAGAAGAACCACTGACAAGCAGAAACCCCTGAGAGCAGGTACTGTGCATTGGGGCATTTTTACTATGTGGGCATAATATATTGTTGAAAGTGGCATAGCTGTAGGGGTATAGTATGGTGAAAGGTGCATTATTGTGGGGGCATAATATGGTGTCAGGGGTATTACTGTGTGGGACATAATATGGTGACAGGGACATAAAAGTGAGGGGTGTAATATGGTGTCGGGCATCACTGTGTGGACTTAATATGGTGTCAGGGGAATTACTGTGGGGGGCATAATATAGTTTTGCTGGGAGTATGTGCACAGGTATATATATATACAATATATTTTGGGGCAGGGGAGAGCAGTCTATTATGTCAGTCATGGGCCCCACAATTTCTGATGGCAGCCCTGCTCTAACCCCTTCTAGGCAGTGTCACCTATCTGTTCTGGTGACTTTTTTTTTTTGATAGGTCGATGGACAGATTTTCTATTGCTGCAATGAGCCGCAACAAAAACTCTTCATTTGTCTATTGCTCATGTGTATAATTTTTATGAGCAAAAAATAAGATTTTAAACCTACCGGTAAATCTATTCTCCTAGTCCGTAGAGGATGCTGGGGACTCCGTAAGGACCAGGGGGTATAGACGGCTCCGCAGGAGATAGGGCACCTAAAAAGAACTTTGACTATGGGTGTGCACTGGCTCCTCCCTCTATGCCCCTCCTCCAGACCTCAGTTAAAGAACTGTGCCCAGAGGAGATGGACAATACAAGGCAGGATTTAGCAATCCAAGGGCAAGATTCATACCAGCCCACACCAATCATACCATGTAACCTGGAACATACATAACCAGTTAACAGTATGAACAAACTACAGTTACAGTCCAAGACCGATGTCAACTGTAACATAACCCTTATGTAAGCAACAACTATATACAAGTCTTGCAGAGTTTCCGCACTGGGACGGGCGCCCAGCATCCTCTACGGACTAGGAGAAATAGATTTACTGGTAGGTTTAAAATCTTATTTTCTCTTACGTCCTAGAGGATGCTGGGGACTCCGTAAAGACCATGGGGTTTATACCAAAGCATCCAATCGGGCGGGAGAGTGCGTATGACTCTGCAGCACCGACTGAGCAAACACTAGGTCCTCATCAGCCAGGGTATCAAACTTGTAGAATTTAGCAAAAGTGTTTGACCCCGACCAAGTCGCCGCTCGGCAAAGTTGTAAAGCCGAGACGCCTCGGGCAGCCGCCCAAGAAGAGCCCACCTTCCTAGTGGAATGGGCCTTTACCGAATTTGGTACCGGCAATCCAGACGTAGAATGAGCCTGCTGAATCGTATTACAGATCCAGCAAGCCTCTGTTTTTCTAATTCTAGCCGTCCTGGCTACATAAATCTTTAAGGCCCTGACTACGTCCAGGGATCTGGAATCCTCCAGGTCACTTGTAGCCACAGGCACCACAATAGGTTGATTCATAAGGAACGAAGAGACCACTTTAGGCAAAAATTGCAGACGTGTCCTCAATTCAGCTCGATCCACATGAAAAATCAAGTAGGGGCTCTTGTGTGACAAAGCCGCCAATTCTGACACTCGCCTTGCTGATGCTAAGGCCAACAACATGACCACCTTCCAGGTAAGAAATTTCAACTCAACCTTGTTAAGCGGTTCAAACCAGTGTGATTTTAGGAACTGCAACACCACGTTCAGGTCCCATGGTGCCACTGGAGGCACAAAAGGGGGCTGGATGTGC
This sequence comes from Pseudophryne corroboree, assembly GCF_028390025.1. Taxonomy (NCBI): domain Eukaryota; kingdom Metazoa; phylum Chordata; class Amphibia; order Anura; family Myobatrachidae; genus Pseudophryne; species Pseudophryne corroboree. Next base: position 571,221,764 of record NC_086446.1, on the reverse strand, counting down.
AGCACTCCCTTTACAAACGTCTGGACTTCTGGAAGAGAAGCCAATTCCTTCTGAAAGAAAATCGAGAGGGCCGAAATCTGTACCTTAACAGAGCCTAATTTCAGGGCCATATCCACTCCTGTCTGTAGGAAGTGGAGAAGACGACCCAGATGAAAATCTTCCGTAGGTGCATTCTTGGTCTCACATCAAGACACATACTTTCGCCAGATACGGTGATAATGTTTTATCGTCACCTCCTTCCTAGCCTTTATTAACGTAGGGATGACCTCTTCCGGAATCCCCTTTTTCGCTAGGATTCGGCGTCCAACCGCCATGCCGTCAAACGTAATCGCGGTAAGTCTTGAAATATACAGGGCCCCTGCTGCAACAGGTCTTCCCTCAGAGGAAGAGGCCAGGGATCTCCTGTTAGCATCTCTTGTAGATCCGAGTACCAGGCCCTTCGAGGCCAGTCTGGGACAACGAGTATCGTTCGTACTCTTCTTCGTCTTATGATCCTCAACACTTTTGTGATGAGAGGAAGAGGAGGAAACACGTAGACTGATTTGAACACCCACGGTGTTACCAGAGCGTCCACTGCTATTGCCTGAGGGTCCCGAGACCTGGCGCAGTACCTCTGAAGTTTTTTGTTGAGGCGTGACGCCATCATGTCTATTTGAGGAGTTCCCCAAAGACGTGTTACTTCTGCAAAGACTTCTTGATGAAGTCCCCACTCTCCTGGATGGAGATCGTGTCTGCTGAGGAAGTCTGCTTCCCAGTTGTCCACTCCCGGAATGAAGACAGCTGACAGAGCGCTTACATGATTTTCCGCCCAGCGAAGGATCCTTGTGGCTTCCGCCATCGTGACTCTGCTTTTTGTCCCGCCTTGGCGGTTCACATGAGCCACTGCTGTGACATTGTCTGATTGAATCAGAACCGGTAGGTTTCGAAGAAAACTCTCCGCTTGTCGAAGGCCGTTGTAAATGGCCCTGATTTCCAACACATTGATGTGTAGACAGGACTCCTGGTCTGACCAAAGACCCTGAAAATGTTTTCCTTGTGTGACCGCTCCCCATCCTCGGAGGCTCGCGTCTGTGGTAACCAGGATCCAATCCTGAATTCCGAACCTGCGACCCTCCAGGAGGTGAGCACTTTGCAACCACCACAGGAGGGACACTGGTCCCTGGGGACAGAGTTATTTTCCAATGTAAGTGCAGATGGGATCCGGACAACTTGTCCAGAAGGTCTCATTGAAAAGTCCTTGAATGGAACCTGCCGAAGGGAATGGCCTCGTAGGCCGCCACCATTTTCCCCAGAACTCGAGTGCATTGGTGAACTGACACCCTTTTCAGTTTTAGCAGGTCTCTGACCATGTTCTGTATGTCTTGGGCTTTCTCTATTGGGAGGAAGACCTTCATTTGCTCCGTATCCAGTATCATACCTAGGAACGGTAGTCGAGTTGTCGGAATCAACTGTGACTTCGGTAGATTTAGAATCCAACCGTGTTGCTGGAGCACTCTCAACGAGAGCGCCACACTGTTCAGCAATTTCTTCCTTGATCTCGCTTTTATCAGGAGATCATCCAAGTATGGGATAATTGTGACTCCATGCTTGCGCAGGACCACCATCATTTCCGCCATTATCTTGATGAAAATCCTCGGGGCCGTGGAGAGTCCAAACGGCAACATCTGAAATTGGTAATGACAATCCTGTACAGCAAATCTCAGATATTCCTGATGGGGGGCATATATGGGGACATGAAGGTACGCATCCTTTATGTCCAGAGACACCATAAACTCCCTCCTCCATGTTGGCTATTATCGCTTTGAGAGATTCCATTTTGAATTTGAATCTTTTTATGTACAGGTTTAGGGATTTCAGATTCAAAATAGGTCTGACCGAACCGTCCGGTTTCGGGACCACAAATAGGGTTGAGTAGTAACCTCTTCCCTGCTGGTGCAGGGGAACCTTGATTATCACTTGCTGTATACACAGCGTTTGAATTGCAGCTAACACTACATCCCTTTCCGATGTGGAAGCTGGTAGGGCCGATTTGAAAAATCGGCGTGGGGGCAGCTCCTCGAATTCCAATTTGTAACCCTGGGAAACTATTTCCACCACCCAGGGATTCAGGTCCGAACTGACCCAGGCCTGACTGAAAAATCGAAGACGTGCCCCCACCGGTGCGGACTCCCTCAGGGGAGCCCCAGCGCCATGCTGTGGGTTTTGGAGCAGCCAGGGAGGACTTTGGTTCCTGGGCACCTGCCGAAGCAGGTGCTCTCTTGCCTCTGCCCTTACCTCTGGCGAGGAAAGAGGATCCCCGACCTCTTTTGGACTTGTGCGACCGAAAGGACTGCATCTGATAGGGTGTTACTTTCTTTTGCTGTTGGGGTATATAAGGTAAAAAATTTGATTTACCTGCTGTGGCTGTGGAAACCAGGTCCGTCAGCCCATCCCCAAACAATACATTGCCCTTGTAGGGTAGTACTTCCATATGTTTCTTGGAATCCGCATCACCCGTCCATTGGCGAGTCCATAAGGATCTTCTCGCTGAGACAGACATGGCATTGGCCCTAGAAGCTAGCAATCCAATGTCCCTTTGAGCATCCCTCATAAATAAGACTGCGTCTTTAATATGGGCTAGAGTTAGGAATATAGTATCCTTATCCATATTATCAAATTGATCTGTCAGCTCATCTGTCCAAGCTGCAATTGCGCTACACACCCATGCCGACGCAATTGTCGGTCTTAGCACAGCACCCGTTTGAGAATAAATACACTTTAAGGTAGTTTCTTGCCTGCGATCTGCAGGGTCCTTAAGGGCTGCTGTGTCAGGAGACGGTAGCGCCACTTTCTTGGACAAGCGCGTCAGGGCTTTGTCCACAGTGGGGGGTGATTCCCAAATCTCCCTGTTCTGCTTAGGGAAAGGGTATGCCATATAAATTCTTTTGGGGATCTGCGGTCTCTTATCCGGAGTCTCCCAAGCTTTTCCAAAGAATTCATTTAATTTATGAGATGTGGGAAAGTTAATAATCTGTTTCTTTTCCTTAAACATGTGTACCCTTGTGTCGGGGACAGAGGGTTCATCCACAATATGCAACACATCCCTTATTGCCACAATCATACACTGAATGGTTTTAGTCACCCTAGGGTGCAATTTTACTTCGTCATAGTCGACACTGGAATAAGAATCCGTGTCGGTAGTAGTGTCTTGTGTTAAGGGACGCTTTTGAGACCCCGACGGGCCCTGTGAGTCGGTCCAATCTGAGGATTGACCCCCTGATGTCCCCCCTAAATCAGCCTTATCAAGCTTTTTATGTAAAGATGCCACACTTGCATTCAACATATGCCACATGTCCATCCAATCTGACGGGGACACACCACTCATTTGCTCCACCTCCTCCTTGGAAAAGCCTTCCGCTTCAGACATGTCGACACCATGTACCGACACCCCACACACACAGGGATTAACCTATAAGGGGACAAAACCCCAACCAGGCCCTTAGGAGAGACAGAGAGAGTATGCCAGCACACACCCAGCGCTTAATAACACTGGAAAAATATGACCAGATAGCGCTTTTATACAGTATATATATATAAAATGACCAGATTCCCACTCACTGCGCTCAAAATGCCCTCTCCTCTTTTTTACAGCCTGAATGTTCAGCAGGGGAGAGACCAGGGAGCCAGCGTTTTCCTCATGCAGCTTCTGTGGAGAAAATGGCGCTGGTTAGTGCTGGGGATCAAGCTCCGCCCACCCGACGGCGGGCTTCAGTCCAGGTGATTTTTTTATGGAAAATGGCGGGGGATCGTAGAATTACTGCCCAGCAGCCTAATCTACCTTGTCAGTGCCCAAATGTGAGGTTTATTGCTGCCCAGGGCGCCCCCCTGCGCCCTGCACCCTTCAGTGCTGCTCTGTGTGTGTGAATGGGAGCAATGGTGCGCAGCTTACCGCTGCGCGCCTTACCTCATGAAGATCTGATGTCTTCTGCCGCCTATGATGTCTTCTGCCTTCTCATACTCACCCGGCTTCTATCTTCGGCATCTGTGAGGAGGACGGCGGCGCGGCTCCGGGACGAACCCCAGGTGAGACCTGTGTTCTGACTCCCTCTGGAGCTAATGGTGTCCAGTAGCCTTAGAAGCAGTGCCCAACTTGACAAGCCAGCTCTGCTTCTCTCTCCTCGGTCCCACGATACAGGGAGCCTGTTGCCAACAGGACTCCCTGAAAATAAAAAACCTAACAAAATTCTTTTTCCACAGAAAACTCTGGAGAGCTCTCTGCAGTGCACCCATTCTCCTCTGGGCACAAGATCTAACTGAGGTCTGGAGGAGGGGCATAGAGGGAGGAGCCAGTGCACACCCATAGTCAAAGTTCTTTTTAGGTGCCCTATCTCCTGCGGAGCCCGTCTATACCCCCTGGTCCTTACGGAGTCCCCAGCATCCTCTAGGACGTAAGAGAAATAAGAACCAAATATGATGAACCTCTTTATACTTAAAAAAAGTTTAAAAAACGCGTAGGCTTGAGGAGAACATAGTATAAACCAGTTGGTCTATATGTTCTGATTTGCTACCTGTACATCTGTAATAGAGACTATAAAGACTTATATTTTTGGGTGATATACAAAAATACATTTAAGCGAGTATATATTACAGTGTGCAGCATTGTCAACAAATCTGTGCTATGATTTGAAACTTATAAAACAAAGGCTCCATATGAACATGCATGAATAAGGAACCAAAGGAGGACCCCATAATAACTAGTTTGGATGACTTGCTTTTAACCTTCTGACCTTTCTCAATGCAGTATGGGACCACGGCTCATCCATCACAACCCGGACTGAATAACATAGAATAGCCCCCCTTGCTGTTTTATTCTGAACTCTCCCCTTGTCCCTTTCCACTTGCCCCTCGTTTATCTATTCATTCCAGAACAGGAGATTTCAATTAGTTCATTCCTTCATCAGTTGAAGTGAATTCACAATGGGCCACAATGACTAGACCTCACCCCTGCCTGCTATGGCTTTGAAGCAACGATTTGCTCACCCAGGGTAGGACTAAACAAATGCTAATTTCACATGCGCCTGTGTCTTTTTTTGATTCCTCTTTTCTTGATTCTTTTTTTTCTTTTTGTTTTATTTTATGCTGGTCGGCACTGGACGGATGATCAGCCAAGCTGTCTGTACCAAGACAGCTATAAAGAGCAATCTTCTGTGTCTCATGCTCGTTATATAGACTTCCCCTTACGCTATACCATAAGTATCTTACAATTCAGTTAAAAAGGAAGGTAGATTTAGAAGACCAACTAAATGCAATGCTTATATATTTAATACTTGTACAATATTGGAATTTATATTTTTGAAATGATTGCTCATAACTTAATTACCTACTTTTAATATAGGACTCATCTGGTTTTACAGAAAAAAAAGATAGAAAGTAAAACTTCATTTGTCCTGTATTCACTAGAATGTTTTACATGCTATCACATCCACAGATCAGTGCCCACAGCTACTTGTACATTTAATAAGTGCAAAATATTAATACACCGTAGTTGAGTTGTACATTGTTGAAAGTCCTACATATGTTTTCACAGATTTAGAAACACTGCCGGGCAAGGAAGACCAAACAAAACATGTTAACAGATATATATATATATATATATATGCACACACACAATGGATGTACTGTATGTTTGTTCGATACTCCAGTGTTCATTTAAAGCCACTGAACAGGAGAGTACACAGTATCTGTAGCATCAGTCTCCTTTCTATCAGCATACCGTTTCTTGGCCACTTTGAACTAGAGATGAGCGGGTTCGGTTTTACTCGGATTTACCTGAATCTCCTTATTGGCTCACGGACGTCGCGTGTTTTTGTTAGCCAATAAGAAAAATCCAGAAAAAAAGAACTTGCAATAATTCTGGCGTTAAGAACAGAGTAAATTCGAAGACGCTTATCTCTACTTTGAACATATAGCCCTAGCAAACCAGCTTTACAAGGCTGTCCTCTCTTTTGGTTTGCCTCTGCTCATCTTCATTATGTACTGTATGGGGAAAGACAGAGAGCTATTCCCATGATTCCTCTATAGATGATAATGTGTGAAGCCTGTGTTGAGATAAAAATCAGTCATATTCCATTGGCTTGAGCTGTGGTACCCTTTGTTATCATTTAGATCCTTCCTCGTACATTAGTTGTAACCAGTCCTTTCTTTGTGATGGTACTCAGGGGTACGCAGTACCTAAACTTTTTCTCTGTATCGTTTTCAAATTTAATAGTGTAGTTCCAGAAACAGTAAAAGAAATCAGTAACATTATTTCAGAAAAAAATAAAATAAGCATCAAATTCTAAGCACTTAGCAAGCGTGTGTAAACTAGTATACATCCTGTATCTTTTCTTTGGGTACCGACACCTTTTCCCTGAGTACCAGCACTTTTTCCCTGAGTATCGGCACCTATTCTCTGAGTTCCCACACCTTTTCTCTGAGTACCGGCACCTTTTCTCTGAGTACAGGCACCTTTTCTCCAAGCACCGGCACCTTTTCTCTGAGTACCAACACCTTATCTCTGAGTACCGGCACCTTATCTCTGAGTACAGGCACCTCTTCTCTGAGTTCCCACACCTTTTCCCTGAGTACTGGCACCTTTTCTCTGAGTACCGGCACCTTTTTTCTGAGTACAGGCACCTTTTCTCTGAGTACCGGCACCTTTTCTCTGAGTACCGACACCTTATCTCTGAGTACAGGCACCTCTTCCCTGAGTACAAGCACCTTTTCTCTGAGTATAGGCACCTTTTCCCTGAGTACAGGCACCTTTTTCCTGAGTACATGCACCTTATCTCTGAGTGCAGGCACCTTTTCCCTGAGTAAAGGGCAAGGCACCTTTTCTCTGAGTACAGGCACCTTTCTCTGAGTACCGGCACCATTTCTCTGAGTACCAACACCTTATCGGAGTACAGGCACCTTATCTCTGAGTACAGGCACCTTTTCCCTGAGTACAAGCACCTTATCTCTGAGTACCGGCACCTTTTCTCTGAGTACCGACACCTTATCTCTGAGTACCGGCACCTTATCTCTGAGTACAGGCACCTTTTCCATGAGTACAAGCACCTTATCTCTGAGTACCGGCACCTTTTCTCTGAGTACTGGCACCTTATCTCTGAGTACAGGCACCTTTTCCCTGAGTACAAGCACCTTATCTCTGAGTATAAGCACCTTTTTCCTGAGTACAGGAACCTTTTCTCTGAGTTCCCACACCTTTTCTCTGAGTACCGGCACCTTATCTCTGAGTACAGGCACCTTTTCCCTGAGTTCAAGCACCTTATCTCTGAATACAAGCACCTTTTCCGAGTACAGGCACCTTTTTCCTGAGTACAGGCACCTTATCTCTGAGTGCAGGCACCTTTTCCGAGTACAAGCACATTTTCTCTGAGTACTGGCACCTTATCTGGGTACAAGCACCTTTTCCCTGAGTACAGGCATCTTATCTCTGAGTGCAGGCACCTTTTTCCTGAGTATTGGCACCTTTTCTCTGAGTTCCCACACCTTTTTTCTGAGTACCGAAACCTTTTCCCTGAGTACTGGCACCTTTTCTCTGAGCACCGAAACCTTTTCTCTAAGTACTGGCACCTTATCTGAGTATAGGCACTTTATCTCTGAGTACAGGCACCTCATCTTTGAGTAAAGGCACCTTTTCTTTAAGTACAAGCACCTTATCTCTGAGTACAGGCACCTTTTCTCTGAGTACCGCCACCTTATCTCTGAGTACAAGCACCTTTTTTCTGAGTACAGGCACCTTTTCTCTGAGTTCCCACACCTTTTTTCTGACTACCGAAACCTTTTCTCTATGTACTGGCACCTTATCTGAGTACAGGCACCTTATCTCTGAGTACAGGCACCTTTTCCTTGAGTACAAGCACCTTTTCTCCAAGTATAGGTACCTTTTCTGTGAGTAAAGGCACCTATTGCCTTGCGTACAGGCACCTTTTCTCAGAGTTCAGGCAGAATTTACTTGAGTACTGGCATCTTTTCTCTGAGTACAGGCACCATTTTCCTGAGTACTGGTGCCTTTTCTCAGTTCCAACAACTGTTCTCGGAGTACTGGCACCTTTTCTCTGAGTACAGACACCTTATATCTGAGTACATGCACCTTTTCTCTATGTTCTGGCACCTTTTCCCTGAGTACAGGCACCATTTCCCTAAGCACCTTTTCTCTGAGTACAGGCACCTTTTCCCTGAGCACCTTTTCTGAGTAAGGCACCGTTTCCCTGAGTACTGGCACCTTTTCTTTGAGTAAAGGCACCTATTGCCCTGAGTGACACCTTTTCCCTGAGTACCTGCACCTTTTCTCATAGAAAAAAGCACTTTGTGTAAGGTTCATTCAAAGATGTAAAAATAATTTATACTGCAATGTTAATGTCATGTTATACATACAGTGGGGTTTGAAAGTTTGGGCACCCCAGGAAAAAATTCATTTTAATGTGCAAAAAGAAGCCAAGGAAAGATGGAAAAATCTCCAAAAGGCATCAAATTACAGATTAGACATTCTTATAACATGTCAAAAAAAGTTTGATTTTATTTCCATCATTTACACTTTCAAAAGAACAGAAAACAAAAAATGGCGTCTGCAAAAGTTTGGGCACCCTGCAGAGTTAATACCTTGTACTGCCCCCTTTGGCAAGTATCACAGCTTGTAAATGCTTTTTGTAGCCAGCCAAGAGTCTTTCAGTTCTTGTTTGAGGTATTTTCGCCCATTCTTCCTTACAAAAGTCTTCCAGTTCTTTGAGATTCCTGGGCTGTCTGTGACGCACTGCTCTTTTAAGGTCTATCCATAGATTTTCAATTATGTTGAGGTCAGGAGATTGTGAAGGCCATGGCAAAACCTTCAGTTTACGCCTCTTGATGTAATCCACCGTGGATTTTCAGGTGTGTTTAAGATCATTATCCATTTGTAGAAGCCAGCCTCTCTTTAACTTCAGCTTTTTAACAGATGGCATCAAGTTAGTGTCCAAAATTTGCTGGAATCTTATTGAATCTATTTTTCCTTCTACTCGTGAAATGTTCCCTGTGCCACTGGCTGCAATACAACCCCAAAGCATGATTGATCCACCCCCATGCTTAACAGTTGGACAGAGGTTCTTTTCATTAAATTCTGTGCCCTTCCTTCTCCAAACGTACCTTTGCTCATTCCGGCCAAAAAGTTATGTTGTAACCTCATCGGTCCACAGAACTTTATTCCAAAATGCATCAGGCTTGTCTATATGTTCATTTGCAAACTTTACATGCTGATTTTTGTGGTGAGGACGTAGAAGACTCCGATGACTCTTCCATGAAGACATTATTTGTACAAGTATCTCTTTATAGTGGAATAGTGTACCACAACTCCAGTGTCTGCCAGATCTTCCTGGAGGGATCGTGCAGTCAAACGTGGATTTTGACTTGCTTTTCTCACAATCCTGCGAGCTGTTCTGTCTGATATTTTTCTTGGTCTTCTAGATCTTGCTTTAACTTCCACTGTTCCTGATGACTGCCATTTCTTAATTACATTCCGAACAGAGGATATGGGCATCTGATAACACTTTGCTATCTCCTTATAGCCTTCTCCTGCTTTGTGAGCGTCAACTATTCTCAGTTTCAGTGTTCTACACAACTGCTTAGAGGAACCCATGGTGCTGATTGTTGGAGCAAGGTCAGATGAGTCTGGGCTTTTAAAATCTTTGAGATTGACATCACCTGGTCTTTCCAGACGATGATTGAGAACAATCCATGACACTGCCAGGTCTCAGCTGTTCAAAGGGGGCAGTACAAGGTATTAACTCTGCAGGGTGCCCAAACTTTTGCAGATGCCATTTTTTGTTTTCTGTTCTTTTGAAAGTGTAACTGATGGAAATAAAATCAAACTTTTTTTGACATGTTATAAGAATGTCTAATCTGTAATTTGATGCCTTTTGGAGATTTTTCGCACATTAAAATGATTTTTTGTCTGGGGTGCCCAAACTTTCAAACCCTACTGTACTACAGATGTCCCACTAGTAAATTATATCCAAGTGCTCAGAGTACATAATCACTGTGTAACTGTTCTCAGCAAATGTCAGCTGCTGCTTTATCCTAAACATGGAGTGGTATTATCTGATTCTAGTCTGATAGGGCCAGATGTTCTAGAGAAGTTGATATTATTCCTTGACAGATACACATTTATACAGTGCTCCAGGTACTGAGAACCCAGTAACAACACTAAATAACTAGCTTGCTTAACTACAGGAGTGGATTAGTGCTAGTTGGCTGTGACTGAATCCTGATAAAACGGAGGTCCTTATGATAGTAGTTCACCATCAAAGGACAAGACTGCAGCTTAGCCAACTATTAGGACTTACACTTGGGGGTTCAGAAATACAAAACATTGAACATGTGCAGAATATTCGGGTTGTCCAGGATAGTGGCTTAACACTTAAACATCAGGTGTCAGCCACAATCAAATCCTTGTTCTTTCATCTGAGGAACATAGGGGGTCATTCCGAGTTGATTGCTCGCTAGCAGTTTTTAGCAGCCGTGCAAATGCATTGTTGCCGCCCACTGGGGAGTGTATTTTAGCTTTGCAGAAGTGCGAACGCTTGTGCAGCTGAGCGCCTGCAAAATCGTTTTGTGCAAAACAAGACCAGCCCTGTAGTTACTCTTCGTGTGTGTTGATTCTAACGACGGAGGGACGGCTTTTGACGTCGCACACCTGCCCAGCGAACGCCCAGTCACGCCTGCGATTTTTTATGCCACGCCTGCGTTTTTCTAAGCACTCCCTAAAAACGGTCAGTTGACACCCAGAGACGCCCACTTTCTGTCAATCTCCTTGCGGCCGGCTGTGTGATTGGAATCGTCGCTAGAACCAGTGCAAAACCACAATGGACTTTGCACCCGTACAACGCATGCGCGCATTGCGGAGCATACACATATGCAGATTAGCCATTTTTTTCGCTGATCGCTACGCAGCGAACAACGGCAGCTAGTGATCAACTCGGAATGACCCCCATAGCCAGAATCAAGCACTTCATTATCTCAGAAGATTTGCCTAAAGTCATAATATCATCAGGCCTAGACTTCTGCAAAGCCCTCTACACGGGTTTTCCAGCAAATGAATTGCAATGCTTCTAGCTGATAAAATGAAGCAGCCAGGCTGTAAACCAACCAGCCCCATTCTAGTCACATAACACCCATTCTCTACTCCTTTCAGTGGCTGCCGGAAAGATGCAAATCTTTTTTAATATTGATTTACTGTCTGTCAAAGCCCTATATTTCCAAAGTACAAGGGAGCTGAAGCACCTTCTGATCCCTTATTGCCTGCCTGATTACAGCAATCTGTAGATTAATGACATTTAGCAGTATCTAGGTTCTACCTCAATTCATCTGGGTTTTGAGTTTTCAGCTTAATGGCTAAGACTATAGGAAATCGCTGTACCACACAGTTTGAGAGACCTCCACTCCAGAATACTTCAAAAACAGACCAAATACTTACCCCTTTACTCGCTCATTTCACTAATGTCCCTTATTTAGATTATAAGCACTTTGAGTCCGATTGGGAGAACATTATTCTTATTCTTCTTATTAGCAGCTTTCTAAATTAATTTCCTTATTTATCCCAAGCTATATAACATAACTAAATAAGTTTGCTGTAATGCATAAAAGCAACAAAAGCAAACATTAACACACTCCAGATATAGGTGATTATTTTAGCAAGTTTTGTAAAAATGTGCAATTTATATACTGTACATTAATCAAAAGATCAGCAATAGTTATGGTAAACAGGTGGGCATTTATCATGGAAATTTGCAAAAGAAATTGGTAGAATTAAGCTAAAAGGGGTGCAGCCTAGTGGGGGGCAGCATTATAACATTTAGGAAGTGCAAGTAGCACATCAGACAAAAAACTGTCTCTGATAAATAACTGTCCTATGCCAATTCTGACATGGTGAATGACTACAGAAGAAGCCAGTTTGGGGAAAATTCATTTTTCTTGTCCATTTTTCATATTTCAATGCAAATTTTGTGAATGTTTGCCATTTTGCCAATTTTCTACAGAACTCTTTTCCCCCCCAGAATTTTGCTGTGTAACATTTTATAAATGCCCATATGGGCAAGCATTGTGGGAGTATATATCCACTTCAAACCATAAAGATGGTTTACTGCCATTTCTGACACTTGCATTAGTTGTGCAGTACAGTACCTTAGACTTTTCAAGGACTGTACCATATACTCAAGCATTTAGCTACAATAGATGCAGGGAATGCAGCTGATAAGGGGCCCGGGATGCCTCTGGGGGCCTTGTCCTCCCCTGCATATAGTTGCTGCCACCTCCTGAGCCTTGTTAGATGCTTATTTCTCAACAGAGTGCCGTGCTGCTGCAAATCAGGTATATATACTCTGCTGTCCCAGCTGGCTCCTTCTCCCCGCACTGATGTGAAGGCATGGTCCCTGCAGGTTTGCAGGGACATGCCCGGGCTAGTGGCAGAACTACCGCCAGTGCAAGCTGTGCCTTGCACTGGGGCCCGCCACTGTTAAGGGGCCCAAAGCAGAGCGGCATGTAATGAGTCAAACTGACTCATTACATGCCGCTGTGTGCTGCGGGCCACCGCTGCCCGCAGCACACAGCTGCCCACCGAGTAGAGGAGCGCAGCGGCCACAGGGGGGGGGGGGGAGGGGGAGGGAGCTGCAGCAGCGCTGTGTAATTGGTGGAGGCGCTGCTGCAGCTGTCCCTCTCCTTCATCATAGGCTGTCCTCTGCCGCTGTGAATGCTAGGAAGCGCATCCCAGCATTCACAGCAGCGGACAGCATATGGTGAAGGAGAGGGACAGCTGCAGCAGCGCCTCCACCAATTACACTGCGCTGCTGCGGCTCCCTCCTCCCGCTCCCTCCTTCTCCCCTGCCCCGGGATCTTTGCCAGAAGCTGCTGCATCGAGGAGCCTGACTACCAGCGGATACAGTAAGTATAATCTATTCTTTCTTTTTATCTATCTATATATTCTGTCTGTCTGCCTTAATGTGTAAAAAGGGGGATGCTGTCTGCCATAATGTGTAAAAAGGGGGATGCTGTCTGCCGTAATGTGTAAAAAAAGGGGGACGCTGTCTGCCGTAATGTGTAAAAAAAGGGGACCCTGTCTGCCGTCATGTGTAAAAAGGGGACGCTGTCTGCCGTAATGTGTAAAAAGAGGACGCTGTCTGCCATTATGTGTAAAAAAGGGGACGCTGTCTGCCGTAATGTGTAAAAAGGGGACGCTGTCTGCCGTAATGTGTAAAAAGAGGACGCTGTCTGCCATTATGTGTAAAAAAGGGGATGCTGTCTGCCGTAATGTGTAAAAAAGGGGACGCTGTCTGCCGTAATGTGTAAAAAGGGGATGCTGTCTGCCGTAATGTGTAAAAAAGGGGACGCTACCTGCCGTAATGTGTAAAAAAGGTGACGCGGTTTGCCGTAATGTGTAAAAAAGGGGACGCTGTCTGCCGTAATGTGTAAAAAGGGGACGCTGTCTGGCGTAATGTGTAAAAAAGGGGACTCGGTCTGCCGTAATGTGTAAAAGGTGGACGCTGTCTGCCGTAATGTGTAAAAAGGAGAATCTGTCCGCCGTAAGGTGTAAAAGGGGCTCTACCTGGTGTAGTGGTGCTACTGTGCGGCGTAATTTGAATAATGGAGACTACTGTGCACCATTATATGATTTGGTATTATTTTGTGGCCACACCCCTTCTCCACGAAGCAATGTCCCTATATTTTTTGCGCACACCTACGGCGCGCACTGCCCCTGTGTTACATAGAGGGGAGGGGGCTCCGATGCCGTTTCTAGCACACAGCGCTAAAATGTCTACTTACGGCACTGTTGCTAGGTATCCATTTCTCTGGTCCTGAGCAGGTCTCCCTCACCAGATCCTCTCCAGGGGTGAGGGGGTGGACTTGGATGGGATGAGGGGGGCAAAGTATTTTGTCGCACCTGGGCCCACCGCGACTGGCCCGGACCATAGCCACACCTCCTCCTTGTATCAGTCAGTGAGGACAGAGAGATGGTGCCATCCAGAAGAGCGGCTATGCCTGCAGTGCAGCAGCACATCACATTGCTGAGAAGGTGAGCACCTGCCAACCCACCCATCCACTCACCCACCCGTCACCTCTGACAAGCTGGAGAGCTATGAGTTTTCTGCCAGGGTGGGGGGAGAGGAGAAGAGAGAGAGCACTGAGTGGTCCTCTGGGCTGGTGGTGGATTAGAGAGCTCTGAGTATTTTACTAGGGGAGGGGGGAATCTCTGTGTAATCCACCAGGGGGAGGCCCACGGGAATTGTGCTATGGGGCTCCTATAGATATAGCTATGCCCCTGCATATACAGCATATAACACTTCAATTAGATGCAGTGAAACATCACAGCCCCAGTGAACCAATTACCTGCAGTCGGTGACCGTGGGTAATTGGATACAGCCTATAGTGATTTACGATATTTGAATAGTCTATTTTATGTACTTAGGAGTATATTTCTTAAGCAAAGATAACTCATTTTCATGCGGAAAAAGGAGTTACAGTATCATTGTTTCAGCCAATTTACTTCATGAGTTACAGCTGATAAATCAAATATTGCAGTTCTGTTTAGTATCGCAGTTTTCTGCATACTCATAAGAAATTATGAGGATTTGGGTCTTTTTATACAGGTCCTGTAGCTGTAGCTCCATCCGCCCCATTGTTAATCTGGCCCTGTATGTATCCTGTAGCCAGCATTTGTAGAAAGGTGGATCACATATGCTGAGAGAGAAAGGAGTATAATCAGTCTTTTGAGCTCTGACCACTGCTAATCCCCAGCACAGGGAAAATCTGAAACTGCGGCTGCAGTGGGATAGCTTGTAAGCATAAGGAAGGTACACTCTCTGACCTGTATGCTCTTCCCAATGCTTACTCTCGATCCAAGTGGGACAGATGATGCTGGAGAAGTGGTTGAGGGTGCGCACTGCTAACTGAGGACAGTCCTGCTCTACACCATCAATAGCTGGCAGTGTCCAAGGCACAGGCATCGGAATGGGAGGGCAAGGGGGCAGCTTGCCCCCCCCCCCCCCCAGATATGACAGAGGCGTAGGGGTCGGAAGCGCTTACCACTCAGATCACTGCAGAGAATCTGATTCAAAACTACGGCGCTGCAGTTTGCAGCCCTGTGTCTTGTCCAGACGGCTCTTTACAGAGACATTACGGGGAGAAGGCGGGGATGTCCCAACAGGCTCAGCATGGCCACGCCTCCTCCCAGTAATGCATCTGAGAGCCGGCTAGGGCAGGAGGACACGGGGCAGCACGCTGCGGCGCTGGCGTTTTGAATCAGATTTTCTGCGGTGATTTGGGGAATAAGTGCTCCCCGCGTGGGGTGGGGGTGGTTAATTTAATTTAAAAAAAATTCATGTGCTTTATTAGTTTGAGTTTTGGGATCATTTGATTTTTTTTTTATGAAGTGCGATGTGATTGAGTCCACCATTATACACACACATAAATACACACATATATATAGCTTTAGGCCGCCTTCATGTGTGTTATTAGCCACTAGGAGTGCCGTACCATCCGAGTTTGCTGTTAATTGACTGGACAGGCACCCAGTGCTATTGCCGTTCAGTATTGGGAGAGCCGGACTAACAGGGACATATATATATATATATATATATATATATATATATATATATGTTATTTATGAATTTAAGCATAAATGGTCTATTAAGTTGATACAGTGTGCTCTTTTTAAAGATATTTTGTTTCTTTTATAACTGTTTGGTTCTAGAGTATTTCAGAGGTACTCATTAGGAGCTGCAGTGTGTCATTCTAAGATATCATTGGGTATATCTCTATCAATTATTTCATTTTTTGATTGCACATGAATTTTATAGCAATATCATGTAGGTATTGTATTCAAGAGGTAAAATGCATAAAATGTATCAGAATCTTCCTAGTAAATTAAGTCAATATTAGGCAGATGTAAGTGATTATTGATGGTGGAAGCATGGAAAGAGCTTGCATATTGCTGGAAAGATTAGACACTACTGGGGCAGTAAAGACCTCTCAATGAATAAGGAACTCAATAAGAGCTAATTTCAACCTTGGGTCCAGCAGTAACTTCTTCTCTTGTCCAGAGTAAAAGAGGTCTAAGTTGCACATTACTTTCTCATTGACGTGCCCACACACACACACACACACACACACACACACACACACACACACACACACACACACACACACACACACACACACACACACACACACACACACACACACACTCTCTCTCTCTCTCTCTCTCCTTGCCATGGACTGTTATGCTGATTGAGTTATTAGGTAACCTCTTTGTGGTGTAATTGGATTTTCTCCCTTGTTAGTTTAAATGAAAATGTCATCCATATATGTGGGATCCCATTCATCTTCAATTAAGTTCACTCATTTCTTTTGGGAGTTGGCAAACTATTCTCCAAGGCTATAGATGTAGATAACATATGTAAACTATATGCGCGTGTGTGTTATATGTACTGTACACACATGTGAGAGTGTATTAATATTTCCCTTGAAAAAAATGTTGGCTTTAAATATGTTTTACTCTCTGTCATTGTTATTTACAATGAGCAGGTTAAGTTTTCTTTTCACAATTGTACATGTTACATATAGAAAAAATAGGATTTTAATTAGCTACCGGTAAATCCTTTTCTCATAGTCCATAAAGGATGCTGGGGTCCATATTAGTACCATGGGGGTATAGACGGGTCCACCGGGAGCCATTGGTTTTACTTTCAGTTTAACAGTGTGGGATGGCTCCTCCCTCTATGCCCCTCCTACCAGACTCAGTCTAGAAACTGTGCCTGAGGAGACAACATACTTCGAGAGAAGGAAATACACAGATAGTGACGAGATTCATACCAGCACACACAACAAGGCAAATCCGGCCAACATGCCGGAAAACGCAGCAACAGCTGAAACAGTACTGAAACAGTAAATAACACAGAACTTACCTAGGAACCAGGCAGTACTGAACCAAACAACCACTGCAGCATAAAGAAGCGCTGGGCGGGTGCCCAGCATACTCTACGGACTACAAGAAAAGGATTTACCGGTAGGTAATTAAAATCCTATTTTCTCTTCTGTCCTAGAGGATGCTGGGGTCCATATTAGTACCATGGGGATGTACCAAAGCTCCCAGAACGGTTGGGAAAGCGCGGAGGCTCCTGCAGAACTGCTTAACCAAACTTGAGATCATCAGAGGCCAAAGTATCGAACTTGTAAAACTTAAAAAAGTAGCTGCTCGTCAAAGCTGTACAGCCGAGACACCCCGTGCAGCCGCCCAGGAAGAACCCACCTTACAAGTAGAGTGGGCCTTAACAGATTTTGGACACGGCAATCCTGCCGTAGAATATGCATGCTGGATGGTAAACCTGATCCAGCAGGAAATCGTCTGCTAAGAAGCAGGACGCCCAATTTTCTTGGGATCATAGAGGACAAACAGAGAGTCAGATTTTCTGTGACGTGCCGTCCTCTTCACATAAATCTTCAAAACCCTCACAACATCCAAGGACTTTGAAGCAATTGAGGAGTCAGTAGCCACTGGCACCACAATAGGTTGGTTGATATGAAAGGCCGACACAACCTTAGGAAGGAACTGTTGACGAGTCCTGAGTTCCGCCCTATCTTCATGGGAGATCAGATAGGGACTTTTACAGGACAAAGCCCCCAATTCCGACACACGTCAAGCCGAAGCCAAGGCCAACAAAGTTACCGCCTTCCACGTGAGAAACTTGATTTCAGCCTCCTGTAGAGGCTCAAACCAATCCGATTGCAGGAAATGTAACACCACATCAAGATCCCAGGGTGCCGTTGGCGCCACAAAGGGAGGCTGGATATGCAGAACCCCTTTCAAAAAGGTCTGAACCTCAGGGAGGACAGCCAATTGTTTCCGGAAGAAAATGGACAAAGCTGAGATCTGGACCCCAATCTAAGGCCCATATCCACACCTGCTTGCAGGAAAAGGAGAAAACGTCCAAGTTGAAACTCCACAACAAGAAATTTCTTGGATTCACACCAAGACACATATATTTTCCAAATTCAATGGTAATGTTTAGTAGTGATGAGCGGATTCGGTTTTACTCGGTTTTACTCGGTTCTCAAAACGGCATCTTATTGGCTCACGGATGTCACGTGTTTTGGATAGCCAATAAGATGCCGTTTTGAGAACCGAGTAAAACCGAGTAAAACCGAGTAAAACCGAACCTCGCTCATCACTAATGTTTAGACGTTACCCCCTTCCTGGCCTGTATCAGGGTAGGAACAACCTCGCTCGCAATACCCATCCGAGCTAAGATCTGGCGCTCAACTGCCATGCCGTCAAACGTAGCCGTGGCAAGTCTTGATAAGCGAACGGCCCCTGCAGTAGAAGATCCTCCCGAAGAGGTAGGGGCCTTGGATCTTCCAGCAGTAGATCCAGCAGATCTGCGTACCAAGCCCTCCTTGGCCAGTCTGGAGCAATGAGGATTGCCAGAACTTTTGTTCTTTTTACAAGTTTCAGAAATCTTGGAATTAGAGGAAGTGGAGAGAATACATACACTGACGTGAACATCCACGGCGTTACTAGTGCATCCACCGCCACTGCCTGTGGGTCCCTCGACCTGGAACAGTACCTCCGAAGTTTCTTGTTGACGCGCGAGGCCATCATGTCTATGTGAGGAACCCCCCACCAACCGGTTACCTCCTTGAACACCTCCGTGTGGAGGCCCCACTCTCCTGGATGGAGATCATGTCTGCTGAGGAAGTCCGCTTCCCAGTTGTCTACTCCCGGAATGAAGATTGCTGACATCGCTACAGCATGTCTTTCTGTCCAGAGGAGGATTTTTGTCACCTCTGACATTGTAGCCCTACTCTTCGTTCCGCCTTGTCGGTTTATGTAGGCCACTGTGGTAACGTTGTCCGTCTGCACCTGAACAGCCCGATCCTGTAGAAGGTGTGCTGCTTGAAGAAGGTCACTGTATATGGCTCTTAGTTCCAGGATGTTTATCGGAAGAAGGGACTCCTGACTCGACCACCTTCCTTGGAAGGTCTTCCCTTGAGCGACTGCTCCCCAATCTCTTAGACTTCAGTGGTTAGAAGGGTCCAGTCCTGAACTCCGAACCTTCGGCCCTCCAGAAGGTGTGGTAGTTGTAGCCACCAGAGGAGCAAAATCCTGGCTTTTGGAGACAGACGTATCCTCTGGTGCATGTGTAGGTGAGATCCCGACCAATGGTCCAAGAGATCCAGTTGAAAGGGGAGGCAACCATCTTCCCCAGACGGCGGATGCCCTGGACCATGGTTTGAATCACCAACGCTTTCTCCACCGGTAGAAACACCCTCTGCACTTCCGTGTCGAGGATCATCCCCAGGAAAAAGACAGCCTCCTTGTCGGCTTCAGATGAGACTTTGGAAGGTTCAGAATCCAACCGTGCTCCTTGAGCAGATGCATTGTGAGAGCAATGGATCTTAACAACTTCTCCTTGGACGATGCCTTGATCAGCAGATCGTCCAGATATGGAATTATGTTCACACCCTGCTTGCGGAGGAGAACCATCATCTCTGCCATCACCTTGGTGAAGACCCTCGGTGCCGTGGAGAGACCGAACGGCAGTGCCTGAAACTGATAGTGATCGTCTAACAGTGCAAACCTGAGATAAGCCTGATGCGGCGACCAAATGGGAATGTGGAGGTACGCATCCTTGATGACCAGGAACTCCCCCTCCGTCAGTCCTGAGATAACTGCCCTCAGAGACTCCATCTTGAATTTGAATTCCCTGAGATAAGGGTTCAAAGATTTCAAGTTCAGAATTGGCCTTACTGAACCATCCGGCTTCGGTACCACAAAAAGTATAGTAAGAATAGTAACCTTTGGTCAACTGACCAAAGGTGATGAGGTGGAACTAGAACAATGACCTCGAACACCATCAATTTTTCGGATAGCGTCCAGTAGAAAAGCTCTGTCTGCCGGCAAAGCCAGCAAGCCTGATTTGAAGAATCTGTGAGGTGGGAGAGTTTGAAACTCCAGCCTGTACCCCCGGGACACAATATCCTGTATCCAGGGGTCCAGGCCAGACAACACCCAGACGTTGCTGAAATGCCGGAGTCTTGCTCCCACCTGACCTTCCTCCAAGCTTTGCGGTCCACCGTCATGCTAAGGACTTTGAGGTACCAGAAGCAGGCTGGGAACCTGCAGGAGCAGGCTTTTTGGATTTGGCACGACCACCTCTAAAGAAAGTGTGAGAGGGCTTGTTCTTTCTAGACCTAGTGGGCCGAAAGGACTGTGACGTGTTTGGAGTAAAAGGCTTCTTAGTAGCCAGTGCAGCTGAGGGGAGAAAAGGAGACTTACTCGTGGTAGCCGTGGCAATCCACGCATCCAGCGCCTCCCCAAACAGAGCCTGACCTGTATACGGTAGGCTCTCCACACTTTTCCTGGATTCCGCGTCTGCAGACCATTGGCGCAGCCAGAGACCCCTGCGAGCCGAGACGGACATGGAGGAGATCCCCGCAGCCATGGAACCCAGATCCTTCATGGATTCTACCAGGAACCCTGCAGAATCCTGTATGTTACATAAAAATAAATCAACGTCACCTTTATCCATCGGAGTCAAGTCCTCCTGCAGAGTGATTGACCACTTTGCTATAGCTTTTGAAATCCATGCACAGGCAATAGTAGGCCACAGTATAGCTCCTGAAGCCGTGTATATGGATTTGAGCGTAGTATCCACTTTGCGATCTGCCGGGTCTTTCAACGTGGTAGATCCCGGGACTGGTAAGACCACCTGTTTTGACAGCCTAGAGACAGAGGCGTCAACTATAGGCGGGGACTCCCATTTTTTTCTATCATCTTCCGGGAAGGGAAAAGCAACCAGAACCCTTTTAGGGATCTGGAATTTTTTCTCCGGGTTTTCCCCGGCCTTTTCAAATATAGCATTTCATTCCTTACATGCCGGGAAGGTGAGGGGCTTTCTTACTGTCTGTAAAAAAGGCCTCCTTAACCTGCTCAGGAGGTGTGTCAGAAATATGTAACATCCCGCATGGCCTCAATCATCAACTGCACCCCCTCAGCAAGTGATGCCGTCCCCCTCGACACATCCCCATCACCGTCTGCTGTGTCAGAATCGGTATCCGTGTCATCCTGCATAATTTGGGCAAGAGCACGTATGTGAGAATGTACCGCAGGGGACCCTGAGGGAGCAGTATCGGACCATACTGCCATAGAGGACTGCAATACCTGAGTTGCATGCTCAGTCCTTGCAACCATTTCAGAAATCTGAGAAATAGCCCCCCTAAGAGAGGCTAACCACTCTGGTTCTCTAGCTGGGATCTGCGCTACAACAGTGCAATCCTGATTACATGGGATGGGATTTTCCTGAGAAGATAAATCCTCTGCAGCATATGAGACAGAGTTTCTAGACATGTTTGCTTGTACACCCCACCATAGACACAGGGTACAGGGCAGACAGAGTTTCCCACCCAAGAATGGCAGAGAGACACAGAGGTTGGAGCCAACCCACACACAGTGCTATATAGGTATAGGGAGACCCTTAACCATCGCTGACTGTGTCCCTTAATAGGTGACACAGTCTTTACACAGCCTCCCCTCCCTTCTACAACCCCCTGGTACCGTACAGATAGCTGGAGGTGCTCTGGAGGGACTGCTCTTCCACTGGCAGCGTGTCTGCAGGCAGGAAAATGGCGCTTAACGCTGCTGGGTCCGCTCTGAGAAGCTCTGCCCCCTTAATGGCGCTGTCTTCCCTCTCTTCCAAGATTATACTGGCCTGAGGATTTTGTGCTGGCTGAGATCCGCAGACCCAGACAGGCTTTCTGGTCAGTGTAGGGTTAAGGCGCCGGCTCAGGGCGCCCCTCACAGTGCCGCGGCAAGTACCGCTGAGCCCCCCCCGGAGCGCAGTTAGTACTGCGCTCTTACCCTGTAGCCACCATCTTCACATCGGCTCCCTGCTTGTTAGGGAGCCGATGACTCACTCGCCACACTTCAGCACTGTAAGGGGGGTGGCGGCATTCTGCTGGGGTGAGCGTTCCCCTGCGGCGGGGAGCGATCTATCCCCTCTGGAGCTCAGTGTCCAGTCAGCGGAGACAGTGGTTCCCTTGATGCAGGGAGGCTGTTGCCAGAAGCCTCCATGTAAAATAACAAGCTCTAATAAACTTTTCTTAAGAAGCACTGTAGAGCCCCCCTAGCTGTGACCGGCTCCTCCGGGCACATTTTCTAAACTGAGTCTGGTAGGAGGGGCATAGAGGGAGGAGCCATCCCACACTGTTAAACTGAAAGTAAAACCGATGTGTTTGTTATACTGCAGGCAGACAGCACCAAGGTCATGCTGGGAGATATTGACAGAGATCACAACAGGAACATGCACATCAAAAATTTTAAGCACTGTGCTAGAAGTGAGCATAGACTTGAGGCAAGAAATATGAGCATGACAGTTCAACCAATACCATTCAATGTTGCTGTGCAAAAGCTGGTGGAGCAGGGCTGTGACCTCATTGCAATTTGGCAGAAATTTTGGAAGGCAGTTATTGTACCCAAAAAACTCTACAGACTTAACTGGGTGTAGTATGGTATGCCGGCGGCCGGCCTCCCGGCGACCAGCATACCGGCTCCGGGAGCCCAACCGCCGGCATACCGACAGAGTGGCAAGCACAAATGAGCTCCTTGCGGGCGCGCTACGCGCGCCACGCTATTTTATTCTCCCTCCAGGGGGGTCGTGGACCCCCACGAGGGAGAAAAAGTGTCGGCATGCCGACTGTCGGGATTCCGGCGCCGGTATACTGTGTGCCAGGATCCCGACAGTCGGCATACTGAAGACCACCCGACTTAACTTATCTGTAGGGGTAGGCATGTGTTGGATAGCCTGTGTCTTGGCAGGATCCAGCTTAACACCTGAGATTAGGAGATAGCCAACATATGGGCTCTCAATGACTCTGAAATGACACTTGTCAGGGTTTAACTGCATGTCGATTTCTTAGAGTCTTTGTAGGACCTTGTGGAGGCACATGTCGTGTTCTTCCATGATGCGACCGCAAACGAGCATGTCATCCACAATAATTTCACAACAGTGCATATGCTGTAGGGCATTTGGAGGAAGGCGTACTTGACCACAGGTGTCATGAATGTTGTGAGCAATGGAATTTGCTGCACTATATAAGGAACTATTATTAATAATAATAATAATAATAATAGAGCATTTTTCGGGTTTTGTGTTTTGGTTTTGGATTCGGTTCCGCGGCCGTGTTTTGGATTCGGACGCGTTTTGCCAAAACCTCCCTTAAGAATTTTTGTCGGATTCGGGTGCGTTTTGGATTCAGGTTTTTTAAAAAAAAAAACACCTCAAAAACAGCTTAAATCATAGAATTTGGGGGTCATTTTGATCCTATAGTATTATTAACCTCAATAACCATAATTTCCACTCATTTTCAGTCTATTCTGAACACCTCACACCTCTCAATATTATTTTTAGTCTAAAATTTGCACCAAGGTCGCTGGATGACTAAGCTAAGCGACCCAAGTGGGCGGCACAAACACCTGGCCCATCTAGGAGTGGCACTGCAGTGTCAGACAGGATGGCACTTAAAAAAACTAGTCCCCAAACAGCACATGATGCAAAGATAAATTAAAAAAAAGAGGTGCAAGATGGAAATGTCCTTGGGCCCTCCCACCCACCCTTATGTTGTATAAACAGGACATGCACACTTTAACAAACCCATCATTTCAGTGACAGGGTCTGCCACATGACTGTGGCTGAAATGACTGGTTGGTTTGGGCCCCCACCAAAAAAGAAGCAATCAATCTCTCCTTGCACAAACTGGCTATACAGAGGCAGGATGTCCACCTCCTCCTCACCGTCCGATTCCTCACCCCTTTCACTGTGTACATCCCCCTCCTCACAGAGTATTAATTCGTCCCCACTGGAATCCACCATCACAGGTCCCTGTGTACTTTCTGGAGGTAATTGCTGGTAAATGTCTCCACGGAGGAATTGATTATAATTCATTCTGATGAACATCATCTTCTCCACATTTTCTGGAAGTAACCTCCTGCGCCGATCGCTGACAAGGTTACCGGCTGCACTAAACACTCTTTCGGAGTACACACTGGAGGGGGGGGGGTGGGCAACTTAGGTAAAATAAAGCCAGTTTGTGCAAGGGCCTCCAAATTGCCTCTTTTTCCTGCCAGTATACATACGGACTGTCTGACATGCCTACTTGGATGCTGTCACTCATATAATTCTCCACCATTCTTTTAATGGTGACAGAATCATATGCAGTGACAGTAGACGACATGTCAGTAATCATTGGCAGGTCCTTCAGTCCGGACCAGATGTCAGTTTTCGCTCCTGACTGCCCTGCATCACCGCCAGCGGGTGGTTTTGGAAATGTTATCCTTTTCCTGGCAGCTTCAGTGGCGGTAGAAAATGAAGGAGGAGCTGTTGGCGGGTCACGTTCCGCTTGACTTGACAAGTGTCTCACCAGCAGGTCTTTGAACATCTGGAAATAGAGATACAACGTAGGCTTTAAACCTAGGATTGAGCACGGTGGCCAAAATGTAGTGCTTGATTTAAACAGATTGACCACCCATGAATCCTGGTTAAGCGAATGAAGGGCTCCATCTACAAGTCCCACATGCCTAGCGGAATCGCTCCGTTTTAGCTCCTCCTTCAATCTCTCCAGCTGCGTCTGCAAAAGCCTGATGAGGGGAATGACCTGACTTAGGCTGCCAGTGTCTGAACGGACTTCACGTGTGGCAAGTTCAAAGGGTTGGAGAACCTTGCACAACGTTGAAATCATTCTCCACTGTGCTTGAGTCAGGTGCATTCCCCCTCCTTTGCCTATATTGTAGGCAGATGTATAGGCTTGAATGGCCTTTTGCTGCTCCTCCATCCTCTGAAGCATATAGAGGGTTGAATTCCACCTTGTTACCACCTCTTGCTTCAGCTGATGGCAGGGCATGTTCAGGAGTGTTTGCTGGTGCTCCAGTCTTCGGCACGCGGTGGCTGAATGCCGAAAGTGGCCCTCAATTCTTTGGGCCACCGACAGCATCTCCTGCACGCCCCTGTCGTTTTAAAAAAAAATTCTGCACCACCAAATTCATTGTATGTGCAAAACATGGGACGTGCCTGAATTTGCCCATATGTAATGCACGCACAATATTGGTGGCGTTGTCCAATGTCACAAATCCCCAGGAGAGTCCAATTGGGGTAAGCCAATCTGTGATGATGTTCCTCAGTTTACGTAAGTGGTTGTCAGCTGTGTGCCTCTTATGGAAAGAAGTGATACAAAGCGTATCCCGCCTAGGAACGAGTTGGCATTTGCGAGATGCTGCTACTGGTGCCGCTGCTGCTGTTGTTGCTGCGGGAGGCAATACATCTACCCAGTGGGCTGTCACTAGTCCGAAGTCTGCCCTGCTTCACTTGTCCGTGGTTAAGTGGACAGTGGGTACAACTGCATTTTTTAGGACACTGGTGACTCTTTTTCTGACGTCTGTGTACATTCTCGGTATCGCCTGCCTAGAGAAGTGGAACCTAGATGGTATTTGGTACTGGGGACACACTACCTCAAGCAATTCTCTAAGTCCCTGTGAACTAACGGCGGATACTGGACGCACGTCTAACACCAATATAGTTATCAAGGCCTGAGTTATCCGCTTTGCAACAGGATGACTGCTGTGATATTTCATCTTCCTCGCAAAGGACTGTTGGAGAGTCAATTGCTTACTGGAAGTAGTACAAGTGGTCTTCCGACTTCCCCTCTGGGATGACGATCGACTCCCAGCAGCACCAGCAGCAGTAGTCGTTACATTCAAGGATCCATCGGAGGAATCCCAGTTAGGAGAGGACTCGTCAGACTTGCCAGTGACATGGCCTGCAGGACTATTGGCGTTCCTGTCTAAGGAGGAAATTGACATTGAAGGAGTTGGTGGTGTGGTTTGCAGGAGCTTGGGTACAAGAGGAAGAAGGGATTTAGTTGTCAGTGGACTGCTTCCGCTGTCACCCAAAGTTTTTGAACTTGTCAATGACTTCTGATGAATTTGCTCCAGGTGATGTATAAGGGAGGATGTTCCTAGGTGGTTAACGTCCTTACCCCTACTTATTACAGCTTGACAAAGGCAACACACGGCTTGACACCAGTTGTCCGCATTTCTGTTGAAATAATTCCACACCGAAGAGGTGATTTTTTTTTTGTATTTTGACCAGGAATGTCAATGGCCTTATTCATCCCACGGACAACAGGTGTCTTCCCGGGTGCCTGACTTAAACAAACCACCTCACCATCAGAATCCTCCATGTCAATTTCCTCCTCAGTGCCTGCAACACCAATTATCCTCATCCTGGTGTACTTCAACATTGACATCTTCAATTTGAATATCAGGAACTGGACTGTGGGTTCTCCTTCCAGCACTTGCAGGGGGCGTGCCAATGGTGGAAGGAGCCACCTCTTCCCGTCCAGTGTTGGGAAGGTCAGGCATTGCAACCGACACAATTGGACTCTTCTTGGGGATTTGTG
The DNA here is from genome assembly GCF_028390025.1 of Pseudophryne corroboree. Classification (NCBI taxonomy): domain Eukaryota; kingdom Metazoa; phylum Chordata; class Amphibia; order Anura; family Myobatrachidae; genus Pseudophryne; species Pseudophryne corroboree. The sequence continues at coordinate 571,195,268 of NC_086446.1, read as the reverse complement.
ATTTAGAAGAACGCACAGTTCTTTGCTGTGCTTTTGCCAGCTTAACTCTTTTCATTTTTCTAGCGGGAGGATGAGTGCTTCCATCCTCATGTGAAGCTGAACCACTAGCCATGAACATAGGCCAGGGCCTCAGCCGTTTCTTGCTACTCCGTGTCATAAATGGCATATTGGCAAGTTTACGCTTCTCCTCAGACGCTTTTAATTTAGATTTTTGGGTCATTTTACTGAACTTTTGTTTTTTGGATTATACATGCGCTCTACTATGACATTGGGCATCGGCCTTGGCAGACGACATTGATGGCATTGAATCATCTCTGCCATGACTAGAGGCAGCAGCTTCAGCACTAGGTGGAAGTGGATCTTGATCTTTCCCTATTTTACCCTCCAAATTTTTGTTCTCTACTTTTTAATGTGTGGAATTATATGCCAGTAATATATTTGGAAATAGACGGCAGTAATGTCTGGAATTAGATACCACTAGATAGATACCAGATACCACTGTGACTGGAATGACGATGACCTATGCACAGTGACAGGACTCTACCACAGCACCCTACAGCAGCAAGATGCAGCACAAGACACTGGACTTTTAGTAGTGTACTGTAGTATACTGGTCACCACAATGATGAGCACTGATGAGGATACTAGAACTGACACTGGGCAGCGAGAACAGCACTGGACTATTGTACTGTAGTATACTGGTCACCACAATGCAGCACAAGACACTGGACTAGTATATTAGTAATGTACTGTAGTATTCCTGAGCACCACAATTCAGCACAAGACAATGAGTAGTGATACTGAGCACTGATAAGGATACTAGAACTGACACTGGCCAGCGAGAACAGCACTGGACTATTGTACTGTAGAATACTGGTCACCACAATGCAGCACAAGACAATGAGTAGTGATACTGAGCACTGATGAGGATACTAGAACTGAAAGAACAGCACTGGACTATTGTACTGTAGTATACTGGTCACCACAATGCAGCACAAGACAATGGTGGTCATTCCGAGTAATTCGCAAGCTAGCTACTTTTAGCAGAAATGCAAACACAAAGCCGCCGCCCTCTGGGAGTGTATCTTAGCATAGCAGAATTGCTAACGAAAGATCAGCAATTCTGCTATTAAGTATTTCCTTGCAGTTTCTGAGTAGCTCCAGACCTACTCCTAGATTGCGATCACCTCAGTCTGTTTAGTTCCTGGCTTGATGTCACAAACACGCCCAGCGTCTGGCCAGCCACTCCTCCGTTTCTCCAGCCACTCCTGCGTTTTTACCTGGCACGCCTGCGTTTTTTTAGCACACTCCCTGAAAACGGCAAGTTTCCGCCCAGAAACACCCACTTCCTGTCAATCACACTACGATCAGCAGAGCGATTGAAAAGCTTTGTTCGCCCGTGAGTAAAATAGCATAGTTTTGTGTAAAATTGCTTAGCGCGTGCGCCCTGCTGTGCATACGCATGCGCAGAACTGCAGGATTTTAGCCTATTAGCAATTCTGCTAAAAATAGCAGCGAGCGAACAACTCGGAATGACCACCAATGAGCACTGATCCTGAGCACTGATGAGGATACTAGAACGGACACTGAGCAGCGAGATGCAGCACTGGACTATTGTACTGTAGTATACCGGTCACCACAATGCAGCACAGATACTGAGCACTGATATTGAGCTTTCCACTCAGAGAACGTAGCCAATGCACAAGTGAAAATGGCGGCGACGCGCGGCTCTTTATATGGAATCCGAAACTTGCGAGAATCCGACAGCGGGATGATAAAGTTTTGCCTCGTTGGGGTTTTCCGAGTCAGGCGGGAAGAACCGAGGCTGCCTCGGACCCGTGTAAACCACGTGGAGTTCGGGGGGGGGGGGGGGGGGGGAGGGGGGTTCGTTTCTCGGAGAACCAAACCCGCTCATCTCCAAATAATAATAATAATAATAATTCCCTCTACAATGTGATCTGCCAGAATCCACTTTTAGCATCCAGAGTGGTAAATATTTTGCCATTTGGTATATCAGCTATTACTTGCTCCTCAGTTCTGAGGGGCTGATGTGGTCTCATCAGAGCTTTGTTTAGATGCACAGGATCAAAATCGATGTGTAACAAACCATCTTGTTCTACTGGAGTAACCATAGCCAACATCCACACGGCTGCTTATACAACTGGAACAATGATACCCAATGATACCCAATGAGGTCATTCGATTTAACTCTTTAGCCCAAGATCAGAGCCTCATCCAATACACACGGAGATGGCCAAGGGGGTATCTGCCTCAGTTGTCATGCACAGCATGAAAAGAGGGGGACAAAAGGCTAATGATATTTAATAGACAATACCTCTGCACTTCTATCACAATACCGTGTCCTGTCCTCACTTCCAAGCAGGTGATCTTATAGCAAAACCCCCCACAGAACTTTGTTTGCCATACAGGGCACATTTGTGCAGCCTGGTCTGTAGCTAGTGTCCCAGATGCTTACCCATCTTACGTAACCGCATCCCGTGGATTCCCTCCCTTATACTGTACACTGATAACAAAAATACTTCCATCTATGGGGCCTATTAATTGGGTTAAATAATGTAGACAACCTTTGAAGGAGCAACACATTTTATAGTATGGATACTATTTACTAAGTGTGTACTGCAGCATATATCAGAGCTACTGTTGCCCTCCATCTATTTTCATTTGCAAAAACAGTCCCCACTGAGAAAATGCCCCATTTACCAAGCTCCAAAAAGCTAATCTTTGTATTTTCTTTTCAGAGAGCCAAATACGGGTATTACCGGGCTGTGACCGTGCTTCCTCTTCGAGCTTAGGGGGCACACCACCCCTGCAACCAACCTCCAGCTGGACTCCTGGATTGTAAGGGGAAAAACTGATTCCTGTGTTGCGATATGCATCCACTGGCCCACCAATGGTAAATAGATAGCTATATCAGCATAAATGGGGAGAAATGGTAAATGCTGCCTAGATGAGATTTATGCTGGCAAACTGTGGGCAAAGTCTATTTACCATACAGATGTGCGCCAGTCACATAGCTACATCCCGCCAGGGCTAACAATTACTCCATTATACTATTTTAGACCTGTCAGCTGTCCTTTCTTTCCCTTTCTTTGTACTGTAAACTCCCATTCTTTGTAAAACCCTACAGATTGTGTTCCCCCCACTTTCATACTTTTCTCTTGGTTTGATAATGAGCCCCAATTTTTTGTATTATTTATTTACAATAAATAAAAAACAAGCCTAAAAACAGGAGGCATATACTTCAAAGGACAGATCACTACGGACTTGGTCTGTTTGTACAACTGCAGTATGTTAATGTGTTACAAATTGAAAGAAAATCAATTCCCTTCTAGCATAGAGATTAAAGTGTAGAATGTCCCATTAAAGGCATGGTATATTGGATAAGCAATAAAAGGAAGGTAATGCGTTAGTGATGTTGGATGAACTGGTTTTATCAGCATGTTACTGTATTCATCTGTATAAGATTGTTTACTCGTCCTGTGTTTCCCAAGAAGACGAGCTTTTGAAGATCTGTATAGTCATCAAATTAGAATACTGTATATTGTAATAAGGGTTATATATATTAAAACTGGGGATTCTGATGTTTCTCATCTGTGTAAAAAAGAAAGCCAAGAAAAGAAAAGGCTAATTTATATTTTCTGCTTCTGATATATCAGAAGAGAGATGAACTTCATCAGTAAGCCAAATACAGGAGCAGATGTATTAAGCCTGGAGAAGGCATAAGGAAGTGATAAACCACTGATATTAGCAAGGTGATAAATGCACCAGCCAATCAGCTTCTGATAATTTACATATTGGAGCTGATTGGCTGGTGCGTTTATCACCTTGCAATTATCACTGGTTTATCACTTCCTGATGCCTTCTCCAGGTTAGTACATCTGCCCATACAGTAAGATATGTTCACATAAATTATACATGGACACATAGACATGACAAGGGCGATGAACAGCTTGTGCAAATATATAGTGGTGAAGGATATAAGCAGACAGCAAACATAATAGAATATTCAATAGTTAACCTCATTGGGTGTGCATGTCCCGTATGCACGCCCATTAGTAGCGGGTTTAGCTGCACAAAGCTGTCTGTGTTATTTTATATGGATTTCAATACAACTATTTCTCTGACTACTCAACATGTGATTTGTAGTGGTAAATAAATACTAATATTATGGACCTTGCTGTAAATCTTTTAACTCTTTTTTTCTATAAAACTCTTTGAACCCATAAACCGTAATAAACGGCAAGTCTTCCCAGTTTTACAGTGAATACTTGAATAAATACAGTACCCCATAGGTATAAATGTAAGTTTTTCTGACAAGTTTGCATATACTGGGGATAATTCAGATGTGGAAGCTAATAGCACAGCCGCTGGGTTTTCGTACGCTACAATACGTAAAAGCCACAGGTGTCATCTTGTATGAAAAGACACCCTGCCGACTGCTGCACCATTGGGTCAACTGCGTGAACATCAACGGGTCATCGGACATATGAGTAACCCTCAGGTTGCTCAGCTTGTCCGGCAAAAGTATAATGCAGATGACACAGCCACTGGCTCCAAATCAGGGCCGGATTAAGCCTTTTTGGGGGCCCTGGGCACTTAAGACGGTGGGAGGGAGCCCGGGGAGAAGGGGAGGGGTGTATATTAGAGTGTGTATATTAAAGTTAAGCCAATGGTGTATATTAGATTTAAACTAATATTTTAATAATGTCCGGGTATTGTTTATAGCTCCACCTAATTGATACAGTAGATACCTATTTTATAAAGATTTCTTGTTGTAAAACAAAGACAACTTAAACAACCTTAAAATACACATAGAAAATATGTATCTATAATTGAACTTGTCACATGCAAGAATAGCAGCAGCCTCTGCGTGTCTCTCTCCAGACCCGTATGCACCCAATAGGTAACAGGTTGCACAGGACACAGGCGAGGAGGAGGAGAAGCTGGGTGTCCCTGGGGCACTTACAGCTCTCTGCTCTCCTATCTCAGCTCTCCTGAGCGCTTCAGGACAACTCTGTGAATGTCCTTGAGTGGCCCAGCCAGAGCCCAGACTTGAACCTAATTGAGCATCTCTGGAGAGATCTGAAAATGGCTGTGCACCGACACTTCCCATCTAACCTGATGAGGCTTGAGAGGTGCTGCAAAGAGGAATGGGCGAAACTGCCAATCAAAGATGTGGCATCATATTAAAAAAGACTTGTGGTTGTAATTGCTGCCAACGGTGCATCAACACAGTATTGAGCAAAGGCTGTGAATACTTATATACATGTGATTTCTTCATTTTTTTTATCTCCTATATATTAGCCCATATCTGTGACTTTGTGACTGTGTGTATAACGCTGGGCGGAGTCAGAGTCATAGAGTCACAGATCTGCCCAAATATATAGGGGATGAGATGCAGAATTCATGAACAGCACGCAGGAGGGACACTAACAGGTCACACACACACCAACACCACACATCGCCCTCTCTTCGCCTCACACCGTGCCGGATCACTGTTTGTCTGTGTGACCCTCACTAATGAGAACCCATCCGAACTCTATGCTCTGCTGCTCCCATACAGGGTTGATACCACCTCCCTGACAATCCCTCACCAGGAGGCCAGGAGCCGAAACCCCCTCCGGTCCCCCCCTGTAGTTACCGGTATCCCGGTGATGCTCCGCCACCTCCTCCTTATCCCTCGCAGACCAAGCGAAGCATCGAGCACGTGACCGCACAGCCCGCGGCCATTGGCCCAGGGAGCAGCGCGAGACCCCCTTCCTTCTGCACCTACCAGCGTTAGGAAATGAGTCACAGATCTGGGCTAATATGTATGGTAGAGCAATCTCTCTCTCACTCTATTACATCTATTTATAACCCCTCCACCATCAGCAACAGCCCAGCACCTCCCCATCTCCCATCCACGACACCCCACCCCTCCCCCACTCTCAGCGCCTCCGGATCCCCTCCCCCACCCATGGTCCCCACTCCCCCGCCCCTACCCCACCCACAGCATCTCCTGCCCCCATCCGCCCCCCTAGCACCCAGAGCATCTACAGACACCCTCCCCCATTCGCGCCCCCCCCCCCCCCCCCCCGCACCCACTACATTCTATACATCGTGCCCGGAAGGCGCTGTTCACGCCGTCGCAAGGGCCTACGCCCCCTTCACCATCAGACGCCCTTTCGTCGTGCAATATTTAACCACTAACAAAACTAGGAATGCAGGTAATACTCCATATAATACTAATATTGAACCCCAGAAAGGCGTGCAGGGGTTAAGGGGGCGTAGCTCCTTGTAATGACGTGAAGAGCGCCCATAGGGCGCGATGAAGAACCTAGTTTTTAATAAATTTGCAATAAAATCTCAAAAAAACTTTTTTCACGTTGTCATTATTGTATGTAGAATTTTGAGGGAAAAAATTTATTTATTCCATTTTGAAATAAGGCTGTAACATAACAAAATGTGGAAAAAGTAAAGCACTGTGAATACTTTCCGGATGCATTGTATATCTCCTCTGCTTGGGAAGTTCCGACAGTAACTCCTGAAAGTTGATACTCCTATGCATCTCTGGCTGCAATCCACATTGTCCGACACGCATTCTGGCTGGCTTTGCTGCTGCACAAGAGGGAGAGCTAGTAATGTCAGTGTTCTCATTCCGAGGGGGGGGGGGGGGCTGACAGATGAGGGCCAGGGTACAGTAAATTGGAAAGTATGCAAAAGCACTATCTAGGGCTATTAATAGGAGTATGCAGCTGATGCATGAGAGTGCGCCTTTGAGGCGGCAATGCATTCCCGGACCTTGGACCCAATGGGTAATGCCACTGGGAGTGGGACACGGGGTGGTGTGAGGCTCCTGGAGAGAGTGGGGCACAGGGGGTTGTGAGTTGCTACTGTAGAGAGTGGGACACAGTGTGAGGTCCGATGCTGCTCGAGGGAGTGGGACACAGGTGGAGGTAAGAAGCTGCTGGAGAAAGTGGGACAGTCAGGTGAGAGAATGCTGGAGAGAATGGGAAACAGGTGAATGTGAGAGGCTGCTGAAGGGAGAGCGGCACAGGTGGAGGAGTTAGGTTAGTGGAGGAAGTGGGACACAGGTGGAGGCGAGAGGCTACTGGAGAAAGTGGGACAGTCAGGTGAGAGAATGCTGGAGAGAATGGGAAACAGGTGAAGGTGAGAAGCTATAGAAGGGAGTGGGACATGGGGAGATGGGAGGTAAGAGGCTGCTGGAAGGAGTGGGACACGGTGGAGATGAGAAGCTGCTGGAGGGATTGGGCCACAGGGGGAGGTGAGAGTCTACTTGAGGAAGTGGGATGTGTGAGGCTATTGGAAGGAGTGGGACAAAGGGGGAGGTGAGAGGCTGTAGAAGGGAGTGGGACACGGGGAGATGCATGGCTGCTGGAGGGAGTGGGACACAGATGGAGGTGCAAGGCTGCTGGAGGGACACAGGGTGAGGTGTAAGGTTGGTGGTGGGACTCAAGGGAAGGTGAGAGGCTGCTGAAGGAAGTGCATATGAGGAGGTGAGGCTGCTGGAGGGATGCAGGAGGATGGCTGGAGGAGGGAGTGGGACACAGGGAGATCCGAGGCTGCTGGAGGGAGTGGGACATAGAGGGAGGTGTGTGGTTGGTGGTGGGACACAGGTGGAGGTAAGATTCAATACAATGCAACATAAATATGGAAATTCACAATGCGCATCCTTACAGAGCAGCCAGAATAGAGTCACACTTGTGGGGCGATCCTCACACCCCAAATCAGCAATAGAAATTGCACCATACAAAAGAAATCTTCTTGCCTCTATAAGGAAATTGACGTATATGCACTCTTAGCGCCAGTGAAGGGACCATGTACTCTTTACATTTTTTCAAGGGGGAGGTGAGAGGCTGTTGGAGGTAGTGCACATGGGGAGGCGAGGCTGGTGGATGGACACGGGGAGGTAAGTGTAACTAATAGACCAATTAATAACACTAGTCCTACAGTGCTGCTAGATCAGACTTAGGGAGAGGGGAAGGGTGGCTATTACAATTCAACTATTAAAGAACAATTTTTCTTCTTTAATTTAAAATTCTAATGATTAAGGAGCCCCACTGGGTGACGTAACGTGCAAAAGAGGCACCATGGTGTGGTGTAATGTGAATTATGGACAATAAATTGATTAAGGTTGCCTTATAGTGGCATTATTTGAAATAGGGGTACCATTGCATTGCCATGGCCCTTCCCTGTAAGACCATGCCCTGCAAAAAATCAAGATGGGGAGGGGGCAGAGGGCCCCTGTGCTCATTCTGGCTCAGGGCTGCAAAATGTATAGTTATACCTTTTGTCACTATCACTTGAAAATGAAATATTTATCTTTATTTACACTAGCTGTTCTACCCATTCTTCGCACGGGAGTTTCTGATTTTCACCATTGTAAATATAAATGAGTGTTAAAAATTTGGTAGATCTGTAGAGATGTAAATTTGAAATATCTTAATGTAAATAAATATTAATACATGGGGGGAGATGTATGAAAGTGCGCTGTGGTTTTAATTAGCCACAGCGCAAGCTAAGCCTGCTTTTGGCAGAAGTACATAATGTAAGAACGGCGGCTTAACGCTGTGTGCTATGATGGTCGCATGCCACCGCTGCTTACCGCTTCCCCGCTGTGAGGAATGAGAGATGAAGGGCAGAGGCAATGTATGATTGCCTCTGCTGCCACTTTTTGCCTCCTAAGGCCGCTGGTCCGGAACGCCTCCCCCGGGCAGGCAATGTGTGGATAATGCATTTGTGGAAGTTTTTTTTATTTTATTGTAATTTTCACAATAAAACTTTATTGATCGTGGACAAAAACAGTATTTACCTCACAGCAGCGTTCGTATAATATGACTACCTGGCTATCCATGCGTTGCCAAACCTGCTACCAGTACCCTCTCCCCAATCGCCAGAGCCCCGCACGCGCCTCCTCATCTCTGAGGCTGAGTCTCCTCACACAGCCGACGGGGCACACGGCCAGCCTAATCGCGCATGCGCAGGAGGCTGCCAGCAGCGCAAGCAGGAAGAACGGAAGACGGGCGCATGCGCAGAAAGCCAGCGGCGGCGATACCAGCCTAGCCGATGTGGGAGAAAGCATATCACGGGACAGGTGAGATAACACCCTCCCACATCGGCAGGCAGTCATATAATATTTGTGGCGGCGGGAGGGGGCGTATCACCACGATAATGTGGTGATACGCCCCAGGCACATAACGTCCGTTCAGTGCCGTAACTAGACATTTTAGCGCTGTGTACAAGAAACCGCATCGGCGCCCCCTCCCCCAAATTCAAATTTGTGTCAGTGCGCACCGCAGGCACACGCCAGAAATATAAGGGAGTGGCTTCATGGGGAAGGGGCGTGGCCACAAAATAATACCAATTCCTATTACGCTGCACAGTAGTCTCCAAACTAGCTGTGCAGTAGCGTCACTTACGTTACACACATTACACCAGGTAGAGCCCCTGTCACACATTACACCAGGTACAGCCTATCACACATTACGCCAGGTAGAGCCCCTGTCACACATTACACCAGGTACAGCCTATCACACATTACGCCAGGTAGAGCCCCTGTCACACATTACACCAGGTACAGCCTATCACACATTACGCCAGGTAGAGCCCCCTTTTGCACATTATGGTAGGTTGAGCCCCAGATACTCTTTATGCCAGGTAGAGCCCACATTACACTAGGTAAAACTCCTGTGACAAATTATGTCAGGTAAAAAGGAGGGAAGGGTGTGCGTGTGTGTGTGTTCATCACTTACATTACATCACACAGGAGTACACTTTATACCAGAACAGTCAATTGCATGGTCTCACACTTATAGGCCCTACACACTTAAAGATCTAACTGAACGATATGAGTGTTCTCGTTAATTAATGAACGAGAACTTGTTCATATCGTTCAGTGTGTAGGCACCAATGATGAACGATGAGCTCCCCGCGCTCGTTCATCGTTGGTGCCGTGTCGCTTATACATGCATACCAATATGGACAATCTCGTCCATATTAGCATGCACTGCTATGGAGTCAGGTGACGGGCGGAGTCGCCCATCGGGCACCTCTGCGGCACATCGCCGGGTATGTAGGGCCCTTAAGTTGTTCAAAAGAAATTCATAACTGCTATCTGAGGCTATACAATGGGCATTTGCATCATACTGTACAATGTGGTTGGCAGCTAAGTTGCTACTTACATTTTTTCTGCCGAGGAACGGCTCCTGTACTCCAGTCCCTCCTCAGAAACTAAAGGAGACGGAGGGAGTGGAGCATACTAGGGAGAGGAATCCTGAGGTATCGCGGTCTGTAGCAGTAGCAGTTGTCCCTCCTCCGACGTCCGTCATGCAAAGGGAGAGAGAGGGACTTCTGCAGCCAGACGTTACTCTTGCCGATGCTGCAATCTGATTGGGCAGAGGCTGGTGTTGCTCCCTCCCTAAGAGAGCGAGCTTGGGGCTGAGGCGCTAGACATCGGATGCTCTAATGTACACAGAGCGCTCAGGGGAGCGTGAGTGGGAGGAGCGTTCGTCAGCGGACCACATGAGGGAATAGGCGGCAAGTTGGGGTGTCTGTAGATGGTGCCCCCACAGGGTAAATGCGCGCTGGGCAAAGCACAATCTGCACACCCCTAGCTTCGGCCCTGGTCGTAGAGAGCAGTGAGTAAGGTTGAGTGTAGGGAAAAGTGAAAAAAGGTGTATGGAGCAGTTAGGGTGAGGTTATCAAGCAGTGAGGGTGGGTGTAGGGAGCAGTGAAGGGTGGGTCAATGTAGGGAGCTGTGAATGAAGGAAGCAGAGAGAGTGGTTGTAGGGCACAGTGAGGGTGAGTGTAGGGAGCAGTGAGGGTGGGTGAGTGAGGGGAGCAGAGAGAGTGAGTATAGGGAGCAGAGAGAGTGGGTGTAGGGAGCAGTGAGGGTGAGTGTAGAGAGCAGTGAGTGAGGGGAACAGAGCAAGTAGGTGTAGGTAGCAGAGCAAGTGGGTGACTGAGTGAGGGGAGCAGAGAGAGTGGTTGTAGGGAGCAGTGAGGGTGAGTGAGCGGAGCAGAGAGAGTGGGTATAGGGTACAGTGAGGGTGAGTGTAGGGAGCAGTGAGGGTGGGTGAGTGAGGGGAGCAGAGAGAGTAAGTGTAGGGAACAGTGAGGGTGGGTGAGTGAGGAGAGCAAAGAGAGTGGGTGTAGGGAGCAGTGAGGGTGAGTGTAGGGAGCAGTGAGGGAGGGTGTAGGGAGCAGTGAGTGAGAGAAGCAGAGAGAGTGGGTGTAGGGAACAGTGAGGATGAGTGTAGGGAGCAGTGAGGGAGCAGAGAGAGTGGTTGTAGGTAGCAGTGCGGGTGAGTGAGGGGAGCAGAGAGAGTGGGTGTAGGGAGCAGTGAGGGTGGGTGAGTGTAGGGAGAAGTGAGGGTGAGTGGGCTGAGCAGAGATAGTGGATGTAGGGAGCAGTGAGGGTGAGTGAGGGGAGCAGAGAGAGTGGTTGTAGGGAGCAGTGAGGGTGAGTGAGGGGAGCAGAGGGAGTGGTTGTAGGGAGCAGTGAGGGTGAGTGTAGGGAGCAGTGAAGATGAGTGAGCGGAGCAGAGAGAGTGGTTGTAGGGTACAGTGAGGGTGAGTTTAGGGAGCAGTGAGAGGGCTGAGCAGAGAGAGTGGAGCAGAAAGGGTGAGCGTAGGGAGCAGTGAGGGTAGCAGTGAGTGAGGGGAGCAGAGAGAGTTGGTGTAGGAAACAGTGAGTGAGAGGAGCAGAGAGAGTGGGTGTAGGGAACAGTGAGGGTGAGTGTAGGGAGCAGTGAGCGTAGGGAGCAGAAAGGGTGAGCGTAGGAAGCGCAGGAGCGTAGGGAGCAGTGAGGGTAGCAGAGAGTGGATGTAGGGAGCAGTGAGTGAGGGGAGCAGAGAGAGTGGGTGTAGGGAACAGTGAGGGAGAGTGTAGGGAGCAGTGAGCGTGGGTGAGGGGAGCAGAGAGAGTGGTTGTAGGGTACAGTGAGGGTGGGTGTAGGGAGCAGTGAGGGTAAGGGAGGGGAGCAGAGAGAGTGGTTGTTGGGAGCAGTGAGGGTGGGTGAGTGAGGGGAGCAGAGAGAGTGGGTGTAGGGAGCAGTGAGTGAAAGGAGCAGTGAGGGTGGGTGAGTGTAGGGAGCAGTGAGGGTGAGTGAACGGAGCAGAGAGTGTGGTTGTAGGGTACAGTGAGGGTGAGTGTAGGGAGCAGTGAGGGTGGGTGAGTGAGGGGAGCAGAGAGAGTGAGTATAGGGAGCAGAGAGAGTGGGTGTAGGGAGCAGTGAGGGAGGGTGTAGGGAGCAGTGAGTGAGAGAAGGAGAGAGTGGGTGTAGGGAGCAGAGCAAGTGGGTGACTGAGTGAGGGGAGCAGAGAGAGTGGTTGTAGGGAGCAGTGAGGGTGAGTGAGCGGAGCAGAGAGAGTGGGTATAGGGTACAGTGAGGGTGAGTGTAGGGAGCAGTGAGGGTGGGTGAGTGAGGGGAGCAGAGAGAGTGGGTGTAGGGGATAGTGAGGATGGGTGAGTGAGGGGAGCAAAGAGAGTGGGTGTAGGGAGCAGTGAGGGTGAGTGTAGGGAGCAGTGAGGGAGGGTGTAGGGAGCAGTGAGTGAGAGAAGCAGAGAGAGTGGGTGTAGGGAGCAGTGAGGTTGAGTGCAGGGAGCAGAGAGTGGGTGTAGGTATCAGAGAGAGTGGGTGTAGGGAGCAGTGAGGGTGGGTGAGTGAGGGGAGCAGAGAGAGTGGGTGTAGGGAGCAGTGAGGTTGAGTGCAGGGAGCAGAGAGTGGGTGCAGGTATCAGAGAGAGTGGGTGTAGAGAGCAGTAAGGGTGGGTGTAGGGAGCAGAGCAAGTGGGTGTAGGGAGCAGTGAGTGAGGGGAACGGAGCAAGTGGGTGTAGGGAGCAGAGTAAGTGGGTGACTGAGTGAGGGGAGCAGAAACTGGGGTGTAGGGAATAGTGAGTGACATCAGTCAGTGTGGAGCTGCCGAGCCAAGTGTGTGTTATTGCTGCCATTTGTAACCTCCCCCGTCTTTGTGACTCATCCCACACTGCCTCGGTCCGCTCCTGCGCTTCTTCCAGCTCCTGCAACCACATGTGTGCTGCCGAGTTCAAGGCAGACCTCCGGAGTTCTGCATATCACCCAGGCAACAGCTTAGCTGCTAGAAAGGGACACAGACCACCTGCGGGTGGGAGGGTGGGCAGCGGCGGCAGACTCATTAAAGCGATTGCGTGCACTGGTTGCAGGAGGCTACGGCTGCGGAGGGGGCAAGTGGGAGAGGAGGAGGAAGGACTAGAGAGAAGAGAGTATGCCGGTTGCGCCTGCAGTGCCCCTGTGCAGCGCACACTCGGCACACACATAGTTACGGCCCTGCGTCCGTTAGGACGTTTTTCATACATCTCCCCCATGGTTCATGGCGTTACCCCAGGACAGTGACGTGCGGTGTGGTGAGGCAGAGCCTTTCCTATCATACTTACGTTTAAACCAGAGTTTTGACTGACTAAAGTATATGAAAAATACTAATAATTTGTTTGAAATATCTTCTTTGCATTATTCTAATAATTTTTAGAGCCCAATCTCTGGGGTAAAAAGTCTATGGCAGGTGAGGCAGTGCCTCACCTGCTTATCTTTTCCACACATCTCAGATCAAAACTCACCAAACTTCCATGAGTTTATACTGCTGCACCTGTGTATAATGCCCAGATGTACCCTTTGGCTCATACATTGCATGTAAATCTGGCTCTGGGGTCAGCCAGTGCCTCCTGAGCCATTTAGCTCACCGCACGTCCCTGCCCCAGGAGCACCCATAGCAGATACGGTAAAAATTGACAGGACCATTTTTGTAGTTTATTAAATTCTTCACACTGGAAGTGCAATCCAAATTTTGATTCTATTGTCCATTTAGGTGTTATCGTTCTCGCAACGCAAGCCACGCATCGGTAATGATGTCATTATATCAACACCATTTTCATCCCCTTAGGAAGGTTTATTAAAATTCTAATTACGTAGGTTTCCTATTTCCCACCTGCAGAATAGCTATGTTCAGCTTCCTAACATACAGTATAAGTAAGAGAATAGTGATGAGTCAGTGTGTGAGTGCTTTCATAGATAGAAAGATAGATATAGACATACATAGACACACAATGAAAAAATACGATTTTACTTACCGGTAAATCTATTTCTCGTAGTCCGTAGTGGATGCTGGGGACTCCGTAAGGACCATGGGGATAGACGGGCTCCGAAGGAGACATGGGCACTTTAAGAAAGAATTTAGGTTCTGGTGTGCACTGGCTCCTCCCTCTATGCCCCTCTTCCAGACCTCAGTTAGAGAAACTGTGCCCAGAAGAGCTGACAGTACAAGGAAAGGATTTTGGTAATCCAGGGCAAGATTCATACCAGCCACACCAATCAGACCGTATAACATGTGATAACAACCAGTTAACAGTATGACAAATAACAGAGCATCAGGTCAAACCCTGATGCAACCATAACTTAACCCTTATTGAAGCAATAACTATGGCCCTCATTCCGAGTCGTTCGCTCTGTATTTTTCATCGCATCGCAATGAAAATCCGCTTAGTACGCATGCGCAATATTCGCACTGCGACTGCGCCAAGTAATTTAACAATGAAGATAGTATTTTTACTCACGGCTTTTTCATCGCTCCGGCGATCGTAATGTGATTGACAGGAAATGGGTGTTACTGGGCGGAAACACGGCGTTTTATGGGCGTGTGGTTGAAAACGCTACCGTTTCCGGAAAAAACGCAGGAGTGGCTGGAGAAACGGGGGAGTGTCTGAGCGAACGCTGGGTGTGTTTGTGACGTCAAACCAGGAACGACAAGCACTGAACTGATCGCACAGGCAGAGTAAGGTTGAAGTTACTCAGAAACTGCAAAGTAGTTTGTAATCGCAATATTGCGATTACATCGGTCGCAATTTTAAGAAGCTAAGATACACTCCCAGTAGGCGTAGGCTTAGCGTGTGTAACTCTGCTAAATTCGCCTTGCGACCGATCAACTCGGAATGAGGGCCAATATACAAGTATTGCAGAAGAAGTCCGCACTTGGGACGGGCGCCCAGCATCCACTACGGACTACGAGAAATAGATTTACCGGTAAGTAAAATCTTATTTTCTCTAACGTCCTAGTGGATGCTGGGGACTCCATAAGGACCATGGGGATTATACCAAAGCTCCCAAACGGGCGGGAGAGTGCGGATGACTCTGCAGCACCGATTGAGCAAACACAAGGCCCTCCTCAGCCAGGGTATCAAACTTGTAGAACTTTGCAAAAGTGTTTGAACCTGACCAAGTAGCCGCTCGGTAAAGCTGTAATGCCGAGACCCCTCGGGCAGCCTCCCAAGAAGAGCCCACCTTCCTAGTGGAATGGGCCTTAACTGATTTTGGCAGCGGCAATCCAGCCGCAGAATGAGCCTGCTGAATCGTGTTACAGATCCAGCGAGCAATAGTTTGCTTTAAAGCAGGAGCACCAAGCTTGTTGGTAGCATACAGGATAAACAAAGACTCTGTTTTCCTGACCCTAGCCGTTCTGGCTACATAAACCTTCAAAGCCCTGACCACATCAAGTAACTCGGAATCCTCCAAGCCATTAGTAGCCACAGGCACCACAATAGGTTGGTTCATATGAAAGGATGAAACCACTTTCGACAGAAATTGTGGACGGGTCCGCAATTCTGCTCTATCCGCATGGAAAACCAGATAGGGGCTTTTATGTGACAAAGCCGCAAACTCTGACACACGCCTAGCCGAAGCCAAGGCTAATAGCATGACCACCTTCCACGTGAGATATTTTAACTCCACCGTTTTAAGTGGTTCAAACCAGTGGGATTTCAGGAAACTCAACACCACGTTAAGATCCCAAGGTGCCACTGGAGGCACAAAAGGGGGCTGAATATGCAGCACTCCCTTTACAAACGTCTGAACTTCAGGTAGAGAAGCCAACTCTTTTTGAAAGAAAATGGATAGGGACGAAATCTAGACCTTAATGGAACCCAATTTTAGGCCCAAATTCACTCCGGACTGTAGGAAGTGAAGGAAACGGGCCCAGCTGGAATTCCTCCGTAGGAGCATTCCTGGCCTCACACCAAGCAACATATTTTCGCCATATACGGTGATAATGTTGAGCTGTCACGTCCTTCCTAGCCTTTATCAACGTAGGAATGACCTCATACGGAATGCCTTTCTCTGCTAGGATCTGGCGTTCAACTGTTATGCCGTCAAACGCAGCCGCGGTAAGTCTTGGAACAGACAGGGCCCCTGTTGCAACAAGTCCTGTCTTAGAGGAAGAGGCCATGGGTCCTCTGTGAGCATTTCTTGCAGATCTGGATACCAAGTCCTTCGTGGCCAATCTGGAACAATGAGTATTGTTCTCACTCCTCTTTTTCTTATTATCCTCAGCACCTTGGGTATGAGAGGAAGAGGAGGAAATACATAGACCGACTGGAACACACACGGTGTCACCAGGGCGTCTACAGCTATCACCTGAGGGTCTCTTGACCTGGCGCAATACCTCTGTAGCTTTTTGTTGAGGCGGGATGCCATCATGTCCACCTGTGGCATTTCCCACCGACTTGTAATCTGTGCGAAGACTTCCTGATGAAGTCCCCACTCTCCCGGGTGGAGGTCGTGTCTGCTGAGGAAGTCTGCTTCCCAGTTGTCCACTCCCGGGATGAACACTGCTGACAGTGCGCTTACGTGATTCTCCGCCCAGCGAAGAATTCTGGTGGCTTCCGCCATCACCACTCTGCTCCTTGTGCCGCCTTGGCGGTTTACATGAGCCACTGCGGTGATGTTGTCTGACTGAATCAGAACCGGTTGGTCGCGAAGCAGGGTCTCCGCTTGACGTAGGGCGTTGTATATGGCCCTTAGTTCCAGGATGTTGTTGTGAAGTTCAAGTCTCTTGACTTGACCACAGACCTTGGAAATTTCTTCCCTGTGTGACTGCACCCCAACCTCGGAGGCTTGCGTCCGTGGTCACCAGGACCCAGTCCTGAATGCCGAATCTGCGGCCCTCGAGAAGGTGAGCGCTCTGCAGCCACCACAGGAGTGACACCCTGGCCCTGGGGGATAGGGTGATTAACCGATGCATCTGAAAATGTGATCCGGACCACTTGTCCAGTAAGTCCCATTGAAAAGTCCTCGCATGGAACCTGCCGAAGGGAATGGCCTCGTATGATGCCACCATCTTTCCCAGGACACGAGTGCAGTGATGCACTGACACCTGTTTTGGTTTTAATAGGTTCCTGACCAGTGTCATGAGTTCCTGGGCTTTCTCCATCGGGAGATAAACCCTTTTCTGGTCTGTGTCTAGAATCATGCCCAGGAAAGGCAGACGAGTCGTAGGAACCAACTGCGACTTTGGAATATTTAGAATCCAGCCGTGTTGCCGTAACACTTCCAGAGAAAGTGCTACGCTGATCAGCAACTGCTCTCTTGATCTCGCTTTTATGAGGAGA
The DNA here is from genome assembly GCF_028390025.1 of Pseudophryne corroboree. Lineage (NCBI taxonomy): Eukaryota > Metazoa > Chordata > Amphibia > Anura > Myobatrachidae > Pseudophryne > Pseudophryne corroboree. The sequence goes on along the minus strand of NC_086446.1, from coordinate 571,177,834 downwards.
TCGTCCAAGTATGGGATAATTGTGACTCCTTGCTTCCGCAGGAGTACCATAATTTCTGCCATTACCTTGGTAAATATTCTCGGTGCCGTGGAGAGACCAAATGGCAACGTCTGAAATTGGTAATGACAATCCTGTACCACAAATCTGAGGTACGCCTGATGAGGTGGATAAATGGGGACATGAAGGTATGCATACTTTATGTCCAGAGACACCATAAAATCCCCCCCTTCCAGGCTTGCGATGACCGCTCTCAGCGATTCCATCTTGAACTTGAACCTTTTCAGGTATATGTTCAGGGATTTCAAATTCAATATGGGTCTGACCGAACCGTCCGGTTTCGGGACTACAAACATGGTCGAATAATAACTCCTTCCTTGTTGAAGGAGGGGAACCTTGACCACCACCTGTTGAAGATACAATTTGTGAATTGTAGTTAACACTATTTCCCTCTCGTGGGGGGAAGCTGGCAGGGCCGATTTGAGGTATCGTGAGGGGGCATCTCCTCGAATTCCAGCTTGTATCCCTGAGACACAATATCTATTGCCCAGGGATCCAAATGGGAGTGAACCCACTTGTGGCTGAAATTTCGAAGACGTGCCCCCACCGGGCCTAGCTCCGCTTGTGGAGCCCCAGCGTCATGCGGTGGATTTTGTAGAGGCCGGGGAGGACTTCTGTTCCTGGGAACTAGCTGTGTTGTGCAGCTTCTTTACTCTGCCCCTGCCTCTGGCAAGAAAGGACGCACCTCGGACTTTCTTGTTTTTCTGTGATCGAAAGGACTGCATTTGATAATACGGTGCTCTCTTAGGCTGTGAGGAAACATATGGCAAAAAAATTGACTTTCCAGCCGTAGCTGTGGAGACCAGGTCCGAGAGACCCTCCCCAAACAATTCCTCACCCTTGTAAGGTAAAACCTCCATATGCCTTTTTGAGTCGGCATCACCTGTCCATTGCCGAGTCCACAGGACCCTTCTGGCAGACATAGCATTTATTCTAGAACCCAGTAGACTAATGTCTCTTTGAGCATCTCTCATATATAGGACAGCGTCTTTAACATGCCCCAAGGTCAACAATATAGTATTCTTGTCTAAGGTATCAATTTCCTCAGACACGGTATCCGTCCATGCTGCTACAGCACTACACACCCAGGCCGACGCGATCGCCGGCCTTAGTAAGGTACCTGAATGTGTATAAATGGACTTCAGAGTAACCTCCTGTTTGCGATCCGCAGCATCTTTGAGGGTAGCCGTATCCTGTGACGGCAGGGCTACCTTCTTGGATAAGCGTGTTAAAGCTTTTTTAGGGGAGGATTCCCAGCGTAACCTGTCCGTTGGCGGGAAAGGATACGCCATAAGAATCCTTTTGGAAATCTGCAGTTTTTTATCTGGAGATTCCCAAGCCTTTTCACATAACTCATTTAGCTCGTGTGAGGGGGGAAAGGTTACCTCCGGCTTCTTTTCCCCATACATATGTACCCTCTTGTCAGGGACTGGGATTTCCTCTGTGATGTGCAACACATCCTTAATTGCTATTATCATATAACGGATGGATTTAGCCAATTTTGGCTGTAACTTTGCATCATCGTAATCGACACTGGAGTCAGAATCCATGTCGGTATCTGTGTCAACAATTTGGGATAGTGGGCGCTTCTGAGACCCTGACGGCCTCTGCGACATAGGATCAGGCACGGGTTGGGACCCTGACTGTCCTGAGGCTTCAGCTTTTTCTAACCTTTTATGCAAGGAATTAACATTATCATTTAAAACCTTCCACATATCCATCCAATCAGGTGTCGGCGCCGTCGGCGGAGACACCACATTCATTTGCTCCCGCTCTGCTTCCACATAGCCTTCCTCATCAGACACGTCGACACAAGCGTACCGACACACCACACACACAGGGAATGCCCTTTTTGAAGACAGTTCCCCCACAAGGCCCTTAGGAGAGACAGAGAGAGAGTATGCCAGCACACACCCCAGCGCTATAAACCAAGGAATAACACAGTAACTTAATGTTTACCCAGTAGCTGCTGTTTATATATTGTTTTTTGCGCCTAATTATGTGCCCCCCCTCTCTTTTTACCCTCTTCTACCGTGTATCTGCAGGGGAGAGCCTGGGGAGCTTCCTCTCAGCGGAGCTGTGGAGAAAAAATGGCGCTGGTGAGTGCTGAGGAAGAAGCTCCGCCCCCTCGGCAGCGGGCTTCTGTCCCGCTTAAATATGCAATTTTTGGCGGGGGCTCATACATATATACAGTGCCCAGCTGTATATATGTTTAACTTTTGCCAAAAGAGGTCCCAAATGCTGTCCAGGGCGCCCCCCCCCCCCCCCTGCGCCCTGCACCCTTACAGTGACCGGAGTATGTGAGGTGTGTGGGAGCAATGGCGCACAGCTGCAGTGCTGTGCGTTACCTCAGTGAAGAACGGAGTCTTCTGCCGCCTGTGAAGTCTTCTTTGCTTCTCATACTCACCCAGCTTCTGTCTTCCGGCTCTGCGAGGGGGACGGCGGCGCGGCTCTGGGATCGGAAGGCGAGGGTGAGATCCTGCGTACGATCCCTCTGGAGCTAATGGTGTCCAGTAGCCTAAGAAGCAGGACCTAGCTTCAGAGTAGGGCTGTTTCTCTCCCCTCAGTCCCGCGATGCAAGGAGTCTGTTGCCAGCAGAGCTCCATGAAAATAAAAAACCTAACAAAATACTTTCAGCAAACTCAGGAGAGCTCACTAAAAAGCACCCAGCTCGTCTGGGCACAGTATCAAACTGAGGTCTGGAGGAGGGGCATAGAGGGAGGAGCCAGTGCACACCAGAACCTAAATTCTTTCTTAAAGTGCCCATGTGTCCTGCGGAGCCCGTCTATCCCCATGGTCCTTACGGAGTCCCTAGCATCCACTAGGACGTTAGAGAAATAGCCTTATAGTAGTTTTCTTTTAACCGCCAGGATGCTATTTTCAGACCTGCAGAGGGAAACCCTCCTACCTACCTCTCCTTAACTCCATGATGAAACCAGACTGTAGTGCACGCTTGAAACGAAAAGACTGACGCTAGAGTAATACACAGTCAGACACTTGTCAGAGACGCCTGCAGAGGGCAGTGTTGCGCACGCCGGTGAGAGCTGTGTAGTGAAGGGAAGCCCGGCATTAGCCCTGCCCTATTTCCTGTATTGTAGGCTGACTGAGAGTGAACTATACACCATCTACTGGGCGAGAGCACCAGGAAGTGCCCGGGACAAGGCATTAAGCAGCAGACACTTATTATTGTGCGTGGTAAGATCGTCTTTGTGGCAGAGATCTGAGCACTGTAGTATGGCCGGGATATAGCACTGCTGCTGTCACAGTCACATATTGTGCAATTTACAGTCGCTGACATTCTGTATAGGATCAGGTGCTGTGCTGTACAGGCTGTAAAACCCAATCAGCTGACCGTATACGTACTGTACCTGAGATAAACAGGTTATTATAGCACAAATGACCTTTGACTGTGCACCAAGAAATATTAATTACAATCTCTTGGTTTTCATTTCTATTTAGCCCGGTGGTGTTGTCTACTTGTATATATTGTTTTAAATAGTCATTTATTATACTCATACTGTAAGACTATAGTGCACATGGTTTTGCACAGATACAGGATAAGATAGATTACCTACCTGCGTGCAGAGCTTGGCTGTGTCCTGAACCATAGTACCGCTAACCCTCAACACTTTGCTTTAACTCTAAGGTGTATAATAACTGTGTTTATTATATCTGCCATTGTGAGTCACCAGGGCATTGCAGATTCATTACGGCTGTATTTACGTCTGCATTATTATTTGGGAGTTAAATGGCTATTTATATTCTAAATACTTAATGGCATCTGTACTAAGCCTTGGTGAGAGATAAAATACCAACCAATCAGCTCCTGTGATTTCTCTTACGTCCTAGAGGATACTGGGGTCCACATTAGTACAATGGGGTATAGACGGGTACACTAAGAGCCTTGGGCACATTAAGAAATCAATAGTGTGCACCGGCTCCTCCCTCTATGCCCCTCCTACCAGACTCAGTTTAGAAAATGTGCCCGGGGGAGCTGGTCACGCTTAGAGAAGCTCCTGAAGAGTTTTCTGCATTTATTTTCTGTTTGTTATTTCAGGCAGGGCCGTTTGGCACCAGACTGCCTGCTTTGTGGAACTTAGGGGGTAGAATGGCCCAACTTCCTAAAGACTTAATGGTCCCGTTTCTCTGCTGACAGGACACTGAGCTCCTGAGGGAGTCATTCGCAAGCCCCACCACGGCAAGCGTACCCTTCCGCAGCACACCGCCACCTCTAACAGAGCCAGAAGATAGAAGAGTGATGAGTACAGCGCCAACGTCCTGGTTAGCGGGTCTCCGGCGGGAATGGCGGCACAAGGGTAGGCGCGCAGATCTGAGTGCGCTCCAGGGGGCTCAGGAGGACATACCGTATAGTGTGTCCCACTGTGAGGGGCGGGCTGAGCCACCACTGATTATCCACACTGGCTAACATACCTAACAAGGGTTTTAACCCTCTGTTAGGCATAAAAATTACCTCAGGCCAGTATAAAAAAGCGGGAAGCCGAGCGCCATCACAGGGGCGGGACTTTACTATGAGAGGATCCAGCAGCTCACCAGCGCCATTTTCCCTCTGTAGCTTACACTGACAGGAATTACAGGGAAGCGCAGCTCCTCCACAAAGATCCACGTCTCCTCAGCGGAATCCCCCTGATGCACTCCCCCTCTCTTAGAAGGAGGGGGAGTGTTGTAGTATACTAAGCCCTATGAAGGGACTTAGTGTGGCGACCCAGCTAAGTTTTACTTGGTTACAGGGGCGCTGTGGGGCTGGCTTCAATTTCTGTGTCTCCCTGAGGGCTCTGTGTGGGTTAAACTGTGTTTTCCCCTTCTGTCTGTGGGTGTGTCTGTGTCCCTTCACGTTACCATGTCCAGGGACTGTGTTTCCTGCACAGCTGAATGTCTTTCCTCCCCCGGAGACTCACTACCCTGTACTCAGGATAGTGCACATTCTCACCCCCATGGTTAGCTTCCATTAAAGGGATGATATCTAATATTTCTACTAAATTATCCCATAATGAGAAAGAGATGCAGATTTTAAGACAGTCTATGGATGGCCTGATGAATAGAGATTCAGTTCACATACCAGCGTCTCAAATCCCCGCCATTTGCCCACAAAAGTGTACTCTAGCCCAGCTCATGCAGGATGATACTGATGACAATACATCAGATCCAGAGGATGGTGAAGTGGATGCGAGTGGGGGGGGTGCGGTCCTGTCACAAGAAATACAGGCCCTGATAGAGGCTATCAGAAATGTCCTGCACATTCCTGACAAGCGGCGGAAGTAGAGGATAAATCTTATTTCTCTATCGTCCTAAGTGGATGCTGGGGTTCCTGAAAGGACCATGGGGAATAGCGGCTCCGCAGGAGACAGGGCACAAAAGTAAAGCTTTTACAGGTCAGGTGGTGTGTACTGGCTCCTCCCCCTATGACCCTCCTCCAGACTCCAGTTAGATTTTTGTGCCCGGCCGAGAAGGGTGCAATTCTAGGTGGCTCTCATAAAGAGCTGCTTAGAGAGTTTAGCTTAGGTTTTTTATTTTACAGTGATTCCTGCTGGCAACAGGATCACTGCAACGAGGGACAGAGGGGAGAAGAAGTGAACTCACCTGCGTGCAGGATGGATTGGCTTCTTGGCTACTGGACATGAAGCTCCAGAGGGACGATCACAGGTACAGCCTGGATGGTCACCGGAGCCACGCCGCCGGCCCCCTCACAGATGCTGAAGCAAGAAGAGGTCCAGAATCGGCGGCTGAAGACTCCTGCAGTCTTCTTAAGGTAGCGCACAGCACTGCAGCTGTGCGCCATTTTCCTCTCAGCACACTTCACACGGCAGTCACTGAGGGTGCAGGGCGCTGGGGGGGGGGCGCCCTGGGAGGCAAATGAAAACCTTTAAAAAGGCTAAAAATACCTCACATATAGCCCCAGAGGCTATATGGAGATATTTACCCCTGCCTAAATGTACTAAATAGCGGGAGACGAGCCCGCCGAAAAAGGGGCGGGGCCTATCTCCTCAGCACACGGCGCCATTTTCTGTCACAGCTCCGCTGGTCAGGAAGGCTCCCAGGTCTCTCCCCTGCACTGCACTACAGAAACAGGGTATAACAGAGAGGGGGGGCAAAATAAATGGCAATATATTAATATAAAAGCAGCTATAAGGGAGCACTTAATCATAAGGCTATCCCTGTCATATATAGCGCTTTTTGGTGTGTGCTGGCAGACTCTCCCTCTGTCTCCCCAAAGGGCTAGTGGGTCCTGTCTTCGTATAGAGCATTCCCTGTGTGTCTGCTGTGTGTCGGTACGTGTGTGTCGACATGTATGAGGACGTTATTGGTGTGGAGGCGGAGCAATTGCCAAATATGAGGATGTCACCTCCTAGGGGGTCGACACCAGAATGGATGCCTTTATTTGTGGAATTACGGGATAGCGTCAACTCGCTTAAGCAGTCGTTTGCCGACATGAGGCGGCCGGACACTCAATTAGTGCCTGTCCAGGCGCCTCAAACACCGTCAGGGGCTGTAAAACGCCCCTTGCCTCAGTCGGTCGACAACAGACCCAGACACAGGCACTGATTCCGGTGGTGAAGGTGACGAATCAACCGTATTTTCCAGTAGGGCCACACGTTATATGATTTTGGCAATAAAGGAGATGTTACATTTAGCTGATACTACAGGTACCACTAAACAGGGTATTATGTGGGGTGTGAAAAAACTACCAGTAGTTTTTACCGAATCAGAAGAATTAAATGACGTGTGTGATGAAGCGTGGGGTGCCCCGATAAAAAACTGCTAATTTCAAAGAAGTTATTGGCTTTATACCCTTTCCCGCCAGAGGTTAGGGAGCGCTGGGAAACACCTCCTAGGGTGGACAAAGCGCTAACACGCTTATCAAAACAAGTGGCGTTACCCTCTCCTGAGACGGCCGCACTTAAAGATCCATCAGATAGGAGGATGGAAAATATCCAAAAAGGTATATACACACATGCAGGTGTTATACTACGACCAGCTATTGCGACTGCCTGGATGTGCAGTGCTGGGGTAGTTTGGTCAGAGTCCCTGATCGAAAATATTGATACCCTGGACAGGGACAATATTTTACTGTCGTTAGAACAAATAAAGGATGCATTTCTTTATATGCGTGATGCACAGAGAGATATCTGCACACTGGCATCACGGGTAAGTGCTATGTCCATTTCGGCCAGAAGAGCTTTATGGACACGACAGTGGACAGGCGATGCGTAGAGGAGTTATTTGGGGTCGGTCTATCGGATTTGGTGGCCACGGCTACGGCCGGGAAATCCACCTTTCTACCTCAAGTCACTCCCCAACAGAAAAAGGCACCGACCTTTCAACCGCAGCCCTTTCGTTCCTTTAAAAATAAGAGAGCAAAGGGCTATTCATATCTGCCACGAGGCAGAGGACGAGGGAAGAGACAGCAACAGGCAGCTCCTTCCCAGGAACAGAAGCCCTCCCCGGCTTCTACAAAAGCCTCAGCATGACGCTGGGGCTTCGCAAGCGGACTCGGGGGCGGTAGGCGGTCGTCTCAAGAATTACAGCGCGCAGTGGGCTCACTCGCAGGTAAATCCCTGGATCCTGCAGATAATATCTCAGGGGTACAGGTTGAAATTAGAGACAGAGCCACCTCGCCGTTTCCTGAAGTCTGCTTTACCAACGTCCCCCTCAGAAAGGGAGACGGTTTTGGAAGCCATTCACAAGCTGTATTCTCAGCAGGTGATAGTCAAGGTACCTCTTCTACAACAAGGGAAGGGGTGTTATTCCACTCTTTTTGTGGTACCGAAGCCGGATGGCTCGGTAAGGCCTATTCTAAATCTGAAGTCCTTGAACCTGTACATAAAGAAGTTCAAGTTCAAGATGGAGTCACTCAGAGCAGTGATAGCGAACCTGGAAGAAGGGGACTTTATGGTATCCTTGGACATCAAGGATGCGTATCTCCACGTTCCAATTACCCCTCACACCAGGGGTACCTCAGGTTCGTTGTACAAAACTGTCACTATCAGTTTCAGACGCTGCCGTTTGGTTTGTCCACGGCACCTCGGGTCTTTACAAAGGTAATGGCCGAGATAATATTTCTTCTTCGAAGAAAAGGCGTATTAATTATCCCATACTTGGACGATCTCCTAATAAGGGCAAGGTCCAGAGAACAGCTAGAGATGGGTTTAGCACTATCTCAAGAGGTGCTAAAGCAGCACGGATGGATTCTGAATATTCCAAAATCCCAATTAATGCCGACAACTCGTCTGCTGTTCCTGGGGATGATTCTGGACACAGTTCAGAAAAAGGTTTTTCTTCCCGAAGAAAAAGCCAAGGAGTTATCTGACCTGGTCAGGAACCTCCTAAAACCAGGAAAGGTGTCTGTACATCAATGCACAAGAGTCCTGGGGAAAAAAAAATGGTAGCTTCTTACGAAGCAATCCCTTTCGGCAGATTCCATGCAAAGGGATCTGTTGGACAAATGGTCAGGGTCGCATCTTCAGATGCACCTGCGGATAACCCTGTCGCCGAGGACAAGGGTATCCCTTCTGTGGTGGTTGCAGGAGGCTCATCTATTGGAGGGCCGCAGATTCGGCATGCAGGATTGGATCCTGGTGACCACGGATGCCAGCCTGAGAGGCTGGGGAGCAGTCACACAGGGAAGAAATTTCCAGGGAGTGTGGTCGAGCCTGAAAAAGTCTCTTCACATAAGCATTCTGGAACTAAGAGCAATCTACAATGCTCTAAGCCAGGCGGAACCTCTGCTTCAAGGAAGACCGGTGTTGATCCAGTCGGACAACATCACGGCAGTCGCCCATGTAAACAGACAGGGCGGCACAAGAAGCAGGAGGGCAATGGCAGAAGCTGCCAGGATCCTTCGCTGGGCGGAGAATCACGTGATAGCACTGTCAGCAGTATTCATCCCGAGCGTGGACAACTGGGAAGCAGACTTCCTCAGCAGACACGACCTTCACCCGGGAGAGTGGGGACTTCATCCAGAAGTTTTCCACATGCTATTAAACCGTTGGGTAAAACCAATGGTGGACATGATGGCGTCTCGCCTCAACAAAACACTGGACAGGTATTGCGCCAGGTCAAGAGATCCGCAGGCAATAGCTGTGGACGCGCTGGTAACACCTTGGGTGTACCAGTCGGTATATGTGTTTCCTCCTCTGCCTCTCATACCAAAGGTATTGAGGATTATACGGCAAAGAGGAGTAAGACTAGTGGCTCCGGATTGGCCAAGAAGGACTTGGTACCCGGAACTTCAAGAGATGGTCACGGACGATCCGTGGCCTCTACTTCTGAGAAGGGACCTGCTTCAGCAGGGTCCTTGTCTTTTTCAAGACTTACCGCGGCTGCGTTTGACGGCATGGCGTTTGAATGCCAGATCCTAAAAGGAAAAGGCATTCCAGAAGAAGTCATTCCTACCTTGATAAAGGCAAGGAAGGAAGTCACCGCGAAGCATTATCGCCGTATTTGGCGAAAATATGTTGCGTGGTGCGAGCAGCGGAGTGCTCCGATGGAGGAATTTCAACTGGGTCGTTTTCCTACATTTCCTGCAATCAGGATTGTCTATGGGTCTCAAATTGGGATCTATTAAGGTTCAAATTTCGGCCCTATCAATATTCTTCCAAAAAGAATTGGCCTCAGTCCCTGAGGTCCAGATTTTTATCAAAGGAGTACTGCATATACAGTCTCCTGTGGTGCCTAAGGTGGCACCGTGGGATCTAAATGTAGTTTTAGATTTCCTCAAATCCAATTGGTTTGAACCACTAAAGAATGTGGATTTGAAATATCTCACATGGAAAGTGACTATGTTACTGGCCCTGGCTTCGGCCGGGAGAGTATCTGAACTGGCGGCTTTGTTTTATAAAAGCCCTTATTTAATTTTCCATTCGACATAGGGCAGAGCTGCGGACGCGTCCGCATTTTCTCCCTAAGGTGGTATCAGCGTTTCACCTGAACCAGCCTATTGTAGTGCCTGCGGCTACAGACGACTTGAAGGACTCCAAGTTGTTGGACGTTGTCAGAGCCTTAAAAATATACATTTAAAGGACGGCTGGAGTCAGAAAATCTGACTCGCTGTTTATACTGTATGCACCCAACAAGTTGGGTGCACCTGCTTCTAAGCAGTCGATTGCTCGTTGGATTTGTAACAAAATTCAACTTGTACATTCTGTGGCAGGCCTGCCACAGCCTAAATCTGTTAAGGCCCATTCCGCAAGGAAGGTGGGCTCATCTTGGGCGGCTGCCCGAGGGGTCTCGGCATTACAACTCTGCCGAGCAGCTACGTGGTCAGGGGAGAACACGTTTGTAAATTTTTACAAATTTGATACCCTGGCAAAGGAGGACCTGGAGTTCTCTCATTCGGTGCTGCAGAGTCATCCGCACTCTCCCGCCCGTTTGGGAGCTTTGGTATAATCCCCATGGTCCTTTCAGGAACCCCAGCATCCACTTAGGACGATAGAGAAAATAAGAATTTACTTACCGATAATTCTATTTCTCGGAGTCCGTAGTGGATGCTGGGCGCCCATCCCAAGTGCGGATTATCTGCAATACTTGTACATAGTTATTGTTAACTAATTCGGGTTATTGTTTAGGAAGCCATCTTTCAGAGGCTCCTCTGTTATCATACTGTTAACTGGGTTTAGATCACAAGTTGTACGGTGTGATTGGTGTGGCTGGTATGAGTCTTACCCGGGATTCAAAATCCTCCCTTATTGTGTACGCTCGTCCGGGCACAGTACCTAACTGGAGTCTGGAGGAGGGTCATAGGGGGAGGAGCCAGTACACACCACCTGACCTGTAAAAGCTTTACTTTTGTGCCCTGTCTCCTGCGGAGCCGCTATTCCCCATGGTCCTTTCAGGAACCCCAGCATCCACTACGGACTCCGAGAAATAGAATTATCGGTAAGTAAATTCTTATTTTTAATGTAAAAAAGAAATCCTCAGCTACTTTTCCTGCATCAAAGGAATTGAATGCCCTGTTTGAAGAAACTTGGGCTAACCCTGACAAAAAAATTTAGATCCCTAAAAGTTTAATTACTTCCTTTCCCTTTCCTCTGGAAGATAGAAAGAAATCGGAAAACCCGCCGATTGTGGACGCATCGGTATCTAGGTTGTCACGTAAGATAGTCTTACCTGTTCCTGGGGCAGCATCCTCAAAGGACATAGCTGACCGCAAGATTGAGAACACTCTCAAATTGTTATACACTGCTGCTGGGGTGGCCCAGAGACCCACTATTGCTTGTGCATGGATCACTAAAGCTATTGCAAAGTGGTCAGGTAACCTAATTGACGGATTGGATACCTTACCTGGGGGAGATAGTTTTACTCCTGCAGCATATTCAAGACACTGCTAACTTTATGGTGGAGGCCATAAAGGAAATTGGTTTGATCAACGCACCACTGCCATGGCAGCAGCAACACGCAGGGGCCTGTGGCTACGCCAGTGGACTGCTGATGCGGATTTCAGGAAAGGCGTGGCAAACCTACCATGCACATGAGGCCCTTTTTGGAGATGAACTGGATAAGTGGATATCCAAGGCTACGGCGGGTAAGTCTACGTACCTTCCTTCCGCAGCACCCCCAGCTAGGAAAACCTACTCTGCTCCAATTCTGCAGTCCTTTCGGACAGCGAAATTCAAAGGCAAATCCAAAGGTTCTTCTACAGCCTTCAAAGGTAATAGAGGTAAACCCAGAAAACCAGCAACTGCAGGTTCTCAGGAACAGACCTCAGGGTCTGCTTCCTCAAAGCCTTCAGCATGACGGTGGTCCACACTGCCTGGAAGACAGGCAGGTGGGAGCTCGGTTACGTTATTTCAGTCACATTTGGGCAACATCTTGCCAGGATCCCTGGGCCACAGACCTTATCACCCAGGGATACAGACTGGAGTTTCAGGAACTCCCACCTCACAGATTCTCCAAATCAGGCTAACCAGCTTCTCTGGAAGCAAGTACGACTTTACAGGCAGCAATTCAAAGACTGGTACAGACTCAGGTCATTGTCCCAGTTCCACTTCAACTACATAACAAGGGTTATTACTCCAACCTGTTTGTGGTACCGAAACCGGACGGTTCGGTAAGGCCCATTTTAAACCACAAATCACTGAACCCGTATTTAAGGGTGTTCAAGTTCAAGATGGAGTCTCTGAGAGTGGTGATCTCAGGTCTGTAGGAGTGGGAATTTCTGGTGTCTCTGGACATCAAGGATGCGTACCTTCATATTCCGATTTGGCCGCCTCATCAGGCTTATCTACGGTTTGCACTGCAGGACTGTTACTACCAGTTGCAGGCCCTGCCATTTGGCCTCTCCACGGCACCGAAGGTATTCACCAAGGTAATGGCAGAGATTATGTTTCTCCTCTGCAAGCAGGGAGTGAACATATTACCGTACCTGGACAACCTGCTGATAAAAGCGCCTTCCAGGGAGAGGTTGTTGGACAGCATTGCCCTCTCAATCCGACTACTTCAGGATCACGGATGGATTCTGAACGTACCAATGTCCCACCTGGAACCAACACGGAGGCTTCCGTTCCTGGCGATGATACTGGATACAGAGGTACAGAACATAGTAATATAGTAACTGAGGTTGAAAAGAGGCAAAATGCCCATCGTGTTCAACCTGTATTCTGTATTAAGTTGAGTTGATTTTACTGTACCTGCTGAAGAATGTTTTATAACTAGTTAACAACTATAAATCATGTTACACCCGGATTAACAACGTCAATATTTTAAATTTTGTAACCTTGGATAGCCTTTTCAATCAGAAATTCATCCAATCCTTTTTTATATGCATTTACAGAGTTCATCATTACCACTTTCCCTGGCAAGGAATCCCAAATCCTTATTGCCCTAATAGTAAAGAACCCTTTCCTCCGTTGCGTATGGAATTTTTTTTCCTCCAGCCTCAACGAGTGCCCACGTGTCCTAAACAGAGTTCTTTTAATAAATAATTCCTCTGATAACTTTTTGTAGTGCCTCTTTACATATTTGAAGACATTAATAATGTCTCCTCTTAGATGCCTCTTTTCCAGTATATACATATTCAACCTAATAAGCCTTTCCTCGTAATCCAGTCCCTCTAGCCCTTTAATCAATTTAGTAGCTCGCCTTTAAACCCTTTCGAGTTCACCGATATCTTTTTTTTTTTTATACAGTAGTGCCCAAAACTGAACACAATATTCCAGGTGCGGACGTACCAATGATTTGTACAGCGACAGGATTACATCCTCGTCCCTTGTCTCAATTCCCCATTTTATGCACGTTAGCACCTTACTTGCCTTTTTTTACTGCGCTTTGACATGGTATACGTTTATTAAGCTTATTATCAATGAGTGCCCCCAAATCTTTTTCCAAAACTGTTATCCCTAGACTTTCCCAGTTTAATATGTAGGATGCAAGTTTGTTTTTAGTCCCGAAATGCATAACCTTGCTTTTTTCTGTATTGAACCTCATTCTCCATTTAGACGCCCAGATTTCAAGTTTAGATAAGTCATTCTGCAGAGATTCCACATCTATTTCTGAATTAATTACCCTACACAGTTTAGTATCATCTGCAAAGATTGAAACTGTGCTTTCCAGAACTATTTCTAGGTCATTGATAAATATGTTGAACAGTAGTGGCCCGAGTACTGACCCCTGTGGTATTCCGCTGACTACTGGTGTCCAGCTTGAAGACTTCTTGTTGACCACTACTCGCTGTACCCTGTTGTCCAGCCAGTTACTTATCCATGTACAAACAGTTTTTCCTAGGCCAAGCACTTCTAATTTGTTGATTAGTCTCCTGTGAGGCACTGTATCGAAGGCTTTTGCAAAATCTAAGTAGACCACATCCACTGCTTTTCCTTGGTCAAGATTGTCGCTCACTTCCTCGTAGAAGTTAACCAAGTTAGTTTGACATGATCTGTCCCTCACAAACCCATGCTGGTTCTTGTTAATAATTTTAGTAGTCTGCAGATACTCCTATATGCTATCCCTTAGAATTCCTTCAAATATTTTCCCCTCTATAGATGTCAAACTAACCGGTCTGTAGTTACCCGGATTATTTTTGGATTCCTTTTCAATAGAAGGTATACCTTCTGTTGGAAAGGCATTGTTAATCCAGTCGATGGTGCGGGATGTTCTAAAACCAGCCCGTATATCGGTGCATTTATGCATTCGCCTTCTGGGGAAGATGGTCGCCTCTTACGAGGCTCTGCAGTACGAAAGGTTTCATGCGAGGCCCTTCCAGCTGGATCTGCTGGACAAATGGTCCGGATCGCATCTTCACATGCACCAGAGGATACGTATGTCGCCAAAAGCAAAGATTTCTGTGGTGGCTTCAGACTTCTCACCTGACCGAGGGTCGAAGGTTCGAGATTCAAAATTGGATTCTGCTAACCACAGACGCAAGCCTCAGAGCAGTCACCCAGGGGGAACAGTTCCAAGGAAAAAGGTCAAGTCAGGAAGCCTTTCTTCCAATCATCCATCTGGAACTAAGGGCCATACACAACGCCCTTCTACAGGCATCGCATCTTCTTCAAGATCAAGCCATTCAGGTTCAGTCGAACAATGTGACGGCAGTAACGTACATAAACCGACAGGGCTGAACGAAGAGCAGAGCAGCAGTGTCAGTGGTAACAAGAATTCTCCTCTGGGCAGGAAGACACGCGGTGGCGCTGTCGGCAATCTTCATTCCGGGAGTATACAACTGGGAAGCAGACACGACCTTCACCTGGGAGAGGGTGGCCTTCACCTGCAGGTGTTCGAGTCCTTAACATGACGGTGGGGAATTCCACAAATAGACATGGTGGCCCCTCGTCTCAACAAGAAGCTAAAGCAGTATTGTTCCAGGTTGAGCGACCCGAAAGCAGTGGCGGTGGACGCTTTGGTGACTCTTTGGGTCTACCACAGGCATGTCCAAACTGTGGCCCTCCAGCTGTTGAGAAACTACACATCCCAGCATGCCCTGACACAGCTTTAGCATTCTCTGACAGCAAAACTGTGTCAGGGCATACTGGGATATGTAGTTTCACAACAGCTGGAGGGCCGCAGTTTGGACATGCCTGGTCTACCAGATGGTTTACGTGTTTCCACCTCTTCCACTGATCCCAAGAATTCTCAAAAGAATAAAAAGGGAAAAGGTTCAAGCAATTCTCATTGCTCCGGATTGGCCAAGAAGGGATCTACGCGGTTCTGCTGGAGATGCTCCTAGAGGACCTGTGGCCTCTACCTCTTCGACAGGATCTTCTACAACAGGGGCCATTCGTCTATCAAGACTTACCACGGCTACGTTTGACGACATGGAAGTTGAGCGTCAAATTTTAGCCCGGAAAGGCATTCCGGACATGGTTATTCCAACCCTGATCCAAGCCAGGAAAGGGGTAACGTCTAAACATTATCACCGTATTTGGAAAAAATATGTCCTGTGGTGTGAAAACAGGACATTTCCTGCAGTGGAATTTCAGCTGGGACGTTTTCTCCTTTTACTACAGTCGGGTGTGGATGTGGGCCTACGTTTGGGCTCCTTGAAGGTCCAGATTTCGGCCTTATCCATCTTCTTCCAGAAACAATTAGCTTCCCTCCCTGAGGTTCAGACGTTCTTGAAGGGGGTTCTACACATCCAACCGCCCTTTGTGCCTCCCACGGCACCTTGGGATCTTAACGTGGTGTTGCAGTTCCTACAGTCGGACTGGTTTGAGCCTTTACAAGAGGTTGACATAAAGTTTCTTACGTGAAAGACCATTACACTATTGGCCTTCGCTTCTGCAAGGTGTGTGTCGGAACTGGGGGCGTTGTCTCACAAAGCCCCTATTTGATTTTTCATGAAGATAGAGCTGAACTCAGAACTCGTCAACAATTTCTTCCTAAGGTGGTGTCTGCGTTTCATATCAACCAACCTATTGTGGTTCCGGTGCTTACTGACACTTCTGCTACCTCAAAGTCCTTGGATGTTGTGAGGGCTTTGAAGATCTATATGAAGCGGACAGCTCGTCACAGGAAATCTGACTCGCTGTTTGTTCTCTATTATCCCAAGAAAATTGGGTGTCCTGCTTCAAATCAGTCTATTGCTCAATGGGTCAGGCTTACTATCCAGCATGCTTATTCATCGTCAGGATTGCCGGTTCCTAAAGTACAGGCCTACACTACTAGGTCGGTGGGTTCTTCCTGGGTGGCAGCTGCCCGCGGTGTCTTGGCTTTACAGCTCTGCTGAGCAGCTACTTAGTCGGGTTTGAACACGTTTGCTAAGTTCTACAAGTTCGATACTTTGACCAAACTGAAGGTCATCAGTGGCCAATCAGTTCTGCAGGATTCTCAGCACTCTCCCACCCGATTTGGGAGCTTTGGTACATCCCCATGGTACTAATGTGGACCCCAGCATCTTCTAGGACGTAAGAGAAAATAGGATTTTAATTACCTACCGGTAAATCCTTTTCTCTTAGTCCGGAGAGGATACTGCGAGCACTGTTACTTTGTTAAGTAATGTTGTTGGTTCAGCTGTTGCTGTTCCTGTTCAAGTTTGGTTAGCATGGCTTTCCTCTTGTTTGTGTGTGCTGGTTCGAATCTCAGGATATGTCCATCTCCTCGGGCACAGTTTCTAGACTGTCTGGTAAGAGGGGCATAAACGGAGGAGCCAGTGCACACTATTGATTTCTAAAAGTGCCCAAGGCTTCTAGTGTACCCGTCTGTACCCCATGGTACTAATGTGGACCCCAGTATCCTCTACGGACTACGAGAAAAGGATTTACTAGTAGGTAATTAAGGGGGACGTTTACTAAGCAGTGGTAAGAGCGGAGAAGTGAGCCAGTGGGGAAAATGCCCCATCAACCAATCAGCAGCTCTGTATCATTTGATAGTATGCAAATTATAGATATTACTTCAGTGCTGATTGGTTGCCATGGGCAACTTCTCCACTGGCTCACTTCTCCACTCTTATCACTGCTTAGTAAATGTCCCCCTAAAATCCTATTTATTCAAACACAGCCTGTAACATGACTGGCACTTTATCTCTATCTCTCTCTCCACTTTATCTCTCTCCAAGGCTTAGTACAGCTCTGTAAGATAAACTTTTCAGTTTACATTCTTAGGGTCCCATTTATCATTATATATTTGCGGCAAATTCACAGAAAGCACCCGTTTTTGGGAGGTTAGCCACAAATATTAAGTATCCCCAAAATGTAAGAAGGAGGGACCACAGCAGATATCTCCAATACCTGCTGTGGTTGCTCTGTTCCCGCCCGCAGCGGCATCCCCCATAGGTTTCTGTGGGGAATGCGATGTTTGATTTACCAATACCCCGTAATGCGAAGCTTTCATGATATTGGCACCTGCATGTACCGTCATCTGAAGATGGCGTGTAGCTGGCCGGACACTGGGTTCCCTCGGAAGTGGCCGCTGTGCTGTGTGATCTAGCTGACTCCCCAGTAGCTCAATGAGTACATCGCAGGGACAGGCTCCTTTCATAGCCCTTGTACCTGCCTGTGCTCATTAATACAATCAGGTACATTAATGCCAGGCTTGCAACACGATCGCAATGCCTTCATTGATCAATGGGCCCATAAAAGTCCTACATTAGCACGTGTGTGCGGACAGCTAAATACAGAGAATTGTCCATATGCAGACTTGTTTGTATGACTGCAGCCGGACTGCATAAGCATGCAGGATACAGATGAAAACGGAGTTGTGTTAAGCTCTGCAGTAGCCCCATAAAGTGGGTCTGTCACCTGTGTAGAGTGACGGTGGTTGTTTGAGCACAGAATTAATAGCAATTTAGCCTATGAATTGGGAACTAGTACCTCATGAATATTAATTAGGCAATGTCTTAATGGCAGGCTTCATACTGGGTCATCTCACAAAATATATTCTATCATTGTGACTCGGTAGTAAGTCAACTTTAATAAGTATTTTGAAAGAAATACAAGTTGGATATACAAGGATGGTGCTATGTTACCCTTCCTACATACAGTATTCCGCTGTGGAGCATGATTTATCAATTGCTTGTTTGCAATAGTATTTATTTCTTGAGATGAGGGTTTTTTGTCTTCCGTAGGTTTGTTGAGGATCAAACTTTCTCCAAAGAAAATGGTGCGAATTTTGGCAAATGGTGAAATTGTTCAAGATGATGATCCACGTGTGAGGTCAAATGCCAACCGCAGCAATACTCGGCAGGCAAGTGTTTCTTTTATGACCTATCCTTTACTTAATAAAAGACAATTGCCAGTGCACATTTTGGCCATAGTGCACATGTATGAACGTGAATAAAGAGGTTCCATAATGCACTGATGCTCATATGGCACTTGTGCCCCTCTGATGTCCTGCAGCTCAGGACAAGAACACAGCCCGGGTGCAGTATTACAAATCTGTTAATTATAGTGATTTTTTTTTTCTCTTTCAGCAACTGGGGGAGGTCAGGTTGTTAAATGACGAGCTCCAAATTTTTGGGGCAGAGCAAAAGTTGGTGGATGCACTGTCTAACTAGCTCTATTGCACATCACATTAAATGGTGTAAAATGTGTGCCAACTTCTAAATGGCCACTGATATTTCCCATTAAAAGTTGGTGATGCAGCTATAGTGACAAGTAATGTATGACAGTGAGTGAAGGTGGCTACAGACTACCAAAAGCAGCTTAGTAGAACAGGAGGTAGAGGAAGCATTTTAGAGGCTGGTACAGCTAGAAAAAGAGAAAATTGATGAACAATTATTTCTGGCGCAGGTAAAGTAATATTAAATGTATTTATGATATAAGATGGATACTCAAAATATCCTTATCTCAAAGATCTGCAGCTAGTGAAAAAAAGCCTGCACTGATCTGATATAGGGGGTCATTCCGACCCGATCGCTCGCTGCAGTTTGTCGCAGTGCAGCGATCGAGTTGGAACCGTGCATGCGCCGGCGCATGGCAGTCATCACTGCCTAGCGATCGCCTCCGAGACAGAGGCGGTCGCTTGGCGGGAGGGGGCTGAACGGCGGCATTAAGCCGTCGTTTAGGAGGCGCGGTCCAGCCAATGCAGGGGGGGGGGGGGCGGGCCGCGGCGGCTGCGACAAACAACTCCCGGCCAGCCGCAGGAGCTGCGCTGGCCGGGAGTTACTCCTGAAATACAAAAGCATTGCCGCTGTGCGATGCTTTTGTGTTTGTGTGTGTGTGTGAGTGGGGGGGGGGGGTGGCACTGACATGCGGGGCGGACTAGCCCTGTGCTGGGCGTCCCCCTGCATGTCAGGGAAGATGATCGTAGCTGTGCTAAATTTAGCACAGCTACGATCAACTCGGAATGACCCCCGTAGTCTCTAACTGAGTGATATACGCTTCCCATTAAAATAGCACAAATTGCATATGTAAATTCAAATGGTTTAATAATATAAATAAACATACACATTCAGTTGATCTTTATAAAAAACATTTAAAGTTAATTAATCAAAAATTGCCAGTTCTCGTGTATCAAATGAGATTCTCGTCTCGGCCGAATATTTAATATGTAACATTCACAAGTAAGTTAACAGTGTATCGGTCGTATAAATCAATTTTTTTAGAGTCTCAATCAAGCATATAAAGACTCTTTATTTATTATAATACTTGAAAGTGCTGTGCCGTGCTCTGCAGCCCTTTCAATAACACTGGCGTCCCAGTGATTAAATTAGGTCGGTATTTGCCGTCACTGAGAGTCAAATATAAGAGGATAATTTTGTAAGATAAATAGTTACCCTCCTCGGATAAATAAGCTTCTGGTAACACCGGGCGAGTGTAAAGTCTGTCCGTGACATGGAGTTATTCTGTACTGCTCAGGATCAGTTAGGGTGACCATAATATCCCTTTTAATCTGGGACACCTATAATTTACACAGGTTCTGTGGCTGGCTAAACTCTAGCCTGAATTTCACCTGGTTTTAGCCAGCCAGAGAACCTGTGTAAATCATAGGTGTCCCAGATTAAAGGGATATTATGGTCACCCTAGATCAGTCAGCAGTGGATCTCTGGCTGGGGGACGCTTGCAGGATCCCCAATGCACTGTGAGCCGGAGTCTGTGAAACCGCTGCTGCGGGAGCCGCTCGAGTGAGCGCTGCATTTGGAGGTTGGACTGCTACTGCTCAGGTAACGGTTGGCTGGCGGGGTCCTGTTGATAGTAGATCTTAGAGCCTCTTGTTAGGAATCTCAGAGTGAAAGCTGGTACGCTGGTGTAGCTCAGGAAAAAGGCTAAGCAACGCGTTTCGTTCCTTATTGACAGGAACTTTTTCAAGACGCCAGCGTTATTGAAAGGGCTGCAGAGCACAGCACGGCACTTTCAAGTATCATCATAAATAAGGAGTCTTTATATGCTTGATTGAGACTCTATACAAATTGATTTATATGACCGATACACTGTTAACTTGCTTGTGAATGTTACAGATTAAACTTCTCGGGCGAGACAAGAATCTCATTTGATACACATGAGAACTGGCAGTTTTTAATTAACTTGAAATGTTTTTTTATAAAGATCAACTGAATGTGTAGGAATATATATATATATATATATATTGGATGTGGTGTAGACCTAATTATGCGCTATTTGTAAGCTGCAACCTTATGACGTACTCTCTGTTAGCTAGAGTACAGATAATAGAATACAAAAATACAGAATGTCAAAGGGAGCTGTTTGTGTTGATTATATAATATACTCTTCCAGATTATGACCACAAAGTGATAAAAAACACTTGGTTTATTCACATATTATCTATGCACATTAAACTTAGGTGAACATAGATTACCATAAAAAATCAAATAGTAAACATATTTAAAATACAGATTCCAATTTTGCTGAGGACATGATATAATCAGTGTGTTCCATCCAATAGTATTTTATACAGGATGTCTGATGTTCTCACAGAAAAAACCATACCCGACGCGTTTCGTCCCAAAGGACTTCATCAGGGGTTCATGTCAATAAATATTGGAAGAGTTATGGGGGAAAGAAACCAATTTAGCGGTAATGTTGTTCCCACAAGTAAATTCAAGGAATTAAAATCAAAACAAAATCACGTTGAGTGCACCAGTATTCACCATTGGTCCAGCCCTCATATAAGTGCAAATTGGGAGGTTGTGCTGCTGTATTCACTATCAGCTACAACCACACTTATAATGGTCCGGCTTTGAATAATGACAGGCTCTCCTGAACAGCTGTATTCACTATCAGCTACAACCACACTTATAATGGTCCGGCTTTGAATAATGACAGGCTCTCCTGAACAGCTGCTGTTCAGGAGAGCCTGTCATTATTCAAAGCCGGACCATTATAAGTGTGGTTGTAGCTGATAGTGAATACAGCAGCACAACCTCCCAATTTGCACTTATATGAGGGCTGGACCAATGGTGAATACTGGTGCACTCAACGTGATTTTGTTTTGATTTTAATTCCTTGAATTTACTTGTGGGAACAACATTACCGCTAAATTGGTTTCTTTCCCCCATAACTCTTCCAATATTTATTGACATGAACCCCTGATGAAGTCCTTTGGGACGAAACGCGTCGGGTATGGTTTTTTCTGTGAGAACATCAGACATCCTGTATAAAATACTATTGGATGGAACACACTGATTATATCATGTCCTCAGCAAAATTGGAATCTGTATTTTAAATATGTTTACTATTTGATTTTTTATGGTAATCTATGTTCACCTAAGTTTAATGTGCATAGATAATATGTGAATAAACCAAGTGTTTTTTATCACTTTGTGGTCATAATCTGGAAGAGTATATTATATAATCAACACAAACAGCTCCCTTTGACATTCTGTATTTTTATATATTTATATATATATATATATATATATATATATATATATATATATATAAGTTTAAACCATTTGAATTTAAATATGCTATTTGCGTTGTTACAGCTTACACATTGCCAGGCACTATTTCTGCTGCAGGGCGATTCTCACGGGACAGCTGCACAAATTCAAACAACATATGTTTCAAGTTATAGGGTAATAGGGTTAATGTCTTAACAGACCATTTTAAAAGGAAAAAAAAATGCGTGTGATTCACGGGACTTTATGTTCACTTTCTGGAGAATCACCCTACAGCTGACGCATTACTGTGCACTACTGTGCTACAGCTGACACGTTACTGGGCGATACTTCTGCTACAGCTGGCACATTATTGGGCACTACTACAGCTGACACATTACCGTCACTGCTACTGCTAGAGCTGACACATTACCGTGCATTACTACTACTATAGCTGACACAATACCGGGCACTGCTACAGCTGACACATTACCGGCACTGCAACTGCTACAGCTGACACATTACTGGGCACTGCTACAGCTGGCACATTACTGGGCACTGCTACAGCTGACACATTACCTGCAGTACTACTGCTACAGCTGACACATTACTGGGCACTGCTACAGCTGACACATTACTGGGCACTGCTACAGCTGACACATTACTGGGCACTGCTACAGCTGACACATTACTGGGCACTGCTACAGCTGACACATTACTGGGCACTGCTACAGCTGACACATTACTGAGCACTGCTACAGCTGACACATTACTGAGCACTGCTACAGCTGACACATTACTGAGCACTGCTACAGCTGACACATTACTGAGCACTGCTACAGCTGACACATTACTGAGCACTGCTACAGCTGACACATTACTGGGCACTGCTAGAGCTACAGCTGACACATTACTGGGCACTGCTACAGCTAACACATTACCTGCAGTACTACTGCTACAGCTGACACATTACTGAGCACTGCTACAGCTAACACATTATCGGCACTGCTACTGCTATAGCTGACACATTACTGTATACTGCTACAGCTGACACATTACTGGGCATTACTACTGCTACAGCTGACACATTTCCCGGGCATTACTACTGCTACAGCTGACACATTCCTGGGCACTGCTACAGCTGACACATTACTGGGCACTGCTGCAGCTGACACATTACTGGGCACTGCTGCAGCTGACACATTACTGGGCACTGCTACAGCTGACACATTACTGGGCACTGCTACAGCTGACACATTGCTGGGCACTGCTACAGCTGACACATTGCTGGGCACTGCTACAGCTGACACATTGCTGGGCACTGCTACAGCTGACACATTGCTGGGCACTGCTACAGCGTACACATTACTGGGCACTGCTACAGCGTACACATTACTGGGCACTGCTACAGCTGACACATTACTGGGCACTGCTACAGCTGACACATTACTGGGCACTGCTACAGCTGACACATTACCGGCACTGCTACAGCTGACACATTACCGGCACTGCTACAGCTGACACATTACCGGCACTGCTACAGCTGACACATTACCGGCACTGCTACTGCTATAGCTGACACATTACTGGATACTGCTATAGCTGACACATTTCCCGGGCATTACTACTGCTACAGCTGACACATTACTGAGCACTGCTACAGCTGACACATTACTGGGCATTACTACTGCTACAGCTGACACATTTCCCGGGCATTACTACTGCTACAGCTGACACATTACTGGGTACTGCTACAGCTGACACATTACTGGGCACTGCTACAGCTGACACATTACTGGGCACTGCTACAGCTGACACATTACTGGGCACTGCTACAGCTGACACATTGCTGGGCACTGCTACAGCTGACACATTGCTGGGCACTGCTACAGCTGACACATTGCTGGGCACTGCTACAGCTGACACATTACTGGGCACTGCTACAGCTGACACATTACTGGGCACTGCTACAGCTGACACATTACTGGGCACTGCTACAGCTGACACATTACTGGGCACTGCTACAGCTGACACATTACTGGGCACTGCTACAGCTGACACATTACTGGGCACTGCTACAGCTGACACATTACCGGCACTGCTACAGCTGACACATTACCGGCACTGCTACAGCTGACACATTACCGGCACTGCTACAGCTGACACATTACCGGCACTGCTACTGCTATAGCTGACACATTACTGGATACTGCTATAGCTGACACATTTCCCGGGCATTACTACTGCTACAGCTGACACATTACTGAGCACTGCTACAGCTGACACATTACTGGGCATTACTACTGCTACAGCTGACACATTTCCCGGGCATTACTACTGCTACAGCTGACACATTACTGGGTACTGCTACAGCTGACACATTACTGGGCACTGCTACAGCTGACACATTACTGGGCACTGCTACAGCTGACACATTACTGGGCACTGCTACAGCTGACACATTGCTGGGCACTGCTACAGCTGACACATTGCTGGGCACTGCTACAGCTGACACATTGCTGGGCACTGCTACAGCTGACACATTACTGGGCACTGCTACAGCTGACACATTACTGGGCACTGCTACAGCTGACACATTACTGGGCACTGCTACAGCTGACACATTACTGGGCACTGCTACAGCTGACACATTACTGGGCACTGCTACAGCTGACACATTACTGGGCACTGCTACAGCTGACACATTACCGGCACTGCTACAGCTGACACATTACCGGCACTGCTACAGCTGACACATTACCGACACTGCTACTGTCCTATTAAATTGCATGTATTATTAATGATGATTGTATGTATGTCGACGAACTCGGCTGAAATTGTTTCTGATTGCCCTTTAAATTGCTGTATTTATGAAATACTAGTCATATCTTAAAATATTTTAAGAAGTATATCAGGACGTGACATTTAACCGGACAGTTCTGAATATTTAAAGATAATTTCCAGTGGTGGCATTTTTTCTGCTTCTCTGGGACCAGGGCGGCTGAATACACAATGCGACCCAGAGCTCCTTGACATTTCCCCTACATCACACATAGTCGTGTTGCCAGGAAGCCATGCATTGCTAACATGATTATCATCTCTGGATTTATTACAGGATGACATATGAAATGTAGATAAAAACACACCTCTCCTTCTTCTCTTTTCTATTCGTGAAATAGAAATGAAAACATATAAAAATAAAATGGTATGCTTAGTTACTATAGAATGTGTCCAGTGTTTGTACAGTGACATTTTTTAAATTGAATTTGTGGATTGATCCAAAAAGTTTTTTATTTTTTTATAGGAATTGTTACCATTAATCAATAGAAAATACTCAGAATGTCTAACTAATTAAAACCAACTTCCCTAATTCTTTTTCTTAAACACAAGTAAAGTAACAGACAGGGGGGTCTATTCGTAAAGCAGAGAAAAACTTTTTTCTGATTCGGGCAATTCACAGACTGAGTTACCGTGGAGATGTTCCGGACTTCTTAAGCAGCACCCCAGCTCTGTTCCTGAATTGCATCACCATACTTTTATATGGGGAGTGTGATTCATGAACGAACGGAAAGCTCCGCCTTCCACTTCTCTGTGGAGTTCAGATTCGCCATCTCAGGATAGCACAATCTGAACTGCAGTGTAAAATCGTAGGGATGCTCAGTGCTTCCCTGCTCTCTGCCCGGCACCCGACTAGCTCTGCCCCCTGACCTCCCAGCAGCCCCTGCAGCCTCCTGGGACCTCAACTTGCGCCACATGTGCAGAAGGACTTGCTTGCTGACTCCACTCTGTGCAGAGGGGACCGCAGCTGAAGACGTCACCGCTGGAGCCCTGGATATCTGATTGCATCGCTGGAAAGGTAAGTATACATAAATTGCTACCTACTAAAGCTATATATCGCATCAAACTAATACGATTATATAATAAGTAAAAATAAATTATTTGTTTTTGTACATGAATAGACCCCAATAATGGTTATAGACGTATTCACCCCTTAAACAAAGGCACCCCTGTAGCCAGATGCATGTCATATTCTCTTATGCATTCATGCATGAATTTATTATAGATACAATGTCCACCTGATAAGAATCTATAAATAGCCCAGACCTGAGATTCTGATAATTGTTACTTTGATGTTAATTGGGATTGGTTACGAAATCCTGAAAGTGGAACCCCGACGGCTTCAGGGTAAGTATTTCAACCCTACCACTAACTCTAACCACTCCCCCACAGCCTAATCCTATCCCTAGTGCCTAACCATAACCCAAACCCACATACCCCGGGAATACGTCAGCTTTCTCAACATTGGGATTCCAGTGTCAGGATTTTGACCGTCTGGATCCTGACCACATCCTGTTACTTGTTCTAGGCTTCCACGTAAAGGAACACCTTCTAATCTCTATTATAACCGTAACATAACAAGTCACAATGGTTTGCTTGTTAAATCACTAAAGAGGTTAATTATACCCCTTCCACACTGCACAAATAACCTGGTATCGACCCGGTAATTCAACCCGGGAATAAAGCAGTGGTATTCCCGGGTTGAATACTGGGTCAGTGGCAGTGTGAATGGGTTCCTGGATCGATGCGACCTGGGACCCGTTCACTACATAGGGGTATATGCAATTGCGGTCGAATTCCCGAAAATGTCGAAAAACGGGAGATTTTCGCCAAAAAAAAAAAAATCGACAATGCAATTCAGTACTTTCCGTCAAAAAAACGGACTTTCCAAATTCGACTTTTTGAAATTCGACATTTGTCAAATTCGACATTTCTGCAATGATACAAATGCGGCAATTCGCCAAAAGTATATTCAATTGAAGTTTGGAAATTCGACAACAGTGCTTTTAGACAGTAAATTCGTCATTTACAATCCGCCACACTTTGGTGGCGGAATCTAATAAAAAAAATTTAAAACATTTTTTTTTGGTGTTTTTTTTATTGGTAATAGCATATCTATTTATATTAGAAGGGATTAGGTACTTGGTTTGTCTATTTTGGAGGCACAAGTATTATTTATATATTTTTAAAAATATATATATTTTTTTAAATGGAATGGTAAAATTCAGAATTTTTTTTTGCGTGGGGTCCCCCCTCCTAAGCATAACCAGCCTCGGGCTCTTCGAGCCGGTCCTGGTTCTAAAAATCCAGGGGGGGAAATGACAGGGGATCCCCCGTATTTTTAAAACCAGCACCGGGCTCTGCGCCTGGTGCAAAAAATACGGGGGACAAAAAGAGTAGGGGTCCCCCGTATTTTTTACACCAGCATCGGGCTCCACTAGCTGGACAGATAATGCCACAGCCGGGGGTCACTTTTATACAGCGCCCTGCGGCCGTGGCATTAAATATCCAACTAGTCACCCCTGGCCGGGGTACCCTGGGGGAGTGGGGACCCCTTCAATCAAGGGGTCCCCCCCCCCCCCAGCCACCCAAGGGCCAGGGGTGAAGCCCGAGACTGTCCCCCCCCATCCAAGGGCTGCGGATGGGGGGCTGATAGCCTTGAGAAAATTGAAAGAATATTGTTTTTCCAGTAGTACTACAAGTCCCAGCAAGCCTCCCCCGCAAGCTGGTACTTGGAGAACCACAAGTACCAGCATGCGGGAGAAAAACGGGCCCGCTGGTACCTGTAGTTCTACTGGGAAAAAAATACCTAAATAAAAACAGGACACGCACACCGTGAGAGTAAAACTTTATTTCACACATGTCGACACATACATACTTACCTATGTTCACACGCCGACCTCTGTCCACTTGTCCAAGTAGAATCCACGTGTACCTGTGAATAAAATTATACTCACCTGATCCAGTGTCCAGATTATAATCCACGTATTTGGCAAAAAAAAAAAAACGAACAAACGGACTGAAAGGGGTCCCATGTTTACACATGGGATCCCTTTCCACGAATGCCGGGACCCCACGTGACTGCTGTCACAGAAAGGTCCCTTCAGCCAATCAGGAAGCGCTACTTCGTGGCACTCACCTGATTGGCTGTATGCGCGTCTGCTGGCAGACAGCGCGTCGCACAGCTCCCTCCATTAGTTTCAATGGTGGGAACTTTGCCGTCAGCGGTGGGGTTACCCGCGGTCAGCCGCTGACCGCGGGTGACCTCACCGCTGACCGCAAAGTTCCCACCATTGAATATAATGGAGAGGCTTTGCGATGCACTGTCTGACAGCTCAGACGCGCATAGCCAATCAGCAGAGTGCCAGGACGTTGCGCTCGCTTATTGGCTGAAGAGACCTTTCTGTGACAGCAGTCACGTGGGGTCTCTGCATTCGGGGAAAGGGGTCCCATGTGTAAACATGGGACCCCTTTCAGTCCGTTTGGTCCGGGTGTTTTTTTTTTTTTTTTTTGCCAAGTACGTGGATTATAATCTGGACACTGGATCAGGTGAGTATAATTTTATTCACAGGTACAAGTGGACAGAGGTCGGCGTGTGAACATAGGTAAGTATGTATGTGTCGACATGTGTGAAATAAAGTTTTACTCTCACGGTGTGCGTGTCCTGTTTTTATTTGGGTATTTTTTTTCCAGTAGAACTACAGGTACCACCGGGCCCGTTTTTCTCCCGCATGCTGGTACTTGTGGTTCTCCAAGTACCAGCTTGCGGGGGAGGCTTGCTGGGACTTGTAGTACTACTGAAAAAAAACAATATTCTTTCAATTTTCTCAAGGCTATCAGCCCCCCATCCGCAGCCCTTGGATGGGGGGGGGGGGGCAGCCTCGGGCTTCACCCCTGGCCCTTGGGTGGCTGGGGGGGAGATCCCTTGATTGAAGGGGTCCCCACTCCCCCAGGGTACCCTAGCGAGGGGTGACTAGTTGGATATTTAATGCCACGGCCGCAGGGCGCTGTATAAAAGTGACCCCCGGCTGTGGCATTATCTGTCCAGCTAGTGGAGCCCGATGCTGGTGTAAAAAATACGGGGGACCCCTACTCTTTTTGTCCCCCGTATTTTTTGCACCAGGCGCAGAGCCCGGTGCTGGTTTTAAAAATACGGGGGATCCCCTGTCATTTCCCCCCCCGGATCTTTAGAACCAGGACCGGCTCGAAGAGCCCGAGGCTGGTTATGCTTTGGAGGGGGGACCCCACGCAATTTTTTTTCGGGTTTTTTTTTCAGTTTTTTTTAAAAATCGGATCAAAATCCGTCAAATCGTCCGTTTTTCGACAGCGGGACTGTTGAATTCCGGCACCCACTTGACGGAAATCGACGGTCGACTTGTGTCGAATTAAAAAACGGGTGAAAAATTGCCGCGATTCGCCGCTAATTGCATATACCCCATAGGGAGAGGCGGCGCGGAGATGAGCTCATCTCCCAGCGCCGCTGCCAGCTCCGCCCCAATGCCGGATCCCATCCGGGAAGGACCCATTTCCAGTTCCCGGGTGGGATCTGGCATTGGCAGTGTGAAAGGGGTATAAATGATCACTGTTCTATTCGTGATGCAGCAAAAAAGCTGTTCAGAGTCAGAAACATAGGCAACCCATTAGTTATTCAAGGTGCTTGTAAGAAATGTCAGTCACAGCATTGTTAGTACAACAGTAGTGTTTATTAGAGTCTTACCAGCCACACACAAGTTGGTATCCTTCCCCACCTCATGTGCCACTTAGCAGTATCCTCCTTCTATAGAATGACTGTTGGGACAGTAGTGTTCCCATAGCTCCCAGGGGTCTGTTCTAGTGCTTGGCCCAGCTGAATAGTGAGGAGGCAGTGCCGGTGTTTTGAGCAGCAATAAGGCTGTGTGGGAGACAGTGGGCTTCCTCAACTCCAGTTCCCTGGACGCGTTTCACTGCATGTGGCCAATCAGCAGATAGTCACCTGACTCGTTTTTCCACCCCTTGTCTCCAACAGTTTTTTCAGAGGGATGTATGAAAGGAGCTAACATGATCTGAGTCACTTGTACTGAGGCTGGCTACACACTAACCCATATGTCGTCCGATCCAGCGTATTGAATTGACATATCATGCACACCGGGTAGTGTGTACCCACTACCGTGCAATACTGCCAGCAAACATATCGGTTGTCCCATCTGCTGTGCTACATGGCAGATGGGCCGACCTCATGCTGCTGAATGCTGCCATGAACGATATAGCGCAATATCATTTAGTGGTATGGACGACTGTCTGCCACAATCCTAGATCATTGTAGTGTGTAGCCAGTCTTAAACTGAAACAATTTAATTGTGCGTGTGAGTTTCTTCACAGTGTAGGCGAGTACGTGCAGGGGAGAGAAGATAATGCAAGCTGAGGCTTCTTATGGCACACTCAAGGAGATGGCAAGAACTAAAGTATATTTTTTCTTTCCTCCTTATAGCACTAATGGGGGCTTATTTACAAAGTTCATTGTGTTTATTTTAGATATTTAAAAGGAAAATGATTTTAATAACAGGACACAGCTAGTAAAATGACTGTCCTTTTAAATATTGTGCATACAGTTGTGCTCATAAGTTTTACATACCCTAGCAGAATTTGTGATTTTCTGGCCATTTGTCAGAGAATATGAATGATAACTCACAAACTTTTCTTTCAGTCATGGTTAGTGGTTGGGTGAAGCCATTTATTGTCAAACAACTGTGTTTACTCTTTTTAAATCGTAATAACAGAAACTACCCAAATGACCCTAATCAAAAGTTTACAAACCCCAGTTCTTAATACCGTGTATTGCCCCCTTTAACATCAATGACAGCTTGAAGTCTTTTGTGGTAGTTGTGGATGAGGCTCTTTATTTTCTCAGATGGTGAAGCTGCCCATTCTTCTTGGCAAAAAGCCTCCAGTTCCTGTAAATTCTTGGGCTGTCTTGCATGAACTGCACGTTTGAGATCTCCCCAGAGTAGCTCAATGATATTGAGGTCAGGAGACTGAGATGGCCACTCCAGAACCTTTACTTTATTCTGCTGTAGCCAATGACAGGTCGACTTGGCCTTGTGTTTTGGATCATTGTCATGTTGGAACGTCCAAGTACGTCCCATGCGCAGATTCTGGGCTGATGAGTGCAAATTTTCCTCCAGTATTTTCTGATAACATGCTGCATTCATCTTGCCATCAATTTTGACCAAATTTCCAGTGCCTTTGTAGCTCACACATCCCCAAAACATCAGCAAACCACCTCCGTGTTTCACAGTAGGAATGGTGTACCTTTCATCATAGGTCTTGTTAACTCCTCTCCAAATGTAACGTTTATGGTTGTGGCCAAAAAGTTCAATTTTGGTCTCATCACTCCAAATGATTTTGTTCCAGAAGTTTTGAGGCTTGTCTCTGTGCTGTTTGGAGTATTGTAAGCGGGATGCTTTGTGGCATTTGCGTAGTAATGGCTTTCTTCTGGCGACTCGACCATGCAGCCCATTTTTCTTCAAATGCCTCCTTATTGTGCATCTTGAAATAACCACACCACTTTTTTTCAGAGAGTCCTGTATTTCAGCTGAAGTTATTTGAGGATTTTTCTTTGCATCCCGAACAATTTTCCTGGCAGTTATGGCTGAATTTTTTGTTGGTCTACCTGACCGTGATTTGGTTTCCTCAGAATCCCTCATTTTCCACTTCTTAATTAGAGTTTGAACACTGCTGATTGGCATTCTCAATTGCTTGGATATCTTTTTATATCCCTTTCCTGTTTTATACAGTTGTTACCTTTTCCCGCAGATCCTTTGACAATTCCTTTGCTTTCCCCATGATTCAGGATCCAGACACGTCAGTGCAGCACTGGATGAAAGATGCAAGGGTCTTTCAGGAGTCCAGAAACTCACTGACCTTTTATATATACACACACACTGATTACAAGCAAACAGATCACAGGTGAGGATGGTTACCTTTAGTAGCCATTCAAACCCGTTTGTGTCAACTTGTGTGCATGTTATCAGGCCAAAATCTCCAGGGTATGTAAACTTTTGATCAGGGTCATTTGGGTAGTTTCTGTTGTCATTATGATTTAAAAAGAGTCAACACAGTTGTTTGACAATAAATGGCATCACCCAACCACTAACCATGAGTGAAAGAAAAGTTTGTGAGTTATCATTCATATTCTCTGACAAATGGCCAGAAAATCACAAATTCTGCTAGGGTATGTAAACTTATGAGCACAACTGTAAATACGATCAGAAGTACCAGTTTTACAACCCAACGCTACATAACTATACCTTACGGTCATGTATTTTATTCGGATGCACAAACTTTAAACAGAATATGACATATTCAAAGATCCTGTACCCAACCAGGCGAGCAACTGCAAAGGGCAAGGAAGTGAGCACTGGTGACAAGGATTGTCCTGAGGAAGAATAAGAGGTTGGAGGAAGGTCTGGATTAAGCCTTCAGGGGGCCCAGGACACCCTCCACCTCATGTGAGGACCACGCCTTGGCTTAGCGTAACGTGTGTGTGTGTGTGTGTGTGTGTGTGTGTGTGTGTGTGTGTGTGTGTGTGTGTGTGTGTGTGTGTGCCTCCTCTCCCTCCCAGCACCTCATCACCTCTGCTCCTTAAATAAAATTATTATTATTATATGTTATATAATGTATTTAATGACCTTCTGCCCCTCTAATATATTTAATGATTCCCCCCCCCACCCCTTATATTTTTAATGATCTTCCCTTCTTCCCTCACCCCCCATATAAATTGTATTATGACTCACCCCTCCCCCACCCCATATCTTTGCGGCTCACTGACCTTTGTTGACTGGTGTGAGCTGTGTTCAGTTCAGTCCTATCAGAGAGTACCACGTTGTCAGGTAGCTTCAATTCAAGAGTCCAGCATCTGAATCCCCTCCTCATGGTCTTCTTGAAGGATGAAATGTCATGACGTCTCATCCACTAGTGTCAGTTGTGCAGCGTAGTATACTAGTCAATTACTGCTAAAAGAGGGGGAAAGCGAGCAAGCGTGACAGGTGCAGACAGACGGCTGCAGGTGTTGGGGACAAGTCTACTTCCCTACAAGCTCCGCCACCAGCAGCGGCTCTCCCGGTAGCTGTCTTACTGCTGCTAAGAGTGCTGCTGCTGCCAACAGAGCCTGGAGGTGAGCAGAATCCTCTCTGGAAAGCTTGAGTTAGGTTGGAACAGTTCTGCCAGGGGGACCTGGAGGTTCTTCGTATTTCTCTAAAGTCCTAGAGGATGCTGGGGACTCCGTAAGGACCATGGGGATAGACGGGCTCCGCAGGAGACATGGGAACTTTAAGAAAGACTTTCGTTCTGGGTGTGCACTGGCTCCTCTCTCTATACCCCTCTTCCAGACCTCAGTTTGATACTGTGCCCAGTGGAGACTGGGTGCTTTTCAGGAGCTCTCCTGAGCTTTCTGACAGAAAGTATTTTGTTAGGTTTTTTATTTTCAGGGAGCACTGCTGGCAACAGACTCCCTGCATCGAGGAACTGAGGGGAGAGAAGCAGCCCTACTCTCTGAGTTGCAAGGTCCTGCTTCTTAGGCTACTGGACACCATTAGCTCCAGAGGGATTGGTACGCAGGATCTCACCCTCGCCATCCGTCCCAGAGCCGCACCGCCGTCCCCCTCGCAGAGCCGGAAGATAGAAGCCGGGTGAGTATGAGAAGAAAAGAAGACTTCAGAGGCGGCAGAAGACTTCATGATCTTCACTGAGGTAACGCACAGCACTGCAGCTGTGCGCCATTGCTCCCATACACCTCACATACTCCGGTCACTGTAAGGGTGCAGGGCGCAGGGGGGGCGCCCTGGGCAGCAATATAAACCTCTTTTTGGCAAAAATATAACATATATACAGCTGGGCACTGTATATATGTATGAGCCCCCGCCAATTTTACAGTTTAAGCGGGACAGAAGCTTGCCGCCGAGGGGGCGGGGCTTCTCCCTCAGCACTCACCAGCGCCATTTTTTCTCCACAGCACCGCTGAGAGGAAGCTACCCGGACTCTCCCCTGCTTATACCACGGTAGACAAGAGGGTTGAAAAGAGAGGGGGGGGGCACATAATTCGGCGCAAATTACATACAGCAGCACTACTGGGTAAACATTAAGTTACTGTGTTATTCCTGGGTTATATAGCGCTGGGGTGTGTGCTGGCATACTCTCTCTCTGTCTCTCCAAAGGGCCTTGTGGGGGAACTGTCTTCAGAAAGAGCATTCCCTGTGTGTGTGGTGTGTCGGTACGCGTGTGTCGACATGTCTGAGGAAGAAGGCTATGTTAGAGAGGAGCGGGAGCAAATGAATGTGGTGTCTCCGCCGACACCTGACTGGATGGATATGTGGAATGTTTTAAATGCTAGTGTAAACTCATTGCACAAAAGATTAGACAAGGCTGAAGCTTTGGGACAGTCAGGGTCTCA
The DNA here is from genome assembly GCF_028390025.1 of Pseudophryne corroboree. Taxonomy (NCBI): domain Eukaryota; kingdom Metazoa; phylum Chordata; class Amphibia; order Anura; family Myobatrachidae; genus Pseudophryne; species Pseudophryne corroboree. The sequence continues at coordinate 571,143,788 of NC_086446.1, read as the reverse complement.
ACCCATGCCTGATCTTATGTCGCAGGGACCGTCAGGGTCTCATAAGCGCCCACTATCCCAGATTGTTGACACAGATACCGACACGGATTCTGACTCCAGTGTCGATTACGATGATGCAAAGTTACAGCCAAAATTGGCAAAATCCATTTGATATATGATTATGGCAATAAAAGATGTTTTGCACATCACAGAGGAACCCCCTGTCCCTGACAAGAGGGTACATATGTACAAGGAAAAGAAGCCTGAGGTAACCTTTCCCCCTCACACGAGCTGAACGAGTTATGTGAAAAAGCTTGGGAATCTCCAGATAAAAGACTGCAGATTTCCAAAAGGATTCTTATGGCGTATCCTTTCCCGTCAACGGATAGGTAACGATGGGAATCCTCCCCTAGGGTGGACAAAGCATTAACACGCTTATCCAAGAAGGTAGCCCTCCCGTCCCAGGATACGGCTACCCTCAAAGATTCTGCTGACCGCAAACAGGAGATTACCCTGAAGTCCATTTATACACATTCAGGTACCTTACTGAGACTGGCAATTGCGTCGGCCTGGGTGTGTAGTGCTGTAGCGGCATGGACAGATACCTTATCTGAGGGGATGGATACCCTAGATAAGGATACTATTTTATTGACCCTGGGGCATATAAGAGATACTGTCCTATATATGAGAGATGCTCAAAGAGACATTAGTCTACTGGGTTCTAGAATAAACGCTATGTCGATTTCTGCCAGAAGAGTCCTATGGACACGGCAATGGACAGGTGATGCCGACTCAAAAAGGCATATGGAGGTTTTACCTTACAGGGGTGAGGAATTGTTTGGGGAAGGTCTCTCGGACCTAGTCTCCACAGCTACAGCTGAAAAATCTAATTTTTTACCTTATGTTCCCTCACAGCATAAGAAAGCTCCGCATTATCAAATGCAGTCCTTTCGGTCACAAAGAAACAAGAAAGTGCGAGGTGCGGCATTTCTTGCCAGAGGTAGGGGCAGAGGAAAAAAGCTGCACAACACAGCTAGTTCCCAGGAACAGAAGTCCTCCCCGGCCTCTACAAAATCTACCGCATGACGCTGGGGCTCCACTGGCGGAGTCCGGCCCAGTGGGGGCACGTCTTCGGAGTTTCAGCCACATCTGTGTTCACTCCCAGGTGGATCCCCGGGCAATAGAAATTGTTTCTCAGGGTTACAAGCTGGAATTCGAAGAAGTGCCTCCTCGACGATTTTTCAAATCGGCCCTACCAACTTCTCCCCAGGAAAGGGAGATAGTGTTATATGCAATACAAAAATTGTATCTTCAACAGGTGGTGGTCAAGGTTCCCCTCCTCCAACAAGGAAAGGGATATTACTTGACCATGTTTGTAGTCCCAAAACCGGACGATTCGATCAGACCCATATTAAATTTGAAATCCCTGAACCTATACTTGAAAAGGTTCAAGTTCAAGATGGAATCGCTAAGAGCGGTCATCGCAAGCCTGGAAGGGGGGGATTTTATGGTGTCCCTGGACATAAAGGATGCATACCTTCATGTCCCCATTTATCCACCTCATCAGGCGTACCTCAGATTTGCGGTACAGGACTGTCATTACCAATTTCAGACGTTGCCGTTTGGTCTCTCCACGGCCCCGAGAATTTTCACCAAGGTAATGGCGGAAATGATGGTGCTCCTGAGCAAGCAAGGTGTCACAATTATCCCGTACTTGGACGATCTCCTCATAAAAGCGAGATCAAGAGAGCAGTTGCTGAACAGCGTATCACTTTCACTGAAAGTGTTACAGCAACACAGCTGGATTCTCAATATCCCGAATTCGCAGTTGGTTCCTACGACTCGTCTGTCTTTCTTGGGCATGATTCTGGACACGGACCAGAAGAGGGTTTATCTCCCGATAGAAAAGGCCCAGGAACTCATGACTCTTGTCAGGAACCTATTGAAACCAAAACAGGTGTCAGTGCATCACTGCACTCGAGTCCTGGGAAAGATGGTGGCATCATACGAGGCCATTCCCTTCGGCAGGTTCCATGCGAGGACTTTCCAATGGGACCTACTGGACAAGTGGTCCGGGTCACATTTACAGATGCATCGGTTGATCACCCTGTCCCCCAGGGCCAGGGTATCACTCCTGTGGTGGCTGCAGAGTGCTCACCTTCTAGAGGGCCGCAGATTTGGCATTCAGGGCTGGATCCTGGTGACCACAGACGCATGCCTCCGAGGTTGGGGAGCAGTCACACAGGGAAGAAATTTCCAAGGTCTTTGGTCAAGTCAAGAGACTTGTCTTCACATCAACATCCTGGAACTAAGGGCCATATACAACACCCTACGTCAGGCGGAGACCTTACTTCGCGACCAACCGGTTCTGATCCAGTCAGACAACATCACTGCAGTGGCTCATGTAAACCGCCAAGGCGGCACAAGGAGCAGAGTGGCGATGGCAGAAGCCACCAGAATTCTTCGCTGGGCGGAGAATCACGTAAGCGCACTGTCAGCAGTGTTCATTCCGGGAGTGGACAACTGGGAAGCAGACTTCCTCAGCAGACACGACCTACATCCGGGAGAGTGGGGACTTCATCAGGAAGTTTTCGCACAGATTACAAGTCGGTGGGAACTGCCACAGATAGACATGATGGCGTCCCGCCTCAACAAAAAGCTACAGAGGTTTTGCGCAAGGTCAAGAGACCCTCAGGCAGTAGCTGTAGACGCCCTAGTGACACCATAGGTGTTCCGGTCGGTCTATGTATTTCCTCCTCTTTCTCTCATACCCAAGGTGTTGAGGATAATAAGACAAAGAGGAGTGAGAACAATCCTCATTGTTCCAGATTGGCCACGGAGGACCTGGTATCCGGATCTGCAGGAAATGCTCACAGAAGATCCGTGGCCTCTTCCTCTAAGACAGGACCTGTTGCAGCAGGGGCCCTGTCTGTTCCAAGACTTACTGCGGCTGCGTTTGACGGCATGGCGGTTGAACGCCAGATCCTAGCAGAGAAAGGCATTCCGGTTGAGGTCATCCCTATGCTGATAAAGGCTAGGAAGGATGTAACGTCAAAACATTATCACCGTATATGGAGAAAATATGTTTCTTGGTGTGATGCCAGGAATGCTCCTACGTAAGAATTCCATCTGGGCCATTTCCTTCACTTCCTACAAACTGGAGTGAATTTGGGCCTAAAATTAGGCTCTATTAAGGTCCAGATTTCAGCCTTATCCATTTTCTTTCAAAAAGAATTGGCTTCTCTTCCAGAAGTTCAGACTTTTGTAAAAGGAGTGCTGCATATTCAGCCTCCTTTTGTGCCTCCGGTGGCACCTTGGGACCTTAACGTGGTGTTAAGTTTTCTAAAATCACACTGGTTTGAACCACTTAAAACGGTGGAGTTGAAATATCTCACGTGGAAGGTGGTCATGTTGTTAGCCTTGGCTTCTGCTAGGCGAGTTTCGGAATTGGCGGCTTTATCACATAAAAGCCCATATGTGGTTTTCCATATGGATAGAGCAGAGTTGCGGACCCGTCCTCAATTCCTACCTAAGGTGGTCTCATCCTTTCATATGAAACAACCTATTGTGGTGCCTGTGGCTACGCGTGATTTGGAGGATTCCGAGTTACTTGATGTGGTCAGTTCTTTGAAAATTTACGTGGCCAGGACGGCTAGAGTCAGGAAAACTGAAGCGCTGTTTGTCCTGTATTATTTTATTTATTTTATTAACAGTTTCTTATATAGCGCAGCATATTCCGTTGCGCTTTACAATTAGTATGCAACCAACAAGATTGGTACCCTTGCTTCAAAGCAGACTATTGCTCGCTGGATTTGTAACACGATTCAGCAAGCGCATTCTACGGCTGGATTGCCGTTACCGAAATCGGTCAAGGCCCATTCCACGAGGAAAGTGGGCTCTTCTTGGGCGGCTGCTCGAGGGGTCTCTGCACTACAGCTGTGTTGAGCTGCTACTTGGTCGGGTTCAAACACCTTTGCAAAATACTATAAGTTTGATACCCTGGCTGAGGAGGACCTCATGTTTGCTCAATCGGTGCTGCAGAGTCATCCGCACTCTCCCGCCCGTTTGGGAGCTTTGGTATAATCCCCATGGTCCTTACGGAGTCCCCAGCATCCTCTAGGACGTTAGAGAAAATAAGATTTTAAACCTACCGGTAAATCTTTTTCTCGTAGTCCGTAGAGGATGCTGGGCGCCTGTCCCAAGTGCGGACTACTTCTACAATACTTGTATATAGTTATTGCTTCAATAAGGGTTATGTTATAGTTGCATCGGTCCTGCACTGATGCTATGTTGTTTTTTCATACTGTTAACTGGGTAGTTTATCATAAGTTATACGGTGTGATTGGTGTGGCTGGTATGAATCTTGCCCTGGATTAACAAAATCCTTCCTCGTACTGTCCGTCTCCTCTGGGCACAGTTTCTCTAACTGAGGTCTGGAGGAGGGGCATAGAGGGAGGAGCCAGTGCAACCCAGAACTAAAGTCTTTCTTAAAGTGCCCATGTCTCCTGCGGAGCCCGTCTATCCCCATGGTCCTTACGGAGTCCCCAGCATCCTCTACGGACTACGAGAAAAAGATTTACCGGTAGGTTTAAAATCTTATTTTTTGACACATTTGTGCTTTAACCCAAGGGCCTAATTCATATTTGTACGCAAATGTTATTGTCATTTTCTAGGCTACAGAGCTGCTAATGTCAGCATGTGAAGCTGCGGTCCAGGAATGAAACGGATGCACACCAGAGCCATTGTAAACTCTTTTACGATTGCGTACACATTCGTGACCTATAAGCAAAAATGAGGAACATTGCGGATAAGGGTTCATCTATGGCTACCCAGACGGGACACAGCAGTAGCACGCAGGAGCTTGCAGCCATCAGCAGATACACGCCCTGAAAATGGTCATAACATGCCTGCGTTTTCTCATCCACTCCCCATTAACACCTCCAAATGGTCACTTCCTATCAATCACTTCTTCATGAAATCCTCATTGCGAGTGACATTGCAGCGGCCCCTTCGTACATGCACATTGCAATCGCAACACATGCACAATCTGACGATAATCGCTCTGTTGCATGATAATTTCCATTGTGTACAAACATGAATTAGGCCCATTATTCCTACCATTCCAGCAAGACAATGACCCAGACTATCTAGCAAAAGCACCATTGTATGGCTTAAATCTAAAAAATTATCCACCAATCCAATTATCTCAAGCAATTTTGCAAAGACGAATTAGTGTAAGTTGCTGAGTACTAATGGTTAAAGCTGGTGGACACTCACCCAATTAGGGGTCTATTTACTAAGGGGGTCATTTCGACCCGTTCGCACGCAGCGGTTCTTCGCTGCGGTGCGAATGGGTCAGAACTGCGGCGGCGCCCGCATTGCGCATGCAGGTCGTAGCCCAGCGACACCAGTCGTTAGGCAACAACGCCAGGACTTAGGGAAGTGATCGCAGGCCCGATCGCAAGAAGATTAACAGCGGGATGGAGAATCGGGGCGTCTACTCACCGTTTCCCGGGCGTGGTAAGGCAAACGCAGACGTGTCCAGGTGTTTGGAGGGCGGATGTCTGACGTCACAGCCGGGACCTTCATCGCTGGATCCATCGCACAGGGTAAGTAACTGCAAGGCTAGTCTTGTTTTACACAAAACTTTTTAGCATAGCAGGGCTGCACAAGCGATCGCAGCCCTGCTATGCCAAAATACACTCCTGCATAGGCGGCGTCTAGTTGATTGCACGAGCAGCAAAAAGTTGCTACGTGCGATCAACTCGGAATGACCACCTAAGCCCTGGACGGAGATAAAGTGGTTGGAGATAAAGTACCAGCCAATCAGCTCATAACTGTAATTTTTCAAACCCAGCCTGTAACATGGCAGTTAGGAGCTGATTGGCTGGTACTTTATCTCAATCCGAGGCTTAGAATATAGACCCCTGAGTCTCCTAGCTCTAATTGCAGTTAAAGGCCAAGTATAATAACAAGGGAAGTAACTATGTATCCAACTAATTTCTGTTTTACTCCTCATTGAAAATAGTTAAAGTTCCTTTTCTTATTGTTTCACATTACAGAGTATTTGATGTTGATATTAATGTTGGTCATTAGTAAATTGAAGAATAAAACCATTCTGATTTAATGCTGTAAGCAAATATAATGTTGCAAATCCCAATTGGAAAGGGGGGGTCATATTATAGCTACTGTGCATTAGATACTTGGATATTTAGAAAACAAATTGCAATGTCTGTAATGTTACAACACTGCATCCTTTCATTTGCGATCTCCAGGAAGCACATCTAGTGGTTCCTAGCATTTACACTAAGGAGCTAGCTTTCAGTCAGAAGCTGGGTATTCGACAGGGAACATCGGCCGTAATGGGGTGTAGTATGTTATGCCGGCGCTTGGGATCCCGGTGCGGGCCACGCTATTTATTCTCCCTCCAGGGGTGTATTGGACACCCCAAGAGGGAGAGTAGTTGTCAGTATGGTGAGCGCCGGGATCCCGACAGCCGGCATATCAAATGCCTCCAGCCATAATGTCCCGGCATGTGTCCAGCTCTGACCTAGTATACAGTATGTAAGGCCTTACAACATTAAAGAATATGACTGTTTATTACTTGTGTTACAGAGATTTTTTATATTGCTTTTAAAATATTATCATGCTTTTTAATATATGTAATACAGTTTTACTTTGTTTAGAGGTATACATTGTTTGCTAAAATGTTTGTGATTGTTTTCTTAAATATCTTATGTACACAGGGATTGTTTAACACAGCAGGAAATGCTGGAACAGGACCACAGCAGGTTCCACAAGAAGAGAGAAGGCAGGAGGGGCGCTCCCCTTTTACTGACATTAACCAGCAATTGGTGAACATGGGTTTTCCACGCTGGAATCTTGGAAGCCAAGTGGTAGAGCCAGTCATGTCTATTCTCTTCCTCTTCCTCATTCTAATGATGGGGGTCCGTGGCTTGCTCCTAGTTGGTTTAATATATTTTGTATCACACCTCAGCCAGCGGTAAGCATAGCACAGGCACATAGAAACTGGAAGATAAGAAAACAACTTTGTATGGTTATGAATAGCAGTGTCATAACTTTTTTAGTGGACCAATTCAGGATCTTCACAGAAGAGCCAACGTTCAGAACTTTAGTAGACTTCTAATGGATGTTGCGAACTGTGACCAACTAGTTTGCTGTAGGACCAATGATCAGTAATCTGAATATCAGAGAAGGTGACTTCTAGGAAGCTTGATTTTCAGTCATGTAATGAAATGGAGCCAGATAATTATACATTCCTACTCTCCCTATTTTACATTTACTCTCCCAACATTTGTATACTGAAATCAAAGTCTGCAACAATTGCATGCATGTATAACCATATCGTATAAAATGATTTTCTACCTACAATGAGCATTTTCATTGTTAGCAGTCAAGGTGTCTAATGTTTGAGTCATTATAGAAAAAGAAGCCAATCTTAATTCTTACATAAGTGATGTAATATAATGTAAAGTAATACCCCAAATTTATTTAAATAAATTCCTATTCTGTCCTACTAATAAAAATAATATATATATATATATATATATATATATATATGTATATATGTATATATATATAATCTCCAACAGAAAAACTCTGGCACGCCTGACGCCTAGACAGTTTCCTTGCTCCTGTTTTGCCAATACACTATTTTGTGGTTACAAGACTCTGAGTGCCGCCTCATCCTTTCCATATACAGTGGGGCAAAAAAGTATTTGGACAGCCACCGATTGTACAAGTTTACCCACTTAAAAAGATCAGAGAGGTCTGTAATTTCCATCATAGGTACACTTCAACTGTGAGAGACAGAATCCGAAAAAAAAACCCCAGGAAATCACATTGTATGATTTTGAAACAATTTACTTGTATATTCTTGTGGAATATAAATATTTGGACACCTACCAAGCAGCAAGATTTCTGGCTCTCACAGACCTTTTCTATCCTCCACTCGTTACCTGTATTAATGGCACCTGTTTGAACTGGTTATCTGTATAAAAGACACCTGTCCACACCCTCAAACAGTCAGACTGCTACCTCTCCACCATGGCCAAGACCAGAGAGCTGTCTAAGGACACCAAGGACAAAATTGTAGAGCTGCACAAGGCTGGGATGAGCTACTCGACAATAGGCAAGCAGCTTGGTGAGAAGAGATCAACTGTTGGCGCAATTATAAAAAAATGGAAGAAATACAAGATCACTGGCAATCTCCCTCGACCTGGTGCTGCATGCAAGAGCTCACCTCATGGGGTATCACATATCTTGAGAATGGTGAGGAAATCAGCTCAGAACTACACGGGGGGACCTGGTCAATAACTTCAAGAGAGCTGGGACCAGAGTCACAAAGGTTACCATTAGTAACACACTACGTCGTCATGGATTAAAATTCTGCAGCGCGCGAAAGGTCCCCCTGCTTAAGCCAGCACATGTCCAGGCCCGTCTAAAGTTTGCCAGTGACCATCTGGATGATCCAGAGGAGGATTGGGAGAATTTAATGTAGTCAGATGAGAGCAAAATCGAACTTTTTGGTATAAACTACACTCGCCGTGTTTGGAGGGAGAAGAATGATGAATAACATCCCAAGAACACCATACCCACTGTGAAGCATGGGGGTGGAAACATCATGCTTTTGGGCTGCTTTTCTGCAAAGGGGACAGTACGACAGATTCGTATTAAGGAGAGGATGAATGGGGCCATGTATCGTGAGATTTTGGGCAAAACCTCCTTCCCACAGTGAGAGCATTGAAGATGGAACGTGGCTGGGTCTTCCAGCATGACAATGACCCCAAACACACTGCCCGGGCAACTAAGGAGTGGCTCCGTAAGAAGCATTTCAAGGTCCTGGAGTGGCCTAGCCCGTCTCCAGACCTCAACCCAATTGAAAATCTGTGGAGGGAGTTGAAAGTCCGTGTTGCTCGGCGACAGCCCCAAAACATGACAGATCTAGAGAAGATCTGCATGGAAGAGTGGGCCAAAATTCCTGCTACAGTGTGTGCAAACCTGGTCAAGAACTACAGGAAACGTTTGACCTCTGTAATTGGCAACCGAGGTTATATTACAAAGTATTGAGTTAAACTTTATGATTGTCCAAATATTTATTTTCCGCAAGAATATACAAATAAATTGTTTAAAAAACATACAGTGTGATTTCCTAGGTTTTTTTTTTTTTTTTTCCAGATTCTGTCTCTCACAGTTGAAGTGTACCTATGATGGAAATTACAGACCTCTCTCATGTTTTTAAGTGGGTCAACTTCCACAATCCGTGGCTGTCCAAATACTTTTTTGCCCCACTGTGTATATATGTATGTGTGTGTGTGTGCGTGTGTGTATGTGTATATATATATATATATATATATATATATATTTATTTTGTATTTAAATAAATTCCTATTCTGTACTACTAATTAAAAATAAATATATATATATATATATATATATATACACACACACATACATAGATAGGTAGAGGTATAGGTAGATATATGCAAGTTTATGCATTTTGGGACTAAAAACAAACTTGCATTCTACATATTAAATGGGGAACGCCTAGGTGAAACAGAGTTGGAAAAAGATTTGGGGGTATTCATTGATAATAGGCTTAATAACCGTACACAATGTCAAAACGCAGTAAAGAAGGCAAGTAAGGTGCTAGCGTGCATAAAAAGGGGAATTGAGACAAGGGGTTAGGATGTAATCATGCCGCTGTATAAGACATTGTTATGTCCGCACCTGGAATATTGTGTTCAGTTTTGGGCACCATTGTATAAAAAAGACATTAGTGAACTCGAAAGTGTTCAAAGGCGAGCTACTAAATTGATTAAAGGCCTAGACGGACTGGACTATAAGGAAAGATTTACTAGGCTGAATATGTATACACTAGAAAAGAGGCGCCTAAGAGGAGATATTATTAATATCTTCAAATATGTAAAGGGACATCAAGAGTTATCAGAGGAATTATTTATTAAAAGAACACCGTTTAGGACACGTGGGCACTCGCTGCGACTAGAGGAGAGAAAGTTCCGAACACAACGGAGGAAAGGGTTCTTCACTGTTAGGGCAATCAGGATGTGGAATTCCCTGCCAGGGAAGGTGGTAATGGCGGACTCTGTAATTGGATTTAAAAAAGGATTGGATAAATTTCTGAATTAAAAAGCTATCCAAGGTTATAATACTTAAAATATCAACGTGGTTAATCCGGGGGTAACATGAGTTATAGTAGCTAACTAGTCATAAAACATTATTTAGCAAGTATGTAGAATCATCACAACTTAAAACAGGTTGAACACGATGGGCAATTTGCCTCTATTCAACCTCAAATACTATGTTACTATATATTAAATTGGTTCTCTTTTTATTTGTACTAGAGATACTATATAGAGCACAGTCTATGCTGGAGATACAGTATCTATCTACTGTTTATAGTGCTATGCAATTCACGCCATCAACGTAATCCGTTTTTGGTTTAACTTTTGCCTGCTATGCCTGGTGGCACTTCTCGCTAAATTGATATACCCCCTACAGATGTGTCCTCATACATGTAGCCTCAATACGCCATGCAGCGTGAAATGCCTGGGACAAGTGAGCCGCCAGATTCCGTGCACCTCTGCTAGCGTCAGGCGTCTTTTTTTTGTTGTTGCCAAAAATGCATCTTAGTTGAAATGCGATGCAACTAGGCTGCGCCAAGAGAGACTGACCATTAATTTAATGTGCGACACTCATATCTGTGTTTGGCTGAGTCTGTATATGAAGCATAGCAGAACTTGGCAAAGAAAAAGTACTGGCCGCTGCATCATAGCACTTCATATACAGATTCAGAGACTCAGTCACACTCAGATATTCATATGTTGCATATCAAATTAATCAGCACAGTCTCCTCAGATGTCCTAGTCACATCACATTGCTACGAAGACTCATTTTTGGCAAAAAAAAAGATGGCCGCAGCTAGCAGAGCTTCACGGATTATGCCTCTCCGCGAGGAACTATTTGGCGCAACTGCAGCAATGATGCAGTAGGACAAATCAGTATTGATCTATCTAACAGGCAGCTGTTGTTAGTAACAACAAACAAAATTGGGCGCCAATGGTTGCATTGGATGGTAGCCGCACGTTCCTAGGGCCTGGTTTCTCTGACCCCAAATAAATATATCAAAAGAAGGAAAGAATGGAACTGCGCATATCATCCAAAATGAGACATTTATTCAATATCACAATATAAAACATAAAGATTAAAAGGAAAAAAGTTCCCCCAATTACTGTCCGGTATAGCAATAAAATTGCTATTTTATATATTCAGTAATTCCTATGTTGTGATCCTGTGGCGAAAATGAGGCTTGGTTGTAACTGAGGACGGAGGTCATTGAAAACCTCCGTTCCATGCAAGATGATAAGGAGGCTTGGAGCACGGCGGGTGTGCGCGCGCAGGACCGGAACAGAGAGACTATGCTGGCATTTAAGCGTGTGAAATACAGAGAGGCTCCATACACACTGAGGAAGCCGCTGAGGTCAGATCAAAGCGGAGAAACGCGTATGTGGATGACCGTGAGTTTACAGCCGGCCGGCTCAACTGTTGAATAAGGACATCTCTGTGGGCATAATTGCTTGTGGTATGCATAATTGCATGGTGCTATACTAACATCCTGGCACTCGGACCCCAGTGCTAAGGGGACTAGAGAATGTGCTCCCATATCCGTGTGCTTCACTAATTGCCTGCTATCAGAGACTGCCTATTAACAAATATTCCTGCTTTAATAAGACTAACAAACACAAGCTCACACTGCTGTTCTGTCTTTGCACCAAATAATCCTTGAGACATTTTTGCTACTCTATAAAACCCCGGTTGTGCAGGGGTAGAACAACTGAAGTACAAATACATCTTTGCTGCTTATTGAAATAGTCCCATGGACATTTGATATATATGTAACATTGCAGGGACGCCTGCTGTTGTTATATAAGTCACCTGTGAATAGATACAAGAATTAGACTAATAATTTTAGGTGGTAGAGAGTATAACATTGTGATATATGTGCTTGTTGTATGATAGGAATTACTGAATATATAAAATAGTAATTTTATTGCTATACCGGCCGGTAATTGGGGGAACTTTTTTCCTTTTAATCTTTGTTTTATATTGTGATATTGAATAAATGTCTCATTTTGGATGATATGCGCAGTTCCATTCTTTCCTTCTTTTGAGCTGTTGTTAGTGCTTGACCTCAACATGGGCTGTTCATATTTTGATCAAAACATTTAAGCTTGTAACCCAGCGTTAAGCTTCCCCATCAGTTTTTTTTGTAAGTAATTGCCAAGAAATTAACAGATATTTTTGATTTTGCAAACATGCACACTTCTATTATAGAATGTGCATATATTGACATAAAAAACTGAATAGGGACAAGCTTGTTATCCTGCATGTAGTAAATTGTTGGGCACGATTGCACATAAATACACTGCATCTTTACATTTCTTTCCTGCTTCATAAATAACTTCTAGTGACAAGTCACTTAGCTGTGAGGTGCCACAATAGCCTCTCACGAAAATAGATTTCTCTGACGTCCTAGTGGATGCTGGGAACTCCGTAAGGACCATGGGGATTAGCGGCTCCGCAGGAGACTGGGCACAAAAGTAAAGCTTTAGGACTACCTGGTGTGCACTGGCTCCTCCCCCTATGACCCTCCTCCAAGCCTCAGTTAGATTTTTGTGCCCGGCCGAGAAGGGTGCACATTAGGGGCTCTCCTGAGCTTCTTAGTGAAAGTTTAGGTTTTTTATTTTCAGTGAGACCTGCTGGCAACAGGCTCACTGCATCGAGGGACTAAGGGGAGAAGAAGCGAACTCACCTGCGTGCAGAGTGGATTGGGCTTCTTAGGCTACTGGACACCATTAGCTCCAGAGGGACCGAACACAGGCCCAGCCTCGGAGCTCGGTCCCAGAGCCGCGCCGCCGGCCCCCTTACAGAGCCAGAAGCAAGAAGAGGTCCGGAAAAATCGGCGGCAGAAGACATCCTGTCTTCACCAAGGTAGCGCACAGCACTGCAGCTGTGTGCCATTGCTCCTCAGAACACTTCACACTTCGGTCACTGAGGGTGCAGGGCGCTAGGGGGGGGCGCCCTGAGCAGCAATAAAAACACCTTGGCTGGCGAAAATACATCACATATAGCCCCCAGGGCTATATGGATGAATTTTAACCCCTGCCAGATTCCACAGAAAAACGGGAGAAAAGGCCGCCGAGAAGGGGGCGGAGCCTATCTACACTAAGGAGCTAGCTTTCAGTCAGTAGCTGGGTATTCGACAGGGAACATCGGCCGTAATGGGGTGTAGTATGTTATGCCGGCGCTTGGGATCCCGGTGCGGGCCACGCTATTTATTCTCCCTCCAGGGGTGTATTGGACACCCCAAGAGGGAGAATAGTTGTCAGTATGGTGAGCGCCGGGATCCCGACAGCCGGCATATCAAATGCCTCCAGCCATAATGACCCGGCATGTGTCCAGCTCTGACCTAGTATACAGTATGTAAGGCCTTACAACATTAAAGAATATGACTGTTTATTACTTGTGTTACAGAGATTTTTTATATTGCTTTTAAAATATTTTCATGCTTTTTAATATATGTAATACAGTTTTACTTTGTTTAGAGGTATACATTGTTTGCTAAAATGTTTGTGATTGTTTTCTTAAATATCTTATGTACACAGGGATTGTTTAACACAGCAGGAAATGCTGGAACAGGACCACAGCAGGTTCCACAAGAAGAGAGAAGGCAGGAGGGGCGCTCCCCTTTTACTGACATTAACCAGCAATTGGTGAACATGGGTTTTCCACGCTGGAATCTTGGAAGCCAAGTGGTAGAGCCAGTCATGTCTATTCTCTTCCTCTTCCTCATTCTAATGATGGGGGTCCGTGGCTTGCTCCTAGTTGGTTTAATATATTTTGTATCACACCTCAGCCAGCGGTAAGCATAGCACAGGCACATAGAAACTGGAAGATAAGAAAACAACTTTGTATGGTTATGAATAGCAGTGTCATAACTTTTTTAGTGGACCAATTCAGGATCTTCACAGAAGAGCCAACGTTCGGAACTTTAGTAGACTTCTAATGGATGTTGCGAACTGTGACCAACTAGTTTGCTGTAGGACCAATGATCAGTAATCTGAATATCAGAGAAGGTGACTTCTAGGAAGCTTGATTTTCAGTCATGTAATGAAATGGAGCCAGATAATTATACATTCCTACTCTCCCTATTTTACATTTACTCTCCCAACATTTGTATACTGAAATCAAAGTCTGCAACAATTGCATGCATGTATAACCATATCGTATAAAATGATTTTCTACCTACAATGAGCATTTTCATTGTTAGCAGTCAAGGTGTCTAATGTTTGAGTCATTATAGAAAAAGAAGCCAATCTTAATTCTTACATAAGTGATGTAATATAATGTAAAGTAATACCCCAAATTTATTTAAATAAATTCCTATTCTGTCCTACTAATAAAAATAATATATATATATATATATATATATATATATATATATATATATATATATATATAATCTCCAACAGAAAAACTCTGGCACGCCTGACGCCTAGACAGTTTCCTTGCTCCTGTTTTGCCAATACACTATTTTGTGATTACAAGACTCCGAGTGCCGCCTCATCCTTTCCATATACAGTGGGGCAAAAAAGTATTTGGACAGCCACCGATTGTACAAGTTTACCCACTTAAAAAGATCAGAGAGGTCTGTAATTTCCATCATAGGTACACTTCAACTGTGAGAGACAGAATCCGGAAAAAAAACCCAGGAAATCACATTGTATGATTTTGAAACAATTTACTTGTATATTCTTGTGGAATATAAATATTTGGACACCTACCAAGCAGCAAGATTTCTGGCTCTCACAGACCTTTTCTATCCTCCACTCGTTACCTGTATTAATGGCACCTGTTTGAACTGGTTATCTGTATAAAAGACACCTGTCCACACCCTCAAACAGTCAGACTGCTACCTCTCCACCATGGCCAAGACCAGAGAGCTGTCTAAGGACACCAAGGACAAAATTGTAGAGCTGCACAAGGCTGGGATGAGCTACTCGACAATAGGCAAGCAGCTTGGTGAGAAGAGATCAACTGTTGGCGCAATTATAAAAAAATGGAAGAAATACAAGATCACTGGCAATCTCCCTCGACCTGGTGCTGCATGCAAGAGCTCACCTCATGGGGTATCACATATCTTGAGAATGGTGAGGAAATCAGCTCAGAACTACACGGGGGGACCTGGTCAATAACTTCAAGAGAGCTGGGACCAGAGTCACAAAGGTTACCATTAGTAACACACTACGTCGTCATGGATTAAAATTCTGCAGCGCGCGAAAGGTCCCCCTGCTTAAGCCAGCACATGTCCAGGCCCGTCTAAAGTTTGCCAGTGACCATCTGGATGATCCAGAGGAGGATTGGGAGAATTTAATGTAGTCAGATGAGAGCAAAATCGAACTTTTTGGTATAAACTACACTCGCCGTGTTTGGAGGGAGAAGAATGATGAATAACATCCCAAGAACACCATACCCACTGTGAAGCATGGGGGTGGAAACATCATGCTTTTGGGCTGCTTTTCTGCAAAGGGGACAGGACGACAGATTCGTATTAAGGAGAGGATGAATGGGGCCATGTATCGTGAGATTTTGGGCAAAATCTCCTTCCCACAGTGAGAGCATTGAAGATGGAACGTGGCTGGGTCTTCCAGCATGACAATGACCCCAAACACACTGCCCGGGCAACTAAGGAGTGGCTCCGTAAGAAGCATTTCAAGGTCCTGGAGTGGCCTAGCCAGTCTCCAGACCTCAACCCAATTGAAAATCTGTGGAGGGAGTTGAAAGTCCGTGTTGCTCGGCGACAGCCCCAAAACATGACAGATCTAGAGAAGATCTGCATGGAAGAGTGGGCCAAAATTCCTGCTACAGTGTGTGCAAACCTGGTCAAGAACTACAGGAAACGTTTGACCTCTGTAATTGGCAACCGAGGTTATATTACAAAGTATTGAGTTAAACTTTATGATTGTCCAAATATTTATTTTCCGCAAGAATATACAAATAAATTGTTTAAAAAACATACAGTGTGATTTCCTAGGTTTTTTTTTTTTTTCCAGATTCTGTCTCTCACAGTTGAAGTGTACCTATGATGGAAATTACAGACCTCTCTCATGTTTTTAAGTGGGTCAACTTCCACAATCCGTGGCTGTCCAAATACTTTTTTGCCCCACTATGTATGTATGTATGTATGTATGTATGTATGTATGTGTGTGTGTGTGCGTGTGTGTATGTGTGTGTATATATATATATATATATATATATATATATATATATATTTATTTTGTATTTAAATAAATTCCTATTCTGTACTACTAATTAAAAATAAATATATATATATATATATATACATATATATACACACACATACATAGATAGGTAGAGGTATAGGTAGATATATGCAAGTTTATGCATTTTGGGACTAAAAACAAACTTGCATTCTACATATTAAATGGGGAACGCCTAGGTGAAACAGAGTTGGAAAAAGATTTGGGGGTATTCATTGATAATAGGCTTAATAACCGTACACAATGTCAAAACGCAGTAAAGAAGGCAAGTAAGGTGCTAGCGTGCATAAAAGGGAATTGAGACAAGGGGTTAGGATGTAATCATGCCGCTGTATAAGACATTGTTATGTCCGCACCTGGAATATTGTGTTCAGTTTTGGGCACCATTGTATAAAAAAGACATTAGTGAACTCGAAAGTGTTCAAAGGCGAGCTACTAAATTGATTAAAGGCCTAGACGGACTGGACTATAAGGAAAGATTTACTAGGCTGAATATGTATACACTAGAAAAGAGGCGCCTAAGAGGAGATATTATTAATATCTTCAAATATGTAAAGGGACATCAAGAGTTATCAGAGGAATTATTTATTAAAAGAACACCGTTTAGGACACGTGGGCACTCGCTGCGACTAGAGGAGAGAAAGTTCCGAATGCAACGGAGGAAAGGGTTCTTCACTGTTAGAGCAATCAGGATGTGGAATTCCCTGCCAGGGAAGGTGGTAATGGCGGACTCTGTAATTGGATTTAAAAAAGGATTGGATAAATTTCTGAATTAAAAAGCTATCCAAGGTTATAATACTTAAAATATCAACGTGGTTAATCCGGGGGTAACATGAGTTATAGTAGCTAACTAGTCATAAAACATTATTTAGCAAGTATGTAGAATCATCACAACTTAAAACAGGTTGAACACGATGGGCAATTTGCCTCTATTCAACCTCAAATACTATGTTACTATATATTAAATTGGTTCTCTTTTTATTTGTACTAGAGATACTATATAGAGCACAGTCTATGCTGGAGATACAGTATCTATCTACTGTTTATAGTGGTATGCAATTCACGCCATCAACGTAATCCGTTTTGGATTTAACTTTTGCCTGCTATGCCTGGTGGCACTTCTCGCTAAATTGATATACCCCCTACAGATGTGTCCTCATACATGTAGCCTCAATACGCCATGCAGCGTGAAATGCCTGGGACAAGTGAGCCGCCAGATTCCGTGCACCTCTGCTAGCGTCAGGCGTCTTTTTTTTGTTGTTGCCAAAAATGCATCTTAGTCGAAATGCGATGCAACTAGGCTGCGCCAAGAGAGACTGACCATTAATTTAATGTGCGACACTCATATCTGTGTTTGGCTGAGTCTGTATATGAAGCATAGCAGAACTTGGCAAAGAAAAAGTACTGGCCGCTGCATCATAGCACTTCATATACAGATTCAGAGACTCAGTCACACTCAGATATTCATATGTTGCATATCAAATTAATCAGCACAGTCTCCTCAGATGTCCTAGTCACGTCACATTGCTACGAAGACTCATTTTTGGCAAAAAAAAAGATGGCCGCAGCTAGCAGAGCTTCACGGATTATGCCTCTCCGCGAGGAACTATTTGGCGCAACTGCAGCAATGATGCAGTAGGACAAATCAGTATTGATCTATCTAACAAGCAGCTGTTGTTAGTAACAACAAACAAAATTGGGCGCCAATGGTTGCATTGGATGGTAGCCGCACGTTCCTAGGGCCTGGTTTCTCTGACCCCAAATAAATATATCAAAAGAAGGAAAGAATGGAACTGCGCATATCATCCAAAATGAGACATTTATTCAATATCACAATATAAAACATAAAGATTAAAAGGAAAAAAGTTCCCCCAATTACTGTCCGGTATAGCAATAAAATTACTATTTTATATATTCAGTAATTCCTATGTTGTGATCCTGGGGCGAAAATGAGGCTTGGTTGTAACTGAGGACGGAGGTCGTTGAAAACCTCCGTTCCATGCAAGATGATAAGGAGGCTTGGAGCACGGCGGGTGTGCGCGTGCAGGACCGGAACAGAGAGACTATGCTGGCATTTAAGCGTGTGAAATACAGAGAGGCTCCATACACACTGAGGAAGCCGCTGAGGTCAGATCAAAGCGGAGAAACGCGTATGTGGATGACCGTGAGTTTACAGCCGGCCGGCTCAACTGTTGAATAAGGACATCTCTGTGGGCATAATTGCTTGTGGTATGCATAATTGCATGGTGCTATACTAACATCCTGGCACTCGGACCCCAGTGCTAAGGGGACTAGAGAATGTGCTCCCATATCCGTGTGCTTCACTAATTGCCTGCTATCAGAGACTGCCTATTAACAAATATTCCTGCTTTAATAAGACTAACAAACACAAGCTCACACTGCTGTTCTGTCTTTGCACCAAATAATCCTTGAGACATTTTTGCTACTCTATAAAACCCCGGTTGTGCAGGGGTAGAACAACTGAAGTACAAATACATCTTTGCTGCTTATTGAAATAGTCCCATGGACATTTGATATATATGTAACATTGCAGGGACGCCTGCTGTTGTTATATAAGTCACCTGTGAATAGATACAAGAATTAGACTAATAATTTTAGGTGGTAGAGAGTATAACATTGTGATATATGTGCTTGTTGTATGATAGGAATTACTGAATATATAAAATAGTAATTTTATTGCTATACCGGCCGGTAATTGGGGGAACTTTTTTCCTTTTAATCTTTATGTTTTATATTGTGATATTGAATAAATGTCTCATTTTGGATGATATGCGCAGTTCCATTCTTTCCTTCTTTTGAGCTGTTGTTAGTGCTTGACCTCAACATGGGCTGTTCATATTTTGATCAAAACATTTAAGCTTGTAACCCAGCGTTAAGCTTCCCCATCAGTTTTTTTTTGTAAGTAATTGCCAAGAAATTAACAGATATTTTTGATTTTGCAAACATGCACACTTCTATTATAGAATGTGCATATATTGACATAAAAAACTGAATAGGGACAAGCTTGTTATCCTGCATGTAGTAAATTGTTGGGCACGATTGCACATAAATACACTGCATCTTTACATTTCTTTCCTGCTTCATAAATAACTTCTAGTGACAAGTCACTTAGCTGTGAGGTGCCACAATAGCCTCTCACGAAAATAGATTTCTCTGACGTCCTAGTGGATGCTGGGAACTCCGTAAGGACCATGGGGATTAGCGGCTCCGCAGGAGACTGGGCACAAAAGTAAAGCTTTAGGACTACCTGGTGTGCACTGGCTCCTCCCCCTATGACCCTCCTCCAAGCCTCAGATTTTTGTGCCCGGCCGAGAAGGGTGCACATTAGGGGCTCTCCTGAGCTTCTTAGTGAAAGTTTAGTTTTAGGTTTTTTATTTTCAGTGAGACCTGCTGGCAACAGGCTCACTGCATCGAGGGACTAAGGGGAGAAGAAGCGAACTCACCTGCGTGCAGAGTGGATTGGGCTTCTTAGGCTACTGGACACCATTAGCTCCAGAGGGACCGAACACAGGCCCAGCCTCGGAGCTCGGTCCCAGAGCCGCGCCGCCGGCCCCCTTACAGAGCCAGAAGCAAGAAGAGGTCCGGAAAAATCGGCGGCAGAAGACATCCTGTCTTCACCAAGGTAGCGCACAGCACTGCAGCTGTGCGCCATTGCTCCTCAGCACACTTCACACTTCGGTCACTGAGGGTGCAGGGCGCTAGGGGGGGGCGCCCTGAGCAGCAATAAAAACACCTTGGCTGGCGAAAATACATCACATATAGCCCCCAGGGCTATATGGATGAATTTTAACCCCTGCCAGATTCCACAGAAAAACGGGAGAAAAGGCCGCCGAGAAGGGGGCGGAGCCTATCTACACTAAGGAGCTAGCTTTCAGTCAGAAGCTGGGTATTCGACAGGGAACATCGGCCGTAATGGGGTGTAGTATGTTATGCCGGCGCTTGGGATCCCTATTTATTCTCCCTCCAGGGGTGTATTGGACACCCCAAGAGGGAGAATAGTTGTCAGTATGGTGAGCGCCGGGATCCCGACAGCCGGCATATCAAATGCCTCCAGCCATAATGTCCCGGCATGTGTCCAGCTCTGACCTAGTATACAGTATGTAAGGCCTTACAACATTAAAGAATATGACTGTTTATTACTTGTGTTACAGAGATTTTTTATATTGCTTTTAAAATATTTTCATGCTTTTTAATATATGTAATACAGTTTTACTTTGTTTAGAGGTATACATTGTTTGCTAAAATGTTTGTGATTGTTTTCTTAAATATCTTATGTACACAGGGATTGTTTAACACAGCAGGAAATGCTGGAACAGGACCACAGCAGGTTCCACAAGAAGAGAGAAGGCAGGAGGGGCGCTCCCCTTTTACTGACATTAACCAGCAATTGGTGAACATGGGTTTTCCACGCTGGAATCTTGGAAGCCAAGTGGTAGAGCCAGTCATGTCTATTCTCTTCCTCTTCCTCATTCTAATGATGGGGGTCCGTGGCTTGCTCCTAGTTGGTTTAATATATTTTGTATCACACCTCAGCCAGCGGTAAGCATAGCACAGGCACATAGAAACTGGAAGATAAGAAAACAACTTTGTATGGTTATGAATAGCAGTGTCATAACTTTTTTAGTGGACCAATTCAGGATCTTCACAGAAGAGCCAACGTTCGGAACTTTAGTAGACTTCTAATGGATGTTGCGAACTGTGACCAACTAGTTTGCTGTAGGACCAATGATCAGTAATCTGAATATCAGAGAAGGTGACTTCTAGGAAGCTTGATTTTCAGTCATGTAATGAAATGGAGCCAGATAATTATACATTCCTACTCTCCCTATTTTACATTTACTCTCCCAACATTTGTATACTGAAATCAAAGTCTGCAACAATTGCATGCATGTATAACCATATCGTATAAAATGATTTTCTACCTACAATGAGCATTTTCATTGTTAGCAGTCAAAGTGTCTAATGTTTGAGTCATTATAGAAAAAGAAGCCAATCTTAATTCTTACATAAGTGATGTAATATAATGTAAAGTAATACCCCAAATTTATTTAAATAAATTCCTATTCTGTCCTACTAATAAAAATAATATATATATATATATATATATATATAAATAATCTCCAACAGAAAAACTCTGGCACGCCTGACGCCTAGACAGTTTCCTTGCTTCTGTTTTGCCAATACACTATTTTGTGATTACAAGACTCCGAGTGCCGCCTCATCCTTTCCATATACAGTGGGGCAAAAAAGTATTTGGACAGCCACCGATTGTACAAGTTGACCCACTTAAAAAGATCAGAGAGGTCTGTAATTTCCATCATAGGTACACTTCAACTGTGAGAGACAGAATCCGGAAAAAAAAAAACCCAGGAAATCACATTGTATGATTTTTAAACAATTTACTTGTATATTCTTGTGGAATATAAATATTTGGACACCTACCAAGCAGCAAGATTTCTGGCTCTCACAGATCTGTTACTTCTTTATGAAGCTCTTCTATCCTCCACTCGTTACCTGTATTAATGGCACCTGTTTGAACTGGTTATCTGTATAAAAGACACCTGTCCACACCCTCAAACAGTCAGACTGCTACCTCTCCACCATGGCCAAGACCAGAGAGCTGTCTAAGGACACCATGGACAAAATTGTAGAGCTGCACAAGGCTGGGATGAGCTACTCGACAATAGGCAAGCAGCTTGGTAAGAAGAGATCAACTGTTGGCGCAATTATAAAAAAAATGGAAGAAATACAAGATCACTGGCAATCTCCCTCGACCTGGTGCTCCATGCAAGAGCTCACCTCATGGGGTATCACATATCTTGAGAATGGTGAGGAAATCAGCTCAGAACTACACGGGGGGGACCTGGTCAATAACCTCAAGAGAGCTGGAACCACAGTCACAAAGGTTACCATTAGTAACACACTACGTCGTCATGGATTAAAATTCTGCAGCGCGCGAAAGGTCCCCCTGCTTAAGCCAGCACATGTCCAGGCCCGTCTAAAGTTTGCCAGGGACCATCTGGATGATCCAGAGGAGGATTGGGAGAATTTAATGTAGTCAGATGAGAGCAAAATCGAACTTTTTGGTATAAACTACACTCGCCGTGTTTGGAGGGAGAAGAATGATAAATGGCATCCCAAGAACACCATACCCACTGTGAAGCATGGAGTGGAAACATCATGCTTTGGGGCTGCTTTTCTGCAAAGGGGACAGGACGACAGATTCGTATTAAGGAGAGGATGAATGGGGCCATGTATCGTGAGATTTTGGGCAAAACCTCCTTCCCACAGTGAGAGCATTGAAGATGGAACGTGGCTGGGACTTCCAGCATGACAATGACCCCAAACACACTGCCCGGGCAACTAAGGAGTGGCTCCGTAAGAAGCATTTCAAGGTCCTGGAGTGGCCTAGCCAGTCTCCAGACCTCAACCCAATTGAAAATCTGTGGAGGGAGTTGAAAGTCCGTGTGCTCGGCGACAGCCCCAAAACATGACAGATCTAGAGAAGATCTGCATGGAAAAGTGGGCCAAAATTCCTGCTACAGTGTGTGCAAACCTGGTCAAGAACTACAGGAAACGTTTGACCTCTGTAATTGGCAACCGAGGTTATATTACAAAGTATTGAGTTAAACTTTATGATTGTCCAAATATTTATTTTCCGCAAGAATATACAAATAAATTGTTTAAAAATCATACAGTGTGATTTCCTAAGTTTTTTTTTTTCCAGATTCTGTCTCTCACAGTTGAAGTGTACCTATGATGGAAATTACAGACCTCTCTCATGTTTTTAAGTGGGTCAACTTCCACAATCCGTGGCTGTCCAAATACTTTTTTGCCCCACTGTGTATATATGTATATGTGTGTGTGTGTGTGTGTGTATATGTATGTATGTATATATATATATATATATATATATATATATATATATATATATATAGTATTTAAATAAATTCCTATTCTGTCCTACTAATAAAAAAAAAAAAAAAAATATATATATATATATATATATATATATATATACACACACATACATACATAGATAGGTAGAGGTATAGGTAGATATTTGCAAGTTTATGCATTTTGGGACTAAAAACAAACTTGCATTCTACATATTAAATGGGGAACGCCTAGGTGAAACAGAGTTGGAAAAAGATTTTGGGGTATTTATTGATAATAGGCTTAATAACTGTACACAATGTCAAAACGCAGTAAAGAAGGCAAGTAAGGTGCTAGCGTGCATAAAAAGGGGAATTGAGACAAGGGGCTAGGATGTAATCATGCCGCTGTATAAGACATTGTTATGTCCGCACCTGGAATATTGTGTTCAGTTTTGGGCACCATTGTATAAAAAAGACATCAGTGAACTCGAAAGTGTTCAAAGGCGAGCTACTAAATTGATTAAAGGCCTAGACGGACTGGACTATAAGGAAAGATTTACTAGGCTGAATATGTATACACTAGAAAAGAGGCGCCTAAGAGGAGATATTATTAATATCTTCAAATATGTAAAGGGACATCAAGAGTTATCAGAGGAATTATTTATTAAAAGAACACAGTTTAGGACACGTGGGCACTCGCTGCGACTGGAGGAGAGAAAGTTCCGAACGCAACGGAGGAAAGGGTTCTTCACTGTTAGGGCAATCGGGATGTGGAATTCCCTGCCAGGGAAGGTGGTAATGGCGGACTCTGTAATTGGATTTAAAAAAGGATTGGATAAATTTCTGAATTAAAAAGCTATCCAAGGTTATAATACTTGAAATATCAACGTGGTTAATCCGGGGGTAACATGAGTTATAGTAGCTAACTAGTCATAAAACATTATTTAGCAAGTATGTAGAATCATCACAACTTAACAGGTTGAACACGATGGGCAATTTGCCTCTATTCAACCTCAAATACTATGTTACTATATATTAAATTGGTTCTCTTTTTATTTGTACTAGAGGTACTATATAGAGCACAGTCTATGCTGGAGATACAGTACCTATCTACTGTTTATAGTGGTATGCAATTCACGCCATCAACGTAATCCGTTTTGGATTTAACTTTTGCCTGCTATGCCTGGTGGCACTTCTCGCTAAATTGAGTTACCCCCTACAGATGTGTCCTCATACATGTAGCCTCAATACGCCATGCAGCGTGAAATGCCTGGGACAAGTGAGCCGCCAGATTCCGTGCACCTCTGCTAGCGTCAGGCGTCTTTTTTTTTTGTTGTTGTTGCCAAAAATGCATCTTAGTCGAAATGCGATGCAACTAGGCTGCGCCAAGAGAGACTGACCATTAATTTAATGTGCGACACTCATATCTGTGTTTGCCTGAGTCTGTATATGAAGCATAGCAGAACTTGGCAAAGAAAAAGTACTGGCCGCTGCATCATAGCACTTCATATACAGATTCAGAGACTCAGTCACACTCAGATATTCATATGTTGCATATCAAATGAATCAGCACAGTCTCCTCAGATGTCCTAGTCACATCACATTGCTACGAAGACTCATTTTTGGCAAAAAAAAGATGGCCGCAGCTAGCAGAGCTTCACGGATTATGCCTCTCCGCGAGGAACTATTTGGCGCAACTGCAGCAATGATGCAGTAGGACAAATCAGTATTGATCTATCTAACAGGCAGCTGTTGTTAGTAACAACAAACAAAATTGGGCGCCAATGGTTGCATTGGATGGTAGCCGCACGTTCCTAGGGCCTGGTTTCTCTGACCCCAAATAAATATATCAAAAGAAGGAAAGAATGGAACTGCGCATATCATCCAAAATGAGACATTTATTCAATATCACAATATAAAACATAAAGATTAAAAGGAAAAAAGTTCCCCCAATTACAGGCCGGTATAGCAATAAAATTACTATTTTATATATTCAGTAATTCCTATGTTGTGATCCTGGGGCGAAAATGAGGCTTGGTTGTAACTGAGGATGGAGGTCGTTGAAAACCTCCGTTCCATGCAAGTTGATAAGGAGGCTTGGAGCGCGGCGCACGGCGGGTGTGCGCGTGCAGGACCGGAACAGAGAGACTATGCTGGCATTTAAGCGTGTGAAATACAGAGAGGCTCCATACACACTGAGGAAGCCGCTGAGGTCAGATCAAAGCGGAGAAACGCGTATGTGGATGACCGTGAGTTTACAGCCGACCGGCTCAACTGTTGAATAAGGACATCTCTGTGGGCATAATTGCTTGTGGTATGCATAATTGCATGGTGCTATACTAACATCCTGGCACTCGGACCCCAGTGCTAAGGGAACTAGGGAATGCGCTCCCATATCCGTGTGCTCCACTAATTGCCTGCTATCAGAGACTGCCTATTAACAAATATTCCTGCTTTAATAAGACTAACAAACACAAGCTCACACTGCTGTTCTGTCTTTGCACCAAATAATCCTTGAGACATTTTTGCTACTCTATAAAACCCCGGTTGTGCAGGGGTAGAACAACTGAAGTACAAATACATCTTTGCTGCTTATTGAAATAGTCCCATGGACATTTGATATATATGTAACATTGCAGGGACGCCTGCTGTGTTATATAAGTCACCTGTGAATAGATACAAGAATTAGACTAATAATTTTAGGTGGTAGAGAGTATAACATTGTGATATATGTGCTTGTTGTATGATAGGAATTACTGAATATATAAAATAGTAATTTTATTGCTATACCGGCCGGTAATTGGGGGAACTTTTTTCCTTTTAATCTTTGTTTTATATTGTGATATTGAATAAATGTCTCATTTTGGATGATATGCGCAGTTCCATTCTTTCCTTCTTTTGAGCTGTTGTTAGTGCTTGACCTCAACATGGGCTGTTCATATTTTGATCAAAACATTTAAGCTTGTAACCCAGCGTTAAGCTTCCCCATCAGTTTTTTTTTGTAAGTAATTGCCAAGAAATTAACAGATATTTTTGATTTTGCAAACATGCACACTTCTATTATAGAATGTGCATATATTGACGTAAAAAGCTGAATAGGGACAAGCTTGTTATCCTGCATGTAGTAAATTGTTGGGCACGATTGCACATAAATACACTGCATCTTTACATTTCTTTCCTGCTTCATAAATAACTTCTAGTGACAAGTCACTTAGCTCTGAGGTGCCACAATGGCCTCTCACGAAAATAGATATTGCGCTAATGAAAATTTTCTGCATTTTTACTCACATCTTTGAGGTACAAGCAAAAAAGAGTGGAAATCATAACCCATGATGCAGTTAGTAGAATTATCCAGCTAATGTCTGCAAACCAGCAAGCATGGAAAGCATGTCATGGGTATTTGGACCTTCGACTTCCATCTTTGCTAATATTATGTAATATGCTTTGCGTGATAACATGTTATAGTAAGCCCTAGCACTGTTATCTGATTTTGCACATAGCAACAATTTGCAGGTTCAGCAAACTCCTAAGAGACCAGGCTCCAGACAAAGCCATTTCTGGTTTCACAGCTAATGTTGAGCATAAAGGGGGACATTTATTAAGCAGTGATAAGAGTGGTGAAGTTGCCCCATCAACCAATCGGCAGCTCTGTATAATTTTAGAGTATGCAAATTATAGATGTTATTTCAGTGCTAATTGATTGCCATGGGCACTTCTCCACCTGCTCACTTCTCCGCTCTTATCACTGCTTAGTAAATGTTCCCCTTTATCTAGCAACGTGGCTAATGGTTAGAGCTCTACTTGCCATCATGGCTAATTTGCAGAATCAAAAGGTTTTAGATTGAACTCTTATTCACTCTATGTAATCATTATAGTGACATCCCATGGGGTCTATTTACTAAGCCTTGTATGGAGATCAAATGAATGGAGATAAAGTACCAGCCAACCAGCTCCTGTCATTTTTCAAACCCAGCCTGTGACATGTGTAAATGCTGATTTACATACAGGACTAAAAGAAACGCTTTAAAAAGACATTTCATACACTTTAAATTAAGCCGCTGCAGCCGCTATACTTAATCCGCAATCTACGTACTTATTACACCATTAGCGTACAGAGTCCCGTACTGTGTACGGACTTTGTGTACAAACGCCGCGCTGGCTGTACAAAGTACACACAGCGCGTACACACCCAAAGTTACACAGTGAACACTTAACAGATATGCATGCGATAGTAATACACTTTAAACCTCAGCAGGGAAAGGAAAACACGACACCAGATTTGTATTTAAACTGCTGGGTTCCGACATCACAGCATATTATTACTGAAAGGGGGTTACAATCACAAAGCAATACAATACAATAGAATAATGGCTACAGTCAATGGTACATACTTGTTTGAATTTTGCCGCGCTACCCAGTCTGGTCCTCGGTCATCTAGATAGATAACTTTGTGAGTCTTGAGTGAGAGAGAGACCAGGCCTGCAGCTGGCTCCTTTTATATAATCTTCCAAAACTTAACACAATGGATACTGTAATCTCTTTGGCCATTGGACACAGGGATTGTCATTTACAGTACAGGAGAGGTCATAGGTTGGTTTGAATAGGTGGGCGATGTCTGTTCAAGATGCACTTGTGGGTGGTCTCCTCTGGGTTCCCGCCGCATACCTAATGTACAGTAAATACAGTTTATATCTATATTCTGCTCCTGCACATAACTATTCGCAGGAACTTGCGATCTTCTGCAAACCAACACCGGAATATTACCCTTAAAATACCCTACAGCTGGATACCAAACACCACCTTATAACCTTGTTCTGTCCCCTCCTATCCTGTAAAGGTGAATCCCTTTGTTCTGATACCATTTAAACTGTTGTAACTTGCTGGTGTGATGCAGGGAGACTACGTGTACATTGTGCACTATTTGGATTTAATATGTAATGTGTTTTGATAGCTTTTCCATGCGTCCACAAACTCTACCGTAAATACTCATACCACACGCTAATGCGCAGGACAGCGGGAGCGACCATACGCAAATTGCGAATATGCGCACGCACGGCAGAACAAGTACACGCACGGAGGCCATCTGTGTGTAGTTTGTACGTGATGTGTGTACTGCAATATTTTTCGACTTCAACAGTCCACCCTTTGGCAGTCACCAATAACTGCCACTACCTAATCAATAAACAGAAAAATATCTATACAATATCTACAGAAGCTTGGATGGTCAAGGGAGAGTTGTAGGTGGGAAATATATGACCTAGTGGAATAGTAAAAGCATGTATGTATGAATCCATGTCTGAGGGGCATGTATCATCGTGCCATATATGTTCTACATAAGCTTCGAGGTATTGCGAAGTATACATTAAATCCTTCTCATCCCGTATTAAGGGTCTGTAAATGGGCTAACAAACACTACCGAGCTCTCTTTGGCTTCTTATTCCAACAAATGGGGTGCACATTTAGTTGATGATACATGGAGGGGGAAACATGTGAGTGCTAGTATATGTGGATATCACCTGTCGACTATGTGTGCCATTAACTGGAGGTTGCAGAGATGAAGAAAAGACACATATATAAAATACCCGTATATACTCGAGTATAAATCGACCCGAATATAAGCCGAGGCACCTAATTCTACCACAAAAACCTGGGAAAACTTATTGACTCGAGTATAAGCTTAGGGTGGGAAATGCAGCTCTAGCCGTACACAGCCCTCAGTGCCAGATATGCCCTCATACTGCCAGATATGCCCCCACAGTGCCAGATATGCCCTCATGCTGCCAAATATGCCCCACAGTGCCAGATATGCCCTCATGCTGCCAAATATGCCCCATAGTTCCAAATGTGCCAGATATGCCCTCATGCTGCCAGATATGCCCCTCATGCTGCCACATATGCCCCACAGTGCCAGATATGCCCTCATGCTGCCAGATATGCCCTCATGCTGCCAGATATGCCCCACAGTGCCAGATATGCCCTCATGCTGCCAGATATGCCCTCATGCTGCCAGATATGCCCCTCATGCTGCCACATATGCCCCTCATGCTGCCACATAT
The DNA here is from genome assembly GCF_028390025.1 of Pseudophryne corroboree. Classification (NCBI taxonomy): domain Eukaryota; kingdom Metazoa; phylum Chordata; class Amphibia; order Anura; family Myobatrachidae; genus Pseudophryne; species Pseudophryne corroboree. The sequence continues at coordinate 571,114,472 of NC_086446.1, read as the reverse complement.
GCCCCTCATGTTGCCACATATGCCCCTCATGCTGCCACATATGCCCCCTCCCCAAGTGCCAAATATGCTCCCCCAGTGCCTGTTACTTACCCCTCCGTCGATCCCGCGCTGTCTTCTGAAGGAGGGACATGGAGCGCACAGCGCGCGCCTCTCCTGTGTCCCTCCTGCATCTCCGGCGGCCGCAGTGGGTCTATTAAAGGAAGTGCCGGTTCGTGATCAGAGGTCACGAACGGGTACTTCCTTTAATAGACCCGCCGGAGATGCAGGAGGGACACAGGAGAGGCGCGCGCTGTGCGCTCCGTGTCCCTCCTTCACACTGCACTGCCACTGACTCGAGTATAAGCCGAGGTGGCTTTTTCAGCACAAAAAGAAGTGCTGAAAAAGTCGGCTTATATTCGAGTATATACGGTACATTCACATAAACATTTTGGGTAGGGCTGATGTCTTTTCCGGATGGATGTATCTGGGCAGAGGGGGAGACAAAAGAAAAACGGGTGAAAGAAACAGGCCATGAAATTCATTTGCAATCCTTATCATAACACTGTCTCTATGGATTTGTCGTAAATTAAATCTGCTATAACAGCGCCCTCGCTCCTTAGACTCATCAAATTTGTGCCGTGCTTGCGCCGCATTAGAATTTGAACACACCTAAATATCGAACCAATAATTATGACGACTCCCAGGATACAAATGAGAAACTTCCCAACACTCATAATGACATTCTGAGCCCACTCTCCTAAACCTGAGAACCATTTGCGTGGGTTCAACCATGAGACCCAGCCGGTCAGTTCATTACTCACAGTCGCTAAGGTAAGGTTGTGCTTCCTCCTGAACTCCCACTTCAACTGCAAGATATCGTCCATCTTTTGATCGATGATCTCCGTTGGGTCGTCAGTGCTGTTCGTAATATAAATACAGCACTTCACACCATATTGAGTTGCCAGAGTAACACAGTACCCACCTGTCACGGCTGTGACATAATTAAGGACCATTCTGTGCTGAGTCAGTTCCTTCTTGTAAGCTTGTAACTCCCTTCCCATATACCTGAAGGTGTCCTCATACATCCTCAGTGATATTATCTATTAAGTTCGCTAGCGCATGGATATACCTATAATTTATAGTTCCTCTGGCAGTACGGGTAATGTCTAATGCGAGAAAGAACTGAATCCCGGTGGATTTGTGGATCAAATCAGAGGCTGCGTGCTCTGCCCTATCTATGTGGTGTCTCTTGATGATGTGTTCGTAGTGAGTATGAGTATAAGGAGCCTGAGCACTGTGGTGAACGTCTTTCATTTTATCATGGGTTATGGTCATGACCTCTGGTAGTACTCTCCCAATATAACACAATCCCTCTGAGCTCGGGGCAAGCCACTTGTACGCCTTCCTCCCACATATGAAATAGACATCATCTGGGAGAACATAGGGGACAAAATATAACATCACCATATTACAAATTTCCAAGTAAAGAAACCAGTCCCTAGTTCTCCCATCTGCTCAGTACAAGTATCGGGCTGGATGATATGAGCACAATACCCTGGCGATACTTTTCCAACCCACATGGTCTTCCTTCCACGAGTATGCCTATACCGGAAATACCTCCCACTGTTGGCTATTTGGCGTACAAGTTCAGAGTCTATGGGTATCCTATCAGCTCTGTATGAAAAGGTCATTGTCTGGTTATTCCACGTCACTTCCCAATTTCCCGGTTTTCGGTAATTGGAAATATTAAAACACAATAAGGACCTGTCTACATGATACTGGTGGAGCTTCAAACTAGGGGGCCTAGAGATATTGAATTTCTTGTCCACCGGTCTCCCACCCCGCAATTCGAGTACCTCATCTATTGCTAAAGTCTATGGTACTAATCCTGACTTACTCTGACCTTGAGGTACTTGTGAGCACACCCAGCATTCTGTCTGGTTTAAGACCTTACCCAATAGTGAGTGGTAATCACTCAACGGATGGCGGTCCATGTTGATATTAAGGTTGGACTGACATCTCTGGATGCACCCCTCCTCTACTATATTCTCACAATTCCTACAAATACAATATTCATCAGACAATAACCCCTCACAGTGCCTCCGAGCTCCCTGACTACCAGAGCGCTTACTGATGCCAGCCTTTACTAAAGTGATGTGCTGCTTCTGAGATCCTACAACTTCGTACTCTCCATCAGAACCCATTCCAGATCCCTGCTCGACCTCTCTGGGACCCTCACCAAAACAAACTGTCCTGATCAAAACCAGAATTACTAACAGAACCCTAAACGCAGTCTCTGGTGATCGATCCATTTCGTTAGGGGAAAGGAGGAAAATAAGAAGGAGAAAAGAAAGGAAAATGCAGGGGGAGGTGAAAAAAGAAAAATGGTACGACAACCGTTCTAGATCTTGTTACTCTCTGTGCTCAGATGCCCTTCAACAGTCCTGCCACTCAACTTTTCCGGAACAGACACTCCAGTGATACGAGATTCTCTACACTCTGCTCTTTGTCACGAGTACTCTCCGGGTCAGCGACCTTCTTGCAGTGGGACGAGTGGACCCAAGTCTCTCTTTCGGCAACCTTCAATGCTGTCGTGCTGGTTAACAAGACTTGGTATGGTCCTTCCCACCTGTCTATGAGGCATCCTGAGCGTAAGAAATTTCAAATCATCACATAATCCCCAGGCTCAATGTCATGACAATTACTGTTCGGTAGGTCAGGGATCACCAGCTTTAAATTTCTTTGTCGATTTCTCAGCTGCTGGCTCATCCCAACCAAATATTTCACAGTCACTTCATTATTACATTTCAAATCATCCTGGGGGTCTATCATTACATGAGGTTGTCGACCAAAAAGAATTTCAACGGGTGATAAGTTAACGGGAGACCTGGGAGTGGTTCTGATGCTGTAAAACACTAGTGGCAAAGCTTCTGGCCACGACAATCCAGTTTCAGCCATTAATTTACTCAGCTTGTTCTTAATAGTGCTGTTCACTCTCTCTACCTTTGCACTCGCCTGTGGACGGTACGGAGTATGCAGCTTGCTATTAATTGCCATCAGTTTGCACATGACCTGAAAGACTTCACCTGTAAAATGGGTACCCCTGTCACTTTCAATTATTCTAGGGATACCATATCTACACACAAATTCCTGCACCATTTTCTTTGCAGTGAACTTAGCAGTATTTGTGGCAGCAGGGAACGCTTCTACCCAGTTGGAAAATACATCAATACAAACCAACACATATTTTAATCACATAGATGTTAGTAACAGATAAGTTTGTAGAAGCAAAGAGGATTTTATAAAATTTGACAACTGGATTGGGCACTATGGGGAAGTGATTCTCTACTGTCTATACCCCTAAAAAAATTCTGTGTGTCTTATCTCTACTGGGACTATCCCAGCCATCAATCCAGTGTCCTGTCCATCCTAAGTTCATAGGGAACCCGGTATCTGTGAGATAATTTTCTCTACCTGTGATGGACATGCATCTAGAACAGTGAAATGCAACATTAGTCTCCGTGGGTATCCAACATACTTTTGTGCTTCCTGGGCGGGAGCACAGTATATGTATATCATCTCTAACAAAACTCCTGTTATGTTAATCAGGGGCCATTTCTGCTAGAGAGAGAAGCAAAAGTTTAGAGGCCTCCTTTTAACCCAAGCAAGTTCTGTCAAAAGGGTAAAGTTGCATTTATTCTGTTCGTCCCATTAATCGAATCTGTGTTTTCTATATGGCTCGTGATTCCTTACTATATGTCCCTTGATCCCGTCTATGTGTTTAATACTGTGGCTTGTTTTCTCTGTCTAGGGGTCTATATTGACTATGTGTTCTACTATACCTACAATCTCTGGTAAAATGCCCTTCCTTCCTACAAGTGTAACATATCCTAGGTCTTTTCCTACTATCCGGGGTTTGGGGTTTAGGTTGATGAGGCTTTGCTGCAAGAGCCTGTAGACTTATTGTCATCAGCTTCTCCTCCTGCTGTTTTCTACACCTAGCAATATTCTTATGATGTTCAATTGCGCATGCTCTAAGACAAGCTACTGTGGCCCCTCTCCAATTAGGCAAAGATGCTTGTACCCTGTCCCTAACTGCCTTATTGAGTCTGTTCATTAGCACAGAGACAGCCACTTCCCTATAATTCGCATCGTTCCCTGTATCTGATTCCTCAATGTATCTATCCATTATTTGCAGGGCCCGATGGAAATATTCAGATGCCATTTCATTTTCCCTCTGTTTTATGGAGAAAATTCTTCTCCACTTAACAGTAATGGGGAAATACAACTCTAGTTGCCTATTAATTTGTTCTATATTCTCCTGATTGTTTCCGTCAGTCATAGGACTATCCGACTCAAACCTACAATCAGTGATACATTTTTGGGTGTCAATATTAGGGGGTAGGCACGCTTTTAAAAATATCCGCCAATCTTATTAACTGGTTCATAAGCATTACCCAGATCTCTGATAAATTTTTGACATCTGGCTAAATACTTCCGGGGATCGGGGAATTCTGAAATGATTGACCGCAGCTCAGCTCTGGACCACGGGCAATACATTGCATTATTCCTGGTGAGGATTACTCCTTGACTATCGGTTCCCCCATTGGGAGTTACTATTTCCAAGACAAGATGTAATCCTACCATTCCGTTTCTAATCTGTTTACTGTAGGGTGCTGTTGTATCTGTGCAGTGACCCGTCTCACACTTACCGGTAGCTGTGACCTCACCAGTTCTTTCAGTGGGGAACACTGGTACTGCTCTAACTGGATGGACAGGCCCCACCTGACTTTCCTGCAAAGCGACTGCCTGAATAAGAGCTGTGATTTGGCTGGATCCTTCATCTTCCTGTGACCTATGACCTTGAAAAGACTTCAAAACAGGATACAACTTGCAAAGGTTAGGGTTAATACATTGCTCTTGCATACTACTATCATTTACAGATGTACCATTGATTGTAGCCATCTTATTCCCTTCGACCTGTGTCGGTAATGGTGGGTTCGTGTCTCCATTCCTGCTAAATTTGGAACCTGCTTTACGAGTTTGTTCCATTTGCATCTCCCCCTCCTGCTGCCATAAATTTAAACAATCGTTATGTCTAATCCTTTGTTTTCTGGATTTAAAAAGACATTTTACTGCTTACATTCTGCAGCACCTCGGGTTCAAAGCTGCCCACCTTAGGGAATGGTACCCTATCTTTGTCAGTCATACGTAACCATTCATTGCAAAAAGCCTCCGTGTGTGATCCATACTTTTCACACATAATAAACCTTGCTGATCCTTTCGGTCGCAATTCTTCAGCCTGAACCCTAGCTACCAAACACCCACTGCTTGTGCAATTGGATCCCATCGCGGATTTATTGCAAATAAACGCAATCTCCAATGCACACCGCAGATAGACGGTGAAAGACACCTAGCGCTTTCACTCGCTCCTCCGCTGAGTACCACGACTCACTCCAATAGTGACCACCGCGTACCCAGTGGGGCCCTATCTAGTTTCTATTTACTGGAAGTTGTTAGGAATGACTTACCTTTTCCAGTAAATATCTGCCGCTGGAGATTTTCCTGAGAGAGACCAGCGAAAACTCCCTAAACTCTTATACACAAATCACGCTTGCGTATGCTCTATACAGCGCTAATGATACCGCAATTCTACGCAAAAAGCTCGTTAAAGGGGTATCAAGTTGAGCTATATATCACACCCACAAACGCGCGGTCCAATCGCACAGCGTATAGGTACTTGTTACCTTTCTGCCGTACAACCACGAGTCGATGTACAAACTACGACCCTCAGCTCGGAGCGTAACAAAAAACCTTTTTACTTCAATACTACACAATGCATAATTCCCTATTACGCTCCTCTGCAAATCTCCTCACGATTTGCGTATTTCAATCTATATTAACGTGAGTCAGCCGCCTCACGCCACCAAGCCACCACTTACTTGGTGTACCACGGGACCCGATTTCCGGGGTTCAAATCCACTCTCTCCTACGTTCGCTCACTCAAATACACTTTGGTTTTTCTGTACAGAAAATTTTAATTCATTCAGATAGGCAGCTTTACCCCAGAGGCAATACAGTTTAAACAAAAGTTTTATACTAATCTGCTTTAGAAACCAGGTAGTTTTGTGCTATTGTAACCTGGCTACTGTCCCACCTTTGAACTAAACGACACTATTGTGTAATTTGTACTTATCGCCCGCACTTCTTACGCACTTTGCGTAAACACGCGACCGTGCGTGTCTTTTTACGCTGCTTGCGTAGTCCTGTACTTTGTCCGAGACACGTGTACAAAACCGTGTGTCTGCAGTAAAACAAATCCCACAACTTCTATAAATGTGAGCAATGCTAACTATAATCGCTCACTTAACACAACACCCAGTTTTTTCTGTATAAACCTTTACAACCAGGCCAGACAGAGTTTGTGTCTATACACTTACTTCCTTAAACACTTATTTTTTTTTTTTTTAACTATATAGCAACAAATATCTCCGGTTTCACACAGATCTAAATGAAATTAGCAATCTGAGTTTTATGGCAACAATGTGAGAGGGTATGCAAAGTATGGGTGCCTTTTGTGTACGCTATTGTGTACGCTATTTGGCGCCAAAAAAATTCACAAATTTTTAAATAGCTTTTTTCCTGTTGTATTACGGGTTCTACCAGCACCTCTGCAAACCATACAGAGCAAACGTCATCTAATCAGCACACAAGTAGGGTTTTTAGTGCATCCATCGACCACGAAAAGGTTACGTAGGATACTTTCTTTCAGCCCTTTGCTGATAGATTAAGTCTGCTATGACCTGTTAGGCTGTGAGTATGTGGAAAATCGGACGATGCCCCAATTGTAAACGCTGATTTACATACAGGACTAAAAGCAACACTTTAAAAAGACATTTCATACACTTTAAATGAAGCTGCTGCGGCCGCTATACTTAATCCACAATCTACGTACTTATTACACCATTAGCGTACAGAGTCCCGTACTGTGTACGGACTTTGCGTACAAACGCCGCGCTGGCTGTACAAAGTACACACAGCGCGTACACACGCAAATTTAAACAGTGAACCCTTAACAGATATGCATGCGATAGTAATACACTTTAAACCTTAGCAGGGAAAGGAAAACACGACACCAGATTTGTATTTAAACTACTGGGTTCCGACACCACAGCATATTATTACTGAAAGGGGGTTACAATCACAAAGCAATACAATACAATAGAATAATGGCTACAGTCAATGGTACATACTTGTTTGAATTTCGTCGCGCTACCCAGTCTGGTCCTCGGTCATCTAGATAGATAACTTTGTGAGTCTTGAGAGAGAGAGAGAGACCAGGCCTGCAGCTGGCTCCTTTGATATAATCTTCCAAAACTTAACACAATGGATACTGTAATCTCTTTGTCCATTGGACACAGGGATTGTCATTTACAGTACAGGAGAGGTCATAGGTTAGTTTGAATAGGTGGGCGATGTCTGTCCAAGATGCACTTGTGGGTGGTCTCCTCTGCGTTCCTGCCGCATACCTAATGTACAGTAAATACAGTTTATATCTATATTCTGCTCCTGCACATAACTATTCGCAAGAATGTGTGATCTTCTGCAAACCAACACTGGAATATTACCCTTAAAATACCCTACAGCTGGATACCAAACACCACCTTATAACTTTGTTCTGTCCCCCCTATCCTGTAAAGGTGAATCCCTTTGTTCTGATACCATTTAAACTGTTGTAACTTGCTGGTGTGATGCAGGGAGACTATGTGTACATTGTGCACTATTTGGATTTAATATGTAATGTGTTTTGATAGCTTTTCCATGCGTCCACAAACCCTACCGTAAATACTCATACCACGCGCTAATGCGCAGGACAGCGGGAGCGACCATACGCAAATTGCATCCACATAAAATATACTGATACAGCTGCATCCACATAAAACACACTGAAAAAGTCTCATCTACATAAATGACATTGAAAAAGCTGCATCCACATAAAATATACTGATACAGCTTCATCCACATGAAATACATTGAAAAAGCCTCATCTACATAATTTACATTGAAAAAGCTTCATCCACATACAATATACTGATATAGCTGCATCCACATAAAATACACTGAAAAAGCCTCCTCTACATAAATTACATTGAAAAAGCTGCATCCACATAAAATATACTGATACAACTGCATCCACATAAAATACACTGAAAAAGCCTCATCTACTTAAATGACATTGAAAAATCTGCATCCACATAAAATATACTGATACAGCTGCATCCACATAAAACACATTGAAAAAGTCTCATCTACATAAATGATATTGAAAAAGCTGCATCCACATAAAATATGCTGATACAGCTTCATCCACATAAAATACACTGAAAAAGCCTCATCTACATAAATTACACTGAAAAAGCTGCATCCACATAAAATATATTGATATACCTGCATCCACATAAAATATACTGATACAGCTGCATCCACATAAACTACACTGAAACAATAAATGCATCCATAGAATACACTCCAGCCCTTTACATTTCACTCCAGTCCTTTTACGTGTCATTTTAGGTCCCTTGTGTCACTACAAACTCTCATGTGTTACTGCAGCCAGACCCCTTCAGTATCACTCCAGCCCCCCCCTCCCAGGTGTCACTCCAACCTCATTGTGCGCTCCACCCTCGCAATGTGTCACTCTAGCCTCCCCCTTGTGTCACTCCAAATACCTAATTAGTCACTCCATCCCCTCTTTGTCACTCTATCCCCCTTATTTGTCACACCGCCCCTCCCCCCATCATGTGTCGCTACAGCCCCTTCATTTGTAACTCCAGACGCCTCATGTGTCAGTCACTTAAGCCAGCATCCCCCCCCATGTCATTCAAGGCCTGTCATGTGTCACTCCAGCAAGTATACCGGACAGTGTAATCCCCCCCATGCCAGCACGCCACACATAGCAACTCATTGCTCTGCCCTGTCTCGTGCATGCACAGTATGATATTTGTAGCATGGAAATCAGCAGGGATTTACGGGGGATGCAGTCTGTTTACCTCCAATCAAAATCCCGACGTTCAAAATCCCGACACCAATTGACCGATGGTCAAAATTCCGACAAGGTCAAAATCCTGACGGACAAAATACCGACATTTAAAATACCGACATGTAAAATGCCGACAGGTCAAAATACCGACATGAGTTTTCCATGATTTTTTTCATTGAAACCGACTTGTTCATACTTTACTATCCCAGTGGACCTGGAGGGGGAATATAATAGTGTGCCCGAAGCATGGCGAGCGCAGCGGTACACTTTATATGGCGTCCATGTTGACTTATGTCGATATACACACACAAAACAACAAAAAATGCATGTCGGTATTTTGACCTGTCGGCATTTTACATGTCGGTATTTTGACCTTGTCGGTATTTTAAATGTCGGTATTTTGTCCATGTCGGGATTTTGACCTTGTCGGGATTTTGACCATCGGTCAATTGGTGTCGGGATTTTGAACGTCGGCATTTTGATTGGAGGTATTTCATACCGATCCCATTTACGGGAATTGTGCCAGGTTCCCTGACGAAGCTTAGCCACCCTACTCCGTCCCTCCTGCTTCTTTTAATCACGGTGTCTTTGGCCAAGCAGCAACATTACGCTGGCGGCAATGTAGATGCGGGAAGAGCAAAGAGCAAAGATCCATAATACTTCAGTTCACTGACTAGAAGTATGGTGGTACATAATATTATAGTATTATTGACAACTGCCATCAGCCCTGGTTACAAGAGGCATTGTAGATTTTGCAACAGAGAGATTTGTAAAGTAAAGCTAGTCCAACTATTTAAAACTAATGGAATAGTGAACTTATTATCTGTCCAACCTGGTGTTGCTATAATTGCAGGAATCTCTCAAGTTGGATGTCTACCTTTGGGCAGGAAGTAGTCCTATATGACAGAAGTTTCATTCTTATTCCACTTATGAACTTTGTGCTGTGCCAATGGATGTTCGTGGCTTTTGCACTGGTCATGTACACTTTCACAGATGCGTTCCCTGGTTGTCATGTGGAAAGTCTCTACCTTGCTGTTGGACTTCACAAAGAGAATTTCTCTTACGTCCTAGAGGATACTGGGTCCACGTTAGTACCATGGAGTATAGACAGGTCCACTAGAAGCCTTGGGCACTTTAAGAAGTCAATAGTGTGCACTGGCTCCTCCCTCTATGCCCCTCCTACCAGACTCAGTTTAGAAAATGTGCACAGAGGAGCCGGTCACGCTTGGGAAGCTCCTGAAGAGTTTTCTGCATTTATTTTCTGTTTTATTGTTTTCAGGCAGGTCTGGTTGCAACAGACTGCCTGCTTCGTGGGACTTAGGAGGGGGAATAGCCCAACCTCCCTAGGGTTAATGGTCCCGTTCCCCGCTGACAGAACACTGAGCTCCTGAGGGTCTTATTCGCAAGCCTCACCACGGCGAGCGTACAGACCCGCAGCACACCGCCACCCCTAATAGAGCCAGAAGAGTGGTGAGTAGGTGGCCGGCGTCCCGGTTAGCAGGTCGCCGGCTGTGATGGCGGCATGAGGGTAGGAGCACAGCGCTGCATGCACGCTGCGCTCCAGGCTTCAGGTACACTGTAGTGTCTGCTGTGAGGGGTGGCTGGAGCCACATCTATTACTTGCAAAACTGGCACTATTAGAGGGGTTCTGATCCCCTATTGACATGCTTCCACACCTCAGCCAGTATAAAGACCGGGAAGACCGTGCACCATTACAGGGGTGGGGCCTTCACTATGAGCGGATCCAGCAGCTCACCAGCGCCATTTTCTCTCTGCAGCTTTACACGGGCAGCCTGTCAGGCTGCATATACATCCTCCTTTTGTGCCACCTGTGGCACCTTGAAGTGGTGTTACAGTTTTTTATGTTTGAACTAGAGATGAGCGCCTGAAATTTTTCGGGTTTTGTGTTTTGGTTTTGGGTTCGGTTCCGCGGCCGTGTTTTGGGTTCGAACGCGTTTTGGCAAAACCTCACCGAATTTTTTTTGTCGGATTCGGGTGTGTTTTGGATTCGTGTGTTTTTTTCAAAAAACACTAAAAAACAGCTTAAATCATAGAATTTGGGGGTCATTTTGATCCCAAAGTATTATTAACCTCAAAAACCATAATTTACACTCATTTTCAGTCTATTCTGAATACCTCACACCTCACAATATTATTTTTAGTCCTAAAATTTGCACCGAGGTCGCTGTGTGAGTAAGATAAGCGACCCTAGTGGCCGACACAAACACCGGGCCCATCTAGGAGTGGCACTGCAGTGTCACGCAGGATGTCCCTTCCAAAAAACCCTCCCCAAACAGCACATGACGCAAAGAAAAAAAGAGGCGCAATGAGGTAGCTGTGTGAGTAAGATTAGCGACCCTAGTGGCCGACACAAACACCGGGCCCATCTAGGAGTGGCACTGCAGTGTCACGCAGGATGGCCCTTCCAAAAAACCCTCCCCAAACAGCACATGACGCAAAGAAAAAAAGAGGCGCAATGAGAAAGCTGTGTGAGTAAGATTAGCGACCCTAGTGGCCGACACAAACACCGGGCCCATCTAGGAGTGGCACTGCAGTGTCACGCAGGATGTCCCTTCCAAAAAACCCTCCCCAAACAGCACATGACGCAAAGAAAAAAAGAGGCGCAATGAGGTAGCTGACTGTGTGAGTAAGATTAGCGACCCTAGTGGCCGACACAAACACCGGGCCCATCTAGGAGTGGCACTGCAGTGTCACGCAGGATGTCCCTTCCAAAAAACCCTCCCCAATCAGCACATGATGCAAAGAAAAAGAAAAGAAAAAAGAGGTGCAAGATGGAATTGTCCTTGGGCCCTCCCACCCACCCTTATGTTGTATAAACAAAACAGGACATGCACACTTTAACCAACCCATCATTTCAGTGACAGGGTCTGCCACACGACTGTGACTGATATGACGGGTTGGTTTGGACCCCCCCCAAAAAAGAAGCAATTAATCTCTCCTTGCACAAACTGGCTCTACAGAGGCAAGATGTCCACCTCATCTTCACCCTCCGATATATCACCGTGTACATCCCCCTCCTCACAGATTATCAATTCGTCCCCACTGGAATCCACCATCTCAGCTCCCTGTGTACTTTGTGGAGGCAATTGCTGCTGGTCAATGTCTCCGCGGAGGAATTGATTATAATTCATTTTAATGAACATCATCTTCTCCACATTTTCTGGATGTAACCTCGTACGCCGATTGCTGACAAGGTGAGCGGCGGCACTAAACACTCTTTCGGAGTACACACTTGTGGGAGGGCAACTTAGGTAGAATAAAGCCAGTTTGTGCAAGGGCCTCCAAATTGCCTCTTTTTCCTGCCAGTATAAGTACGGACTGTGTGACGTGCCTACTTGGATGCGGTCACTCATATAATCCTCCACCATTCTATCAATGTTGAGAGAATCATATGCAGTGACAGTAGACGACATGTCCGTAATCGTTGTCAGGTCCTTCAGTCCGGACCAGATGTCAGCATCAGCAGTCGCTCCAGACTGCCCTGCATCACCGCCAGCGGGTGGACTCGGAATTCTGAGCCTTTTCCTCGCACCCCCAGTTGCGGGAGAATGTGAAGGAGGAGATGTTGACAGGTCGCGTTCCGCTTGACTTGACAATTTTGTCACCAGCAGGTCTTTGCACCCCAGCAGACTTGTGTCTGCCGGAAAGAGAGATCCAAGGTAGGCTTTAAATCTAGGATCGAGCACGGTGGCCAAAATGTAGTGCTCTGATTTCAACAGATTGACCACCCGTGAATCCTTGTTAAGCGAATTAAGGGCTGCATCCACAAGTCCCACATGCCTAGCGGAATCGCTCCCTTTTAGCTCCTTCTTCAATGCCTCCAGCTTCTTCTGCAAAAGCCTGATGAGGGGAATGACCTGACTCAGGCTGGCAGTGTCTGAACTGACTTCACGTGTGGCAAGTTCAAAGGGCATCAGAACCTTGCACAACGTTGAAATCATTCTCCACTGCACTTGAGACAGGTGCATTCCACCTCCTATATCGTGCTCAATTGTATAGGCTTGAATGGCCTTTTGCTGCTCCTCCAACCTCTGAAGCATATAGAGGGTTGAATTCCACCTCATTACCACTTCTTGCTTCAGATGATGGCAGGGCAGGTTCAGTAGTTTTTGGTGGTGCTCCAGTCTTCTGTACGTGGTGCCTGTACGCCGAAAGTGTCCCGCAATTTTTCTGGCCACCGACAGCATCTCTTGCACGCCCCTGTCGTTTTTTAAAAAATTCTGCACCACCAAATTCAAGGTATGTGCAAAACATGGGACGTGCTGGAATTTGCCCATATTTAATGCACACACAATATTGCTGGCGTTGTCCGATGCCACAAATCCACAGGAGAGTCCAATTGGGGTAAGCCATTCCGCGATGATCTTCCTCAGTTGCCGTAAGAGGTTTTCAGCTGTGTGCGTATTCTGGAAAGCGGTGATACAAAGCGTAGCCTGCCTAGGAAAGAGTTGGCGTTTGCGAGATGCTGCTACTGGTGCCGCCGCTGCTGTTCTTGCGGCGGGAGTCCATACATCTACCCAGTGGGCTGTCACAGTCATATAGTCCTGACCCTGCCCTGCTCCACTTGTCCACATGTCCGTGGTTAAGTGGACATTGGGTACAACTGCATTTTTTAGGACACTGGTGAGTCTTTTTCTGACGTCCGTGTACATTCTCGGTATCACCTGCCTAGAGAAGTGGAACCTAGATGGTATTTGGTAACGGGGGCACACTGCCTCAATAAATTGTCTAGTTCCCTGTGAACTAACGGCGGATACCGGACGCACGTCTAACACCAACATAGTTGTCAAGGCCTCAGTTATCCGCTTTGCAGCAGGATGACTGCTGTGATATTTCATCTTCCTCGCAAAGGACTGTTGAACAGTCAATTGCTTACTGGAAGTAGTACAAGTGGGCTTACGACTTCCCCTCTGGGATGACCATCGACTCCCAGCGGCAACAACAGCAGCGCCAGCAGCAGTAGGCGTTACACGCAAGGATGCATCGGAGGAATCCCAGGCAGGAGAGGACTCGTCAGAATTGCCAGTGACATGGCCTGCAGGACTATTGGCATTCCTGGGGAAGGAGGAAATTGACACTGAGGGAGTTGGTGGGGTGGTTTGCGTGAGCTTGGTTACAAGAGGAAGGGATTTACTGGTCAGTGGACTGCTTCCGCTGTCACCCAAAGTTTTTGAACTTGTCACTGACTTATTATGAATGCGCTGCAGGTGACGTATAAGGGAGGATGTTCCGAGGTGGTTAACGTCCTTACCCCTACTTATTACAGCTTGACAAAGGGAACACACGGCTTGACACCTGTTGTCCGCATTTCTGGTGAAATACCTCCACACCGAAGAGCTGATTTTTTTGGTATTTTCACCTGGCATGTCAACGGCCATATTCCTCCCACGGACAACAGGTGTCTCCCCGGGTGCCTGACTTAAACAAACCACCTCACCATCAGAATCCTCCTGGTCAATTTCCTCCCCAGCGCCAGCAACACCCATATCCTCCTCATCCTGGTGTACTTCAACACTGACATCTTCAATCTGACTATCAGGAACTGGACTGCGGGTGCTCCTTCCAGCACTTGCAGGGGGCGTGCAAATGGTGGAAGGCGCATGCTCTTCACGTCCAGTGTTGGGAAGGTCAGGCATCGCAACCGACACAATTGGACTCTCCTTGTGGATTTGGGATTTCGAAGAATGCACAGTTCTTTGCTGTGCTGCTTTTGCCAGCTTGAGTCTTTTCATTTTTCTAGCGAGAGGCTGAGTGCTTCCATCCTCATGTGAAGCTGAACCACTAGCCATGAACATAGGCCAGGGCCTCAGCCGTTCCTTGCCACTCCGTGTGGTAAATGGCATATTGGCAAGTTTACGCTTCTCCTCCGACAATTTTATTTTAGGTTTTGGAGTCCTTTTTTTTCTGATATTTGGTGTTTTGGATTTGACATGCTCTGTACTATGACATTGGGCATCGGCCTTGGCAGACGACGTTGCTGGCATTTCATCGTCTCGGCCATGACTAGTGGCAGCAGCTTCAGAACGAGGTGGAAGTGGATCTTGATCTTTCCCTAATTTTGGAACCTCAACATTTTTGTTCTCCATATTTTAATAGGCACAACTAAAAGGCACCTCAGGTAAACAATGGAGATGGATACTAGTATACAATTATGGACTGCCTGCCGACTGCAGACACAGAGGTAGCCACAGCCGTGAACTACCGTACTGTACTGTGTCTGCAGCTAATATAGACTGGTTGATAAAGAGAAGATGTCTATGTAACTATGTATGTATAAAGAAGACTGAAAAAAATCCACGGTTAGGTGGTATACAATTATGGACGGACTGCCTGCCAAGTGCAGACACAGAGGTAGCCACAGCCGTGAACTACCGTACTGTACTGTGTCTGCAGCTAATATAGACTGGTTGATAAAGAGAAGATGTCTATGTAACTATGTATGTATAAAGAAGAATGAAAAAAAACCACGGTTAGGTGGTATACAATTATGGACGGACTGCCTGCCGAGTGCAGACACAGAGGTAGCCACAGCCGTGAACTACCGTACTGTACTGTGTCTGCAGCTAATATAGACTGGTTGATAAAGAGAAGATGTCTATGTAACTATGTATGTATAAAGAAGAATGAAAAAAATCCACGGTTAGGTGGTATTACAATTATGGACGGACTGCCTGCCGAGTGCAGAGACACAGAGGTAGCCACAGCCGTGAACTACCGTACTGTGTCTGCTGCGACTGGATGATAAATGATATAAAAAATATATATATATCACTACTGCAGCCGGACAGGTATATATTATATATTATATAATGACGGACCTGCTGGACACTGTCTGTCAGCAGAATGAGTTTTATTTTTATAGAATAAAAAATAAAAAAACACACAAGTGAAGTCACACGACGAGTGTTTAACTTTTTCAGGCAATCACAATATAAGTATACTACTAACTATACTGGTGGTCAGTGTGGTCAGGTCAATGGTCAGTCACACTGGCAGTGGCACTCCTGCAGCAAAAGTGTGCACTGTTTAATTTTAATATAATATGTACTCCTGGCTCCTGCTATAACCTATAACTGGCACTGCAGTAGTGCTCCCCAGTCTCCCCCACAATTATAAGCTGTGTGAGCTGAGCAGTCAGACAGATATATATAATATTATATATAGATAATAGATGATGCAGCACACTGGCCTGAGCCTGAGCAGTGCACACAGATATGGTATGTGATAGAGATGAGCGGGTTCGGTTTCTTTGAATCCGAACCCGCACGAACTTCACTTTTTTTTTCACGGGTCCGAGCGACTCGGATCTTCCCGCCTTGCTCGGTTAACCCGAGCGCGCCCGAACGTCATCATGACGCTGTCGGATTCTCGCGAGACTCGGATTCTATATAAGGAGCCGCGCGTCGCCGCCATTTTCACACGTGCATTGAGATTGATAGGGAGAGGACGTGGCTGGCGTCCTCTCCATTTAGATTAGATTTAGAAGAGAGAGAGCGATTGCTGTGATACTGTAGATTAGAAGAGAGTGCAGACAGAGTTTAGTGACTGACGACCACAGTGACCAGTGACCACCAGAGACAGTGCAGTTGTTTGTTTTATTTAATATATCCGTTCTCTGCCTGAAAAAAACGATACACAGTCACACAGTGACTCAGTCTGTGTGCACTGCTCAGCCCAGTGTGCTGCACATCAATGTATTGTATATAAAGCTTATAATTGTGGGGGAGACTGGGGAGCACTGCAGGTTGTTATAGCAGGAGCCAGGAGTACATGATAAATAATATTATATTAAAATTAAACAGTGCACACTTTTGCTGCAGGAGTGCCACTGCCAGTGTGACTAGTGGTGACCAGTGCCTGACCACCAGTATATTAGTAGTATTGTATACTATCTCTTTATCAGCCAGTCTATATTAGCAGCAGACACAGTACAGTGCGGTAGTTCACGGCTGTGGCTACCTCTGTGTCGGCACTCGGCAGGCAGTCCGTCCATCCATAATTGTATTATAATATATACCACCTAACCGTGGTTTTTTTTTCATTCTTTATACCGTCGTCATACTAGTTGTTACGAGTATACTACTATCTCTTTATCAACCAGTGTACAG
Source organism: Pseudophryne corroboree (assembly GCF_028390025.1). Classification (NCBI taxonomy): domain Eukaryota; kingdom Metazoa; phylum Chordata; class Amphibia; order Anura; family Myobatrachidae; genus Pseudophryne; species Pseudophryne corroboree. The sequence continues at coordinate 571,097,324 of NC_086446.1, read as the reverse complement.
TGCGGTAGTTCACGGCTGTGGCTACCTCTGTGTCGGCACTCGGCAGGCAGTCCGTCCAACCATAATTGTATTATATACCACCTAACCGTGGTTTTTTTTTCATTCTTTATACCGTCGTCATACTAGTTGTTACGAGTATACTACTATCTCTTTATCAACCAGTGTACAGTGCGGTAGTTCACGGCTGTGGCTACCTCTGTGTCGGCACTCGGCAGGCAGTCCGTCCATCCATAATTGTATTATAATATATACCACCTAACCGTGGTTTTTTTTTCATTCTTTATACCGTCGTCATACTAGTTGTTACGAGTATACTACTATCTCTTTATCAACCAGTGTACAGTGCGGTAGTTCACGGCTGTGGCTACCTCTGTGTCGGCACTCGGCAGGCAGTCCGTCCATCCATAATTGTATTATAATATATACCACCTAACCGTCGTTTTTTTTTCATTCTTTATACCGTCGTCATACTAGTTGTTACGAGTATACTACTATCTCTTTATCAACCAGTGTACAGTGCGGTAGTTCACGGCTGTGGCTACCTCTGTGTTGGCACTCGGCAGGCAGTCCGTCCAACCATAATTGTATTATATACCACCTAACCGTGGTTTTTTTTTCATTCTTTATACCGTCGTCATACTAGTTGTTACGAGTATACTACTATCTCTTTATCAACCAGTGTACAGTGCGGTAGTTCACGGCTGTGGCTACCTCTGTGTCGGCACTCGGCAGGCAGTCCGTCCAACCATAATTGTATTATATACCACCTAACCGTGGTTTTTTTTTCATTCTTTATACCGTCGTCATACTAGTTGTTACGAGTATACTACTATCTCTTTATCAACCAGTGTACAGTGCGGTAGTTCACGGCTGTGGCTACCTCTGTGTCGGCACTCGGCAGGCAGTCCGTCCAACCATAATTGTATTATATACCACCTAACCGTGGTTTTTTTTTCATTCTTTATACCGTCGTCATACTAGTTGTTACGAGTATACTACTATCTCTTTATCAACCAGTGTACAGTGCGGTAGTTCACGGCTGTGGCTACCTCTGTGTCGGCACTCGGCAGGCAGTCCGTCCAACCATAATTGTATTATAATATATACCACCTAACCGTGGTTTTTTTTTCATTCTTTATACCGTCGTCATACTAGTTGTTACGAGTATACTACTATCTCTTTATCAACCAGTGTACAGTGCGGTAGTTCACGGCTGTGGCTACCTCTGTGTCGGCACTCGGCAGGCAGTCCGTCCAACCATAATTGTATTATAATATATACCACCTAACCGTGGTTTTTTTTTCATTCTTTATACCGTCGTCATACTAGTTGTTACGAGTATACTACTATCTCTTTATCAACCAGTGTACAGTGCGGTAGTTCACGGCTGTGGCTACCTCTGTGTCGGCACTCGGCAGGCAGTCCGTCCAACCATAATTGTATTATAATATATACCACCTAACCGTGGTTTTTTTTTCATTCTTTATACCGTCGTCATACTAGTTGTTACGAGTATACTACTATCTCTTTATCAACCAGTGTACAGTGCGGTAGTTCACGGCTGTGGCTACCTCTGTGTCGGCACTCGGCAGGCAGTCCGTCCAACCATAATTGTATTATAATATATACCACCTAACCGTGGTTTTTTTTTCATTCTTTATACCGTCGTCATACTAGTTGTTACGAGTATACTACTATCTCTTTATCAACCAGTGTACAGTGCGGTAGTTCACGGCTGTGGCTACCTCTGTGTCGGCACTCGGCAGGCAGTCCGTCCAACCATAATTGTATTATAATATATACCACCTAACCGTGGTTTTTTTTTCATTCTTTATACCGTCGTCATACTAGTTGTTACGAGTATACTACTATCTCTTTATCAACCAGTGTACAGTGCGGTAGTTCACGGCTGTGGCTACCTCTGTGTCGGCACTCGGCAGGCAGTCCGTCCATCCATAATTGTATTATATACCACCTAACCGTGGTTTTTTTATACCACCTAACCGTGGCAGTCCGTCCATAATTGTATACTAGTATCCAATCCATCCATCTCCATTGTTTACCTGAGGTGCCTTTTAGTTCTGCCTATAAAATATGGAGAACAAAAAAGTTGAGGTTCCAAAATTAGGGAAAGATCAAGATCCACTTCCACCTCGTGCTGAAGCTGCTGCCACTAGTCATGGCCGAGACGATGAAATGCCAGCAACGTCGTCTGCCAAGGACGATGCCCAATGTCATAGTACAGAGCATGTCAAATCCAAAACACCAAATATCAGAAAAAAAAGGACTCCAAAACCTAAAATAAAATTGTCGGAGGAGAAGCGTAAACTTGCCAATATGCCATTTACCACACGGAGTGGCAAGGAACGGCTGAGGCCCTGGCCTATGTTCATGGCTAGTGGTTCAGCTTCACATGAGGATGGAAGCACTCAGCCTCCCGCTAGAAAACTGAAAAGACTCAAGCTGGCAAAAGCACCGCAAAGAACTGTGCGTTCTTTGAAATCCCAAATCCACAAGGAGAGTCCAATTGTGTCGTTTGCGATGCCTGACCTTCCCAACACTGGACGTGAAGAGCATGCGCCTTCCACTATTTGCATGCCCCCTGCAAGTGCTGGAAGGAGCACCCGCAGTCCAGTTCCTGATAGTCAGATTGAAGATGTCAGTGTTGAAGTACACCAGGATGAGGAGGATATGGGTGTTGCTGGCGCTGGGGAGGAAATTGACCAGGAGGATTCTGATGGTGAGGTGGTTTGTTTAAGTCAGGCACCCGGGGAGACACCTGTTGTCCGTGGGAGGAATATGGCCGTTGACATGCCAGGTGAAAATACCAAAAAAATCAGCTCTTCGGTGTGGAGGTATTTCACCAGAAATGCGGACAACAGGTGTCAAGCCGTGTGTTCCCTTTGTCAAGCTGTAATAAGTAGGGGTAAGGACGTTAACCACCTCGGAACATCCTCCCTTATACGTCACCTGCAGCGCATTCATAATAAGTCAGTGACAAGTTCAAAAACTTTGGGTGACAGCGGAAGCAGTCCACTGACCAGTAAATCCCTTCCTCTTGTAACCAAGCTCACGCAAACCACCCCACCAACTCCCTCAGTGTCAATTTCCTCCTTCCCCAGGAATGCCAATAGTCCTGCAGGCCATGTCACTGGCAAGTCTGACGAGTCCTCTCCTGCCTGGGATTCCTCCGATGCATCCTTGCGTGTAACGCCTACTGCTGCTGGCGCTGCTGTTGTTGCCGCTGGGAGTCGATGGTCATCCCAGAGGGGAAGTCGTAAGCCCACTTGTACTACTTCCAGTAAGCAATTGACTGTTCAACAGTCCTTTGCGAGGAAGATGAAATATCACAGCAGTCATCCTACTGCAAAGCGGATAACTGAGTCCTTGACAACTATGTTGGTGTTAGACGTGCGTCCGGTATCCGCCGTTAGTTCACAGGGAACTAGACAATTTATTGAGGCAGTGTGCCCCCGTTACCAAATACCATCTAGGTTCCTCTTCTCTAGGCAGGCGATACCGAGAATGTACACGGACGTCAGAAAAAGACTCACCAGTGTCCTAAAAAATGCAGTTGTACCCAATGTCCACTTAACCACGGACATGTGGACAAGTGGAGCAGGGCAGGGTCAGGACTATATGACTGTGACAGCCCACTGGGTAGATGTATGGACTCCCGCCGCAAGAACAGCAGCGGCGGCACCAGTAGCAGCATCTCGCAAACGCCAACTCTTTCCTAGGCAGGCTACGCTTTGTATCACCGCTTTCCAGAATACGCACACAGCTGAAAACCTCTTACGGCAACTGAGGAAGATCATCGCGGAATGGCTTACCCCAATTGGACTCTCCTGTGGATTTGTGGCATCGGACAACGCCAGCAATATTGTGTGTGCATTAAATATGGGCAAATTCCAGCACGTCCCATGTTTTGCACATACCTTGAATTTGGTGGTGCAGAATTTTTTAAAAAACGACAGGGGCGTGCAAGAGATGCTGTCGGTGGCCAGAAAAATTGCGGGACACTTTCGGCGTACAGGCACCACGTACAGAAGACTGGAGCACCACCAAAAACTACTGAACCTGCCCTGCCATCATCTGAAGCAAGAAGTGGTAACGAGGTGGAATTCAACCCTCTATATGCTTCAGAGGTTGGAGGAGCAGCAAAAGGCCATTCAAGCCTATACAATTGAGCACGATATAGGAGATGGAATGCACCTGTCTCAAGTGCAGTGGAGAATGATTTCAACGTTGTGCAAGGTTCTGATGCCCTTTGAACTTGCCACACGTGAAGTCAGTTCAGACACTGCCAGCCTGAGTCAGGTCATTCCCCTCATCAGGCTTTTGCAGAAGAAGCTGGAGGCATTGAAGAAGGAGCTAACACGGAGCGATTCCGCTAGGCATGTGGGACTTGTGGATGCAGCCCTTAATTCGCTTAACAAGGATTCACGGGTGGTCAATCTGTTGAAATCAGAGCACTACATTTTGGCCACCGTGCTCGATCCTAGATTTAAAGCCTACCTTGGATCTCTCTTTCCGGCAGACACAGGTCTGCTGGGGTTGAAAGACCTGCTGGTGACAAAATTGTCAAGTCAAGCGGAACGCGACCTGTCAACATCTCCTCCTTCACATTCTCCCGCAACTGGGGGTGCGAGGAAAAGGCTCAGAATTCCGAGCCCACCCGCTGGCGGTGATGCAGGGCAGTCTGGAGCGACTGCTGATGCTGACATCTGGTCCGGACTGAAGGACCTGACAACGATTACGGACATGTCGTCTACTGTCACTGCATATGATTCTCTCAACATTGATAGAATGGTGGAGGATTATATGAGTGACCGCATCCAAGTAGGCACGTCACACAGTCCGTACTTATACTGGCAGGAAAAAGAGGCAATTTGGAGGCCCTTGCACAAACTGGCTTTATTCTACCTAAGTTGCCCTCCCACAAGTGTGTACTCCGAAAGAGTGTTTAGTGCCGCCGCTCACCTTGTCAGCAATCGGCGTACGAGGTTACATCCAGAAAATGTGGAGAAGATGATGTTCATTAAAATGAATTATAATCAATTCCTCCGCGGAGACATTGACCAGCAGCAATTGCCTCCACAAAGTACACAGGGAGCTGAGATGGTGGATTCCAGTGGGGACGAATTGATAATCTGTGAGGAGGGGGATGTACACGGTGATATATCGGAGGGTGAAGATGAGGTGGACATCTTGCCTCTGTAGAGCCAGTTTGTGCAAGGAGAGATTAATTGCTTCTTTTTTGGGGGGGGTCCAAACCAACCCGTCATATCAGTCACAGTCGTGTGGCAGACCCTGTCACTGAAATGATGGGTTGGTTAAAGTGTGCATGTCCTGTTTTGTTTATACAACATAAGGGTGGGTGGGAGGGCCCAAGGATAATTCCATCTTGCACCTCTTTTTTCTTTTCTTTTCTTTGCATCATGTGCTGATTGGGGAGGGTTTTTTGGAAGGGACATCCTGCGTGACACTGCAGTGCCACTCCTAGATGGGCCCGGTGTTTGTGTCGGCCACTAGGGTCGCTAATCTTACTCACACAGCTACCTCATTGCGCCTCTTTTTTTCTTTGCGTCATGTGCTGTTTGGGGAGGGTTTTTTGGAAGGGACATCCTGCGTGACACTGCAGTGCCACTCCTAGATGTGCCCGGTGTTTGTGTCGGCCACTAGGGTCGCTAATCTTACTCACACAGCTACCTCATTGCGCCTCTTTTTTTCTTTGCGTCATGTGCTGTTTGGGGAGGGTTTTTTGGAAGGGACATCCTGCGTGACACTGCAGTGCCACTCCTAGATGTGCCCGGTGTTTGTGTCGGCCACTAGGGTCGCTAATCTTACTCACACAGTCAGCTACCTCATTGCGCCTCTTTTTTTCTTTGCGTCATGTGCTGTTTGAGGAGGGTTTTTTGGAAGGGCCATCCTGCGTGACACTGCAGTGCCACTCCTAGATGGGCCCGGTGTTTGTGTCGGCCACTAGGGTCGCTAATCTTACTCACACAGCTACCTCATTGCGCCTCTTTTTTTCTTTGCGTCATGTGCTGTTTGGGGAGGGTTTTTTGGAAGGGACATCCTGCGTGACACTGCAGTGCCACTCCTAGATGTGCCCGGTGTTTGTGTCGGCCACTAGGGTCGCTAATCTTACTCACACAGTCAGCTACCTCATTGCGCCTCTTTTTTTCTTTGCGTCATGTGCTGTTTGGGAGGGTTTTTTGGAAGGGCCATCCTGCGTGACACTGCAGTGCCACTCCTAGATGGGCCCGGTGTTTGTGTCGGCCACTAGGGTCGCTAATCTTACTCACACAGCTACCTCATTGCGCCTCTTTTTTTCTTTGCGTCATGTGCTGTTTGGGGAGGGTTTTTTGGAAGGGACATCCTGCGTGACACTGCAGTGCCACTCCTAGATGGGCCCGGTGTTTGTGTCGGCCACTAGGGTCGCTTATCTTACTCACACAGCGACCTCGGTGCAAATTTTAGGACTAAAAATAATATTGTGAGGTGTGAGGTATTCAGAATAGACTGAAAATGAGTGTAAATTATGGTTTTTGAGGTTAATAATACTTTGGGATCAAAATGACCCCCAAATTCTATGATTTAAGCTGTTTTTTAGTGTTTTTGGAAAAAAACACCCGAATCCAAAACACACCCGAATCCGACAAAAATAATTCGGTGAGGTTTTGCCAAAACGCGTTCGAACCCAAAACACGGCCGCGGAACCGAACCCAAAACCAAAACACAAAACCCGAAAAATTTCAGGCGCTCATCTCTAGTATGTGACTGACTGAGTCACTGTGTGTATCGCTTTTTTCAGGCAGAGAATGGATATATTAAATAAACTGCACTGTGTGTCTGGTGGTCACTCACTATATAATATATTATGTACTCCTGGCTCCTGCTATAACCTATATCTGGCACTGCAGTAGTGCTCCCCAGTCTACCCCACAATTATAAGCTGTGTGAGCTGAGCAGTCAGACAGATATATATAATATTATATATAGATAATAGATGATGCAGCACACTGGCCTGAGCCTGAGCAGTGCACACAGATATGGTATGTGACTGACTGAGTCACTGTGTGTATCGCTTTTTTCAGGCAGAGAACGGATATATTAAATAAACTGCACTGTGTGTCTGGTGGTCACTCACTATATAATATATTATGTACTCCTGGCTCCTGCTATAACCTATAACTGGCACTGCAGTAGTGCTCCCCAGTCTCCCCCACAATTATAAGCTGTGTGAGCTGAGCAGTCAGACAGATATATATAATATTATATATAGATAATAGATGATGCAGCACACTGGCCTGAGCCTGAGCAGTGCACACAGATATGGTATGTGACTGACTGAGTCACTGTGTGTATCGCTTTTTTCAGGCAGAGAACGGATATATTAAATAAACTGCACTGTGTGTCTGGTGGTCACTCACTATATAATATATTATGTACTCCTGGCTCCTGCTATAACCTATAACTGGCACTGCAGTAGTGCTCCCCAGTCTCCCCCACAATTATAAGCTGTGTGAGCTGAGCAGTCAGACAGATATATATAATATTATATATAGATAATAGATGATGCAGCACACTGGCCTGAGCCTGAGCAGTGCACACAGATATGGTATGTGACTGACTGAGTCACTGTGTGTATCGCTTTTTTCAGGCAGAGAACGGATATATTAAATAAACTGCACTGTGTGTCTGGTGGTCACTCACTATATAATATATTATGTACTCCTGGCTCCTGCTATAACCTATAACTGGCACTGCAGTAGTGCTCCCCAGTCTCCCCCACAATTATAAGCTGTGTGAGCTGAGCAGTCAGACAGATATATATAATATTATATATAGATAATAGATGATGCAGCACACTGGCCTGAGCCTGAGCAGTGCACACAGATATGGTATGTGACTGACTGAGTCACTGTGTGTATCGCTTTTTTCAGGCAGAGAACGGATATATTAAATAAACTGCACTGTGTGTCTGGTGGTCACTCACTATATAATATATTATGTACTCCTGGCTCCTGCTATAACCTATAACTGGCACTGCAGTAGTGCTCCCCAGTCTCCCCCACAATTATAAGCTGTGTGAGCTGAGCAGTCAGACAGATATATATAATATTATATATAGATAATAGATGATGCAGCACACTGGCCTGAGCCTGAGCAGTGCACACAGATATGGTATGTGACTGACTGAGTCACTGTGTGTATCGCTTTTTTCAGGCAGAGAACGGATATATTAAATAAACTGCACTGTGTGTCTGGTGGTCACTCACTATATAATATATTATGTACTCCTGGCTCCTGCTATAACCTATAACTGGCACTGCAGTAGTGCTCCCCAGTCTCCCCCACAATTATAAGCTGTGTGAGCTGAGCAGTCAGACAGATATATATAATATTATATATAGATAATAGATGATGCAGCACACTGGCCTGAGCCTGAGCAGTGCACACAGATATGGTATGTGACTGAGTCACTGTGTGCTGTGTATCGCTTTTTTCAGGCAGAGAACGGATTATAAAGTAAACTGCACTGTCCTCACTAGTAAACTCTCTCCACTCAGTCTCTACACTTCTACAGTAACAGTACTCCTCCTAGTCAGCTCCAGTAAATCCCTCTCAGTCTCTTATAATCTAAATGGAGAGGACGCCAGCCACGTCCTCTCCCTATCAATCTCAATGCACGTGTGAAAATGGCGGCGACGCGCGGCTCCTTATATAGAATCCGAGTCTCGCGATAGAATCCGAGCCTCGCGAGAATCCGACAGCGTCATGATGACGTTCGGGCGCGCTCGGGTTAACCGAGCAAGGCGGGAAGATCCGAGTCGCTCGGACCCGTGAAAAAAAACATGAAGTTCTGGCGGGTTCGGATTCAGAGAAACCGAACCCGCTCATCTCTAGTTTGAACCTTTGCGTAAGGTTGAGTTAAAATTTCTCACTTGGAAAGTGGTCATGCTTTTGGCTCTGTCATCTGCTAGACGAGTGTCAGAGTTGGCGGCTTTGTCTCACAAGAGCCCATATTTGATATTTCATTCTGATAGAGCGGAATTGAGGACTCGTCAACAATTTCTGCCGAAGGTGGTTTCTTCGTTTCACATAAACCAACCTATTGTGGTACCTGTGGCTACGGAGGCTGTGGCGATTCCAAAATCTCTGGATGTTGTAAGAGCTTTGAATATTTACGTCGCCAGAACAGTTCTTACTAGGAGAACAGAGGCTCTATTTGTCCTATATGCTCCCAACAAGATTGGAAATCCTGCTTCTAAGCAGACTATTGCACGCTGGATTTGTAATACGATTCAGCAAGCTCATTCTTCGGCTGGGCTACCGTTGCCGAGGTCGGTAAAGGCCCATTCTACCAGAAAGGTGGGCTCATCTTGGGCGGCTGCCCGAGGGGTCTCGGCACTTCAACTTTGCCGAGCAGGTACGTGGTCGGGTTCAAACACTTTTGCTAAATTCTTTAAGTTTGATACCCTGGCTAAAGAGGACCTCATATTTGCTCAATCGGTGCTGCAGAGTTGTCCGCACTCTCCCGCCCAGTCTGGAGTTTAGGTATAGACCCCATGGTACTTTTGGAGTCCCCAGCATCCTCTAGGACGTAAGAGAAAATAGGATTTTAATACCTACCGGTAAATCCTTTTCTCCTAGTCCGTAGAGGATGCTGGACGCCCATCCCAGTGCGGACTGTTCCTTGCAGTGGTAGTCTTACTGGTTATTTTTGGTTACACGTGGGTTGTGTATCGGTTATATTCAGCTTGTTGCTGTTGTTAATTCATACTGTTTCTGGTTTCCTGTTGCTCCGGTTGTACAGTATGTTTGTGGTGTGGGCTGGTATGTTTCTCGCCCTTAGTTTAACAAAAATCCTTTCCTCGAAATGTCCGTCTCTCCTGGGCACAGTTCCTATAACTGAGGTCTGGGCATAGAGGGAGGAGCCAGTTTACACCCAGTCAAAGTCTTTTTAGTGTGCCCAAGCTCCTGCGGATCCCGTCTATACCCCATGGTCCTTTTGGAGTCCCCAGGATCCTCTACGGACTAGGAGAAAAGGATTTAATGGTAGGTATTAAAATCCTATTTTCTCCTCCGCAAACAAGGAGTGAGCATAATACCGTACCTGGACGATCTGCTGATAAAAGCACCATCCAGGGAGAGGTTGTTGCACAGCATTGCATTCTCCACACAACAGGATCATGGGTGGATTCTGAACCTGCCAAAATCTCACCTGGAACCAACACAGAGGCTTCCGTTCCTGGGGATGATACTGGACACGGAGGTACAGAAAGTATTCCTTCCTCTAGAAAAGGCATAGTTAATTTAGTCAGTGGTGCAGGACGTCCTCATGCCAAACCGGATATCTGTGCATCTGTGCATTCGCCTCCTGGTGAAGATGGTAGCCTCTTACGAGACATTGCAGTACGGAAGGTTTCACGCAAGGCCTTCCAGCTGGATCTGCTGGACAAATGGTCCAGATCGCATCTCCACATGCACCAGAGGATACGTCTGTTGCCAAGAGCCAGGATTTCTCTTCTGTGGTAGCTACAGACTTCTCACCTGACCGAGGGCTGAAGGTTCGGGATTCAAAATTGGATTCTGTTGACCACAGACACAAGCCTCAGAGGTTGGGGAGCAACCCAAGGAGAACACTCCTCGGGTGTTCTCCACCCAAGGAGAACACTTCCAAGGAAAATGGTCAAGTCAGGAAACCATTCTTCAGATCAACATTCTGGAACTAAGTGCCATATACAGCGCTCTTCTGCAGGCATCACATCTTCAAGATCGAGCCATCCAAGTTCAGTCGGACAATGTGACTGTGGTGACGTACATAAACCGACAAGACGGAACGCAGAGCAGCAATGTCAGAGGTGACAAGGTTTCTCCTCTGGGCAGAGATACACGCTGTGGCGCTGTTCGCGATCTTCATTCCGGGAGTAGACAACTGAGAAGCAGACTTCCTCAGCAGACCTGACCTCTACCCAGGAGAGCGGGGCCTTCACCCGGAAGTGTTCGGGTGCTTGACTCATCGGTGGGGGACTCCACAGATCGACATGATGGCCTCTCGTCTCAACAAGAAGCTCCAACGGTATTGCTCTAGGTCAAGAGACCCACAGGCGGTGGCGGTGGACGCTCTGGTGGTTACGTGGGTCTATCAGATGGTTTATGTCTTTCCACCACTTCCATCGATCCCAAGAATTCTCAAAAGAATAAAAAGGGAAAGGGTTCAAGCAATTCTCATTGCTCCAGATTGGCCAAGAAGTGCTAGGTACGCAGATTTACTGGAAATGCTTCTGGAGGACCCGTGGCCTCTACCTCTTCAGGAGGAACTTCTACAACAGGGGACCGTTCGACTATCAAGAATTACCACGGCTACGTTTGACGGCATGGAGGTTGAGCGTCAGATTCTAGCCCGGAAAGGTATTCCGGACAGGGTAATTCCTACCTTGATCCAAGCCAGGAAAGGGGTAACGTCAAAACATTACCACCGAATTTGGAGAAAATACGTCTTTTGGTGTGAAAACAATAAATTTCTTGCAGTGGAATACAATTTCAACTGGGTCATTTTCTGATTTTTCTGCAGTCTGGTGCAGATATGCGCCTACGTTTAAGATCTGTATAAGTCCAGATTTCGGCCTTGTCCATTTTCTTTCAGAAACAGTTGGCTTCGCTTTCTGAGGTTCAGACCTTCTTGAAAGATGTTCTGCACATCCAGATGCCCTTTGTGCCTCATACGGCACCTTGGGATCTTAATGTGGTGTTGAAATTTCTTCAGTCAGATTGGTTTGAGCCTTTACAGGAGGTGGATGTAAAGTTTCTTACATGGAAGACCGTCAGACTATTGGCCTTGGCTTCGGCACAGCGTGTTTCGGAATTGGGAGCCTTGTCTCCCAAGAGCCCCTATTTTATTTTTCATGAAGATAGAGCTGAACGAAATCATCAGCAATTTCTTCCAAAGGTGGTGTCTGCATTTCATATCAACCAGCCAATTGTGGTTCCGGTGCTTGCTGACACCTCTTCTACGTCAAAGTCCCTGTATGTTGTGAGGGCTTTGAGAATCTACAGTATGTCAAACGGACGGCTCGTCACAGAAAATCGGACTTACTGTTCGTGCTTTATGATCCCAGGAAAATTAGGTGTCCTGCTTCTGGGCAGTCTATTGGATCACGCTGACTATCCAGCATGTTTACGCTACGGCAGGCTTGCCGTTTCCTAAATCTGTTCATGCCCACTCTACTCGGTCGGTGGGTTCTTCCTGGACGACTGCCCGGGGTGTCTCAGCATTACAACTCTGCCGAGCAGCTACTTGGTCTGGTTGGAACACGTTTGCTAAGTTCTACAAGTTCGATGCCTTGGCCTCTAAGGACCTTCAGTTTGGTCAGTCAGTTCTGCAAGAACCTCAGCACTCTCCAACCCGGTTTGGGAGCTTTGGTACATCACCATGGTACTAATGTGGACCCAGTATCCTCTAAGATGTAAGAGAAAATAGGATTTTAATTACCTAGCGGTAAATCCTTTTCTCGTAGTCCGTAGAGGATACTGGGCGCCCGCCCAGTGCTTCGTGTTTCCTGCAGGGTTACTTGGTGAAGTATTGTTGTGGGATCAGCCGTTGCTGTTCCTGTTCATGTTGTGTTAACATGGTTTTCTTCTCGTTTGTGTGTGCTGGTTCGAATCACACCACTATCCTTTCTGAATTATTTTCTCAAGATATGTCCATCTCCTCGGGCACAGTTTCTAGACTGAGTCTTGTAGAAGGGGCATAGATGGAGGAGCCAGTGCACACTATTGACTTCTTAAAGTTCCCAAGGCTCCTAGTGGACCCGTCTATACCCCATGGTACTAATGTGGACCCAGTATCCTCTACGGACTACGAGAAAAGGATTTACCGGTAGGTAATTAAAATCCTATTTATTCACATTACACTAATTTATTGTAAAGGCAGTTAATGGACAAATAGTGTTACTTTTGAGGTAATGTATGAATATATTTTAGATCGAACAACGTTTGTTTTATTTTTAATCATTTATAAAGAGGTTTTAGGATATTTATTTTTATGTCACATGCTATGCAATGCTGTATAGGTCAGTGCTAACAATTCCATTGCAGCTTATAACAAATTCAGAAATGATGCCACAATAGTAGCATTTTTGGTCACTTATCATTGAATTCTTAGGATTGCAGGTTGGGACTGGAAATGGCACTTAATTTAAACTGTAGCTTTAAGTCGAAGTTCCTTCTCCACTGCATCCCCATAATTCCAGTACTTCTTTAAAATATTCTGGAAAGGAGTAGCAGTAACCCAGTGAAACTGTTAAAACAATAAAAACAGTAGGAAAAAAGATGGTCAAGAACCAACACCTCACACGACTGAGCGTGAGGGAGGGAATGCAGTGTTCCCCAGCATGCTTAAGAGAAAAGGATTCAACGGTAAGTGACCAAAATCCTATTTTCTCTTGCAGCAAGGCTGGTGGAAACTGAACCATGGGACGTTCAACAGCCACCCACAGGGGAGAGAACACTTAGCCAGCCTGACTGGAGAACTGTACGCCCAGAGTGGGCCTCGCCGCAGGGAAAAACCTGAAAACAGTATAATCGTGTTGACATGTGGACAGAGGACCGGGTAGATGAATGAGAGACCTGTTGCTCAAAATCCCTGTGTCGCACTGTACAGGAGGTCGCCACCACCCTAGTGGAATGCACTGACACCTGGGGGTATATTTACAAAGATTCGTGTTTTGGCCGTTTTGAAGGGTGTTTGAACTCGAATGGTATCGGGTGCATTTTACTGCAACTTTTTGAATCCTGATACGATCATTCACTAAGCTGCTGAGTTTTGCACAATCGTTTTTTCCGATGTCGATGTGATTTGTAATATTAGGCAGTGTTTTACGGGAGTGATGAGTAAAACACTGCCTGACAAAACACAAGGAATCCCGGCCGGATCTGTGAGATCCATGCAGGGCTTCATTGTGTACCTTAAAAAGTTGATTAAAGTCTTAAAAAATCTGGTCCCTGCGGCCCTGGCATTACATACCCAACTAGTCACCCCTGGCCGGGGTACCCTGGAGGAGTGGGTCACCCCCTCCAGCCACCCAAGGGCCAGTGGTGAAGCCAGAGGCTGTCCCCCCCCATCCAAGGGCGGCAGATGGGGGGCTGATAGCCTTTTTTAAAAATGTGAATATTGTTTTTAGTAGCAGTACTACAAGTCCCAGCAAGCCTCCCCCGCAAGCTGGTACTTGGAGAACCACAGGTACCAGCATGCGGTGGAAAACCGGGCCCGCTGGTACCTGTAGTACTACTACTAAAAAAATACCCCCAAAAAAACAGGACACACACCGTGAAGGTATAAGTTTATTACATACATGCACACCTCCATACACACATACTTACCTATGTTCCCACGAGGCTCGGTCCACTTCTCCATGTAGAATCCTTGGGATACCTGTGAAAAAAATTATACTCACATAATCCAGTGTAGAATCAGACCTTTGTATAATCCACGTACTTGGCAAAATAATAAAACGGAAACCCGACCATGTACTGAAAGGGGTCCCATGTTTACACATGGGACCCCTTTCCCCGACTGCCAGGACCACCCCTGACTCCTGTCAAAGAGGGTCCCTTCAGCCAATCAGGGAGCGCCACGTCGTGGCACTCTCCTGATTGGCTGTGTGCTCCTGTAGTGTCTGTCAGGCAGCACACGGCACAGATACAATGTAGCGCCTATGCGCTCCATTGTAGCCAATGGTGGGAACTTTGCAATCAGCGGTTGACCGAAAGTAACCTCACCGCTGACCACAAAGTTCCTGCTACTAAAAACAATATTCAAATTTTTTAAAAAGGCTATCAGCCCCCCATCCGCCGCCCTTGGATGGGGGGGACAGCCTCGGGCTTCACCCCTGGCCCTTGGGTAGCTGGAGGGGGGGGACCCCTTGATTTAAGGGGTTCCCACTCCAGGGTACCCCGGCCAGGGGTGACTAGTTGGGTATGTAATGCCAGGGCCGCAGGGACCAGTATAAAAGTGTCCCCCGGCTGTGGCATTATGTACCTGGCTAGTGGAGCCCGGTGCTGTCTTCAAAAATACGGGGGACCCCTACGCTTTTTCCCCCCCATGTTTTTGGAACCAGGACCAGGCGCAGAGCCCAGTGCTGGTTGATTAAATATGGGGGAACCCCTGTCATTTTTTCCCCCATATATTTTCAGCCAGGACCGGCTCAAAGAGCCCGAGGCTGGTTATGCTTAGGAGGGGGGACCCCACGCAAATTTTTTTTCAGTTTTTACACTAAACAGACCCTTTCCCATAGATAACCATGCACAGATCTCACTGATCCGTGCATGGTTATCCAAATTCGACTAGAAAAAGCAGGTCTATTTTTTTGCTGCTTTTTTTTAACGATTCGGAAAAAAACAGACCCGCACTTGAGCACTCAGAAACTAACACCCAAATACGAATGAATAGTGAATGCCCGTATTGTATGAAATATCAGCCGCGTTTGACCGATGGTCTATTCATTCGTATTTCGGAACTTTGCAAATCAAACCATTACGAATAGTCCAAACACTGCCGAGATTGGTGCTTAGTGAATTCCCGGATTGGGACTTTGAAAAAAAAACACAAATCGGACAAACTCGAATTCTTAGTAAATATTGGCCCTGGTGTTCTGGTTGCCCCGCACTAAAAGTAGGCTACAGTGCTGACTGAGCGTGTCAAACAGGCAATGGTTTCCTTAGTAACCAGCCAACAACATTTATATACATCATAAAGAACAAGCATAGAATCCTAGCGGCAGACAGAAGAAGTTTTGTTCAAGTATATCCGCAGAGCTAGAACTACATGTAGAAAAGCCAGATTATCACAGTCTTGGGAAAGTTGCAGAAGATGGAAAAACAGAAAATACAATTTCCTGATTTAAGTGAAAAAGGCAAAACAACTTCACTATAACGTAGGAACAGCACAGAAAACCGCAATATGATGGAAGACGAAAATAGGCTGCTTGCAAGACAAAACCCTTAACTTGGAAATACACTGAGCTGAGGCAATAGCCATAAGGAAGACCAGTTTTCAAGTAACAAACTGAAGATCCACTGAAGCCAAAGGCTGAAATGAAGCCTTTTGGACAGCTGATGGGACCAGTTTAAAATCTCACAGTGCAACTGGCAGATGAGACTGTATTTGAATCTGGACCACGCCCAGTAAATAGGATCAGACTTCTGGCAGAAGGGCCAAACGCCTCTGTAAATATATTTTCAGGACTGTAATCTGTACTTTCAAAGAACAAAGCTTGAAATCAGCCTCTAAACCCCCCTGAAGGAAGCCAAGAAATGAGAAAGGCGAAACTTGGAGATATGAACCCTTCACAGTTCACACCCCAAGGTGTAGAGTTTCCATAATCTGTGATAAATTTGTGACAAAACTGGCTTCTGGCTTGCTGCATAGCATGGACAACTGAGAGAGAAGAACATTTAGCTTTTAACAGCTATGTTTTAAAAGCCAGGCTGTTAAAGCAAGTCAAGGAAGATCATTGTGTAGAAACGGACCTACTTGTAGCAGGTCTGGTCGAAGTGGAAGATGCCACCAGGGATCTACTGACCTTTTGAGAATGTCAGCATATAACGGCCTGTGTGGCCAGTGTATAGCCACTCTGCTTACCGACACCTGTTGATTCTACATGGTGGTACTTCGCCTTCCCGGAGAGCCAACCAATGGAGAGGCGCTGATGTCATTCTGTGAAGTGAAGAGGAACAGTGTCTGTGGCTTTGCCTGCTATAAGCAGGACTCTGTATGTGCACCACTGCAGGAGCGGGAATGCAGTGCTTGAAGCTTAGCCCCCTCCAGTCTTCACTCTCCCCAGACACAAAGAACATTCCGGTACTGGGGAAAACACTAATCAAAGCCCAACTTGCACAGACAGCCTGTAGCATGCACACTTCTCCTGCTAATATGTGAGGCGGGAAAAAAATGGCAAAAACCCCCCAGTAAAATGGCGGCCGCCATTCAGTGCTGCACTAACAGCTGGCACCTTCTAAAAGAACGACGGTATGCGCTGGGCCCAGGAAATCTCAAGGGAGACCAGAGTGCATGAGGGTGGGGCCCCACTGGTTGCACATGCTCCCACTGACACAAACAGTGCGCAGTACCTAGCTACAAATAAAAAAATAAAACTTACAAAAAAAGTAAACGAAAATGAACCTATATCCAGCGCTGCATAGCAGTCCTTCTAAAATGTGCCCTACTTCATATGCAACTAAAGAACACTGGAAATATGGGGTTGCAGTGAGTAGGAGCTACAATTTAAATTAAGTGCCATCTCCAGCCCCAACCTGCAATCCCATGGTTCAGTGTCCCCCAACCTTGTTGCAAGAGTAATGTGTTTTGGGATGAATACTTTTTCAGTGTACTGATGTCTGCTTGTACTAAATGATTTCTAATTAGTTCTGTTAATCAGCTGAAAGAAAAATACATATGAACAATTACCAAAACAAGCACAGACAATATGAACAGAACAGGAAAAAAATAGAAAACTTTGAGGGACATCTGCAAATACCAGCACCAAAGTGTACGTGAACATGGCAATAATATCACAGTTTCTTATGACCGATTCTGATGGTTAAGTTGCAGTTTTTTTTAATGTGTGAAAGTAATATGTACAAATTAGTATACTGTACAACTGAACATAAAGACATGCAGGGAGTGTCTAGGACAGAATTATTACACAGTTAGAAATTCTTATTCTCTTGCAGGTGTGTTTTCAGCATAATCCTACAAATCTATTCTGCACAATGACTTTCTTAATGAGTGGCTCAGTACCAGACTCTATTGTATAATTATTTTCCATAAATATAAGAAATAATAACATCATCATCCACATTGTGGGTGTCACGTCTGAGGATTCTTGTGGATCCGGATTTGGGGAAGATGATTCTGGTGCACTTGGATCTCCGTATAACAAACAAGCGGGACGGATGAAGGTCTTGCGCATTTATTACTTGGAGTAGTTTAACAGGGTTCGCCAAAGACAGTTGAATAGAGATACGACTGTAGGTTAGCGGGTGGCTGAGGATACCGGAACCATGACCCAGTACTTTAAAGGAGGAATGCCGAAGGCTGGTTACTACGGTGTCCAGAACAGGTAGCTATGTAGGATACGGGAACAGAGTCGGTAGTCTGCGTAAGGCTATATCAGGAGGCTTGGGTAATTTGCTGTAACAAGAATCTGACACTGGAGACGCTGCGGGAGCACAGAGAACTAGCTTCACAGATACTGTGAAAGACGTTGCATTGGCAAATTCCCTCCTCCAGGCCTTCCTGTATTATAGCAGCTGCTCTGAGCTAATTTGCCACAGGAAAGTGATAAATTGGCGAAGTGTGGGCAAGACAGGCTTTTTGCCCACATCCAAGATGGCCACCGGGAACACAGCCCAGCCTGTTCACAGAAGCCCTGGCTCCACAGCAGCACTGCTAAACCCTGCCAGAGGGACATGCTGCCAGGTTGCTGAGCTTACAACCAGTGCCCCTGCCTGTCCTCCCAGTGCACCCTGCCCGGCGCCAGCAGCCCGCACCTCCGCCAGCTGGACCTCTCCAAAGGGACCGGACAGGTAAGAGCCGGCTCCCCTGCATAGTCTCCTGCCGGACCGTAACATTACCCCCCCCCCTCTTTAGAGTGGCCCCTGGACACAATTTAGACTTCTCTGGATGTTCCGAATGAAATTTGCGAACTAGTGCTGGGGCATGAACATCTGTCGCGTACTCCCAGGACCGTTCCAGTCCAATAGGTACTGTAACCGACCATAACGAATTCGGGAATCAAGTACCTTTTTAACCTCAAACTCTATTCCACTCTGGGTGAGTACTTTGGGTGGTCGTGGTAACAGTCTCCGAATCGGTTCAAAACTAAAGGTTTTAGCAAGGAAACATGGAAAGAAGAAGGAACTTTCAGGTAAGGGGGTAGTTTGAGTTTATATAAGCCACTGGATTA
Organism: Pseudophryne corroboree; assembly: GCF_028390025.1. Taxonomy (NCBI): domain Eukaryota; kingdom Metazoa; phylum Chordata; class Amphibia; order Anura; family Myobatrachidae; genus Pseudophryne; species Pseudophryne corroboree. Next base: position 571,078,344 of record NC_086446.1, on the reverse strand, counting down.
ATTATTCCCACAATTGGAGAAGGACCTATAAAGCGGGGGGGGGGGGGGGGGGCACACTTCATTGAAGGTACTCGTAAGCGTAAGTTCCTTGTAGAAAGCCAAACTTGGTCTCCTACCTTGAGACTTTAGGGAAGTCTCCACTGCTGGTAAGTCGAGTGCCGGTAGACTTTGAAATGCTGGAACTTTAGGATGGGCTCCGTAAACAATGAGGAAGGGCGTAAGCCCAGTAGAAGAATGGTAAGTATTGTTGTGGGCGAACTCAGCCCAAGGTAAATGTTCTACCCAATCATCCTGAGAAGAGGAAAGGTGAATGCGTAGAAAGGTCTCCAAATCTTGATTAACTCGTTCCGTGGAACCGTTGGACTGTGAATGATAGGCTGTGGAATACTGCAATTTGATTTGTAAGGCTGTGCAAAGGAATTTCCAGAACTTTGCTACAAATTGCACCCCTCGATCAGACACTATTTCGGTGGGAAGACTGTGAAGCCTGAAAATCTCGGAAATGAAATGATGGGCCAATTCAGACGCTGTTGGTAATTTCTTCAATGGTACAAAGTGGGCCATTTTGGAGAATCGGTCTATCACCACCCAGATTGTAGTATAGCCTCTAGAAGATGGTAAATCTGTTATGAAGTCCATTGATAAATGGGACCACGGTTGAAAGGGTACAGAAAGAGGCAATAACTTCCCAGCTGGAGGTTGTCGAGAGACCTTGTGTTGGGCGCACTTAATGCAGGAGGAAATGAAGGCTGTCACATCTGATTTCAGCGTGGGCCACCAATAGGATCTTTGCATAAATTCCATTGTCTTGTGAACACCTGGATAACCTGAAAATCGGGAAGTGTGAGCCCAAGATATGAGTTTTTTTTTTTAAACATATTTTTATTGAAGCAATATATGTAATACATACATAACATTTTCACAGTATATCAAAGCTATATTATATAGGAAAAAGCGAAAGGGGAGTAAGTAATAATATAACCGAATCCCCAATCAAGAGACATTTTGAACACAGTACAAACAAGAATAATACACATGTATGAAACATGCCCCCTGGGGCTTCAGTAACCGCTATATTAGGAGCCGATGTAGTCAGCTGACCCAGACGCGAGCAGGTGAGGACAAAAAAAAAACAAAAAAACCCAGTGCCCGTATGCCAGCTTCCTCCCAGTCGTCTACCGAGTCAAGAATGGCATTCAGTCCTATAGCACAATCGGCGGATCACCCGCAATTGTTCTAGTCAAAAACCATTCTGTGTCAGAGAAGGAATGATGGAGCTGCGTCCTAACTGCTGTCGACAAGGTCGTAATATAGCTTTCCCATACTTCAAAGAATCTCTGTATCTTAGTATCCTTGTCCAGCAAAATTCCTATCCATTCCATCCGAAAGAGATAAAATAATTTGGCCTTAAACAACGAAAGTGTAGGTGGATCCCTAGCCACCCATACTTGCAGAATAGCCTTTCTAGCTGCTATACTAACTGCTAGCAGTAACTTCCTACTTCCCCGAGAGAGACGTAAGTCCGGGGAGAATATACCGAAAAGCGCCCATTTTGGGCACAAACTCCAATAATTCACTAGATTAGTCGTTAAGTAATTCCTTATCCTTATCCAGAACTGTCAAATCCGGGGGTATGTCCACAAGCAGTGATATAGGTCCGCCTGTGGAGAACCACATTTCCAACATGTATGCGTGTCAGCTAGCCCTACGAGACATCGTCTATGAGGCGATAAATAAGTCCTGTGCAAAATATTGAGAGACATTTCTTTATACCTCGAAGAGGGAAACAGTTTACAAGCTTTTACATGGGCCTTAAGCAAGTCAGTCGTCTCGATTCCAGGGATGCACTCCCCCCAGGACCGGATACCCCCCTGTCCCGTAGAGTAGTCTAGAACAGTCCGAAAGTATCCATATGTCATTGAAATTGCCTTACTAACTCTAGGGGCTTGTTGCAGGAGTTTATCAATCGGATTGTTCCAATCCATAGGTGAGAGACAGCCAATAGTAGCAGAAACATAATGTTGGGCTAATAGAAAGGCCACAGGATAGGCCAGTAAAACTGGATATCTAGCAGTGGCTTCCTGGAACGTGAGCGGCCTCAGGCCCCGTGGATCCACCAAATGGGCTATCTTGGAGACACCCCCCACCCACCAGATATTGAATGGATATTGCGCCCTACCCTCCTGGAAGTCTGGATTAGCCATGAACGGCAGGTACAGTGATTTGTGGTAATTCAGATTTAGTTTATTACGCATCTCAGTCCATAGCTTTTTAATGTTCCACAATAGTGGATTCCTCCTCCACTCCCCGGACACCTCCCGAGTACGCAAATGTAAAAAGGCGACCAGGTCCCCCCCTTGTAGGAATTCTCTATCTAAGTCAGTGTTTGTGTAGTTGGTGTCATTGTGCACCCAGTCATGCAAATACCGTAGTTGAGCGGCATGTGAATACCAAAGAACATTAGGAAAATTAATTCCCCCATTCTCCGTGGTCTGCTGTAGTTTAATCAAGGCTATACGTGGTTTTTTTCCCTGCCAAATAAAGCGTCTAAAAAGAAAATTGATGCGTTGAACATCTTTGGGTAGAAGCACATGGGGCATGGCCTGTATAAAGTACATCAGCCGGGGGAATGATATCATCTTTATCAAATTCGCTCTCCCCATGTACGATAAAGGCAGAGATTTCCAGGATTCAAGTTCTGCCTCAATTTTTCTGATCGCCGAAATAAAATTCAGGGTGTAAAGTCGCTCCGGTTGTCTCGATATTCGAATCCCCAAATAAGTGAATTGATCTGAGCTCCATGTCAGTGGTAAACCCCCCACCCCGTTTCTCAAAAACGCACCACTCCCCAGTCGTAGTGCCACTGACTTCGACCAGTTAACATTGAAGCCAGAAATATGGCCATACGCCTGCAATAGATTAAATATATGAGTCAAGGAAGTCCCCGGATCTGACACGTACAGCAGTAGATCATCAGCAAATGCAGTTAGCTTTAGCTCCCTGCAACCTATCTGAATGCCATGAAACTGAGTATCAGTCATTAACAATCGATGTAGGGGATCTATGGCCAAATTGAACAATAAGGGTGACAAGGGACAGCCCTGTCGTGTGCCATGGTGCATTACCACCGGATCACTAGTGTAACCATTCAGTAAGAGGGTAGTGGAAGGAGAGTCATATAAGTAACGAATGATGTTAATAAAGTCTTGGTGGAAGAGTCGACGTTCCAAGACCCTAAATAGATGGGGCCAAAGTACCGTATCGAAGGCCTTAGTAGTGTCCAGGCTGAGGAGTATGTTCCTGGAGTGGGGCGATTGAGCAGAAGCTATAACTGCCGCAATCGCAGCCCGAATTCCTTTTACCGAATGTGTGTTACGAACAAAGCCAAGTTGATGAATAGTTAGAGCGTGGGGGAGAATCGTTTGTAGTCGATCCGCCAAAATCTTGGTGAATAATTTTATGTCGGTATTTAACAGCGTAATAGGTCTGTATGAAGTCACCAGTTGAGGGTCCTGGGCAGGCTTGGGGATCATAACGGTATGGGCTGTTGTGAAATGATGAAAAGGGGCACGGTGTTGCAGCAGGCCGTTAAACAGTTCTAGCAGAGTCGGAATTATGTGAGGTTGAAGGATTTTATAAAATTCATTGGAGAGTCCATCCGGGCCCGGGGATTTGTGCAGGTAGAGTTTGGACATAGCAGAGACAAGCTCCTCCTCAGTAATTGCCCTTACCAAAAAATCCGACTGCGTATTCGTTATAGGGGGCAAAGCTGAATCAGGTAAAAGTGCAGCATGGGCAGATTCATTAAAGGGAAGATCTGAATATAAGTCGGCAAAATAAGATTCAAAATGCTTCACTATAGCAGGGGAAGTGGTAAGGAGATGCCCCGTATCCCTATGTTTAACCGCTGTTATAAATTTTCGAGCAGTTTTCTTCCTAGCCATATTAGCCAAAAGTCGACCAGACTTGTTACCCCACTGGTAATATTTGTGGAAAGAAAACACCATGTCCCGCTTCGCCTGCGCCAGCAAGTGGTCATTCAGTAGTTGTTTTGCCTGCAAATAGAGCCGCAAAGATTCCTCTGTTTGGAGGGCATGGTGATTTTGTAGCGCAGCATCCAACTCCAAATGTAGTGCAGTGTAAGTCGCCAGATTTTTCTTTTTCAATCTATGGACATATTCAATAATTTGACCTCGAAGGACAGCCTTCGCTGCACCCCAGAGAATATTTGGGCGATCCCAGTGCTCGAGGTTATCGTCTAAGAAGTTAGCCCAATTAGTTATCAAGAATTTCCGAAAGTCATCGCAATTATAAAGATAACTCGGAAATCTCCAGTGTCTGGAGCCCCCTGACTGAAGAGTTCTCTGTAGCTTCAGTGTCACCGGAGCGTGATCCGAAATCAAAATATTATGGATATCCGCATGCGCGACCCGCGTGACAAGAGAGTCCGCAATCAAGATCGAGTCAATCCTGGACCAGGATCGATGAACCCCGGAGAAAAAAGTAAATGATTTGTCGGATGGGTTTAAGAGACGCCACGCATCAGTAAGCTGGAGGGAAACCATTAAAGTTTGAAGGTGTGACCAAGAAGGAGATTGGGAAGTGCGTGGGACAGGAGACTTGTCAACAGTGGGATCATCCACAGTGTTCCAGTCCCCCCCCAGGACAAGCTGGAAATTGTCGCATTGCAACAGCCTAGAACTCAATTCCCGGAGGAAGGCAGCAGTTTCGACATTGGGTGCGTAGACATTCACTAATGTATATTTAGTACCCCAAACTTCCACATCTAAAATTATATAGCGTCCCTGTGGGTCCCTAATAGAGTCCAAAATAGTGTAGTGTAAATTTTTACTAAATAGAATCGCAACCCCCCTGGTCTTCCGTATATTGTCAGCGGAAATACAGTCATCTAACCAAGGTGCCCGGAGAGCAGAGGAGGCGCCCGACATCCAGTGGGTCTCTTGGAGAAATATAATCTGTGGTTTAAACCTTTTTAGGTGCGTTAGAACCCGTTTACGTTTAATCGGGGAGTTGAGGCCGCCCACATTCCAGGACAGAATCTTAAAAACAGCATCCGATGAGGAGGTTTCTGTATCGAAGGTGGTCATTAGTCTGTTAACCTACACCCACCCGAGGGTGGCCAGCCAGAAGGAACATTATATCCCACAATTGCCCTCCCCCGTCCCAGTGAGCGGAGAGGGACAATCTGAACCACGGTGAACCATAGAGCTCAGCAACGGATCTGGTGAGGGAGGCACGGACCGGGTAAAACAAAACAAAACAAAACAAAAAAACACACATTGCTTCATATAACAATTTTCACCTTTTCCAACCCAAACTAGCAACAACGCAAGTGCTAAACCATCCCGTAGCACTGGCGAGGAACACATCAATAATAACTGTAGTAATTGACGTAGAGAAAAATTAACTTAAGCTGAGCAGCAGATAATGAGGCCTAATGCCCCAGTCATGTGTACATAAAACCAACCCAGTATATTAGGCAGGGCATACGAACACGCTGTGGCATAATGCCTAACACTTGTTTTACGGGTTCTCAGGAGTCAACATACTTCTGACATGGGCTTTGGCGGTAACAGGATCAGCAAATATCAGTGTGCGGCCATTGTCATGTACCCTCAACTTAGCTGGATACATTAACGCAAATTTAGTATTGCTCTCGTGAAGCATCCTGCAAACGTCAGAGAACTCCCTCCTCTTTTGCGCCACAGAGGCAGAGAAGTCCTGAAAGATTAAAATACGTTTACCATTTACTAGCAATTGCGGGACTTTCCGGTAAGAGCGCAAAACATGTTCTTTCATGCGGAAATCCAGAAATCTCGCAATTACAGGCCGTGGTCGCACATCAACATCAGGGCGAGAGGGACCGATTCTATGCGCTCTTTCAATATGCATTAGTCATGGGGGGTCTGAGATAGCTAGCGCTGAGAACAAGTCATGCAATAGAAAATCGGCCAACTGCCCATCTCTAATTGATTCGGGGATGCCCACGAAGCGCAAATTCGATCTCCTATCTCTGTTCTCAAGATCATCTATCTTTGCCTGCAGAGCAGCAATAGATGAATCCTGGGTGGCAGTGGATCGTTGGAGAGCATGCATCTGATCCTCCCCGTCGCTAACCCTTTGCTCTAAGGAGTTTATCCGTGAGGTGTTGTGATCGATCTTTATAAGTGTGGAATCTAGTAGTGTTTGTATCTGTTCCAATCTTTTGTCAATTAAAGGTATATTTTCAAGTTTCTTGTCAATTTGAGGCATGAGGAGTCGCGAGATCTCCTGTGCCATATGTAGTAAAGAGGGCTGTTCAGGCAAAGCTTCTGTTTCTTGAGGCCGAGCCTGAGAATTACCCACCCCCGGTGGAGAGGGGGGGTAAAGCTTCCCCGCATTATTTTTGTTTTTACTCATTCTTGTATTCACTGAGGATTGAGATGGTCTAACCGCCGTAGTTTTTTGGACAAATTTATCCATCACCCGGTCGTCAGACCGCTAAACAGAAAGGGTAGCAGGCTCTGATGCGAACACACGGTGGTATATGATAATGAAACACCTCACAGAAGAGCACAAGTTGGAAGAAATATCAGAGCTGCTCAGCGAAAAATAAAAAAATAAAAACATCAAGTTACATCTTAAGCATAATAAAGCACGTCATAGCCATGGCGTCCTGGATCCATCTAGTGGAAATTAAACTCAAAGCCGTACCCTATCCAGTTGGATATAAATAATCCTGTGGGATTAACCAGAGATAGTACAGCACAGCAAAAACCTAAAATATGTTAAAGTAATAACGATTTTCAGGCCTAAACAGTAAATCAATGGAACAATTAGAAGCAACAATGACTACGTTAGTAATAACAGATGTTTCACAGAATAAGGAACCTTGCAGCGCGCACTCAGCAGCAGAGAAATTATGTCAGCAGAGATATATTGCACAGCCGTAAACAGGCACCAGGTGGCAGCGGAGATCAGGATACACCGCAACTCAAAGATGGACCCAAGTGCAACCCACACCAATATATTGTCAATCCACGTATAGTATGGCCCCAGCAGCAGAGTCCCGCAACCCGCCACACAGTCAAAGTTATTATTGGTAGGTCTGTCAGCCGCCAATCAAGTGTAACTGCTGCGAGGGATACAGAATAGCAGGCTCTCTTAGCAAAGTTCCCCAGACCCAAACACCCCAAATGCTGTTCCCCACCTCACTCGTTTGGATGGCCGCTAGTAATCAACCTCCATTAACAGATGGAGTCGGCAGCTACCGCATAGTAGCCAGCAGGTGTCTCCCCAAAACCCTCGTCTCCGCACCCCCAACCCCAAGCGCGGAAGCTATTTTCCTTTCCGCTGTCACAGAACCGATCCCGGGTCCGGTAGCACCCGGGGAACAAGGGCCAGGGAGGTCGGGCCGGGTCCAGGTGTCTCTCAGCCACGGGTTACCTTCGGCCAGGATTTATGGGGGGACCAGAGGAGAGGGAAAGTCAAGAGGGATCAAGGAGTGGGGAGGGAGAGCAAGGAAGGGGGGGGGGACGGGAAACACACAAGGGGGGAACGGGCTAAAGAATAGGGAGAGTGTATGCAGTGTTAAGAGCTGTTAATGGAAAAGGGAGGGGAAAGACAAACAAAGTTAGTACCTGGGGGGAGAACAAGCAGCGCGAGCCGCGGGTGTCCGGATCAGGAAGGTGAGTTGTAATGAGCCTCATACATTCAGGCGCCTTGTGCTCGTATTCACGGAGACCAGGCTGATCCTCTCCGCAGAAGTCCTTGCATGTGGCCAGGTAACTATGCCGCCCAGCGCCGCTGTCTGTGGCCGTTCTGAAGCTCCCCCAGGACAGGATCGATGTCAGTCGGGTCGTGGCGCCGAAAGCCAGAAGGCAGTCACTCGATCTGAGCACTCCACCCGAACTCTGTCTCCAGCATGCGGTGCACAAGTGGTAAGGCCCGCAAGCAGGGAAGCCAACTCTGTGAGTAACGCCGCAGGGGCCACGTCCTCCGCCCGGGATTCCCTCAGCTCGTCCCGATCTGCATCCCGTTCCACAGCTCCGCCGCTCACAGCAGCGCTCTCTCCCGAGGCAACAGCCGCCGTACGGCAAGACAGTTATGTATCCAGCTAGCGATGGGTATCCTCAGGCCGTGTGTGTCCCGCTACACAGCCGACATTATCTTTCGCGCCAACGCCATGCTGGCCGTCTCTATCGATGGCCTGACTCCGGGGTAATCTTTTGTCCTCCACCACAATTTTAATATCCCCGTGGTCCCCAAGACATAGGCAACCTGAATATAATGTCCAGGTTATGAAATCAGTGCCCAAATTAGGGGATTGTGGAGGATTCTGCATCAGCTCAGTGAGCTGTATTAAAAGGCAGCCATACTCGCTGGCTCCACCCCCGGAAGTCCCAAGATATGTGTTTCTTCCGTAGTTGGGGAGTGACAAATGTTTCCCTGCAGGAGGTTGTAGACGAGTGGAGGCAAAAACTTTTGCATCTAGAATGGGGTGTGTTTGAGGAGGTTCTTCAGATTCAATGGAAGTAGTGGACCGTGACAGAGCATCTGCTTTTAGATTCTGTGAACCGGGCCTATAAGTCAGGATGAACGAAAAGCGGGAGAAGAACATGGTCCAACGAGCAAGATGCAGACTCGGACATTGTAGATCTTTCAGGAAGGTTAAGTTCCGATGATCTGTATAAATGGTAATAGGGAAGTTAGCTCCTTCCAGGAGGTATCGCCATTCCTCTAGGGCTAGCGTGACTGCCAACAACTCCTGCTCCCCGATAGTGTAGTTCTTCTCGGCAGGGAGAAACTTCTTCGAGAAGTAACCACAAGGATGGAGCTTATGATCTTTATACCTTTGAGAGAGTACCACTCCTACCGCTTCCGAGGAGGCGTTCACTTTGAGAAAAAAGGGGTTATTTATATCTGGTTGCCTTAATACTGGTGCTGATATGAATTCTTGTTTAAGCAGATGGAAAGCGGATTCTGCTTCTGGGACCAATGAGACAGGTCTGCTCCTTTTCGAGTAAGAGCGGTGATGGGGGCTACCAAGGCAGAGAATCCTCTAATAAATTTCCGATAGTAGTTAGAGAACCCTAGAAAACGCTGCACTGCTTTAAGAGAGGAAGGTCTTGACCAATTCAATATGGCTTGTACTTTCTCTGGAACCATCTGTAATCCGGAGCCCGAAATGATATACCCTAGAAAGGGAACTGAAACCTGCTCGAAGATGCATTTCTCTAGCTTGCAATACAGAGGATTCTCCCGCAGTCTACGTAGAACCTCTAGGATGTGTCGTCGATGTGTTCCAAGGTCTGGGGAAAAGATTAAGATGTCATCCAGATAGACCACGACAGATTGATATAGAAGGTCTCGGAAAATTTAGTTGACGAAATTTTGGAATACGGCAGGGGCATTACTCAGACCAAATGGCATGACGAGATATTCAAAATGACCATCCCTGGTATTGAACTTGGTCTTCCATTTGTCGCCTGCTCGTATCCTGATCAGATTGTAGGCTCCTCTTAGGTCTAGTTTGGAGAAGATGGTCGCTCCCTTGACTCGATCAAATAATTTGGAAATGAGGGGTAGAGGGTAATGATTTTTTACCGTGATGTTATTCAGGCCCCGGTAATCTATACAAGGTCTTAACCCCCCCCCATCTTTTTTCTGGACAAAGAAGAAACCAGCTCCGGCTGGTGAGGTAGATGACCAAATGAACCCCTTGGCCAAGTTTTCTCAGATATACTCGGACATAGCCTTAGTTTCAGGAATTGATAAGGGGTAGGTCCAACCTCTGGGTAGAGCTTTCCCTGGTTCGAGGTCTATAGGACAGTCCCATTTCCTATGGGGTGGCAAGATATCTGCTCCCTGTTTACTGAAGATGTTGGAGAAGGAAGCGTACTGAGGCTGAATCTGCGGGGGTGATGTGACAAGGGTTTATTGAGTGGTTTGATACACGGCAAACGAGGTCAAACAAGTCTTCCTAAAGGATAAGATTTGCATAGAGTACCAATCGATATGTGGGTTATGCCTACTAAACCAAGGGTAACCCAGCACAATTTCATGTGATTCCCTGGGTATAACTAAAAGTTCCAATTGCTCTTTATGAAGAGCACTGATACCAACTGAAATAGGAAGAGTCCGTTGAGAAATTACTCCACCAGGAATACGGCTTCCATCAACCGCAGATAATGAAATGGAATGGGACAAATCTCGCACAGGGATCTGAAGCTGCTGACCCAGATGGACTGTGATGAAATTCTCTGCTGCTCCTGTATCTAAAAGAGAGAGAATGGACTTAGTACCTTGCGAGAGTTCAATAGTGACTGGTAGAGTAGGTTCAGAGGAATTTTGAGACCGAGACAAGTCTCCTAACCTGGTGTCTCCTAGCCCAGTTAGGAGCGGGAGTTTCCCGGACGCTGTGGGCATGATGCCACCATGTGTCCCGGTGCCCCACAATAAAGACACAAATTTTCTCGCCACCATTTCTGGCGCTCCTCAGGAGTAAGTCAGGCCCAGTTCAGCTGCATGGGTTCGTCAGGTGAATCTACTGCTAGCGGAGGGGGTGCCAGAGGTACAGGGCGGAAACGATAGCGATCGCCCTTGCTTTTTTCGGCCTGCCTCTCCCGGAATCGTAAATCGACTGTTACATAATGAAATGAGATCATCCAGTTTTGGTGGTAAGTCTCGAGTCGTTAGATCATCCTTCAAACTGTCAGAAAGGCCACTCCAAAACGCTGCAACCAAGGCTTCCTCATTCCATTGTAGTTCAGAGGCATAGGTTTGAAACGGATTGATATACTGGCCGACTGGCCTATTCCCTTGGCGTAGACGCATAATCTCAATGGATGCTGATGTCGAGCATCCCGGGTTCATCAAAGATCTTTCTAAAAGTAGCTAGGAATTTTGGATAGTCACTCAGCAGAGCATCATCTCTTTCCCAGAGTGGTGAGACCCATTCCAGGGCTGCCCCTGAGAGTAAGGAGACTATGTACGCCACCTTTGCCTTTTGCGTTGGGAAATTGGCTGACTGTAACGTAAAGTGCACATCGCACTGATTAAGGAATCCACAACAGAGTTTAGAGTTCCCGTCAAACTTGTTGTGGGATGGCAAATGGAGAGAGGATGGTGATGACCCCAATGACGCCAGGACGGGCTGAGAAATTTGTGACTCCGGTCGACGGGCAGGAGTAGTATTCGCTAGGGAGGCTTGGATGGAATCCTGCTGAGTGGATATTTTTTGGAGGCACTGCGCCAAATGTCACTGTGAATTTTCCAATCCCTCCAGACGCCTTGCTATGCTGTGTAGGAGATCTGAGCCAGAATCCTGTCCGGCTCCTGGATCGATGTGGCCAGTGCAAACTGTCACATCTGAGGATTCTTGTGGATCCGGATTTGGGGAAGATGATTCTGGTGCACTTGGATCTCTGAATAACAAACGAGCGGGACGATGAAGGTCTTGCGCATTTATTACTTGGAGTAGTTTAACAGGGTTCGCCAAAGACAGTTGAATAGAGATACGATTGTAGGTTAGTGGTTGGCTGAGGATACCGGAACCATGACCAAGTACTTCAAAGGAGGAATGCCGAAGGCTGGTTACTGCAGCGTCCGGAACAGGTAGCTATGTAGGACACGGGAACAGAGTCAGCAGTCTGCGTAAGGCTATATTAGGAGGCTTGGGTAATTTGCTGTAACAAGAACCTGACACTGGAGACGCTGCGGGAGCACAGAGAACTAGCTTCACAGATACTGTGAAAGACGTTGCACTGGCAAATTCCCTTCTCCAGGCCTTCCTGTATTATAACAGCTGCTCGGAGCTAATTGGCCACAGGAAAGTGATAAATTGGTGAAGTGTGGGCAAGACAGGCTTTTTGCCCACATCCAAGATGGCTACCTGGAACACAGCCCAGCCTGTTCACAGAAGCCCTGGCTCCACAGCAGCACTGCTAAACCCTGCCGGAGGGACATGCTGCCAGTCTGCTGAGCTGCCAACTAGTGCCCCTGCCTGTCCTGCCAGCGCACCCTGCTCGGCGCCAGCAGCCCGCACCTCCGCCAGCTGGACCTCTCCAAAGGGACCGGACAGGTAAGAGCCGGCTCCCCTGCACAGTCTCCGACAGACCATAACAGTGGGTTATTGCTCATTAAAGACATCTGTCTAACACAATATTGTATGGGCCCTAGTAACAATGAGATAACATGGTTAAATCAAGGAGGTATGGTGGTGAAAATAGGATTTTAATTACCTACCGGTAAATCCTTTTCTCGTAATCCATAGAGGATGCTGAGGTCCAATTTAGGGCCTAATTCTGAATTGATCGCAGCAGCAAATTTGTTAGCAGTTGGGCAAAACCATGTGCACTGCAGGTGGGGTAGATGTAACATGTGCAGAGAGAGTTAGATTTAGGTGGGGTGTGTTCAAACTGAAATCTAAATTGCAGTGTAAAAATAAAGCAGACAATATTTACCCTGCACAGAAACAAAATAACCCACCCAAATCTAACTCTCTCTGCATGTTACATCTCCCCCCTTGCAGTGCACATGGTTTTGCCCAATTGCTAACAAACTTGCTGCTGCGATCAACTCAAAATTACCCCCTTAGTACCATGGGGTATAGACGGGTCCACTAGGAGCCATGGGCACTTTAAGAGTTTAATAGTGTGGGCTGGCTCCTCCCTCTATGCCCCTCCTACCACACTCAGGCTAGAAACTGCACCCGAGGAGACAGACATACTTCAAGAGAAGGAAATACACAGATAGTGGTGAGATTCACACCAGCTCACACATAACAAAAAGGAAAGCCAAGCTAACCAACTTGGAACGATTCAGCAACGGCTGAACCAACAAACTTAACCAAGTAAGAATGCAGGAATACGAAGCACTGGGCGGGCACCCAGCATCCTCTACGGACTACGAGAAAAGGATTTACCGGGAGATAATTAAAATCCTATTTTCTCTTACGTCCTAGAGGATGCTGGGGTCCAATTTAGTACCATGGGGATGTACCAAAGCTCCCAGAACGGGAGGGAGAGTGCTGAGGTTTCTGCAGAACTAATTGACCAAACTTTAGGTCCCCAGAGGCCAAAGTATCGAACTTGTAGAACATAGCAACCGTGTTCGACCCTGACCAAGTAGCTGCTCGGCAAAGCTGTAAAGCCGAGACACCCCGGGCAGCTACCCAGGAAGAACCCACTTTACGAGTAGAGTGGGCCTTAACAGATTTTAGACATGGCAAGCATGCTGGATAGTAAACCTGATCCAGCAAGAAATTGTCTGCTTAGAAGCAGGACACCCAACCTTGTTGGGATCATAAAGGACAAACATCCGACTTCCTGTGATGAGAAGTTCTCTTCACCTATATTTTCAAAGCCCTCACAACATCCAAGGACTTTCAGGTAATGGAGGAGTCAGTAGCCACTGGCACCACAATAGGTTGGTTGATATGAAAAGCTTACACAACCTTTGGAAGAAACTGCTGACGCGTACGGAGCTCAGCTCTATCCTCATGGAAAATCTTACATGACAGTGCCCCCAGTTCAGACACACGTCTAGCAGATGCCAATGCCAACAGTGTGACCGCCTTCCAAGTAAGAAACTTGACATCCACCTCCTGTAAAGGCTCAAAACAATCCGATTGCAGGAACTGCAGCACCACATTAAGATCCCACGGTGCCGAAGGAGGCACAAAAGGTGGTTGGATGTGCAGAACCCCTTTCAAGAAAGTCTGAGCCTCCAGGAGAGCAGCCAATTGCTTCTGGAAGAAAATGGACAAGGCCGAAATCTGGACCTTGATGGAACTCAAACGTAGACCCACATCCACACCTGCTTGCAGAAAGAGGAGAAACCGTCCCAGTTGAAACTCCACCATAGGAAACTTCTTGGATTCACACCAAGACACATACTTTTTCCAAATTCGATGGTAATGTTTAGACGTTACTCCCTTCCTAGCCTGTATCAGGGTAGGAATGACCCTTGTTAGAATACCCTTCCAAGCTAAGATCTGGCATTCAACCTCCATGCTGTCAAACGTATCCACGGTAAGTCTTGATAGGCGAACAGCCCCTGTCGAAGAAAGTCCTCTCGAAGAGGAAGAGGCCTCGGACCCTCTAGCAGTAATTCCAGAAGATCCGCGTACCAAGCCCTTCATGGCCAGTCCGGAGCAATGAGGATCCTTTGAACTCTTGTTCTTTTTATTAGCTTGAGAATCCTTGGGATGAGTGGAAGTGGAGGGAACACATACACTGACTGGAACACCCACGGAGTTACCAGGGCGTCCACAGCCACTGCTTGTGGGTCTCGTGACCTGGAACAGTACCTCCGAACCTTCTTGTTGAGGAGAGAGACCATCATGTCTATCTGAGGGACACCCCATTGGCTTGTCACTTCTGCGAACACCTTCGGGTGGAGGCCCATTCTCCCGGATGGAGATCGTGTCTGCTGAGGAAGTCCGCTTCCCAGTTGTCCACTCCCAGAATGAAGATCGCTGACAACGCCACCGCATGCTTTTCTGCCCAGAGGAGGATTCTTGTTACCTCTGACATTACCGCTCTTCTCTTCGTTCTGCCCTGTTGGTTTATGTAAACCTGCCATTACATTGTCCGACTGAACCTGAATGGCCTGATCCTGAAGAAGATGTGTTGCTTGTAGAAGGCCATTGTATATGGCCCTTAGTTCCAGAATGTTTATCGGGAGGGTGGATTCCAGACTTCATCACTTTCCTTGGAAATTTTCCCCTTGGGTGACTGCTCCCCAACCTCTGAGACTTGCATTCATGGTTAGAAGGATCCAATTCTGAATCCCGAACCTGCGGTCCTCGAGTAGGTGAGAAGTTTGTAGCTACCAGAGTAGTGAAATTCTGGCTTTCGGCGATATAGGCGTATCCCCTGGTGCATGTGAAGATGAGAACCTCGCATGGAATCTTCCGTACTGTAGAGCCTCGTAGGAGGCTACCATCTTCCCCAGAAGGCAAATGCACTGATGAACCGATACCCGGGCTGGTTTCAGGACATCCCGTACCATCGATTGGATCACCAACATTTTCTCCACCAGTAGAAACACCCTTTGCACCTCTGTGTCGAGTATCATCTCCAGGAAGGGCAGTCTCCTTGTTGGCTCCAAATGTGACTTTGGAAGGTTGAGGATCCACCCATGATCCTGGAGTAGTCGAGTTGAGAGAGCAATACTCTGCAACAACATCTCCCTGGAAGATGCTTTTATCAGCAGATCGTCCAGATATGGAATTGTGTTCACTACCCGCCTGCGGAGGAGTAGCATCATCTCTGCCATGACCTTGGTGAACAGATGTGACTGAAATCTTTTAGACTTGCTCCCACCTGCCTGACCTACAGGCTGGGAGGTACACCATCATGCAGAAGATTTTGAGGAAGCAGAACTTGGTTTCTGTTCCTGAGATCCTGTTGGTGCAGGTTTTCTGGATTTTCCCCGACCTCCCCTGAAGAAGGTGGAGGGGGGGGTTTGGATTTTTTAAATTTTGCGGTCCGAAAGGACTGCAGTGTAGACGTAGGATAAGATTTCCTAGTCAGTGGTGCTGCTGAGGGAAGAAAGGTCGACTTACCCGCAGTTGCCGCGGAAATCCACGCTTCCAGTGCGTCCCCAAACAGAGCCTGACCTGTGAAGGGTAGGTTCTCCACACTTTTCTTGGATTCTGTATCCGCAGGCCATTGGCGTAACTAGAGTCCTCTGCGTGCCGAGACCGCCATGGACGTAGCCCTCGCATTCAGCATGCCAATGTCTTTCATGGCTTCCACCATGAAACCTGCAGAATCCTGTATGTGACGCAAAAACAATTCAATGTCACACTTATCCATAGTATCTGTGTCCTTGAGTAATGTGCCTGACCACTTTACTATGGCTTTAGAAATCCACGCACAAGCAATGGTGGGCCTTAAAGCTACGGCATTAGCTGTGTTTAGTGATTTGAGCGTAGTCTCAATCTTGCGGTCAGCCGGCTCTTTCAAAGCGTTTGAGCCAGGGACAGGTAAAACCACCTTTTTTGACAACCTAGATACAGAAGTGTCTGCTATAGGGGGGTTTCCCCACTTTTTTCTTTCCTCTTTAGGGAAAGGGAAAGCAATAAGAACCCTTTTTGGGATCTGGAATTTTTTCTCTGGGCTTTGCCAGGAATTTTCAAACAAAGAGTTTAACTCCTTAGAAGGAAGGTAAGCGAGGATTTCTTACTTTCAGTAAAATAATATTCCTCTACCTGCTGAGGTACCTTCTCAGTAATATGTAAAATATCCTTAATGGCTTCAATCATTAGTTGCACCCTCTTAGCAAGTGATCCATCTCCCCCCTGCATATCCCCGTCACCGTCCCCTGTATCAGAGTCGGTATCAGTGTCAACTTGCATTATCTGGGCAAGTGTATGTTTTTGTGGGTATGTAGCAGGGACGTGCAGGCAGGGGAGGCAGTGCCTCCCCTGTCATTTATGATTAAAATAATACAAAGAAGATACTTATGACACATATTCTGTCATAAGTATCTGCTTTAGCCTTCATATTATTTAAATCATTTTTATCATGTAAAAAAAAAGTTTTAAATGTGTTCAGAGGCACCACTCTCGGTGCCTCCTGCTGTCAATATGGAAGGGCCGTAAACAGGGGGCGGGGCCAAACATCGGGCAGTAAAAGCCCATTGAAAAAAGCCCTGTAAGCGGCACCTCTAGAAGTACCTCTGTGACAGGGACGTGCTTTCAGCACAAATGAAACTACTCCCCTGTCACTAAGGCTGATGTGATTGGGTAGTGGGCAGGGACGGACTGGCAACCCTACTTCCCAGGGCTCACTGACACTGACTACTCCCCGAGCTGATACCTGCGGCAGCCAATGATGTCCGTCCCCTGCTCTCTTTACCTGGATGGCTGCTGGTGGTGCTTTCATGGCTGGCTGCATGATAAGGATTTTTTATTGTTTATGGGGGCTTGGCCACGGGTCCGTGATTAGGCCATGCCCCCGACCATGTCTAGGCTCCCCTGCCTGTCTGTTCTTTGCCTGCCTACTCCTGCGGAGTCCTTTGGGCCTGGGCTCTCTACCTCACTCCACACACCTCCTACCTATCAGTAGCAGCCGAACCTAAACCCCCCCTCTTCCTTGATGCTGCTGTTGGAAATCTCCCGTGGCCACTGAAAGCCGACCTCCCCGCGATCACCCCCTCCTGATACATTGCAACCGCAGGCAGCTTCCAGTCCATCCGTGTATCTCCACCCCCATGCAGGCATGAACTTTCCATGGGGCTTACCCGGCTTAGGCAGCTCCTGGCTGGCCAGGTGATGGGTCGTGTTCCTCCTTCATCCCCAACTCCTGACAACCGCAGCCACAGCCTGCAGGTAAGCTATACACCTACCACCTACCACTCCTGTAGCCAGTCCTCACCCCCATAGTCAGCCTGCAGCCATCTTCTGTAGCCAGTGTAGCCCCCTGTAGCCAGCCTCCATACCTCCTCCCCATAGTGTGCTCCCCTGTAGCCAACCTCAACACCCCCCCTCCCCATAGTGTGCTCCCCTGTAGCCAGCCTCCATACCCCCCCTCCCCATAGTGTGCTCCCCTGTAGCCAGCCTCAATACCCCCCTCCCCATAGTGTGCTCCCCTGTAGCCAGCCTCCATACCCCCCTCCCCATAGTGTGCTCCCCTGTAGCCAGCCTCCATACCCCCCTCCCCATAGTGTGCTCCCCTGTAGCCAGCCTCCATACCCCCTCCCCAAAGTGTGCTCCCCTGTAGCCAGCCTACAGCCCCCTCCCCATAGTGTGCTCCCTTGTAGTTAGCTTCCAGCCCCCTCCCCATAGTGTGCTCCCCTGTAGTTAGCCTCCATACCCCCCTCCACCAGGGGGGTCTTTAAATGTATTATAAAACCTGTGTTTTTTAAAAGATAATGGGGGTCATTCTGACCCGTTCGCACGCTGCGGTTCATCGCAGCGATGCAAACGGGTTGGAACTGCACATGCGCGGTGCACGCATTGTGCAGGCGTGTTGTTGCCTGGTGACGGCCATCGCTGGGCAGCGACGCCGCGTACGAGGAAAGTGGTTGCAGCGATTGACAGGAGGAAGGCGTTCCGGTGCGTCAACTCACCGTTTTCCGGGCGTGGAGATCCGAACGCAGGCGTGTCCAGGCGTTTGGAGGGCGGATATCTGTCGTCAAATCCAGGACCTTCATCGCTGGATCCGTCGCATAGGGTAACTGCAGGGCTACTCTTGTTTTACACAAAACTTTTTTAGCATAGCAGGGCTGCACAAGCGATCGCAGCCCTGCTATGCTATAATACACTCCCCCATAGGCGGCAACTAGTTGATCGCACAAACAGGAAAAAGTTGCTACGTGCGATCAACTCGGAATGACCCCCCATTGTGTGCTATTGCATATTTGTCTTGGTGTACCCTTTTATGAGCTATTTGAGCTCTTCCAAATATATGAAAGGGAGACACCATTTATTGCAGGTCCTACTGAAAAAGAAGTAAAATACAATCTATTTGAGCCGATTTGTATTCTTGTGAAAAAACTGAAAAACGGTACTTCATAAAATATTTTGTTCACCTATTGGTGTGTAATGGTGGAATTGCTAATTATTGGAGCACTTGAAATCTATGTATCTTTTTTTTAACATGATTTGTTAATGTTGGTTCGGTGGGATATGCACTAAGAGACACTGATTTTTAGCTGCACCTTTAATTTGTGTGCAAATTCTCTTATCCTTCTATTATATATTTTCTATTCCCCCATTTGTAACTGCATGTAGTCCCTTTTCCTTGCATTAACTAGTTCAGATTTTTACTTACAGTACATACTGGCTTATTGCTATATTTAGTGGTCTCCCCCTATTCCTCCTCCTTCTCCTTCCTTCTCGCTCATCTCTCCAGTCACCACCTATTCCACCTCTCTGCCATCTCCCTCTATTCCTCGCTCTCTCACTCCCATCTTCCTCTATTCCTTCTCCCTCTTCCTTCTCCCTCTATTCCTTCTTTCACTTCCGTCTCCCTCTATTCACTCTCTCTTCCTTCTCCCCCTATTCCTCTCTCTCTGCCGTCTCCCTCATTCCTCCTCTCTCCCTTTGCGTTGTCTCCCCCTAGTCCACTCTCCCTGTCTGCCGTCTCCCCCCCCATTCCTCCTTTCTCCCATCTCCCCATATTCCTCCTCTCTCTTTCCCATAAATTTATAAAAGTTGTCAATATATTAGCCTCCAGCTCATCACAAGTTTGATTAGCAGGGAGGCTGCGAGCATTGGCAGGGGCGGCGGCAGTAGCGGGCATTGACTCGGCAGCGGTAGGAGTCATCGCCGATACTCGAAGGACATTATGGCTGCAGTGCCTCACCAGCCACTAACCTCACCGCATGCCACTGGTATGTAGATGAAACAGTGGGGACTGAGTATGTCAAACCCTCCACAGATTTTCTCAAAACCTGCGTCTCTTTTTCATTATGTGACATCCTAGTTGAAATCTGGGATATCATTCCTCTTAAATAATCCACCCACGGGGTTCGGATTCGGAAAGCTGAGAAAGCATATTGCAGTCCTGAGTACATGGAAGAGACTCTTCAGGAGAAGATAAACACACTGCAGCACAGGACACAGAGTCCTTAGGCATGTTAATGTAAGATACACACCTACACACACACACAGGAAAATGTCAGACACAGTTTCCCCCCAGGAGTATCTTCAGAGAGTCACAGAGTATAAGGAGCCAGCCACAAAGCGCCCCAGTGGGCAGGTATTATGATAAAAGACCGGCGCTGACTAACCAACCTTAATAGATCAATTAGCACTACCAACACACTCCCCCCCTGTCTATAACACCCTGGTACCGCAGAGGATAGCTGGAGTTATGTGGAGTGCAGCGCTGCCTGTCAGCATTCTGTTCCTCAGATCTGCAGGGAGAAAATGGCACTGGTGAGTGCTGGATCCACTCTGAGGAGAAGCCCCGCCCCCTGTAATGGCGCATGGCTTCCCGCATAAATTATATTATACTGGCCTGAAGATTTTATTGCTAACAGTGGGATTAGCCTGTTAGCTGACTGACCAGTGTAGGGTATCAGCGCTGGCTCAGGACACCCCTCAAGCACTTACAGCATGTGTTGCTGAGGCTGCATTGGAGCGCAGCCGGTTAGAGCTGCGCTCCCACCCTTGTGCCACCATTCCCACTGGCGACCTGCTAACCGGGCTGCCGGCGCTGTACTCACCACTCTTCTTCTGGCTCTGTTAGGGGGTGGTGGCCGTGTTGTGGGAGTGAGCGGTCACCTCATGGGCTTGCGATCAGCAGCCTCAGGAGCTCAGTGGCCTGTCAGCGGAGATAGAGAACCATTAACTTCAAGAGTTGGTTCCTACTCCCCCCCCCCCAAGTCCCACGAAGCAGGGAGGCTGTTGCCAGCAGCCTCCCTGTAACCTAATAACTCTATTAAAACAAAAACAAAAAAATAAGAAAACTTCTAGGAGCTCCCCTAGCTGTGACCGGCTCCACATTTTCTAAACTGAGTCTGGTAGGAGGGGCATAGAGGGAGGAGCCAGCCCACACTATTAAACTCTTAAAGTACCCATGGCTCCTAGTGGACCCGTCTATACCATATGGTACTAAATTGGACCCCAGCATCCTCTAGGACGTAAGAGAAATAAAAAATTGGTACAGTATTTGTTTTATATATATTGGCCCTCATTCCGAGTTGTTCGCTCGGTAAAAATCTTCGCATCGCAGCGATTTTCCGCTTAATGCGCATGCGCAATGTTCGCACTGCGACTGCGCCAAGTAAATTTGCTATGCACTTAGTAATTTTACTCACGGCTTTTTCATCGTTCTGGCGATCGTAATGTGATTGACAGGAAATGGGTGTTACTGGGCGGAAACAGGCCGTTTTATGGGCGTGTGGGAAAAAACGCTACCGTTTCCGGAAAAAACGCAGGAGTGGCCGGAGAAACGGAGGAGTGTCTGGGCGAACGCTGGGAGTGTTTGTGACGTCAAACCAGGAACGACAAGCACTGAACTGATCGCAGATGCCGAGTAAGTCTGAAGCTACTCAGAAACTGCTACGAGGTGTGTAATCGCAATATTGCGAATACATCGTTCGCATTTTTAAGATGCTAAGATTCACTCCCAGTAGGCGGCGGCTTAGCGTGAGCAACTCTGCTAAAATCGCTTTGCGAGCGAACAACTCGGAATGACCTCCATTATTTTACAAAAATGTACCAAGAACTCTGTGAAGAGCAAAGTGAAAAGTAATGTCAGAATTGAGATGTCTTGTTATATTAAGCATAAGATCTGATTATGTTCTTAATCTTACCATTTGTCCCAAGTGTAGCAGATGGGGTGCATAGGAAGATTCGCTTTTTGTCTTTTTATTGAAACAAATTAAAGCCCATTATTCCCTATCCATCCCTTATAGTTTTGTGTGCTCTTCACTGATTCTGCATACCATTTGCTGAAATCTTCTGCATGAGTTCCTGACCAAATGGTGTATTGTTTTTTGGAGGTGTTTTTAGAGGTACTTTATTAGCATAATATTTACTCAGAACAGTGGAAGAGTAACAGGCTCACCCGATTGAACAGGAGAGATTATCCCACTTACTTGAAGTGGGAACTCTATTTCCCAATACACTGTATAGCCAAGTTGTTGAATACACTCTAAGTTAGAATGGCCCAGGCTAGATACTGCTGGCATTTCAAGTTATTTAACAGTTCAAGGAGGAGTCCACGTGGGAAAACCTATTCTGATGACATAAGATTTTTGATATGCTTGTACATTTGTCTGGGCTCTAAATTCAACTTTTTGTGATTTTTGCTACTTTGTAAGATAGGATCATTTGGATGCAACGGTTTACTATGTAAGCATGTCTGTGATGTTCAGTGTCTTGCTCATTTGGGAGGTATGTAAATGTCTATTTCTATGTCATATGCTAATGAGAGAGGGTAAGCACTTGGACAGTCCTCAGCCTGATTAAAAAAAAAAAAAGAACATTACAGTTTATCCTCCTGATCTCAATGATAATAGTAAAAGCATTAGGGCTAAAGTAATGCACTGAAGCATGTCTCAAGCTTAGCAGTCTGACACAAATACTAAGACCCAAGCCCTCCAAAGCTTTATTGAGAGAAGGACCTGTCTAGTTCAAGCTTGAATCCTTGGAGCTGTTTTACATAGCAGAATACATTTTGCTCGTGTGTGCCCTCTGATTGTTTGTGGATTAACGTTGTTTAATGTGAGCTTTAGAGAATGATGACCACTGGACTGTACAAGACCCTTCTTTTCCTATAGATTTGGAAGGAGTAAAGCCATGGCTAGGTTTTAAAAGTTGGACACTTTTTGGTGTCTAATGGTAATCATAATCTGCAAGAGATGTAAAATTGCTAATCTTGGGTCATAACCTAGTATTGTTAAGGGTTACAATAGAGCCAAATGCTTATTTTTAAACACATGGCGTTTAAAATAAATTAGCAAAATATTCTTTGTATCTTTTAGTTATATCTTATTGTTCAACTTTTTATTTATTGTGTAATGTGATACATGCTCGGACTGAGAACCTAACTAATTTTCGCATGATGTGCTGGAGATATAGCTCTGCCCCAATATCACTTGGGAAAAAAATAAAAAGGAATGGATGTTAAAAATTATTAAAATAAATTTCACTCTAAAAAGCCGTACTCATAAATTTCCATTTGCTACTTACCGTAGTTTGCTGGTATGGAATCATTATGTGGACTTGTGTAAACGTGGACCACTTTCTTTTATTCAGATTCTAAAGGGTATATTTACTATAGTGCGTCTTTACAAAAATGGATCTGTTGCCCATAGCATCCAATCTGATTCTATCTTCTAGAAGGTGCTTGATAAATGATAAGTAGAATCTGATTGGTTGCTAAGGGAATCTTCTCCACTTCTATAAAACTGCACTAGTAAATACATAATATAGATATATATTATATATAATTAGCTTTAATTTAAAGCTATGCATTATAGCTTTTTATTTTTGTTTGAATCATGATTAGACTATACACAAACTGGTTTAAAGGCATTTAGACGCTTGCATGAGGTAACGATCAATAGCCCCAAAATGGGATATGTCTGGTAAAAATGCACTCTAAATGAGAAACTGATAAAGACGGAACCTTAATTAATACCCCTTTCACCCCGCACAAATAACCCGGTATCGACCCGGCATATTGCATATTGCATTGCATATTGCATTGCATATTGCATTGGTTATAAGCAGTGTTATTCCCATGTTGAATACCGGTTCAGTGGCTCTGTTAACGGATTCCCGGGTCGAGCTGATCTGGGACCCGTTTACAAGATAGGGAGAGGCGGCGCTGAGATGAGCTCATCTCCCAGCGCCGCCTCCGCCCGATGCTGGCTCCGCCCCCCGCCGCTATGGCAACCGATACTGGTCTGGAAGCCATCAGAAAGAGATAGGAGAGTCTCCAATGCCGGATCCCACCCGGAAATGACCCGTTTCCAATTCCCGGGTGGGATCCAGCATTGGAGATGTGAAAGGGATATAAATTGTTGACTGGAACTCAGTCTGTGTGGGTCCTGGATCTACCATCATTGGAAAGCTAGTCAGGAGTCCTTACCAAGATAATATAATTATGAGTCATATTATCTTGGTAAGGTCTGGACCATCTTCTTTCTTTTACTGCCATTTTTATAAACACTGTGGGGTATATTTACTAAAGTGTGGGTTTTTAGAAGTGGAGATATTTCCCATAGCAACCAATCAGATTCTAGCTATTATCTTCTAGTAAGTGCTAGATACATGGTTAGTGCAATCTGATTGGTTGTCATGGGCAACATTTCCATTTCTAAAAACCTGCATGTTAGTAAATATACCCCAGTGAGCCATATCCCTGTCAGCAAAGTTCTCTATCTTCAGGGCCGAAGCAAAAAGCAAAGCCTTGTAGAGGATTAAAGCACAGCAAAGAATAGATGACTTGTCCAAGGTGGTGCTTTTCAACTTAAGGAATCCTAGAAGGCAATTTGGGTTCAAAAAAGGCTAACTATCCAATCACAAGGGGAACCAACACTGCAACTGTAGGAAAAGAATAAAATAACTCCAGTGTTAGTTTCCATCAAGCATCTTCATTATTCATGCTAAACAGATGACTAGGAAAGCTAGAATAGCTACAGTTGTCTTCAGTTATGATTTCTGCATACACTCTCACCTACATTTTGATTGCCAGTTACCCAATTTGTAACTTATTGGCTGCTAATCTCTGCATAATGTATATAATAATTTTATTTATATAGCACTTTTTTCCAGGATCACTCAGAGGTAGATGTTTTTTTACCTGCACGGATTGTGCGGGTACAGCGCGTCCTGCTTACCGAGGCGAAACAGGAAGCAATACCGACGAGATGTATAAACATCTTGTTTGCCAAGGTGGGGGCGTGAAAAGTCCCCTCTCCAACAATCCCTGCTAGAGGCCACAGCGCATCAGTCTAGCGCTGGTACACTGTGGGGGTTATTCAATTTGTCCCGTGGGTGCCGGGTGATAATTATCAGCGCCGGGGGCTATTTAATTGGCCCTGATAAGCCAGCGCGTGCAGCGGCTTATTGGAGGTTTTGCTTCGCCTGCCGCAAAATGCCCGATAACAGCCCTGTTTTCATTCGAAAACGGGGCTATTTCACCCGAATACACACAGGTTTCACTGAACCTGTGTGTTTACGGATGAAAAAGCAGGTTTTACCGGCCGAGCAAATTAAATAACCCGACCGCAGCACCCGAAGAAACATCGGGGGTTTTTACTCCCGATATCTCTTCGGGCCAAATTGAATACCCCCCTGTGTCTCTCATCTCAGCCAGCTCCAGTGCGCATGCGTGAGATCTCACATGCAACCCAGAGCCCAGCAGAGTGTCTGGGAATGGGCAATGACACCTGCAGAACTGATGTGTGCACGGATACCGCTTCTCCCTCATGTATTACTGTGCCACTTGTCCCCCATAACTGTAGATAATACATCTACCCTTCAAAGCTTTATGGATCCAAAAAGATCACATATTCTAGTTTGCATGACCTATCTCTATATAGAAAAGTTCCCATACCTTCATGGAACTGGAGATGTCTGATATACTGCTTACAGTAATATGCAGTTGAGTGCTACGTTTTCCACGTTATCAGCCCTTGAAAGGAAATCCAGGAGAATGTCTCCGTCCATGATAACGACTTGAATGGAGATAAAGTCGCTGGAGATAAAGTAACAGCCAATCAGCTCCTAACTACCATGTCACAGGCTGGGTTTTGAAAAATGACAGTTAGGAGCTGGCTGATTGGCTGGTACTTTATCTCCATCCACTTTATCTCCATCCACTTTATCTCCATCCAAGGCTTAGTAAATAGACCTATCTATTATCTACCATTCTGATAGGCTTCTACGGTGTGCATTTCTAAATCTTGTAAGTGCTGTAGCTCTGTTTCATAAGCGGAGTGTGTGAACAGTATAATAGGCTGAAGAAGAATTATCAGGTCATTTGGATGGATTTCAGTCTGACTTTTGTAATCATACAGACTCATCACAGACCGACCAGAGTTATTAAGAAAGACTCTCTGTTGTTGCCTCTCACGACTAGCAGTATTATTACATTTAATTATGCATCTTGGATGCTTTTTGTCACATGTACTATATGTTTTCCCCATTATTATTCTAGTTACTGATTGGCGTTAGCTGCTGTATATAGCAGCCTTCAGCAGGAGTATCTAGCCAGTTACAACATTTTCACGCTAGTGTTCCCATGCTTACTGTGTCTGCTGCTCTGCTTATGACCTAGACTCTGCACTTAAATACCACCATGATCAGCTTCTGCTCGTAGCCCTGACCTGCCCTGATCTCTGCACATGACCATAATTCTACTTTTGAATGAAACCAGAACCAACCTCTGCTTTTAACTAGCTCCCCATACTATAAAGAATCAAACTCAAACTACGCTCTCCTACAAAGCCCTCTTCATACTACTTCTCACTTCACCCTCATTTCCTCTCACTTTCCCTCCCACCATCTCTGCTTTGCCAATGAATGCCATCTCTATTCCTCTCTGATCACCACCTCCCATTCTTTCCTATAGGGTTTCTCGTGGGCTGCTCCCAACCTCTCAATGCCATTCCCAGGCTCAATTAGCCCTTCATCCAGCCTTCAAACATTTTTTTTAATTGCAACTTAGAGCCCCTCCAACTAACTCTTCAGCCCCTGCCTGCTTCTCCATTTCACATCTACCCTTATCCTCTATAAATTCTAAGATCTTGTGAGTAGGTCTCTTCCCCTCTCTGTTTTCACTACATAATTATTTTAACTGTATATTGCAATTATGTATAATTTTCTATGTACAGTATTTGTACTTATACTACATGTTCTATCCGTTTTGTACCATACTATGAAACACTTGTGCACCTTTTATATAATTGTCTGGGAGTTATGGTTCTAATAAGCTATAGCTCCACTTATTGGCTGATCCCACAATGCTGTAACACTTTTAATAGAATATGCAAGTCATTGCTGTAAATCAGCTTCTCAGCTGCTGGTAGTACCTTCCACTACACTTTCCTCCAGAGGAGGGACTAGGGGAGCAATCTCCATCCTAAGCGGTGTCAATAGAATCGGTGCTGTAACTGTATTACTGTGTGAGGAATATTATCAATCAAGGTGCAGCTTACTGTATGTTATAATCAACTTCTGCACTAGGGGTCCCAGTGACTGGCTATTGTGGTTGTCTGACAGTGGACCGGAATGTTTGTATGGAACTGGATAGTGCAAGGAAGCTGCTGTGCAATTCTAATTAAGCAGGATGCGTCTGTATGAGATAGACGCCTCCTGTTAGCTTTAGCGAGGATCCGAGTGCTGTGTCTGAGGACATAGCCTCGGATCACCATCGCAATCATCAGTCACGATTCACGATGGTTACAGGCACTGGCCTGCCTGCGTAAGCTGAAACGTATGCAGGCTGGCTGTAGGAACCAAACACCAGGGTCCATGAAGTCTATGTCCAGCGACGCAGACCATAGACTCATCAAACCTTCAAATCGATACAGGGTTCTGCCCCCCCAATGCTGATGGGACTGCGAGCGACATTGCAAGACCTGTTCTGCACATGCGTAGAACGGGTCTTGAGCCCTCGCAAACCTCCAAACATTGTATTTTTACTCAAACCATCAGGTTTGCTTACAGATATGTACTGAGCCCAGTGTACAGATCTCAATTTGGCTCAGGCTTGTCAGCAGTAGTCAGGAATGACTCCGATCACTCCTATGGATCCGCACTACTGGGGACATTTAGGGGCAGTTGTTCTTCCTACTCCTGTTGCAATGAATCGCTGTGTGCAATTGCGATTATATGCTAATATGGGCATAAGCTAACCCGTGCAAAAGAGCACCTATTGGGATTGCATCATTTGCCTATGGAGAGTAATAAAGTGGACAGAGGAAAATGTACCAACCAAACAGCTCTTGACTGTCTCTTTTCAACCCCAGTCTGTAACATGACAGGAGCTGATTGCTTGGTAGTTTCTCGCGTCCCTTTATCACTCCCCAAGCCATCTATCCCTGTGACTGTGTAGCTGCTGCTACAGGGGCCAGAGCTGTGCTCTGATTGGCTCCCAGAGTCAATAAAAAACAATCAGAGCTAAGATTCTGCTCTGTTGTCTAGCAACATCCAGGGAGAGGAGAGAGACCCTAAAAGAGGGCGTGGTCTCAACAAAAGGGGCATGGTTTCAAGGGAATACAGTACTCGAGCGCTTTACCTCTGGTTTTCATCACTCTGGAGGCATGCCCAATGCTTTGTGAGCCACTGGCATGCACCCAGTCCCTCTGTCTACTGGGGTTAGGTAACAGACTGCTCACCAAAAGGGCTATTGCAGTCACATCCAGGACAGGAGATGACTTGTACAGAAGATTTGGTGTTTGGGATCTGAAGAGACAGACCTCTATTTCCGGGGGTCATGCAGTTAGACGTAAACAATCTTTTACCAACACAGACCTCCTGTTATAAAAGAGAGAGTGATCCTGATTGGTCCTAGAGCACAGGCCAGTGACCATACTTTTTTTTTTTAGTCCAGTAATTAACTATACATTTATAAAAGGCCACCATAGGTAGGTTACATATAGATTAATAATACACATTGAACATCCACCAGGATTTGAAATAGCATATTTTGTGAGTGGGTGACCCAATTATCCTCACTATTCCCCTCAGTTTCTTATTGACATCCTTATTTATTGGGCCATTCCAGTGCCGGATACCCCCTACACACGTGCACATACACACCCTCCGTAAAATCTGCCATACACAGTGAGCCAGTGAATATTCTGGCAGTGAAAGTGGCTTCCTATTGGAAGTTCAAACTGCTAATCAAACGCCAGACAGGCAGTCTCCAGGGAAGGGGTGGAGATGGCGGGGGAGGAAGGGGGGTGTATTTGTATTAGCAGAGAGAGACTCTTTGCCCTTTCCGTCAGTCTGAAGTTCTTTACATTTGCATTTAAAAAGCACAAGATTCAAAATAAGCTTAACAGAAAAGAGATAAGTATTTGGGTTGTAATGAATTAGGAACTAAAGGTATGTCAGTGAAATGCTTGAGTAAACAGGTAAGTCTTGAGTATGTTTTTGAAAGATTCTATAGTGGGGGCCACTTGAACTGTGCGAGGAAGCAAAGCTGAAAGCTCAACTACCAGATGAATTCAGGGAGATTCTAATTGACAAAATTGCTGTGACCAAAGAAGCTGATGTGTAAGGTAAACCAATGTTTTCTTGTTTAGTTAACCAATTTAATTTTTAGTTTAGCGCCATGACTTATTTTTGGTGTAAACACATCCTCCCAATCTATGATGAGGGTCAAGTTTCCTCATTGTCTTGACGTACATAGGGCTCAGTGCTGTAGGTCCACATTATTGGGTATAGTGATGGAAGTAATCCTGTGAATAGTAATTATTCCTGATATTGCTGAGGGAGGAAGCACTGGGCAAAAGCTAATGATGTCAGGAAGGGAGGCTGAACAGCTCTTGGAGATTTCAAGGCATTAACAGGAGATGTGCTAATCTCCTGGCCTAATCTTTTCTCAGCATAATGTGCTGGTGTCAGTTTGCATTTACAGCTTGGATGCTCTCATAGCGAGCATTGTACGGATGTCTCTGTAGCAGCCAAACATAGTTTATAAATAAGTTACTAATTGCAATACAATTACTATTCAAGATTTTGCAAGAAGCTGAGGTCAGAAATGTTTGGGAAAGGTTTAGCAAAATTTTAGATCTGACGCTGAAGGATCATTCTTAGGAGACTAAATATGACTGTTTTTAAGTGTATAAATTGTAATAGACACAGCGTATAATACAAAGGAACAAATACTCAAAACATGCAAAACACATGTGCTGACCTTAGGATTCATTGCTTCGTAGACCCTAGAGAGATGGTATAAGCAGGATTCAGCATTAAAGCATATGCCCATCGAATTTCACTGTAACCATGCACCCAAAAGGACTATAGGTCAACAGTGAAAGAGAGCTAAAGGTACATTAAAACACTTCTGATAAATAACAATCTTTTAGGGTGCCCTAAAACAAAAAATAATGAGCATTGAGCCATAAATAAAGAACATGTGGTTCTTTGTCCCTTAAACTGCATGCTGTGGCCGCAGCTCTAGTAATTGGATTTTATACTATAGCGTTTGTTTTCATAATTTGAG
Source organism: Pseudophryne corroboree (assembly GCF_028390025.1). Lineage (NCBI taxonomy): Eukaryota > Metazoa > Chordata > Amphibia > Anura > Myobatrachidae > Pseudophryne > Pseudophryne corroboree. The sequence continues at coordinate 571,048,693 of NC_086446.1, read as the reverse complement.
CCACTGTCCAAGAAGAAGAGGGGCTAGAATCTATGTAAAAAAAAAAACGGCCACACTGGGTGCGCCACCCATCAGTAAGTTCCAATATATATAATTTATACTTGCCTAAATGTAATTACTTCTAAACCCTATGACAGCCACACTCCTTCTCTAGCTAGGGCCCACTACTAAAATTAAAACCTTCTCATACCCCCCTATTTAGTATTTTCATGGTAAGCTGCACATGAGATGATCATTACTAGACCTGTCACTTATAGAGTGGATATTTACATATTGTGGGCTGAACTAATGTGCACTTGGCAGTAACATCTGAGTCTGACTAGTATTCATTTGGTCTGACTACTACTCCCATGAATATTAGTTCAACATGTGACATTCCTGCTGACTTTAAGGGCTCTAGTTAAGAATGAGCACTCGCTAAAGGGATTATAACATTCTTTCAGTATTTAGCAAATAGCGGTAAGCATAGCTTACTGCTGTTGATGGATGTTCCATTTACACCATCTAAAGATAGCGTTAGTAGCATGGTCCCCATTGCCAGCAATGGAGACCCAGATTTCCAGACTTTGCTGAGTCCCTGCTTAGTGGAATTGCCATGCGCATGTGCAAATGGACATTGTGCATTAGGTAGCAGACCGTCAATGGCACCAGTAGGCTTTCCACAATACAGCAGAGTACACCACCACAGAGGTGGTCACCGGTGGGACCTTGCCAGACAGGTAAAATACCAGTAGCATATATGTTAGTATCACAGTTATACTAAACAAAATAGCAAAATGTGCCCCTGGCAAGAAGGTTTGTTATTAAATGGAGCCCTGAATCTTCTGCCTTCAAGAGGCTTCCCAGAGGCAAGCTAGAGATGGCAACTGAGTGGGGGTGGGGAGTGAAATCATGGTGAGGTGCAGAGGGGGGCGGAGCAATGAGGACCTGCTTGGCAGAGAATCTTCCCATCACTCCCCTCCCCCCAACCCCACCCTGTCCACGTCCTACCTGTTTTGCTAGAAAGTGGGTGGGATGCAGAAGGAAACCCTTCTAGATCTCAGGGGTCTTCAAGACATTCTAGGAGAATGTCCAAGAAAGGCCAGCAATGTTGGAATTAACGCCACCAGCACCTTTTTCATAGAGTGGAGTAGACACACTGTTACTCAGAGGCCTCTAGGTCTTTATGTGTGTCAGTATAGGTTTAATCAGTGGAGGATTTCCCACTAGGCATGTGAGGGATGCCACCTGCTGGGGGCGGCACGGCAATGAGTAAACCCCCCCCCCTCATCAGAAATGCTGGCTATCTCTCAGAGGGCAAGACCACAAATGGGCATTGCTACGACTGCCCCCCACCTCTTCTCGATCAGTCCTTGAAGCCTGAAGGGTCTTGTTCCTACAGTTTGCAGAGGTGTGGTTAGAGCTGCGGGGTTGCTGCACCGTCATAATGTCTGTTTCATCTTCAGCGCTCAGGGATCTCCCGGATAGTATTACACTTTTCCCTTGCAAAGCCGGCAAGAATAACACATTGGAAACACCCCATACACCAACCCCGTACCTGATCCAGAAGCCAGCGCCCGGCACTTGACGCGCAGGAGAATGGATGCCTACAGCATCTAACACTTCCCCGGCAAGAGCTCTGCTGGTGGCAAATACAAAGTGAACAATCAGTGCAACCTCATACTGCCATCCTGAACCGAATAACGTATTAAAATAATAATTATTTTATTTAATTATATATATTTATATATATATATATATATATATATATATATATATAAAAGACTCTGTGATAGTGTAGGACCTGCTTGAAGGTGGGGTACCTTGGCAATCGGTTTGCAGGCTTCCATGCATTGGCCAATCCACTAACTAAACCCCCATCATTTATTTATTGAATTGTTGAGGATAAGTGAGCTTACTTTGGTGAGTGCTGGGTTTTCTGTTTGTATATATGTGTGTGTATATATATATATATATATATATATATATATATGTATACACTTCTTTCTCCAATAGGACTCAAGGTGCTTGAGAAATAGTGTGAGCATAATACAATTCAGAAACTATGAACAAAATAAAGAGGTTTTGCTTTGCATGTAATACAGAGACCTTGGGGATAATACAAAGGGCGTGGCAGCCATTCTGGGTCATCAGTTGCAAGGATTATTCATCCTACTCATGAATGATCCAGATAAGGCAGCCATTTTAGGCACACTACATAGGATTATTCTAGGCAGAATAGGCAATGTTGGGACTGATGACACAAAATGGGAAATATTAAAATACTAAGCAAGATTCTTGCAAGTTTATCAGAAACATGCATTTGTACATGTAATTCTACATAGAGGTACCAGACAAGTCAGCCATGCTGGGTGCACTACATTAGTTACAATGTGTGAATCAGCAATATATGGAATAAAGAATAAAAAGATAAAATGAACAGTCAACTTACGTAGTCACTGCATAAAAAATTCAGTGTGTTGCTCACCCTGCCCTTGAAAGTACCAGGCAAGGTAGCCATCTAGAGTAGGACCCACTACATATGTTACAGTGGGCAGAATGAGTAATTAATAGAAGTGGAGCATGCAGTGGGTAATCAAAGAGAAAAGAAAAAGAACAGTTTATGTGGAGTCCATGATGTGATAGTAAGGAGAGTCAGTGGGGCTAATTCAGACCTGATTGCTGCTGTGCGTTTTTTCGCACAGCAGCGATTAGGTCTGAACTGCGCATGCATCGGCGCTGCAGTGCGCCGGCGCATGCCAGACAGCCGATGGCTGTCTCAGCCCTGCGATCGCCTCTGCCTGATTGACAGGCAGAGGTAGTCGCTGGGCAGGCCGGCGGCCATTTTAGGGGCGCGGTCTGGGCAACGCAGGCATGCCCGGACCGTGCGGGGGGTGGGTCAAGGCAGCTTTGTGACGTCACACGAAGCCGCTGCGTAGCTCCCTGCCAGCGCACAGGAACTGGGCTGGCTGGGAGCTACTCTTCAACTACAAAAGCATCGCCGATGTGCAATGCTTTTGTACTTGTGCGGGGGGAGGGGGGGTCAGGCCTGACATACGGGGCGGACTAGCCCTCGCATGTCAGGGAAGCTGATCATGGATGTGTTAAATTTAGCACATCTACTTATATCAGACTCCTCCTGCGGCATTACCATGCCAGTGCATGGCGGCTGCTTCCATGTATGCACCTCAAGCCACATCTGAATCTGATCCAGTGGCTACATGCTGTAGTTTGGAAATTTTTTCACGTTAAAAAAAAAAAAAAAAAAATGGACACATTTGCTCAGCAGATAGCCAAAAAAGCAACGTAAACTGTGTGTTTCTTTTAACACCTTCCTAATAAAGTACAAATTAAGTTTAAGTTTTGACTTAGGGTCATATTTATTAAACATGTGTCCAGCCCCGGAATATAAAGAATCTTTATTGTGGCAGTAAGGATTTTTTTATTTATTTACTGAAATGTGCCATACACACTGGGCGATTTTGAGCTGAAAGCAGCTCACTTTTGGTTTCAGCTCAAAACTGCCCAGTGTGTATGCCCCAGCGATGAGCGATAAGCGCTGATGCGCGCCCCTGCTTCATCGCCGGCGGCCGCCGTTCATCTGCTGGTATTACCAGCAGATGAACGGTGGGGTGAACGGCTTTCCATGGTGTCCTACTATGGAAAGCCGTTCACCCTCGCTGACATCGCTGGGCAGCGGGGAAAATCGTTCAGTGTGTATGCACTAGGCGATTTTCAGCCCAGCGATGTCAGCGATCATCGTTGTGCATAAACGCTGAGCAAAAACGCCCATTGTGTATGCACCTTTAGGTCCATATATGTTTGGCCACTGACACAATTTTCTTAATTTTGTCTCTGTACCCCACCACACTGGATTTGAAATGAATCAATGGAGATGCAATTGAAGGGCAGCTTTCAGCTTTAATTCAAGGGGTTAATAATAATTTATGAAAGGTTTAGGAAATGCAACCATTTTTACACACAGTCCTATATTTTCAGGGGCTCAAATGTAATTGGAGAAATTACCATAATTTTAAATAAAATGTTAATTTTTAATACTTTGTTGAGAACCCTTTGCAGGCAATGACTGTCTGATGTCTGAAACCCATGGACCAAATGCTGGGTATGCTCCTTTGTTATGCTTTGCCAGGCCTTTACTGCACCTGTCTCCAGTTCATGGGTCTTTTAGCCTTTAGTTTTGTCTTCAGCAAGTGAAATGCATGCTCAATTGGGATGAAATCAGGTGATTGACTTGCCCATTGCATAAGATTACACTTCTTTACCTGGGTTGCTTTTGCAGTCGAAGACACAGATTTCCTGGCTCTACAAGCAGGCAGGAGGCGGCCAGTCTGACTAAGCTTCGGCTTACTCATCTGGCAAATGATGGAAACATTGCGACCATCACGCTGGTGATTAGATGCTGCATCTTTGGACGTCTGCGTAGCTGGCAGGAGGCATCTTTTCTCTGCAGACACATCCTGCAGGATTAGCATAATAGTTGTACGATACTCCACAGCTACTTCTCTGCGGCTGTGTGATACTGTACAACTATGAATCAGGCCCTATCTACATTAGCAGGTGCTTGTCTTTTTCCATTTTTCACAGACATAGCACTCCATAGATACTCCATCTGAGATACTAAAGGGGGGTACTCACGGAGCGATCGCTGCTTAAAATCTAAGCAATCTGACTAGATTGCTTAGATTTTAAGCACGATCGCTCCGTGTGTAGCCCCCTTAGCGATAGCGATGCGCAGCCCCGCGCATCGCTATCGCTGCTGCTAGATTGGCCTGCATGCAGGCCAATCTAGCGGGTCGCTCACTTCACCCGCTGGGTGAAGTGAGCGGCCCCCCCGTCTCCCCCCGCCCGCTCAGCACAGATCGCGCTGTGCTGAGCGCCGGGAGAGATGTGTGCTGAGCGGTTCGCTCAGCACACATCTCTCTGCCATCGGCCAGTGAGTACTGGCCTTAACAGACAGACATCCTGTACTCCATTACAGAGAAAGGAGAACCAACTGAAGTTCAGGGGCTCCTGTAGCATACTTGTCGACCGGGCTGCCCCTTTGTCTGGGAGGGGGCAGCCTGGTCGGTGCATAGGGGGCGTGGCCGGAGGGTGCTGGGCTTGCCAGGGGCGTGGTTGGCAGGACAATGGGTGTGCCAGGGGTGTGGCCTTGAGAATGTGTCATTGTGGCTTGGCCTCCAGCTCTACATTGCTGTGGGAACAGGCCCTGTAGAGCCGCAGCGGAGCTATGATGACGCAATTCAGTGCAAATCGCGTCATTGCCTCCCACCGCCCACTTTTACTGAAAAGTGTGTGGGGGGGGGGCAGATTCAGGACACTTTCCTGCCTTCCCATGGGACCAGGAGGGTCACCCAATTTTCGTGAGCCTCCCAGTCATTCCAGGAGAGTAGGCAAGTCTGTCCTGTACGCACAGGTTAAGCAGCATCTCTCCTTACTGCTGAGCCAAAAACATGGACGATGCAATGATAGCTACTATCTGAGGAAGGCATGTGACTATCTTGTTGTACCACTCTGGGACATGGTGGAAATATAAAGGAAGGATAAAGGAAAATATAATGTAAAGACTTTTATTCTTAGATTGGAAATGTTCAGATTAATAAGCTGTATAAAAGCTGTAACTTCATATAAAACAAAGACCCACTGTACACAACAGCAACTGTGCTTTGGGTTAAATCAGCCCCTAATACGATTGGCTTTGACCATATTTGTTCCCTCTTTTTGTCACCAGTGAATTTCCAGTCTTGTTGCTCTGAACGTTTCTCCTGAAGTGTTGTCCCTTCACGGCTGGACCAGGGTTAAGTTGCTTTGGGTAATAATCTAACTAATGTCTGGTCTCCCTTATTGAAATGAGTTGGCCCGAAGGTTAGCAGTGCTTGGGAAGAGCATGCAGCCACAGTGTGCTCTGTAAACATGAAAAGCTTCCTTCTCCTTGCAGCTGCCTGTCGAGTGAAAGGTTCCACAGCTCACCCAAGAGACAACTGGGATTTTATTTGAGCTGAATAGGCGCCCACCAATATAGATGACATTTTCATTGCTGTCTAACAAGGGGAGAAATCCAATTACATTACAAAGGGGACTCACTAATAGACTATTTTCTGTGTGTGGGACTGTGTTTGTTGAGTAGAAGGCTTTCTAAAAAAAAAAATTAGATGCTGATAGCACATTGCAAAAGTAATCCATCAGAGGCACAAAATAGAAATAGAGAAATACTCTCACTCTGTATTGTGATGGTTTCGAATAAAAGATCAACATTGTAACATTTCAGGGACAAAGGGAGATATAAACTGATTATGGAAAACAAAAATCCTCAAAACATTGTTTTCGGTTATGTCATTTTTGGATTTCCCCCCCCCTTTGCTTATGTGTTGTAAATTATTATTGAAATTTGTACTCGTGAAGTAAATGTGTGCATGCTTTGACAGCAGATTTCTCTCTTATAGTAGACCAAGGCCCTCATTCCGAGTTGATCGCTCGCTAGCTGCTTTCAGCAGCAGTGCAAACGCTAGGCTATCACCCTCTGGGAGTGTATCTTAGCTTAGCAGAAGTGCGAACGTAAGGTTAGCAGAACTGCTCGTAAAAATTTTCATGGAGTTCCTGAGCAGCTCAAAACCTACTCCTACTGTACCTTGCGATCACTTCACCCAGTTTAGTTCCTGCTTTGACGTCACAAACACGCCCTGCGTTCGGCCAGCCACTCCGCTGTTTCCCCAGGCACGCCTGCGTTTTTACCTGTCACGCCTGCGTTTTTTAGCACACTCCCTGAAAACGAACAGTTACCACCCAGAAACACCCACTTCCTGTCAATCACTCACCGATCAACAGAGTGACAGAAAAGCGTTGCTCGACCTTGTGTAAAACTGCATAGTTTTGTGTGAAAGTACTCCGCGCGTGCGTACTGCGGCCTGTACGCATGCGCAGAAATGCCGCTTTTTCACCTAATCGCCGCGCTGCAACCGAAAGCCTTGTCCTTCTTTACACATCATTGACCTTTTGCAGGGTTGAATAGAAGTCAGGAGTAGTATATGTGGCAAAAATATATACAGTATATGCACCCATATGCAATGTTGTGCGCATCTTGTGGAGCGTCTGCCCCCTATCTCTATGCCTGATTTGCCACTAATCATCTTCAGCACGCACGTGCACTAGGCTTTACCAAGTGCAAGAACTTATATACTTATGCTAGTGTTCAGTTTCATTGACATGCCCTCACTAAGCCTTTTTTCCCATTACAATAACACTTCCTTCAGTCTAAGGGGTCAATCCAATTAGGTGTGAGTCTGAGGATGCGAGTCTGAGGATGCAAATTTATTTCATGAAACTCACAGAATTGTACAAAAACGGTCACCCAAGAATTTGCTAATCCAACTGGAAATGCCAAGGCGTGGTACTCGCTGTGAGGGTGTGCGAATCCTCTACAAAATGCGATCTGGGAGATGTGCATGAAAAAGTGGGTAGACCTTCCTGTGACAATTTTGTTAGCAGAATCATACAGAAGGCTGTTAGTGAGCATAATGCATGCTTCTAAAAGGTGATGCAGTCAGCATCCCGATGGATGGGATGCCGGCAGTCATGTGACCGACGTAGGAATCCCAACATCACTCAGAAGGCAAGCGCCATCCCAAAGGTAAGTATTGGGTAGTGTGTTAAGGTTAGGCACAAGTAGGGATTAGGATTAGGCACTGGGGTGGGGTGGGTGGGGGGGTTAGACCTAGTCGCCACCCCTCGAGGGTAAACCCTAGCCGCCATTCCCAGAGGGTTAGAGTCAGGGTAAGGGAGTGTTGGGGGGAGACTGCTTACCCTCTCCGTCCTCTGGATCTTCAGTGTCGGGATACCGGTGTCTGTCATGTGACCGTCAGCATCTCGACTACTGGGATAGCATACTTAACCCCCTAAAAGGTGTTAAATTATTATAATTATTATTATTATTATTATTATTATTATTATTATTTTTATTATAATTTTTTTTTTAAGTAATACAATGTCAAAAGCTTTTGAATTTGGATTAATTACAAAGGAATTAAATGAAAAATGCTTTTTGGGTAATTTGAGGCGACTCATTTTTTTCAATCAAAATGATAAAAAGCTATTCTTTTTTGTTGAAATTAATACTTTAATTAAATTTGGGGTGCATGATTTAACACAAAACTTGGTTTTAGGGTAATGTGCAGCCATTTTTTTTTAATCCCAAAAATGACATGTAATTATTGGACCAATTAAGCTAATTGAAATCTTCCAAGTACTTAAATAGTCATTGCGGGGTTGTCGTCCCTCTGTATTTGGCAGCAGCTATCACAATGAGAAGTCCAACCTCCTTCGAGGTTAATAATCAGATGATACTTGAGTGCTATACCTGTAGGTATTTCTAATGTGTTGACATGATTGTCTATGTGTGGGTTGAATGTATGTGCTATATTGTATTAAGATTAATCCATATGTTTATATAAGAGGGTGCTAAACGGTCCCTAAAGTTGAGTGTAAAACTTGAGGATTAATGGTTCCCATGTATACAGAGGAATAAGAGTATATACAAATGTGTGTAAGGGATCTCAGAAAGATATTAGCTGTTACGGATATCTATACTTAAAATTATGTTGTAATGGTTGTATCTGTACATAGAATATATATATATTTTTTATAAATGTACTACTTGGGACTGTATGAACTAGGGAGACAAAAAATATAGATTTTTTCGGAATATATGTTATTCTTACTGTTCATTCTGGAATCACACAAAAACTACTGGATACATTTGCATTGTGTTTTCAGTATTTTAAAGCTTAGTCACCTGGAAAGTAACTGAGTTGGGTATTTTCTCAATGTGACATCAGGGAGAGAAGAAATTAAGGAAAAACCAGACACTTGACACTCAGCTCATGTAGTGTGAAGGCTCCTCAAGCCAAAAATTACTATATGTATATAAAATATACTTCTAGGGACTGCTTATGAACTACTGTATGAAGACAAAAAAAAATTCATAGATGGGGTACAGTGTAAGAAATGCAATTGTGAAAGGTTCCCAAGGGAGCTAAGGAATGATTGGTATGTATATATCTCCAACCGCCTAACTTTTTAGGAGTTAATCACAACCATTTAGATAATAAAAATGTATTCACACAATGAACAATGTATAAACATAAAAATATGAATGACAGTCTGTGTGTCATCAATATTACATATTAAGATTACATTAGAATCTTTGACATTATTAAAACAGTTGTACTGATAATATTTGATTGTGGAGGATGTCACTTCTGGTTCAGTCTTTTTTCAGAAGTCTATTAAATCTGCTGATAACAGTCCAATGCGTTTCGTCCATAAGACTTCATCAGGGGTCTAGTATCAGGATGGTAAATAGAAGGTCAGTATAATTTAACCCGACATGTGGATAGTATATGATACCAAACTGTACATACATACCAATACATAGAATAAAATATTTCTATCGTAGATCTCAAATGTGGTCTATATAATATAAGTGTCCAACAAATGGAATATCTAAAAGATCATATAATTAAAAATGAGACCAATCGTTTAAACGCGGAAGAAGAGGATAATCAAGTAAAAATTACTTGACATTAATAATTAGTCATAATGTAACAGGCAGGTTACAGAGATTAAATAGACTACAGAAAAAAGAAATAAATTACAGAAAAAAGAGGAATAATGGGGGTAGGGTGATGTTAAACAGAATAGTACATATTACGTGATACATACATATTAAATGATACATACCAGTACATCTACTTTGAAGCATATAGAACAAAGTATAGTTCAAAACAAGTTGCTGTAGAAATGCCTATAACAGGAAATACACGGAATGACATAATAGATCAACTATTGATATTTTTACTCAGACGTACTAAAATGAGAACACTATGGTTCACAATATTATTAACATAGTAATTAAGCTTACAATAGATCAGTTCAAACCACTCTATTATTACAGCCATATTGCATAAAAGAACCCACTTGTATAGTAAGGACATGATACAAAGTCAACTTCTAATGCTGTCCAAAATATGGCAACAATTCCGTAGGGTGTGTACCATACTATCGTTACAATGTGACTACTTAATAATCGCATAAATGGTAACAAACCATAACATCAGTTTTAAGCGAAGGCATTAGTAAAACATAAGTATAGCAACAGTATATCAAACAGTATAAGGGACCATAAATGTAATGTACTCACATCAGTGATGCAATACCTGAGGGGTATATATACATCAGTCCCCAAAGGACTCCTCACCATTGCTGTTTGGAGGATATACACTGCTGGATGCCACCTGTTTCATGTCACACTGGGAACATTCTTTTCACTTCAACATACACCTTGCCTGTATGATGGTTTCTTGCAATATGGAACCGCTGAAGAAATATATCCTCTAAAGCAAATGTGTCACATACTGCCCTCTTCGTCTCTCAGGCACACTATCTTCTTTTCCTTGTGTTGTCTCTCAGTTACACCATCACCTCCCCCTGCATCATCTCTCAGCCACACCATCACCTCCTCTTGCGACGTCTCTCAGCACACCATCACCTTCCCCCATGTATTGTCTATCAGAACATCATCTCCCACCATGTGTCATCCCTCAGTGCACTATCACCTCCCACCCTACGTTGTCACTCAACACGCCATCACCTCCGCCTGCGTCGTCTCTCTGCACATAATCTCCCACCCTGCATCATCACTCAACAAGCCATCACCTACCCCTGCGTCGTCTTTCTGCACATCATCTCCCACCCTGCATCATCACTCGGCACACCATCACCTCACCCTGTAATGTCTCTTAGCACACCATCACCTACCCCCTGTGTCGTCTCTCAGTACACCATCATCTCCACCGGTGTCGTCTCTCTGCATATTAGGACTAATTTTATCTGTTGTGAATGTCGGCTGTTCTGTTTATTCCTCTTTTTTTTTTTTTTTTTTTAACTAGAGTGCATGATCTACCCACCATAACCCTTTATATCCTTAGCCATTGGGAATTTATGTAGCCCATTCTTAAAAGTAATGACAGAGTCCGCCATTACTACTCTCTCAGGCAGGGAATTCCAAATACATATTGTCCTTACTGTGAAGAAACCTTTCCGTTTCTGTGTGCGAAATCTCCTCTCCTCTAACCTAAGCGGATGTCCACGTGTCCTTTGTGTTGATCTTACAAAAAACGAATCCTCTGCAAGCTCTGTGTATTGACCCCTTATATATTTGTAAATTTTAATCATGTCCCCTCTTAATCTCCTCTTTTCCAGTGCCTAGCCTAGCAAGCCTTTCCTCGTATTCTAGCGTCTCCATCCCCTTAATCCAGGGATGGGGAACCTCAGGCCCACAGGCCGTATAAGGCCCGCGAAGTCACTTGATCCGGCCCGGCCAGGCTCACCTAACCAAGGGAGATGCCGGGCGCCCACTGAGATTTTGTTACCACCCCTCAGCTCCGGCTTCCGGCTCAGGCAGTGTACATGTGCGGCGCTATGGGAGAGACATCATGACGTCTCTCCCTTAGTTCCGTGGAGCAGGCGGCCAGGTAGAGGGCAGCGGTCCAGAAGCAGGAGCTTGGCTGGTGAGTAATGTGTTTTTTTTTCTTTTAATGTTTGTGTGTGTGTGTGTGTAAGCAGCGCTACTCGGGGGCACATCTAATGGGGCATAACAACTGACTGGGGTCATATATAATGGGGCATAACAACTGACTGGAGGCATATCTAATGGGGCATAACAAGTGACTGGGGGCATATGTAAAGGGGGCATATCTACTGGGGGCAGGCTAATTTTTAAGTTGATAATTTTTGTATGGCCCCCGAAGGATTTTATAAATATCCAAATGGCCCGTCGTAGAAAAAAGGTTCCCCACCCCTGCCTTAATCAATTTGGTCACCCGTCTCTGAACCTTTTCTAGTTCCAGGATATCCTTTTTGAAGTATGGTGCCCAAAATTGTGCACAGTACTCGAGATGTGGCCTCACTAGGGATTTATATAATGGGAGTATAACACATTCATCCCTTGCATCAATTCCCCGCTTTATGCATTCTAATACCTTGTTTGCCCTCTTTGCTGCAATTCTATTGTGGGTACTACAACTAAGTTTGTTATCTATGTGAACACTTAAATCTTTTTCCAGTACAGAATCCCCTAATTTTACCCCATTTAGTATGTAGGTGGTATTTTTGTTCTTGCTACCAAAGTGTATTACCTTACACTTGTCTGTATTGAACCTCATTCCCCATTTTGCTGTCCATGCTTCCAGTTTAAATAAGTCATCCCTGTCAGGTTGTCAGGATTCTGATTTAGTCCTGCGCATATGCGCTAATGTTTAATAAACATAAAAGTCACAGAGAAATGATATAGCAGTGGATGATAACTTAGAACCGGCAGTACAGATGAAATAATAAGCAGTAACTGAATCCAAGGTAATAATCAAAAGTCTCTGGCAACACAAATATAGAAGATAACTTGATGACTGAATGCAAATGGTTTCAAGCAAAACAAAGTCTCTGATAACACAAATGAGGAATGAAGATAACCTGATAACTGAATGCAAACGGGTTTGAAAAGTATAAGGTCACTGGTAACTGTGATTGATGCAAACAGAACTTCGGTATTTGTAAGAAGCACACAGTCTCTGTAACATAAAAGTTCTTTTAGCCAAGCAAGGCCCAGGCAGGAGACAGTCCTAACTCAGCATGTTTGTTAAGTGCTGGATGCAATACACAGAATGGAATGCTGGTAACAAGGTGCATAGATTAGGCAATGAATAACACCTGAGGAGAGTCTCTTACTGCTGATGAACTGTGGCTGGAGTCTGGAGCAAGCAGGAGAAATGCAGAATGATGTATGGAATGAAATGATGAGAGGAACCATGGGGAACCACTGGAGACAGGAACACGGGCAACCACTGGAGACAGGAACACGGGGAACCACTGGAGACTGGAACACGGGGAACCACTGGAGACTGGAACACGGGGAACCACTGGAGACTGGAACACGGGGAACCACTGGAGACTTGACACACCAAATGTGACTCGTTGTCCGTGGCGAGGAGAATGAGCCAGGAACTGGAGTTTATACCCCTTGCTCTGTGATGATTGGATGAATCTCTGTGAGAACACACCCTCCAGGATTGGGTGCCCAGATCAGCTGAGAGTTAACTGGAGCTGGTGATTAACCGAGAGAATAATTCTGTAGACAGTTAATGCAATGCACTGCTGGTTGCTGGCTGGGATCAGTAGTGCCTCGGGAGTTAATGCTGTTTAACTAGAATCACTGTGTACTCCAGGCTGCTGGCTGAAACCAGTGGTTACCAAAAGATAGAACTGGTTAGGTGGAGCACAGTGAGCTGCAGGAGACTGAAGACTGGAAATGCTGGGACCTGTAGTTCCACAGGTCCAATTCACAGGAATACTCTGAAAACAGAGGACTGAAGCCAGGAGACGCCTGTTCACTGGAAGTGATGCAATGGAGAATGTGGATTCCTGACAGTACCCCCCCTTTTATGGGTGGGCACCGAACACCCACGCTGGAACTTGGAGGATCCTTGAAAAAGAACTTAGGAATACACAAAAGCAGAGGTCCTCAAAAGTCTTCCCAACTTTCATCTTCAGAACAAGTAGACCATTCATGGTCATTTGAGACAGAATTTACTTCCTGGGAGAAGGCATAGCTCGGAAGGATAGAACCCCCCATAAAGTAACTTGAGTCGTCATCAACAAACTCACTTTCAGAGTCAGAGTCCAGGTCTAGTGTGGTCATGGGAGCCTTTTGTTTAGGAACAATAGAATCTGAGACAACCTGTGGACCAGTGAATTTGAAGCTATATGAGACACCAGGACTAGGGTTAACGGCAGCATAGCCAACACTTACGTCAACAGATGGTAGACTTTGAACTGGTTCTGGAGCTCTCCAATTCCTGTAATTCTTGAAATCTCTGTATCACTGACCTGGTTGAAGGGTGTTGTGGACTCGGGGCTTCTTCCGGTGACAGGGAAGAGAAACCGCTACTGGGTCGCAATAGAGATGGCCGGATGTAGGTCTTCTTCATACAGGATGAAGACGGTAAGCAGGAAGCACGGAGGAATGATGAAGGTCTCCTGAAAAACAAGACTAGTAAAAGTGCTAAGTGCTGAGGTACAGAGGTGCTGGTATTATTGAGGTACTGAAGGCACTGAGGTGCTGAGACACCGAGGTACTGAGGTGCTGAGGTTCTGTGGTACTAAGGTGCCGGAGTGCTGAGGTTCTGAGGCACTGAGGTACTGAGGTGCCGAGGCACTGAGGTGCTGATGGCGCTTAGGCGCCTTGGTGGCACGGAGGTGCGTGATGGCGCTCGGGCGCTTGGAGGCACGAAGGTGCGAGATGGCGCTCGGGCGCTTGGAGGCACGGAGGTGCTTGATGGTGCTCGGGCGCCTTGGTGGCACGGAGGTGCGTGATGGCGCTCGGGCGCTTGGAGGCACGGAGGTGCGTGATGGCGCTCGGGCGCTTGGAGGCACGGAGGTGCGTGATGGCGCTCGGGCGCTTGGAGGCACGGAGGTGCGTGATGGCGCTCGGGCGCTTGGAGGCGTGAGGAAACACTGAGACACTGGAGACACTGGGGACACTGGGGACACTGGAGACACTGGAGACACTGGAGACACTGGTATACTGGAAAGCACAGCGGAAACAGGAACAAGGGAGCTCTGGAGATCACTGCTTCTGACAAGCAGAATGATGATACACAGGCGCCGGCTCCCTGCAGATGACGTCAGCCCCGCTCCGCCTACCTAATCTAGAGCAGCATGGCGGCGCCCTCGCTCCGGGAGCCGCCGGAGAGACCCGCCGACCCGACGCCGGACCCCCGAGGCCGCCGGAGGGGAGAGACGCCAGGCCATCCAGGACACCCGCAGAGGCAAGCGCGGCCGCCGCTGCCCGCGGGGTGTGACACTCTGATACACTGATTCAACAGAACCTGATCATGTTTGGAAAGAGTTGAGTCGAAAAACTGAGAACTGGAAGACTGATCAGAAGACTGAGCAGATGTTGAATCCGGGGTGTGACAGTACCCCCTCCTCCAGGAGTGGCCCCTGGACACTTTCCGGGTTTAGTTGGATGTCTGGAATGGAAGATTCGAACCAGTCAGGGAGCCATTACCTCAGTAGCATTGATCCAACTTCTCTCTTCAGGACCATAACCTTTCCACTCTACCAAGTACTGTAATTTTTTATGAAAATAACGAGAGTCAAGAATAGCTTTGATTTCAAATTCTGTCCCAGCTTCAGACACTGTAGTAGTTGGCCTAGGAGATGCTGAGTGGAACCGATTTAGAATGAGGGGGCGGCGGAGAGAGACGTGGAAGGAGTTTGGAATTCGAAGGTGGGAAGGCAACTCCAATTTTCAAACGACCGGGTTCAAGACTTGCCGCACTGAGAAAGGACCAATGAACCTTGGGGCAAATTTCATGGTGGGTACTTTCAAACGAAGATTGCGGGTAGAGAGCCATACCTTGTCACCAACCTTATATTGAGGAGCTGCTCGTCGTTTCCTATCCGCAAAGAATTTATAGCGACCGGAAACCCTCTTAAGATTGGCATGAACTCGGCTCCAAATTTGAGTGAAATGTCGGAGAGTTGAGGCTGCAGCAGGAACTTCTTCTGGAGGACAAATGGGCAACTCCGGAACTTGGGGATGAAATCCATAATTAATAAAGAATGGAGACTCACCAGTAGAAGAATGATAAAGATGGTTGTGGGCAAACTCAGCCCACGGCAACAACTCC
This sequence comes from Pseudophryne corroboree, assembly GCF_028390025.1. Classification (NCBI taxonomy): domain Eukaryota; kingdom Metazoa; phylum Chordata; class Amphibia; order Anura; family Myobatrachidae; genus Pseudophryne; species Pseudophryne corroboree. The sequence continues at coordinate 571,032,953 of NC_086446.1, read as the reverse complement.
ACCCAGTTATCTTGAGAAGGGGAAAGGTAAATACGGAGAAAAGTCTCTAGATCCTGATTGACGCGTTCAGTTTGCCCATTAGTCTGTGGATGGTAAGCAGAAGAGAATTTGAGCTTAATTTGTAGAGTTGAACAGAGGGCTCTCCAGAATCTCGCTGTAAACTGTACTCCCCGATCTGAGACTATTTCCAGAGGTAACCCGTGCAGGCGGAAATGCTCTTGGATAAATAACAGGGCCAACTTGGAAGCGGAGGGTAATCCGGTCAACGGAATAAAATGTGCCATCTTAGAGAATCGGTCAATGATCACCCAAATGGTGTTATGACCCTTAGAGAGCGGTAATTCAGTAACAAAGTCCATCGAGATATGAGTCCAAGGCCTTTTAGGAATGGATAAAGGATGCAACAAACCCGCAGGCGGCAGATGTGGAGTTTTGTGCTGAGCACATTGAGGACACGAATTGACATACTCTTGAACATCTTTTTTCATAGTGTCCCAGCAGTATGATCTTCGCAGAAATTCCCACATTTTCTGAACTCCCGGATGACCAGAAAACTTAGAAGTGTGTGCCCACTGCAACAGTTTCGGTCAAAATTTAACTGGTACCGACATTCTTCCAGGAGGAGGACCCAACCTAGTGGGAGCTGCAGAAATAGAGATGGGACTGAGGATTAATGCCTTCCCCATCGTATTCTCCTCATCGGAAGCCATCACTGAACGGGATAGGGCATCCGCCTTGGTATTTAGAGTTCCAGCCCGATACTTGATGATAAAGGAAAATCTGGTAAAGAAGAGCGCCCATCTTGCCTGACGGGGGTTCAAACATTGGGCCGTCTTTAGATACAGTAAATTCTTGTGGTCCGTAAAAATTGTAATTAAGTGTTTAGCACCCTCCAGAAGATACCTCCATTCTTCCAACGCAGATTTAATTGCCAGTAGCTCTTTGTCTCCGATGGTGTAATTTAGTTCAGCAGGGGAGAACTTGCGAGAATGAAACCCACACGGATGCAACTCCCATCTGAGGCGTATTGCGAGAGTACAGCACCTATGCCAACCGTGGAAGCATCAACCTCCAAAAAGAATGGTTTTAGGAAATCTGGCTGCTGAAGTACGGGAGCAGATATAAAGGCGGTCTTCAACTGTTTGAACGCTGCTACTGCTTCAGAAGGCCAATTGCTTGGGTCAGCCCCTTTTTTAGTCAGAGCCGTAATAGGTGCCACGATGGTAGAGAAACCTCTTATAAATTTCCGATAATAATTTGCGAATCCTAGAAATCGTTGCACTGCTTTTAAAGGAAAGAGGTTGAGTCCAATCCCGGATGGCCGAAAGTTTCTCCGGATCCATACGCAATTCAGTTCCAGAAATAATGTAGCCCAAAAATGAAATAGAAGGAACCTCAAAGGTGCACTTGGAGATCTTGCCATAAAGATGATTCTTGCGCAACCGAAGGAGTACTTCCTTAACCTGTAGTCGGTGCTCAGAAAGATTCTTTGAAAAAATCAAAATGTCATCCAAATAGACTACTACATTCAGATACAACATATCCCGAAAGACTTCATTAATGAATCCTTGAAAGACAGCGGGGGCGTTGCTGAGGCCAAATGGCATTACCAGGTACTCATAATGCCCGTCTCTCGTATTGAAAGCCGTCTTCCACTCATCTCCTTGACGAATACGTATCAAGTTGTATGCTCTTCTTAAGTCAAGCTTAGTAAATACTCGAGCTCCACGCACTCTATCGAAAAGCTCTGTGATGAGCGGCAGAGGATACTTGTTTTTAATGGTGACTTCATTTAAACCACGATAGTCAATGCATGGTCTCAGCCCTCCATCTTTTTTCTTTACAAAGAAGAAGCAAGCTCCCGCTGGAGAAGTGGAGGGACGGATGAAGCCCTTCTGCAAATTCGACTTAATGTACTCAGACATAGCTTGTGTCTCTGGAACCGACAAAGGATAAGTGCGACCTCGGGGCGGTATTTTCCCAGGAATAAGCTCAATGGGACAGTCCCAAGCCCTATGCGGAGGTAATTTATCAGCCGCCTGTTCCGAGAAGACATCCAAAAACTCTCGATAAGCCTCAGGAACTAACTCCACGTCCAACTTGGCCGATGCACGGAGTGGAACGACAGGAGTAAGACAATTCAATCGGCAGAAAGGACTCCAAGAAATTATTTGTGTCGACCCCCAGTCGACATGAGGGTTGTGTAGCCTGAGCCAGGGAAGACCCAAAACGAGATCATGAGACATTTCCTGAATAACTAGAAACTTCAGTTGTTCATGATGTAAAGCTCCCACTTGTAGCTGAATTGACTCAGACTGACTCGTAATCAAGGCGTTAGGAATTTGAACCCCGTTAATGGCTGTAATAGTAATAGGTCGCTCGACCAACTGTAATTTCAAACCCAAACTCTGGGCACAGGAAAGAGAAATAAAATTCCCAGCAGCACCTGAATCCAAAAGAGCCATAACGGTCTTGACTTTTGTTTTAGTAGACAAAGATACTGAGAGTAAACAGTCCACTTCTGGAGAAGATTGAGAAACCACACCCAGCTTGACTTCCCCGGAACAGGCTAGGATTGCCCGTTTCCCGGGCGAGCTTTGCAAGACTTGAGGAAGTGATCCGCGGCTCCACAGTAGAGGCAAAGTTTGTTCTCACGCCGACGCTGTCGCTCCTCTGGAGACAGTCGAGACCGATTAATCTGCATGGGTTCGTCTGGAGCTGTCGTAACCGATGGTTTAGATGGAGGAGCCCGGAATCTGCACCGATCAGACCGAGAACGTTCGCCAACTCGTTCCTGCATGCGGAGATCCACTTTCACACAGAGCGAGATCAACTGTTCCAAATAATCTGGCAAATCTCTTGTAATCAATTCGTCTTTAAGACGGTCGGACAGCCCGTTCCAGAAAGCGGCCCGTAAGGCATCATTATCCCAGCGCAATTCGGAAGCTATGGTCTGAAAATGAATCACATACTGACCCACTGAACGAGAGCCTTGTCGAACTCTGAGAAGATCTGAAGAGGCAGCGGCCGTTCTGCCAGGCTCATCAAAGATCCTGCGGAAAGATGAGATGAAATTAGTGTAGTTGGAAACCAAAGGATCAGATCGCTCCCATAAAGGAGACACCCATTCCAACGCTGAACCCTCAAGCAAGGAAATAATGTATGCTACTTTGGATCGATCCGTGGGAAAATTGTGTGCGAGGAGTTCAAACTGCACCTCGCACTGGTTAAGAAAACCACGGCAATTCTTCGGGTTGCCGTTGTAGCGAGAGGGAGTGGGAAGCTGAAGGCGTGACCTGGTACAGGACACTGCGTGAGCATTAACAGGAACGACTACCGGAGAGGGTACTGGAGCTGGAACTGGAACTACTGAAGCCAGGGAAACCTGAATTTGATCCAACCTGCCGGATAGTTCTGGGAGATACCGCATCACCTGGTTTTGCGCCGCTTCCTGACTCTGAACACGGGAAACCAGATCTTGGATGGCACTTGCTTCTGGGTTCCGATTCCCCGGGTCCATGGCGCCTGTGTATACTATCACTGACCTGGTCGAAGGGTGTTGTGGACTCTGGGCTTCTTCCGGTAACAGGGAAGAGGAACCGCTACTGGGTCACAATAGAGATGGCCGGATGTAGGTCTTCTTCATACAGGATGAAGACGGTAAGCAGGAAGCACGGAGGAATGATGAAGGTCTCCTGAAAAACAAGACTAGTAAAAGTGCTAAGTGCTGAGGTACAGAGGTGCTGGTATTATTGAGGTACTGAAGGCACTGAGGTGCTGAGACACCGAGGTACTGAGGTGCTGAGGTTCTGTGGTACTAAGGTGCCGGAGTGCTGAGGTTCTGAGGCACTGAGGTACTGAGGTGCCGAGGCACTGAGGTGCTGATGGCGCTCAGGCGCCTTGGTGGCACGGAGGTGCGTGATGGCGCTCGGGCGCTTGGAGGCACGAAGGTGCGAGATGGCGCTCGGGCGCTTGGAGGCACGGAGATGCTTGATGGCGCTCGGGCGCCTTGGTGGCACGGAGGTGCGTGATGGCGCTCGGGCGCTTGGAGGCACGGAGGTGCGTGATGGCGCTCGGGCGCTTGGAGGCACGGAGGTGCGTTATGGCGCTCGGGCGCTTGGAGGCACGGAAGTGCGTGATGGCGCTCGGGCGCTTGGAGGCACGGAGGTGCGTGATGGCGCTCGGGCGCTTGGAGGCACGGAAGTGCGTGATGGCGCTCGGGCGCTTGGAGGCACGGAGGTGCGTGATGGCGCTCGGGCGCTTGGAGGCATGGAGGTGCGTGATGGCGCTCGGGCGCTTGGAGGCGTGAGGAAACACTGAGACACTGGAGACACTGGGGACACTGGAGACACTGGAGACACTGGAGACACTGAAGACACTGGTATACTGGAAAGCACAGCGGAAACAGGAACAAGGGAGCTCTGGAGATCACTGCTTCTGACAAGCAGAATGATGATACACAGGCGCCGGCTCCCTGCTCGGCGTCTGGCTTTGAACCTCCCGCCTTAGTCTGATTGGCGGAGCGGGCAGATGACGTCAGCCCCGCTCCGCCTACCTAATCTAGAGCAGCATGGCGGCGCCCTCGCTCCGGGAGCCGCCGGAGAGACCCGCTGACCCGACGCCGGACCCCCGAGGCTGCCGGAGGGGAGAGACGCCAGGCCATCCAGGACACCCGCAGAGGCAAGCGTGGCCGCCGCTGCCCGCGGGGTGTGACACTCTGATACACTGATTCAAGAGAACCTGATCATGTTTGGAAAGAGTTGAGTCGAAAAACTGAGAACTGGAAGACTGTTTAGAAGACTGAGCAGATGTTGAATCCGGGGAGTTAATACTTTCAGAAGTGTTGCTGTAGGATGGAGACACAGAAGTATATGCAACTTTCAAATCTAAAGTCTGAGAACCTTGACTTGAATTTGCAGCTTGGAAATCTTTAATAACTTGGTCTAATGTATCCTGATTTTGCACAGACAGAGATGTTGGAGAGAATTTAGCAGTAGACAGACTGTTGACAAATTGGCCACAATGCCCAGATGACTTTGAATGCATTACTTTTGGAGCAAACTCCTGTTTTACTGCTTTGCAGAAGGCGGGAAGATCACTCAGTAGTGGATCTTTAGATTCAATGAGAGGATTCGCCCAGTCCAGTGCTCTACCTTTGAAGAACAGGAGGAAGTATCTGATTGCATTGGCTGGAGTAATACTCACTGAAGATTCTGACTCAGTAAAAGCGAGGTATTGGCATGGAACTGAGCATAGTCACCATCAAAGTAGACTGGAGCTTGTGTATCTAGTGGACACTTGGAAGGCTGAATGTCAGTTGAAGTCTCGGAAGACCATATAGGACACTTGAGAGTAGAGAACTGGAATAAGCATTCAGAAGCAGGAGTAGAATCAACTTGAAATGCTCTAGGATGGAGAGAGGACGTCATCTTCTGGATTGACTGACGGGAATTCTCAGCTGAGGTTGACTGAACGCTAGAAGCTTCATCTTGGGGCGAGATGCTTAGAGCCTCCATCTGGGTTGAGGCAACTGCAATATCTGCAAGAACTGTAGACTCTGGACATAGCGACAGGAGTTGCTTACTTGAAACACTGGAGAGAACCACACCGGGTTCAGAGGAACTGGAATTGGCAGGGACAGATGGCAACTTTGGACAAACGGATGGAACCGGGATTTGTACAGGACTACTTGAATTGACTTGAACTGAAGGAGGCTGATCTGGACAGACGGATGGGACCGGATTGGGTCCAGAAAAGCTTGAACTGGCTGGAACCGGAGGAGTCTTCGGACTGACGAATAGGACCGGATTTGATCCGAAGAGACTGGAATCGGCTGGAACCGAAGGAGACTGATCCGGACAGACGGATGGGACCGGATTGGGTCCGGAAGAGCTTGAACCGGCTGGAACTGGTGGAGTCCTCGGACTGACGGATAGGACCGGATTTGATCCGAGGATGCTGGAATCGGCTGGAACCGAAGGAGGTAGCCCATCATTGGAGCCACTCAGGCTGGCTGGAACCAGTGGAGACTTTGGACCGATGGCTGGAACTGGGCTAGGTCCATTGACACTTGACTCTGTATAGACAGAATCCGGATGTTCTGATGATCCCTCTTGGAGTGGTATTGAGCTGGTAGCACTCTCTGAAGTTGGCAAACAAAAGTTCATGTCTGTATCTGTGGCTTTAAGAATTCCTCCTGGGATCTTGGCCCTGGATTCCTCTCTTGAGGCTGAAACTCCAAAGACCCCTCCTGGGGTTAATAGATCAGACACACTTCTTTGAGTTGCATGCCCGGATGCCACTTCTGGAAACTGAACATCAGATACCCCTTCTGGGGTCACAACATCAGATGCCCCACCTGGGGCTGTAGACACAGATGCCCCTTCTTGGGCTGTAGACACAGATGCCCCTTCTCGGGCTGTAGACACAGACGCCCCTTCTCGGGCTGTAGACACAGACGCCCCTTCTCGGGCTGTAGACGCAGATGCCCCTTCTCGGGCTGTAGACGCAGATGCCCCTTCTCGGGCTGTAGACACAGATGCCCCTTCTCGGGCTATAGACACAGATGCCCCTTTTCGGGCTGTAGACACAGATGCCCCTTCTCGGGCTGTAGACACAGATGCCCCTTCTCGGGCTGTAGACACAGATGCCCTTTCTCGGGCTGTAGACACAGATGCCCCTTCTCGGGCTGTAAACACAGAAACTACTTTAGTTATGGGTAACAGATAGTCTCTGTTGATTTCTGAACTTGGGATTGGGTCTATTTGTCACAGGACCCCAATCGTAGACTTTTTGGACACTCCTGTCCGGGGTAAAGGAACTTGAAACTGTAGAGGATACGTTGGAAGGTTTGCAGGTGAAAACACTGTGATGTTGGGACCTGTCACCAACTTTTGAGTTGCGGAAGGAACAGTCCTTAATAAGATGACTAGAACTCCCACAGTAAAAGCAGAGGTGAAGCTGCTTGCGATGTCGGCGTTCAGCTTCCGTGAGTTTGGAGCGCGGGTAGCTCTGGAATCTTCCCTCTCTTTGCACAGGAGGAGAGACTTTAGTATTAAGGAAGCTTGACACGGAGGTCGCAGTAGTCTCAATAGATTGAGCAGGACTCTTCACTGTGTTTAAAGCACCACCCAGGATTTCCAGCATTATCGGAATGATTTTTGATAGAAGACTTTGAAGTTGTTCTAATAGCTGATAAAGAGTGCTTATTGGTTCTGATTTCACAGCAGACAACAGAGGAGTCCTGAAACTTTCAAAAGAGGGAGTCGCTCTCTCAGGAGAATTAGTTGTGAAGGAAGTGCCATAGGATTGACTTGAGCAAGGTCCATCCACAGGAACGTATTGTGCAGGGGAAATTGGAATGACTGAAGCAGGAGTGATTTGAACAGGAACTGGAGGAACAACAGAAGTTGGAAGGGATTGCTGCAAGGTATCCAAGCGGGTAGAAATTCCCTTTAGACACAGGATCACTTGCTGTTGTGCAGCATCGTAGCCATTGAGTCGTGACACAAAACTCTGGAGTGACCCTGACCCCACACTCTGACCACCATCCGGGTCCATGGGCCTCGGAAAAACTGTCAGGTTGTCAAGATTCTGATTTAGTCTGTTCCCGGAGGGGGCACTAGTGGGTCAGTGTTGGAATGACGTATGAAACGTGGAGACTGAATAAAGTCCTGCGCATATGCGCTAATGTTTAATAAACATAAAAGTCACAGAGAAATGATATAGCAGTGGATGATAACTTAGAACCGGCAGTACAGATGAAATAATAAGCAGTAACTGAATCCAAGGTAATAATCAAAAGTCTCTGGCAACACAAATATAGAAGATAACTTGATGACTGAATGCAAATGGTTTCAAGCAAAACAAAGTCGCTGATAACACAAATGAGGAATGAAGATAACCTGATAACTGAATGCAAACGGGTTTGAAAAGTATAAGGTCACTGGTAACTGTGATTGATGCAAACAGAACTTCGGTATTTGTAAGAAGCACACAGTCTCTGTAACATAAAAGTTCTTTTAGCCAAGCAAGGCCCAGGCAGGAGACAGTCCTAACTCAGCATGTTTGTTAAGTGCTGGATGCAATACACAGAATGGAATGCTGGTAACAAGGGTGGTCATTCCGAGTTGTTCGCTCGCAAGCTGCTTTTAGCAGCATTGCACACGCTAAGCCGCCGCCTACTGGGAGTGAATCTTAGCTTAGCAAAATTGCGAACGAAAGATTCTCAAAATTGCGAATAGAAATTTCTTAGCAGTTTCTGAGTAGCTCGACACTTACTCTGCCACTGCGATCAGTTCAGTCAGTTTAGTTCCTGGTTTGACATCACAAACACACCCAGCGTTCGCCCAGACACTCCCCCGTTTCTCCAGCCACTCCAGCGTTTTCCCCAGAAACGGCAGCGTTTTTTCACACACACCCATAAAACGGACAGTTTCCGCCCAGAAACACCCACTTCCTGTCAATCACATTACGATCACCAGAACGAAGAAAAAACCTCGTAATGCCGTGAGTAAATTACCAAACTTCTTAGCAAATTTACTTGGCGCAGTCGCAGTGCGAACATTGCGCATGCGCAATTAGCGGAAAATCACTGCGATGCGAAGAAAATTACCGAGCGAACAACTCGGAATGAGGGCCAAGGTGCATAGATTAGGCAATGAATAACACCTGAGGAGAGTCTCTTACTGCTGATGAACTGTGGCTGGAGTCTGGAGCAAGCAGGAGAAATGCAGAATGATGTATGGAATGAAATGATGAGAGGAACCATGGGGAACCACTGGAAACAGGAACACGGGTGTCAGGTTCGGTCTGGTTTGTGTCCCCGGAGGGGGCGCTAGTGAGTCAGTGGAGGTAGGATGGAAGAAGTGAGGAGACTGGATTGGATTCCCGCGCATGTGCGCAATGTTATTTATTAACATAAAAGTTCACACAATAAGGCAGCAGAATAACGTGCAGGAATAAACAATAAAAAGTATGTAATGGAAATGGTGCAGCTTGGAAGCTGAGAGTCTATGGAAGGAATGGTAATATGATAGTATGATGGATAAGTCCACTGGTGTGGAAACCAGAGTGGTTTAAAACCTGGTAGCAGATGCAGGAGACTCACGTGAATGTTCACAGTGCAGTTCGTTAAGCACAGGCAGCTAGCAAGCTGCTTCACAGGTGAGATGATGGAATGCACCTGGAGAAAGTCTCTACTGCTGAGGCTGAAGCACACTGTGGTTGTAGATAGGTGTGGAGCCAAATACAGATGCAGGGGTTGCTGATGCTTGTAGTTCCACGGAGATGTAGGAAGGTAACCAGGAACACGGAGGAACAGGAAGGTAACCAGGAACACGGAGGATCCAGGAAGGAAACCAGGAACACGGAGGATCCAGGAAGGTAACCAGGAACACGGAGGATCCAGGAAGGTAACCAGGAACACGGAGGATTCAGGAAGGTAACCAGGAACACGGAGGATCCAGGAAGGTAACCAGGAACACAGGGGAACTGGAGACTGGAACACAGGAACTTGCACACTGAATGTCGCAGGAGAGCTGGAGTGGTTGCTGGAACTTGTAGTTCCACAGGAACACTGGAACAGCTGGAAACTGGAACGGAACTGGAACAGCTGGAAACTGTAACGGAACTGGAACAGCTGGGACCTGTAGTTCCACAGGTCCAATACACAAGGATATCTCTGTAGACAGAGGATTGCAAACAGGAGCCGCCTGTTCACAGAATGTGACGTGTTGTCCAAGGCAAAGAGACTGAGCCAGGAACTGGAGTTTAAACACCTTGGTCTGTGATGATTGGATGATCTCTATGAGAACACACCCTGCTGGATTGGGTGTTCAGATCAGCTGTGAGTTAACTGGAGCTGGTGATTAACCGGGAGAATAACACTGTAGACAGTTAATGCTATGCACTGCTGGTTGCTGGCTGGGACCAGTAGTGCACCGGGAGTTAATGCTGTTTAACTAGAAGCACTGTGTACTCCAGGCTGCTGGCTGAAACCAGTGGTTACCAAAAGATAGAACTGGTTAGGTGGAGCACAGTGAGCTGTGGGCTGCAGGAGACTGAAGACTGGAACTGCTGGGACCTGTAGTTCCACAGGTCCAATTCACAGAGAATACTCTGAAAACAGAGGACTGAAGCCAGGAGACTCCTGTTCACTGGAAGTGATGCAATGGAGACTGCGGATTCCTGACAACGGGGAACCACTTTAGACTGGAACACGGGGAACCACTGGAGACAGGAATACGGGGAACCACTGGAGACAGGAACACGGGGAACCACTGGAGACTGGAACACGGGGAACCACTGGAGACTGGAACACGGGGAACCACTGGAGACTTGACACACCAAATGTGACTCGTTGTCCGAGGCGATGAGAATGAGCCAGGAACTGGAGTTTATACCCCTTGCTCTGTGATGATTGGATGAATCTCTGTGAGAACACACCCTCCAGGATTGGGTGCCCAGATCAGCTGAGAGTTAACTGGAGCTGGTGATTAACCAAGAGAATAATTCTGTAGACAGTTAATGCAATGCACTGCTGGTTGCTGGCTGGGATCAGTAGTGCACCGGGAGTTAATGCTGTTTAACTAGAATCACTGTGTACTCCAGGCTGCTGGCTGAAACCAGTGGTTACCAAAAGATAGAACTGGTTAGGTGGAGCACAGTGAGCTGCAGGAGACTGAAGACTGGAAGTGCTGGGACCTGTAGTTCCACAGGTCCAATTCACAGGAATACTCTGAAAACAGAGGACTGAAGCCAGGAGACACCTGTTCACTGGAAGTGATGCAATGGAGAATGCGGATTCCTGACAATCCCCCTCCAAATTTATAACCTTACACAGTTTGGTATTGTCTGCAAAAATTGACACTATGCTCTCAAGACCTACTTTTAGATCATTTATGAAAATGTTGAACGATAATGGTCCAAGTAACATACCCTTGTGGAATGCCACTTAGTACTTTAGTCCAATTCCAAAAAGTACCATTTACCACAACTCACTGCTCCCTATTATCCAATCAATTTCTAACCCAAGTGCATATTGTGCTTCCCAGCCCCAGTTTTTGTAGCTTTTACTTAAGTCTCATGTGCTGTACTGTGTCAAAAACTTTAGCAAACTCTATTAAGATTTCATCCACCTCCTTACCATGATCTAGGTTTGAGCTGTTTCATAAAAGCCTAATAAGTTTGTTTGGCATGATCTATCCTTCACAAATCCATGTTGGTTCCTGTTAATAACCTTATTGGCTTCAAGGAACTTCTGTATACAATCCCTTAAAATACCTTCCAGTACTTTCCCCGCTATAGATGTAAGACTTACTGGTCTATAATTACCCAGTCCAGATTTACTTCCCTTTTTGCATATCGGCACAACTTCAGCTATATGTCATTGAGAACCATGCCTGATGTAAGTGAGTCAACCTCCCCCCTTGTGTGTCACCTCCCCTCTTGTAATCCTATCACTGTGACACCTCTCCCATTCCTTCCCCCTTACCATCTGGGAGGCAGGAGCTAGGAACCGGGAGCAGTTGGGGACTGTGTGCGTGGTCCCGTGCTGAAATGAATGCATAGCCCAGGGAGGTACAGACACCTCTCTCCCATCCTGGCACAGAAGGGGTCAGTGGTCTCTCCCACAACATGTTCCACCACTGGCTCCCTCCTCCCCAGACTCCACCGTCTACTCCCCATCTCTTCTCCCATGCGTTGGGAGCTGATGCTGCTGCTGTCAGGTAGACTGCACCACACCTGAGCACACTGTGCTGGCATGTGTGACTCCCAGACACCTGGAACCTGGACTGCAGCCCCGGCACAGCAATACGTCCACACCTGGTTTGGCGCTCTGTTCATTAGAAAGGAAGCATGCTCCAGGCAGCAAGCAGACATGGTGGAGGGCTGGCGGGTGGACGGCTTGGGGGCACCGCGATTGTGGCAAGTGGGGAGTACAGACGGAGTTCCGGTGGCAGCGGTCACAGTGGTGTGAGTGAGCCGTGCAGGTGCCGGTGGCTCCCCCCTTTGCTGGGCCTACCATGGTGCCCAGGGCATGTGCCCTGCTCTCAGCCCCTAGTTACGCTACTGGTGGATGGCATCAATATTTATTGGTGGGGTCCCTTACAAATATGTTGCCCTGGGGCCCCCATAAGCCTTAATCTGGCCCTATTCTTCATTGCAAGCCAGGAGCAGGGACTGCTTGAGGCTGGCCAAGCAGCGGGGTGCTCAGGGAGCGTGACACTGGTTTCCGGGGTCACGCTCCCTCCCAGCAGCAACACATATATTGGGACGGAGGCTGGGAGCTGCTGCTGCACGTAAGGGTGGGCGGGCGGAGCAGGTACGATGCGCTGGCCGGTGGCACACCCCTCTGCTGGGCCTGCCACAGTGCCCGGGCACATGCCCTGCTTGACCCCCCTTAGTTACTCCTTTGACTATAATAAGTAAAAACTACTAAATAAAATATTTATAAAAAGTGATCAGGTAGCCAAGATACAATTAAAATCATGTGCATTTTTTTTTATAGATAATAGTATATAAGTCTTAAAATTGCAGTATATCATATATCTTGAGACAATTTTTTTTTATAATTTATACATAAAAATAATATATAAAAGATGTTAGTGAATAAAAAAATCAAGGATGAGTAAAAAGTTAGGAGTTTGTTTAACTTTGTACAGAAGGTCAGTGAGGCACACCCAAAGCGTTTTGTCAATGAGACTTCATCAAGGTGTCTTGATGAAGTCTTATTGACAAAATGTGTTGGTAAATATGTACACAAAAATTTAAAAGTTATAAAAAAAATTATAAAGTCTGCATAGATGAAACGCATTGGCCATTCCCCATTTATCTCCTGCATTACAGATAAGCTACCTCTAGATTCCTTTATATGTTGTTCCTGTTTCATATAACTTTTTATAAATTATATAATTTTTCATAATATTTACATTTTACATTTTTATGTACACATTTACAGAATAAAGAAATTTTGTGAAAAATTTGTACAATATAAAATATACAATATTAGATGGCACTACTGTCTTTGTAAAATTAGTTCCCTTGAGCAATAACAGACATCCACAGTCAAAAGCTAGTGTACCAATACGGAAAGTGGTTCCTGTCTATTCCAGTGGTTCCTGTCTGTCCCAATCCTGTGCACCAAATAAAGTATACTACAATATAAAAGGAGTCTTGGCACACTGCTGTATGGTGTTTAGATGGTTATCCCAGAAGCACTATGGGCAGGATGTACTGTGCATTGCATTATGGATGTGATACTGTATTTCACGCCACTTAATGGGTACGTACTGGCGGTATTAATTAGAATCCGATGAGCTGTCCTTTACGATACAAGGATGAGTTTATTACCTAGGAATCCTCCTGCCAATGCACCGTGGGTGACCATGGGAGAGATCTGATTGGATCCCTCTCAGAGGAAAATGCGAAGAGAAGCCCATAGGCTTCAACTGGGCAACGTTTATCTATAGATGTCGTTGCCTACTGGGCCCAATCTCCGTAAAGATTTACATTCCAGAATTGATACAAATAGGAAATGTGTCCAGAACTCCCCAAAACATCAGTTTTCAGAGTTTTGGCTGCATTTTCCATTTAGTACATTCTGCCCACAATCAGGAAGTGGTCCTAAAGTTGATATTACTGCGGTGCAAGTACAATATACCTCGTTACTTATTGCTCCTTAGTATTGCATTGCTCCTTAATATAGATGTACTGTATGCAGGTGAACTCATAGAACTTGCTCATTGCACTTTCAAGTCAACCCCTGTGGTTATTGCTCATGTCCCTTCAGTGGCGGTATTCCATGCATGCCTACCATTGTATTTACCCACCATACCGTTCAAGCCCCAGTCTGATGCTACCCTTTTCACTTCAACTTGTGTTTATGTGCTGGCCCTGAGGCACTTCAGTACAGGGTGTGGGAATGCTGTAGCACATACTTGCTCTGGTCGCCATGGCTCGCACACACCTCAGGATGGGATGACATATTTATTGGGGTGTGGGTCATTAGATCGACAGTGTCTAGGTCGACCACTATAGGTCGACAGTCACTAGGTCAACAGGGCTGGAAGGGTGACAGGGTTTCTAGGTCGACATGTGCTAGGTCGACAGGTCAAAAGGTCGACATGAGTTGTTTGTTGTTGTTTTTTGTGTTGTTTTCTTCGTAGAGTGACCGGGAACCCCAATTAGTGCACCATGTCCCCTCGCATGGCTCGCTTCACTCGCCATGTTTCGGGCAAGGTGCCTCGCTCCGCTACCGCTTCGCTTGGCACAGATTACCGTTCCAATCGTAGTCCACGAGGATCGTTAAGTATGAAAAAGTTCAAAATAAGAAAAAAAATGTGAAAACCGCATGTCGACCTTTTGACCTGTCGACCTAGCACATGTTGACCTAGAAACCCTGTCGCCCTTCCAGCCCTGTCGACCTAGTGACTGTCGACTTATAGTGGTCGACCTAAACATTGTCGACCTAGACAGTGTCGATCTTCAGACCGGATCCCATTTATTGAGAGGTATTTTGGATTTATCTTCATTGATTTTTAAAGTTTTTTGTCATTTCCAAATATACTAGGTTTCTTCAGAAGCGGCAGTAACAAATATTGAGGTTTAATTAAAGTAAGAAGAATATTATCTTCATACACAGAGATTTTATATACTTCAGAGCCTGTTTGGATTCCAGTTTTATATTGACATTTTTGCGAGTTCTCACAGCTAGTGTCTCCAAACTCTCCAGCTTCTTATCTGCGAAACTCTGGAGAATTTAATGTTATATTGTAAGCTAGTTAGTTGGACCCGGGAATGCGGTGTGAAAGGGGGTATTAGCGTATCTTACTCCTGCAGGTAATAAAAACTTTAAACATGCCACTTACCGACATGCTTAAATTATAACGCCTGCACACATGACTGGTGACATTGTCAGTGTCGACCACCTGAGCACAATCCTGTGACCTAATATAACATTTTTACAAAAATCTGTTTTACATTTTCACCATAATTACATTATTTTGCTTGTTGTTATTATATTATTACTGTTTAGTGCATTGCATATATTTACGTATAGCTAACGACAAATATTGCTAACATCATAACTATTCTACTGGCGCCCTCATGTGGCAGCAGAGGAATACGGCTCAATATTACAGAAAATACAGTATTAAGGCTTTTCTCTAATAAAAATTGCTTGGCATAGCTCAATTTATGGTTTAAATACTGCAAGTGCTGAGTGGGTGATTGCGAAGGCATATACAGGTTGAGTATCCCTTATCCAAAATGCTTGGGACCAGAAGTATTTTGGATATCGGATTTTTCCGTATTTTGGAATCATCGCATACTATATTGAGATATCATGGCGCTAGGACCCAAGTCTAAGCACAGAGTGAACTTATGTTTCATATACACCTTATACACACAGCCTGAAGTTCATTTAATACAAATTTTTTAATAACTTTGTGTATTAAACAAAGTTTGTGTACATTGAGCCATCAGAAAACAAAGGTTTCACTATTTCACTCTCACTCAAATAATTCTGTATTTCGGAATATTCTATATTTCGGAATATTTGGATATGGGATACTCAACCTGTATATAATTTGAAGGGGACCTGATTGGAAGAGAAGGACAGTTGCAGTTACCACCTTTTTATATTGGGCCTTATATCTTCAAGGAAAGATAATGGCTCTGCACTGACCAGCCAGTCTCGTGTTCCTTATAGCAAGAGGAACCCAAAGTGTGTGGCCTCCCTGTTGTAATCTCATTACAATAATCTCACTGCAGAATAAAACCTTGCTTTGTACTGCTTCGCAAAATGAAGGGCACAATTGCCTCTTTTCTAAAATGTTAGCGGAAATGCATTCAACCCAACTCTTACTCTTCGTCTGTGCAAACTTCTGGTGGTCCACAAATTTGTTTCACAAATCTTGGTTGTACAATATGTGAGTAAACAGATCACTCAAATAAAATTTGTCCACACTAACCTTTCTAATAATGTGTACAAGTTCCGAAAAATTATATCAGTCTCTAAAAGCTAATACAGTGTTTCCAGATACAGGTTAAGTATCCCTTATCCAAATATTCCGAAATACGGAATATTCCGAAATACAGACTTTTTTTGAGTGAGAGTGAGATAGTGAAACCTTTGTTTTTTGATGGCTCAATGTGCACAAACTTTGTTTAATACACAAAGTTATTAAAAATATTGTATTAAATGGCCTTTAGTCTGTGTGTATTAGGTGTATATGAAACATAAATGAATTGTGTGAATGTAGACACACTTTGTTTAATGCACAAAGTTATCAAAAATATTGTCTATAATTACCTTCAGGCAGTGTGTATAAGGAGTATATGTAACATAAATGCATTCTGTGCTTAGATTTAGGTCCCATCACCATGATATCTCATCATGGTATGCAATTATTCCAAAATACGGAAAAATCCAATATCCAAAATACCTCTGGTCCCAAGCATTTTGGATAAGGGATACTCAACCTGTAATTAAAAAAAGGTTCCCACCTTAAGTAATAAAAAATGATCAAAAAGTCAGACTGTTTTGCTGCTGAACTCCTCTAATGGACAGATAAGCGTTTGAACTTTTAAATTCCTGACGCATGTTTTTTGGCTATTTTATATTTATTGGGACGGTTTGCTGCTGTGTCCCCTTTTAGATGGACAGATAAGTCTTCAAATACTTTTTATCTTGTACGTGTGTTGTCTAGCCATTGTATGTCTTTTGTATATTAAATTGTTACTATGTTTTACTTCTAAATGTCTGGGCTATCAAATATGTCTAATTGGGAATAAGCATGTTCCCTAATTTATTGCCCTCCACTACTAAATTACATTTTTTTGTGAGAACGGTACACACTATGTTTTGTTATGTTTTTTCTTTACATGTAAATCCTAAATGATGAACATCTGTTGGAAATTCTTGTAAAACCAGATAAGTGCTCTTGGTTATAATCATACCCACCTGGTCATTTCCCTTTTTATCTGTTATTGCACTCACAAGCGCTTATTTTCTCCACTACCTATCTTTGTTTATGTGTATACCATACACAAATTTTGTATTATGAGCGGCTACTCTTAAAAGAGTTGAGGAGTGTTGTCCATAACGTCCTATCACTATACATCGGTACTAAAGCGCCTAGGTCTCTGCTATTCTATATATATACATATATATATATATATATATATATATATATGCAGCAGTACTCAGGGATGAATAAAGAGACAAACTCCGATTCTGATGACAGAACAAGAGAGTTTTGGGTATATTTTCTAAGGTGCAGGTTTTTAAAAGTGGAGAAGCTTATCTAGCACCTTCTAGATTGGTTGATATGGTCAACATCTCCACTTCTAAAAGCACACACTTCAGTAAATATACCCCTTTGTCTCTTTGTTTAACCCTGAGTACCATCTTAACCCCTCCCGTACAAGCCACGGCGTCCTAGGTTGAGCCTGAAAATGGGCTTTTTGGATGCATTTACCCTTTAGTACATCCCACCCACAACGTGCACTCATTTGAACAGGGTGTCACTACTATTCAAACTTTCGGCACCTTCAAAATGCTGTTTTATTATTATTCCGATTCACACAGCATATAATGTAAAACAGTCTGGGGCTGATTCAGAGCTGGACGCAATGCCGATGTTAGCAGAGTTGAGTCATTTTCTTGTATACTGCACATGCATCAGAGGTACACTGCGTACGCACTGCGATTGATTACCTATGGCTATCTCAGGGAGGATATATGTATACCTATTTCACCATTGGTTTGGTGTTTTGTATAAAGACTCTGCTACATACTTACCGACAGCTGAAGTCTTCTATCCGGTAGAAAGCCTGCAGAGGGGATGCAGGTGGGGGTGGCGGGGCAGTTCTGGGCTAGTCATGTCATTAGGCCCCACCCCCTCATGGTAAAAACCAGCTATTTGCGCATATTTCAACAGGAGACAGTATAAGCAAAGATTGAGAATATTTGTGAAGCTAATAAAGTTCTTGTTATGGACAAGTTCTACCCAAAAGTTACTCAACAATCTTGTCAGAACCTGTTCCTATCATTTTCAGTTAATAATGAGAAGCTGGAAATGAAGCGTGATAGTGCCATGCACAGAGGAGTAACCAACCTCTCTCTGTCACATTACAGCTGCATGCTGTACAGATGTCTGAAAGAATATATACCATTTAATAATCAAAGTTACTTTTTGTTACACTTTCAGGATCTTATTAAATATTTCTTATTTTTATTCTGTACAAGCAAGCTAACCTGTCTTTCCCAAGCATTTATCGTGCTTTCCCTTAATAGTATTATTAGGAGAAATAATAGCTCTGGGAAAAAAATACCTGCGTCTCGCTAAGGGCCCAGGCTTTCGGCAGATGCATATGCGCACCCAAACTTTATGCACAAGGCTCCTGGCTGCCCGTGTCCCCTGACGACACCACACTATTATTTATTTATACATGTAAATATACATACCTCCTAACTTTCCCGATTTTTGCGGGACAGCGTCCAGTTTTTTTTGGGACTGTCCCACCCGCAGGCCACAGTGTCCTGCGGTGTGTGTGTGTGTGTGGGGGGGGGGGGGGGGGGGGAATCACAAGCCTGTGATCCGACTTGTGACATCTTTTGACTTATTTCTTTAGTTTGATTTGGTGCTGGTGTGTTTGGTTTTGTTAATTTGTCACTGTATTGACTCTCATTTTGGTTGTATATTTTTTTAGAGCATCTCCTAGTAACAAGCACATAGACGCCTGGTCGCTTGTCTGATGCCGCTGAATGACGTCATGACTTGGAGCCCAGGCTTAGGGAGTAATTCAGATCTGATCATTGGGCTGCGTTTTTCGCTGTCCTGCGATCAGATAGTCGCCGCCTACAGGGGGAGTGTATTTTCGCTGTGCGTTCCTATGTGTTAGCAGAGCTGCTAAAAATCAGTTTATGCAGTCTCAGCGCAGCCCAGGACTTACTCTTCCAGTGCGACTGAATCCTGCTAATCGTGACCGGAGTCGATGTCAGACACCCTCCCTCAAAACGATTGGACACGCCTGCATTATCCAGACACACTCTGTAAATGGTCAGTTGCCACTCACAAATGGTCTGTTCCTGTCAATCACCTTGCGTACGCCCGTGCAAATGGATCCTTCGTATCATCCCCTCGCTGACCGGCGATGCCCATTGTAGCTGTCCGACACGCCTTCGCATTGCGGTGCATGCACAGTTTGGAACTGATCGCCCGCTATGTATACACAGCAGCATTCAGATCTGTATTACCCCCCTTAGTCAGTACAGAACAGGCGGGTATCGGAGGCGCCGGATAGGCGAGTATTATTATTGAATTGCTAATGAACCAATTGTCTTTGCTGTTATATAAGTGTTGTTTGTGAAGTGTTTATGTGAAACGCCGTAGGACTTAATAAAGGAAGCTATTTTAAAACTACTACAAAGCCTGTTTGAGTGCCACTGGAATTTCTTACCTGTATGGGGTCTGCCAGTCAGTCTCACGGAGGGCACCGCAGCAAGCTCTATAGGAATCTACATCAGAATGCCGGGTGTTGGACTCAACTCAGTCTGTGTATATCGACGTTTCAATGTTTATATTAAAACATTTTCATCAGCGCAAAGACAAAATTACATACAGCTTACCTTATTACCCCCGCCAAACTGTCCATGTTGCCCAGCGTCCACCACACCCGCTCAGTAAAGATGACGTCATCACAGGTTGCCAGCCCACGGCGTCACGGAGAATCCCCACCTGTTAGGTGATTGAAACAAAAAACAAAACCTTTACAAAAGTGCAAACAAATACATAGTATCAAAACTATGTTACACAGTAACACACTATCCTCTGCTGGTGCATCAGTTAATACAGTTGCAATAAAGAAACCAGCAAGATGTATGTATAAGGAACTGACTATGGCAAAAAATTCTCATCTATATACAAAGGAATACATTGTCTCACAAAGTACAGGTTACATTAAAAAAATGCACCTATAATGAATGAAGAATTCAATAATTTCATATAAATAATCCAACATGCG
Organism: Pseudophryne corroboree; assembly: GCF_028390025.1. NCBI lineage: Eukaryota > Metazoa > Chordata > Amphibia > Anura > Myobatrachidae > Pseudophryne > Pseudophryne corroboree. The sequence goes on along the minus strand of NC_086446.1, from coordinate 571,012,922 downwards.
TATCATCTGAGATGACAACACATAAAAACAATCAGATATCCCTTCATGGTGACTAAATTTATAATCTCATACAAATATTGTATAAGAGACCAGTATCATGATTCAGTAATCTTAATTCAATAGCATCATGATAACTTGTCACAAACATGCTCCTCATAAACCCTCACAAGAAACATGAAAGTCCAGACTGTTCCTTTAAACCTCTAGGTTATAGTGTATCTAATAACAAAATCCATTTTGCCTCAGCTTTTAATAAAAGTAATCCTCGATTTCCTCCACGTGTTAAAGGAGGAATGTGATCGATAATGCAGTGTTTAAGTACCACCAAGGTATGTCAGGCATTTAGAAAATGTCGGGCAACGGGCTGATCACTATGCCCCATCGCCAACGCTGCCCTAATGGATGTTTGATGTCCCGCCATCATCTCTTTGAAAGTTCCATCGGTCTTCCCCACATAGTAGAGACCGCAGCTAACCCAGTGTTTGATCTTAAAACGTTTCCCAATGTATGGGTGACAAAAACTGTCGCCGGCAAGCATATGGCTACAGGTTGTGCACCCGAAACACAGAAAACAGCCTGGTTTGGATGTATTGAGAAAATCCTCCACAGAGGTGCTGTTGGTTAAGGGAAAACATACATTGGTTTTTACCAAATGATCTTGGAGCTTCTTGCCCCGTTTGTATGCTGGCATTAATCTAGTATTAGATAAGGATGAGAGATGTTTGTCGGATTGCACAATTGGTCAGAATTTCTTACTAATACATCTTATATTGTTGCTTTGGGTATTAAATCTGTTAACCCAAATTAATCTATCCTTATCTGACTTTTGTTCTGATGTACATAAAGTAACTGAGCATGGCATCTAGAGTTTTTTTTTTTTTTTTTAAACTTCTAGTTCAGCTAATGAATAACCCCTTGCAGTAAATTTGGTAATAATGGTGTCCAAAGTAGACTCAGTTTTTGACTCATCGCTTACAATACGTCTCGCTCTCAACATCTGCGAGTACGGAAGTCCCTTCCGTAAGGGTAAGGGATAGTGACTGGATGCAAGAAGGATATTATTCCTGTCAGTGGCCTTAAGAAATAAATATGTACAGATTTTATTATTACTGATTTCAGTGTGTACATCAAGACAGTCAACCATAACTGCGTCAATGTGGCACGTAAATTTAACTGGTGAAGGTGACTCATTGTGTTCATTGAGCAGTTTTTCCAAACACTCCTGTGGTCTTGTCCAAAATAACAGTAAATCATCTATGTATCTAAAATGAACCAAAATTTTAGAACTGATGTCTGTTGATGAAAAAAATAATTGATCTTCTACCTGATACATAAAAGAATTAGCAAATGACGGTGACACATTACTGCCCATAGAGCATCCTTGAAGCTGTAAAAAATAATTGTTGTTAAACAAAAAATAATTACGTTCCAGGGTTAATTTTAATAAATGTAGAAACTATTCAATATCTGGGCCAACATATGCATCATTGTTGGTAATAAGTGATCTCACAGTCACAGTAAACCCGCCTCATGGGGGATGCAGGTGTAGAGATTACTTACATCAATGGTGGCCACATACAACCTGAGGGAACAAAATCAATAGTTGATAAATTATTAAGCAATGTAGTGGTGTCTTTAAGGCAACTGCTTCTAGCCTGAACACCAGGCTGTAAAAAGTGATCTAAAGGGGGCGTGGTCTGGGTGCTGAAGGAGACAGACGTGCCTAGTGTGAGCTCCTGAGAACCATAGCCCAAACTGCTTTTTTTTCAGCCTTCTGCACCTCCCAAGCCACCCTATTCTCACTGCCGCCCTCCTTGCACCCCCCAGCTGGGACCCCTGAAGTGCCGCGGAATCGGGGAGCAGTTTTAACTGCTCCCGCGGATTGCGGCCTACGGGGCTAGGAGAAGCCGGGACCTCGAGTTGGGCCTTGGGCCGGAAGCGGCTCCGGGACCCACTACACAGGCCGCGGACGTCACCTGGAGCTCCGTCCTCTCCGCGGACGTTGGCCGCCGGCCACGACTAGCAGTGCCTCCCTGTCCCCGGCCCCAACAGATGTATACTCGCCCGGCGGAGACCCAGCAACCCGGCGAGCGAGACGGCGCGGGAAGACGTCCGGCGGCCATATTGGATGCACCAAAAGGTACTGAGATTTCACTGCTGCCAGGCCACTGAACAGAGCTACGGCCCCTGGACTGAATCTCTGAGGTGCCTAAGTTTGAGGGGAGGAGGGGAGACCCATGAGGCTGGGCCAGACAGGCCTTAGTGCACAATAAAATTAATCATAGTGCTCCCTTCACCCATCCATCAATCAATCCATCCATCCATCCAGCCATCCATACATCAAATTAGGCATCTGCGGTGGCTGATACCTTGCTTGGTGGCCTGGGGTCACGCAGATACACCCCCATTGGGCCATATCGGATATACTACCACTGCAAGTGGACAAATGGGTCCCTAACCTCATACATGCCTACCTGATGCCACCCTAAGACCACGTGGGGGCTTTTGCACGGCGACGACCCTCATGCTTCATAGTGCCGAGGATATATGAAAGGGTAATTCTATACCGCTTTATTTAAAGACCGATCTCATGGTGAGAGGGATAAAGAAAAAGAAAAAGGCAAAGACCAAGCCGGACGCGATTCCACTCCCCGCGAACCGACGCTCATCAGATTTACGTCAATTCCTAACTTCCCCAACCTCATCCCCCGCTGCTTCTTCTACTGTCCCGACCTCCCCGAGTTTACACGATCCGGTGGACAACATGGCCTTTCCTGGGACTCCGGTGCCCCCACAGACCCTCTCTCTGACTGCAGAGATAAGCTAAATATTGTCTCATGTACGGACACTTCCTACGAAACAAGATTTCTCAGCCTTGGAGACTCGCCTACTTTCCACCATTACTCAGGAAGTGACAGCGCTCCGACAAGATATGTCTCAAATCGCGACACGAGTGGATGTCCTGGAACGCCATGAATCGTCTGCAGTGGACTCTCTGATCAAATTTCGGGAAGCGCTATTTCACCAACGGGACGATATCTCTTTCCTAAAATCACGCATTGAGGACATGAATAATCGCGGACGGCGAAATAATATTAGAGTCAGGGGCCTGCCTGAGAGCGTCCAGCAAACGGACCTGGTAGCCGCCTTATCTAAGATATTTGGGGAACTTATTGACCTGGATCTGAACAAGGACATAATATTCGATAGAGCTCACAGAGCCCTCCGTCCTCGAAGCTTACCCTCCGACAGACCACGGGACGTGATTTGTAGGCTCCATTATTATGTCCAAAAAGAGGAAATATTGAGGTCGGCCCGTCAACTGGACAGCATTGACTTTCAAGGCGACAAGATTCAGATATTTCCTGACCTTGCCTGGTCGACCTTACAACAACGTCGCGCCTTGAAACCTCTCACAGACTCTCTCAGGAAACTCGAGCTGAAATACAGATGGGGCTTCCCTTTCTCCCTCCAGGTCTCTCATGGCGGTAAAATCGCAAGTCTCTCTAGACCGTCGGACTTACAGGCTTTCTTCACGATCCTGGGAATCCCTCCGGTTCCAGTGCCAGACTGGGACGCCTTTCACCACCTTCCGGACTTGCCTGTTGTACTCCCTCCAGATGACGCGTGGCAGCAAGTTCGTTCCCCACGGATGCGGGGATCCACTCTTGGCCCACGTCCTTCGAAACCTCCTTGAATGAGAAGCCTCGTCCCGAGTGGACGTAAATTTGCTTGTTATTTATGTTATAAATTGAGTCTTTCTCTCTCTTAAAAGTGCAATGTGTTGCTCACGGACGAGATCGTTTTTTTTGTTTTGTTTTTTTTTGTTTTTTTGTTTATGTAGATGGATAATAGTGTACAGATGCTATAGTTTCATGAAACCCGGTTTGATAATTTGAGGATTATCTGTACGCTCTTATACCAATATATATACTTATATATTTGTATGCTCTATTTTGCATGTTTCGCATGTGCCTAGTGCACACCTCGGTATATTTATCTAGTTTCTACCTTGGGAGTGGTCGCTGTCCTGAGCCCCCCGCAAGACCCCACTATGCTGCATCCCCTGTTTCTTTGGATCGGGAGTTGGCAGGATTCCGCTCCTGTCCTTTTTGCAGCAGTTCTTTTTGTAGTAACACCACTTCTGTTTAATGTCAAAGTACTTTTTGGCGGGGATTCCCACGCCGCAGCTTTCTCTTTCTATTTCCTTGCCTTTCCTTTTTTCCTATCTCCCCCCCCTGTTATTCTTCCCTCACCTTTTCCAGGGTCTGCCGAAGAGAAGACTAATGTGAAGCGATTAGATCCGTCTGATAATGGGGGTGAGTGATCTACACGTAACTACCCTTAACGTCAAAGGGCTGAATGTCCCTGAAAAAAGGTCTAAACTTCTCAAATGGCTTAGAGATGAGAAAATAGACGTTGCTTTTATTCAGGAAACACACTTCAAGATAGGACACGTGCCGTCCCTAAAATGTCACTATTACCCGCATGTAATAATTCGGCTGGTAAGACACTAGGCGTAGCCATATTACTTGCCCGCCACCTGCCTGTCCTCAATGTTGCCTCCCACAGAATAGCTGAGGGTAGGGGGTTGTTGGTGAAATGCGACATATATGGCCAACGTTTCTCTTTTTTGAATATATATGCCCCTAACGCTAAACAACCTTCCTTTATATCCTCAGTTCTAGAAGCCGCGGAACCTCTTTTAGAAGGGGTGGTAGTGATGGGAGGTGATCTAAATTGGACCCGGGATCCCCACCAGGACAATTCTAAAAAGATTTCCTGCAGGCCAGAGGGGGAGCATAGGGGAATGAGACGTGCCCTGCTCGACCACCAGCTGATCGACACATGGAGATTGACACACCCTACTGATATAGACTACACCTATTTCTCACACCCACACCAGACTTATTCCAGGATTGATTACTTATTTTTGAGTCACCGACACTTACACCTTCTGTCTGATGCCTCTATAGGACAGATTGTATGGTCCGACCATGCCCCAGTTAACCTCACCCTACGCTTACCTCCCAACGCACATCGCCAATGGTCCTGGCGTTTTAACGACACTTTCCTGCAAGACGCAGACTGTAAGTCCCGAATTGACAACGCTTTGGACTCTTACATTTGTACCAACGACTTAGATGACATTTCCAAAGTCTCAGTATGGGAAGCTCATAAATGTGTCATCAGGGGGGTTTGTGTTCAAATAGGATCCTTCCGCAAAAAGCAGAGAGAGAAACTCCGAGAGGATTTACTGTCTAAGATACAATCTCTCGAGCTTCTACATAAAAAATCCCAAACCCCACAACACTACGCCGATCTCGAAACTGCTAGGGCGGCTCTGAATAAGTTACTCTCTGATAGAGTCAAGTTTTCTTATCGGAAGTGCCGCAGCAGATACTATCAATGGGACAATAAGCCTGGAAAATTACTGGCCAAAGCACTTAGAGAACAACGGGCTCTTACTTTTATTCATACAATTAAAAACAATCATGGCCAACCCCAACACCAGACACCCCACATAGCCAGGGCCTTCAGGACATATTACTCCACTCTGTATAACCTCTCCGGCCCAACCGGTAGAATTGACAGGTCGTCCCATCAAAAAGCCATAGCTGACTACTTACGGACCTTACATTTCCCCACACTAACCGCAACGGACGTAGAAGATCTAGATGCCCCGTTTTCTGCTGAGGAGGTTCAGAAAGTTATTGAATCCTCTCCTAATGGCAAGAGTCCCGGCCCCGATGGATATACTATTGCCTATTACAAAGCTTTTAAAGAGAAATTAATACCTATACTCACAAGAGCCTTTAACACCATATCAGATCAATCGCCCTTCTCCCCACAATCTCTCGAAGCCCATATTGCAGTTCTACCCAAAGAGGGTAAAGACCCCAGTCTTTGCTCCAGCTACCGGCCAATCTCACTATTAAATATAGATATAAAGCTTTTCGCTAAATTGATTGCAAATCGCCTTAAACTATTGTTACCTTGCTTGATACATGGAGATCAAGCTGGATTTGTTTTAGGCCGAGAAGCTAGGGACAATACCTCTAAAGCAGAGGCGTAACTAGGGTTTTTGGAGCCCAGGGCAAGATCAATAATGGCGCCCCCCCCCCCCCCCCCCCAAAAAAAAAAAAAAAATTTCTAATAAAAAGAATAAATTAATAAAATGATAATAAAAAAAAAAAAAAAATACAAAAGGAAAGTATGTGCAGACGCCACCGGTGTCACTGCATATAAAGATGTCAGGGTGTGTATGTATGTGTATGTAGGTGCAGTGGTCGAAGTAGAATTTTGAAGGTGGAATGAAAAAGTTTAGATAGCAATTATGCGCGCGCCGAAGGCACGCGCGCGCTCCGGAAAAGGGGCGCGGTCACTCAAAAGGGGCGTGTCCTTTAGTGCATTAGGACCCCTTATACTATCTAGTACTGGTGCCCCTTTCACATTATAGCACACGGTATGAGCCGAAATTCACATTATAGCACACAGTATGAGCCGAAATTCACATTGCCCCACACGACATGAGCTGAAATTCACATTATGGCACACAGTATGAGCCGAAATTCACATTACCCCACATGGTATGAGCCAAAATTCACATTACTCCACATGGTATGAGCCAAAATTCACATTACCCCACATGGTATGAGCCGAAATTCACATTACAGCACACGGTATGAGCCGTAATTCACATTACAGCACACGGAATGAGCCAAAATTCACATTACCCCACATAGTATGAGCCGAAATTCACATTATAGCACACGGTATGAGCCAAAATTCACGTTACAGCACATGATATGAGCCAAAATTCCCATTATAGAGTTAGGGGATCCTACCCCCAGAATTAACATGGCCTGTGGGGCACTATGATGAGGGAGCCCACCCCCTTAATAGACTAATTGCAGAGTTTGGCAGCGGAAGGGCTGCAGCGGTTTCTCACCCCAAGCTGCGGCGCTTCTGCCACCTCCGACACTCCACATCTTCGGCACCACCCGGGATGCAGAGCACCGCACCGGGTATGCACCCTTTTCAGTGTGGTCTGCTGCGCTCTGAAGGGGTTCTTGTTTCATTCTGCAGGATTCCGATGTGCACCTTCCTCCCCGCTGTTACTGTCACGGTAAGCATTAGTATCGTTTACCGCAGAGGCCATTTTCTGAGGCATATGTGTTAAACCTCAGGAACTGAGATGCCCTTCTCACCATACAGCTGTGTGGCCGAGCCGGGCGGGGGGACAACCAGCAGCAGCATGCCGGATATCAGCAGCAGAGGGTGCGGGCTGTACATACTTGAGGCAGCTGGATATTCAACAGTGCTGAAAGCCTCCGGAGCCCGCACCCCCGGAGCTGCAGTACACCGGCAGAGGACACCCATCCTCCGAACCCTGCGTAGCCCAAAGCCGGACATCAGCAGCATGTTGAACGCGGAAGCAGAAGCTGCTTATTGCCGGTCAACGTGCTGCTGATCTCCGGCTTTGGGCTCCGCACGTGCATTACAGCCCCCACCCTTGGCTGCTGATATCTGGCATACTGCCCCTGCTGCTGGCTTTCCACCCGCCCGGCTCGCCCACCCAGCTGGATGGTGAGTGAGAAGGGCATCTCAGTGCCCGTGGTTTAATACATATCTCTCTTCGGTAAATGGCCATTAGTACATCCCACACACACTGATTACACACACACAGACTGGCCACCCCCAAATCCTACACACACCCACTCAGACTACACACACACACATTCTCATACTTTCCTCTCCCCCACACACACACACACTGGACTGCAAAAATTTACACACACTGACACTGTTCCACACACACACAATTAACACACACTCACACTGTCCCACACACACAATTAACACACACGCACACTGTCCCACACACACAATTAACACACACGCACACTGTCCCACACACCAGTGGCGTGCGGTGAGGTCAGTGGCGTGCGGTGAGGCACTACAGCATAATGTCTGCCGAATCCTGCCAATGAGCCCTACCGCCACCGAGCCAATGCCCGCCACTGCCTCTAAGCCGATGCCCACTGCCACCACCAATGGCTTACAAACTGGCCCACCATCAACTGACCCAGCCCTCCGCCACTAATTTGCAACTCAGTCCAAAGCCGCCAATGCCCGCTGCATGCCTGCTCATCATACTTGTGATATATTGTACAATTTTATAGAAAAAAATAATAATTAGTGTTTGGGACTGGGAAGGGAGTGGGAGGAGGACATGAATGCAATTTTGTTGTCCAGGGCTTCCATTAACTTAATGGAGAAGGGTCTGAATGGGTTAAAAATGTCCAAAAAAAACTGCGTGAGGTCCCCCCTCCTAAGTATAACCAGCCTCGGGCTCTTTGAGCCGGTCCTGGTTGTTTAAATACTGGGAAAAAATTGGACAGGGGTTCCCCGTATTTAGACAACCAGCATCGGGCTCTTAGTCCGGTCCTGGTCCCAAAAATACGGGGGACAAAAGATGTAGGGGTCCCCCATATTTTTAAAACCAGCACCGGGCTCCACTAGCCAGGGACATAATGCCACAGCCGGGGGACACATTTATGTAGGTCCCTGCGGCCGTGGCATTACCCCCCCAACTAGTCACCACTGGCCGGGGTTCCCTGGAGGAGTGGGGACCCCTTAAATCAAGGGGTCACCCCCCCTCCAGGCACCCAAGGGCCAGGGGTGAAGCCCGAGGCTGTCCCCCCCATCCGTGGGCTGTGGATGGGAGGCTGATAGCCATGTAAGTAAAAAAGAATATTGTTTTTTGTTGTGGAACTACAAGGCCCAGAAAGCCTCCCCCGCTTGCTGGTACTTGGAGAACCTCAAGTACCAACATGCAGGCAAATAACGGGCCCGCCGGTACCTGTAGTTCTACAACAGAAAAAATACCCAAATAAAAACACAACTCACACACCGTGACAGTAAAAATTTATTAAAACACACTGACACACTCACACATACTTACCTATATCCCACGCCGGTCACGTCCACTTGTCCAGTAGAATCCAATAGGGGAATCTGTAAAAATGAGAGACAGATTACTTACCTACATCCCACGCCGGTCATGTCCACTTGTCCAGTAGAATCCAATAGGGGTACCTGTAAAAATGAGAGAGAGATTACTTACCTACATCCCACGCCGGTCACGTCCACTTGTCAGTAGAATCCAATAGGGGTACCTGTAAAAATGAGAGACAGATTACTTACCTACATCCCACGCTGGTCACGTCCACTTGTCAGTAGAATCCAATAGGGGTACCTGTAAAAATGAGAGAGAGATTACTTACCTACATCCCACGCCAGTCACGTCCACTTGTCAGTAGAATCCAATAGGGGTACCTGTAAAAATGAGAGAGATTACTTACCTACATCCCACGCCGGTCACGTCCACTTGTCAGTAGAATCCAATAGGGGTACCTGTAAAAATGAGAGACAGATTACTTACCTACATCCCACGCCGGTCACGTCCACTTGTCAGTAGAATCCAATAGGGGTACCTGTAAAAATGAGAGACAGATTACTTACCTACATCCCACGCCGGTCACGTCCACTTGTCAGTAGAATCCAATAGGGGTACCTGTAAAAATGAGAGAGAGATTACTTACCTACATCCCACGCCGGTCACGTCCACTTGTCAGTAGAATCCAATAGGGGTACCTGTAAAAATGAGAAACAGATTACTTACCTACATCCCACGCCGGTCACGTCCACTTGTCCAGTAGAATCCAATAGGGGTACCTGTAAAAATGAGAGACAGATTACTTACCTACATCCCACGCCAGTCACGTCCACTTGTCCAGTAGAATCCAATAGGGGTACCTATAAAAATGAGAGACACATTACTTACCTACATCCCACGCCGGTCACGTCCACTTGTCCAGTAGAATCCAATAGGGGCACCTGTAAAAATGAGAGACAGATTACTTACCTACATCCCACGCCGGTCACGTCCACTTGTCCAGTAGAATCCAATAGGGGTACCTGTAAAAATGAGAGACAGATTACTTACCTACATCCCACGCCGGTCACGTCCACTTGTCCAGTAGAATGCAATAGGGGCACCTGTAAAAATGAGAGACACATTACTTACCTACATCCCACGCCGGTCACGTCCACTTGTCCAGTAGAATCCAATAGGGGCACCTGTAAAAATGAAAATGATACTTACAAACTTCAATCCACTAAGGAGAGAGAGAGAGAGAGAGAGAGAGAGAGAGAGGGGGGGGGGGTAGGAGAGAGAGAGAGAGACTAACCTGCTGCTGCTGCTGGGGAGACCGGCACACACTGCAGGGCCACGACGGGAGGACGGAGCCGGCGGAGCAGGGGGAGAGCCGCACAACACCGCTCCTGTCAGCAACAGCGGAGGAGGACGGGGGCGCACACTGCAGACACCAATCACCGCCGGGACAATTAACACACGCACACTGTCCCACACACACAATTAACACACACGCACACTGTCACACACACAATTAACACACATGCACACTGTCACACACACAATTAACACACACGCACACTGTCACACACACTATTAACACACACACGCACACTGTCCCACACACACACACAATTAACACACACACACACAATTAACACACACGCACACTGTCACACACACACATACAATTAACACACACGCACGCACACTGTCCCACACACACACAATTAACACACACACACTGTCCCACACACGCACAATTAACACACTCACACAATTAACACACTCACACTGTCCCACACACGCGCAATTAACACACTCACACAATTAACACACTCACACTGTCCCACACACACACAATTAACACACTCACACAATTAACACACACTCACACACACACACTGTCCCGCAACCCCCTCTCCCGACAGAAAAAAAACTAAAGTCCACTCCGCTCACCTGGCTGTTAAACCCGCTCGGCGCTCACTAAAGCCGCGCAGGCGCGCGCGCGTACCGTCGCGATCGCGCACAGTACAATGTGACTGTGTAGGGAGAGGGAGGGAGGAGGGGGGGGGAGATGAGCGGAGGCTCCTGGCTGCCGCTGCCTGTCCAGTGTGACAGGCACAGCAGCCGGGAAGACAGGGAGAGCGCCGCAGGTAGCGTCGGCGGAATCCCTGTTGCATGGGGTGAGCGGGCCGTGCCGGTGGCGCCCCCTCTGTTGGGGCTTCCACAGCGCCCAGGGCACGTGCCCTGCTCGCCCCGTGCTAGATACGCCTCTGCTCTAAAGTGCTCAGCATGATTCACTATGCCGGCCAGCTTTCATCCCCATCAATCCTACTGTCGACTGATGCAGAAAAAGCTTTTGACAGAGTAGACTGGGATTTTTTGACCGGTATATTGAGGCATCTGGGACTTGGTAACGTCTGTCTTCACAGAATCCTATCCCTCTATACCTCTCCGTCCGCCAAAATTAGGATTAATGGCTCCCTTTCTGACCCCTTTCCAATTTTCAACGGTACGCGACAGGGATGCCCGCTATCCCCATTGCTCTTTGTCCTTTGCATGGAAACATTAGCCCGAAGTATTAGGGCTAACCCAAATATCTCGGGCTTGTTGGTAAGGGGGACCGAATACAAACTGGCATTATATGCCGATGATCTACTCGCAATAATCACGAATCCGGTCACCTCTTTGCCAAACTTAATGGCAGAGTTTGAGAAGTTTGGAGCCCTCTCTAACTTCAAAATAAATTATTCCAAATCTATTGCCATGAATTTAACTACTCCTCCTGCTATAGTAGAAAGCCTGAAACAGGCCTTCCGCTTCACCTGGCATGATCATAAATTAAAATATTTAGGGGTGTTACTGACCAACGATTTATCCAAAGTGTTCTCCCTAAATTTTAAACCCTTATTGACTAGGATTCGCTTAGACTTCCTGAAATGGAAGAAACTGAGACTGTCCTGGTTCGGAAGGATCAACGTAATTAAAATGAATGCCCTCCCAAGGATTTTATTCTTTCTCCAGACCCTTCCGATACACATCCCCCTGCTCTGGCTTCGCGATGTCCAGAGGCTTATCCGTACATTTGTATGGGGTAGTAATACACCCAGGTTTAAACACGACATTTTGTTTAGGAGAAAACATCAAGGGGGGCAACAACTCCCACATATCCCTAACTACTACCACGCGGTACACCTGAATAGGATTCTGGAATGGACGCGTGCCAAAGACCGCAAACAATGGGTCCTCCTAGAGGAGGGCTGTCTCCCACATTATATTGAAATCGCACCTTGGCTTCCTACCCTCCCGAAGGTATCACACCCCACGGTCTCTCCCACGCTCAAATTATGGGCCACGCTGATCCCAGAGTCACATATCCTCCAAATGGTCCCCCTTAACCGGGATGCGGTCAGGATGCCACCGGACGGAATCCCGGCGGTCGAAATACCGATGCCGGAATCCCGACCGCCACAATCCCGACATATTCTCCCTCCGTGGGTGTCCACGACACCCATAGAGGGAGAATATAATAGTGTGCCGAGCGTAGCGAGGCACCGTGCCCGCAGCGTGGCGAGCGAAGCGAGCCCGCAAGGGGCTTCATTCCGCTCACCACCCCTGTCGGGATTGTGTGGTCGGGATTCCGGCGTCGGTATTTCGACCGCCGGGATTCCGACCGGCGGCATTTAGTACTGATCCCCCTTAACCTCCTTTCTCTATAACTCCGAATTTGCCCCTGGCTTTCAAGGAACTGCTTTCGCCCCATGGGCAGAAGCCGGGATCTTTAGAGTCGGTCAGCTGGTGAGCTCGGGTAGGGTGCGCTCTTTTTCAGATGTTCAATCCTCTTGGAATCTACACAGTGCTGAGTTTTGGAGGTACCTGCAGGTCCACCATTTCATATCATCTCCTAAGAACTTCTCTGACGTAACTAGGGACCTCACCGGGTTTGAGAAACTATGCACCTCCCCCAGTTCACCCACGCATACTATTTCACAAATCTATACGATGATTATGGAAAACTTTTTCCCACAACCTCCTACCTTCCTGGCTTCCTGGGAGAAGGAATTGTCGGGGCTACCTACTCAGATTAACTGGGAGTCCGTGTTTAAGAACGCTCAGGCGAGTTCTTTATGCATCTCGACATTAGAGACCCTTTATAAACTTATATATAGGTGGTATAGGACCCCTCGTGTTCTCAATAAAATGTTCCCCTCTCTTTCGAATCTGTGTTGGAGATGCAAAAATGCCCCAGGGAGTTTTATACATATTTGGTGGGATTGTCCTCTCATAACTCCATTCTGGGCAGAGGTATTTAACTGCACCGAACAGATAGTGGGAGATGAGATCCCGAAAGACCCAGATTTCTGGTTCCTTAATCACCCCCCCGCAGGGTCACACTCCTACAAACATTCCCTGTTAAGACACCTTAGCAACGCAGCTAAAGCGGTGGTTCCAATCCTTTGGAGATCCACCTCTCCACCCTCGATTAAAATGTGGTTCACAAAGATTGATCACTTTTTAGACATGGAGGACCTTGTCTCCTTCTCATCTGGGAAAACAGTTAACTTCATAGCTATTTGGTTTCCCTGGTATGACTTTAAGGACACACCGCTGTATCAGTCCTATATTACGACATAACCCCCCTCATGTTTGTAAACAGGCTCATATTCATACCTGTATCATTATTCATACCCATACTCATATTCCGACAATGATGTCTCTGTAATATGGCCCAGACTCATGATTGGTGGGGGACGCCCCACCGTTCCCCAAATAGTCTGCCCTTACTGCGCAGACTCTCACACCTGACTCTGCCCACCCTAATTTTCCCTTACTTCTCCTCTCTTCCTCTTCTCTTCTCTCTCTTTTTTCTCTTTCCCATTCATCTATGCTGTTGTGTTAATATGTTCTTCTTTTATAAGCTTTAATGTTGTCAGTAATGCAGTCAGATATTTTTCTACTAAGGGCGCTTTATGTGTAGTGTACTGACGACTATATGTTATGCGATATTTTTGTATGCCCTCCTTTTGTTTTTGAAAATATTTCTGTAATGTGTTTGACTGATGCTCTAACTAATAAAAACAGTTTACACAAAAAAAAAAGTGATCTAAAAAAATAGAGACACATATTGGTATAACGACCCCCTAGCTGAAGTAATGGGTCGAGCTGGAGGAGTATGGCAATTTTTGTGTATTTTCGGTAGAAAATATAGAATAGGTGTTATCGGATAAGAAGTAGTCAGTGCATCAAATGCCAATTGTGAAAGTCTGTTGTCAGCAAGGGCAGCCTTTAAGATGTTATCCAGTTCTTCCTTGAATTGTTGAGTAGGGTCAGAGGATAGTCTCTGGTAAGTATCCGTGTCCGCAAGTTGGAGATCAAGTTCCTTAACATAGTCAGCCGTATTCTGAATGACTATGGCCCCACCTTTATCGGCCAGGTGGATTACCACATCATCATATTTAGATATTTTAATTAATGCCTCCCATTCAGGTTTGGAAAGATTGGAATGTCCTTCCTGTTGTTGTTTACTGCTTTTAAGGATTTGATGGTCGTTCGTCATACAATAAGTTTTAATTGCTTGATTGTGTGAAATTGGGTCAAACTTAGATTTGACTCTTAAAGAAGGAATAGAAGTAGATGGAGAAAAGTAGATGGATGTGAATTAAAATATTCTGAGTCTCAACTGGCATTCTAATTTAAATTGTTCAACCCTCCACTCAGATGGATTCAATTTGGTTGTAGGAACAAAATTTAGTCCCATGGATAGAATTTTATTTTCCACTGGGGAAAAGGTACAATTAGAGAGGCTAAATATTATTTCTGTTTGGAGTATTGATGATGTTTTGCATTTTGTCCTCTGCCTCTGGCCCCTCGCCTTGTGTAAAGCCTTCGGGGTCAGCAATTTGGGCTCTGGTGCATACCCCTAAAGGGGGGTTACCTGAGATTGTGTCTTGGAATTCAATATCCCTTGCAGATGCTGTTCCATCTGTAGATATTTCCATATCTAATTGCGCAGTATTAAACCGGTTAAATTGTAATTGTTTCGGTATCATTTTCATTGTGAAGGTGCCCGATATCCACGGGTACACCTGCCTTTTGGCATAATCATTGTTGACTTTATCCAGTTTGTTTATCGTATATTTTATCAGATCCTTCCAGTATTTTTCAATCTGGGTGGACAATTTTTCAAGCCAACTGCTGGAAACATCAGCCTCTAATGTAGATCTATGGGTAGTTTCAAACACTTCAATCTGTGAGCGTATGTTCAAAAATTCACGAGTGACCTCCTCTATGACTAAAAGTATAAGGTCATAGGAACATTTATTGAGGATCAGGATCCATTTCTAACAAAAGGAAGCGTTAAACCGCCCATTGGTAGGAATGTTTTTAATACGAAAACCGCAGGATATCTTACCCTAACGGTGGTAGTCAAATAAGGTCACCCCATGGTAGTAATAAACCCCTTCTTTGCGTTTAAGTTTCATTCAGGGTGAGATATATCACAGCCATTTTGCAGCATAACCTCAAACAAATTGCATGAAATGAGAAAGGACCACTCCCACTTGGCACTAGTCTGTCACATCAAAATTCATAAATTTATATATGAATATAGCTCAACTGTAATTATAGAATGAAGCATGTACCAAGTGTTATATTAAAAACAACCGGATGTTTTAATTAAGACAAACACTTAATAAAATTGGTCAAAAATTCAAATGGTGAAACAATTCCTACCAAGATGGTGATGGGAGCCGCAGGTATAACATGCAAGGTATTCCCGGGAAAAACACCCTGCATATGGCTCCGTGGGGTTGAAAAAGGGACTTTGACGTCCCGAAATGCGTCAGTATTTGCCTGCCAGTGCCCCCGAACTTCCAAGTACGTTTGGACTCAACATTTTATTGGGAAACAAACCCCACGGAGCCATATGCAGGGTGTTTTTCCCAGGAATACCTTGCATGTTATACCTGCGGCTGCCATCACCATCTCGGTAGGAATTGTGTCACCATTTGAATTTTTGACCAATTTTATTAAGTGTTTGTCTTAATTAAAACATTCGGTTGTTTTTAATATAACACTTGGTACATGCTTCATTCTATAATTACAGTGGAGCTATATTCATATATGAATTTATGAATTTTGATGTTACGCCAATCTGTTTATGGCATATTGGGAATCGACCACCATCCATTCTGGCGTAACTTGGGGTAAGCAAAAATTGGAGCCGATATATTGACGATGTTATTTTTTCTTGGACGGGAGAAAAAGAAGAACTGGACTCCTTTTGTACTGCTTTGAATAATAACAATGTCAATCTACAATTCACCTTCACCATTAGCCAACTTGAAATTTATTTTTTGGATTTACAAATATATATTAAAACTGGATCAGCTATCGGCACAACAAACGATGGCAATGGAAAGATCCACACTGATAGAAGAACAAGCAAAGCCTCCCAGTGCCTCCATGGACATACAGTGGGCATTTCTTTCAAGCTTTGACTCTGATCACAAACTTTTTGAGCAAATTATAAAGAAACATTGGCACATACTGTTGGGCGACCCTGTATTGAAAGAAATTATTCCATCTAGACCAAAACTCATCTATCGTAAAGCCCTGAATTTAAGAAACCATCTAGTAAGAAGTGCTTTACCCTTTAAAACATCTAATCCCATAAGGACATTAGGTTTTTACCGTTGTGGGACTTGTATTGGATGCAGAAACATCAAATCCAAAAACTCAGAATTCACTGAAGTTACAGTTAATGGTTTGCAGATGAAAATCCGTGATTTTATCACCTGTAATACAACCAATTTTGTTTATATGATTACATGCAAATGCAGGAAAACTTACATTGGTAGGACATCTAGATCATTAAAGACTAGATTTGGGGAACATCTCTGGAACATTCGAAAAGGTTTAACTACCCATCACCTTTCAGAGCATTTCAAAACTGAACTACAATGTTCCATGAATTCTATCTCCAATTTTATAGGCTTGATCCATATCAAAGCGACATGGAAGAACCGCAACTTAAAGATTAATTTAGCGAAAGCGGAAATGTAAACCATCTATAACCTGCAAACTCTCTCTCCCATGGGTCTAAACCAGGACTTTGAAATGAAATGGTTTTTATAATATTTTTATAATATTTTTTATAATTCTTTAAAATAATTTTTATACTTATTCATCATCTCCCATTCTTTCTTGAATTTTTATAGTCATCCATTAACTCGAGTTCTTTTAAAATTGCCAAAAATTATTAGAATTGTTTTTTCAAAAAAAATTGTTTTTATTTTGACTTTTACTGATCATTTTTGTTTTGTTTTATATGTAACTACGTTTGGGACAAAAATATGAAAAATATCTTCCAATGCTTCACCCGGAAATCATCTATTGATTTTGAGAAGAACTGTGTCCATCTGAGCTAGTGGGACCTATTCACGGGTGACTTCCGGTAAATGGAATGCATACCACTTCCGGTCGGCAAATGGAATGCATAATAACGTCACTTCCGGTTCCGGTAGACGGCATACTACTTCCGGTCAGCGAAAGAACCGCATTTTGACGTCACTTCAGGTTCTGGCGGGTGCCGGACAGGAAGTCTCAAAATTGAGACATTTGACTAATTGTTAGCCCTATATAAAGCCACACATCTTGCACTGGAGCCACACAATCTTGAAAAAGGGACTCTGACGTCCCAAAACGCGTCAGTATTTGCTTGCCAGTGCCCCCGAACTTCCAAGGACGTTTGGACTCAACATTTTATTGGGAAACAAACCCCATGGAGCCATATGCAGGGTGTTTTTCCTGGGAATACCTTGCATGTTATACCTGCGGCTGCCATCACCATCTTGGTAGGAATTGTTTCACCATTTGAATTTTTGACCAATTTTATTAAGTGTTTGTCTTAATTAAAACATCCGGTTGTTTCTAATATAACACAGGCATGTCCAAACTGCGGCCCTCCAGCTGTTGTGAAACTACATATCCCAGCATGCCCTGACACAGTTTTGCCGTCAGAGAATGCTAAAGCTGTGTCGGGGCATGCTGGGATGTGTAGTTTCTCAACAGCTGGAGGGCCGCAGTTTGGACATGCCTGATATAACACTTGGTACATGCTTCATTCTATAATTACAGTGGAGCTATATTCATATATGATTTTTGATGTGACAGACTAGCGCCAAGTGGGAGTGGTCCTTTCTCATTTCACATTTATTGACTTATTGGGCCCATTTAGGGGAGCCCTATGACCACCTCCAGGCCAGCTTTGTTTTTACAGCGCAGTATTCTATCTCTCCCTTTTTCAAACAAATTGCAGTTGTCTGAGGTTTTACTGCATTTATATAATTCTCCATATTTAACAGCAATCCCCATAGGATTATATGGCCATCATTCGAGGGCTTTGGCTCTAGAAGTGTCTGAGCTTCTTTCACATCAATCCACAGAGAGGCTGATGGCCACACATATACATTTCCACCAATGGTTAGGATCCAGAGGCGTAGCTAGGGTTTTTGGAGCCCAGGGCAAGATGGAAAATGGCGCCCCCCCCCATAAAAAACAAACAAACAGCAAAAGAAGCATGTGCAGGTGCCGAAGGTGCGCGCGCTGAAAAATGGGTGTGGACACACACCAGAAGGGGTGTGGCCACGCACCAGAATGGGTGTGGCCACTGAAAATGGCCCACAGTGCCAGTTACATTGCCCCACAGTGCCAGATACAATGCCCCACAGTGCCATATACATGCCCCACAGTGCCAGATACATGCCCCACAGTGCCAGATACATGCCCCACAGTGCCAGATACATGCCCCACAGTGGCAGGTACATGCCCCACAGTGCCAGGTACATGCCCCACAGTGCCAGATACATGCCCCACAGTGCCAGTTACATTGCCCCACAGTGCCAGATACATGCCCCACTGTGCCAGATACATGCCCCACTGTGCCATATACATGCCCCGCAGTGCCAGAGACATGCCCCACAGTGCCAGTTACATTGCCCCACAGTGCCAGATACATGCCCCACTGTGCCACACACACATATACATATATATATATATATATACATATACACACTGCTCAAAAACATAAAGGGAACACTTAAACAACACATCCTAGATCTGAATGAATGAAATATTCTTATTAAATACTTTGTTCTTTACATAGTTGAATGTGCTGACAACAAAAGCACACAAAAATTATCAATGGAAATCAAATTTATTAATCTATGGAGGTATGGATTTGGAGTCACACTCAAAATTAAAGTGGAAAAACACACTACAGGCTGATCCAACTTTGATGTAATGTCCTTAAAACAAGTCAAAAGAGGCTCAGTAGTGTGTGTGGCCTCCACGTGCCTGTATGACCTCCCTACAATGCCTGGGCATGCTCCTGATGAGGTTGCGGATTGTCTCCTGAGGGATATCCTCCCAGACCTGGACTAAAGCATCCCCCAACTCCTGGACAGTCTGTGGTGCAACGTGGCATTGGTGGATGGAGCGAGACATGATGTCCCAGATGTGCTCAATTGGATTCAGGTCTGGGGAACAGGCGGGCCAGTCCATAGCATCAATGCCTTCATCTTGCAGGAACTGCTGACACACTCCAGCCACATGAGGTCTAGCATTGTCTTGCATTAGGAGGAACCCAGGGCCAACGCACCAGCATATGGTCTCACAAGGGGTCTGAGGATCTCATCTCGGTACCTAATGGCAGTCAGGCTACCTCTGGCGAGCACATGGAGGGCTGTGCAGCCCCCCAAAGAAATGCCACCCCACACCATTACTGACCCACTGCCAAACCGGTCATGCTGGAGGATGTTGCAGACAGCAGAACGTTCTCCTTGACATCTCCAGACTATGTCACATCTGTCACATGTGCTCAGTGAGAACCTGCTTTCATCTGTGAAGAGCACAGGGCACCTGTGGCGAATTTGCCAATCTTGGTGTTCTCTGGCAAATGGCAAACATCCTGCACAGTGTTGTGCTGTAAGCACAATCCCCACCTGTGGATGTCGTGCCCTCATACCACCCCCATGGAGTCTGTTTCTGATTGTTTGAGTAGACACATGCACATTTGTGGCTTGCTGGAGGTCATTTTGCAGGGCTCTGGCAGTGCTCCTCCTGTTCCTCCTTGCACAAAGGTGGAGGTAGCGGTCCTGCTGCTGGGTTGTTGCCCTCCTACGTCCTCCTCCACATCTCCTGATGTACTGTCCTGTCTCCTGGTAGCGCCTCCATGCTCTGGACACTACGCTGACAGACACAGCAAACCTTCTATCCACAGCTCGCATTGATGTGCCATCCTGGATGAGCTGCACTACCTGGGCCACTTGTGTGGGTTGTAGACTCCATCTCATGCTACCACTAGAGTGAAAGCACCACCAGCTTTCAAAAGTGACCAAAACATCAGCCAGAAAGCATAGGAGCTGAGAAGTGGTCTGTGGTCACCACCTGCAAAACAACTCCTTTATTGGGGGTGTCTTGCTAATTGCCTATAATTCCCACCTGTTGTCTATTCCATTTGCACAACAGCATGTGAAATTGATTGTCAATCAGTGTTGCTTCCTAAGTGGACAGTTTGATTTCACAGAAGTGTGATTGACTTGGAGTTACATTGTGTTGTTTAAGTGTTCCCTTTATTTTTTTGAGCAGTGTATATACACACACATGTGCTAATACTAATATACTGTATATGTACACGTGCTAATGCTAACTAATATATATATACTGCACGCATCACCTGAGCAGGAAGGCCACCAGCAGCAGCAGGGACAGGGCGGCCAGTCTCCGGCGCTGCTCCTGCCTCATAGCTCCGGCTCCAGCTGCTGCCCCAGCACCGATGAGTGACCAGGATCAGCGCCGCTTGGTTACCGCGGCAACGCCACTATGTCTCCTCCCGGCCCTCCGCGCACAGCAATGCCGGGCACTGATTGGATGCTTTACAGGGAGACATGACGTAGCTCCGCCCCCAAAATCTCAGCTGCCACTACAGCACCTTGTGTGTTCATCACCCGACAAAGTGTCTCCAGCTGGCGCTCACAGCGGCGGGCGGAGTAGCGGCGCTGGCGGCAGGCAGCATGCGGCGAGTGGGCCGTGTAGGTGCCGGTGGCGCCCCCTTCTGCTGGGGCTGCCACGGCGCCCAGGGCACGTGCCCTGCTCGACCCATGCTAGTTACGCCTCTGTTAGGAACCCAGAGGTCAATGTATCTCAGGCAACTGTGTATTGCAGAGGTGTCCTGGCATAAAGAAGAAGTTGCATAGCAGCGGATGCTCTTGTGGGTAAGTATGTGGAGATGTTATAAATGCTATCTTTAATACAACTTACAGTCAGTGTTTCAGGCAACCCCTAACCTTGGGTATGACTATTTATTTATTTATTACCAGTTATTTATATAGCGCACACATACATACATACATACATACATACATTCATTCCATAGTGCTTTACAGAGAATATTTGGCCATTCTCATCAGTACCTGCCCTAGTGGAGCTTACACTCTATATTACCTATCACATGTACACGCACACACATTCACACTAGGGTTAATTTTGTTGGGAGCAAAATAACCTATCAGTATATTTTTGGATTGTGGGAGGAAACCGGAGTACATGGTGGAAACCCACGCAAGCACAGGGAGAATATACAAACTCCACACAGTTAGGGTCATAGGGGGTAATTCAGACCTGATCATAGCAGCAAATTTGTTAGCAGCTGGATAAAACCATATGCACTGCGGGGGGAGGGGGGGGGGAGGAGAGATAAAACATGTGCAGAGAGCGTTAGATTTGGGAGGGTTGGTTTGTTTCTCTGCAGAGTAAATACTGGCTGCCTTATTTTTACACTGCAATTTAGATTTCAGTCTGAACACACCCCACCCAAATCTAACTCTCTGCACATGTTATATCTGCCCCCCCCTGCAGTGCAACATGGTTTTGCCCATCCCAAATTTGGCCAACAAATTTGCTCCTACGATCATGTCTGAATTACCCCCATGGTGGGAATGATCGAACCCTCGACCTCAGTGTTGTGAGGCAGAACTAGGTCTGCATTATATACACTTATAAAAACACAAATGCATACAGTATTACTATATTTCTGAAATGATCATATTTATACACTATAATAATACTTTATTTTTTGTTTTCTCTGTTTAGTATATATTGGTATTATAGTTCATTTGTAATTGTTTATGAAAATCACATCTAACAAGCTTATATGCCTGAATACACTTAAGGGGAGATTTTTTTCCGGAGATGTGTGCTGAGCAATCTATCACAGAACACTCAGCACACATCTCACCCCTCGCTCAGCACAGCGCGATGTGTGCTGAGCGAGGGGGGCTCATTTCACCCAGCGGTGAAATGAGCAATTTACTAGAAATGTTTGATCTTTATCTCCAAAGTCCCTCCCAGAGCGACTGGCTCTTGTGATAAATTCCCAGCAAATGTTTTACTGCATCTCCATTAGAGCAATAGATAAATGGTCATTAATTAAGCAACCAATCCCAGCCTACAGTACAGCAATGGCATGACCATTACAGCTAATTGGATAAGCAGAGAACACTCAACGCTTGTGAAGACTGCTTTTAAATCTTTTTACTGGGAATTGCAGGGACTCGTTGGGAAAACATTGGCTTGTACACAATGAAGCACAACTTTCTTGAATGAATATGGTCATATATGTGCTCACTGCTCCTGTGAATGTCACCTGTAAGATACACAAAAATTTCCTCCAAAATAGGTCTATACCATTTGCCAGGCAATGTACTGTATTACACCCACACTAAAACTCCTTTTCCACTAAAGCACGGGTCGCAGCCGTGTCGCCTGACACGGCTGCGACCCGTGCTACAGCCCCTTTTGAACAGCGCTCACCAAACCGGCATATTGCCGGGTTGGTGATTCTACTACTGACGCGGCAGGGGCGGTGCTGGGAGATCACATGATCTCCCAGCGCCGCTCTCCCTATACACTGTGAATGGGAGCCGTGTCGCCTCGACACGGCTCCCGTTCACACTAGACAGCTAGCCGGGTTGAACACGTGTTCAACCCGGCTAGCTACCCGGGTAGGATTCCCGGATCACTTGATCCGGGAATTTGCCGGGGAACCCTTTTCCACTAGGGCAAAACACGGGTAAATGCGCGCCCCCGCACATTTACCCGTGTTTCTAAGAGCTAGTGTAAAAGGGGTATAACAAACAACAAGCGTAATGCCTCAACAGCAATAAACTGCCCACTTATGCAGCACAACAAGCTGTTCCTAGGTGTAGTGGGACAGTCCATCTACTAAACAATGCAACATAACACCATGCAAACATAAGATAGCAGATACAGTGACCACGCAGGGATAGTAGAGAGCAATGCACAAACAAATCAGCATACAGTAATACACCCAACAGCATACCTGTAACAAAGAAACCTATTTGCAGGATGACTACTGTATAGTCACCTTTTCATTTTCAGTTTTCCAGATGGAGAACAGATGTAGGATTGCAGCCATTTTATTTTTCAGATTTCAGACTCATACATGCCTTTTATATGCCAAGTACTCCTCATGCACCTTATATGCCACGTCAGAGCCTCTAAATTCCCCTTGGTATGCCTCAGAGCTCCTTCAGGATTTTATATGCGAGCCCAGTATCCCCTGATGCTCCTTTATATGCTTTAAGGCCACCTCATTCACTTTTATATGCCAACAGGGCCCTTGGGCACAGTGCCATCTTAACAGCAGTGTAGGCCCCTGGGCAAAGCAATACACTGGCGCCCCTATCCATCCTCCAGTGGTAGGTGTGAGGGGTATCAGTTGCAGCTTTGAAGTCCCGTGGGTGGTAGGGGGTGATCTATCTTCCCCTCAGCATGTAGAATCTGGAGCAGTAATTTCTGCTAATTACTCCTTTACTGCACAGATGGTGGGAGATGGGGCGGAAGGGAGAACACTAAACTGTAGAAGGGGCATTTGGCTGAATGTAGTAGCCGGTACATGGTTTCCAGAGTGGCAGGGAGTGTTTAATATGTACAGGATGGGTATATAGTGGAGTGGGCTTAATATTCATCATTTCCGGTGGGAGGGCAACTTGCTTAACTGCAGATATCTCCAGTTCCTGGATATGGATTTCTTAGCTTTCAATGGAATAAAAACACTAGAGAGCCCCACCTTTCAGGAGATATTGGGGACTAGAGGTTCAGAGTTCAGGAGCCAGAGCAATCCACTGATGAAAATATAAAACTGCATACCAGATGTATGGAGCTGGAGCAGGGACCAGCTGCTGGAAGGCTGATATATCTGGTTCTGGGTACAGTAGAGAGAAACTGCCAGTATCCACTGAAAGGGGAGAGTCCCAGTTTTTGGAGAATATCCTAAGAAAAATTCTAAGTCAGACAGAACCTGAGATATCTGCCTGGGAAGAGCAATTAACAGGCTAGGATGGGAACTACTGCTTTGAAGTTGGATGTCCCTGGAAAAAGGGGACCTTCAGCTATCAGCCTAGGAACCTTATATTCCTGGGGCCCTTGGGCAACTGCCCATTGAGCAAATTCAAAAAGACTGCCTTGCTTGGGCACCTTTATATTTCATCAGTGTCTCCTTATGTACCTCTATATGCCATCTGTACCCTCTTTATCACCTTTATATTTCATGAGTGCCCACACATGCCCCTTTATATGCAGAGCTGGTGCAAGGCTTCTCGGCACCCTAATCAAAGCTTCAGCCTACTGCTTTCCCCCCTAACCACATCCCAGCCCCTCAGGTGAAAGTGCAAAGGTGGTATCTTGTAAGTTTTACAGCTGCTACCTGCATTAAGTAAAAGGATGTCTTTTATTTTAGGGATAGGCAGACTAATGGTGCCCCCCAGACCCCAGCACCCTAGCCAACCACCTAAAGCTGCCAAATGGTAGAGCTGGCCCCATTCATTTGTTGTGTGTGTGGTCATATTATTATTATTTACAGTACTTGCATAGCGCAGCTTTTTCCGTTGCGCTTTACATGCATATCTGTGTGTGTGTGCTGGCTTCTGCTTCTTTCTGCAGTCAGACCCCCTATCCCAGAGCCATGCTGCCATTTTGTGTTCCGATCACTAACCTTGTATTCCATTTTTTCAGCAGACATCGTGTTCTATGTGTATAAACATTCAGAATGCATACAGAGTGTCCAAATGTTAGTTCCAAAAACTAAAACGGTTACTTATGATGTTAATGCCTATGTCAGAATGCCCTGCCATCTTGTAAATGTGTCACTCTGCGTAGTCCCTGCTTGTGTGCACCCATGTTTGGCTCATGAGCCCACTGGACAGGGACCCTACCAATACACCAGCAGTCTCATTCTCACGGCCCTATAGGGGCTATTTTATTCTAAGCTTTTGGATGCCACTAATTAATTGTGCACTCTGTTAACTCTGTGTTACAATACCTGTGCTTTTGCTGATACTGCCACCTCTATTATTTAGCACGTGGCCCCACCACGGACTGTGCCCAGACCATATCAATGTTTTCTGTATTTGCTGCTTTTTACCATGCACTTTTGCGCTGCTGTAAGTATGCCGGTGTGCTATACCTCCACTGATGTGCATCCTCCATGGGTAGGATGCACTTTATATTAATCTAATCACACAGGATATTTCATACTGCCACGCACCTTTAAGTTTTCCTATGTACAGTATATCTTGGGTCCTTGTATGGCTCACCTCCCACAGTGTAACCTCCGTAGTGCACCCAACGTGGCTGCCTCATCTGGTATGGTTTGAAAAATACATGACCTGTCAGTTATGTTGGAACCCTACTCTAAGCGTTAGGATGCTGCAATCACCCAATCTTGTGTCATCTCTTCTAGGGGTAGACTATTCCTCCCAGGGTAATCCTACGTAGTGTCCCGAGATGGCTGCCTCACCTGGTACCTTTCGTGGGTGGAATATATAACCCATGGAAGTTATAACTCAAAATGACTGCCCAAAACCCTGAAATATGCTTATTGTGCTTTCTATGTTTCTGTTTTTAATTATTTCTGTGTGGTTTTCTATATTCTGTAATACCAATTCCTTGTACAGTGTACCATGTTTCTGTTGTCTCTAGAATGACTTTGAGTCCTATGGGAGAAAAGCGCTATATAAATAAATTTATTACATATAATATCTATATATATAAAAGGCAAATACCACTGACACATCCCAAAATCTCCTGAACATAAGGACTAGGAACTTGAAATTTGGACAGTAGCTTGCGTTTGTTACATAGGCACCCACTAAGAAGGTGAAAAAAAAAACAGATTTGAGGACTGCGCTTGTTTGCCTCACTTGATAGATCAAAGCTGCTAGGGAGACGAGAGAGGATCTCCACTAACCTCTCCGTAACTATATGCGAGAAAAAATAAAATAAAATATCTCCCAGCGCTTAAGTTTAACAAGTGAGTTCGGTATATTTCCCCTTAGAGTAATCAGAATATATAAATGAATCCAATAAAGGAGTGCACCTCCTACCCCGTTCTTTAAACCCTCCTTGGCGTCTGTTATCATGGCGACCGGGATCCCCTTGTGTACTGCGTCACGTCACTTACGGTAAAAATCTTCCGCCTGTAAAGAACTCCGCCGCTTCCAGCGTTATGTTGCTATGGTAACTTGAATCTTCTCAATCACTGTTACGCCTTGCGTCACGTCACTTCCATTCCTCGTCTGGGTTGTCATGGTTACTTGGACTCTTTCTGTTCACAGCGTTTTTTGTCCAAGTGACTTATCAGTGTCTCTTAGTGTCAATTCCGTCCTCTTATCCTAGGTAGATTTGGTAGTGTCCTTAGCTTAAGCTATTATAACAACCCCTGCTGTTCCAAAGTCCCATCATATTCGGAGTTATAATAATATACAGAATTATTATATACACATATCCTCCTTTGTACTTAGCATGTGGCACTCCATTGTTTCTTATTTCGGCAATCAAAATGTCACATTCTGATTGTCCAGAAATATCACATACAATAACATAAAACAACACAAAACAGTGCCTATGTATAACGTCATAATAAATAACACCCCCCTCCCCATTTTAAAAATGCACTTCCCTAATCTTTGGTTTCTATAACTTATTCTTTTAAAAATGGATTGAGTTCCCAATCTATATTCAATTCTTTTGGTAAAAGGGTCTCCAATTCAAAAATAGTTCTTGCTTCTTCCTTCAGGAGCGCACTATCCCAGTCTGCCCCTCTCCATGACTTCTCTACCAATTTAATTCCAATGAACTCTAGGGCTGTAGTGTTACTTTCGTGGACTTTAGAAAAATGTTCTGGAATACTGTGATTGTCCTTCTTTGTCCTAATATTATTCAAATGCTCATTTATTCGAGTTTGGAGACAGCGGTAGGTCTTCCCTACATACTGAAGCCCACAGGGACAGGTCAACAGGTAGATCACTCCCTTCAAATTACATGTGATCTTGTCCTTAATTCTATATTCTTTTCCTGTGCTGTTAGATTTATACTTCACTGTCGGTTTCATTGATATATTTCTCATTTTTCTACAGACCACACAGTTATTGCACCTGTAAAATCCCGGCTCCATATCCTTTAGCCAAGTTGTTCTTTCCTTCTTATCACTCTTGCAGTAACTTCTCACTAAGCTGTTCTTTAGAGTGGGTGCTCTTCTATAGATTATTATAGGTTTTTCCGGTAAGATTTCCTTTAACTCCTCATCTGCAGTGAGGATGTGCCAGTGCTTATATATGCTCTCTTCTAAAAGTCTCCGCTGGCTTGAAAACCCCGTCAGGAACATCACATCTTCTTTTTTCCTCTCATCTTTAGCTTTATATTGGAGGAGATCTGTCCTACTCATTTCATCCACCTCATCTTTATTCATCTCCAAATCACTCTTTCTGTAGTTCTTTTCTCCAAATTTTTTCATGAGATACGTCACCTGTAAGTTGTAGTCTGCTTTCTTAGAGCAATTTCTCCGTATTCGTTTCATCTGGCCTTTAGGGACATTTGCCAACCATTTTGGGTGATGATTGCTCTTAAAATCTAAATAACTATTGCAGTCCACTTCCTTATTGTATGTTCTTGTTTCAATTCGACCATTCTCAATAAAAATGGTCAAATCTAGAAAATTAATACTTGTGTCACTGATCTCACTTGTGAACTCCAGATTATATCCATTTATGTTTATCTTTATGACAAATTGTTCCAGATCTTCTTTTGTCCCATTCCAGATGATGATCACATCATCTATATACCTTGCCCATAATATAAGGTTAGGAAGGTACTCATTATTCGCTCATATAGATTCATTTTCCCACTGGGCAAGGAAGAGGTTGGAAATTCGTACCCATCGCGGTTCCCTGGGTTTGTCTAAAATACTTGCCCCCATGCCAGAAAAAATGATGCTCTAGTGTATATTTGATACCTTTCATTAGGAAACCAATTTGATCTACTTTCATATTTGACTCATTTGTAAGGATTTTCTGAACATTTTCTATTCCCTGGTCATGCCGAATTGAGGTGTAAAGTGATTTGACATCACATATTGCTAGTAAATTGCCTTCTTCACATTTCATCCTGCTTAGTATATCCAAAATTTGCATAGTATCTTTGATATAACTTTGTTGTGTAGTAACTAGCTTTTTAAAAAAAACATCAATGTAGCATGAAAGATGAGACGCTAGTGACTGAATCCCTGCCACTATCGGTCTTCCAGGGGGGTCCTTAAATCCTTATGTATTTTTGGCAAATGATAAAATAATGCCACTTTCGGATGTTCCGGGTATATGTATTTAAATTCGTCCTTGGTGAGTATTCCCTTTTCCAGTGCCTCCTTCAGGATCCTTTCCAGGTCCTTTTTATACTCCTCCATAGGATTTTTCTGTAGTTGTTCATATGTACTTTTATCTTCCAATAGGCTCATACATTCCTTTTTATAATTTCTTTATCCATGATTATAATAACCCCCCCCCCCCCCTTTATCTGCTTGTTTGATTACAATCTCTTCATTTTGTTTGAAGCTCTTCAATGCTTTTTTCTCTCTTATACTTAGATTCCATTTCCCCGTTCCTTCCACCTTCTCAGGGATCCTTTTAATGTCTTCTTCCACTAGTTTCTGGAAAGTACTCAGAAGGTGACCTTTCAACTGTGCAGGGTAAAAAGTGGATTTTCTTTTGAGGCCAGAGTGTTCATATGATTCTGACTCTTTCTTTCTCCATATTCTTCTCATGTTCACTTCTTCTGAAGAACTTTTTCAATGTAACTGTCCTAATGAATTTTTGGAGATCTACTATTGTGTCAAATTTATTGAGAGTGTTTGTTGGGGCAAATTGAAGTCCTTTCTCCAGGACTTTTACTTCTGAAGGGGTCAGTTCATAATCACTTATGTTGAATATTCCCTTCGTGTTACTTTTTTGTTGTTTTTCTTTTGTTTTTTCTTTAGCCCGGTTCTTTGCTCCTCCCCGCTTTCCCCGTTTCTGGACGATGAACTTCTTTTCCGTCTTCTTCTTTTTGTTGTGGAATCTGGGGTTTTCTTTGGAATGGCTCCAAGATTCTGTGAGGAATTGTTCTTCTGTGCCAATTCTAAAAAAGCATCCAAAAATGCTTCTGTGTCATCTATCTCCACATCTTCCTCTTCTTGCCGATCACGGTTTTCCAATCTATGACCTTTTCTTCCCCTATTATCCAGACGTTCCATAAGGGTTCGAGCCGATAATTATTATTGAAACTCCTAATAAGGGTCTCAGTAGTAGGGTACTCTTCCTTCTTCGACTTCTTTTCTTGATCCCTCTTTTTCACTCCTTCTCGGCCCATTTCTTGTTGTATTCTATCCTTCGTCCATTGATGATTTTCTCTTTCCCTTATATTTGTGTCTGTCTGTGTTGTTCTCCTCCCTTGAGGTTGGTCTCTAGAATATCTGTACTCTCCCATCTGTCTCTCATTCTTCCTTCTCCATGTTTCTCCATTATTCACCCCTCTGGTGTTCTCGGTACCATACATTCTTCTTGTTTCTCTTTCTGAGAAATTTTGTGGTCGAGATTGATAATAGTTCTTCTCCCCTCTAACTGGCTCCTCATATCGCCTTCGATCCTCAAAATACAGTCTTTTTCTTTCCTCCCTTCCAATCTGGGGTCTTCTTTCTACTTTCCAGTTCCTAATATCGCCTTTATAATTTTCATAGTCTCTAGCAAATTTCTTCTTTTTTTGTTCAATTATTTCTTGTTCAATTTTCTGTAATTTAATATTCGTAAGATTTTCCAAATTTTTAAAATCAGCTAGTTCTTCCATTGGTTTAAATTTCCTTCTTATATCCTTAATTTCCCCCTCTAGATTCTTGATACTTTCTTCTCTATCTGCAATAATTAATTTCATTAGATTCACTGAACAGGTATCAAGAATATTATCCCATCTTCTTGGAAAATCCTCGTTTTTCGATATAAATGATGGTGCTTTTATTATTCTCAGACCTCCTGTAGTGTCTGTCAGGCAGCACACGGCAGTGATACAATGTAGCGCCTATGCGCTCCATTGTAACCAATGGTGGGAACTTTGTGGTCAGCGGTGAGGTTACTTTTCGGTCAACCGCTGACCACAAAGTTCCCACCATTGGTTACAATGGAGCGCATAGGCGCTACATTGTATCACTGCCGTGTGCTGCCTGACAGACACTACAGGAGCACACAGCCAATCAGGAGGGTGCCACGACGTGGCGCTCCCTGATTGGCTGTAGGAACCCTCTTAGACAGAAGTCAGGGGGGGTTCCTGGCAGTCGGGGAAAGGGGTCCCATGTGAAAACATGGGGCCCCTTTCAGTGTGTGGTCGGGTGTCCGTTTTTTTATTTTGCAAAGTACGTGGATTACAAAAAGAACAGAAGAGGACCGATCTACACTGGATTATGTGAGTAAAATTTTTCCCACAGGTACCCCATGGATTCTACATGGAGAAGAGGACCGACCCTTGTGTGAACATAGGTAAGTATGTATGTTTGGTGGTGTGGATGTATGTAATAAACTTTTACTTTCAAGGTGTGTGTCTCCTGTTTTTATTGGGGTATTCTTTTAGTAGTAGTACTACAGGTACCAGCGGGCCCGGTTTTCCTCCACATGCTGGTACTTGTGGTTCTCCAAGTACCAGCTTGCGGGGGAGGCTTGCTGGGACTTGTAGTACTGCTACTAAAAACAATATTCACATTTTGTGAAAAAGGCTATCAGCCCTCCATCCGCCACCCTTGGATGGGGGGGGGGGGGACAGCCTCGGGCTTCACCCCTGGCCCTTGGGTGGCTGGAGGGGGGACCCCTTGATTTAAGGGGTTCCCACTCCTCCAGGGTACCCCGGCCAGGGGTGACTAGTTGGGTATGTAATGCCAGGGCCGCAGGTACCAATATAAAAGTGTCCCCAGGCTGTGGCATTATGTACCTGGCTAGTGGAGCCCGGTGCTGGTTTCAGAAATACGGGGGACCCCTACGCTTTTTGTCCCCCGTATTTTTGGAACCAGGACCAGGCGCAGAGCCCGGTGCTGGTTGATTAAATATGGGGGAACCCCTGTCATTTTTCCCCCCATATTTTTTCAACCAGGACCGGCTCAAAGAGCCCAAGGCTGGTTTTGCTTAGGAGGGGGGACCCTACGCATTTTTTTTCAACAAATGTAACACTTTCCTACCGCTTCCCACTGATAAACATGCACGGATCTCATGGATCCATGCATGCCTATCAGAACACGGTAAAAAAAAAAGCAGGTCCGTTTTATTTTAGCATTTTTTTACGATTTGTATTTTTTCACGGCAGTGTTTGGCTATTGCCGGCAGTGTTTGTGAATTACACTTTTTAGTAAATTACCGAGTTCTACCAAATTACAGGCGTATTTGACCAATGGTGTATTCATTCGTAATTTTTTTCTTTGAGTTCCAAAAAAATACGAATGCCCTCATCACTGCCGTGATTTGAGTTTAGTAAATTCCCGAGATGACACTTTGAAGAAAAAACACCATCTCAGTCAAATGCGGGAGCTTAGTAAATTTCCCTATTGGTCTGGCTGTACTCTGTTTACTTCTGGAGATACAGGAACTGGTATTCCCCAGCAAAAGCTCAACTCTCCTGAAAGGAATCAGAGTTTGTTTGGAGATTGTAGCTGTGGACTCTGAGTGGGTTATCGCTGTAATAAGCGTAACACAGACTATATATGTTTTATGTTGGTTTGTTTTGTTAAAGTATACCGGTATTAGGATCACAACTACACGATTTTAGATAGAAATAGAGTTAGAGAAAATTTTCTTTTATGATGTGTTTTTAACACTATATTCTGAATAAAGAAAATATATTCATTTGAATACCTTTATTGGATTCATTCATATATTCTGATTACTCTAAGGGGAAATATACCGAACTCACTTGTTAAACTTAAGCGCTGGGAGATATTTTATTTTATTTTTTACCCAATAAGAAGGGATTTTTTCTAAATTCCACCCACAAAGGGGTTAAAAGGGGTGCGATGATTATTGGGAATTCCCCACTCACAGAGGAGAGTTAAGACAGCTCACCCAGCCAGGGTTATAAAGAATGCTTGGTGCTGGTAATACCAAGTCGCGGACTGGAGAGGACACAATGCTCTTTCTTGTCAGTGGCAGTTGCAGAGCAGTCCATTATTCAGATAGGGGAGCCACATCAACTGCCACCCCTAAGCACTGTCAAACATCGCTGGGTGTGGCCTGACAAAGATTGGCAGCGGCGGGCGGAGCATGTCCTGTTGTGAGTTTAATTGCTGATCTTCTGTGATAAACTAACCAGATAACTTTAGGTATATCCTGTTGTCCAGCAAATAAGACACAGAGACTACAGATTCCCATACAGTAAGATCCATTAATTGTTTTGGTGTGTTCTCAGACGGTTTGATGGAGGGGCACTTTGATGCTACCAGTTCTCAACAACATCCTACTACAAGTGAGCCCATTTTAAAAGCACTATTAAATTTGCTTAAATACCAGCGCTTTTCTCCTTGTAGTTATACTTGAACTTCCTTAGTGAAGCACGGTTATTCAGCTAGTGTGTATATATATCCAAATGCCCGGCACTTAGAGGTCTAAATCCCTTGAAATACGTCCTTTAATGAATCCTCTGTTTTGAAACATAGGATTCAAGGACATTTTTGAAGTGATTTAACTGGTGAGTGTGGCCGCCCACAAATGTATGTATGTATGTATATATATATATATATATATATATATATACACATATACATATATATATATATATATATACACATACACATACACACCCATCAGCCATAACATTAAAACCACCTGCCTAAAATGTGCCTTATTGAATGCACGCTCTGTTTGCAACAAATTAACATCCATCCATGACCTCTTCATATCTCACAACTTTAATCTGCTGGCTATAACAGAAACATGGCTCACACAATCAGACACGGCCTCCCCTGCAGCACTGTCACACGGTGGTTTCCACTTCACACACACATCTAGGCCTAATAATTGTAAAGGTGGTGGGGTTGGAATCTTACTGTCACAGTTTTTCACATACACTGTTCTACCTCAGGTTCCATCACTCGCATTCACATCATTTGAAGTTCACTCTATCAGGATTTTCACCCCCTTCTCTCTGCGTGTTGCAGCTATCTATCGCCCTCCTGGGCAACCTAAACAACAATTTCTAGAAGATTTTTCTGCCTGGCTCCCACACTTCTTATCCTCTGACATCTCCACCATCATTATGGGTGATTTCAATATAGCACTTGACAGTCCACAATCTGTTCATGCATCCAAACTAGTGATGAGCGGATTCGGTTTTACTCGGTTTTACTCGGTTTTACTCGGTTCTCAAAACGGCATCTTATTGGCTCACGGATGTCACGTGTTTTGGATAGCCAATAAGATGCCGTTTTGAGAACCGAGTAAAACCGAGTAAAACCGAGTAAAACCGAACCTCGCTCATCACTAATCCAAACTCCTCTCTCTAACCTCCTCTCTTGGCCTAACCCAATGGTCCGACTCCTCTACTCACCAGGAGGGCCACTGCCTTGATCTTGTGTTCACCAGGCTCTGCTCAGTTTCTCAACTCATTAACACTCCTTTCCCTCTCTCTGATCACAACCTGATCACCTTCACAATCTCTTCTATTACTTTAAATTCTAGGACACTAAAGCCAAGCAAGCCTCCTCTAACACGCAGAAATACTAACAATATAAATTTTCAACAACTTTCCACTTCTCTGCAACAACGTCTCTCACCAATCTCTACATTCATCACACCTGACACTGCTGTATCCCACCTGCACCAGACCCTAGAGAGTGCCCTTGATGAAGTTGCTCCAGCTACCCATCACACTCCACGTAGGCTTAGATGCCAACCATGGCACTCTAAATCAACAAGACACCTACAAAAACTGTCACGTAAGGTAGAACGTCAGTGGCGGAAATCTCAGAATCCAAGTGACTTTCTCACATATAAGACTACCTACCACTCCTATCCTCAGGCCCTGGACACTGCCAAACAAACATATTTCCAATCTCTCATCTCTTATCATGCCACCAACCCCAAATGACTTTTTAATACATTTAAATCACTTCTTTACCTTCCCTCACCTCCCCCCCACTAGCTACTATCAGTGCACAAGAACTTGCTTCCTACTTCAAGGATAAGATTGATAAAATTTGAGATGAAATGGTATGCTCTAACACAGCCAGTGACCTGCTCAAATACCTATCTGAACCCTCTGGCACTTTCTCTTCATTTGATCCCACAAGTGAAGATGAAGTATCAACACTCTTTTCATCCTCCTACTCCACTACCTCTCCTCTTGATCCTATACCCTCACAGGTCAGCAAAAGTTTGTCTCCTGTGCTTATCCCAACCTTAACTAAAATCTGTAATCTCTCTCTCTCTACTGGCATATTTCCATCTCTGTTTAAACATGCAGTGATTACTCCCATTCTGAAAAAACACAACTCTGACCCAAACACACTCTCTAACTACCGTCCCATTTCTCAGCTACCCAGTCCCTCCAAGCTACTTGAGAGACTTGCCTACACTCGCCTTACACACTTTCTTAACTCCCACAACTTACTGGACCCACTTCAGTCAGGCTTTCGTGCCCAACACTCCACGGAGACGGCACTGACCAAAGTAGTGAATGATCTGGTCACTGCTAGATCAAAAGGCCATTACACACTACTTATTCTTCTAGATCTCTCTGCTGCTTTTGACACTGTTGACCACTCTCTTCTCATACAAACACTAGAGTCCCTAGGTCTTCAGGACACAGCCCTTACTTGGTTCTCATCCTACCTATCTAATCGATATTTCAGTGTTCACTTCTCTGATTCTACCTCCTCTTCTCTACCTCTATCAGTTGGAGTACCGCAAGGCTCAGTCTTAGGTCCTCTGCTTTTCTCAATCTATACCTCCTCTCTTGGTAAACTAATCAGCTCCTTCGGATTTCAGTATCATTTGTACGCTGATGATACTCAAATCTACCTATCCTCCCCAGATTTATCACCATCTGTATTGGCTCGTGTCACTGGATGCCTGTCTGCCATTTCATCTTGGATGTCATCTCGCCATCTCAAACTCAACATTTCCAAAACAGAATTAATTATTTTCCCACCAGCTAAGGGTAGTTACCAACCTGATATTGCCATAACTGTTGACAATGCAACTATCCACCCTACCCCACAAGCTCGCTGCCTAGGTGTCATCCTTGACTCTGAACTGTCGTTTGTTCCACACATTCAATCTGTCTCTAAATCATGCTACATGCACCTTAAAAACATATCCAAAATACGCCCTTATCTTACACAAGACACTGCAAAAACTCTGATCCATGCACTCATCATCTCCCGCATTGATTATTGTAATAGTCTCCTTACTGGTCTTCCCAAACATAGGCTCTCACCACTTCAATCCATTTTAAATGCAGCTGCGAGGCTAATCTTCCTCACCAGACGTTCTTCATCTGCTGATCCGCTCTGTCAGTCCCTCCATTGGTTACCGGTATTCTACCGTGTCAAATATAAAATACTTTTACTTACATACAAGGCTATTACCCAAACCATCATACATCTCCTCATTCATCTCAAAATATCTCCCTACCAGACCCCTCCGCTCTGCACAAGATCTGCGTCTCTCATCCAGATGTATTACCTGTTCCCACTCAAAATTACAGGACTTTACCCGGGCTTCACCCACTCTGTGGAATGCCCTCCCACGCACAATAAGACTCTTTACTAGTCTCCAAACCTTTAAACGTTCCCTGAAAACTCATCTCTTCAGAAAAGCCTACCAAATTCCTCACCCACACACATAACCTTCAATGCTTCCCTATCCAGTTACATTCCCACTGCACAGTCCCCATAACCTCACATTTTGTCTTCCAACATTGCTAGGTGATCATATCATACAACCCTCTAAGAACCTAGCAATCTGGGGAAACGTTATGTAACAGGTTGCATCTATCCTTGTGTATCAATACCTATTTCCCTATAGATTGTAAGCTTGCGAGCAGGGCCTTCCTACCGCTATGTCTGTCTTTGCCCTGTTTTGTTCTATAACTGTTGTTCTAATTGTAAAGCGCAACGGAATATGCTGCGCTATATAAGAAACTGCTAATAAATAAATAATATTGTGAAAGTCCCTCTTGTGCCGCCAAAGCAGTTCTTAGCCATTGAGGCATGGAAGGTGCCTGTGGTATCTGGCACCAAGACGTTAGCAGCAGATCCTTTAAGTTCTGTAACTTGCAAGGTGGGGGCTCCATGGCATCCCACAAATG
The DNA here is from genome assembly GCF_028390025.1 of Pseudophryne corroboree. Classification (NCBI taxonomy): domain Eukaryota; kingdom Metazoa; phylum Chordata; class Amphibia; order Anura; family Myobatrachidae; genus Pseudophryne; species Pseudophryne corroboree. The sequence continues at coordinate 570,976,252 of NC_086446.1, read as the reverse complement.
CATGATCAGATTGAGATCTGGGGAATTTGGGGGCTAGGTCACCACCTTCATCTCTTGGTCATGTTCCTAAAACCATTCCTAAACATTTTTTGCAGTGTGGCAGTGTCATTATCCTGCTAAAAGAGGCCACTGCCATCAGGGAAATTGTTTGCCATGAGGGGGTGCACTTGCTCTGCAACAATGAATAGGTAGGTGGTAAGTGTCTGAGTAGCATCCACATGAATGCCAGGTTTCTCAGCACAACATTGCCCAGAGTATCATACTGCGGCCGCCAACTTGCTGTTTTCCCATAATGCTGCCTCCTCTGCAGTTAAATGATGCACATGCACCCGACCGTTTGGTTTGGTGCTTTCAGCATGAATATAATACATTTAAAAAAAATTTAACTTTATTCCAATAATCATTAAAAATATAACCTGATTTTTCACTTCTCATAGTTGTTACATAATTCAGTATATATCAAGATACAAAAGTTTGTGCAGTTTCTGCACAGCCCAGGACTTACTCAGATGCTGCGACGATCCGGGCCGGCTGTGACATCAAGAACCCTCCTCCGGAACGGCTGGGCACACCTGCGTTTCTCCGGACACTCCCAGAAAACGGTGCGTTGCCGCCCTGGAACGCCTTCTGCCTGTCAATCTTCTTGCGATCGCCAGTGCAATCGCTTCCTCGTTAGCTTCATCACTGCCCGACGGCTAGTGACGCGCCTGTGCATTGCGACTCGTGCGCATGCGCAGTACAGACCTGATCGCACGGCTGCAAAAAAATGCAGCGTGCGATCGGGTCTGAATGACCCCCTAAATAAGCTAATTGGAAACTTCCAATTGCTTAATTAGTTATTAGGGGGAGAAGGGTGACCAAACGATTATGACTGGGTCCCCTACACTTGTAGCTTAAATTAGGGATTTTAATTTTTTTTTAGACCTGCTTAGGGGTTGTGAGAAAATAGCTGCAGAAATTCCTATAGAGCGTACTGCAACTGATTTTCTGCCTGGCACCTAACCAGGAAAAACCTTGAAGCTCCTGGAAAAACCCTGCATCACTGGGTTCCTTAAAATCCCGCCGGCAATTGAATATGCCCCATAGAATTGATGAGAGCACTGATGCTGCAGCCAATGTTCCCACTTATGTACATGAGCAGCAGATGTGAGACGCCAGCAGTGTATGCACAAGATAGTGACTGTACAATTAGCATATTTTCAGAAGTACCCTAAGAGCAGTGTTACAGCTGCGCATGCGACTGTAGGCATTTCTGAATCAGACCCAAAGATCTGACCCATCTCTGGAACATTTCACCCAACCCATTGGACATCAAGATGCACGGACAGTATAATGGTTAGCATTACTGCCTCACAGCATTGATGTCATGGGTTTGATTCCCACCATGGCCCTAACGGTGTGGAGTTTGTATATTCTCCCCGTACTTCCATGGGTTTCCTCCCATAATCCAAAAATATACTGTACCAGTAGGCTAATGGGTCCCAACAAAAATAAATAAATTAACCTTAGCTTGAATGTGTGTGCATGTACATGTGGTAGGGAATATACACTGTAAGATCCAATGGGGCAGAGACTGATGTGAATGCCAAATATTCTCTGTAAAGCGCTGCGGAATATGTGTGCACTATATAAATAACTGGTAATAAATTAATAATAAATAAACCCATGGCTAATTCACATGGGAAACCTTCAAATAGGTGGGGGTAATTCCAAGTTGATCGCAGCAGGAAATTTTTTAGCAGTTGGGCAAATCCATGTGCACTGCAGGGGAGGCAGATATAACATGTGCAGAGAGAGTTAGAATTTGGATCAACTTGGAATTACCCCCAGGTGTTCCATACAGCACTGTACAAATTCTGTAAGACATTTCAAGGAATGCATATCTTCCCAATGGGCTCATAAAAGTAGTCAACATTTATGACTCTTTGTCCAGGGGAATCTGCCAGAATGCACAATTGACATGTTAGTAATCACCTGTTCAACTGTTTTCCGTTGGGGGCGAGGATAAGTAAGGGGCTTGTTGAAATGGGACCGTATACAAATACGGATAGACCCATCTTTACTGACAATCACCACCATAGCATAAGCCCATGGTGTGGCTTCTTAGATGCGGTCCAAGTGTGGTCATGCGATTTAGTTCAGCTATAACTTGTCTTTAATTGCTAGGTGTATACACTTCAGAAAACAGATGGTTGGAGCTTGTGATATCTTACAGGAAGCTTGCCTATAGAACTATTGTCATATAGGTCAGCAAGTTCTGGGACAGCCACGTGTACCACATGTATGTCAGCACCCAGTTTTGTCAGGCCTAGCCTGGTGCTATCTGGCAGACCTAGTAACATTTGATTTCAATGACGACAATATGAGAGGTTAACGGACAGATGGTGGCTTTGATTGTAATCACACCTCGGGTTCTGACCACCTGACAATGACAAGCAATAAAGTTCACAGCGTTGGAGACATCAAACACAATATTTGCACTTGGAGCCTGTGTCAGTTTTGATTTTGATGGCATTAGGAGTCTCTCTGTCAGTCAGGGTGGTGAAGATTTTGCCATTCTCTGTTCTAAGGTCTACACTTTCTCACTGGAAGTCCTTGACGAAGAAGGTGGCTGGTGTGGACTCAGTTTCTTTAATTCTGTGTGGGACTGTCTGGCCATGGAGTGCAGGACTGTCATCCTGTCTAGGCTTTTGTTTGCATCGCCTTTGTCATGACTGAGGTTTTGTGAACCCGGTGTTAGTGAAGTCTGTTCGGGCGACTGGAGGACTATGTGAATATTTTCACTGACCTGGTTTGGAGGTGTTGTGGGCTCGGGGTTTCTTCCGGTGACCAGGAAGAGGGACCGCAGCAGAGATGACTGAATCTAGGTTTTCCTCATGCAGGATTTGGTCGGCAGACAGGAAGCAGGTATGGATGCTGGAGGTCTCCTGAAAGACAGAACTTGAAAAGGGTGCTGAGGAAAGAATTAGGGAGTACCGGATGCTGGAGACACCAACTACGCTTGTGAGCACTGGGTTTTTGGAGGCACTGAGGTGCAGAAGTGCTTGGAGGCACTGAGGTGCTTGGAGGCACTGAGGTGCAGAAGTGCCTGGAGGCACGGAGGTGCAGAAGTGCCTGGAGGCACGGAGGTGCCTGGAGGCACTGAGGTGCAGAGGTGCTTGGAGGCACTGAGGTGCTTGGAGGCACTGAGGTGCAGAGGTGCTTGGAGGCACTGAGGTGCAGAGGTGCTTGGAGGCACTGAGGTGCTTGGAGGCACTGAGGTGCAGAAGTGCCTGGACACACGGAGGTGCTTGGAGGCATGGAGGTGCTTGGAGGCACGGAGGTGCAGAGGTGCTTGGAGGCACTGAGGTGCAGAGGTGCTTGGAGCCACTGAGGTGCAGAGGTGCTTGGAGCCACTGAGGTGCAGAGTTGCTTGGAGGCACTGAGGTGCAGAGGTGCTTGGAGGCACCGAGGTGCAGAGGTGCTTGGAGGCACTGAGGTGCTTGGAGGCACTGAGGTGCTGAGGCACGGAGGTTCTTGGAGGCACGGAAGTGCTGAGGCACGGAGGTGCTGATGCACGGAGGTGCTGAAGCACGGAGATGCTGAGGCACGGAGGTGCTGTGGCACGGAGGTGCTGAGGCACGGAGGTTTTTGGAGGCACGGAGGTTCTTGGAGGCATAGAAGCCACAGGGATACGGGAGCTCTGGAGATCACAACTACAACAGCAGTAAAACTGAAACACGGCAGCTGTGGTTTTCAATGGAGACTATGGAATACAGTACTGTGCCTTTAAGATAAACCACTACAGCTGTGCCTTTACATTGAGACTTATGGAAACAGTGAACTCAGTGGCAACACAAAAGTAAACCAAACAGGGTAACAAGGGAACAGTTTCCACAGAAACTTAGGTACAAAGGTTACCTTTAGTGAGCTCAGCTTTAAGACTCACACAGAGCTGTGTGTGACACGAGGAACTGGCCCAGTTTCCAACTCAGCCTCCTGACTTATACTTCCTGGTCCTTGGTGATTGGTGAGCAGGATTAGGTGATGCAGAGAGTCTCAGGCTGGCAGAGGATTGGACAACTCTGGCTCAGGTGAACAGTCACTGTCATGTGACTACTCTAGACTAGGCTGTGATGTAGAATGAGGCCTAGCAGGCAGAGAGAACACTGAAGCCTGAACTTCTGCAAAACATAAGATGCTGGCTTTTAGGCCTAAACTACAGATTACTGAATTCAGCCTCACACAGGAGCTCACCACAGGTGGAGCTAATTAACTATTACCTTTCAGGCAGAGAACTCAGGAAAACTCAGTGCTGACAAGCTGTTTAACTCAGTGAGTAAAAAGACACAGGATCCGGGACAGATGGCAGGGGTAAGTCACCAAATATGAAACCTACAGTCCGGATTGTGACAGTATCCCCCTCTTCAAGGGTGGACTCCGGACACCCATCTTGAATCTTAGAGGAACTTGAGAAATTCATACAGAAAAATTTAGGACCTTCGTTGATGCCTCTTCTTCTTCTTACGGAAACATTTGGTTTTGACCAAGGACAGTGGAATCTCCTGTAAAGAAAAACCTTCCTTAGAAAACATGGGGCCTCCCATAAAAGGAGTAGCATCATGAACTGGATCAAATTCAGAGTCTGAGTCCCAGTCTAATGGAAGATATGAATCTCCCTTAGATACACAGTTTGCAGATGAAAAGGAGGTGCACTGGAGTTTTAAATTCTCGGGGCTAGGAGAGACTCCAACATGAGCAATTTTAATGGTCGGATTCTTACCGAAGGAGATTCTTAGATTATCCCTGGGAGGACAGCACAAACTTCCTTCTGCATTCCCTTTAGAGCATGATTTTTTTACCGAGTCAGATTCCAAAGGTTTAGGACCAAATTCTTTAACCACAGCATTACTAAAAGTCTGTAAGTCATGGAACACCGGATCATTACTCTCAAAAAGCATGTTGGCCCACTCCAAAGCTCTTCCTCTGAATGCCAGGAACAGATATCGAGTAACGTTGGAAGGAGTTACTGCACCTGAAGGATCAGACTCCATCCGAGAGAGAAATTGTTCAACCAGAGCGGCATATTGCAATAAATCTCCATCAAAGTAAATAGGTGGTAAACCATCAGACGAAAGCTTATAGGCTGAAACTGGAGAAAACTTTGGCTGGACGAGTAGGACTGGATTGGATCCGAGGATACTCGAGTTGGCTGGAGCCTACGGAGACTGACCAGGCTGGTCCTGGAGTATTGCTGGACCGGCAGGAGCCCCCTCTTCACGGGGCTGGGCTGAGGCAAGAGCCCCCTCTTCACGGGGCTGGGCTGAGGCAAGAGCCCCCACTTCACGGGGATGGGCTGAGGCAAGAGCCCCCACTTCACGGGGCTGGGCTGAGGCAAGAGCCCCCACTTCACGGGGCTGGGCTGAGGCAAGAGCCCCCACTTCACGGGGCTGGGCTGAGGCAAGAGCCCCCACTTCACGGGGCTGGGCTGAGGCAAGAGCCCCCACTTCACGGGGCTGGGCAGCACTCTGTAGACTCCCTGGCTGGGCAGCGCTCTGTAGACTCCCTGGCTGGGCAGCGCTCTGTAGACTCCCTGGCTGGGCAGCGCTCTGTAGACTCCCTGGCTGGGCAGCGCTCTGTAGTCTCTCTGGCTGGGCAGCGCTCTGTAGTCTCTCTGGCTGGGCAGCGCTCTGTAGTCTCTCTGGCTGGGCAGCGCTCTGTAGTCTCTCTGGCTGGGCAGCGCTCTGTAGTCTCTCTGGCTGGGCAGCGCTCTGTAGTCTCTCTGGCTGGGCAGCGCTCTGTAGTCTCTCTGGCTGGGCAGCGCTCTGTAGTCTCTCTGGCTGGGCAGCGCTCTGTAGTTTCTCTGGCTGGGCAATGCTCTGTTGTCTCTCTGGCTGGGCAGCACTCTGTAGTCTCCTTGGGCTGAAGGCACGGACGCCCCTCCTTGGGCTGAAGGCACGGACGCCCCTCCTTGGGCTGAAGACACGGACGCCCCTCCTTGGGCTGAAGACACGGACGCCCCTCCTTGGGCTGAAGACACGGACGCCCCTCCTTGGGCTGAAGACACGGACGCCCCTCCTTGGGCTGAAGACACGGACGCCCCTCCTTGGGCTGAAGACACGGACGCCCCTCCTTGGGCTGAAGACACGGACGCCCCTCCTTGGGCTGTAGACACGGACGCCCCTCCTTGGGCTGTAGACACGGACTCCTCTGTGACTCTAAATGGCTTAAACATTCTTCTCTGGACACCTAACTTGGGATAAGGTCTTTTAATCACTGGACCCCAGTCATAAATTTGAGTCTCTTTCAGAGTAGCCATCTTGATACCCCCATCAGCAGTAGCAGGATCGGCTACTGTGGATGACTTGTAGACATGAGCACTGTGATACTGAGATTTGTCACCATTCCCTGGCTTACGAAGAATGCAGTCTTTAACAAAGTGACTGGAATTTCCACAGTAAAGACAGAGGTGTAGCTCCCTACGCCGCTGACGTTCAGCTTCAGAGAGTTTGGGCTGTGGATAGCTCTGATGAACAACTTTTCCTTGCACAGAGGAAGAGACTCTATTAACTGGATGGGACAAAACAGGATCAACAACGTTGGTAGTATTCCTGAAGAGATCAGGCATCACAGAAAGAATACTAGACAAAAGTTCTTGTAACTGTAATAACATCTGGTAGAAAAACTGCAGTTGGTCAGGAGTCTTAGTGCAGAAGGTCAGAGAATCTCTGGAGAAAGAATTCCGCTGCAGACACTGTGCTAATTGATGCGGAGTCGACTCCAGACCTTCCAAGCGTCCTGCAATATTGCTTAGGAGGTCCTGCGTCAGACAAACACTTTCGGCCAGGTCCATGTGGCCAGTTCCTACTGTCATGACTGAGGTTTTGTGAACCCGGTGTTAGTGAAGTCTGTTCGGGCGACTGGAGGACTATGTGAATACTTTCACTGACCTGGTTTGGAGGTGTTGTGGGCTCGGGGTTTCTTCCGGTGACCAGGAAGAGGGACCGCAGCAGAGATGACTGAATCTAGGTTTTCCTCATGCAGGATTTGGTCGGCAGACAGGAAGCAGGTATGGATGCTGGAGGTCTCCTGAAAGACAGAACTTGAAAAAGGTGCTGAGGAAAGAATTAAGGAGTACCGGATGCTGGAGACACCAACTACGCTTGTGAGCACTGGGTTTTTGGAGGCACTGAGGTGCTAGGAGGCACTGAGGTGCAGAAGTGCATGGAGGCACTGAGGTGATTGGAGGCACTGAGGTGCAGAGGTGCTTGGAGGCACTGAGGTGCAGAGGTGCTCGGAGGCACTGAGGTGCTTAGAGGCACTGAGGTGCAGAAGTGCCTGGAGGCACGGAGGTGCTTGGAGGCACGGAGGTGCATAGGTGCTTGGAGGCACTGAGGTGCAGAGGTGCTTGGAGGCACTGAGGCGCAGAGGTGCTTGGAGGCACTGAGGCGCAGAGGTGCTTGGAGGCACTGAGGCGCAGAGGTGCTTGGAGGCACTGAGGTGCTTGGAGGTGCTTGGAGGCACTGAGGTGCTTGGAGGCACGGAGGTGCTGAGGCACGGAGGTTCTTGGAGGCACGGAGGTTCTTGGAGGCATGGAAGCCACAGGGATACGGGAGCTCTGGAGATCACAACTACAACAGCAGTAAAACTGAAACACGGCAGCTGTGGTTTTCAATGGAGACTATGGAATACAGTACTGTGCCTTTAAGATAAACCACTACAGCTGTGCCTTTACATTGAGACTCATGGAAACAGTGAAATCAGTGGCAACACAAAAAGTAAACCAAACAGGGTAACAAGGGAACAGTTTCCACAGAAACTTAGGTACAAAGGTTACCTTTAGTGAGCTCAGCTTTAAGACTCACACAGAGCCGTGTGTGACACGAGGAACTGGCCCAGTTTCCAACTCAGCCTCCTGACTTATACTTCCTGGTCCTTGGTGATTGGTGAGCAGGATTAGGTGATGCAGAGAGTCTCAGGCTGGCAGAGGATTGGACAACTCTGGCTCAGGTGAACAGTCACTGTCATGTGACTACTCTAGACTAGGCTGTGATGTAGAATGAGGCCTAGCAGGCCGAGAGAACACTGAAGCCTGAACTTCTGCAAAACATAAGATGCTGGCTTTTAGGCCTAAACTACAGATTACTGAATTCAGCCTCACACAGGAGCTCACCACAGGTGGAGCTAATTAACTATTACCTTTCAGGCAGAGAACTCAGGAAAACTCAGTGCTGACAAGCTGTTTAACTCAGTGAGTAAAAAGACACAGGATCCGGGACAGATGGCAGGGGTAAGTCACCAAATATGAAACCTACAGTCAGGATTGTGACAGCCTTGAAGGGGGCGTAACTTGCCGCAACCATTGCAGCGCTTATTGTACATGTAAATTTAAAGTGCTCTGAGCAATGGTGGCCACCACAATTTACATAGCGTTGTTGTGGCTGTGCTCGATGATGGGTGTTGCATTCTTAAATTCTTGCACATTTTTCATGCAGCTTACATATATGGATGGCTCAATAAATGTGCTTTTCTTGTAGGTGCATGCATGTAGTGGTGTTACATATGCTACAAACTAGTCTGTCCCTTTATAAGTTCATCGGTGAATGCACCGTGATCCTACTTCAATGCTAACAATTCTAGGAATGAATGCATTCAGCACGGTGTATAAAATGTGTCTGTCCATGATGTCGTGATGATGTCTGACCATGGATGAACATGGGTACTTGGTTCATATCTATAGAAACTACACCAAGATTCGCCCTCCTGCCAATAAAATGGTTAGTCACAAAACAACCCTGTCTTATCCTCTTGTTGGCTGTGGGCTTTAACATAATGAACACCATTCCCGTCAGTGATTGGAATGGTGCTGTATCTCTACATTCATTCACTAACCTACAATGAAGTCATCTCAATGGTAAAAGCTTAGTTAAATTATAATTTGACTTTTTTTTTTTTTTACAGTGTCATGTATTTTACCTTTACTAGGCCTAATGCAGTTCTAATAATTGAGTATTAAACACTCCTGACTGGGTGCATTATGTGTATCTGGCACTGTTGGGGGCATACTGTGTGGCATAATGTGAGATTCGGCTCATACTGTGTGGCATAATGTACATTTCAGCTCATACTATGTGACATAATATGCATTTTGACTCATACTTTATGGCATAATGTGAATAAGGGGCACTACTGTCAGTAGCTGATGAGCATGGGGACATGTGTGACAAATGCTGGGTCCTGCAGAGAAGGAGTCTGATGACATAGAAAGAGGCAAATGTGGCTCTGAAGGCACATGTGTAAATTTTAAACTTTACTTATGTTACATTATAACTCAAGATGTCTCTCCCATAGATCCGTTGAGCGGCTCCGGCGGCCATAGGCGAAGGGCAGCAGCGGTCGGGAAGCAGGAGCGGAGATTGTAAGTATTTTTTTAATGTTTTGTAAACGGCGCAACTAGGGGTCACAACTCTACAGGGGGCACAGTACTGGGGGCAGTACTACTGTGTGGGCACAGCTACAGGTGGCATTACTGACCACGCCCCTTCTCCATGAAGCCATGCCTATCTCTCAAAGATGTAGCAGTGGTTGCATCAATAAAAAATGCTATTAGAGATTATTTGCAAAATTTGTTCAAAAACACAATCTTATGCAAATCCATAGCAGCCACTTTTGCTGACATTGTGTATCACCTTCTGGGCAGTGGTTATAAATAACCCTCATTGTGGCTTCATTCAGAATAGAAAGGCTAATGCAATCTTACTGAGATTTACTGGTGCATGATGCAGGCCTTATCAGTCTCCCAGATCTTTCACACTCTCTTGCATTATCTTTATAGGACAGAAGGTGGCAGTGTTAGCAATGAAATAGCAGTGATGCAGAGCAAGTCCTAGCTTACAGGTATTAATTATTGTTTTCACGCTCAGTACATTAAGCTGCTGGAGGATCATACAGAGCCGGGAAGCAGAAATCTGACACTATTCATGATTAAGGCATATTTCACTGAGCAATACAGTATTTGTCTGAATGCATTCAGAAGACCCTCCAATGTGACCCCTTCCAACCTGTTCAAATGCTCTTCTCATGAGCCTCACATCTAATGTGCTATATTGTTCTCTTGGTTGATTTAATTCTCTGATTTTAATGTAAGACTCCAGCACAGCTAACTGCAATAGAAAATTAAGTGGGAAGATTAGGCGCAGATCATTTTGGACTGGACGAGCGGGGTCATGGTGGATGGTCTGTATCCACCTGGGTTCCAGCTTCATGTTATCTGATTCTTTTTAAAGTAGTTAATGTCCTTGCCTAATATATTTACTCTAAAATGGTTAACTTATTGACAATACTAACCTCAAGATCTAAAGACTTTACTGTACGGATCTCAGCCTATGAAAACTCTGTAAAGTCTGCAGCTAGTTGCATCTACACAGGGTCGTAAGTTTATACTAGGGACAAATTTACTAAAGCTTCTAATACGGAGAATTGGTGAAGTTGCCCATAGCAAATAATCAGATGCTGTCTATCATTTTCGATTACTTTTTATAAAATGATAGTATCTGATTGTTTGCTATGGGCAACATCCCAATTCTCTGTTTTAGAAGCTTTAGTAAATTTACTGCTAGAAACCTGAAGGCGAGATTTTTGAAGCTGCCCCCTTTGCATTCTATAGCAACACTCCCTTCTCAACAGGAGCCACACACTCTCTCCAGGGGCAACAAGACAGGGGAGAGGGTACAAAATACATGGAATCAGGGGCATTTTAAGAGAGGAGGGACCTGCGTGCAGCCTATGTTGCGGGAAGGGGGGGGCAAGTATACTCTATGGGTGCAGTGTGGGCCCCCCGGACCTAGGGGCCTGCACCCATTATAGAGACACCAATGCATGAAATAAATGGACTATTATTTGATAGTAAAGATGAGGTCACAGCTTTCTTTTCTGGGTTTTTTTGTTACTGAATTCAGATATTTCACAGAGTGATATGTGGATCCTACAACAGCACAGAGCTATATACACTGCTCAAAAAAATAAAGAGAACACTTAAACAACACATCCTAGATCTGAATGAATGAAATATTCTTATTAAATACTTTGTTCTTTACATAGTTGAATGTGCTGACAACAAAATCACACAAAAATTATCAATGGAAATCAATTTATTAATCCATGGAGGTCTGGATTTGGAGTCACACTCAAACTTAAAGTGGAAAAACACACTACAGGCTGATCCAACTTTGACGTAATGTCTTTAAAACAAGTCAAAATGAGGCTCAGTAGTGTGTGTAGCCTCCACGTGCCTGTATGACCTCCGTACAATGCTTGGGCATGCTCCTGATGAGGTGGCGGATGGTCTCCTGAGGGATCTCCTCCCAGACCTGGACTAAAGCATCCGCCAACTCCTGGACAGTCTGTGGTGCAGCGTGGCATTGGTGGATGGAGCAAGACATGATGTCCCAGATGTGCTCAATTGGATTCAGGTCTGGGGAACGGGCGGGCCAGTCCACAGCATCAATGCCTTCGTCTTGCAGGAACTGCTGACACACTCCAGCCACATGAGGTCTAGCATTGTCTTGCATTAGGAGGAACCCAGGGCCAGCCGCACCAGCATATGGTCTCACAAGGGGTCTGAGGATCTCATCTCGGTACCTAATGGCAGTCAGGCTACCTCTGGCGAGCACATGGAAGGCTGTGCGGCCCCCCATAGAAATGCCACCCCACACCATTACTGACCCACTGCCAAACCGGTCATGCTGGAGGATGTTGCAGGCAGCAGAACATTCTCCTTGGCATCTCCAGACTCTGTCACGTGCTCAGTGAGAACCTGCTTTCATCTGTGAAGAGCACAGGGCGCCAGTGGCGAATTTGCCAATCTTGGTGTTCTCTGGCAAATGCCAATCATCCTGCACGGTGTTGGGCTGTAAGCACAACCTCCACCTGTGGACGTCGGGCCCTCATACCACCCTCATGGAGTCTGTTTCTGATCATTTCAGTAGACACATGCACATTTGTGGCTTGCTGGAGGTCATTTTGCAGGGCTCTGGCAGTGCTCCTCCTGTTCCTCCTTGCATAAAGGTGGAGGTAGCGGTCCTGCTGCTGGGTTGTTGCCCTCCTACAGCCTCCTCCACATCTCCTGATGTACTGGCCTGTCTCCTGGTAGCGCCTCCATGCTCTGGACCCTACGCTGACAGACACAGCAAACCTTCTTGCCACAGCTGGCATTGATGTGCCATCCTGGATGAGCTGAACTACCTGAGCCACTTGTGTGGGTTGTAGACTCCGTCTCATGCTACCACTAGAGTGAAAGCACCACCAGCTTTCAAAAGTGACCAAAACATCAGCCAGAAAGCATAGGAGCTGAGAAGTGGTCTGTGGTCACCACCTGCAGAACAACTCCTTTATTGGGGGTGTCTTGCTAATTGCCTATAATTTCCACCTGTTGTCTATTCCATTTGCACAACAGCATGTGAAATTGATTGTCAATCAGTGTTGCTTCCTAAGTGGACAGTTTTATTTCACAGAAGTGTGATTAACTTGGAGTTACATTGTGTGGTTTAAGTGTTCCCTTTATTTTTTTGAGCAATGTATACACACACACACACACACACACACACACACACACACACACACGTCTGGCTACAATGAGTATAAAGCGTAACTTGCTGTTAAAAGTTGCTGACCTAAACTGAAAAAAGAATTTCAACTCACTGCATATGACAGATACAAGACGATAAGGTTCTGTATAGTTAAAGCCATAAAATATAAGACATAAGTAATCTTAAAAACACTGTGGCCGGGGTATAATAAAGTTAGATGTTTTTATAAAGGGGAAATCATTTAAAAGGCATTGCTTAGCTTTGTAAATGATCACCTCTTTAAAAAACATTGGAGATTGGCCGAACTCGGAATTCATTACATCCCGCCCTATAATTCTCCCTGTGTTTGTGTGGGTTTCCTCCGGGTTCTCCGGTTTCCTCTCACAATTCAGAAATATACAGGTAGGATATTTGGCTCCCAGCAAAAATGAACCCCAGTGTGAACCCTAGTGTGTGTGTGTGTGTGTGTGTGTGTGTGTGTGTGTGTGTGTGTGTGTGTGTGTGTGTGTGTGGACATGTGGTAGGGAATATAGATTGTAAGCTCCACTGGGGCAAGGACTGATGTGAATGGCCAAATATTCTCTGAAAAGGGCTGCGGAATATATGTTCACTATATAAATAACTGGTAATAAATAAATAATAGTTTATCATTGTAGTCCTAAATAAAATACTGGATAAAAAATGCAATTCCTCTGCCTACTAATGTGCTCTAGTGACCTTTTGTATGCAGGATGGTGATAAAGAAATTCCAAGACGCATTTTATGGAATATGAAACGAGCATTTTAAGCAGGCCAGGAAGAGGTCCATAGTATTCCTAATGTTGTCAGTAATCATGGTTGAAAATACAATACACCATCTATGACGGGAATAGATTACTCTTACTGAGAAGGATAGTGATATTCTAGGTACACAAAATAAATCCCCTCCAAATTCTGGAACTAAATGAGGCTATATTTTTAAAGACTGTAGATTATCCCTGCCTGTGCCCTCAACATCAGTTGGCACCACCGATAATACCCTAGAGCAGGCTTTTTCAACCAGTGTGCCACCAGTTGCAAGGTGTGCCGTGGAGCCAGAGCAGCTTCCTGCACCTTCAGAGTGAACTGTTGGCCCGGGCTCTTCTTAGAGGATCAGTCGTGCTCTGGCCGTGATGTATGCCTTGAAGACGCGGCGGTGTGATATAATAGGTCACGGCCACCGCGTCTCACCACCCAGCCAGCCCACCCGCCTGCATAGACATCTTCCAGTTCCTGCTTGCATACACAGCTTTCCTTGCCCACCCACATCCACACCTGCCCGACCGCCCGCTGCTCAGTATTCGCAGCACTCCACTATGAACAGTCCCCGCCACTAAGGGACAGGGAGGACAGCTGACTGGTAGGGGCTAATATTTGTTATTTTTTTTTCTCTTGTGGGGAACAATAGGATTTATGTGGGGAGAATAAGGATTTCTGGATTTATGGGGGGAACAATGTGAATAATTCATGTGGGGAGCAATAGGATTTCTGTAGGGAGCAATATGATTTATGTGGGGAGCAATGTGATTGTTTTTTCTGTGTAGGCCAATGTATGTGTGGAATTTTTTTTACTATGAGGGCCAATGTGTGTTTTTTGCTGTTGGGAACTGATGGTGTGCCTTGGCAATTTTAAAATATTGTTCAGTGTGCCGCGAGTAAAAAAAAGGTTGAAAATCACTGCCCTAGAGTATCAGAATTTTTTCACGGCACCCCTAGGCCAAAAAACAGTCTTATTGAGACTATTTCAAAAGAAATATTATATTAAAGTACATAGGTTTTTATATATCATCCTTATGGTCAGTTGTGTAGTGAGGGACAAAATTTGCTTCTGTTTGTCCACTTATTTATGATGAGCAGCCACCAACATTCATTTTGCCTACTACGTTGACCATAAATAATTTTAATCAGTCCTGGCCCACAAATCCAAAGCACCCCTGCAAGTGTCCCGAGGCACCTCAGGGTACCAAGGCACACAGTTTGAGAACCGATGTTATAGTGCATAGATGGTAAATTCATGTATTATTATTATTATTATTATTATTAACAACAAGATATTACAGACCGGGGAAGTGTAGCCATGGTTTTCATCTCTGCAACTGCCTGATTAATGCAATTTTTGACATCACATGTATGAAAGTTCCCATAATATACATTTTGCTATGATCTATTTCATCAACATATGTTTTCCACTTATATCCTCCAGTAATTGTATTTGCCTGCATCAGAAAATTATTTCAACCAATGCAAATACAACTGAGTAACGAATGAGAATATCGATAGCAGTGCAATGTGTTCCTAGTGATATAATGCTATGAAATATGTAGAATCACCTGAATGCATGTAAATGAGATGGGCATGTCTGGATCTGCAATTCTATATTTTGTTGTTTGGTCACTGTAAAATTCTGTAATGTGTAAGTATATGTTTTTTGTCGTCTGTACATTGTTTACTGTGTTCTATGTTCATCCCTATGCAGAGCTAAGCCTGAGCATAGGCCATATAAGAAATTACCTAGGATGCAATTGCTACAATGGGGTGCCCAGGCCAGCAGACACGTCTCCACCCCACCCAGCCACCCTCATATCTCCCAGCAGCTGTGGAGATAGAAAAAAAGAGATTAGTTCAGGCACAAAACTGCTTTGCAGAGCAGGAGTACATGGGCGCATTTAACATTAATCCTGGAGGTGGCTTTGAAGAAGGTAGCAGTCGCAACAGTGGGGTTACAGCCGCGTCGGCTGAAGGAGCAGGAAGCAGCAGTCCCCATGACTTATCACCCCTAGGTCAGAGTTCTACTTTCATCTGCTTCATCCCTTGTTCCACATGCACCCTTGGCACAGCATTCAACAGCCAATGGGGCTTTTTATTCCAGAGACACGTTTGCAAATGGAGCTGTAGCTGCAGGAGGGGATCATTATGGCTTGTTTGGGCACCCAGCAGACAGCTTCCATTTCCATCACCAAACACCAGCTATAGCATGATAAGCGCTTACAGAGACACCTGCTGTTTCTCAGGAATCCACACGTATCTTGCTGCAGCATCACAAAACCCACTGGGTGTACAACTAAGGCAATAGCTGCCCAACAAGGTGTTCAACAAGACAGCAATGCTGGCTGGTGGCCAGTCCCTAAATTGCTGCTCAGTTACACAGCCAATATGGGAACAAATATGGCAGTACACCAACCATCATCACCGTCACCACCACCCAGGGGCCTTCTACAGGTACATGAGATGGCAATGAATCAAACAGGAGCTCATCTGTAGGTGGATTGCATCAAAGCAGGTCAGTAATCCCAAGAAAAGATGCAATAAGACTTTAGGCACCATGCATGAGCGGGTATATATTAGTGATGTGCACCGGACATTTTTCGGGTTTTGTGTTTTGGTTTTGGTTCCGTGGCCGCGTTTTGGATTCGGACGCGTTTTGGCAAAACCTCCCTGAAAATTTTTTGTCGGATTCGGGTGTGTTTTGGATTCGGGTGTTTTTTTACAAAAACCCCTCAAAAACAGCTTAAATCATAGAATTTTGGGGTAATTTTGATCCCATAGTATTATTAACCTCAATAACCATAATTTCCACTCATTTCCAGTCCATTCTGAATACCTCACAATATTATTTTTAGTCCTAAAATTTGCACCGAGGTCGCTGGATGACTAAGCTAAGCGACCCAAGTGGCCGACACAAACACCTGGACCATCTAGGAGTGGCACTGCAGTGTCAGACAGGATAGCACTTCAAAAAATAGTCCCCAAACAGCACATGATGCAAAGAAAAATGAAAGAAAAAAGAGGTGCAAGATGGAATTGTCCTTGGGCCCTCCCACCCACCCTTATGTTGTATAAACAGAACATGCACACTTTAACAAACCCATCATTTCAGCCACAGGGTCTGCCACACGACTGTGACTGAAATGACTGGTTGGTTTGGGCCCCCACCAAAAAAGAAGCAATCAATCTCTCCTTGCACAAACTGGCTCTACAGAGGAAGATGTCCACCTCCTCCTCATCGTCCGATTCCTCACCCCTTTCACTGTGCACATCCCCCTCCTCACAGATTATTTATTCGTCCCCACTGGAATCCACCATCTCAGGTCCCTGTGTACTTTCTGGAGGCAATTGCTGGTGAATGTCTCCACGGAGGAATTGATTATAATTCATTTTGATGAACATCATCTTCTCCACATTTTCTGGAAGTAACCTCGCACGCCGATTGCTGACAAGGTGAGCAGCTGCACTAAACACTCTTTCGGAGTACACACTGGAGGGGAGGGGGGGGGGCAACTTAGGTAAAATAAAGCCAGTTTGTGCAGGGGCCTCCAAATTGCCTCTTTTTCCTGCCAGTATACGTACGGACTGTCTGACGTGCCTACTTGGATGCTGTCACTCATATAATCCTCCACCATTCTTTCAATGGTGACAGAATCATATGCAGTGACAGTAGATGACATGTCAGTAATCGTTGGCAGGTCCTTCAGTCCGGATCAGATGTCAGCACTTGCTCCAGACTGCCCTGCATCACCGCCAGCGGGTGGGCTCGGAATTCTTAGCCTTTTCCTCGCACCCCCAGTTGCGGGAGAATGTGAAGGAGGAGCTGCTGACGGGTCACGTTCCGCTTGACTTGACAATTCTCTCACCAGCAGGTCTTTGAACCTCTGCAGACTTGTGTCTGCCGGAAAGAGAGATACAACGTAGGTTTTAAATCTAGGATCGAGCACGGTGGCCAAAATGTAGTGCTCTGATTTCAACACATTGACCACCCGTGAATCCTGGTTAAGTGAATGAAGGGCTCCATCCACAAGTCCCATATGCCTAGCGGAATCGCTCTGTTTTAGCTCCTCCTTCAATGTCTACAGCTTCTTCTGCAAAAGCCTGATGAGGGGAATGACCTGACTCAGGCTGGCAGTGTCTGAACTGACTTCACGTGTGGCAAGTTCAAAGGGTTGCAGAACCTTGCACAACGTTGAAATTATTCTCCACTGCGCTTGAGTCAGGTGCATTCCCCCTCCTTTGCCTATATTGTAGGCAGATGAATAGGCTTGAATGGCCTTTTGCTGCCCCTCCATCCTCTGAAGCATATAGAGTGTTGAATTCCACCTTGTTACCACCTCTTGCTTCAGATGATGGCAGGGCAGGTTCAGAAGTGTTTGCTGGTGCTCCAGTCTTCGGCACGCGGTGACTGAATGCCGAAAGTGGCCCGCAATTCTTCGGGCCACCGACAGCATCTCTTGCATGCCCCTATCGTTTTTTAAATAATTCTGCACCACCAAATTCAATGTATGTGCAAAACATGGGACATGCTGGAATTTGCCCAGATGTAATGCACGCACAATATTGGTGGCGTTGTCCGATGTCACAAATCCCCAGGAGAGTCCAATTGGGGTAAGCCATTCTGCGATGATGCTCCTCAGTTTCCGTAAGAGGTTGTCAGCTGTGTGCCTCTTATGGAAAGCGGTGATACAAAGCGTAGCCTGCCTAGGAACGAGTTGGCGTTTGCGAGATGCTGCTACTGGTGCTGCCGCTGCTGTTCTTGCTGCAGGAGGCAATACGTCTACCCAGTGGGCTGTCACAGTCATATAGTCCTGAGTCTGCCCTGCTCCACTTGTCCACATGTCCGTGGTTAAGTGGACATTGGGTACAACTGCATTTTTTAGGACACTGGGGACTCTTTTTCTGACGTCTGTGTACATGTTCGGTATCGCCTGCCTAGAGAAATGGAACCTAGATGGTATTTGGTACCGGGGACACAGTACCTCAATCAAGTCTCTAGTTGCCTGTGAAATAACGGTGGATACCGGACACACGTTTCTCACCGCCCAGGCTGCCAAGGCCTGAGTTATCCGCTTTGCAGCAGGATGACTGCTGTGATATTTCATCTTCCTCGCAAAGGACTGTTGGACAGTCAATTGCTTACTGGAAGTAGTACAAGTGGTCTTCCGACTTCCCCTCTGGGATGACCATCGACTCCCAGCAGCAACAACAGCAGCGCCAGCAGTAGTAGGTGTTACACTCAAGGATGCATCGGAGGAATCCCAGGCAGGAGAGGACTCGTCAGACTTGACAGTGACATGGCCTGCAGGACTATTGGCTTTCCTGTCTAAGGAGGAATTTGACACGGAGGGAGTTGGTGGTGTGGTTTGCAGGAGCTTGGTTATAAGAGGAAGGGATTTAGTGGTCAGTGGACTGCTTCCGCTGTCATCCAAAGTTTTTGAACTTGTCACTGACTTCTGATGAATGCGGTCCAGGTGACGTATAACGGAGGATGTTCCTAGGTGGTTAACGTCCTTACCCCTACTTATTACAGCTTGACAAAGGCAACACACGGCTTGACACCAGTTGTCCGCATTTCTGTTGAAATAATTCCACACCGAAGAGGTGATTTTTTTTGTATTTTGACCAGGCATGTCAATGGCCATATTCGTCCCACGGACAACAGGTGTCTCCCCGGGTGCCTGACTTAAACAAGCCACCTCACCATCAGAATCTTCCTTGTCAATTTCCTTCCCAGCGCCAGCAACACCCATATCCTCATCCTGGTGTACTTCAACAGTGACATCTTTAATTTGACTATCAGGAACTGGACTACGGGTGCTCCTTCCAGCAATTGCAGGGGGCGTGCAAATGGTGGAAGGCGCAACCTCTTCCCGTCCAGTGTTGGGAAGGTCAGGCATCGCAACCGACACAATTGGACTCTCCTTGGGGATTTGTGATTTAGAAGAACGCACAGTTCTTTGCTGTGCTTTTGCCATCTTAACTCTTTTAAGTTTTCTAGCAGGAGGATGAGTGCTTCCATCCTTAGGTGAAGCTTCACCACTAGCCTTGAACATAGGCCAGGGCCTCAGCCGTTCCTTGCCACTCCGTGTCGTAAATGGCACATTGGCAAGTTTACGCTTCTAATCAGACGATTTTGATTTAGATTTTTGGGTCATTTTACAGAGCTTTATTTTTTTGGATTTTACATGCTCTCTACTATGACATTGTGCATCGGCCTTGGCAGACGACATTGATGGCATTTCATCGTCTCGGCGATGACTAGTGGCAGCAGCTTCAGCACGAGGTGGAAGTGGATCTTGATCTTTCCCTATTTTACCCTCCACATTTTTGTTCTCCATTTTTTAATGTGTGGAATTATATGCCAGTATCAATAGCAATGGCCTACTACTATATATACTGCGCACAACTGAAATGCACCACAGGTATGGATGGATAGTATACTTGACAAAACAGAGGTAGGTAGAGCAGTGGCCTTCTGTACCGTACTGCTATATATTATATACTGGTGGTCAGCAAACTGTGCAAAACTGAAATGCACCACAGGTATGGATGGATAGTATAACGGACGACACAGAGGTAGGTAGAGCAGTGGCCTTCTGTACCGTACTGCTATCTATTATATACTGGTGGTCAGCACTGTACTCCTACTATATACTACAATGCAGCACAGATATGGAGCGTTTTTCAGGCAGAGAACGTATAATACTGGTGGTCACTGGTCAGCAAAACTCTGCACTGTACTCCTCCTATATAATACTGGTGGTCCCCAGTCCCCACAATAAAGCAGTGTGAGCACAGATATATGCAGCACACTGAGCACAGATATGGAGTGTTTTTCAGGCAGAGAACGTATAATACTGGTGGTCACTGGTCAGCAAAACTCTGCACTGTACTCCTCCTATATAATACTGCTGGTCCCCAGTCCCCACAATAAAGCAGTGAGCACAGATATTTGCAGCCACCTGAATAAAACTGAGAGGACGCCAGCCACGTCCTCTCACTATCATATCCAATGCACGAGTGAAAAATGGTGGCTACGCACGGCTCCTTATATAGAATCCGAATCTCGCGAGAATCCGACAGCGGGATGATGACGTTCGGGCGCGCTCGGTTTAACCGAGCAAGGCGGGAAGATTCGAATCTGCCTCGGAACCGTGTAAAATGGGTGAAGTTCGCGGGGGGGGGGGGGGTTCGGATTCCGAGAAACCGAACCCGCTCATCACTAGTATATATATATACACATATACACACACACACACACACACACACACACACACTAGTAGGAGTCGAGCATGCCATTGAAGAAAAGGAGTAAATGGATATAGAGGTTTATGGAAAATGCCCATACTGTAATCAGCAAAGGACACAGTTTCCCAGTTCCTCTGTAAGTAGCCCTGCAGTTTTCTGCTGAGCCGCCACAGAATATGTCAGAGTCAATCCTAGACTGCACTATCGCTGTTTTTTTCATAATTGAGGTCAATAATATAACTTAATGTTCAACATTAAATATAAAACAAGTCAGAAATAGCCATTTATTATAACTTAGCAATCATCTAATTACAAGCTTATATTTACGATTCATTAATAGATTTATTTACCTGATGTGTGCCACCTAATGAGACTTGTGAAATCAGTCTTGAGTATTGATAAGCTTTCTCTATAATGTGGTTTCTATAGTGATGACACAGCTCTCTCTACACTTGTAGCTACAGTATTGGGCACTGCTGGGGAGAGGGAAACTGTTGTTTTGCTTCATGTCAGTCATCACTTCAGTTTGTTGCTATTTTATATTTTTTCTAAGAAAAGCACCTGTTTAATGGCTGATAAGAATTGTGATCAGTGAAATGACATGCAGGTCATGACAATCTGGTTCCAACTGCCTGTTAAGCGCACCTGTGGCATCTGTTGTCCAAAGCTGTCTGTTCAGTATTAGTTACATATAGGTGGTCATTCCGAGTTGATCGCTAGCTGCCGTTGTTCGCAGCGCAGCGATCAGGCTAAAAATCGGCATTTCTGCGCATGCGTATGGGACGCAATGCGCACGCGCGATGTACTTTCTTTTTTTTTTTGAAATAACGTTTTATTGATTTTGTAAGCATAAATATAGACAAGTACATCGTTGTAACAAATAGAAGGTATGTCAGATAACAATAGGGCCTTATAATCAGATAAGGGAGGCGATCAAAAGACATTTCAGTCAGTAGTTATCACATATGCCTCCGTATAGACAAGTTACCTAAATTGTTACAACTATCCATTAGAGTAAGAGAATAAAAGAAAGGGGGGAGAAAGAGAAGCAGGGTGCGTGTAGAAAAGATTACAACGTAGAGAAGAGAAAACAGCGGGAGGAGGGGGTTGTAGGTTACGGGGAGAAGGGGGAGAAAGAGGGGGAGGTCGGCCAGTCTGAGCCATATATAAAGTAAATTTGTGGTGTAAGTAAAATCTAGATTGAATGATAGATATTTAGGATCAAACGTTAAATACTAGACATTAAACAATAAATATTAAATGGTTGTCAATGGCGGTTCAGCATTAAAGTGTAAAGTCCAAGGTGTCCATGTCTCTGTAAAGGATACTGAGGAGTCTCGGAGGAAAGCAGTAATTCGCTCTAGCTTATACGTGTACCAAATTGCGTTAATAGTAGCGGTCAGAGTAGGAGGGGTCGCGGATTTCCAATTAGAGGCTATTTGGCACTTAGCCGTGTTCAGTATATGTTTAGTTAGGGCTCGTTGGCAGCGTTAGGAATGGGGCGGGAGAGCAGTGAGTAAAGGGGCGAGTCAGGGACGGTTAAGTGCGTAACCTCCAGAATCAATCTGTGAACTTGTCTCCAATATTGGCGGATCAACGGACAAGACCACCAAACATGCAGCAGGGTCCCCCGGCATCCACATAATCTCCAGCACTCATCCGAGCACGTGGGATAAATAGAATGTAGTCTAGTAGGGACCAGATACCAGTGGTAATATAATTTATATGAGTTTTCAGCTATACGGACTGAGATGGAGCTTTTGGTGATTTCCTGTCTAATCTCCTCCCATTCCTCCACGGTTAAGGTCTCTCCCAACTCTCTTTCCCAGGCCAGTTCGTGACTCTCCTTGGGTGGGACATTGTGTGTCAGTAACACTTGATAAATGCGCGAAAGGAGTCCTTTCGTTGGGTGTGAGCCGCGACAGCATATTTCCAAAGGGGTGGCTATGATAGGATGGATGGGTTTAGGGATTGTTCCGTAGAAGTGTCTGATTTGTAGAAACTGATAGAATACCGAGTGGGGGAACGAGAAGCGGGATTGTAAATTTGCAAAAGATGGGAATGAGGAAAGAGGAGCAACGTCCTGTAGAAAAAGAATGTTATGCGCGGTCCAATGGTAAAATGCAAGGTGGTTATTGCCTGGCGGGAATTGCGTATTATTCCATAGGGGAGTTAGGTAGGGGCGGTGGGAACGGAGTTGATAGAAGAGAGTACAAAAATCCCATATTGACAAGGAAAAGCGTATTGTCGGTAGGAAGAGATCAGAGGTGGGGCGGGAGCGGGGTGGGCTCCATAGGAGAGTTGAGGGTGAGAACATATGGAGAGAATGCGCCTCGAGTGAGGTCCACGTTCTCTGCGCTGGAGGTGAGTGCCAGAGAACACAAGAGGCCAGATGTGTGGCTCGGTAGTATCGGATGAGATCTGGTACTCCAAGACCGCCCTCCGAGCGGTGTTGTTGGAGCAGTCGAATCTTAACTCTGGGTTTTTTCCCGGCCCAGATGAAGCTAGATATATCTCGTTGGAGATTCTTCAATATTTTAACTGGGATGTGAATAGGTAGGGTTTGCCATAGGTACAATATTCGTGGTAGTAGGTTCATTTTGACTGCCGCGATGCGGCCAAACCAGGAGATAAATAATTTGTTCCAGGCAGTGAGATCGGCTTTGAGTGAGGATATTAACCGTGGGAAGTTAGCAGCATATAACGATGAATAGGATTTGGTCAGATAAATGCCTAAATATTTGAGTTTAGAATTTTGCCATTTGAAAGGATAGAAGGTGCGTAAAAGACTAAGCTCCCGTGGAGTGATATGTAGATCTAAAACCTCTGTTTTGTCAGAATTTAGTTTATAGTTTGAGATGGAGCTGTAGGTGTGGATCTCCTCAAAAAGGTGTTGTAGGGAAGTGTATGGGTCGGTCAGGGTCAGGATGACATCGTCTGCATATAATGCAATTTTGTATTCATGGTTGTCCACTGAAATACCTGAGATATTGGGGTTCAGCCGGATTTTCGCCGCCAGCGGTTCCATTACTAGGGCAAAAAGTAGGGGGGAGAGTGGACATCCCTGACGGGTGCCATTTCTAATAGATAGTGGCGGGGAGGAGAGACCATTAACTAGGATAGACGCTGTTGGGTTAGAGTAAAGCGAGGTGATGGCATTATAAAATGGGCCTTGAATTCCCACAGCCTGTAGTGCTTGCTGCATGAAAGGCCAGGCTACCCTATCAAAAGCCTTCTCCGCATCTAGAGCCACCACCAGAGTTGGGGTGGAGTCCCGATGGGAGAGGTGAATAAGATCTATAATGCGCCGAGTATTATCGGCAGCTTGCCGATTGGGAATAAAGCCCACTTGGTCTGGGTGGATTAATATGGGGAGGTAAGGGGCGAGTCGATTTGCCAGGATTTTAGCGAATAGTTTTAGATCTGTGTTTAATAATGAGATGGGCCTATAATTTTTCATTTCCAGGGGATCCCGATCAGGCTTGGCAATAACTATAATATTAGCTCTGGTGGTAGCTGCATCTAGAGAACTCCCTTCCATCAGTGAATTGAATAATGAATGTAGCATAGGAAGAAGGGCATGGGAAAAAATTTTGTAATATATGGCAGTATATCCATCCGGACCTGGTGCGGAAGAACGGCGAAGCTGGCCAATTGTGATAAGAATTTCCTCGTGAGTAATGGGATCGTTAAGGGTCTTCAGGTCCGCTGTGGATAATTTTGGTAAATGACAAGAGGAGAGATATTGTTGAATAGTTGATATGTGGTGTGGGTCAGCAGTGGCCTCGGTGGGAAGGTTATAGAGGGAAGCGTAATAATCCTGGAAGAGAGAAGCCATCACCTTAGGGTCGCATGTTGTGGATCCGTCAGGGCATCTCAGAGCCAGTATTCGATTGAATGTGCGTTTCTCGCGCAGTCGACGGGCTAATAAAGTATCTGCCTTATTCGATTTTTCGTAGAACTTTTGACGGATCCACAAGAGTGACTGGATTGTTTTCTTTGTGAGAATTTGGGACATTTGCCCTTTCAGGGCAAGTATCTTAAGATATAGTTTGCGTTTGGGGAACCGCTGATGGCGAAGAGTCAAAGAGGCTAATTCAGTCTCTAAGTCTGCGATCCGTTTAGACTCAATTTTCCTCTGGGTAGACGAGAGGCTTATGAGGAGACCTCGCAGTGTAACCTTAAGTGCCTCCCATAGTATTGCTGACGATATGTCGGGGGAGACGTTGTCGGCTAAGAAGTGGTGAATTGCAGCTTCTACTTGGGACACATTAGCAGTTTTAAGGAGTAGGGACTCATTAAGGCGCCATTTGCGGGGAGTCGAAGGTTTATGAGAGCAAGTAAAATCAAGTGATATCGCATAGTGGTCAGACCAGGTGATTGGAACCACCTGGGCGCCCAGAAGGATTTGGGTGGAGTCCCGTCGTGTTGTGGGGAATAGTGCGTATAGCCCTTAGCGGACGGGTAAAGCGTTTTCCACGCATCATATAAATTGTGTGCGGTGACGCAGGACTGGAGGAGTCTAGACAGTTTCACGTGGGGAGAGGGTCCTCCGCCTGGGCGGGATCTGTCAACATGGGGATCCATTGTAGCATTACAATCAGCGGCCACAATAACCCAGGAATTTGAAAATTTAGAAAGGTGGTCGGAGAATGTTTTAAAAAAGGAACCCTGCTGCATGTTTGGAGCGTAAACCGACTCTAGAGTAATGGGGGTTTGATTAATGGAGCCGGAGAGGATTACAAATCTGCCATGGTCATCGAGAACTGTGTCCTGGACAGCCAGGGGTAGGTCACGATGGATTAGGATGGCTGTGCCTCTGCGTTTGGCTGACATTGTGGAATAAAAGGCATGAGGGTAGCGTTTGGAGCTTAACGAAGGGTGAGGGGCCCTAAAGTGGGTCTCCTGTAAAAATATGATATCCGCTTTTTGTCTGGCAAAAAACTGAAATGCCATGGAGCGCTTGGTCGGGGAATTAAGGCCATTGACATTAATGGATAAGACTTTTAAAGTCATGGGGGTTGAAAGATAGCACGGCTCAATAGGGAAAGTGGCCTCAGACTTGACCGACCATGGGGCATTGAGAAGGGACAGAAGAAATAATAGAAACAGGTAGGGAAGATCGTGAATACGAACTTAAGGGATAGACCCTTTCCTAAAGACGGGTTGGGTCTAGAAATGAAGGGGCGGACACCAAGCGGGTCGCCTCTTCGGGGTGTGGGGTTGCGCCAATAGTGGCACATCACAATGAGAGTAAGGAGCATACAGGAGAGTAAAAGGAAAAAAAGAGAGGTACATTCTGCGAGCCAGGTTAAGGGGAGTGGGAAAATCAGATAAGGGAGTAAGAAGTAGTAAGAAGAAAGGGGAAGACATTGCTATCAGTAGTTATGGTAACAGTAGCAGTAGCTTTATATGTAGTTCAAAACAAGACATCTTAAATATAACATAAATATAACTTGCAACATTGCTCTGATGAATCAATGGTGGTAGACATCAGCAAAAATAGTCACAATCGTCACACCCAGAGCCGGCACCCGAGCGGCCCCCTCATGATCAAGGGATAGTTTAGCCTTACCAATTCAAGGCATAAGATCAACTCAGGAAAGAGGGACCACCCAGAACCGACACGCCGGGAGCGACGGTCGCGTACAATCCATCTAGCCACCGTACCTCTATGTGGTAAACAATATTAATGAGGAAAAGAGAATCTAGCATAACATAGTGTAAGTATTAAGAGAACATTTAGATATGCAATGGTCATCTCTTCTATAGTGAGGGTCAAGGTGGGTGGATATACATTGAAATCTAAAGAAACCAGTGGCAATATGTTAAGAATCTAGAATCTGGAGTGGTTAAGCTGGTTGTAGAAGGCTGTATCGCTCTCCAACGTGGGGCGGCAAAACAGCCGTTCCATCCCAACACAGGCAGCTATCATTAAGATGGGGTCTTCATGTAACGACATGTAGGAATCAGGCTAAAATATCCTAATTTGCTAAATTCGCAAAACCTGAAAAATAAAACATGCAAAACAATATATCACTAAGCCGCTATGCTGGTAAAATGAGGAGGGACCAATATGCAATGTCCATTATATCTACTGATCCGAAGGGGTAGTTCCATTCGCTCATTTAGTAGACCATTCGGGGGTAGGAGCCCCTGGCCTTTTAGGGGAGGTGATAAGAGGTTGATTCCGAATTTCATCCGGAAGAGACTCTGATATACCCAGGGACCTGAGGAGGTCGTAGCCCTGGGTGGGCGTTTTTATCGAATGATGAGAGCCATCCTTTGTGACATGTAATTGGAACGGGAAGCCCCACTTATACTTGATAGAGTTATCATGAAGGACTTTGGTGATAACGGTAAGGTCTTTGCGTTTTCGGAGTGTGGACGGGGCCAGATCCTGGAAAATCTGTAGCTGGGTCCCGGAGTAGAGGACCGTGATGTTCTCTGGCCGCCATCATGAATTTCTCTTTTGTTTTATAATAGTGGAACCGTAGGATGACATCTCTCGGGGGTTGAGTGGGTGGTGGACGTGGGCGCAGTGCTCTATGTGCTCTGTCGAGAAGGAGGAAATCTTTAGAGACCTCAGGAATCATGGACTGTAGTAGGCCCTCCAGGAAGGCTGGGAGGCCCTCCATAGAAACGCCCTCCGGGATATTGCGAATCCGGACATTATTCCGTCGATTCCGGTTGTCCATATCCTCCAAGTGATCCTCCTGTTGGGCCATATCCGCGCGAATCTCCGATAATTCCTGTTTGACCACTACCTGGTATTGACAGACCTCGTCTACTTTTCGTTCCAGGGAATCTGTGCGGGTGCCAAGGTCAGCGAGTTCAGTTCTGAATTCAGCTAAGACTCATTTCCGTTTGAATGGTCTTAGTGACGATTGCAACCACGTCTTGAGTCGTGAGACCTGTCGTCGGAGAAGGAGCATCGTCGACATCCGACATAGGATCTACGGTGGGGGAGCCGCGCGGTATAGCGCCTGCTTTTTCCCATGCCCGGAGAATACTAGGTTTAGCTTGAGCAGGGGTTTTACGGTTTCTCTGTGACATAGTGGAGTGAGAAAGTAAACGGGTATCTATTGATATTATCGGTTCAGCAAAGCTGATGTCACAGTTGCGAGATGGATTGATGTCGATTCCCAGCGGCTTTATAAGTATTATTGATAGTGGGCCCCTTATCGTAATCTGGTCGCAGAATGAATTAGCATAAGACAGGTATCACATGATCCTCACAACGTAGTTGGCAGGATAAGTAGCAATGAGGTGTGAGACAAAACCTGCGTTATATAGTAAGATAGGTAGGTTGGTAGGTAGCCCCCACTTGTGTCTATCACGGCAGCTAGGCAATGGGGAAGGGGGGGTAACACGTTAGCGCAGCCACGGACCAGCCAGTGATCGGCCGCAGTGTAGTAGGGCTGGATACAAAGCTGTGCGGTTTAACGGTTTATTTATATAGTGTAATAAAGCTCTGTTCCAGTCGTCTGGGCCTTGGGGGGGAGGGGGGGGGGATGGGGCGCTGAGTCGCTGCTCTGTGTGGCTAAGGTGAGCTCCGTAGCTCAGATAGTTGTGGCCACCTGTGTTGCCTAGCAGTGGGCAGTGAGGGCCGCAGTGGGGTCCTTGTTCAAGGGGCCTCCTCCGTTATCACAAGGCTGGAGGCGGGAGGTAGTTGGCGGCCGGCGCCGTGATCGAAGATCAGCGGCGATGGTGCGCCCAGCAGCGGCGGGACCCGGTCCTCACAGCGGTAGGAGGAGTAGCGGACGAGGGGAGGGGGGAAGCAGCTTACCCGGCCGGAGTCCCGTCTCTTCCCGAGCTCCGCGGCCGGAGGCAAGATGGCCGCCGCCCCATCCCCGTCTCGGCAGGTCGCGTCACCCGCCCCGTATCCCGTGGCTCAGGGACTCGGTAAGGCAGGTGGAAGGCTATGGGAGCAGTCAGGTTAGTCGTCCGGTGCCTTTCAGGGGTCCAAGGGGGCCTCGCGGAGTCGGATGTATGGTTCTGGATGTCCCATCCGGCCACAGCTCAAAATCCAGGTCCCGGCTCCACACCGAGGGGAAGGCCGCAACCCGCAGGAGGGCTAAAAAGCGCTCCCCGATTCCGCAGGTCCCCCTCAGTGGCTGCAATAGGGTGTAAGAGGGTGTCAGAGGCTCTCCTGGGCTCTCAGGAAGGGGATAGGAATCCGTAGGGATTTATATTATAAAGTGCCCTCTGGAGCAGCACAGAGTTGCTTCCTCTCACTCTGAAAGCCAGGCCACGCCACGCGCGATGTACTTTCACAACAAACGATGCAGTTTCACACAAGGTTTAGAGACGCTTTTCAATCGCACTGCTGGCCGCAGTGTGATTGACAGGAAGTGGGTGTTTCTGGGAGGTAACTGACCGTTTTCGGGGAGTGTGTGTAAAAATGCAAGCATGACAGATACAAACGCAGGCGTGCCTGGGGAAACGTGGGCTTGGCTGGCCGAATGCAGGGTGTGTATGTGATGTCAAAACAGGAACTAAGTAGTCTGAAGTGATCGCAAGCTAGGAGTAGGTCTGGAGCTACTCAGAAACTGCTTGAAAATATTTTGGTGCCGCGCTGCAATCCTTTTCGTTCGCACTTCTGCTAAGCTAAGATACACTCCCAGAGGGCGGCAACTTAGCGTTTGCACGGCTGCTAAAAGCAGCTAGCGAGCGAACAACTCGGAATGAGGGCCATAGTTCCATAGTTTAATAGAGTGGTCCATGAGTCATGATAATGAGGGCAGTGGGCTGTCTGGAGGTCCGGATATAGTGATGGCCAATATCTGTGCCCTTCCTGAGATGGACCCTTATGACAAGAATAAGAGGTGAGTATCATCACAGTTCAGAGCATACTTGCCTACCTGACCCTCTCCATGAGGGAGACAATGGCCCTCATTCCGAGTTGTTCGCTCGCTAGCTGCTTTTAGCAGCATTGCACAGGCTAAGCCGCCGCCCTCTGGGAGTGTATCTTAGCTTAGCAGAATTGCGAATAGAAATTTCTTAGCATGTTCTGAGTAGCTCGAGACTTACTCAGCCATTGCGATCAGTTTAGTCAGTTTCGTTCCTGGTTTGACGTCACAAACACACTCAGCGTTCGCCCAGACACTCCCCCATTTCTTCAGACACTCCCGCGTTTTACCCAGAAACGCCGGCGTTTTTTCGCACACTCCCAGAAACCGGCCAGTTTCCGCCCAGAAACACCCACTTCCTGTCAATCACATTACGATCACCAGAACGATGAAAAATCCTCGTTATGCCGTGAGTAAAATACCTAACTTTTGTGTAAAATAACTAAGCGCATGCGCTCTGCGAACCTTGCGCATGCGCAGTAAGCGACTAATCGCAATATAGCGAAAATCGGCAACGAGCGAACAACTCGGAATGACCCCCAATGCTCTGTTCCTGGACTTTCCTGGTAATGTATGATTGCCATCACCTGTGGTGAGCTAGTTAATGGATAAGAAAGGTGTTTCACCACAGGTGATGGCAATCATACATTACCAGGAAAGTCCAGGAACAGAGCATTTTCTCCCCCAAGAAGAGGGTCAGGTAGGCAAATATGGTTCAGAGGGAATAACTCACACTGAGATTGTTGAACAATATGGAATTTAATAGCACCCTAAAGAGATGCCAAGCATTAGAAATATGGAACTCACACTAACTTCACCAATAGCACCCCCAGCATAGAAGGTCAGTTATAATAAATGTTCTGAATGCTATCGAGTAGGTTTTGACATGTGCAGATGACTGTGGGGGTAATTCAGACCTGATCGTAGCGCAAATTGGTTAGCTGTTGGGCAAAACCATGTGCACTGCAGGGGGGGGGGCAGATATAACATGTGCAGAGAGAGTTAGATTTGGGTGGGTTATTTTGTTTCTGTGCAGAGTAAATACTGCCTGCTTTATTTTTACACTACAATTTAGATTTCAGTTTGAACACACCACACCAAATCTAACTCTCTGCACATATTATATCTGCCCCCCCTGCAGTGCACATGGTTTTGCCCAACTGCTAACAAATTTGCTGCTACGATCAGGTCTGAATTACCCCCTAGGAGTTATTGTATGCCAACAGAAGTTTGTTTGATATGACCTAGCAACAGGCAGAGGTGATGCAGGGTTCAACTATCAACTGTATCTTGCATAGATAAATGTATTGGCACTGAAAAGAACCATGCACCCCAACAGTGAAGAGGAGGGAGTGCTAGGAGTAGAACCTCCATAGTTCAGGAAATGGGGAGCACGGAAGGAAAGTTGTAACTTTTCCAGTATTTGCACTATAAAGGTGGAAATTAGCCTAGGCATTTAATTATGTATGTAAAAGCCTGTGCTACAGTAACAGTAACATGCTGAGGGTTTAGTATTTTTATGTGGTTAAAACCAAATAACTCCAGTCACTTACTGTATTTATTATATTGAAAATGTACATCAAGGGCCGTTAAATCTAAAATTCATGATACGTTATATAAAAGAAAGATACTAACATCATTTGAAAATATACAGTACGGATGGTGTAATGGTTAGCATTACTGCCTCACAGCACTGAGGTCATGGGTTTGATTCCCACCATGGCCCTGTGTGGAGTTTGTATATTCTTCCCATACTTGTGTGGGATTCCTCCGGGTAATCCAGCTTCCTCCCACAATCTAAACATATACTGGTAGGTTAATTGGCTCCCAACACAAAAAAAATTAACACTTGTGTGTGCACGTGTACATGTGGTAGAGAATATAGACTGTAGGCTCCACTGGGGCAGGGACTGATATAATCTCTTTAAAGCGCTGCAGAATATGTGTGTGCTTTATAAAAAGTTGGTAATAAATAATAATAATAATAATAATAATAATAAAGTTCCTACCCTTGACAGGACTTGATATTAGCCATCACATATGCTGTACTCTCGAATGTTTGATGTCAGCCATTTTGTGTACAGAAAAGCGTACTGAGAACTGGTCCTGGACCATGTTCTACATGAGGTTGTTTGTTCCTCCTGCCCCTGCCCGTCACCTATCCTTGTAAAATGCAGAAACCTCAACTCTCTCCTTATTCTCGGACTGACAATTATCAGTACTGTAGCTCACCTGAGCCTCAGGTCCTGAGGTGGAGTCTGACAATGGAATCCTTACACTATCACCAAATTCCACTGGCAGTCACCTCTGCCCCTTACAGCATACCTCCCAACATGACGCTCTCCAGGAGGGACAGAATGCTCTGCTCCTGGACTTCCCTCTTAATGTATGATTGCCATTACCTGTGCTGAAACATCTTTCTTATCCATTAACCTGTTCAAAACAGGTGTCGGCAATCATACATTAAGAGAAAAGTCCAGGAGAAGAGCATATTGTCCCTCCTGGAGAGGGTCATGTTGGGAGGTATGCTCACAGTGACATGATTGGGAGGGGATAGGTAAGTGTATAACCTAAATCACTTCTCTGGTGTATGAGCACCAGTTACAGAAGTTTATCGCTGATACTTGGAGGCAACGTTTCCAACAAACCCACTTTCCTTTATCACTGGCACATGTAAGTGGCCATGGACTGCCTCTAATTTCACAGGAAGCTTGTGTACAGACTACAAAGACCATGTGCTTTAGGCCAGAGGGCCCCATTATTCTGTAGGGGCCCTGACTCCACCTGGCACCCAGAAGAAAACTCTTCCATTGCTTCTAGTACTTACGCCACCGATGAGCACATCAATGAGAGCAATGATAGAATAAGGGGCTGATGTACTAAGCTTGGAGAGAGATAAAGTGGTGAGAGACAAAGTACCAGCCAATCAGCTCCTAAAAGTCATTTTTCAAACACAGCTTGTAACATGGCAGTTAGGAGCTGATTGGCTGGTACTTTATCTCACACCACTTTATCTCTCTCCTAGGCTTAGTACATCTCCCCCTAAGTTTGATATCCCTAACACAGTGGTTCTCAAACTCAGTCCTCAGGACCCCACACAGTTCATGTTTTCCAGATCACCTAGCAGGTGCACAGGTGTCATTACTCACTCACACTTTTTAAAAGATCCACAGGTGGAGCTAATTATTTCACTTTTGATTCTGTGAGGAGACCTGGAAAACATGAACTGTTTGGGGTCCTGAGGACAGAGTTTGAGAACCTTCGCCCTAACATCACCTATACTCTTCTCAAACGCTGGCTTAGTAATGAATACTCACTGTTCACTTCTGCTTATGAACTTCCTCCTTTTGTGGAGGAAGCCTTCTAAAGAGTGGAGTAGTTGCCCATAGCAACTAATCAATTTCTACCTATAACTTTATAGCATGTACTTGATAAATGCTAGCTTCAAGCTGATTGGTTGCTATGGGCAACTTCTGCACTTGTCCACTCTATAGAAGGCTTCTTTCTGAGAAGTGAAGGAAACTATCCATTACCACCAGCTAGACTCTGGGGATCCGGATTGAAAGTCGACAGTAACTAGGTCGACAATGTCTAGGTCGACCACTATTGGTCGACAGTAACTAGGTCGACAGGGTCAAAAGGTCGACAGGGTCAAAAGGTCGACATGTTCTAGGTCGACAGGTCAAAAGGTCGACATGAGTTTTTTACAATTTTTTTCTTTTTTTGAACCTTTTCATACTTAATGATCCACGTGGACTACGATTGGAACGGTAATCTGTGCCGAGCGAAGCGGTAGCGGAGCGAAGGCACCATGCCCGAAGCATGGCGAGCGAAGCGAGCCAGGCGAGGGGACGCGGTGCACTAATTGGGGTCCCCGGTCACTCTACGAAGAAAATGACACCAAAATAACATTAAAAACTCATGTCGACCTTTTGACCTGTCGACCTAGAACATGTCGACCTTTTGACCCTGTCGACCTTTTGACCCTGTCGACCTAGTTACTGTCGACCAATATTGGTCGACCTAGACATTGTCGACCTAGTTACTGTCGACTTTCAATACCACACCCAGACTCTGTGGCAGGAATGCTCCATGTCTGACTGCAATGTGCGTCATTGGAATTCCTGTAAGAAAATATCTCCACTCACAAACCTAATTTTATTCCAAAAATCTTTATTTTTTTTTAAGCTCCTGAAACCCTTAAATGTGTATTTAGGAATCTTTATTAGTAGTTATTTTAAAAAATATCATAGGCTTTTGTAAATTACAGTACTGCCCATGATCTGCTGGTCAGCAACTAACATAATTATACCGTGGCCACAAACACAGGCTGACGGAAATTCCTATTGTGAAATGGCATACTGAGTAACCAAGATTGAATTTAATAGCATGTAATGTGCACTCACCAATTGTACTAGGCCTGGGCCAGATACCACTATACCACAGAGCTGACTTGTTGGAGCAAGCTGGCTCAGGAGTGCAGCTCGTACCGAGAAATCATGAGTACTGATCTATAAGTGTAGATCTATTCAAGAGGATTACAAAAAGAAACGTCCATTTACAGTGCTACCGAATACTGTACAGTACTGTGGGGGTCATTCAGATCCCGCCGCTGTAGCGGCGCGCAGAGCAGTTTGCCGGTGAAGGAAAACTGCACATGTGCAGTGCCCGCACAGCAGCTGCACGGGGACACACATTGCGGTCACATCACCGAGGATGCATTCGCAATTTAATTGCAATCTAATTGCGGATGCATCGGGGGGAGGGGGTACCGCCTCACACATGCTGGGTGGCCTTGTCCTGTTCTGGGCATCCCATAGCATGTGCAGAGATGAACGCCACCTGTGTTCATCTCTGAATAACCCCCTGTATATTTTGTTCTTTACAGGTTAATATTAGTATACAGTAGGATATTATTCCCACAATATAACTGGTAATTTATGTTAGATGCTTGGCTGACAGGGAATCATGGGTCTTGTCTACAGTTATAATATACTCTCCTCTATTTAAATAAAAACTTTATTTTATATATCTCCTATATAATAGCCCTATTCTGTGACCTTGTGATTCATTTGCTAACGCTGGGCGGAGTCACAACAGTGGGCGGAGTTATTCAAATGAGTCACAGAGATCTGGCCAAATCTACAGGAGACTAGGAGCAGAAGCAGATAGCATGGACATTGGGCATGTCACAGACAGGGCTGCATACCTCCCAGCTTTCTGCAGGAGCTTTCTCCAGGCAGAAGGAGGGAAACACTCGGCGAAAAGGGGGCGTGGCTTCACGAGAGGGTCCCCGTTTTCGTCAGTGAGGGGGCATGCCCAGCGCTCTGTGAGCTGCTGGCATGCCCCCAGGAGCTGATTATGAGTCCGGGGGGCCCAGGGCACTTGAGACAGGGGTGCCCTATCTCATTGCTGTGCCTGCTGGGGGTTGGGGGCGTGGCCTAATCGCGGACCGCGCGGCCACGCCCCCTTATGCAAATTCCGATTTTTGTTTTTATTTTTTTTATGGGATTTTGGCCCCTCAGCTAGGGCTAAATCCAGAGGACGTGGTCGCTCCCCCTACACACCCGCACAGGGAGAAGAAAGCAGGGAGACTGCTGCCTCCCTGCAACACCACAGACCTGCCAATATGCAGCAACGTGTGCTGACTGTAGCACAATGCTGCCACTGTTGCTGGCAGGACGGGGGGGGGAGCTTCTGAGCTGGGACAGAGCTACTCCAGCCGGGGGGGGCCTCTAAAACTGTGGGGCCAACGGTACGTATCCCCCGCCCCCCCCCCCCCTTAATCCGGCTCTGCTGCTGGAACCCCCCCATTAATCCGTACCCCCTGATGCTCCCTCTCCCTCTGTCTCCACTATTCACCGCTGCTCTGCTAAGCAGAACAGCGAGTACAGGAGCTTTCCAACTGCCCCCCCCCCCCCCACCGCAGGACACTGCGACCCGCGGGTGGGACAGCGGGACAGACCCCAAAAAATGGGACTGTCCCGCGAAAATCGGGACATTTGGGAGGTATGGGGGTGTGTGGGGGGTATGTCATACAGACAGACGGGCACCGGCTCACTGTGTGCTTGACCCCCCACATCGGCATACTCAGCAGGGTCTCTCTGGTGCGGAGGAGCGTCACTTTCTGACACACTCCACGCTTCTTAGCTGCAGTTTAGTGAGGCACCTGCCGCTGTGCAGGTTCCATACTGCCTCTGTTATCTCCAGCCCCGGCAACCCCACCGCTAGCTGCAGCGCTGCCACCCGCAGTGGAGTGCGCCCAGCTCATTCACACACTTTAGCTGGCGGGTAGCGCTGCAGAAATCCGAGCTGCTTGCAGGCTCTGACCCACTCCTCCCTCCAGCCGCAGCGTTTCCTGGGAGCTAACCAGTCACTCCCAGTCTCCCCTTACCACAGTGCCCGGAAGCCGTGAGGTCCGCGCCACGTGCATGCTATGACCCCCTCCTCCCTCCAGCCGCAGCATCTCCTGGGGGCTAACCAGTCATTTCCAGTCTCACCTTACCACAGTGCCCGGCAGCTGCGCGAGGTCTGCGGTGTGTGACTGAGGAGGGGGGGGAGGGATGCGGACTGGCAGAGAAAGCAGGACTCCAGCCTGAGAGAGTCAGCCATGCCAAGTCTCCAGCAGCAGCAGATCCCAACAGGTTGGAATGGAACAGCAGCAGCCAGCAGCAGTGACTCCGGTAAGACACATCTGTCTGTCACCACTGTTTTGTCCCTAATACCAATCTCTCCCGTGCCCTGTGTTCTGTCATGTCCCTGGCCTTGCCCTGCCACCCTTATTCTGGCCCTGTCACCCTTATCCTGGCCCTGTCACCCTTATGCTGGCCCTGTTACCCCTATCCTGGCCCTGTCACCCCTGTGCTTGCCCTGTGAACCCTATACTGGCCCCGTCACCCCTGTCCTGGTCCTGCCGCCCCTACCCTGGCCCTGTCACCCCTATCCTGTCCCTATCATTTCTGTCCTGGCCCCGTCACCCCTGTCCTGGCCCCGTCACCCCTGTCCTGGCCCCGTCACCCCTGTCCTGGCCCCGTCACCCCTGTCCTGGCACCGTCACCCCTGTCCTGGCCCCGTCAACCCTGTACTGACCCTGTCACCCCTGTCCTGGCCCTGTTACTGCATACCCTCCAACTACCTTTTATGGCATGTACAGTACCCGCAGCGCCTCCAGACCTCTCCCCAATGCACCACACCTCCGCACCTTCCCCTCCACCACATGCGGCACACCACCCGTGGCTCCCACTCCTCCACCCCTTCACCACCCACAGCACCTCCAGGCCCCTTCCACCATTCACCCCCCTTATACATCTCCCCCCACACCTGCCCCCCTCCACCCGCAGCATCTGCAGACACCCTCCTCCATCAGCGGTCCCCCCCTCACCCACCCCTCCCCCACCAATGGCACCCCTGCACCTGCCCCTCCACCACCTGCAGCACCTCCGGACCTCCTTTCCCATCCGCCGCAACACCCGTACCTGCCCCTACCCTACCCATGGTGCCTGCGGTCCCCTACCCAACCCCCGGCACACCCGCCCCTTCCCATCCCACAGCACCTCCGGAACCCTTCACCCATCCACAACATCCCCACACCTGCCCCTCTCCCACCCGTGGCACCCCTGCCCCTCCCCCACCTCCGGTGCCTCCGGACCCCTCCCCCATCTGCATCCCCCACTCCTCTGCCCCTCCCCCACGCGCAGCACCTCCCGAACCTTCCCCATCCGGGCCCCACCCCCACTTCTGCCTCCCCTCCACCCGCAGCATCTACAGACACCATCCGCAGTCCCCCCCGCACCCGCTACATTCTGTACATCGTGCCCTGCAGGTGCTGTTCACGCCGTCGCAAGGGGCTGCGCCTCCTTCACCATCGCACGCCCTTTCATTGTGCAATATTTAACCACTAACAAAGGAATGCAGGTAATACTCCATATAATACAAATATTAAACCCCAGAAAGGCATGCAAGGGTTAAGGGGGCGTAGCCCCTTGCGACGGTGTGTAGAGCGCCCGTAGGGCGCGATGAAGCACCTAGTATATATATATATATATATATATATATATATAGAAAAAGTAGATAAGATCAGAGCGACCACCGGTGGTAAAAACAGTATAAAACTAGAGATAAATATTTAAAAGAAAAGACGGGATTTATTTATAACGAACGTAATCAGTTAAAAAATATTTTTAGACACACATGGCAACATATAAAAAAATGCGTATTTTCCTAAAAACGTTTTTTTGGGTAAAAAATAAACCATAAAAAATTCAGAAAAAAGGCATATAAAAAGATACAAATGTGTACTTAAAGACAGGTCCTCATAGTCATAATATAAGTACAATGCGAGGCAATAGTGTCTAAAACTAGTTAAAAAAGAGAGGTGATGAATAGAGTAAACAGCTTATCTTGAGGATTTTCAGTAATGACAGGAATCACCCAACGCGTTTCGTCTGGTTTGACTTCATCAAGGGGTAGTGAGCACAGTGGGACATGTCATCTATTTATACCCCTATGGGTCAGGAAGTAATTGGTGACATCACTTCCTGTGACAGGATGTACAGAATAAACAGTAAGTTACTATGTTAAAAAATACAGTATAAATGATGTCTGCAGTGAGAGATGTTAAAATCATGTAAAGTGCCTGAGTTGCGCCAATATATTGAGTCCAGAATCTTTGTATAAACCAAAATAGTTTCATATTTGTTGAAGTCCGCTTTTGACGCAATTCGCGTCATTTCCGCCCCACTTCCGGTGTCCGTGGGTCCTCTCCGCGCATGCGCCGGTTGCTTTGAGAGGAAGTGCGGCGGCCATTTTCTTGGAGTCCGTTTAAAGAGACAGCTGTCTATGCTGGAAGCAGATGCCGGCGGCCATGTTTTCACAGTTTATATGTGTATATTTATGCAGTTTAGATACGCTGACTCCGTCTCCACACAGGAAGACACACATGTAAATAGGAGAAACGAGAGTCAGTGAAGCTGCAGATAATTCTAAAAACATGGGATATTGATGTCTCATTTATAGATAACACTGATTGAATACAGATTGTGTTTGGACTATGCATTATGACACTATTCACTAGAAATTAAAATACTTCAATTCAACTATTAAATGATAACTATTTTGCGGCATCAGATATATTCTGTTGGTCTGCATAGGTTAGTAGCACATAAATTAAAGTTGGATGGAGGGAAGTTATGCGGTGAGATCTGCGTTATGATTAGATTTATAGATATATATGCATAATTTAAAAAGCTATATAAATAAATTTAGTTTAAGTGAATGGATAAAAGTATAAATACATAGAGAGCGTAATTTAGATGGGGTAGGGACGACGGGGGAGGGGAAGATGGGAGGAGACGGAAAAGCAGGAGAAGGGAGATTGCAGAAAGAACACCAACCCATGTTCCAGTTGTTATTACAGTACCCGCTCTTCTTGAGATGTTACCATACCCAATACTGGCCGGGCCAACACTGCTTGGCTTCCAAGATCGGACGAATTTGGGCATATCCAGTGTGGTATGACTGTAATCTGAGGTCAGGGTGGTGAAAGAAGTGGTCCAGAGGTTGGGGAGCCCAACGCTCCGTGTTCCAACCCTGACTAAGCTGGAAAAAGGGGGATACGGATAAAATTGCAAAGGAGGGAATGCAAGCTTACGTTTAAAGAAAGGGGGCTATTTCATAGCCTTCATTCAGTCCATACGGATGAAGGGATTTCAATTCATGTATCCAGAACATTTCTCTCCTTGACAGGAGGTTGGAGAGGTCCCCCCCTCTTTCTCCTAATGCCACCAGTTCCAGGCCTTTGAACGTAAGTTCTTCCGGGTTAGAACCGTGATGTTGTAAGAAGTGTCTGGAAACCGCGTGTGTTTGGACCCGGTTCTTTATATTTCTTATATGTTCCTGTATACGGATTTTCAGTGGTCTTTTAGTCTTTCCGATGTACTTCATCTTGCACGTGCATTCCAGAAGGTAGATAATGGAGCATGTATTACAGTTAATAAAATGCTTGATTTTGTACTCCTTGGTTTCACCTGTGTTTTTGAAGGTTTTTCTATTGGGGTTCACAAATTTGCAAATGTTGCAGTGACCACATTTAAAACATCCCACACATCTCGGTAGTGTGTTTCTTGGGGTGTCATAGTTCCTTATCATGCTTGGTGCTAAGAGGTCCTTTAGATTTTGTGATTTCTTGAAAACCACTTGGGGTTCGGTTGGTAAATAATCTTTGAGAATAGGGTCCATTAGTAATATGTTCCAATGTGATTTGAGTGTTTGTTTGATCAGGTTGTCATGTTTACTGTAGGTGGTAATGAATCTAACCGTGTCTTTAGCAATTTCCTTGGGTTTATATTCCAGGAGTTTATTTCTTTCCAGGGTTTTTGCTTTTGTATTTGCAGCTGTTGTGATATGTTCAGGGTATCCTTTCTCTTTGAATCTCTCTGTGTAGACTATCATTTGGGCATCACGATCATCCGTCCTTGTGCAGTTCCGTGCAATCCTTGTGAACTGGGAAAGGGGAATATTATTCTTCCATCGTTTAAGGTGGTTGCTACGGTAGTGAACGTAGCTGTTTGTATCCACCTTTTTAATGAAATTCTTCGAAATGATTTCCTTCCCTTGATGAGTCAATATTAGATCTAGGAACTCTATTTGTTCCGTACTATTGTTGGAGGTGAATTTCAAGTTCCTGGTATTGTCAGATATATATGTGAGGAAATCATTGAATGAAGTTTCATCTCCGTCCCATATAATTAGGATGTCATCAATATATCTTTTATAAAAAATTAGTTTTGCGTTGAAGGGATGATCCGTGTAGATATACTCATCTTCCCAGTGGCCCATAAAGAGATTGGCGAAACTAGGCGCGAAAATTGTTCCCATCGCTGTCCCGCAGGTCTGGAGATAAAATTGGTCCTGAAATTTAAAATAATTGTGTTTCAAAATAAAATTCATAATATCACAAATAAAAATCCGGTGATCGTCCTTAATAAAAGGGTCCTTCCTCATAAAAAAGTTGCATGCTTGGATCCCTTGGTCATGTTTGATGCACGTATATAGGGACTGTACATCTACAGTAGCCCACCTGTAAGTATCCTTCCATATTTGTGATTCCATTAGGTTCAGAACTGATGTAGTGTCTTTAAGATACGCGGGTAGGTCCATAACATATTTTCTGAGGAAAATATCCACGTATTCCGACAGGTGGGATGTTAGGGAATCAATTCCTGCCACAATTGGCCTCCCTGGTGGGTTGGTCATTGATTTGTGCACTTTTGGGAGGACACAAATCAAACATGACCAAGGGATCCAAGCATGCAACTTTTTTATGAGGAAGGACCCTTTTATTAAGGACGATCACCGGATTTTTATTTGTGATATTATGAATTTTATTTTGAAACACAATTATTTTAAATTTCAGGACCAATTTTATCTCCAGACCTGCGGGACA
Source organism: Pseudophryne corroboree (assembly GCF_028390025.1). Lineage (NCBI taxonomy): Eukaryota > Metazoa > Chordata > Amphibia > Anura > Myobatrachidae > Pseudophryne > Pseudophryne corroboree. The sequence continues at coordinate 570,935,357 of NC_086446.1, read as the reverse complement.
GCGATGGGAACAATTTTCGTGCCTAGTTTCGCCAATCTCTTTATGGGCCACTGGGAAGATGAGTATATCTACACGGATCATCCCTTCAACGCAAAACTAATTTTTTATAAAAGATATATTGATGACATCCTAATTATATGGGACGGAGATGAAACTTCATTCAATGATTTCCTCACATATATATCTGACAATACCAGGAACTTGAAATTCACCTCCAACAATAGTACGGAACAAATAGAGTTCCTAGATCTAATATTGACTCATCAAGGGAAGGAAATCATTTCGAAGAATTTCATTAAAAAGGTGGATACAAACAGTTACGTTCACTACCGTAGCAACCACCTTAAACGATGGAAGAATAATATTCCCCTTTCCCAGTTCACAAGGATTGCACGGAACTGCACAAGGACGGATGATCGTGATGCCCAAATGATAGTCTACACAGAGAGATTCAAAGAGAAAGGATACCCTGAACATATCACAACAGCTGCAAATACAAAAGCAAAAACCCTGGAAAGAAATAAACTCCTGGAATATAAACCCAAGGAAATTGCTAAAGACACGGTCAGATTCATTACCACCTACAGTAAACATGACAACCTGATCAAACAAACACTCAAATCACATTGGAACATATTACTAATGGACCCTATTCTCAAAGATTATTTACCAACCGAACCCCAAGTGGTTTTCAAGAAATCACAAAATCTAAAGGACCTCTTAGCACCAAGCATGATAAGGAACTATGACACCCCAAGAAACACACTACCGAGATGTGTGGGATGTTTTAAATGTGGTCACTGCAACATTTGCAAATTTGTGAACCCCAATAGAAAAACCTTCAAAAACACAGGTGAAACCAAGGAGTACAAAATCAAGCATTTTATTAACTGTAATACATGCTCCGTTATCTACCTTCTGGAATGCACGTGCAAGATGAAGTACATCGGAAAGACTAAAAGACCACTGAAAATCCGTATACAGGAACATATAAGAAATATAAAGAACCGGGTCCAAACACACGCGGTTTCCAGACACTTCTTACAACATCACGGTTCTAACCCGGAAGAACTTACGTTCAAAGGCCTGGAACTGGTGGCATTAGGAGAAAGAGGGGGGGACCTCTCCAACCTCCTGTCAAGGAGAGAAATGTTCTGGATACATGAATTGAAATCCCTTCATCCGTATGGACTGAATGAAGGCTATGAAATAGCCCCCTTTCTTTAAACGTAAGCTTGCATTCCCTCCTTTGCAATTTTATCCGTATCCCCCTTTTTCCAGCTTAGTCAGGGTTGGAACACGGAGCGTTGGGCTCCCCAACCTCTGGACCACTTCTTTCACCACCCTGACCTCAGATTACAGTCATACCACACTGGATATGCCCAAATTCGTCCGATCTTGGAAGCCAAGCAGTGTTGGCCCGGCCAGTATTGGGTATGGTAACATCTCAAGAAGAGCGGGTACTGTAATAACAACTGGAACATGGGTTGGTGTTCTTTCTGCAATCTCCCTTCTCCTGCTTTTCCGTCTCCTCCCATCTTCCCCTCCCCCGTCGTCCCTACCCCATCTAAATTACGCTCTCTATGTATTTATCCTTTTATCCATTCACTTAAACTAAATTTATTTATATAGCTTTTTAAATTATGCATATATATCTATAAATCTAATCATAACGCAGATCTCACCGCATAACTTCCCTCCATCCAACTTTAATTTATGTGCTACTAACCTATGCAGACCAACAGAATATATCTGATGCCGCAAAATAGTTATCATTTAATAGTTGAATTGAAGTATTTTAATTTCTAGTGAATAGTGTCATAATGCATAGTCCAAACACAATCTGTATTCAATCAGTGTTATCTATAAATGAGACATCAATATCCCATGTTTTTAGAATTATCTGCAGCTTCACTGACTCTCGTTTCTCCTATTTACATGTGTGGCTTCCTGTGTGGAGACGGAGTCAGCGTATCTAAACTGCATAAATATACACATATAAACTGTGAAAACATGGCCGCCGGCATCTGCTTCCAGCATAGACAGCTGTCTCTTTAAACGGACTCCAAGAAAATGGCCGCCGCACTTCCTCTCAAAGCAACCGGCGCATGCGCGGAGAGGACCCACGGACACCGGAAGTGGGGCGGAAATGACGCGAATTGCGTCAAAAGCGGACTTCAACAAATATGAAACTATTTTGGTTTATACAAAGATTCTGGACTCAATATATTGGCGCAACTCAGGCACTTTACATGATTTTAACATCTCTCACTGCAGACATCATTTATACTGTATTTTTTAACATAGTAACTTACTGTTTATTCTGTACATCCTGTCACAGGAAGTGATGTCACCAATTACTTCCTGACCCATAGGGGTATAAATAGATGACATGTCCCACTGTGCTCACTACCCCTTGATGAAGTCAAACCAGACGAAACGCGTTGGGTGATTCCTGTCATTACTGAAAATCCTCAAGATAAGCTGTTTACTCTATTCATCACCTCTCTTTTTTAACTAGTTTTAGACACTATTGCCTCGCATTGTACTTATATTATGACTATGAGGACCTGTCTTTAAGTACACATTTGTATCTTTTTATATGCCTTTTTTCTGAATTTTTTATGGTTTATTTTTTACCCAAAAAAACGTTTTTAGGAAAATACGCATTTTTTTATATGTTGCCATGTGTGTCTAAAAATATTTTTTAACTGATTACGTTCGTTATAAATAAATCCCGTCTTTTCTTTTAAATATTTATCTCTAGTTTTATACTGTTTTTACCACCGGTGGTCGCTCTGATCTTATCTACTTTTTCTAAATTTCTTTTATCCTACACACGTACAAGTGTAGGTTCTATTTAAGATTGAGCAGACGCCCCATAAAGAAAGGGGAGTGGTATCATAGAGATCAAACATTTCACAGGGGAATATAATAGACATACTGTGAAAAACTATTTCTACTATTTTTTTTTTGGCGCTGTTAGTTCATCCCATATACACATATATATATATATATATATATATATGATAGTTTACTACATGTAGTAAAAGAAAGGCACTTTCCACCAGACTTTTGAGGTCAAACGTGTTCATTGAAGTTTATTAGCATGCACATAGAGGTGTGTATGTGTATATATAGAGATTTGCGGGGGATACTGAAACTTCTAGTGGCGGCCAGTCCTCTCAAAGTGAGACCGAGACGAACAACAGATCCAACACTGGTAAACCCCCTTTAGGGGTCAGTACTCGCGCTCAGCGAGAAACAAGAGGAGACCTTTTACCCGAAGAGGAGGACAGTGGCAAAGGATCCTCAAAACGCAAGAACAAGGCTGCAAAGAAGAAATAGTCTTTACTCTTTCCAGCAGAACCTTATTGCCTGAGGAGAGAAAATTATTGAACAAAGGACTCTCCTTTGTACCGTCCTGTCAGTTCAATGATTTCCAGTGGAAACTTGATGCGTATCGGTTTAATAGAAAGTTGAGATTGCGTGAACACTTTGGGGTATCTGAACAATCTGATTTGGACATTGTTAACCCATTAAATAAAATCAAAGGGACATCAAATTTTGATCCAGTCAGTATGAATACCTCCTTGGGATGCTTTAATCGATCACTTGACAAACAGGTTAGTGGATCAATTCAGTCTTTTAGGTCGGGTAGTCCCAACATGTCTAAATCTGAGTGGGATACTTTAAAAAATCTCAGTCGTGATAGGAGCATTGTTATACGCCCCGCCGATAAGGGGGGTGGGATTGTCATTCAGGACCTATCAAAATACAAGGAAGAGATTTACCGACAATTAGAAGACCCACAAGTTTATCTTGAATTATCAGCTGATCCGACTTCCAGGTTTGAAATAGAGCTAAGATCGGTACTGGAGGAGGCTACGGCTAATGGTATCATTACAGGGGCAATGATGAAAACTTTGATTCAGCAACACCCAGTGGCACCTGTGTTATATACGTTGCCAAAAATCCACAAACATCCTACTGCCCCTTGGGCCGCCCGATTATAGCTGCCAGGGAATCCATATGTTATAAAATCTCTCAATATTTGGATGTTTTCCTCCAACCTGTTGTTCAATCTCAAAAAACCTATTTGAAGGACACTACCTCATTGATTATACGCCTGCAGAGTTTACCTGTTCTCCCTTCTAATGCGTTTCTCTGTACTTTGGACATAGTGAGTTTATATACTAACATACCTCACTCAGGGGGTCTATCAGCCGTTGCGACACTGTTGTCGTCTAGTCCACTGTACACTGGACCAGAACTGTCATTCTTCATTAAACTATTAGAACTCACCTTGAAAAGAAATTATTGCCTGTTTGATTCACGCTGGTTTGTCCAGCAACAAGGTTGTGCGATGGGGTCCTGTGTGGCCCAAGCATTCGCAAACAGTTATATGTTCGAGGTGGAGCGACAGGCCTTCTTTGACGATACAGAAGTTGCAGAAAAGGTACCGTTCTTTGTTCGTTATATTGACGACCTGTTCCTCATTTGGCTAGGAACAGAGTCTGAGTTTAAAGATCTGATGACAAGGGTTAATTCAATGGATAACACCATTAAATTTACTTACTGTATGAGCACCCAGTATGTAAATTACCTAGATGTTCAAATCTCCCTACAAGAGGGGAATATTCATACCTCATTGTTCAAGAAAAGTACAGACCGTAACACTATTCTGCATGCCAGTAGCCAACATCCGGCCTCCACGAAGAAGGGACATCCATTTTCTCAATTTTTGCGGATACACCGGATCTCGGATGAGCTAAGCAATACCACTAATGAGATAGATACGATGATTCATCAATTCCTGATTAGAGGATACAAGTTGGATGACCTAATGGAGGCCAAGAGGAAGGTTCTGGAGATTCCACGGCCTAAGACCCTAATTTCCACTAAATGCAAGAAGAAAGCAAGCAATGTGGACATTATTCCATTTGTTCAACAGTACAACAATGCCAGTCCTATGATTTCGAGGGTGGTTAAGAACCTGTGGCCAGTCGTGACCTCAGATCCGGATCTGAAGATGCTCAACAAGTCTAGACTGTTGCCAAGTTATACCAGAAATAGAAATTTGAAAGACTGGCTAGTTAAAAACAATGTCTCTGCTGCATCAGTGGGTGGTCCGATTACCTTTCTGTCCAGAAAACCAGGGTGTTACCGTTGTACGGGCTGTACCACCTGTAGTTTTATGGAGTATGGGGACTCGTTCGCCCATCCACATTTGGGGGAACGGATCGCCATACGCCATATCTTGACCTGCAGCAGTACTTATGTCATTTACATTATTCGTTGTCCCTGTGGTCTCCTCTACGTGGGGAAAACCACTAGACCACGGGTTCTCAAACTCGGTCCTCAGGACCCCACACAGTGCATGTTTTGCCGGTCTCCTCACAGAATCACAAGTGAAATAATTAGCTCCACCTGTGGACCTTTTAAAATGTGTCAGTGAGTAATTAATACACCTGTGCACTTGCTGGGTTACCTGCAAAACATGCACTGTGTGGGGTCCTGAGGACCGAGTTTGAGAACCACTGCACTAGACAATTTAAAGAACGCATGGCATTACATAGATCCTCCATCCGCCAGGCATTGGAAGGTGGCAAGAGTGGTACCAATCAGCCTGTTGCAAGGCATTTTAGAGCATTAAATCATGGCCTTGCAACACTGAGATACAAAATCATTGACACCGTCCCCAAAAACCTACGTGGGGGTGATAGGGGTAAGGTCCTCCTGCAGAAAGAGGCACGGTGGATCCACCGTCTCAGTACCATAACTCCTAAAGGTCTCAATGAGCACCTTCCCCTAAATTGTTTTCTCTAAGTGCGAATGTCCTTTGTCCACTCCATTAGTAATATACTTAAGTTGTATACTTATATTTTTATAGTATCTGTCTAGATTCAGCCCAGTTCACCCGTTACCCCTCAGTCTGCCATGTTATTATTGTTGCGACACTGGTCTATATTTTTGATATGGTGTGTCCCTAATCTTGGGGATTACGTTCCCTGAGTCTTCTTAAATCTATAATGTGCAGTGCAGTATGTTATTTTTGTGTAGACGATTTATGAGGAGAGTTATAGGCGCGAGCGCTGATAGTCTGTTCTCATTCATGCTACATGTCACTCTTGTTTTCTGTTGATCTAGGTTGCCTAGCTACCGCCAGATGCGGCCGGGCGCACAGGAAGTGCGCAGCGCCGGAGGGTGTTGTCATAGGATACGGCGCCGACGGCGATGGCAGGGACACATGAGGTGGGGTAAGTGTGTATAAATTGTCTGTCATTTACTTTGTTTGTATCCTGATGACGTTATTAAATTAACGAAACATTGATTCTTGACTACTGACTGCTGTGTCATTTATTACTGGTAATAAGCCCTGCGAGTGCCACCATTTTCCCATTTGTATCCGGTTGTGAGACCAGTTTGGGAGGCACCGAGGCATTGCAAAGCGTGAGGAGAGAGTGCCGTATATATATATATATATATATATATATATATATATACAGGTTGAGTATCCCTTATCCAAAATGCTTGGGACCAGAGGTATTTTGGATATCGGATTTTTCCGAATTTTGGAATAATTGCACACCATAATGAGATATCATGGTGATGGGACCTAAGTCTAAGCACAGAATGTATTTATGTTACATATACACCTTATACACACAGGGCCGGTTCTACCCCTTGTGGCGCCCAGTGCGAGAGTTTCCACTGGCGCCCCCCCCCCCCCCCCCCCCGTGGCAAAACAGTTAGTGTGCGGTTGGGGGCTTCATAGGGGTGGGGCGTGGCCAGTTATGCTCCCAGTAGCTGTGCCCCCCAGTTTATTTGCCCCCTGTCGCTGTACCCCCTCTTTATTTGCCCCCTGTCGCTGTGCCCCCTCTTTATTTGCCCCCTGTTGCTGTGCCCCCTCTTTATTTGCCCCCTGTTGCTGTGCCCCCTCTTTATTTTCCCCGTCGCTGTGCCCCCTCTTTATTTGCCCGCTGTCACTGTGCCCCCTCTTTATTTGCCCCCTTTCGCTGTGCCCCCCGCTTACAAACACACACACAAAATAATAAAAACAATACTTACCACTGCCCCGCTCCTGCTTCTTCTGCTGCTCCATCAGTCGGGCTGCCCGCTCCTCTCTATGGGAGAGACGTCAATGATGACGTCTCTCCCATAGCGCCGCACAGACACTAGAGGTCAATAACGACCTCTAGTGTCTGTGCCTGGAGCCGGCTGCAGCGGACGCCCACACAGCCCACGGCGTCTGCTGCAGCCGTGGAGCGGGGAGCGGAGTGCGGGCAGGCGGCGTTGCCTTCGGGGTGACTGCGGCCGCGTCCCCAGGCCGCAGCGCCCCGGGCAAAGGCACTGCTTGCCCGCACCAAGATCCGCTCCTGTATACACACAGCCTGAAGGTAATTTTAGCCAATATTTTTTATAACTTTGTGCATTAAACAAAGTGTGTGTACATTCACACAATTCATTTATGTTTCATATACACCTTATACACACAGCCTGAAGGTCATTGAATACAATATTATTAATAACTTTGTGTATTAAACAAAGTTTGTGTACATTGAGCCATCAAAAAACAAAGGTTTCACTATTTCACTCTACTCAAAAAAGTCCGTATTTCGGAATATTCCGTATTTCGGAATATTTGGATATGGGATACTCAACCTGTATATATATATATATACATATATTACAAATTCATCAAGTTTTTTTATTTAAATGGAGGAGAGTACATTATAACTGTAGACAGGGCAGACCTGTCAGAAAATGGATACAGGCAGGACTGATGGCAGATTTAAGTCACAAAACAAGATGGATTATGGGCCTAATTCAGACCCTGTCTCTGATGTGCAAAAATCGCCAAAAAGGGGCGCAGTCCAGACAACGGTGATGTGTCCGGACCGTTGCTGGGGCAGGTTGCAGCGGCTGCGTGATGTCACACACAGCCACTGTGACCCTTAACATGGCGGGTAGCCGCCTGCCTTCGCAGCTAGGCTGCATAGGAAGAGGGCAACCCTAAACATGAAAGCATTGTCGCCATGCGTTGCATTCACATGTCTGCGTGAGAGCTGGATCAGGCATGCGGGGTAGACCTGCCCTGTGCTGGGCGTCCCCCCGCATGTCTAAGAATTTGACCATAGATGTGCTTTTTTTCGCACAGCAGCGATCAGGTATGAATTACCCCCTAAGTCAGGATCGTGACAAACACAAATTGCAACATGTACAATAAATGATATTTAAAATAAACAGTAAAATGAGCAACATAAGAGAGAAATCCCTTTAATTCTCTTTTCGTACTGTAGACAGTAAATGTACCTTATCAGCTGGTGCGCCATTCTTCAAGGTAGTGTGAATGTGTTCACAGTATTAAAGCAGCAGGGGTCTGATTGTCTGGAAATGATGTGTTGAAAGTAGATAATTTAAACATATTTAAGGAAATTGTTTGTTACATATATTAACTGAAGCAGGCACAGTTGGTAAACGCTGATTGTAAAATCATACTGCAGCACTTGCTGCTTTTGAAGGTGCATGAAAAGCATGATATTACAGTACAAAGGCATGGCAGACTTTATCTCTATATTGGAGATACTGGATGCTGCAATGGTTAGCTTTGAATTTGTTATTGTTTATAGTAGTTTTTTCCTGTGGAAATTTGCATAGAACTACTTCACCTAATGTTATTCTGTATGCTGAAATGGAAAATAATGCATCTTTCCTGCATTCAAATATTGCTTGAAAGCATTTTTCTAAGCAGGCAGCAGCATCAATTACATAAATTCTATATGCGAAATGTAAATAAATGTAACCTTAATTGTTTGACTCTTTCTGACCATGGCCAGCAAAACCTCGGAGGGCTCACTACAGTAGGTGGTCCCCTCCCAACTGGAAGATGGGACACTTACTGAGAAACTCCGACCCCACTTAGGTTCACCTGCTGGTAGCACCAGAACTGATTATTACTTATACATATTTACACAGTCTACTTTTGACTATACTATAGTAGTATAGTATAGTAGTATAATATAATAATAATAATAATAATAATAATTTTATTTATATAGCGCTCTTTCTCCAAGAGGACTCAAGGTGCTTTATAGGAATCAAACACAGAGCACATAGTACAAAAGATTACAGACATAAAATCATAGTACATAGGGCGGGCCTAATTCAGACCTGATCGCTGCTGTGCATTTTCGCACAACAGGTGATCAGGTCTGAACTGCGCATGCGCCGCAGTTCGCATGTGCGTGCCAGAGAGCCGATGGCCATCTCAGCCCTGTGATCGCCTCTGCCTGATTGACAGGCAAAGGCGGTCACTGGGTGGGAGGGGCCGGGCAGACAGCGTTTGGCTGCCATTTTGGGGGCGCGGTCCGGGCAAAGCAGGCTTTCCCAGACCGTGCGGAGGGCAGGCCGCGGTGGCTGCATGACGTCACACATAGCCGCTGTGACCCAGGAAGCGAGGAGTAGCTCCCTGCCAGCGCACAGGAGCTGCGCTGGCAGGGAGCTACTTTTCAGGTACAAAAGCATTGCCACTGTGCGATTCTTTTGTACCTGTGCAGGGGCAGAGCCAGACATGCGGGGCGGACTAGCCCTGTGCTGGGCATCCCCCCGCATGTCTGTGAAACTGATCGTAGCCGTGCAAGCTACGATCAGGTCTGAATTAGGCTCATAGTACTATAGATGAATACAGTAATAAAGAGGTGAAAACAAAACCTAGAGCGCAGCGGCGTTTCTAGAGAGGAGGGGACCCGTGTGCAGACTCCGTGTGTGGGCCCCCTCCTCTCCTGTAGCCGTCACAACCATTGCTAGCACTCTCAATGTTGAGACTCTGGCACAGTGCCAGAGTCTACAGCGCTTGTGCAGGACTACAAAAAATGGCCGCCGCGCCATTTTTCCAGAGTCCTGCACATACGCTGTAGACTCTTGCACTTGGCCAGAGTCTCTAGCGTTCAGTGCGCTAACAATGGTGGTGACGGCTACGGGAGAGGAGGGGGCCCACACACAGTCGCTGATGGACGCCGGGAAGGTAAGTATAGAAGAAATGGGTGCAGTGCGTGCGGTGTGGGTCCCTCTGGACCCAGAGGCCCGTGTGCACCGCACACACTGCACCCATTATAGATACACGAGTGCTAGAGCGCACAAGAGTAATGCAGGGTTGGTGCAGACATTTTGGGTAATCACTTCCTTGGGTTATATATTCCATCCACAAAAGGTACCAGGTGAGGCAGCCGTGTTGGGCGCACTACGTAGGATTACCCTGGGTGGAATCGGTCATGCCTAGAAGAGATGACCCAAAATGGAGTGAATACATTGACCTAACGCTAGGAGTAGGGTCCCAACATAACCGTAGGGTCCATGTATTTTTCATAACATCCACGAGCATACCAGGTGAGTAAGCAATGTTGGGAGCGCTACGAAAGTTACACTGTCGGAGACAAGCCATACACGGACACAAGGCATACATAGGTTACAGTGGACAGAAGACCAGTCAAAAGAAGTACACTGCACAGAGAAAAGAGCAGTTGCAGTGGGGGTGTGTGTGTGTGTGTGGGGGGGTGTTATGGGAAATAGGTAGCAGTAGCGTCACAGGGTAAGCAGAAGTCCAAAAGATTTTAAACAGAACTAAATGATCGTTTCAAATCAGTATGCTGATACAAAGGGGAGCCAGCAAAATTGAAGTGTGCACACAGAGGGGGAGCGGAAGACAAGACAATCAGGAGTGGGGGACAAGTGGTACCAAACATGCCACCAATCAAATAAAGCAGAAAACAAAACAAAAAGTGAAATAAACCAAAACATTCAAAGCATTATGCAGCCCCATAGAAAGAAGCTGCCAGTCCATTGCAGTTGAACTCCACTAATTCGCCCACTCATTCAGCCCATGTTGCCCACAAGGAGAGGGGAGCCTTCCATGTCCGGGCAAGCCATGAAGTCCCAGGGCAAGGGGGTGGCCGAGCAAGGGACGGAGCAGCAGGATAGCAACTGGATGCTCAGGACCCTTCCTCCAGCCAAGTCCCGACGGTGTCCAGCAGCAGAGACAGATGGAAGCCACAGCAGGGAATCGAAAGGCAAGATGGCAGCCACAGCAGGGATCTCCCTCCTTGGCTCACATCCCACCTGAAGATATCTTCCTGGCCGCCGGGTGTCCTCTCCAGGTGACATATCAGGTCTCCAGCAGGGGCTCACAATTCTGCCGGCTGTGGACCGCTCACAGCGGTGGCACTGAGCCCACGCACGGCGTGGAGCCCTGGCATCGGAGGCAGACAAAAGCTGTGCAGATCCGATCATGTCAGTCAGTCAGTCAGTCAGTCAGTAATAAGGTTGGTACCTATGTACTATACATACAGTCTATGGGGCTAATTCAGAACTGATCGCTGCTGTGCTTGTTCACACAGCAGCGATCAGGTCTGAAGTGCCCCGGCGCATAACAGACAGCCGACGGCTGTCTTAGCCCTGCGATTGCCTCTGACAGGCAAAGGAGGTCGCTGAGCGGGAAGGGGCGGGCTGGTGGCGTTTGGCCGTCGTTTAGGGGGCGCAGTCCAGGCAGCGCAGGCGTGCCCGGACCGTTTGGGAGGCGGGCCATGGTGGCTGCGTGATGTCACACGCAGCCGCTGTGACCCAGTCAGCGACGAGTAGCTCCCTGCCAGCGCGCAAGAGCTGCGCAGGCAGGGAGCTACTCCTACAGTACAAAAGCATTGCCGCTGTGCGATGCTTTTGTACTTGTACGACGGGGTAAGACCTGACATGCGGTGCGGACTAGCCAGGGCTGGGCGTCCCTCCGCATGTCAGGGAAACTGATAGTAGATGTGCTAAATTTAGCACATCTATGATCAGGTCTGAATCACTCCCTATGCTACTAGCAGTTATTCCAATTTGGAGTCTCAGTGGCTGAAAACATATATAATGTCATATGTATTTTTAAAGAGCAGCAGATAATGGTGTAGTAGTAATGAGTACAATTACAATACATTCACCCAGTATATTTAAAATATATGGACCGGAATTATCATATGAAGGTCATGTGAGGATAGTTAAATAGCAACATTGATCTAAGGAGAACATAATAACTGAATGGGAAAGGAGTGGGTTAAACCTAGTAGGCTGGGGGTGGGGGCATCAGGTGTTTGAATTGTCCTGTAGTGGAAGATGGTGGTGTTTTAAGTTTATTTCTCTGACGTCCTAGTGGATGCTGGGGACTCCGAAAGGACCATGGGGAATAGCGGCTCCGCAGGAGACTGGGCACAAAAATAAAAGCTTTAGGACTACCTGGTGTGCACTGGCTCCTCCCCCCATGACCCTCCTCCAAGCCTCAGTTAGATTTTTGTGCCCGAACGAGAAGGGTATATACTAAGGGGCTCTCCTGAGCTGCTTAGAGTAAAAGTTTAAAGTAGGTTTTTTATTTTCAGTGAGTCCTGCTGGCAACAGGCTCACTGCACCGAGGGACTAAGGGGAGAAGAAGCGAACTCACCTGCGTGCAGAGTGGATTGGGCTTCTTAGGCTACTGGACATTAGCTCAAGAGGGACGATCACAGGCCCAGCCATGGATGGGTCCCAGAGCCGCGCCGCCGGCCCCCTTACAGAGCCAGAAGACTGAAGAGGTCCGGAAAATCGGCGGCAGAAGACGTCCTGTCTTCAATAAGGTAGCCCACAGCACCGCAGCTGTGCGCCATTGCTCTCAGCACACTTCACACTCCGGTCACCGAGGGTGCAGGACGCTGGGGGGGGCGCCCTGAGACGCAATAAAAACACCTTATTTGGCAAAAAATACATCACATATAGCTCCTGGGCTATATGGATGCATTTAACCCCTGCCAATTTTTCCTTAAAAAAGCGGGAGAAAGGCCGCCGAGAAGGGGGCGGAGCCTATCTCCTCAGCACACTGGCGCCATTTTTTCCTCACAGCTCCGTTGGAGGAAGGCTCCCTGACTCTCCCCTGCAGTCCTGCACTACAGAAACAGGGTAAAACAAGAGAGGGGGGGCACTAATTTGGCAGATAAATATATACAGCAGCTATATCAGGGAAAAACACTTATATAAGGTTATCCCTATATATATATAGCGCTCTGGTGTGTGCTGGCAAACTCTCCCTCTGTCTCCCCAAAGGGCTAGTGGGGTCCTGTCCTCTATCAGAGCATTCCCTGTGTGTGTGCTGTGTGTCGGTACGTTGTGTCGACATGTATGAGGAGGAAAATGGTGTGGAGGCGGAGCAATTGCCTGTGTTAGTGATGTCACCCCCTAGGGAGTCGACACCTGACTGGATGGTCTTATGGAAAGAATTACGTGATAGTGTCAGCACTTTACAAAAGACTGTTGACGACATGAGACAGCCGGCAAATCAGTTAATACCTGTACAGGCGTCTCAAACACCGTCAGGGGCTCTAAAGCGCCCGTTACCTCAGGTGGTCAACACAGACACAGACACGGACACTGACTCCAGTGTAGACGGTGAGGAAACAAACGTATTTTCCAGTAGGGCCACACGTTACATGATCACGGCAATGAAGGAGGTTTTGAACATTTCTGATACTACAAGTACCACAAAAAAGGGTATTATGTGGGGTGTGAAAAAACTACCCGTAGTTTTTCCTGAATCAGATGAATTAAATGAGGTGTGTGATGAAGCGTGGGTTTCCCCCGATAAAAAACTGCTAATTTCTAAAAATTATTGGCATTATACCCTTTCCCGCCAGAGGTTATGGCGCGTTGGGAAACACCCCCTAGGGTAGATAAGGCGCTCACACGCTTATCAAAACAAGTGGCGTTACCGTCTCCTGATACGGCCGCCCTCAAGGAACCAGCTGATAGGAAGCTGGAAAATATCCTAAAAAGTATATACACACATACTGGTATTATACTGCGACCAGCAATCGCCTCAGCCTGAATGTGCAGTGCTGGGGTGGCTTGGTCGGATTCCCTGACTGAAAATATTGATACCCTGGACAGGGACAATATATTATTGACTATAGAGCATTTAAAGGATGCATTTCTATATATGCGAGATGCACAGAGGGATATTTGCACTCTGGCATCAAGAGTAAGTGCGATGTCCATTTCTGCCAGAAGAGGGTTATGGACGCGACAGTGGTCAGGTGATGCGGATTCCAAACGGCATATGGAAGTATTGCCGTATAAAGGGGAGGAGTTATTTGGGGTCGGTCTATCGGACCTGGTGGCCACGGCAACGGCTGGGAAATCCACCTTTTTACCCCAGGTCACCTCTCAGCAGAAAAAGATACCGTCTTTTCAGGCTCAGTCCTTTCGTCCCCATAAGGGCAAGCGGGCAAAAGGCCACTCATATCTGCCCCGGGGCAGAGGAAGGGGAAAAAGACTGCAGCAGACAGCCTCTTCCCACGAACAGAAGCCCTCCCCCGCTTCTGCCAAGTCCTCAGCATGACGCTGGGGCCTTACAAGCGGACTCAGGCACGGTGGGGGCCCGTCTCAAGAATTTCAGCGCGCAGTGGGCTCACTCGCAAGTGGACCCCTGGATCCTGCAGGTAGTATCTCAGGGGTACAAATTGGAATTCGAGACGTCTCCCCCTCGCCGGTTCCTGAAGTCTGCTTTACCAACGTCTCCCCCCGACAGGGAGGCGGTATTGGAAGCCATTCACAAGCTGTATTCCCAGCAGGTGATAATCAAGGTACCCCTCCTACAACAGGGAAAGGGGTATTATTCCACGCTGTTTGTGGTACCGAAGCCGGACGGCTCGGTGAGACCTATTTTAAATCTGAAATCCTTGAACACTTACATAAAAAGGTTCAAGTTCAAGATGGAGTCACTCAGAGCAGTGATAGCGAACCTGGAAGAAGGGGACTATATGGTGTCTCTGGACATCAAGGATGCTTACCTTCATGTCCCAATTTGCCCTTCTCACCAAGGGTACCTCAGGTTTGTGGTACAGAACTGTCACTATCAGTTTCAGACGCTGCCGTTTGGATTGTCCACGGCACCTCGGGTCTTTACCAAGGTAATGGCCGAAATGATGATTCTTCTTCGAAGAAAAGGCGTCTTAATTATCCCTTACTTGGACGATCTCCTGATAAGGGCAAGGTCCAGAGAACAGTTAGAGGTCGGAGTAGCACTATCTCAAGTAGTACTACGACAGCACGGATGGATTCTAAATATTCCAAAATCGCAGCTGATTCCGACGACACGTCTGCTGTTCCTAGGGATGATTCTGGACACAGTACAGAAAAAGGTGTTTCTCCCGGAGGAGAAAGCCAGGGAGTTATCCGACCTAGTCAGGAACCTCCTGAGACCAGGCCAAGTGTCAGTGCATCAATGCACAAGGGTCCTGGGAAAGATGGTGGCTTCTTACGAAGCGATTCCATTCGGCAGATTCCACGCAAGAACTTTTCAGTGGGATCTGCTGGACAAATGGTCCGGATCGCATCTTCAAATGCATCAGCGGATAACCCTGTCTCCAAGGACAAGGGTGTCTCTCCTGTGGTGGTTACAGAGTGCTCATCTCCTAGAGGGCCGCAGATTCGGCATTCAGGATTGGGTCCTGGTGACCACGGATGCCAGCCTGAGAGGCTGGGGAGCAGTCACACAGGGAAAAAATTTCCAGGGCTTGTGGTCAAGCATGGAAACGTCACTTCACATAAATATCCTGGAACTAAGGGCCATTTACATATCCTGGAACTAAGGCCTCTGCTTCAGGGTCAGCCGGTGTTGATCCAGTCGGACAACATCACGGCAGTCGCCCACGTAAACAGACAGGGCGGCACAAGAAGCAGGAGGGCAATGACGGAAGTTGCAAGGATTCTTCGCTGGGCGGAAAATCATGTGATAGCACTGTCAGCAGTGTTCATTCCGGGAGTGGACAACTGGGAAGCAGACTTCCTCAGCAGACACGATCTCCACCCGGGGGAGTGGGGACTTCACCCAGAAGTCTTCCACATGATTGTGAACCGTTGGGAAAAACCAAAGGTGGACATGATGGCGTCCCGCCTCAACAAAAAACTGGACAGATATTGCGCCAGGTCAAGGGACCCTCAGGCAATAGCTGTGGACGCTCTGGTAACACCGTGGGTGTACCAGTCAGTGTATGTGTTCCCTCCTCTGCCTCTCATACCCAAGGTACTGAGAATCATAAGAAGGAGAGGAGTAAAAACTATACTCGTGGCTCCGGATTGGCCAAGAAGGACTTGGTACCCGGAACTTCAAGAGATGCTCACGGAAGATCCGTGGCCTCTACCTCTAAGAAAGGACCTGCTCCAGCAGGGACCATGTCTGTTCCAAGACTTACCGCGGCTGCGTTTGACGGCATGGCGGTTGAACGCCGGATCCTGAAGGAAAAAGGCATTCCGGATGAAGTCATCCCTACCCTGATCAAAGCCAGGAAGGATGTAACTGTGCAACATTATCACCGTATTTGGCGTAAATATGTTGCGTGGTATGAGGCCAGGAAGGCCCCTACAGAGGAATTTCAACTGGGTCGTTTCCTGCATTTCCTGCAAACAGGACTGTCTATGGGCCTAAAATTAGGGTCCATTAAGGTTCAAATTTCGGCCCTGTCAATATTCTTCCAAAAAGAACTAGCTTCAGTTCCTGAAGTTCAGACGTTTGTCAAGGGGGTACTGCATATACAGCCTCCTTTTGTGCCTCCAGTGGCACCTTGGGATCTCAATGTAGTTTTGGGATTCCTAAAATCACATTGGTTTGAACCACTCACCACTGTGGACTTAAAATATCTCACATGGAAAGTGGTAATGCTGTTAGCCCTGGCTTCAGCCAGGCGTGTATCAGAATTGGCGGCTTTATCCTATAAAAGCCCTTACCTAATTTTTCATACGGATAGGGCAGAATTGAGGACTCGTCCTCAATTTCTCCCTAAGGTGGTTTCAGCATTTCACTTAAACCAGCCTATTGTGGTGCCTGCGGCTACTGGGGACTTGGAGGATTCCAAGTTGCTGGACGTAGTCAGGGCCCTGAAAATATATGTTTCCAGGACGGCTGGAGTCAGAAAATCTGACTCGCTGTTCATCCTGTATGCACCCAACAAGCTTGGTGCTCCTGCTTCTAAGCAGACGATTGCTCGTTGGATTTGTAGTACAATTCAGCTTGCACATTCTGTGGCAGGCCTGCCACAGCCAAAATCTGTAAAAGCCCATTCCACACGGAAAGTGGGCTCATCTTGGGCGGCTGCCCGAGGGGTCTCGGCTTTACAACTTTGCCGAGCAGCTACGTGGTCAGGGGCAAACACGTTTGCTAAATTCTACAAATTTGATACCCTGGCTGAGGAGGACCTGGAGTTCTCTCATTCGGTGCTGCAGAGTCATCCGCACTCTCCTGCCCGTTTGGGAGCTTTGGTATAATCCCCATGGTCCTTTCGGAGTCCCCAGCATCCACTAGGACGTCAGAGAAAATAAGAATTTACTTACCGATAATTCTATTTCTCATAGTCCGTAGTGGATGCTGGGCGCCCATCCCAAGTGCGGATTGTCTGCAATACTTGTACATAGTTATTGTTACAAAAATCGGGTTATTATTGTTGTGAGCCATCTTTTCAGAGGCTCCTCTGTTATCATGCTGTTAACTGGGTTCAAATCACAAGTTGTACGGTGTGATTGGTGTGGCTGGTATGAGTCTTACCCGAGATTCAAAATCCTTCCTTATTGTGTACGCTCGTCCGGGCACAGTATCCTAACTGAGGCTTGGAGGAGGGTCATGGGGGGAGGAGCCAGTGCACACCAGGTAGTCCTAAAGCTTTTATTTTTGTGCCCAGTCTCCTGCGGAGCTGCTATTCCCCATGGTCCTTTCGGAGTCCCCAGCATCCACTACGGACTATGAGAAATAGAATTATCGGTAAGTAAATTCTTATTTTTCTGTCTGGTGAGGGGGCTGGGACAGCCTTTTGTCTTCCCACCCTCCTTCCCAATTTTGATGTACTGTATGTAGCTGTGGGTAGTTCTGCGTTGGCTATTTTTAGGTGGGAAGGAATGGCAAGTTACCTGTTTATGATTAGGAAATTGGTTGGAGTTTAACTGGTGGTTGGTTTTGGGTGCGCTCACCTTTGTGGACTGTTATACATCTGCTGGACCACCTTTACAAAGGCAGCCTCATCACCCGTATGAGTGGGTAGTCAAGGTAGAAGGTTGAGTAGATACCTAGGTGTTTTTAGTCAGTTTGCTTCATGGTTTTATTGAGTGGTAGGTGTATTTTGGGTTAGGGCTGTTTATGGCCGTTCTTTCGTTGCCACCATACTTTTAATTTTAATTATCTGATAGGGTCATTAAATTTCATAAGTCATTTCAATAAATAGCTGACATTTTTCTGCGAAATCCATATCTCTGTGTCTTCATTTTAATTAAGTATTATTGTTTGACTATACTTACTGCACACAAAGGGCAATCCTCAGCCGCTAGGAGGTTTATCACCGAGATCTCTGCACAGTAGTGATTATAAACTGCTGGTGCAGCACAGCTGATCAGAAACTGTTACAAAACGAGTAATTGCGGTTATGCGATTAATTTCTTAGTGTAGTAGGTGTGTATATGGTGAGATTTCTGGTGCTCATTTTATGTCTTACATAGGGAATAAATAGATATAATTTGATCTTTGTTGGCCTTATTCAGAGTTGGGAGAAAGTCATAAAAATAAGCAATTTGCACTTAGATTTAACATTTGCATAGAGTTATCTAGTTGGGAAGTTCTATACTTACCTTCTCTGCTGGAATGTCCATGCGATCCTCCTGTATCATTCCCACTTACTAATTATATAGGCTGGATGTCGGTGGGGGAGCATAATGTCATGATTTATGAGAGTCTCCTGGCCCCACACCATCATCAATCATCTGCATCCATCCCGGGCGGATTAAATCATATGTAGGCAAGTATGAGAAAGATGTGTCCTTACGTAATTCTAAATGTCAGTTTAAAACAAAGCTGCCCAGTGTCTGGTCACTACCTGTAAAGGCAGTCAGTATCTTCCCTGCATGTAGGAGCAATAAATGTATCGCAACATGGTTTCTACCAGGAGCAACTCGCTTCTTGTCTGCTCCTTCTTATGAGTTGCTCCTAAGTGAATAAGGCCTTCTGTGTATTACATAAGACAAATATGGGCAGATGTACTAAGCCTTGGAGAGAGATAACGTACCAACCAATCAGCTCCTGTCATTCTTAAAGCACAATCTGTAAAATGTCAGGAGGTAATGGGTTGGTACTTTATCTCTCTCCAAGGCTTAGAATGCCTTCCCCATATACAGATGTAGCCAGGCTCAGCTTACCCATGATGCTTATGTAAAGATGCACGCATCGCGAGTGTGTCCAGCTGTGTATGGCTGCAACTATTCGCATAGACTATAGTGTAAAGTCTATGGATCACTGGTGCGGATATACACTGGCGCCCATGAACATGTGCACACACTGCTGCAAACGAGTCCCAGGCACGTCTAGTTGCAGCCAAGCTGAGATTGACTACATCTGTAGCTCTATTTTGAGCATTGCATGTCTTATGGGGGTGGTAGTCATGTGACCGCCGGTCGGCTGACCGACAGTCACATGACCTCCTCCGTGAGCCCGACGGCTCACTATCCCGATGGTCGGCATGCCGACCAACAGGGACTATTTCCACTCGTGGGTGTCCACGACACCCATAGAGTGGGAATAGAACCCGTGGCGACCGCAGGTCGCCACTGAGCCCGCAGCGTGGCGAGCGCAGCGAGCCCGCAAGGGGCTTGCTGCACTCGCCCCTCCCCGCCGGGATCCCGGCGTCGGTATGCTGCCGGGATCCCGGCGTCTGTAAGGTGACCGGCGGTCAGGAGACCGCCGGTCACCCATACTACACCCTCTTATGGTGCCCATACACTTGTGCGATGCCCCGTTCAGGTGCAATGAAATCGCACCTGAACTGCCAAAGTGATTACCATGCGATCATGCAGTAGATCGCATGGTAATCACATGATTGGCACGCCACCGCCGAGTGGGAGCGGTCTCTGGCCGCTCCCGGCGGGTGGCTATCCCACATTGCAATGCGATATATCACATGTGGTTTAAAAACCACATGCGATCGCACTTCAGTGCGAGAAATATTAAGTGCAGCACATACTATCTTGGGACGTGACATTCGAGCAGCGTGCCCGCGCATCGTGTCTCAAGGTACCTAAACTGTGCATACAATCCTTCAATTTCTCTTACAGATGAGGTCGAAATCGAAGGATAGCACCGATTATCTCACAAGTGTATGGGCACCATTGCATAAGAGATACATAGATATAATTTGATCATTGTTTGTCTGGGATCAGTACGTAATCCCACTGGACGGGATCCCGGCGGTCGAAATACCGACGCCGGAATCCCGACCGCACAATCCCGACAGGGGTGGCGAGCGGAGCGCAGCCCCTTGCGGGCTCGCTTCGCTCGCCACGCTGCGGACACGGTGCCTCGCTACGCTCGGCTCACTATTATATTCTCCCTCTATGGGTGTCGTGGACACCCACAGAGGGAGAATATGTCGGGATTGTGGCGGTCGGGATTCCGGCATCTGTATTTTGACCGCCGGGATCCCGTCCAGCGGGATGTTGACCGCCTCCCGTTTGTCTTACATAAGGGAGAAGTAGATCTAATTTGATCACTGTTAAATCATATATGGGATCAATTGATCTAATTTAATCTGCATGCTTATTCTGAATGTAATTTCACATTTCGTAAACGAGTCTCCAAACTGTCTAACGCAGAACTTTTCTCAAAAGTTTAATTGTTGGACTGTTTCCAAAGCATTTCTTCCCAACTGTTTGTATGCTAAAAGCCCAGGGTTCAGTGACGATGCTTGTCTCCAATGGCCTTTTATTTGGATTTAATATGAAACCTCAGTGGCTATGCATAAAAGGCATTCATCTGAATGCAATGGATATACAAGTACTATTTCCAGGAGGAACTGAATAACCTCTTATACAAATGCAAATGTGTTATTTCAAACACTTCTTTAGTTCCTGCTACTCGCATCAGCTCAATCCTCCTAGCGTAAGTAATTAAGCCAGAATATAATTGAATCATGAGAAAAGGACTGTACATCTGGTTTTGCATTTTACATTAGGTAAAAAAAAAAGTGTAATTTCAATATTATATTTATAGAAAATTGACCCCTCAATTGTTTGTGTCCTTAATATTCAATTTTTTTCTATTTACATTTAAGAAAATGAGTGCTATCCCTTACCACATGTTTACTTTTTCCCCGTCTCTCTTTGCACTGTTTTTACAAAGATGCATGTGGTATTTGCTGTTTCATATATCTCTAAAGGGCCGTACTGATGGGGAGATTTCCCCAGAGATGTGTGCTGAGCGGTCTAGCACAGACCGCTCAGCACAGTGTGATGTGTGCTGAGCGAGGTGGGGGATGGACACAGGGGGCCGCTCATTTCACCCAGCGGTGAAATGAGCGACCAGCTATATTGTGGCCAATCTAGCACCAGCGACAGCAATGCGTGGGACTGTGCATCCCTGTCGCCGGCACCCCTACACACGGAGTGATGTTCAGCTAATTTCTAAGCAATCTAGTCAGATTGCTTAGAAATTAGCTGAACATTGCTCCATGTGTACCCCCTTTATCGTTAGGTGCCCCGATTTGTATCATTACCCTGATCTGTTGACATGGCTCTGCTGAAACGAGCATCGTGGAACATAGGAGGTGTAAATTCCCCCTCCAAATGGAGGAAAATCCTTATTTATGCAAATAAATTGAATACAGATGTGTTACTGTTATCCATATCACTGCTCTAGAATCAGCAAAATTTAACACGTTAAAAATGGAAAGTTATCTCAGTTGCACCGTTCAACTCCAAAGCCTGGGGTGTGGTTATACTCTCCAAAACCCAGTTGTCTATTGAATTGATTACGTTTGAGGCGGATCCTGAGGGGCACTATCTTATTGCTGAAGTCTTATTAGTGTCAAAGTCGAAAAATATCATGCTTCACATTGCCATATACTAACCCCATGCACATGCCCGCTGCGCGTGCACTCAGTCCGCCGTACGTGCACACATCCGCAAGTTGCGTAATATCGCTCCAGCAATATTGCGCATAATGTGGGTATTTACGGCGGAGTTTGTGAGCCTGTAGCTGGCGACTCGTTTATAGCATAGTTAACCCATATAGCGTGTTTTGTAGATAATATTCCCTTTAATAATGTCTGCAAGTATGTTTAGTATAAATGGTTCGTGGACATGGGGATTCCTCTTTGCATGGTACGAAGGGTCTGACAAAGGTTGAACAGTGGTGTCTAGTACCTAACTGAAGAGTATTTTATTAGAAACATTCCGGTGTTGGTTAGGAAGAGATTAATCGCTCCTGCGTATAGTTATGTCTATAAGAAGTTTATGGACATTTACTGTATTTGCAGTTCATTATCCATGCGGCGGGAATCCTGAGGATACCTCCCACCTGAGCAGTTTGAAATAGTCACAGCCCACCTGTTCTAATCCACCTATGACCTTTTGTTGTAATGCAGAGGGACATTCCTGTGTCCAATGAACAATGAGATTGTTGGGCCCTTTGTAGTGTACTGTATGTTGTGTATATAAAGGCCACTGTCCCCTGACCGGCCAGTACTCTCTCTCATCAACATTTATCTCTGATAATTGGAGGACTGGATCCGGTTGCGCTAGCGAGTGTTCCCCCGTATGGTATGTTTCTCTGTGGCCACTTTGTTACCCGTTTAATGTAAGCCATTCATTCTTATTCTATGTATTTGTGTTTGCGTTCGTTCGCTATTGTGTATATTTCTGTTTAGTTATTCTGTTTAGTTATTAATGTTAGGACTGTAGTGTATAAGCTGTAAACTGTTTTTCCTTTCCCTTTTACATACTAAAATCATCTAGTAAGGTGTTGGAACCTTAACAAGTGTCTGTGTGTTTCACCATTTATTACTAAGGGTTTCTGAGCATCTCAATCGCTCAAACAGCTGGCTTAAATAATAAGGTTAATCAGTGTTATATCATTACAGGACCTCAATGCTAAGGTTTACAGTATAAGCATACTCTGTGTTTAAGGTGTAAAAAGGTAATTGTCTGTGTGTACGCTCGCTGTGTGTATTCCGTACACCCAGCGTAGCGTGTGTACGTAACTTGCGTACCACGTGCGAGGTCTTTGTACGCAAATAGCGTACAAAGTGCGTAGCACGTGCACGAGGTTTAGCGGCCATTACGGCTTCACGGTGTTAGTAAATAGCTTGTGTTAAAGGATAAATATTTAGCTTTATCAATTGGGGACTCGTCCGGTCCACCTCATATCCGCAGTCAGGCGAAAACGCGCAGACTTTATCGATCAGCAAAGGGCGGAAAGGTAGTATCCCCTGTATCCGTGTTTGTGGTTGGGGATACAGTAGTGCTGATCGGATAAGCGTCTGCGTCTGCTTTGCTTGGTTTGTAGGGATGCTGGTGAGATCCGAGGAAGGTAAGAACATACAGCTATTGTTTTAAATCTGTTTTCTCTCTCTCTCTCTGTTTGGCGCCAATTGCGCACACAACACACGCACACACACCTGTATTTTTTGTGTATTTTCGCATAGTCACTCTCTTGTTGCCATAAGAATTGATTGTTAGACACGTGCTGAGGAAATTTGGTGCTATTCAGTTAATATTATAAGGAATAATATTTTAAGGGAGTAATTATAAAAAGCACGCACACAGCATAACAGATACTGTTTGGTGCTCGGTAAGCGATTACAGTTGAACATCGTTTACATTTATAGAAGTGTTATTTGCGTTACTGTGAGCGTATCTGGACTTTGTGCATACGTGTCTCGGGCAACGTGCGAGATTACGTACGTGACGCAAAGGCGTACACACGTGGCGTATATTGCGCAACGTGCGTACGGATACGCCCACTAAACTCAAATCACACGATAGCATTGTTTTAGTGTGGGCGGTATAGCAGCCACGCGATAATAGCACAAGTTTGTTCAGTTTCCAAAAGTTTTAGTTTAAAGAGAACCTTTTTCTATTGCAAAACCCGGGGATTGAACTACTGCCTGAATGAATGTAATTTCTGTACAGAAAAAAATCAGTGTGCATATGAGTGAATAGGAGTGAGTGTGCAAATAAAGGTATTCTTTTGTGAACCCAGAAATCGGGATCCCGTCGGAGACCACATCAGGTGAGTGGACACTTGGTGGCGTGGGACTGGCTTGCCCACGTTAACATTATATAAGGTAAAGGAGCAAGTAGTAAGGTTAGAAAGCGCAGCCCCGGGGGTTGGCGTATTACCCATATTCCGTTCAGTAATAAAGCTCCGGCTAAAGGTTTCGCAGCCTAAACAACCGATTCCATTGGTCGCACGGCGAATAAATAATAGTTATTTATACGAAGTGCGACTGGACCGCACGCTACTGTGTACATTAGTTAGTTCACCTTGATACCCACTAAAATTTGCTGTGGGATCATAGACGCTATTTGTACATTTTAACGTGATTTGTGTAGGTTTTTGTTATTTTAAGGGAGTTTCGCTGTTCACTCAGGAAATCTCCAACAACCAATACTTACTGGGGAGGGTAGCATACTCCCACAAGCCCCAGTAAATAGCGGTTCACAGGGGCCCTGGGTTGAGTACAGCAGCGCTAAAATAGTTTCTGCGTGTATTGGTCAATGTGGGCGTGAGTGAGTGAAGGCACTCGTTGAACTTTCACCATCGCCTTACCTCTGGGAACTTGGTTTGTTTTGTAAGAATTTGCTGAGACAGCAATATCTGCAAACGATGGGGGCCAGTTGCTCAAGTAAGGGACGACCAACAAGGGTTCACGTTGGTGTTTGTTGGCCCAAAGGGTCAGCACGGTATATAATGTGTGAGAAATACGGATCACACACACAGGTATTATGCAAAGAATGGGAACGAATGACTGAGGATGATGGATAACAGTTCCCCAGGGTGGGCAGTTTGAATCCTGAGGTATTGCAAAATCTAAGAAAAAGGATAGGTCTAATAAAATCTGCAAAACAGAGGATTAGACATTATGATTGTTTACAGTTATGGCAACAGGAGAGTGAAATACAACAGGAATTAGCTCAAAAAGCAAATTCAAATCCTGGTAGAAGTCTGATAGCAACGACACCACCACCGTATATAGTAGGGGAAAAAGTGGCTGCAGAGAATGGCATACGGGTGTACGAAAAGAGTGCACTTAACAAATATAGTAGTGATAAGAGTAAAATGAATGTTAATGCAAATGTTGATGCTAATGCTAACCCGTGCAAGTTGTATCCCATTTTCAACTTCCCTCAGGAATGCGACCAGGAAGATGAGCCCACTACGATTTCAGCTCTCTCTCTAGCGGCCACCATAAACGATACTCCAGTGGGCACGGCCCAACCAGTAAGAGCGGTATCGAAGGCCCATAGTGCAGGGACAGGTGAGGTTGTGTCTACAGGTAAGTACGGCACTGTACAATTTGCTGAAACTGTTACACCACACACTGTATAATCAACCCAGAGTGAGGTAATTGATCTTAATCCTGTTAGAGTGATAGCAGTCCCCAATGGGAAGACCGACGCAAATGGTGTCACACCCATCAGGAATATTGCAATGCATTGTCCCTGGTCCCCGGCAGAATTAAGAACAATTTTGTCTGAATTTCCCGATCCCAGAAAAGATCTAGCTGCATGTCAAAGGTTCATTAAGGACCTAGGTAACTCCGCTGAACCCAATAACAAAGATTGGCGGACACTACTGCGGGCATGTCTGCCCTCTAGTATTGACCCTGTTAAATTCATTACAGATTGTAAATTGGATGCTGAGGTACCCCTCACTGACGAGTACAATCAGGAGAATGTTAAACAGATCAATCTGCAGTTAGGAGTATATTTCCCAGCCGTTGTAAAATGGAACAAAATTTTCTCCATTAAGCAAATGGAAGGAGAAACTGCTTCTGATTATTTCCACCGGGCACTGGAGGAAATGGCTAGATATACTGGGATCATGGACATTGAGGCAAATGTACATCATAGAGAGGTAGCGGTGTCCGTATTGATGGACGGTTTAAAGGAAGTATTAAGAAATAGGGTACAAACCACTCAACCTAACTGGAGAGGTATGTCGGTGGCCGCCTTAAGAGAGACTGCTGTCGGGCACGACAGGAACATCACGAGACGCAGGGAGTCACAGGGTGATAAGCTGATGGCCATAAGTATCCAAGCCCTTACAACAAGGCCGCCTCAGTTTAAATCTCAGACCCCTGGTGGTAAGCCGTATATGGTAAAATGTTACAATTGTAATAGGGAAGGACATTTTGCACGTAACTGCACCAATAGAAACTCACATAATGTATATCGACCCCGTAGACCAGAGCATGACACACAGTATGGCGCACGTAGATGGGAGCAGGGACCGCAGAGGAGGAGTGATGAGCCACACGCAGGGGAAACTAGGAGGTACCCACCAAAAAGAGACTGGCAAGTCTCTGATAATTCCCAGTTGCCCCCTTCACATGTTGTAGCTGCCAACGCACTCCAGGGAGGTCACAATTTACAATAGGGGTGGGGCCACACCTGTAGTTTGCAGCCAGTGAAATTAATTGCGAGCCTTGGAAGTGAACCCGAGGTCACAATTGATGTAGCTGGTAGATCTCTACCTTTCCTTGTAGATACGGGGGCGGCCAAGTCAGTGTTAAATTCAACAGTGGGTATGAAGACCACTGGTAAGACAATTCCAGCCATGGGAGTAACGGGAGTAGTACAACACTACCTGTTAAGCAAACCAGCAGAGATTACGATAGGGCCTTTACAGACTAAGCATTCCTTTCTGCTGGCTGCATCGGCTCCGACTAATCTACTTGGTAGAGATTTACTGTGCAAGATGGGATGTGTCATATATTGTACTCCTGAAGGTGTATTCTTAGATATACCTGAGAATCACGCTCAGGAAGTGCAGGATATGTTAGACACCCCACAAAAGTTAATGACGCATACTGCTGTTACAGATAAGTGTCCGTCCAAGGTAGAGGAAATGATTTCCCAGATACCGGAATCACTTTGGACCAAGGATGGACAAGACACTGGATTAATGGCAAATGTAGCTCCTGTAGTAGTTCAAGTAAAAGATGGTAGGATAGCTCCAAAAATCCCACAGTATCCTCTGAAGCCAGAGGTGGAGTTAGGAGTTTACCCAGTAATAGAGCGCTTGCTACAACAGGGCATCCTGGTTAGAACGTCCAGCACTGCCAATAGTCCCATCTTCCCTGTTAAAAAGAGTGGGGGGAGGGGTTACAGGCTAGTGCAGGATCTAAGGGGGATCAACAAAATAGTTGAGAGACAATTCCCCGTAGTGCCAAATCCAGCTGTCATCCTTATGCAGATCCCTCCCACTGCCAAATTTTTCACTGTAATTGACCTCTGCTCCGCCTTCTTCTCGGTACCTCTGCACCCTGACAGCCAATATTTGTTTGCATTTACATATAGAGGAGTACAGTACACCTGGACTCGTTTACCACAAGGTTTCATCGACAGCCCAAGTATTTTCTCGCAGGATTTGCATGATTGTTTACAATCCTTTCAACCTGAGAGTGGATCAATATTAATACAGTATGTAGACGACTTACTGCTGTGTTCTGATTCACTCGAATAGTCCTTGAGAGATACGAAACAGCTTCTGTTTCATCTTTCTGATACAGGACACAAGGTTTCAAAGGACAAGTTGCAATTATGACAGACCAAGGTAAAATATTTGGGGCATTGTTTGACACAAGGACTGAGACACCTCACTACTGATAGAGTACAGGCAATTCACGACATGACTCTGGCACAGACTCAGCAACAAATTTGCACATTCCTAGGAATGTGTGGGTACTGTCATAACTGGATCCCAGGATTTTCCATACTGGCCCTACCTTTACAAGAGATGGTCTCCTCAAACAAACCAGATAGGATTACGCACACAGATGAGTCTGAACTGGCGTTTGAGAGACTCAAGCAGTGCCTAACGCAGGCACCAGCATTAGGTATGCCAGATTATGGGAAACCCTTTGAACTGTACGGTACGGAAAATGCTGGATGTGCGGCAGGTGTCCTAACCCAGAAGCACGGTGATGCCAGCAGGCCGGTAGCCTACTACAGCGCTCAGCTAGACACAGTAGCGCGATCCCTCCCCACATGCTTGCGAAGTGTTGCAGCGATAGCATTGCTAGTGAGTAAAAGCGAAGATGTAGTGCTAGGACACAACCTCACAATCCATACACCCCATGCAGTGTCAGCCTTATTAAATTCTGCCCAAACCAGACACGTCTCATCCGCACGGTTTACAAGATGGGAATTAGCACTAATGGCCCCTGTAAACATCACCATAAAGAGATGCAGTGCACTAAATCCGGCAACGTATCTCCCAGGTGTGCCTGGACAGGCACAAAGGGTGGGGGATGAGAGTGATGGCGAAGGAGGATTTAGTACAGACACTGACTCACATGATTGTATGGAATATTTGACCCAAAATTTCACGGCAAGGCCTGACATCAGTGACAACCCACTGGAAGGTGTAGATTTTACTTTCTACACTGACGGTAGTTGTCACAGACAGACGGACTCGGGAGACTTGTGTACTGGATACGCAGTCGTAGATGACAAAGGTACCATAGAAGCGGAACCCCTGGGCCCACCTCACTCAGCACAAGTTGCTGAGCTGGTCGCCCTAACCAGAGCGTGTGAATTGGCTAAAGGTAAATCAGCCAATATCTACACAGATTCTAGGTACGCCTTTGGAGTAGTTCATGATTTCGGGGCCCTATGGCGCCTTAGAAATTTCATGACGGCAGCTGGCACACCCGTGGCACATGCAACCCACATCAAAAGACTTTTAGCAGCAATACAGGAACCTGACAGAGTGGCTGTTATCAAGTGTAAAGCCCACACGTACAGCCAAGACCCAGTGTCACTTGGTAACAGCCGAGCAGACGAAGCTGCTAAATCAGCAGCCAGTACCCCCATGCAGACAGACACCACACAACTGATGGTATTTAATACTGTAAGCACACAGAGATTGTGTGAAATGCAAAATTTGTGTTCACCACAAGAAAAGGCAGTTTGGAGGTCAAAAGGATATGGCCAGGAGTCCTCAGGACTCTGGACAGATGGACAGGGTAAGCCAGTGGCACCCAGAGCATACCTCCCAAGTCGAGCGGAAGCGGCACACGGGCTGACTCATCTAGGTAAAGAAGGAATGTGTAAGTTGGTAAGAGCCTATTGGTGTGCGCCAGGTTTTTCTTCCCATGCGGGTAAAAGAGCGATGACATGTCTCACCTGCTTGAGGAAGAATATCGGAAAGGCAATACCAACAGAGCCATCCCATATCCCTCCTACAGATGGTCCTTTCCAGGTAATACAAATTGATTTCATACAATTACCACCTTGTAGAAATTTAAAGTATGTATTGGTTTGTATTGATGTGTTTTCAAATTGGGTTGAAGCATTCCCCGCTGCCACAAATACCGCTACGTTTACTGCAAAGAAAATTGTGCAGGAATTTGTGTGCAGGTACGGTATCCCTAGGATAATTGAAAGCGATACGGGTACTCATTTTACAGGTGAAGTCTTTCAGGTAATGTGTAAATTGATGGGAATTAATAGTAAACTGCATACTCCATATCGCCCCCAGGCGAGTGCGAAAGTGGAAAGAGTAAACAGCACTATTAAGAACAAGTTGAGCAAAGTGATGGCTGAAACAGGATTGTTGTGGCCGGAAGCTTTGCCAATTGTATTGTACAGCATCAGAACCACTCCCAGGTCCCCTCTTAATCTGTCTCCCTTTGAGATTCTGTTTGGTCGACAACCTCATGTAATGATTGACCCCCAGGATGATTTGAAATGTAACAATGAAGTAACTGTAAAGTATCTGGTTAAGATGAGTAAGCAGTTAAAGAATCAAAATGACAACCTAAAGCTAGTGATTCCTGATCTGCCAGACAGTAATTGTCATGACATTGAACCTGGGGATTATGTAATGATTCACAATTTTCTACGCTCAGGTTGCCTTATTGACAGATGGGAAGGACCATATCAAGTCTTATTGACCAGCACGACAGCGTTAAAGGTTGCCGAGAGAGAGACTTGGGTCCATTCGTCTCACTGTAAGAAGGTCGCTGACCCAGAGAGGTCCCGTGACAAAGAACAGACGGTAGAGGAAATTGTATCGTTAGAGTGTCTGTTTCAGGAAGGTTGAGACGGCACCTGAGCACTGAAAACAATAAGATCGGAGGCGGTTGTCGAGCCAAGATTTATTTTTCCCTTTTGTTATTTTCTCCAGTTCCCATCTCCCTCCTATTCTCCTCCCCCCTTCTTATTTTTCTCCTTTCCCTCCTCTAAGATGGACTTACCCCAAGAGACTGTGTTCCGGATTTTCCTGTTGACCCTGTTGTTGACCAGAGCAGTCTGTTTCGGTGAGAGTACCAGAGAGGCCAAAGAGGGATCTGGAATGGGATCTGATGATCAGGATGGAGGCGTAGAATTTTCAGAGCAACACAATCACCGAGCAAAGGCGAGTATCAGAAAACGATCTGGTAGCCATGACATTAATAGACATTGTGAAGGATTGTTAGCTGAAGAGAACTGCATCTGTAGAAATTGTAAAAATATAGTTGAGGACGATTGCATCAAGGAATGTCAGTCCAGTTTTAATATCAACATGGACCGGCATCCATTGAGTGACTATCACTTATTGGTGGGTAAAGTGTTAAATCAGACAGACTGTTGGGTATGCTCACAAGTACCTCAAGGCCATAGAAAGTCAGGACTAGTGCCATATCCTTTAACGGTAGATGAGGTACTTGAGTTAAAGGGTGGGAGACTGGTGGACAAGAGATTTAATATTTCTAGTCCTCCTAGTTTAAAGCTCCACCAATACCATGTAGATAGGTCCCTAATATGTTTTAACATTTCCAATCCCCGAAAGCCGGGAAATTGGGAAGTGTCATGGAACAACCAAACCATGACATTCTCACACAGAGCCGACAAAATGCCCCTAGACTCAGAACTTATACGCCAAATAGCCGACAGTGGAAAATATTTCCGGTATAGGTACACTCTAGGAAGTAGGATCATGCGAGTTGGAGAAGTATCACCAGGATACTGTGCACATGTCATACAGCCTGATACGTGTACTAGACAAATGAAAGAGTTAGGTATGGACTGTTTTCATGGAAGGTTTGTAATATGGTTATGTCATTTTCCATCCCATATGTTCTCCCCGATGATGCATATTTCATAAGTGGGAGGAAGGCGTATAAGTGGCTTGCCCCAAATTCAGAGGGATTGTGTTACGTTGGAAAAGTACTGCCTGAAGTAATGACCATTGCCCATAACAAAATGAAAGACATTCACCGCAGTGCCCAAGCTCCTTACACTCACACTCATTACGAACACATCGTTAAAAGACACCTTGTAGATAGGACAGAGCATGCGGCCTCTGATTTGATTCATGAATCCACCGGGATTCAATTCCTACTCGCGTTAGATATCACCCGTACCGCCAGAGGAGTTATAAATTATAGGTATATATCTGCGCTAGCGCACCTGTTAGACAATATCACCGAGATGTATGACGACACCTTCAGGTATACTGGGAGAGAGCTGCAAGCCTACAAAACAGAGCTGGTCCAGCATAGAATGGTTCTCAATGACCTCATAGCGGTAACAGGCGGGTATTGTGTCACCCTAGCAACTCAGTATGGCGTGAAATGTTGTACATATATCACTAACAGCACTGAGGACCCAACCGAGGTTATAGATCGAAAAATGGATGATATATTGCAATTAAAGTGGGAGTTTCGAAGGAGGCACAATCTTACACTCGCTGCTGTGGGTAATGAATTGACTGGCTGGGTGTCATGGTTGAACCCACAAAATTGGTTTTCAGGTTTAGGAGAATGGGCTCAGAGCGTCATCATGGACGTAGGGAAGTTCCTCCTATGTATCCTAGGAATTGTCGTAATGATTGGTCTGATATTCAGATGTGTTCGGATTTTAACAAATTGCAAGCGTAGTACCAAATTGATGAGTTTGAGGAGTGAGGGCATTGTAACAACAACAACTAATTTAATTTATGACCCGTCAATCGAGACAATGTTGTGATAAAATGTGATTCCACGGTCCGATTCTTTCACCCGTTTCTCCTTTGATTTTCTCTGAGGTACCAAGAGATCCGCCTGGAAGAAGAATTTGATGACCCCCTATACAGACCAATGATGAACTGTGTCACAGACACTTTTAGAGACTGTAATTCTTTTTATGGACACTTGAAGAAGCTTTGTTTGCTGACAAACCGCAGAGCTACAGTAAAGATACGGCAATCCGGACAAGACATCAGACAAGACATCAACAAGACCCCAATCGGCGACTGCATACTAAATCTCACATAACATTATACGAATGCATTTATAACGCATGTTTCTTATCTTCATCTCTACAACCTCCAGGTAGTACCCCACATAGTCGACAGGTGATTTTCATATATTAGCACTCACATATTCTCCCCCTTCATGTATCATCAACTAATGTGCACCCCATTTGTTGTAATCAAAAGCCGGAAAGAGCTCGGTAAAGTTTGACAGCCCATCCACAGACCCTTGATACGGGATAAGAAGGATTCAATGTATACTTCGCAATACCTCGAAGCTTGATTTAGAACACGTACGGCACGATGATACATGACCCCTCAGACATGGATTTCATACACACATACTTTCACTATCTCATTAGGTCATATCTTTCCCACCTTCTCCTCTCCTCCCTCTACCCAATCATAAAAAGGTATTCCATGATGACATATATTTTTCTGTTTGAATTGTTTAGAAAGTGGCAGTTATTGGTGACTGCCAAAGGGTGGACTGTCAAAGTCGAAAAATATCATGCTTCACATTGCCATATACTAACCCCATGCACATGCCCGCTGCGCGTGCACTCAGTCCGCCGTACGTGCACACATCCGCAAGTTGCGTAATATCGCTCCAGCGATATTGCGCATAATGTGGGTATTTACGGCGGAGTTTGTGAGCCTGTAGCTGGCGACTCGTTTATAGCATAGTTAACCCATATAGCGTGTTTTGTAGATAATATTCCCTTTAATAATGTCTGCAAGTATGTTTAGTATAAATGGTTCGTGGACATGGGGATTCCTCTTTGCATGGTACGAAGGGTCTGACAAAGGTTGAACAGTGGTGTCTAGTACCTAACTGAAGAGTATTTTATTAGAAACATTCCGGTGTTGGTTAGGAAGAGATTAATCGCTCCTGCGTATAGTTATGTCTATAAGAAGTTTATGGACATTTACTGTATTTGCAGTTCATTATCCATGCGGCGGGAATCCTGAGGATACCTCCCACCTGAGCAGTTTGAAATAGTCACAGCCCACCTGTTCTAATCCACCTATGACCTTTTGTTATAATGCAGAGGGACATTCCTGTGTCCAATGAACAATGAGATTGTAGGGCCCTTTGTAGTGTACTGTATGTTGTGTATATAAAGGCCACTGTCCCCTGACCGGCCAGTACTCTCTCTCATCAACATTTATCTCTGATAATTGGAGGACTGGATCCGGTTGCGCTAGCGAGTGTTCCCCCGTATGGTATGTTTCTCTGTGGCCACTTTGTTACCCGTTTAATGTAAGCCATTCATTCTTATTCTATGTATTTGTGTTTGCGTTCGTTCGCTATTGTGTATATTTCTGTTTAGTTATTCTGTTTAGTTATTAATGTTAGGACTGTAGTGTATAAGCTGTAAACTGTTTTTCCTTTCCCTTTTACATACTAAAATCATCTAGTAAGGTGTTGGAACCTTAACAAGTGTCTGTGTGTTTCACCATTTATTACTAAGGGTTTCTGAGCATCTCAATCGCTCAAACAGCTGGCTTAAATACTAACGTTAATCAGTGTTATATCATTACAGTACCTCAATGCTAAGGTTTACAGTATAAGCATACTCTGTGTTTAAGGTGTAAAAAGGTTATTGTCTGTGTGTACGCTCGCTGTGTGTATTCCGTACACCCAGCGTAGCGTGTGTACGTAACTTGCGTACCACGTGTGAGGTCTTTGTACGCAAATAGCGTACAAAGTGCGTAGCACGTGCACGAGGTTTAGCGGCCATTACGGCTTCACGGTGTTAGTAAATAGCTTGTGTTAAAGGATAAATATTTAGCTTTATCATTAGCTAATACGAAATTGATATTATGCACTGTATACACTCCAAATACATACTGTATGTGAAATTATTTTTTCAGACGTTGATTGCCAAATTGATCCAATATAGAGATACTATGATGTTGGTATGTGGAGATTTTAATTTAAATACCTCTACAATATTAGATAGACAAGTCCCAAGATGCTCTAAACTTAGTCTCCCGAAATTTGGGATTACACAATTCTCTCTGCGTCTCCAGATACTAGACGTATGGAGATTGTACAACCCTACAGAAAAAGCTTATTCCTGTTTATCTGCTGCCACTGGATTAATGTCCAGAATTGATTATATGTTCTGCTCCCAAACTATGATGAGTAGGCTTGGAGATGTAAATATGGAGCCTATCTTTCTCTCTGATCACGCCTTGTTGTGGTGTGAATTTAAAACAAATGTCGAAGTAAGCCCTGGTAGGTCATGGAGGTTTCCAACTGCTGTTTCCACCTCACTGAGTTTTAGGCAGAAATTAGAGTCGATGTGGGAAGATGATAGTTTAAACAATATTAGGTATGCAGCGGACAACCCGTTGCTTTTTTGGCAAACTACTAAAGCAGTGATCAGAGGGGAGCTTATCTCGTACATGTCCTCTTTACGTAAATCTCTCAGAGAGGATCATGTTAAGGCACAGAGAGCCTTGACTGCCTTATTTCAGACCTACCAATCCAACCCTACACATAACAACAAAGCAGCTTACGTAGAAGCAAAGACACATTCTGACGGTTTGTTAGTTAAAATGGAATCGTCCTTTTCATTCAAAAATACAATTCGGTAATAAAAACAGCAAATTGCTATCCAATATTTTGAAAGGACAGAAAGCCCCGATGGTAGTTAGACCCCTGAGGCAAGTAGATACTACGTTAACAAGCTGTAATGCACAGATAGCTTTGGTGATGTCAACTTTTTGCACCTCCCTGTATTCACAGCCTCAAACCTCTCTACAATCTGCTGTAGATGACTTTTGGGCAGATTTGCCTATCCCCCAGGTTTCAGCTGAACTATTAGATTCATTGACTAAACCCACATCTGAGGAGGAAGTGTCCCGGGCTATAAAACATTTCACAAATGGTAAGGCACCTGGCCCAGGCTGGAACCCTTCTGAGTTTTTTTAAATTCTTGCCCCCAAACTTACACCTTTACTGACTGAATGTTATAATAGGATCATGCGGATAGAGCAACTGCCGTCCTATTTTAACTTGGCCACAATTAATGTCACACCCAAACAGGGAAGAGACCTTTAGGACCCAGGATCATATCGTCCCATATCACTGCTAAATACTGACTATAAAATGCCGATTAAGATTCTTGCTGATAGGTTGAAGCACATCTTGCCACATATTATACATAAAGATCAAACGGGATTTATCTTTGGTAGGAGTTCTACACTAAACATTCAAAGAGTTTTAGCAGTGATATCGGATGCCCAGCAGATTGAGCATTCATCTCAGAAAGCGAACTTAGCGTTAGACGGCGAGAAAGCTTTTGATATGGTTCATTGCAGTCATCTTTTTTCCTCTGTGACTCGTTTTGGTTTCCTAGACGGTTTTATTGATATTTTAAAATTACTGTATACTAGACCAGAGACTCCTGTGTTGTGCAATGGATATCTATCCAAGTCTTTTGTAATACAAAAGGGGATGAGGCAGGGATGCCCGCTTTCTCCATTGTTATTTGCTATAGCACTGGAACCGCTGGCTATCGCACTGCGAGAGTTACCTCTGTACCAAGGCATTCTGATTGGGTATGTGGATCTTCGCCTGGCACTATTTGCCGATGACATGATATTATTCATGTCCAACCCATCTTACTCTTTACCAATAATCTTATATACTATTGCACAATTTGGGAGTATTTCTGGAAATAAAATCAATATGAATAAATCTGAAATCATGTTTCTGGGTTCATCTGATCCGTCTCTAACAGTGACTGGTGACATTAAAGTTGTTACCTCACACTTTAAGTACTTAGGGGCAGGACCGGTGTTAGGGTGTTCGGCGCCCTCCTGCAACCTAGCAATTTTGCGCCTTTCTACAAATACAAATGTGACCGATCTCATCCTCAGAGCTGTAACTAGACATTTTCATTTTGGTGTAATACCCCCCCCCCCCCCCCCCCTCAAGATTCATAAATATCCGGTCATAAAAAAATTACCTAAAATATAGGGGCGTAAAATAATTATGATGCACAGTAGTCTCCATTATTCAAAAGTACACCACACAATAGTACCACTTCTATACATTACGCCAGGTAGTGCCCCTTATATTCATTACGCCAGATACAGCCCCCTTTTACATATTGCACCAGGTAGAGCCAGTCACACATTATTCCAGGTAGAGCACCCTTTTACACACTGAGCCAGGTAGAGTTCCCTTTTACACTTTGCGCCAGGTAGAGCACCCTTTTACACATGCCATTTCCCCCAGCAGGGGGAAGAGCCAAAAATATAGGGGCCACACAATAGTACCAATTCGCATTACACTGCTAGTCACATTACACCGCATAGTAGTGTCCGTTAGTCACATTACACCGCACAGTAGTGTCTGTTAGTCACATTAAACCGCACAGTAGTGTCCGTTAGTCACATTACACCGCACAGTAGTGTCTGCTAGTCACATTAAACCGCACTGTAGTGTCCGTTAGTCACATTACAACGCACAGTAGTGTCCGTTAGTCACATTATTATTATTACATTTTATTTATAAGGCACCACATGTGTTTCGCAGCGCCATACAAAGGACAGTACAGGGAGACAAAATATAGCATTACAGTAAATAAATAACAGAAATAGAGTACAGGTAACATAGAGCACCACACATTCTCAAGACATAATACAGCTAAGATGTAAGTATTGAGGGAGTGATCATCATACTACTAGAGGCTGGTGGCCATAGATGGAGATGAGCCTTTACTAGCAGGGTAAAGATGGTCATTGAGTAGGGGAGAGCTGCGAGTGAAATGTGTCGAGACGAGGGCTTAGCTAACAAGAGGAAAGAGGGCCCTGCTCTGAAGAGCTAACAATCTAGTGGGGAGGGGCGACAGACAGATGACAAGAGGTGCAGGAGGTAGCGTAATGGCAGTATGCAAGCAAAGCTGAGATGTTCACGGCATGAGGCAGGGGGGTGGAGGCGCGGCCTCATCACTAGGTTATGCATCGGGAAGGTATGCTTTGATGAATAGGTGGGTATTTAGTGCCCGCTTGAAGCTTTGCAAGGTCAGG
Organism: Pseudophryne corroboree; assembly: GCF_028390025.1. Classification (NCBI taxonomy): domain Eukaryota; kingdom Metazoa; phylum Chordata; class Amphibia; order Anura; family Myobatrachidae; genus Pseudophryne; species Pseudophryne corroboree. The sequence continues at coordinate 570,898,000 of NC_086446.1, read as the reverse complement.
GAGAGTCTAATGGAGCGTGGGAGTGCGTTCCACTGAAGGGGTGCATCACGGGCGTAGTCTTGAACACGAGCATGGGAAGCAGTGACCAGGGCGGTGGAGAGGCGACGGTCATTGGTCGACTGTAGGGGGCGGGAAGGAGTATGAAGGGAGAGGAGGTTGGAGATGTAGGGAGCAGTGGAATTAGAGATGGCCTTGTATATGAGGGTGAGAAGTTTGAAGAGGATTCTGTAGGGGAATGGGAGCCAGTAGTGTCCGTTAGTCACATTACACTGCACAGTAGCGTCCGTAGTCACATTACACTGCACAGTAGTGTCCGTTAGTCACATTACACTGCACAGTAGCGTCCGTAGTCACATTACACTGCACAGTAGTGTCCGTTAGTCACATTACACTGCACAGTAGTGTTCGTTAGTCACATTACACTGCACAGTAGTGTTCGTTAGTCACATTACACTGCACAGTAGTGTCCGTTAGTCACATTACACTGCACAGTAGTGTCCGTTAGTCACATTACACTACACAGTAGTGTCCGTTAGTCACATTACACTGCACAGTAGTGTCCGGCTGGGCGGCCTTGAGCATATGTAGAGGTGAATGCAGATCCGGCTGCGTATGCAGCGATCTGCGTTCATCTCTGAATTACCCCCTATGCCAGGTACAGCCTTCATTCCCTCCACAGTGCGGCCCCGGTACCTGCAGGAGGTCCCGGCTCGAGCACTGCTCCTCCTCTCCCTTCTTCTCCGGTTTCTCGCAGGCTCCGTTACTCCAGTGGCTCTGTAGGATGTTGTCAGTGACCACGAGAGGGGGCGGGAGAGGGTTACTAATTACCTGGGCATGGGACTGATGGAGGGGCCCGGAGGGGCCCTGGTCCCCTGAACTCCCAACCCCCTCCTACCTTACTGGGCAGCAGCAGCAGCAGCCCTCATCTTGGCAGCACAGCACATGCTGCAGTGTGCTGTGCTGCAGTGGAGCAGAGTGGCTGCTGCTATTGTTATTGTTCCTGTATGGGTGGGTGGGGGGATTGTGATCACAGTGATCACACTCCCCCCTCGAATTGACCCTGGCTGAGGGGCTGAGTGCTGGGGGCTCAGGGATCAGGGACTACACCTACCCTGCTCTGTACAGCAAAGACTTTTAAAAAAAAAGTTTCCCCCCCATAAAGGGGCGTGGTCACGGCTGGCACAATTAGGCCACGCCCCAACCCTCTAGGCAGCTTGGGATGGCAGCGGCGCTGTGTGTAGGCTGAGGCCACACACTGCGTGCACACTTTCTGGGGAGGAGGAGGGGGGGAGCCGCACTGCAAGCTGCCAGCTCCGCTACCTGTCGTCCAGCGTGACAGGCGCAGCTGGCAGCAGCAGGGATGCAGAGCAGGGAGTGGCTGAGCGCCTCTTCAGTTTGGCGCCTTCCTGCACTGCATCCCTTTGCTGAGCGGCTAGCGCCGGCTCTGCTTAGGGGTACATATACCAAAACAGATCTCTAAACTCTACTCTTTGAATTTTAAGCCTTTGGTAGCTCCAGTGCTCAAACTATTGAAGACTTGGCAGTCTTTGACGTTGTCACTAATGCCAGAATTGGTGTTCTAAAATCAGTTATTTTTCAGAAGATCATGTACACTATGCAAATGCTGCCTATATGGATATCTGATACCGATGTGAAAAAACTATATAAAGGTTTTACTACTTTCATATGGAATAACAAGCGTCCTAGGATTGCTAGAACCAAACTTCACCTCTTAGATCTGAGGGTGGTTTAGGGTTGCCAGATTTGGTTAAATTTTCTCATTCAATATTTTTTCGGTATATAACAGATTGGCTTATAGAGAGAGACTTGTTTTCAGTTTATGCACTGGGTTGTGCATTCTGCTCCCCTTATTCCCCGGGTGCATTACTGCACATACCGAAACATTCTTTGCCACAACACATATTTAACAATATATTTTTTAAAGATATACAAGGCCTCGTGGGCAATTAACAAGATATTAAACAGAAACCCTTGTCGTTCAAACATGATCCCTCTGTGGGGTAACCCCTTCTTCACACCCGGGATGGATACTCCAGCTTTGTACGACATAAAAAGGTCTTCGAAGCACATCAGATGTGTTTGATCCTGGGGTAAATTTATGTCCTTTTTCCACTCATAAAGATGCATTCAGCCTATCAGAACAGTATTTATTTCCGTATCTGCAAGTCAAACATTATGTTATGTCTCTGTTTGGTAAACATTTACCTTCTACGACATCAGATTAGTTAATGTCTCTTAATTTTAGTAAAAAGTATCCCCTATAAAACGAAGTATCTATATGATGATCTTGTACATAAGACCACCTTGTCTATATGGAACAAAGTGTATGCTCCTTGGTATTCAGAATTAGAAATTAACATTGATGGTGCGCAATTATTTAAGGGACATGCATTTGTGGTGAAATCTCTCCACTCTGTCTCGTTACAAGAAACTCACTTAAAAATTCTACACAGAGCCTACATTTCACAGGCACAGAGAACACATTATGTGCCTAGCAAAATAGGACATTGTCTGAAATGTAGAGCTACTTCAGCGACATTTTTGCTTAATATATGGTCATGTGGAATTATTACAAAATTCTGAAATACGATAGCTCACTACATTTCTCAGCCATTTTCATGTAAGGTCTCTTTGAACCCTTGTGCGCTACTTTTTGCAGATTTCCGTAACTGGGATTTGGGTACGGCCACAGAACTGTGTCCGCTTCTGATTTTACTGGTAACAATGGCAAAAAAATTGATTATGACATTATGGATCTCGAAATCTACCCCAAGAATTGAAGCAGTACATAGTATTCTATTAAAAACGCTATATTTTGACAGGTATGCTACAATGCCTGACGTTGAGAGGGGAGTGGTGAGATTTTATCGCAAATGGGGTAGAGATGAGCGGGTTCGGTTCCTCGGAATCCGAACCCCCCCGAACTTCACCCATTTTACACGGGTCCGAGGCAGACTCGGATCCTCCCGCCTTGCTCGGTTAACCCGAGCGCGCCCGAACGTCATCATCCCGCTGTCGGATTCTCGCGGGATTCGTATTCTATATAAGGAGCCACGCGTCACCGCCATTTTCACTCGTGCATTGGAGATGATAGGGAGAGGACGTGTGCAGCGTTCTCTCAGTTGTGTTCAGTGTGCTGCAAATATCTGTGCTCAGTGTGCTGCAAATATCTGTGCTCAGTGTGCTGAAAATATCTACGTTCTCTGCCTGAAAAACGCTCCATATCTGTGCTCAGTGTGCTGCAAATATCTGTGCTCAGTGTGCTTTATTGTGGGGACTGGGGACCACCAGTATTATATAGTAGGAGGACAGTGCAGAGTTTTGCTGACCAGTGACCACCAGTATTATACGTTCTCTGCCTGAAAAACGCTCCATATCTGTGCTGCATTGTAGTATATAGTAGGAGGACAGTGCATAATTTTGCTGACCACCAGTATATAATATATAGCAGTACGGTACAGTAGTCCACTGCTCTACCTACCTCTGTGTCGTCAAGTATACTATCCATCCATACCTGTGGTGCATTTTAGTTGTTGTTCGCAGTAGTAGGAGGACAGTGCATAATTTTGCTGACAACCAGTATATAATATATAGTAGTACGGTACAGTAGTCCACTGCTCTACCTACCTCTGTGTCGTCAAGTATACTTTTCAACCATACCTATGGTGCATTTTAGTTGTTGTGCGCAGTAGTAGGAGGACAGTGCATAATTTTGCTGACCACCAGTATATAATATATAGCAGTACGGTACAGTAAGCCTTTGCTATTGATATATTACTGGCATATAATTCCACACATTAAAAAATGGAGAACAAAAATGTGGAGGGTAAAATAGGGAAAGATCAAGATCGACTTCCACCTCGTGCTGAAGCTGCTGCCACTAGTCATGGCCGAGACGATGAAATGCCATCAACGTCGTCTGCCAAGGCCGACCCCCCAATGTCATAGTAGAGAGCATGTAAAATCCAAAAAACAAAAGTTCAGTAAAATGACCCAAAAATCTAAATTAAAAGCGTCTGAGGAGAAGCGTAAACTTGCCAATATGCCATTTACGACACGGAGTGGCAAGGAACGGCTGAGGCCCTGGCCTATGTTCATGGCTAGTGGTTCAGATTCACATGAGGATGGAAGCACTCATCCTCTCGCTAGAAAACTGCAGTGCCACTCCTAGATGGGCCAGGTGTTTGTGTCAGCCACTTGGGTCACTTAGCTTAGTCACACAGCTACCTCATAGCACCTCTTTTTTTCTTTGTATCATGTGCTGTTTGGGGACTATTTTTTGAAGTGCCTTCCTGTCTGACACTGCAGTGCCACTCCTAGATGGGCCAGGTGTTTGTGCCGGCCACTTGGGTCGCTTAGCTTAGTCATCCAGCGAACTTGGTGCAAATTTTAGGACTAAAAATAATATTGTGAGGTGTGAGGTGTTCAGAATAGACTGGAAATGAGTGGAAATTATGGTTATTGAGGTTAATAATACTATGGGATCAAAATGCCCCCCAAATTCTATGATTTAAGCTGTTTTTGAGGGTTTTTTGTAAAAAAACACCCGAATCCAAAACACACCCGAATCCGACAAAAAAATTTCAGGGAGGTTTTGCCAAAACGCGTCCGAATCCAAAACATGGCCACAGAACCGAATCCAAAACCAAAGCACAAAACCCGAAAAATGTCCGGTGCACATCACTAAAATGGGGGCCATATATTGACGCCTATGAAACAAATGTTCATGTTATGTTTTATGTACAGTATGCCACACAGTGCTATTATGTAAGCAAATGTCCCCCCATATCTTTCCGTACCTCTTACCCCTTGTTTTGTCTTCTCTTTTCTTCCTTTTTCCTTTTTTTTCTATCCCACTCTTTTTCTTAAAATGTTATCCTTGTATTTTGTATTGTACTGTTGATATGATAGATAGGTGTTTTGTTTTTAAGATGTGTTTTTCTCTGTTCAAGATTTATTGTTTTATGGATGCGACAAACATCAATATGGTCATGGAGAGATAGGGAATATGTGTTTGGTTAGCTGATGTAAAATCTTTCTTGTTGACTAATTATCCCGAATGGGTTAAGAGGTCCACTGCTTATCTCTAGAGATGAGCGCCTGAAATTTTTCGGGTTTTGTGTTTTGGTTTTGGGTTCGGTTCCGCGGCCGTGTTTTGGGTTCGACCGCGTTTTGGCAAAACCTCACCGAATTTTTTTTGTCGGATTCGGGTGTGTTTTGGATTCGGGTGTTTTTTTAAAAAAACACTAAAAAACAGCTTAAATCATAGAATTTGGGGGTCATTTTGATCCCATATTATTATTAACCTCAAAAACCATAATTTCCACTCATTTTCAGTCTATTCTGAATACCTCACACCTCACAATATTATTTTTAGTCCTAAAATTTGCACCAAGGTCGCTGGATGACTAAGCTAAGCGACACTAGTGGCCGACACAAACACCTGGCCCATCTAGGAGTGGCACTGCAGTGTCACGCAGGATGTCCCTTCCAAAAAACCCTCCCCAATCAGCACATGACGCAAAGAAAAAAAGAGGCGCAATGAGGTAGCTGACTGTGTGAGTAAGATAAGCGACCCTAGTGGCCGACACAAACACCGGGCCCATTTAGGAGTGGGACTGCAGTGTCACGCAGGATGTCCCTTCCAAAAAACCCTCCCCAATCAGCACATGACGCAAAGAAAAAAAGAGGCGCAATGAGGTAGCTGACTGTGTGAGTAAGATTAGCGACCCTAGTGGCCGACACAAACACCGGGCCCATTTAGGAGTGGCACTGCAGTGTCACGCAGGATGTCCCTTCCAAAAAACCCTCCCCAATCAGCACATGACGCAAAGAAAAAAAGAGGCGCAATGAGGTAGCTGACTGTGTGAGTAAGATTAGCGACCCTAGTGGCCGACACAAACACCGGGCCCATTTAGGAGTGTCACTGCAGTGTCACGCAGGATGTCCCTTCCAAAAAACCCTCCCCAATCAGCACATGACACAAAGAAAAAAAGAGGCGCAATGAGGTAGCTGACTGTGTGAGTAAGATTAGCGACCCTAGTGGCCGACACAAACACCGGGCCCATTTAGGAGTGGCACTGCAGTGTCACGCAGGATGTCCCTTCCAAAAAACCCTCCCCAATCAGCACATGACGCAAAGAAAAAAAGAGGCGCAATGAGGTAGCTGACTGTGTGAGTAAGATTAGCGACCCTAGTGGCCGACACAAACACCGGGCCCATTTAGGAGTGGCACTGCAGTGTCACGCAGGATGTCCCTTCCAAAAAACCCTCCCCAATCAGCACATGACGCAAAGAAAAAAAGAGGCGCAATGAGGTACCTGACTGTGTGAGTAAGATTAGCGACCCTAGTGGCCGACACAAACACCGGGCCCATTTAGGAGTGGCACTGCAGTGTCACGCAGGATGTCCCTTCCAAAAAACCCTCCCCAATCAGCACATGACGCAAAGAAAAAAAGAGGCGCAATGAGGTAGCTGACTGTGTGAGTAAGATTAGCGACCCTAGTGGCCGACACAAACACCGGGCCCATTTAGGAGTGGCACTGCAGTGTCACGCAGGATGTCCCTTCCAAAAAACCCTCCCCAATCAGCACATGACGCAAAGAAAAAAAGAGGCGCAATGAGGTAGCTGACTGTGTGAGTAAGATTAGCGACCCTAGTGGCCGACACAAACACCGGGCCCATTTAGGAGTGGCACTGCAGTGTCACGCAGGATGTCCCTTCCAAAAAACCCTCCCCAATCAGCACATGACGCAAAGAAAAAAAGAGGCGCAATGAGGTAGCTGACTGTGTGAGTAAGATTAGCGACCCTAGTGGCCGACACAAACACCGGGCCCATTTAGGAGTGGCACTGCAGTGTCACGCAGGATGTCCCTTCCAAAAAACCCTCCCCAATCAGCACATGACGCAAAGAAAAAAAGAGGCGCAATGAGGTAGCTGACTGTGTGAGTAAGATTAGCGACCCTAGTGGCCGACACAAACACCGGGCCCATTTAGGAGTGGCACTGCAGTGTCACGCAGGATGTCCCTTCCAAAAAACCCTCCCCAAACAGCACATGACGCAAAGAAAAATAAAAGAAAAAAGAGGTGCAAGATGGAATTGTCCTTGGGTCCTCCCACCCACCCTTATGTTGTATAAACAAAACAGGACATGCACACTTTAACCAACCCATCATTTCAGTGACAGGGTCTGCCACACGACTGTGACTGATATGACGGGTTGGTTTGGACCCCCCCCAAAAAAGAAGCAATTAATCTCTCCTTGCACAAACTGGCTCTACAGAGGCAAGATGTCCACCTCATCATCACCCTCCGATATATCACCGTGTACATCCCCCTCCTCACAGATTATCAATTCGTCCCCACTGGAATCCACCATCTCAGCTCCCTGTGTACTTTGTGGAGGCAATTGCTGCTGGTCAATGTCTCCGCGGAGGAATTGATTATAATTCATTTTAATGAACATCATCTTCTCCACATTTTCTGGATGTAACCTCGTACGCCGATTGCTGACAAGGTGAGCGGCGGCACTAAACACTCTTTCGGAGTACACACTTGTGGGAGGGCAACTTAGGTAGAATAAAGCCAGTTTTGTGCGAGGGCCTCCAAATTGCCTCTTTTTCCTGCCAGTATACGTACGGACTGTCTGACGTGCCTACTTGGATGTGGTCACTCATATAATCCTCCACCATTCTTTCAATGGTGAGAGAATCATATGCAGTGACAGTAGACGACATGTCAGTAATCGTTGGCAGGTCCTTCAGTCCGGACCAGATGTCAGCACTCGCTCCAGACTACCCTGCATCACCGCCAGTGGGTGGGCTCGGAATTCTTAGCCTTTTCCTCGCACCTCCAGTTGCGGGAGAATGTGAAGGAGGAGCTGTTGACGGGTCACGTTCCGCTTGACTTGACAATTTTCTCACCAGCAGGTCTTTGAACCTCTGCAGACTTGTGTCTGCCGGAAAGAGAGATACAACGTAGGTTTTAAATCTAGGATCGAGCACAATGGCCAAAATGTAGTGCTCTGATTTCAACAGATTGACCACCCGTGAATCCTGGTTAAGCGAATTAAGGGCTCCATCCACAAGTCCCACATGCCTAGCGGAATCGCTCTGTTTTAGCTCCTCCTTCAATGTCTCCAGCTTCTTCTGCAAAAGCCTGATGAGGGGAATGACCTGACTCAGGCTGGCAGTGTCTGAACTGACTTCACGTGTGGCAAGTTCAAAGGGTGCAGAACCTTGCACAATGTTGAAATCATTCTCCACTGCGCTTGAGTCAGGTGCATTCCCCCTCCTTTGCCTATATCGTGGGCAGATGTATAGACTTGAATGGCCTTTTGCTGCTCCTCCATCCTCTGAAGCATATAGAGGGTTGAATTCCAACTCAGTACCACCTCTTGCTTCAGATGATGGCAGGGCAGGTTCAGGACTGTTTGCTGGTGCTCCAGTCTTCGGCATGCGGTGGCTGAATGCCGAAAGTGGCCCGCAATTCTTCGGGCCACCGACAGCATCTCTTGCACGCCCCTGTCGTTTTTTAAAATAATTCTGCACCACCAAATTCAATGTATGTGCAAAACATGGGACGTGCTGGAATTTGCCCAGATGTAATGCACGCACAATATTGCTGGCGTTGTCCGATGTCACAAATCCCCATATAATCCTCCACCATTCTTTCAATGGTGAGAGAATCATATGCAGTGACAGTAGACGACATGTCCGTAATCGTTGTCAGGTCCTTCAGTCCGGACCAGATGTCAGCATCAGCAGTCGCTCCAGACTGCCCTGCATCACCGCCAGCGGGTGGGCTCGGAATTCTGAGCCTTTTCCTCGCACCCCCAGTTGCGGGAGAATGTGAAGGAGGAGATGTTGACAGGTCGCGTTCCGCTTGACTTGACAATTTTCTCACCAACAGGTCTTTCAACCCCAGCAGACTTGTGTCTGCCGGAAAGAGAGATCCAAGGTAGGCTTTAAATCTAGGATCGAGCACGGTGGTCAAAATGTAGTGCTCTGATTTCAACAGATTGACCACCCGTGAATCCTTGTTAAGCGAATGAAGGGCTCCATCCACAAGTCCCACATGCCTAGCGGAATCGCTCCGTGTTAGCTCCTCCTTCAATGTCTCCAGCTTCTTCTGCAAAAGCCTGATGAGGGGAATGACCTGACTCAGGCTGGCAGTGTCTGAACTGACTTCACGTGTGGCAAGTTCAAAGGGCATCAGAACCTTGCACAACATTGAAATCATTCTCCACTGCGCTTGAGACAGGTGCATTCCACCTCCTATATCGTGCTCAATTGTATAGGCTTGAATGGCCTTTTGCTGCTCCTCCAACCTCTGAAGCATATAGAGGGTTGAATTCCACCTCGTTACCACTTCTTGCTTCAGATGATGGCAGGGCAGGTTCAGTAGTTTTTGGTGGTGCTCCAGTCTTCTGTACGTGGTGCCTGTACGCCGAAAGTGTCCCGCAATTTTTCTGGCCACCGACAGCATCTCTTGCACGCCCCTGTCGTTTTTTAAATAATTCTGCACCACCAAATTCAAGGTATGTGCAAAACATGGGACGTGCTGGAATTTGCCCATATTTAATGCACACACAATATTGCTGGCGTTGTCCGATGCCACAAATCCACAGGAGAGTCCAATTGGGGTAAGCCATTCCGCGATGATCTTCCTCAGTTGCCGTAAGAGGTTTTCAGCTGTGTGCGTATTCTGGAAACCGGTAGCCTGCCTAGGAAAGAGTTGGCGTTTGCGAGATGCTGCTACTGGTGCCGCCGCTGCTGTTCTTGCGGCGGGAGTCCATACATCTACCCAGTGGGCTGTCACAGTCATATAGTCCTGACCCTGCCCTGCTCCACTTGTCCACATGTCCGTGGTTAAGTGGACATTGGGTACAACTGCATTTTTTAGGACACTGGTGAGTCTTTTTCTGACGTCCGTGTACATTCTCGGTATCGCCTGCCTAGAGAAGTGGAACCTAGATGGTATTTGGTAACGGGGGCACACTGCCTCAATAAATTGTCTAGTTCCCTGTGAACTAACGGCGGATACCGGACGCACGTCTAACACCAACATAGTTGTCAAGGCCTCAGTTATCCGCTTTGCAGCAGGATGACTGCTGTGATATTTCATCTTCCTCGCAAAGGACTGTTGAACAGTCAATTGCTTACTGGAAGTAGTACAAGTGGGCTTACGACTTCCCCTCTGGGATGACCATCGACTCCCAGCAGCAACAACAGCAGCGCCAGCAGCAGTAGGCGTTACACGCAAAGATGCATCGGAGGAATCCCAGGCAGGAGAGGACTCGTCAGAATTGCCAGTGACATTGCCTGCAGGACTATTGGCATTCCTGGGGAAGGAGGAAATTGACACTGAGGGAGTTGGTGGGGTGGTTTGCGTGAGCTTGGTTACAAGAGGAAGGGATTTACTGGTCAGTGGACTGCTTCCGCTGTCACCCAAAGTTTTTGAACTTGTCACTGACTTATTATGAATGCGCTGCAGGTGACGTATAAGGGAGGATGTTCCGAGGTGGTTAACGTCCTTACCCCTACTTATTACAGCTTGACAAAGGGAACACACGGCTTGACACCTGTTGTCCGCATTTCTGTTGAAATAGTTCCACACCGAAGAGCTGATTTTTTTGGTATTTTCACCAGGCATGTCAACGGCCATATTCCTCCCACGGACAACAGGTGTCTCCCCGGGTGCCTGACTTAAACAAACCACCTCACCATCAGAATCCTCCTGGTCAATTTCCTCCCCAGCGCCAGCAACACCCATATCCTCCTCATCCTGGTGTACTTCAACACTGACATCTTCAATCTGACTATCAGGAACTGGACTGCGGGTGCTCCATCCAGCACTTGCAGGGGGCGTGCAAATGGTGGAAGGCGCATGCTCTTCACGTCCAGTGTTGGGAAGGTCAGGCATCGCAACCGACACAATTGGACTCTCCTTGTGGATTTGGGATTTCGAAGAACGCACAGTTCTTTGCGGTGCTACTGCTTTTGCCAGCTTGAGTCTTTTCATTTTTCTAGCGAGAGGCTGAGTGCCTCCATCCTCATGTGAAGCTGAACCACTAGCCATGAACATAGGCCAGGGCCTCAGCCGTTCCTTGCCACTCCGTGTGGTAAATGGCATATTGGCAAGTTTACGCTTCTCCTCCGACAATTTTATTTTAGGTTTTGGAGTCCTTTTTTTACTGATATTTGGTGTTTTGGATTTGACATGCTCTGTACTATGACATTGGGCATCGGCCTTGGCAGACGACGTTGCTGGCATTTCATCGTCTCGGCCATGACTAGTGGCAGCAGCTTCAGCACGAGGTGGAAGTGGATCTTGATCTTTCCCTAATTTTGGAACCTCAACATTTTTGTTCTCCATATTTTAATAGGCACAACTAAAAGGCACCTCAGGTAAACAATGGAGATGGATGGATACTAGTATACAATTTTGGACGGACTGCCGAGTGCCGACACAGAGGTAGCTACAGCCGTGAACTACCGTACTGTGTCTGCTGCTAATATAGACTGGTTGATAAAGAGATGTAGTAGTATGTATGTATAAAGAAGAAAGAAAAAAAAACCACGGGTAGGTGGTATACAATTATGGACGGACTGCCGAGTGCCGACACAGAGGTAGCCACAGCCGTGAACTACCGTACTGTACTGTGTCTGCTGCTAATATAGACTGGTTGATAAAGAGATGTCGTAGTATGTATGTATGAAGAAGAAAGAAAAAAAAAACACGGTTAGGTGGTATACAATTATGGACGGACTGCCGAGTGCCGACACAGAGGTAGCCACAGCCGTGAACTACCGTACTGTACTGTGTCTGCTGCTAATATAGACTGGTTGATAAAGAGATGTCGTAGTATGTATGTATAAAGAAGAAAGAAAAAAAAACCACGGTTAGGTGGTATACAATTATGGATGGACTGCCGAGTGCCGACACAGAGGTAGCCACAGCCGTGAACTACCGTACTGTACTGTGTCTGCTGCTAATATAGACTGGTTGATAAAGAGATGTCGTAGTATGTATGTATGAAGAAGAAAGAAAAAAAAACCACGGTTAGGTGGTATACAATTATGGACGGACTGCCGAGTGCCGACACAGAGGTAGCCACAGCCGTGAACTACCGTACTGTACTGTGTCTGCTGCTAATATAGACTGGTTGATAAAGAGATGTCGTAGTATGTATGTATAAAGAAGAAAGAAAAAAAAACCACGGTTAGGTGGTATACAATTATGGACGGACTGCCGAGTGCCGACACAGAGGTAGCCACAGCCGTGAACTACCGTACTGTACTGTGTCTGCTGCTAATATAGACTGGTTGATAAAGAGATGTCGTAGTATGTATGTATAAAGAAGAAAGAAAAAAAAACCACGGTTAGGTGGTATACAATTATGGATGGACTGCCGAGTGCCGACACAGAGGTAGCTACAGCCGTGAACTACCGTACTGTGTCTGCTGCGACTGGATGATAAATAATGATATAAAAAAAATATATATATCACTACTGCAGCCGGACAGGTATATATATTATATAATGACGGACCTGCTGGACACTGTCTGTCAGCAGAATGAGTTTTTTATAGAATAAAAAAAAAAACACCACACAAGTGAAGTCACACGACGAGTGTTTAACTTTTTCAGGCAATCACAATATAGTATACTACTAACTATACTGGTGGTCAGTGTGGTCAGGTCACTGGTCAGTCACACTGGCAGTGGCACTCCTGCAGCAAAAGTGTGCACTGTTTAATTTTAATATAATATGTACTCCTGGCTCCTGCTATAACCTATAACTGGCACTGCAGTGCTCCCCAGTCTCCCCCACAATTATAAGCTGTGTGAGCTGAGCACAGTCAGATATATAATATATACATAGATGATGCAGCACACTGGGCTGAGCAGTGCACACAGATATGGTATGTGACTGTCTTGTACTCCTGGCTCCTGCTATAACCTATAACTGGCACTGCAGTGCTCCCCAGTCTCCCCCACAATTATAAGCTGTGTGAGCTGAGCACAGTCAGATATATAATATATACATAGATGATGCAGGCATGCAGCACACTGGGCTGAGCAGTGCACACAGATATGGTATGTGACTGAGTCACTGTGTGTACCGTTTTTTTCAGGCAGAGAACGGATATATTAAATAAAACAACTGCACTGCTGGTGGTCACTGTGGTCAGTCACTAAACTCTGCACTCTCTTCTACAGTATCAGCCTCAGGTCAATCTCTCTCTCTCTCTCCTAATCTAAATGGAGAGGACGCCAGCCACGTCCTCTCCCTATCAATCTCAATGCACGTGTGAAAATGGCGGCGACGCGCGGCTCCTTATATAGAATCCGAGTCTCGCGAGAATCCGACAGCGTCATGATGACGTTCGGGCGCGCTCGGGTTAACCGAGCAAGGCGGGAAGATCCGAGTCGCTCGGACCCGTGAAAAAAAACATGAAGTTCGTGCGGGTTCGGATTCAGAGAAACCGAACCCGCTCATCTCTACTTATCTCCCCCGTACTCAGAGGATATGGTAAGCAGCTACTTCAGCTGTGTGTGACTTTGCAACAATGGGGGTAATTTAGAGTTGATCGCAGCAGCAAATTTGTTAGCAGTTGGGCAAAACCATGTGCACTGCTGGGGGGGGGGGGCAGATATAACATGTGCAGAGAAAGTTAGATTTGGGTGGGTTATTTTGTTTCTGTGCAGGGTAAATACTGTCTGCTTTATTTTTACACTGCAATTTAGATTTCAGTTTGAACACACCCCACCAGATTCTAACTCTCTCTGCAAATGTTATATCTGCCCCCCCTGCAGTGCACATGGTTTTGCTCAACTGCTAACAAATTTGCTGCTGCGATCAACTCTGAATTAGGCCCAAAGGGGCTAATTCAGACCTGATCGGTGCTGTGCGTTTTCGTACAGCTGTGATCAGATCTGAACTGCGCATGTGCTGGTGCCGCAGTGCCTGAACTGCGCATGTGCTCGTGCCGCAGTGCGCCGGCGCATGCCAGACAGCCGACGGCTGTCTCAGCACTGTGATCGCTTCTGCCTGAATGACAGGCAGAGGCGGTCGCTGGGCGGGAGGGGGCGGGCCGGCGGCATATGGCCGCCTTTTAGTGTGCACGGTCCGGGCAACTCAGGCGTGCCCAGACTTTTGGGGAGGCTGTCCGCAGTGGCTGCGTGACATCACACGCAGCCGCTGCGACCTGAGCAGCGACGAGTAGCTCCCTGCCAGCGTGCAGGAGCTGCGCTGGCAGGGAAGTACTCTTCCAGCACAAAAGTATCACCACTGTGCAATGCATGTACTTGTGCGACAGGGTAGGGCCTGACATGCGGGGCAGACTGGCCCTGTGCTGGGCGTACCCCAATCACCCCCATCGTTTCCAATGCAGAGAGCTCTGACGATCAGAGCTCTCTGTGAAGAATGCAGCCGCCAGCCGGGAATCTGTTTCAGTCATGCCTGCATTGCAGAGAGGTTAACTAGGCTGTTTTCATCTCTGAAAAACTAATTTGGTCCAGCAAGGGGGAAGGGTGGGGGGACACTTAGCTGCGGGAGGCCCATGGTAACATATTCCCTGCCCCCTCAATCTAGTCAGATTGTTTAGAAATTAAGTGAACATCGCTCTGTGTGTATCCCCCTTAACTGAGCAGTTAGGAGCTGATCGGCTGGTACTGTACTTTATCTCTGTAGTGTATACTTTATCTCTCTTCAAGACAGGGGTCTATTTACTAAGCTTTAATAAAATATATTTATTATATAGCAGACATGAAAAACAATGCACATTGGGCCTAATTCAGGGTTGATCGCAAAAGCAAAATCTTTCTCTACTGGCCAAAACCATGTGTATCATTCCGACCCGTTCGCACACTACGGTTCATCACAGCGGTGCAAATGGGTCTGTTCTGCGCATACGCAGCGGACGCAATGCACAGGCGCGTCATTACTCAGCAACGGCAGTCGCTGGGCAACGACGCCGGGAACGAAGAAAGCGGTCACAGCGCGGACTGCAAATAGATTGACAGGCGGGAGACGGATCTACTCACCGTTTCCGGCCAAGGATATCCGAAAGCAGGCATGTCGAGGCGTTTGGAGGGCAGATGTCTGACGTCAATTCCGGGACCTTCATCGCTGGATCCATCGCACAGGGTAAGTAACTGCAGGGCTAGTCATCTTTTACACAAAACTTTTTTAGCATAGCAGGGCTGCACAAGCAATCGCAGCCTTGCTATGCTAAAATATACTCCCCCCTAGGCGGTGTCTAGTTGATCGCATGAGCAGCAAAAAGTTGCTACGTGCGATCAATTCGGAATGACCCCCAATGTGCACTGCAGGTGAGGCAGATGTAACATGTGCAGAGAGAGTTCGATTTGTGTGTGGTGTGTTCAAAGCAAACTGAAATCTAAATTGCAGTGTAAAAATAGAGCAGCCAGTATTTACACTGCACAGAAACAAAATAACCCACCCAAATCTAACTCTCTCTGCACATGTTATATCTGCCCCCCCCCCCCCCCCTGCAGTGCACATGGTTTTGTCCAGTAGAGAAGGATTTTGCTTTTATGATCAACCCTGAATTAGGGGGGTCATTCCGAGTTGTTCGCTCGGTAAATTTCTTCGCATCGCAGCGATTTTCCGCTTAGTGCGCATGCGCAATGTTCGCACTGCGACTGCGCCAAGTAAATTTGCTATGCAGTTAGGAATTTTACTCACGGCTTTTTCTTCGTTCTGGTGATCGTACTGTGATTGACAGGAAGTGGGTGTTTCTGGGCGGAAACTGGCCGTTTTATGGGTGTGTGTGAAAAAACGCTACCGTTTCTGGGAAAAACGCGGGAGTGGCTGGAGAAACGGAGGAGTGTCTGGGCGAACGCTGGGTGTGTTTGTGACGTCAAACCAGGAACGACAAGCACTGAACTGATCGCAGATGCCGAGTAAGTCTGGAGCTACTCAGAAACTGCTAAGAAGTGTCTATTCGCAATTCTGCTAATCTTTCGTTCGCAATTTTACTATGCTAAGATTCACTCCCAGTAGGCGGCGGCTTAGCGTGTGCAAAGCTGCTAAAAGCAGCTTGCGAGCGAACAACTCGGAATGACCCCCTAGGCCCATAATACAGAAGATTTAAGTAATACCGCAATTGACAAGCCACACAGACATAAAAAGAAAACCTTGAGCACACAGTAAGCATAATGCAGGATCGGTGTATGCCTTTTGCCTTGGATGAAAATATAGTGGATGAAGATAAAGTACCAGCCAATCAGCTCCTTACTGCCATTTTTCAAATACAGCCTGTAACATGATAGTTAGGAGTTGAATGGATGGTACTTTATGTCTGTCTACTTTATCTCCTTGCAAGGCTTAGTAAATAGACCATTTAGTGAATAGACCCCCTTAGGGAGCGGATGTGCATGGCAAAGGTTCTGTAAACCTTAGCAACATGTAGAATCTTGTGTCTTTCTAGAATGTTAGAGCAGATACAGGTGTGTACACGGGCACATGCATCACGAGTGCGACTTGCTGCTTCCGGCTGTGCCTATTCACACCAGCGATCGCATAATGGCCCTCATTCCGAGTTGTTTGCTCGCAAGCTGCTTTTAGCCCATATTTGTCATTCAGATCTCCTTCAAATTCATACACTCTACTGTCATCTGTTCCTACATTGAATTTGAGGCCAGTGTAATTAACTTATAGCCCTGCAGCAGGGGCGTCTTTAGAGAGGAGGGGACCTGTGTGCAAACTCTGTGTGTGGGCCCCCTCCTCTCCCGTAGCTGTTGCTAGCGCTCTGAGCGCTGTAGACTCTGGTACAGTGCCAGTGTCTACAGTGCATGTGCAGGATTCCAAAAAAGGGCCGCCGTGCCTTTTTTTGGGAGTCCTGCGCATGCACTGTAGACACTGGCACTGTACCAGAGTCTCTAGTGGTCAGTGCGCTAGTAGCGGTGCGACGGCTACGGGAGAGGAAGGGGCCCCCACACGGTCAGCGATGGACTCTGGAAAGGTGAGTATAGGAGAAATGGGTGCAGTGTGTGCGGTGTGGGCCCCCCGGAACTCAGGGACCCATGTGCACCGCACACACTGCACCCATTGTAGAAACGCCAATGCCCTGCAGTGGCAAACGCAGGATTTACAGAGGGGGTTTCCAAATGCAATCTATGATCTCTCGCTCTGCTGAACATTGTAACAAGTGCAGGAGTCTGGTGGAGCTGTAGAAGAACCTAGTACCGACTCTGAACAATATATCTACATATTGGTCATGTTATACACTGGACAGTGTGTGGAATAAAGTATTAATAATTAACTATAGATGGACTACAGTATAGGCTGTATATAACATATTTAACTAAAATAAATAACAGATATGGTCAGGAAAAGGTTAAACTTCCCATAATAAATAAATAAATACACAAATTAGAACTAGTAGTAAACAAAACAGAACTTTCTATGGACACATTCTCCCACCTCATGGTAAAGCCCCTGTCTCTGTCCTTTCCCGGCAGCTACCTTCATGTCCAGTTCACTGATTGAGGGCTACTACCACTGGACATTTGTAACAGCTCCACTCTGTCCCTTAAACTGCATGTTGTGGAGGCAGCTCTAGTAATTGTATTACATAAAAATGCTTCTGTGATCATAATTTGAGTCGCTGTCAGGGCAGTCTTAACAGCAGTGTAGGCCCCTGGGCACAGCAATGCACTGGGCCCCCTACCCATCCTCCAGAGGTAGGGGTGCTATCAGCAGCAGCTTTGATATCCCGCGGGCGGTAGGGGGTGTTCTATCTTCCACTCAGCATGTAGGACCTGGAGCAATAATTTCTGCTAATTACTCCTTTAATGCACAGATGGGGCTACACTGTAGAAGGGGGCGTTGGGCTGAAGAGGAAGGCCTGGTACATGACTTCCAGGGTGGTAGGGGCTGTTTAATATGTATGGGATGGGTGGATAGTGGAGTGGGCTTAATATTTATCATTTTCTGGTGGGAGGGCAGCTTGCTTGACTGCAGATATCTTAAGTTCCTGAAATATATTTCTGAGCTTTGAATGGGATAAAAACTAGAGAGTCCCACCTTTCAGAAGGTTCTGGGTACTTGGGGATCAGAGTTCAGGAGCCAGAGCAATTCACAATGAAAATCTAAAACTGCATATTAGGTGTGTGGAGCTGGAAAAGAGGGCTGATCTCTGGTTCTGGGCATAGTAGAGACAAACTGCCAGTGTCCACCAAAAGGGGAGACTCCCAGCTTTTGGCTTATACCCTCAGAAATACTCTAAGTTAGACACAACCCGAGATATCTGGCTGGGAAGAGCAATTAACAGGTTTGGATGGGGACCACTGCTTTCAAGTTGGATATCTCCGGTTCCTCAGGGCCGATTTTAAAAAATCTGGTACCCCTGGAAAGAGGGGATCCTCAGATATCAGGGCCCTTATACTCCTGGGGCCCGTGGGCAAGAGCCCATTGAGCCCATACGAAAAAACAGCCCTGGTTACTGTCCAAGCAGAGGGGGGTTTACAAGCAACCGGAAACCCTCCCTGCGTTTGCCTATGCCCTTTTCCACTAAAAATCCAGGTCCAACACAGGTATTTGAATACGGGTTTCAAGCCATGTCACAGCAGCTTGAAACCCCTTTCACGCCACAGGTTGCCCTCGACCAGGGTTAGTGGCAGGTCTTCCCTCTGCTAGAGCTTGGAGATGACATCATCTCCAAGTGCCGGTTCTCCATAGGGTTTTAACAGGACCCATGTCGGATGAGCTGGGTCACCCGTTTACACTGCATCCTTACCGGGATCCGACCTGGGTAGCTACTCGGGTCGATTCCCGGGTCACTGGACCCGGGTTCTTTTTCAGGGAACCTTTAACACTGAGCTGCAACTTGGGTTGACCCGGCAATAACCCAGGTTATTACGGCAGTGGAAAAGGGGTATATGTAACTATTTTCTAAACATTTCTTATACTTGTAGATCTAAATCAGTAGATTTTGAAAGTTTTCCTGTAACCACTTAAAGTTGACCCACTTAAAAAGATGAGATGAGAGAGGTATGTAATTTCCATCATAGGTACACTTCAACTGTGAGAGACAGAATCTGGAAAAAAAAAACAGGGAATTACATTGGCCCTCATTCCGAGTTGTTCGCTTGCTAGCTGCTTTTAGCAGCATTGCACACACTAGGCCGCCGCCCTCTGGGAGTGTATCTTAGCTTAGCAGAATAGCAAACGAAAGATTAGCAGAACTGCTAATAAATAATTCTTTGCATTTTCTGAGTAGCTCCAGACCTACTCAAAGATTGCGATCAGCTCAGTCCGTTTAGTTCCTGGTTTGACGTCACAAACACGCCCTGCGTTCGGCCAGCCACTCCCCCGTTTCTCCAGACACTCCCGCGTTTTTCCCTGACACACCTGCGTTTTTTTGCACACTCCCGGAAAACGCTCAGTTACCACCCAGAAACGCCCCTTTCCTGTCAATCATTCACCGATCAGCAGTGCGACTGAAAAGCTCTGCAGGATCCACAGCAAATCTGCTAAGTTTTTAGTTAAATAACTAAGCGCATGCACCCTGCGTGCCTTGCGCATGCAAATTTAGCATTAAATCGCAGCATAGCGAAAAAGCGGCAATGAGCGAACAACTCGGAATGACCACCATTGTATGATTTTTTAACAATTTACATGTATATTCTAGTGGAAAATAAATATTTGGACACCTACCAAGCAGCAAGATTTCTGGCTCTCACAGACCTGTTACTTCTTCTCGTTACCTGTATTAATGGCACCTGTTTGAACTGGTTATCTGTATAAAAGCCACCTGTCCACACCCTCAAACAGTTAGACTGCTACCTCTCCACCATGGCCAACACCAGAGAGATGTCTAAGGACACCAGGGACAAAATTGTAGAGCTGCACAAGGCTGGGATGAGCTACTCGACAATAGGCAAGCAGCTTGGTGAGAAGAGATCAACTGTTGGCGCAATTATTAAAAAAATGGAAGAAATACAAGATCACTGACAATCTCCCTCGACCTGGAGCTCCATGCAAGATCTCACCTC
The DNA here is from genome assembly GCF_028390025.1 of Pseudophryne corroboree. Lineage (NCBI taxonomy): Eukaryota > Metazoa > Chordata > Amphibia > Anura > Myobatrachidae > Pseudophryne > Pseudophryne corroboree. The sequence goes on along the minus strand of NC_086446.1, from coordinate 570,877,952 downwards.
GTGGGGTATCAATGATCTTAAGAATGGTGAGGAATCATCCCAGAACTACACAGGGGGACCTAGTCAATGACCTCAAGAGAGCTGGGACCACAGTCGCAAAGGTTACCAATAGTAACACGCTACGTCATCATGGATTGAAATCCTGCAGCGCCCGAAAGGTCCCCCTGCTTAAGCCAGCACATGTCCACGCCCGTCTAAAGTTTGCCAGTGACCATCTGAATGATCCAGAGGAGGAATGGGAGAATGTAATGTGGTCAGATGAGAGCAAAATCTAACTTTTTGATATAAACTCCACTCGCCGTGTTTCTAGGGAGAAGAATGATGAATGGCATCCCAAGAACACCATACCCACTGTGAAGCCTGGGGGTGGAAACATCATGCTTTGGGGCTGCTTTTCTGCAAAGGGGACAGGATGACTGATCCGTATTAAGGAGAGGATGAATGGGGATATGTATCGTGAGATTTGGGGCAAAAACCTCCTTCACCCAGTAAGAGCATTGACGATGGAACATGGCTGGGTCTTCCAGCATGACAATGACCCCAAACACACCGCCCGGGCAACTAAGGAGTGTCTCCGTAAGAAGCATTTCAAGGTCCTGGAGTGGCCTAGCCAGTCTCCAGACCTCAACCCAATAGAAAATCTGTGGAGGGAGTTGAAAGTTCGTGTTGCCCGGCGACAGCCCCAAAACATGACAGATCTAGAGAAGATCTGCATGGAAGAGTGGGCCAAAATTCCTGCTACAGTGTGTGCAAACCTGGTCAAGCACTACAAGAAACGTTTGACCTCTATAATTGCCAACCGAGGTTATATTACAAAGTATTGAGTAAAACTTTTTGATTGTCCAAATATTTATTTTCTGCAAGAATATACAAATAAATTGTTTAAAAATCATACAAATTGATTTTCTGTGGTTTTTTTTTTCATATTCTGTCTCTCACAGTTGAAGTACCTGTGATGAAAATTACAGACCAATCTCATCTTTTTAAGTGGGACAACTTGCACAATCATTGGCTGTCCAAATACTTTTTTGCCCCACCGTGTCTCTGTGTGTGTGTGTGTGTGTGTGTGTGTGTGTGTGTGTGTGTGTGTGTGTATATATATATATATATATATATATATATATATATATGTGTGTGTGTGTGTGTGTGTATATATATATATATATATAGATATATGTGTGTGTGTGTGTATATATATATATATATATATATACTGCTCAAAAAAATAAAGGAAACACTGTGTGGCATACTGTACATAAAACATAACATCAACATTTGTTTCATAGGCGTCAATATATGGCCGCCATTTTAGAGATGTGCACCGGACATTTTTCGGGTTTTGTGATTTGGTTTTGTATTCGGTTCCGTGGCCGTGTTTTGGATTCGGACGCGTTTTGGCAAAACCTCCCTTAAAAATTTTTGTTGGATTCGGGTGTGTTTTGGATTCAGGTGTTTTTTTTTTCAAAATCCCCTCAAAAACAGCTTAAATCATAGAATTTGGGGGTAATTTTGATCCCATAGTATTATTAACCTCAATAACCATAATTTCTACACATTTCCAGTCTATTCTGAACACCTCACACCTCACAATATTATTTTTAGTCCTAAAATTTGCACCGAGGTCGCTGGATGACTAAGCTAAGCGACCCAAGTGGCCGACACAAACACCTGGCCCATCTAGGAGTGGCACTGCAGCGTCAGACAGGATGGCACTTAAAAAAATAGTCCCCAAAAGCACATGATGCAAAGAAAAAAAGCGGTGCATCAAAGTCGCTGGATGGCTAAGCTAAGCAACCCAAGTGGCCGACACAAACACCTGGCCCATCTAGGAGTGGCACTGCAGTGTCAGACAGGATGGCACTTAAAAAAAATAGTCCCCAAACAGCACATGATGCAAAGAAAAAAAGAGGTGCACCAAGGTCGCTGGATGGCTAAGCTAAGCGACCCAAGTGGCCGACACAAACACCTGGCCCATTTAGGAGTGGCACTGCAGTGTCAGACAGGATGGCACTTAAAAAAATAGTCCCCAAACAGCACATGATTCAAAGAAAAAAAGAGGTGCACCAAGGTCGCTGGATGGCTAAGCTAAGCGACCCAAGTGGCCGACACAAACACCTGGCCCATCTAGGAGTGGCACTGCAGTGTCAGACAGGATGGCACTTAAAAAAATTAGCCCCAAACATCACATGATGCAGAGATAAATATATATATATATACTGGGGGTCAGCAAAATTCTGCACTGTCCTCCTACTATATACTGCACATAACTACAATGCAGCACAGATATGGATAGTATACTTGACGACACAGAGGTAGAGCAATGGACTACTGTACCGTACTGCTATATATATATACTGGTGGTCAGCAAAATTCTGCACTGTCTCCTACTATATACTGCCCACAACTACAATGCAGCACAGATATGGATAGTATACTTGACGACACAGAGGTAGAGCAATGGACTACTGTACCGTACTGCTAATTATATACTGGTGGTCAGCAAAATTCTGCAATGTCCTCCTACTATATACTGCGCACAACTACAATGCAGCACAGATATGGATAATATACTTGACGATACAGAGGTAGAGCAATAGACTACTGTACCGTACTGCTATATATATACTGGTGGTCAGCAAAATTCTGCACTGTCCTCCAACTATATACTGCACATAACTACAATGCAGCACAGATATGGATAGTATACTGGACGACACAGAGGTAGAGCAATGGACTACTGTACCGTACTGCTATATATATACTGGTAGTCAGCAAAATTCTGCACTGTCCTCCTACTATATACTGCCCACAACTACAATGCAGCACAGATATGGATAGTATACTTGACAACACAGAGGTAGAGCAATGGACTACTGTACCGTACTGCTAATTATATACTGGTGGTCAGCAAAATTCTGCACTGTCCTCCTACTATATACTGCGCACAACTACAATGCAGCACAGATATGTATAGTATACTTGACGATACAGAGGTAGAGCAATGGACTACTGTACCGTACTGCTATATATATATACTGGTGGTCAGCAAAATTCTGCACTGTCCTCCTACTATATACTGCACACAACTACAATGCAGCACAGATATGGATAGTATACTTGACAACACAGAGGTAGAGCAATGGACTACTGTATATATATATATATTGTAAAATAAATTTAAGTCATTTCTCGCGCTAATGATATATAGATCTACACCTTAGGGAAAATACCCCCTGTTAGACGCCGGGGTATAATAGTTATGAACAGTAAAGAAAAGGTTTCCCCAGGGAGCTAGTGATATTCTTTGGTATGTCAAAGTTTTCAGTTATACAATAAAACAATCATGAGAAATAGACTTATTTATTTTATAAAATACAGTAAAATAAGCTGTATCACAATTAGTCCAAGGTGACAATGAACGATGTTTCGTACAAATAGTTGTGTTGGTAGCAATTCATTTCAGTCACACATCAACATGATGATTAATCTTCCTTGAAGGAATGACAAAATCACTGTCTTATCCAATGCGTTTCGTCTTACAGACTTCATCAGGGGTTTATTATAATCAAGGAATCACAATATGGACAAGCAACTTAGCGTGTCTTCAAAAGGCACATAAAAACACTTAAAAGTGATATCGGACCAGATTTCACCACATGGGATATCAATTAAATATTTATTGAATGTAACCCATTCTGTGATTTTCCACTGAGACAAACATACAGCAGCTAGGAGTGTTGCTAAATATGGAGAGGTACTATTACAGCTATCTGCCTTGTGGTAATCCACTTTCGGACGTTGTTTAGTGAAAAGCTGCGTTATGAGCTAGTTTCAATCCAATTGGTTTGAATACAATTGCTTTTTGAAATTTTCAAACCAAGTTTGGCTCAGTGGAAAATCACAGAATGGGTTACATTCAATAAATACTTAATTGATATCCCATGTGGTGAAATCTGGTCCGATATCACTTAAGTGTTTTTATGTGCCTTTTGAAGACACGCTAAGTTGCTTGTCCATATTGTGATTAATTGATTATAATAAACCCCTGATGAAGTCTGTAAGACGAAACGCGTTGGATTAAAACAGCGATTTTGTCATTCCTTCAAGGAAGATTAATCATCATGTTGATGTGTGACTGAAATGAATTGCTACCAACACAACTATTTGTACGAAACATTGTTCATGGTCACCTAGGACAGATTGTCTCTCCCAGTGGACCACCTCACCCTCCCATGTGAACGGGAGCTCACTGGATCTGGTTTTCACTCACCGCTGTGATATTTCTGATTTCTCCAATTCCCCTTTTCCCCTCTCTGACCACCACTTGCTCTCTTTCAACTTATCTATCTCTGCTTCCCCATCTCTCCCTCCGAAGGCTACCATCACGAAGCGTAACATTGAGGCTATTGACACCTCATCCCTATCCTCCCTGTTTGACTCCCTTCTCTCTCCTCTTCTCTCTCTCACATGCCCTGAACAAGCCACATCCCTATACAATGCATCTCTTACTTCTGCCCTTGACTCTGTTGCTCCGCCAACCACTATTCACCCTCGCAGATCAACACCTCAACCCTGGCACACCAAATGCACCAGATACCTACAAAAATGCTCACGTACTGCCGAGCGACAGTGGAGGAAATCACGCTCTAAAGCAGACTTCCTCCATTTCAAATTCATGCTCTCATCCTTCAGTACTGCCCTTTCCCTTGCTAAACAATCATACTTCAAAATCCTCATTTCTACACAGTCTTCCAACCCCCGGCGCCACTTTGCCACTGTTAACTCCCTCCTCTGCCCACCACCACCTCCTCTCCCTTCCTCATTGTCTGCTCTTGACTTTGCCACTTATTTCACATCCAAGATTGACTCCATACGTCAGGATATCACTTCCCACCAGACCAGCAACCAGCCACCACCAATCCCTTGCAACCCCTCCCCTTCCCTCTTACCAACTCTGACATCTTTCTCCCATGTATCTGGCGAGGAAGTCATGGCCCTCATCCGTTCCTCCCCCCCCCACAACCTCCCCGCTCGACCCTATCCCCTCCCACCTCCTCCGCTACCTCTCCCCTTCTGCCTGTTCCCATCTTGCACACCTTCTCAATCTCTCCCTTTCATCAGGCACTGTCTCCTCTGCCTTCAAGCATGCTCTTGTCTCCCCTATTCTTAAAAAACCTACCCTTGATCCTAACACTCTCTCCAACTATCGACCCATCTCTCTCCTCCCCTTTGCCTCCAAACTTCTTGAGCGTATTGTCTATAATCGCCTCACTGCCTTTCTTTCCTCTCACTCACTGCTTGACCCATTCCAGTCTGGTTTCCGTTCTCTCCACTCCACTGAAACTGCCCTCACAAAAGTCTGCAATGACCTCCATGCAGCCAAATCTAAGGGCCACTACTCTCTGCTTATTCTTCTTGACCTCTCTGCTGCTTTTGACACTGTGGACCACCCTCTCCTTCTGCAAATCCTTCACTCTCTTGGTTTGCGTGATACTGCCCTCTCCTGGCTGTCCTCCTACCTCTCTGATCGTTCCTTCTCTGTCTCCTCTCATGATGCTACCTCCCCCCCACTTCCACTAACTGTTGGTGTCCCCCAAGGCTCTGTTCTTGGTCCTCTCCTTTTCTCTCTCTATACGTTCTCTTTAGGTGAACTCAAATGTTCTTTTAACTTCCAATACCACCTCTATGCTGATGACACTCAAATCTACCTCTCCTCCCCTGATCTCTCCACGGCTCTCCTCACTCGTACCTCAAACTGTCTTTCTGCTATCTCTTCCTGGATGTCTCAGCGCTTTCTTAAACTCAACATGTCTAAGACTGAGCTGATCATCTTCCCACCCTCCCGCACAGCCTCACCTCCCACAATCTCATTATCCATTGATGGCACGACTATCTCCCCTAGCCCCCAAGTACGCTGTCTTGGCGTAATCCTTGACTCCTCCCTCTCCTTCAAACCACACATTCAGCACCTCTCACAAACCTGTAATTTTCATCTCAAAAACATTTCTAGAATCAGACCTTTTCTCACCCAGGATGCCACTAAGATCATTATTCACTCACTGATTATTTCCAGACTGGACTACTGTAATCTCCTCTTAACTGGCCTCCCTGACAATTACCTCTCTCCACTCCAATCTATCCTCAATGCTGCTGCCCGGCTCATCTTCCTCACCAAACGCACTACGTCTACCTCCCCTCTCCTACAGGCCCTCCACTGGCTTCCCTTCCCTTTCAGAATCCAATTCAAACTTCTCACACTCACTTACAAAGCACTCACCCACTCCTCTCCCATCTACATCTCTGACCTTATCTCCCTTTACTCTCCCACCCGTTCTCTTCGCTCTGCTAATGCACGCCGACTCTCCTGTCTTCTGATTACTTCCTCCCACTCCTATCTCCAAGATTTTTCACGTGCTGCTCCCTTTCTCTGGAATTCTTTACCTCTCCCCCTCAGACTCTCCACCTCTCTACAAAACTTCAAACGGGCTCTTAAGACCTATTTCTTTACCAAACCTAGCCAAATCTCAACATAACCCTCTGTTCCACGCTCTCTATGTACCCCATCTGTGTCATCCCTGTCTGTCTACCCCTCCCCTTAGAATGTAAGCTCTCATGAGTAGGGCCCTCTTCCCTCATGTGCTTATACTTTTCTTTCTTTAATAATCCTCAACTGCCCAGATCCCACAGTTTTTTGACCACCTGGAACTTATCTCTATGTTTACTGGTGTAGTTATATTAGTTGCCCTGTACTTGTCCTATATTGTCTTCAACTGTAAGTCACTGTTTTCCTATTTTTTATGTGCATTTGTACTCTATAATTGGGCGCCGCGGAACCCTTGTGGCGCCATATAAATAAAGGATAATAATAATAATAATTGTGATACAGCTTATTTTACTGTATTTTATAAAATAAATAAGTCTACTTCTCATAATTGTTTTATTGTATAACTGAAAACTTTGACATACCAAAGAATATCACTAGCTCCCTGGGGAAACCTTTTCTTTACTATATATATATATATATATATATATATATATATATGTATATATATATATATATACTGGTGGTCAGCAAAATGCTGCACTGTCCTCCTACTATATACTGCGCACAACTACAATGCAGCACAGATATGGAGCATTTTCAGGCAGAGAACGTAGATATTTGCAGCACACTGAGCACAAATATTTGCAGCACACTGAGCACAGATATTTGCAGCACACTGAACACAGAAACTGAGAGAACGCAGCCACGTCCTCTCGCTATCATCTCCAATGCACGAGTGAAAATGGCGGTGACGCGCGGCTCTTTATATGCAATACGAATCTCGCGAGAATACGACAGCGGGATGATGACGTTCGGGTGCGCTCGGGTTAACCAAGCAAGGCGGGAAGATGCCAGGCTGCCTCGGAACTTTGTAAAATAGGTGAAGTTCGGGGGGGTTCGGATCTCGAGGAACCGAACCCGCTCATCTCTAAAAATAACACATCCTAGATCTGAATGAATGAAATATTCTTATTAAATACTTTGTTCTTTACATAGTTGAATGTGCTCACAACAAAATCACACAAATTATCAATGGAAATCAAATTTATTAACCCATGGAGGTCTGGATTTGGAGTCACACTCAAAATTAAAGTGGAAAAACACACTACAGACTAATCAAACTTTGATGTAATGTCCTTAAAACAAGTCAAAATAAGGCTCAGTAGTGTGTGTGGCCTCCACGTGCCTGTATGACCTCCCTACAATGCCTGGGCATGCTCCTGATGAGGTGGCGGATGGTCTCCTGAGGGATCTCCTCCCAGACCAGGACTAAAGCATCCGCCAACTCCTGGACAGTCTGTTGTGCAACGTGGCGTTGGTGGATGCAGCGAGACATGATGTCCCAGATGTGCACAATTGGATTCAGGTCTGGGGAACGGGCGGGCCAGTCCATAGCATCAATGCCTTCGTCTTGCAGGAACTGCTGACACACTCCAGCCACATGAGGTCTAGCATTGTCTTGCATTAGGAGGAACCCAGGGCCAACCGCACCAGCATATGGTTTCACAAGGGGTCTGAGGATCTCATCTCGGTACCTAATGGCAGTCCAGCTGCCTCTGGCGAGCACATGGGCTGTGCGGCCCCCCAAAGAAATGCCACCCCACACCATTACTGACCCACAGCCAAACCGGTCATGTTGGAGGATGTTGCAGGCAGCAGAACGTTCTCCTTGGCGTCTCCAGACTCTGTCACGTCTGTCACATGTGCTCAGTGAGAACCTGATTTCATCTGTGAAGAGCACAGGGCACCAGTGGCGAATTTGCCGATCTTGGTGTTCTCTGGCAAATGCCAAATGTCCTGCACGGTGTTGGGCTGTAAGCACAACCCCCACCTGTGGACGTCGGGCCCTCATACCACCCTCATGGAGTCTGTTTCTGATCGTTTGAGTAGACACATACACATTTGTGGCTTGCTGGAGGTCATTTTGCAGGGCTCTGGCAGTGCTCCTCCTGTTCCTTTTTGCACAAAGGCGGAGGTAGCGGTCCTGCTGCTGGGTTGTTGCCCTCCTACGGCCTCCTCCACGTCTCCTGATGTACTGGCCTGTCTCCTGGTAGCGCCTCCATGCTCTGGACACTACGCTGACAGACACAGCAAACCTTCTTGCCACAGCTCGCTTTGATGTGCCATCCTGGATGAGCTGCACTACCTGAGCCACTAGTGTGGGTAGTAGACCCTGTCTCATGCTACCACTAGAGTGAAAGCACCGCCAGCTTTCAAAAGTGACCAAAACATCAGCTAGAAAGCATAGGAGCTGAGAAGTGGTCTGTGGTCACCACCTGCAGAACAACTCCTTTATTGGGGGTGTCTTGCTAATTGCCTATAATTTCCACCTGTTGTCTATTCCATTTGCACAACAGCATGTGAAATTGATTGCAATCAGTGTTGCTTCTTAAGTGGACAGTTTGGGTGCAACAGCAGAGGACTGGGGGCAGATTTATTAAGCTTGGTGAAGTGATAAAGTGGAAGGTGATAAAGGACCAGCCAATCAGATCCTAAATGCCATGTCACAGGCTGGGTTTGAAAAATGACAGGAGATGACTGGCTGGTGCTTTATCACCTTCCACTTTATCACTTCACCGAGCTTAATAAATCTGCCCCTGGTTTCGCTGCTACATTTCATCAACTTTTGCGACCTGCTGCAGGTGTTTATTTACAATGCACAGGGCTTCCTGGCGGGATAGTCCATGTACAGGATGCCAGGCTTTCTTTGATGAAGGAGGTGGGGGGTTTTGGAGGGTTACTTGACACACGCTCTGTCCACATCCAAATATACCCACATCACAGAGTTCACAGCTGTTGCTCTGGTCTATGGTGAGATTTTCTTCTTTTTAATTCCATTTAATTTTGTAAATATAAATGTAATGTGAATGGGCAAATATTCTCTGTAAGCGCTGCGAAATATGTGTGCGCTATATAAATAACTGATAATAATAATAATCTCTACAATCTGTAAGAAGGCGCAGCATTGAAAATAATCTGAAATGTTGGTTCCCATCTAAATGTAGAAATGGAACAGGTATGAGGAGTAAAGATATTTGGGCTAAGGTACTGTAGTAATCAGGGCCATCTTAACATATAGGCACAATGTGCAGTCACCCAGGAACCCCATGATTCTAGGCGCCTTCCAGCAGGGGCAGGCTGGTACCTCCGGAGCTGCTTGGGAGGAAGGTAGAGAATGCTGGCCGACCACTCTGATTGTGAATTACACATATGTAGAGTGGCCAGGCAGCATTTTCTACCTTCCTAACCGCCTGCAGCCAGACAGTGAATGGCTGTCAGCATTCTGACTGGTGCATGGCTGTAGCTATCCACCAATCAGAGTGCTGACAGCCATTCACTGTATGGAAGCATGTGGAGAGAGTGTACAGCACAGCAGGAGGGTTAAGCTATGATTTTTTTTTAAGAAAAAAAAATTCCTGTCAATAGTTAGGGTAGAGGCCCAAGCAGGGCCGAAACTAGGGGGGGGGGGGGGGGGCTAGGGGGGCATGTGACCCAGGCGCAGGATTTAGAGGGGCGCTGAGAGACCCGGCGGGTACAGTCAAAGGAAGCAGATGCGATGCAAGCGCAGCTCCGCTTGGTGCCTGTCAGTGAACTGTGAAGCAGAAGGACACAGGACACGGAGCTGTGCAGCTGTGAGAGGCGGACGCGGGGTGGAGCTGTTACACAGAAGCCGGGCTCTCCTTGGAGCACTGGTTGAAGCCGCGCCTCCCGAGCCCGCCTTTCACAGCCGCCACTCACCCTCGATGCTCCGCCTGCCAAAGCCGCTCAGGGACACTTCTATCCCTGCACGCTGTCCCAGCTATACGGCAGCGACCCTCCGCCCTCCAGTGACTAGAAGACAGTCCGGCTGGAGGAGAAGTGGCGGGACAGCAGAGTATCAGTGAGTGGACTGTATTCAATTTCTGCTGCACCCGCCTCCTCTGCAAGTGATCTGCTGTATGTGGTGGCTGGTCCCTGTTCCAGGACCAGCCACCCATGTGCTGCTGCAGACCAGGCCCGTCCCCGTCCCTCCACTGAGTCCATCATTCAACTGTGTCCAGGGCTCCACAGGACAAAGAAGTAAAGATCTTCCTCATGGTAGGCATGTATTGTAGTACAGGGGATAGTGTAGTAATAGTAATGTAGTGTTATTGTTGGTAATGCAGATGTAGTGTAGTGTAATGAAGTAATATATAGTACAGCATATAGGTATGTAGTGCAGTGTATAGCATGTAATGTAGTGCAGCATATAGGGGGTGGTGTAGTACTGTAGTGCAGCATATAGGGGATAGTGTAGTAATGTAGTGCAGCATATAGGGGCATGTACGTAGTGTAGTGTATAGGAGCATGTAATGTAGTGCAGTGTATAGGGATACTGTAGTAATGTAGTGCAGCATATAGGGGCATGTACGTAGTGTAGTGTATAGGAGCATGTAATGTAGCGCAGTGTATAGGGGATATTGTAGTAATGTAGTGCAGCATATAGGGGCATGTACGTAGTGTAGTGTATAGGAGCATGTAATGTAGCGCAGTGTATAGGGGATATTGTAGTTATGTAGTGCAGCATATAGGGGCATGTACGTAGTGTTAGGAGCATGTAATGTAGTGCAGTGTATGGGGGATAGTGTAGTAATGTAGTGCAGCATATAGGGGCATGTACGTAGTGTAGTGTATAGGAGCATGTAATGTAGTGCAGTGTATAGGGGATACTGTAGTAATGTAGTGCAGCATATAGGGGCATGTACGTAGTGTAGTGTATAGGAGCATGTAATGTAGCGCAGTGTATAGGGGATATTGTAGTAATGTAGTGCAGCATATAGGGGCATGTACGTAGTGTAGTGTATAGGAGCATGTAATGTAGCGCAGTGTATAGGGGATATTGTAGTTATGTAGTGCAGCATATAGGGGCATGTACGTAGTGTTAGGAGCATGTAATGTAGTGCAGTGTATGGGGGATAGTGTAGTAATGTAGTGCAGCATATAGGGGCATGTACATAGTGTAGTGCAATATAAAGGGCATTTAGTGTAATCATGTAGTGCAGTGATGTGGTGCAATGTGTGGGGACACACAGGGGCTATGTGACAGATGCTTAGGACATTTGGAGAACATGAGGCGCAATTTTGTTCAATGGTATCCCCTTTCTAAATATTTGATAACATGATAATTTTTTGTGTAATGAGAGGGGGGGGGGGGGGGGGGGGCGCCAAAATGCTTCCTTGCCCCGGGTGCTGAAAAGTCTAGTTTCGGCACTGGCCCAAGTGCATTAATTTGCCCAGGGCCTACAATTCTGTTAAGACGGCCTTGGCAGGTAATTATCAGATTGACCAAGTACATTTTTAATACAGGAAACTATAGGGCCTACCATGTACGACCAAAATTTTACACAAGCCCCTTTCAAACCCTGAGTTTCCCACACCTGCTGAACTTGACAAGGGCCATCTAGAAAACTGATTTAAATTCTTCTTCCCTATTTGAGCGAAACAAGGATCATACACATTTCTTAACCATCACTTGCTTGCAATACCTTTCCATGTGAGACATAGCAAATGAAAAGGAAAATATTTTTTCCCAGCCAACCACGTCAGTACCAGGGGCCTGATTTTGATTTGTACACAATGCCAATGTTTACGCAACTGTTTATCAGCAGACTGCGCATTTGCTGCAGTCACACTACATTTGCACCAAGATACCTTTGCAAGCTGCTTACAGAGAGAATATATTCACAGAGTGATTGACAGGAAGGGGCAGTTTGGGTGAGGCAACGGGGCGCATTACGGCCATTTTCGGGTCATGCATCTGACTTTAGTTGAGATCATGTACGCAGAGAAACATGGTGCCAGCGCCGTTACCTCCACAGCTAGTCTGCATGACTAAACACTCACTTAGGGAGTCGATATGCCTCATTTCTGCGTCAATACTGTGTATGTGTATGCAGTTGCTGAGAAACTATGCGATGGCTCCGGTGGGCATCTATATTCTTTTCTGGACGGCTGCTCTACTTGCGATGATTAGCAAGTCTTTAAGATCAAAACTCACAGCTGCGTAGGCATGTGCATACAAATTGGAACCAGGCCCCAGGACACTTACTGTGGAGAGGAAACCCGGAACACAGCTACATCTATAAAAGTAAATTTGGTGTCACTGTGACTGAGTTTTACCGCCATTCTAAAACATACTTCACTGTTAGAACCTTTATTTTTGTGGACACTGATTTTATGATCACTACTCCTTGTCATATATAGAAGAATCAGTGCCATAGAAGGTAATCTTTTTATCCTTACCAAGACGCCCCTGGAACGCAGAAGGGTGTGCCATGCTCCAGTCTGTGTTTTGGCGTGCCTTTGCAATCACCCCACAAGGTGGAAAAGAGTGTCAGGCTGCCATTCCAGGGTAACTGAACCTCCATGTGCTTGTTATTAGAAGTTAATTAGTGAGCAGAATTGATAACACTGCAGCAGTATTTCCTCTAGTCAGAATTGTACAGATTCATGCCTGGTTTTATTAATTGTTATAACCACTATTTCTCATACGTCCTAGAGGATGCTGGGGTCCACTTCATGACCATGGGGTATAAATGGTTCCGCAGAGCCATGGGCGCTCTTAAGACTTTTCAATGGGTGTGAACTGGCTCCTCCCTCTATGCCCCTCCTCTAGACCTCAGTTTTAGAAATGTGCCCAGGCAGACTGGATGCACTCTGAGGAGTTCTACTGAGTTTCTCTGAAAAGACTTAAGTTAGGTTTTTTATTTTCTGGGAGAACTGCTGGCAACAGACTCCCTGCTTCATGGGACTGAAGTAGGAACCAACTTCCAGAAGAGTTTCATGGCTCTGCTTCTGGCTGACAGGACACCATTAGCTCCTGAAGGGAACTGAACGCTACCGTGCCTAGATGCTCACTCTCACAGCACGCCGTCACCCCCCTCACAGAGCCAGAAGTCAGAAGACAGGTGAGTAGAAGAATCTTCTATCAAGAAAAGTGACGGCTGAGGTACAGCGCGGCTGGCGGGAGTGCAGAGCGCCATTGCTGCCCACACACACAGGCACTGCAGGGTGCCGGGCGCGGGGCGCCCTGGGCAGCAAAAACACCTCTATAAACTGGCAAAAAGGGGGCATAAGATGCCCAGGCACATCCCTACCCCCGCCAGTATAAATATTATGAAAAGTTTCTGAGGTAAAAAGGGCGGAGCTTCTTCCTCAGGCAGCCAGCACACTGCTCAGTGCCATGTTCTCTCTCCTGCATGGGTGAAAGAAATACATGATAGTATGCATCATATCAATAGGAGATTAGATGAGTCTGAATCTCATGCTGAGTGCTGGAGAAAATCTGTGGAGGATGTGATTTTTCAGGGCTCTGACCCAGTGATGTGCGGTGGGGTGAGGATACTATTTGCGAATATTGTGAATACTGATACCGACACGGACACTGATTCTTGTGTCGACGATAGTGACTCCAGAGAAATAGATCATAAATTGGCAAAAATTATACAATATATGATTGTGGCTATAAGGGAAGTTCTGGAAGTCATGGAAGCCACTCCTGTACCTCAGGAGAAGGCTTATTTCTATAGGGAAAAGAAATCTAAGGTCACTTTCCCTCCTTCCCACGAGCTTAATACACCCTTTGAAGGGATGTGGGTGAATCCCGAAAATAAATTTTGTATTCCCAAGAGAATTCAGATAGCTTATCCTTTCCCGGTGGAGGACAGGAAAAAATGGGAGTCACCCCCTGTGTTAGACAGTGCACTGTCAGGTTGACAAAGAAGGTCATTCTCCCTGTACCTGGCACGGCTTCACTAAAAGAGCCGGCAGACCGAAATATGGAAACTACATTGAAATCCATTTATGTTGCCAATGGTACGCTGCTCAGGCCCACAATTGCTTGTGCCGTGGGTGAGTCGCGCTATTGAAAAATGGTCAGAAAGCGTGTCATCAGAAATTGACACGATTGATAAAGATGAGATACTCCTTAAGTTAGGGAATATGAAAGACGCTGCCGCATACATGCTAGAAGCGATGAAAGATATTGGACTCTTGAGTTCACAAGCCGCTATCATGGCAGTATCGGCTCAGCGGGCGTTGTGGATTCGCCATTGGAACGCGGATGCAGATTCCAAAAGAAATATGGAGGCTCTCCCATATAAAGGTGAGGCCTTATTTGGCGATGGACTGGATGCGTTAGTTTTGGCGGCTACCGCAGGTAAGTCAACATTTTTGCCCTCTGCGCCTGCACCGGCAAAAAAGACATATCACCCACACATGCAGTCCTCTTGGCCCAATAAATAAAAAAGCAAGAGGTTCCCCCTTCTTTGCGGGTAGGGGAAGGGGAAAGGGAAAGGGAAAGAAGTCCACAGCAGCTTCAGGTTCCCAGGAGCAGAAGTCTACCCCTACTTCTGCCAAATCTTCAGCATGACGCTGGGGCTCCTTTGCGGGAGGCCGCTCGGGTGGGGGCACGTCTCAAACTGTTCAGCCAAGGTTGGATTCTGTCTGGCCTGGATCCCTGGGTGTTGCAAATAGTGTCCCAGGGATACAAGCTGGGACGTTCCCCCAGGCCGATTTTTCAAATCGACCTTGCCAGCTTCTCTTCCAGAAAGGGAAGCAGTAACAGCGGCAATCCAAAAATTATGTCAGGATCAGGTCATAGTCCTGGTACCTTTGTCACAACAAGGGGAGGGGTTTTATTCAAGCCTTTTTGTAGTTCCGAAACCGGACGGCTCGGTCAGACCAATCCTAAACCTGAAGAATCTGAATCTCTACTTGAAACGATTCAAGTTTAAAATGGAATCACGGAGGGCAGTGATTTCCAGTCTGGAGGAGGGGGACTACATGGTGTCTGTAGACATAAAAGATGCTAACCTGCATGTTCCCATTTATCCTCCTCACCAGGCTTATCTGAGATTCGCGGTTCAGGATTGCCATTACCAATTCCAGATGTTACCTTTCGGTCTCTCCACGGTGCCGAGGGTATTCACCAAGGTGATGGCGGAGATGATGGTTCTCCTGCGTCAAAAAGGAGTCAATATAATTCCTTATCTAGACGATCCCCTGATAAAGGCGAGATCCAGGGAGCAGTTGTTACAAAACATCACACTCTCCCTGTCAATACTCCAACAACACGGTTGGATCATAAATTATCCAAAGTCACAGTTGGAACCGACGACAAGATTGTCTTTTCTCGGGATGATTCTGGACACAGAAGTTCAGAGAGTATTTCTTCTGGTGGAAAAGGCTCTGGAAATCCAGAAAATGGTAAAACAGATATTGAAACCATTGAGTGTGTCGATCCATCAGTGCATTCGGTTGTTGGGGAAGATGGTGGCGGCCTACGAGGCCATACAGTTTGGGAGGTTCCATGCCAGAGTATTCCAGTGGGACCTGATGGACAAGTGGTCGGGAACCCACCTACACATGCACCGGAAGATAATCCTGTTGTCAAAAGCCAGGATTTCGCTCCTGTGGTGGCTACACAGTTCTCACCTACTAGAGGGACGCAGGTTCAGGATTCAGGACTGGCTCCTGGTAACCACGGATGCAAGTCTCCGAGGCTGGGGAGCTGTCACTCAGGGAGAAAGCTTCCAGGGAAAATGGTCAAGTCAGGAAGCCTGCCTTCACATAAACGTGCTGGAATTGAGAGCCATTTACAACGGCCTTCAACAAGCGGTACATCTTCTTCAAGATCATCCCGTGCAGATCAAGTCAGACAATGTAACAGCAGTCGCGTACATAAACAGGCAGGGCGGAACGAAAAGCAGAGCGGCAATGGCAGAGGTGACGAAGATCCTCCTCTGGGCAGAAAGACATGTAAAGGCTCTGTCGGCAATTTTCATTCTGGGAGTAGACAACTGGGAAGGAGACTTCCTCAGCAGACACGATCGCCATCCAGGAGAGTGGGGCCTACACCAAGAAGTCTTCACAGAGGTGACAAGTTTTTGGAAAGTTCCTCAAGTAGACATGATGGCATCTCGTCTCAACAAGAAGCTTCAGAAATATTGTTCCAGGTCGAGAGACCCTCAAGCAATAGCAGTGCATGCGCTGGTGGCCCAGTGGGTATTCTGGTCGGTGTATGTCTTCCCTCCACTTTTGCTGATCCCAAAAGTGCTCAGGATCATAAGAAGAACAAGAGTTCAAGCAATCTTCATTGCCCCAGACTGGCCAAGGAGGGATTGGTACCCAGATCTTCAGGAGTTGCTCATAGAAGATCCTCGGCCTCTTCCTCTTCGCGAGGACCTGCTGTGGCAGGGGCCGTGCGTGTATCAAGACTTACTGCGGCTACGTTTGACGGCATGGCTGTTGAGCGCCGGATCCTAGCCCGAAAGAGTGTTCCCAAGGATGTCATCCCCACCCTTATTCAGGCCAGGAAAGGAGTAACGTCGAAACATTACCACCCTATTTGGAGAAAATATGTGTCTCGGTGTGAATCCAAGAAGGCTACTACGGAAGAGTTTTGAGTTGGGACGTTTTCTCCATTTTCTGCAGGCTGGTGTGGAGGCGGGCCTACGATTGGGATCTATCAAGGTCCAGATTTCGGCCTTGTCAGTGTTCTTCCAAAAACAATTGGCCTCTCTTCCAGAGGTTCAGACCTTCGTGAAAGGGGTTCTGCACATCCAGCCTCCATTTGTGCCTCCAGTGGCACCATGGGACCTTAACGTGGTGTTGCAGTTCCTTCAATCAGATTGGTTTGAGCCTCTACAAGAGATAGAGTTGAAGTTTCTCACTTGGAAAGTGGTGATGCTTTTGGCATTGGCATCCGCAAGGCGGGTGACGGAATTGGGGGCCTTGTCTCACAAGAGCCCTTACCTGATCTTCCATGAAGATAGGGCAGAGTTGAGGACTCGTCAACATTTTCTTCCGAAGGTGGTTTCATCTTTCCACATAAACCAACCTATTGTGGTGCCAGTAGTTACTGACATGTTCACTGAGTCAAATTCTCTAGATGTGGTTAGGGCTTTAAAGATTTATGTCGCTAGAACAGCTCGAATATGGAAAACAGAGTCTTTGTTTGTCCTGTATGCTCCCAACAAGATTGGGTGTCCTGCTTCCAAGCAGATTATTGCGCGTTGGATCAGAAGTACGATTCAGCACGCTCATACTACGGCTGGATTGCCGTTACCGATATCGGTGAAGGCCCATTCCACTAGGAAGGTGGGCTCATCCTGGGCGGCTGTCCGGGCGGTCTCGGCATTGCAACTTTGCCGAGCAGCTACTTGGTCGGGCTCAAACACATTTGCAAAATTCTACAAGTTTGACACCTTGGCCGATGAAGACCTCAAGTTCGGTCAATCGGTGCTGCAGGGTCATCCGCACTCTCCCACCCGTACTGGAGCTTTGGTATAAACCCCATGGCCATGAAGTGGACCCCAGCATCCTCTAGGACATATGAGAAAACAGAATTTTGATACCTACCGGTAAATCCTTTTCTCCTAGTCCGTAGAGGATGCTGGGCGCCCGTCCCAGTGCGTACTTTACCTGCAGTTTTGTTATTAAAGTTACACAAGTTGTGTTATATTAGTTTCAGCATGTTGCTGTAATTGGTTCATGCCTGTTGGCGTGTGTTCTGTTGAATGCCATGTTGTGCGGCATGGTTGAGGTGTGAGCTGGTATGTATCTCACCACTAGTTTAAAGTAAATCCTTTCCTCGAAATGTCCGTCTCCCTGGGCACAGTTCCTATAACTGAGGTCTGGAGGAGGGGCATAGAGGGAGGAGCCAGTTCACACCCATTGAAAAGTCTTAAGAGTGCCCATGTCTCCTGCGGAACCGTCTATACCCCATGGTCATGAAGTGGACCCCAGCATCCTCTACGGACTAAGAGAAAAGGATTTACCGGTAGGTATCAAAATCCTGTTTAAACTTGGAATGTGTTTTTTTTGTCTTGCACAATCACGAGTATACATATTAGGATAGACAGCTGAACCACTCACTGCAGTGCTGTTTTTTATGTTTTTTTTTTTAATGTTTAAACCAAGAGATTATGTGCCGGGTAATTCATTTATTCGTCAGTGGTGAATCTACATAGTCTTGTAGATGAAAGTACAGTAGCAGCTAAGAAAACCTGACCTATTGAACTTGCCAGTTTTACTATAACCGCTGTGGAAGGATGGAGTTACAGTTAGCTTGGTTAATTGTGTTTTAAACTATGTGATATTAGAGCTGTTCTCCTAAGCCATGCTTTCATATAATAAATCATCCCAAGGTCATGGGGCCTGCTTCTTAGTTGGTTGTAAATCCAAAAATGTGTAACCAGCACTCTGCACAGACGCCAAAGAAAGCAATCACAGGCAGCGAATGCATGTGCACCATGCACACACACTTTGACAGAGCACCCAGATAATTCGTTCCATTTTGGAAAAATGGCCATATCTGGGTCGTAGCTGGGCAGCTACCTGTGGATGTACAGTGGGAGTACAGGCCGACATCTGTGCTTGTTTGGGATATACGGATGGACATTGGACGCCTGTTTCAGATCTTCTGCACCCAGCAGAGGTGGGTGTAATTGCCAAACCTAATAATGACGGCGGTGGTGAAAGAAGTGTTCTTGCACTACTAACATAAGGTAATAAATTTAGCTGCCGCAGACTTCTGCACTTGCGGCTGTTTCCCGTCCTGAATCAGGCGCATTGTGCTTAGAAAGTCTTCTGCTAGAGGCAGCAAATATACCTCAGTGCACTTTTTAAAATAAATGATATTGCTATCAGAAGTCACGATGGAATGACCATTGATTTAATAGCACAAAGCTGTAGGTTGTACACTGGATGACAACAGAACTCACCAATAATAAGCAATGACCTTAGAACTCACTGTTTATACAGATATTCACAGTTCTATACACACAGCTGTATTTTTACTAAGGTGCGGGTTTATAGAAGTGAAGATATTGCCCATAGCATTGATGGAGATCCTAACCTCTTCCATCCCCCTAAAATAGCGGTGACACGCCTCCATTTTCACAAACTGAGGCCATCGCTGTCCCCTCCCAGCCCCCAACGGTACCCATTTGCACACGTGTAGGACGGGTCCTGTGCATGCACAAAGTACCAAACATCAGTTCTTTTGTGCATCAGGACACAGATCTTTCAGGATCTGAATTGGCCTCAGTGTGTCCCGACAAGTGAAAGCTTTCAGAATTGCGGTAGCCTGATGTAGACCTATCACCGTGACGGAGCTTTCTCGCAAGCTGTGTCCCTGAACCATTATTATGATAAATCTCTGTGATAAAATCTAATATCATAATGCAATATTAATCAATATTATCGCATCACAATAATATCTAAAATGTACTCTGGTTCTGTTTTAAATGTGTTTTTCAAGTTATATCCATTGATGTATCTATAATGGGTGTAGGGTGTGAGGCACACACAAGCCCAAACCACACACCTTGCAACCTTATAATTATACTTACCCCTCATGAGTCCCGTCGCCAGGGCTGGATTAACAATGGGGTGAGTGAAGCTGCAGCTCCAGGCCCACCCATGAAAATAGGCCCAGACCACCAAGGAGGATCCACTGGAGACAGGAAAAAAATATTTTCCTGTCTCCACCAGTGGCTATGCGAGGCTCTGCCCATTCAATCCCCATCTGCTACTCGGATAACCGGTGGCTGGACATATAGTACATTTAAAGGGCGGCGCAGTGGAATGCTTCACAAGCCCTCCCTGCGCCGTATACCAGCGTGCATCTGTCCCTCCTCTGCGTCATATGATGTAGCGCCGGGTGACATCACATAAGCGCCACTGCGCAGTGCTCTGCGTGGCGTTGGTGCAGCCGATGGCCATGGGATGAACTGAGGACGGGATGCGCCACTGACTGCGGGAGTGCTGCCTGTTGCTGTACCGCTGGCAGTACATGACCTTCCTGGTTGTCGGTGCCTTTCAGGAGAGAGCAGAGAGTAGCCCGGAGGAGGAGCTGAGCCAGAGAAATGCAGAAGAGAGACGGTAAGTGACCTTCTGGGGGGAAAGACCAAAACACCAAACATACAATGCGGGAGTGGTGTGGAAAAACATAATAATGGACACAAGATGGTCATAATAATGGGCCCAGAGGGAGGCTAATACTAATCCTGGGCTAATACTGGGCACAGAGGGGACACTAATAATAGGCACAGAGGGGGGGGGGGGGGGGGGCTAACAATGGTCACGGGGGGATAATAGTAGATGGACGGTGTAGACATAATAATATACAAGGTGGCATAAAAATGGGCATGGGGGGCTAATAATGGGCACAGAGGTGGTGAGTGGGACATAATAATGCACGGGGGGGGGGGGGTGCAACACAGAAATCAAGAGCAAACAGTTATTGCATCTATTCCTGGTGGTATAGAATATACTTATCTGAAAATATAAAATTGATTTATAATGACAGTTATACTGCAGCTAGTCAGATGGCCTATTGCTGGTCTAGCCCTATGCAAAACACAATGAAAAGGGTAAAAAACAAACAACAAAAACCTGGAAAATATTGTTGGTATAACCTGCTTTAATTTATACAAGTAATAGGGAAATTGTCGGGATTCCGCCAGTCGACATACCGGTGCTGGAATCCGGACACAGTCACTTGCCCGGTAACGGAGTTAGGGTTAGGCACCCCACCCGGAGGGTTAGGGTTAGGCTGCGTGGGAGGAAAGTTAGGTTTAGGATGCGGAAATGGAGGGGTTAGGTTCAGATGCCACCATGGGGAGGTTAGGTTCAGGCTGCAGAGAGGGAGGGTTAGGGTAACATTTGGGGAAGGTAAGTATACTTACCTTCCCCCGTCCGGATTAGGAACATCGGGATGCCGCAGTCGGTATTCTGACTACTACCTAATTCAAATAAAACACTATTTCTTATTCTGAACACACATAAGCGATAGCGAAGGAGGGGTATTTCAGCATTTGAGAGATGGTATTTTTGAGTAGCAGTAGGTAAGAAGTTCTGTATACAGCATTGATTGATGGTCGACAGGGATTCAAGAGGGTGGTGGGTAAGGTAGTGTAGCACAGGCAGCAATACTTACACATGTGCCTGCACAAAGGGGGTGCATTTGTGCCTATCACCATAGGTGACTACTATCAGCCTATCAAAATGTGTTTGTGGGGCCTGGGTCATATATATATATATAATATGACAAGGGGAGGGACATGGAGGTGACTGAAAGTAGATGGTAGCTATGCCCATCATGGTGCTTGCTACACCCCCTGTACAGATCATTCCCTAAAGCACTGGCCATGCCCTCCACATCCTTAGCCACACCCCTATGACGCTTGTCACATCCCTTATGGCGGCACACAATAGGCCCTTCATATATTTCAGCTACAGGCCCATGTGGACCTTAATCTGGCACTGGCGATAGCGCCGCTGCACTCCTATCAGGTCATACACTTAGTTATTCTTATACTGCTGTGTTTCTGGGTGCTGCTGTCCACTCCTCAAGTTTCCCTCCTGAGGCTCTCTAGAGTCTGTGTGGAGGTGTTTGGTCAGTGGACTGCGCTGTTTTACAGGGTGAAGGATGTCTGTAGACATGGTTATGTGTACTGCCTGTAATTCATCCCCGTCTTCAGCGGGGTCACTCATGTGTGAACAATGTTCCTTGTCTCCACAAGGACACAGTTCAAAAGCACCTGCCTGGCTGGACAGCTTTACCAGCATGTTAATTCAGAATTAGCTGAGGCTAAAAGGGAGAGACAGGTGTTGAAGCATTCTATTGATTATGTGGCCAAGGCAGCAGATACAAAGAAGGCTTCTCAGCCCCATCTCGTGGTTTCACAAAAACGCTCACTGCCACAGGTGCTCCAGTCTGAATCTGATTCTAATCAGCCTTATGTAGATAATGAGGATGATATGGATGAGGACAGCTCTCTGTCCCCAGGGGTGGAGGCCCTCATCTTCGCTGTTAGAGAGGCCCTTCACATACATCACGAGTCAGAGCCAGATGAGGAGTTGTATTTTAATGATAAACCAAAGGCCTCAGCGACTTTTCCTGTGTCTAAAGAGTTGAACTCCCTTGCCAGGGAGGCATGATTAAACCCTGATAAAAAAAATTACATTTCCTCAGAGGTTTTTAACTACTTTTCCCTTTCCCACTGAGGACAGGAAGGTATGGGAAAAACCCCCGTCCGTCGATACGTCTGTGTCCAGACTGTCTAAGAAATTGATACTGCCAGTGCCCAGGGCTATATCCCTAAAAGAGCCAGCTGACCGTAAGATTGAGACCACGCACAAGGCAGTATATACGGCGGCAGGCACTGCTCAACACCCCACGATTGTTTGTGGGTGGATTTCCAGGGCAATAGTCAAGTGGTCTGATAACATTATCGACAGTTTGGACTCTTTGCCCCAAGATGAGGTAGTTACTCTGCTGCAACATATACCGCTTGCTGCAAATTTTATGAGCGAGGCTATTAAGGAGTTGTGTAAGATTAATGGCGGCACTACTGCTATGGCTGTTTTGGCAAGCAAGCTCTGTGGTTGCGTCACTGGTTGGCAGACGCTGATTCCAAAAAGGGTTTTGAAAATCTTCCCTTTACAGGTGATGCTTTGGTGACAAACTTAATAAATGGCTCTCCCAAGCAACGGCGGGTAAGTCTACTTATCTGCCGTCAGCTGCGCCGCCTGCTAGACGTCCTTACACAGGACCCTCCTTGCAGTCCTTTCGTGTGGCAAGGTTCAGAGGAAGGGGCCGATGGGTCTGCACCACTTCCAGAGGATCTCGTGGTAAGTCCCGTGAACCTGCACCTGCTGTCTCCCTGGACCAGACCACCGGATCCCATGCCGCAAAGCCTTCCGCGTGATGGTTGGCCCCAGCGACAAGGCGTTTTTTAGGTAGGGGCTCGCCATCAACACTTCGCCCACGTGTGGGCGGAGTCCTGCCGGGATCTTTGGGTGAGAGACCTCATTTCCAAAGGATTCTGACTGGAATTTCAAGCACTCCTTCCTCCCAGGTTTTTCAAGTCAGGTCTTACCAGCTCTACCGGCAGCAAAAGTTACCTTGCAAGAGGCTATTCAAAAACTTTTGCAGACAGGGGTGGTAGTTCCTGTCCCTCCTCCGTTATGCAACAGGGGTTTTTACTCCAGTAATTTTGTCATTCCCAAACCAGATGGTTCGGTGCGCCCCATCTTGAACCTGAAGTCTCTAAACCCGTATGTCACAACTGAGGGCCTGAGCTGACGGGAGGCAGCCTCAGTTGTAGGGGCTGAGATGTACCGGAACCTGGGAGGTTGTATCAGACCCCTGGACATGTAAGTAACATGAATAATAACTGCCCGAAGGCGTGACCACGACAACTTGGATAAAAGTCAATGATGTTTATTATGACAACTCCGCAACACAGCAGCAGTAAAAGAAAACGTAAAAGTCAGCAAAGAATAAATACAGTTCCTGGGTACTACAGGATGGCAGGAGCCACAGGGCACTGGTAGTGTGAGATAGTTCTTATGATCTTCTAGATGGAAAGTCCTTACCAGGCCCGACTGTAGCAATGGAGATAACCCAGGATTGTGCCAGCTGGTGTTCCAGGAAAAGCTGGGTTGCTGAAGATAAAACAGCTGCTGTGGATACTGGCTGGAACCAGACTGTTGTTAGCACGGAGTGGATACTGGCTGGAACCAGTTAAATAATAAATGAACTTGGGAGCGATGAAATATGAACTGAAATGTAGAACTTGAGAGCGGAGAAATAATAATACCGGTGGAGAGTGGTAAAGTGTAGAAAGGACACCGGCCCTTTAAGGGAAGCTGTACTCTGCTGGAAGCTGAGCTGGAAGCAGGTAATGTTGTAGCTGGAAACAGATGAATCCACAATGGATTAGAGAGTCAGGCTACACCGCAGGTGGAATGCTGGTGCGGGTCTCTATGGTGGAAGTCTTGAGACAGGAGCTGGAACCTGGAAGACAATCACAGGAGAGAGACAAACAGGAACTAGGTTTGACAACCAAAGCACTGACGCCTTCCTTGCTCAGGCACAGTGTATTTATACCTGCAGCAAGGAAGGGATTGGCTAGGCAATTATGCAGATTATCAATACTGAGAACAGATTGGTGGAAATGATCAGCTGACAGAATCCAAGATGGCTGCGCCCATGCAGACACTTGGAGGGAAGTTTGGTTTGTAATCCATGTGGTAATGAAAACAGTAATGGCGGCGCCGGCCACCGGAGACAGGAGGCGCCAGGCTGACAGATGCACATCCAACCACGCGGACACAGCGGAGGCCGCGGCTGACGTAATCGCCACTCAGACACTCTGCATGCAGAAGTTCAGGGACGGCGGCGGAGGCCGCGGGAGACGCCATGCCAGGTGTAATGTGGCGTTTACTGTGACAGCGTCCCAGAGTGACAGGAGAGGATACAGGAATGTACACATCAGGATAACAGATAGGATCCGGTCCTGGAGCGCTGAGCCAGCCTTAGGAGGCATCTGATGGGTAAGAAATGGCGTCCAGATACCCGGATCGTGACAGCACCCCCCCCTTTAGGAATGGCCCCAGGACACTTCTTTGGCTTTTGAGGAAACTTGGAATGGAATCTCCGGACCAAGGCAGGAGCATGGACATCAGAAGCATTGGTCCATGAACGTTCCTCAGGACCATAACCCTTCCAGTCAATAAGATATTGTAGTTGACCGTAACGGTGACGTGAGTCCAGGATCTTGGCCACTTCATACTCAACGCCTCGTTGAGTTTGGACTTTCGGAGTTGGAGGAAGTGAGGAATGAAACCGATTCAAGATCAGCGGTTTCAACAGGGAAACATGGAATGTCCTGGGTATTTTTAAGAAGGGAGGCAACTGGAGTCTGTAAGCAACAGGATTGATGACTTGTTCAATCTTGAAAGGACCGATATAGCGAGGTGCAAACTTCATACTGGGAACTCTTAACCTCAAATTCTTCGTGGATAACCATACCCGATCACCCACCTTGAGAGCAGGAACTGCTCAACGCTTCTTATCCGCAAACTTCTTGTACCTGAACGATGCCTTGAGCAGAGCTGATCGTACGCTCTTCCAGATATTGGCAAACTGATGCAAGGTGATATCCACTGCGGGAACAGAAGTTGCTGGAAGCGGTTGGAACTCAGGGACTTTAGGATGGAATCCAAAGTTAGTGAAGAATGGTGTTGAAGCAGATGAAGAATGATACTGGTTGTTATGACAGAACTCGGCCCAGGGAAGTAATTGAACCCAGTCATCTTGAGAGGAGGACACATAGATGCGGAGGAAGGCCTCCAAGTCCTGATTCACCCTCTCGGTTTGACCATTGGTCTGAGGATGGTAAGCCGTGGAAAACTTTAGCTTGACTTGGAGGACTTGACATAAACTTCGCCAGAATTTGGCTGTGAATTGAACTCCTCGATCTGAGATAATTTCTTCAGGAAGACCGTGGAGTCGGAAGATCTCTTGTATGAATACTTGAGCCAACTTGGAAGCTGACGGAAGACCGGTGAGAGGAATGAAGTGTGCCATCTTGGTGAACCGGTCAACTACCACCCAGATGGTATTGAACTTGTTGCACATGGGTAAGTCTGTAATGAAATCCATCGACAAGTGGGTCCATGGTCGACGGGGAACGGATAGTGGAACCAGTTGCCCCGCAGGCGACTGGCGGGATACTTTATGTTGGGCACACTTTGGGCAAGATGCAATAAACTCCAAGACGTCCTTTTTCAGAGTTGGCCACCAATAGGACCTAGAGATAAACTCCAGGGTTTTTTGGATACCTGTATGTCCGGCAAAACGGGAAGCATGGGCCCAATGCATGAGCTTCTTCCTTAGCATCGGCTTCACAAAACTTTTCCCTGATGGGGGCGTAGAGTCCATCCCTACCGTGGAGAATGCCAACGGATTTATAATAGGATGCTTGTCTGAAGACTCTGACTCATTTTCTTGCTCCCATGAGCGGGAAAGGGCATCGGCCTTGCGATTCTGAGAGCCCGGACAGAACTGGAGTTTAAAGTCGAACCTGGAAAAGAAAAGTGCCCATCTGGCCTGACGAGGGTTGAGACATTGTGCGCCCTTCAGGTATAAAAGGTTCTTGTGGTCTGTAAGTATGGTGATTGAATGAGAAGCTCCCTCCAACAGATACCTCCACTCTTCTAGAGCGAGCTTGATGGCTAGCAACTCCTGGTCGCCAATGGCATAGTTGCGCTCAGCTGGGGAGAACTTCCGGGAGAAGAAACTGCAAGGGTGTAAATGGCCATCTTTAGCCCTCTGAGATAACACCGCTCCTACTCCAACGGAGGAGGCATCCACCTCTAAGATGAAAGGAGAGTCGATGTCAGGCTGTTTCAGAACAGGCGCAGAGATGAACCTTTGTTTTAAAAGATGAAATGCTTGCATGGCTTCTTCAGACCACTTGGACGGGTTAGCACCCTTCTTAGTGAAAGCAGTAATAGGCGCCACAATGGTGGAAAAGTCTCGTATAAACTTTCGGTAATAGTTGGCGAACCCTAAGAACCTCTGGACCCCTTTGAGGGTTAAGGGTACCGGCCAATTTTGGATTGCTTGTAGTTTCTCAGGATCCATCTCTAGTCCGGAACCGGACACAATGTACCCTAGAAACGGAATGGACTTGACTTCAAAGACGCATTTTTCTAATTTGCAATAAAGATGATTGACACGGAGACGGGACAGAACCTCTTTAACCCAAAAACGATGTTCCTCTAAATCGTTGGCAAAAATGAGGATATCGTCTAGATAGACCACGACATGACGGTATAGAATGTCTCTGAAGATCTCATTGACAAAATGCTGGAAGACAGCTGGAGCATTGCTCAATCCGAAGGGCATGACGAGGTACTCATAATGTCCGTCACGGGTGTTAAAGGCGGTCTTCCACTCGTCACCCTCACGGATCCGGATGAGATTGTATGCACCTCGCAAGTCCAGCTTTGTAAAGATGGTAGCTCCGCTAACTCTGTCAAAGAGCTCAGTAATCAGGGGTAAAGGATAACGGTTCTTGATGGTAATGTCGTTCAAACCTCTGTAGTCGATGCACGGCCACAGACCACCATCTTTCTTTTTTACAAAAAAGAAGCCTGCGCCGGCTGGAGAAGAAGAAGGTCGAATGAACCCCTTTGCTAGGTTCTCTTTAATATATTCCTCCATAGAATGCGTCTCAGGCAGAGACAACGGATAAGTTCGGCCTCGAGGTGGAACCTTCCCTGGAACGAGATCAATCGGACAGTCCCATTCTCTATGAGGAGGAAGGATATCAGCAGAAGCTTTACTGAACACATCCGTGAAATCTTGATATGGAGGAGGTGGAACATCAGACGACCTGGGGGAGGAAGAACAGACAGGCAATACTTTAAACAAACATGTCTCAGCACAGGAGGAACCCCATGCCAGGATTTGCGTAGTCGTCCAATCAATTGTAGGATTGTGAAGACGGAGCCATGGAAGGCCCAGGACCACAGGATGTGTGGCTCTTGGAATCACTAAAAAAGAAATAAGTTCGGAATGAAGAACTCCCACTCTCAGACGAACTGGTAGAGTCCTTAAAGAAATAACTGCATCAAAAATTTTGCTGCCATCCACGGCAGTTAAAGAAATGGACGAAGGAAGTCTCTCGGTGGGTAGGGACCACCGTTTAACATAGGCTTCGGTAATAAAGTTCCCAGCTGCTCCGGAATCAAGGAGGGCAATGACGTTCCGATAACGTTGAGCAACTTGAAGCGAGACTGGGAGATTACAATCTTGAGGAGATGGAGAGGAGATCATTACTCCTAGCCGGCCCTCTCCTTGGCGAGCTAGGATTTGGAGTTTCCCGGACGTTTGGGACAGGCATTAATGGTGTGAGACGGAGCTGCACAATAGAGACAGAGAAACTCGGAGAGACGTCTTCGGCGCTCAGCAGGAGTTAAACGGGAACGGCCAAGTTGCATGGGCTCATCTTTAGATGGTGACAGTTGACGAGGAGGAGGAGCAGAAGATTTTGGAGCAGATGATCTTCCACGCTCAATTGCTCTCTCTCTGAAATGTAAATCAACTTTCGTGCAGAGTGAGATTAGCTCATCTAACTTAGAAGGTAAGTCTCTGGTAGCTAACTCATCTTTAATACGCTCAGATAAGCCATGCCAGAATGCAGCATACAGGGCCTCGTCGTTCCATGCCAGTTCGGATGCCAGGATCTGGAACTGTATCAGATATTGTCCTACAGTACGTGACCCCTGGCGTAAACGGAGAATCTCGGATGAAGCTGAGGTTACCCGGCCTGGCTCGTCGAAGATGCGCCTGAATGTTGACACGAAGGCAGTGTAGGAAGATAGCAGGGTGTCGGACCTCTCCCATAACGGTGATGCCCAATCAAGGGCTGAGCCACTGAGAAGAGAAATAATGTAGGCAATTTTTGTACGGTCACTGGGAAAATTGCCAGGTTGTAGCTCAAACTGAATCTCACACTGGTTGAGAAATCCCCTGCAGAATCTTGGAGATCCGTCAAATTTTGCTGGCGTTGGAAGATGAAGACGTGGAGCAGAAATGGGTAAGGTGGGTGGGGTTATAGCTGGAGTCACTGTGGTTGACGCACCAGACGCGCCTGATCCACGGAGAGTTGTCTGAATCCCATCCAGCCGAGTAGAGAGATCCTGGAGACAGCGGATGATGTGGCCCTGTGCAGCCTCCTGATGTTCTAGTCGGGCTGCCAGTTCTTGCATCGGCCTGGCCGCTTGATCCTGGTCTCCGGCTGGATTCATTAGGTCAGTGCTTACTGTCACAACTGAGGGCCTGAGCTGACGGGAGGCAGCCTCAGTTGTAGGGGCTGAGATGTACCGGAACCTGGGAGGTTGTATCAGACCCCTGGACATGTAAGTAACATGAATAATAACTGCCCGAAGGCGTGACCACGACAACTTGGATAAAAGTCAATGATGTTTATTATGACAACTCCGCAACACAGCAGCAGTAAAAGAAAACGTAAAAGTCAGCAAAGAATAAATACAGTTCCTGGGTACTACAGGATGGCAGGAGCCACAGGGCACTGGTAGTGTGAGATAGTTCTTATGATCTTCTAGATGGAAAGTCCTTACCAGGCCCGACTGTAGCAATGGAGATAACCCAGGATTGTGCCAGCTGGTGTTCCAGGAAAAGCTGGGTTGCTGAAGATAAAACAGCTGCTGTGGATACTGGCTGGAACCAGACTGTTGTTAGCACGGAGTGGATACTGGCTGGAACCAGTTAAATAATAAATGAACTTGGGAGCGATGAAATATGAACTGAAATGTAGAACTTGAGAGCGGAGAAATAATAATACCGGTGGAGAGTGGTAAAGTGTAGAAAGGACACCGGCCCTTTAAGGGAAGCTGTACTCTGCTGGAAGCTGAGCTGGAAGCAGGTAATGTTGTAGCTGGAAACAGATGAATCCACAATGG
The DNA here is from genome assembly GCF_028390025.1 of Pseudophryne corroboree. Lineage (NCBI taxonomy): Eukaryota > Metazoa > Chordata > Amphibia > Anura > Myobatrachidae > Pseudophryne > Pseudophryne corroboree. The sequence continues at coordinate 570,848,101 of NC_086446.1, read as the reverse complement.
ATTAGAGAGTCAGGCTACACCGCAGGTGGAATGCTGGTGCGGGTCTCTATGGTGGAAGTCTTGAGACAGGAGCTGGAACCTGGAAGACAATCACAGGAGAGAGACAAACAGGAACTAGGTTTGACAACCAAAGCACTGACGCCTTCCTTGCTCAGGCACAGTGTATTTATACCTGCAGCAAGGAAGGGATTGGCTAGGCAATTATGCAGATTATCAATATTGAGAACAGATTGGTGGAAATGATCAGCTGACAGAATCCAAGATGGCTGCGCCCATGCAGACACTTGGAGGGAAGTTTGGTTTGTAATCCATGTGGTAATGAAAACAGTAATGGCGGCGCCGGCCACCGGAGACAGGAGGCGCCAGGCTGACAGATGCACATCCAACCACGCGGACACAGCGGAGGCCGCGGCTGACGTAATCACCACTCAGACACTCTGCATGCAGAAGTTCAGGGACGGCGGCGGAGGCCGCGGGAGACGCCATGCCAGGTGTAATGTGGCGTTTACTGTGACAGCGTCCCAGAGTGACAGGAGAGGATACAGGAATGTACACATCAGGATAACAGATAGGATCCGGTCCTGGAGCGCTGAGCCAGCCTTAGGAGGCATCTGATGGGTAAGAAATGGCGTCCAGATACCCGGATCGTGACACCGTATCTGCGGGTGTTCAAATTCAAGATGGAATCCCTGCGGGCGGTGGTGTCTGCTCTGGAGGAGGGGAAGTTCCTGGTGTCTCTGGATGTCAAGGATGCTAACCTACACATTCCCATGTGGCCACCACATCAGGCTTACCTCAGGTTTCCCATATTGGAAGACCATTTCCAGTATTAGGCTTTACCCTTCAGATTATCCACAGCTCAGAGGGTCTTCACCAAAGTTATGGCAGAGATGATGCTGCAACTATGCATGATGGGAGTGAACATAGTCCCATACTTGGACGATCTCCTAATAAAGGCTATGTCCAGGGAGCATCTGCTGCACAGCATCGATCTGACGACTCGCCTACTTACAGATCTTGGGTGGATCCTAAATTTTCAGAAATCTCACATGGAACCGACCCAGCGTCTTCAGTTCCTGGGAATGATACTGGATACAGTGTCTCAAAAGGTGTTTCTCCCGATGGAAAAGGCCTTGACTATCCAGGCTCGGTGATCAGTCCTCACAAGGTATCCTTTCATCTTTGCATCCAATTACTTGGCAAGATGGTAGCTTCTTACGAGGCAATCCAATACGGCAGATTTCATACCCGACACTTTCAGCTGGATCTGCTGGACAAATTGTTGGGGTCTCATCTTTACATGCATCAGGAAGTGACATTATTTCCGAGAGCCCGGATCTCTCTATTATGGTGGCTACAAGTTCCTCACCTGGTAGGGGGCAGGAGTTTCAATATCCACTTGTGGATTCTACTGACGACGGATGCCAGCCTCCGAGGTTGCGGGGCTGTGACCCAAGGGGCCCAGTATCAGGGGATATGGTCGAGACATTGGTCGCTTTCTACTTTTCCTACAAGCGGGAGTGGATATGGGCCTACGATTAGGCTCAATCAAAGTCCAGATTTTAGCGCTCTCTATTTTCTTCCAGAAACAGATTGCCATATTACCAGAAGGACAGAGTTTCCTTAAGGCTGTTCTTCATATACAACCACCTTTTATTCCTCCCACGGCTCCGTGGGATCTCAATGTGGTTTTGTCCTTTCTCCAATCGGACTGGTTTGAACCCTTACATAGGGTGGAGTTAAAGTTTCAAACCCGGAAGACGGTGATGTTATTAGCATTGGCATCTGCCAGACGTGTCTCTGAATTAGGGGCCTTATCCTGTAAGAGCCCTTATTTGATTTTTTATGCAGACAGGGTGGAACTTGGGACCCGCCCTCAGTTTTTGCCTAAAGTGGTATCAGCTCTTCATGTGAATCAACCTATTGTGGTTCCAGTGTTGTCTGACGCTACCGTTGGTCCTGAGTCCTTGGATGTGGTCAGGGCTCTGAAGATTTGTTTCTAAAGGACGGCCCGTCGTCAGAAATCTGACTCGCTGTTTGTCCTTTATGAAGCCACCAAGATTGGTCGGCCGGCTTCTAAGCAATCTATTGCTCGTTTGCTCCGGTTGACCATTCAACAGGTCTATACTTCGGCGTCTCTGCCCTTGCCAACGTCTATTCAGGTCCACTCAACGAGGTTGGTGGGGTCTTCCTGGGTGGCTGCCCGGGGTGTATCGGCCCTACAGTTGTGCCGAGCTGCAACTAAGTCTGGTTCGAACACGTTTGTAAAATTCTATAGGTTCGATACCTTGGCCAAGGATGACCTTCAGTTTGGTGGGGTGGTTTTACAGGGGTCTCAGCACTCTCCCATCCATTTGGGAGCTTTGGGACTTCCCCATGGTACTAAAGTACAAGACCCCAGTATCCACTAGGACGTAAGAGAAAATAGGAAATTAATACCTACCAGTAATTCCTTTTCTCCTAGACCGTAGTGGATACTGGGCACCCGCCTCAGTGCTTCGTTCCTGCTTACCTGTGTAAGTGTTTGGTTGTACCGAAGTTGCGGTCCCATTCTGTTGATGGGATAGCTGTGCTATCCGGGTTAGGTTAGTGTTGCTATCCTCTGTTCTGGTTAGCACCCTCCTTTCGTTTATGGTTGTGTGTTGGCTTGTTGCCTCACCGCTGTTGTATTGTTTCTTCTCTTATATGATGTCCGTCTCCTCGGGCACAGTTTTACTAGACTGAGTCTGGTAGGAGGGGCATAGAGGGGAGGAGCCAGCACACACATGCACACACTAAAAGTTTTAAAGTGCCAGGCTCCAGTGGACCCAATCTATACCCATGGTACTAAAGTACAAGACCCCAGTATCCACTACGGACTAGGAGAAAAGGAATTGCCGGTAGGTATTAAATTCCTATTTTTACACGCATAGTAGAAATGTCCCCAGGAACAAGGAGTGGGCTCCATGTTCCTGGAGACCTGCACATGTGCAGTAGACTCTGGCACAAAACCAGAGTGTACAGCGCTGCCGGAGTGGAGGGGGCTAGAACAGAGCCTGCACACAGGCCAGCTGCTCACTTAAACAGCACCTGGTAAAAAAAAGTTACAATGGGGTACTTATAACTTGTACACCGTCTCAGACCCAATTGCAGACTACATAAAAACACTCCAAAAGTGTGCTCTTAATTTTTGCTTTATTAGACAGTATCATTGACTTTAATGCTCAAATTATCCATATCCTTTACACTGGCTATCTTGTTGAATTACTTCTGTATATCCCTTATATACTGTAGCATCTGATAGGAACTAATGGGTCTAGTAGCCAGTCCCTGAAAATATGACTTCCTGACAGATATATATATATATATATATATATATATATATATATATACTTATATAATACATAGATCTGAGGGCGCTAATGAAAAGTGCCGTTCAACATGTTAATACATACTTTAATAAAAAACAACTTTCTTTAAAAAGCAATTTTGGTGTTTATTGTTTACATATATCGTAACAGCAACACACTGGCACAAATATAAAATTCCACATCTTATCTATTTAGTGATCAAATGAAACAGTTCTTTAGCAGCATGTATCATAGAAGAAGTTGATGCTTGAGTAAGCCTTTCTTTATCGGCATATAGCATGGATGGATAAGTTGTCTTTTCCAAACAACTTATCCATCCATGCTACATGCTGATAAAGAAAGGCTTACTCAAGCATCAACTTCTTCTATGATACATGCTGCTAAGGAACTGTTTCATTTGATCACTAAATAGATAAGATGTGGAATTTTATCTTTGTGCTATTGTGTTGCTGTTACGATATATGTAAACAATAAACACCAAAATTGCTTTTTAAAGAAAGTTGTTTTTTATTAAAGTATGTATTAACATGTTGAACTGTACTTTTCATTAGCGTCTTCAGATCTGCGTATTATTTGTTATATCTGAGCCTCGCCTAACAGGAGGTTCTTCTTTAGGTGCAGCTCACTTTTTCACGTAGCACCCTAGGGTACCCCTTGTTTTATTTTTTTATATATATATATATATATATATATATATATATACCGCCAATGTTAATGATGAATATACATATACTAGTTACCAGCCCGTCAAAATGATGGCACAACACAACAGTAATGTCAGCGCCACCTAGCACGGTAAACATGAATTGAATTCCCCCATACAGGTGAGGAGCAGTGTTAGGCTTTTATTATTTAGGATAATTCTAGCATGTATAAAAAAAAATGTAGTGTAGATTACAGACTCTTCATGGGTGCATGTGGTGAATGCTATATGTGAAATGTTTTACTATCAGAGCTTGTATTTTCTTGATGATTTCTGTTTTGCTACTAACAGAATAAAGTTCTTGCTGTCAGTAAATTTACTGAAGGTTTAGAACCATGTTACCAGAGATATACAAAGGTGTTGTCAAGCAGTGACGTGCGGTCAGGGTAGGCAGAGCCGCACCTTTTATACTCCAGAATATTTCAGAGTTTTGACATTAAAAATGATTAGACTAATACAAAGACGCTATTCATAACTTAGAAATATCATCTTTGTAAAATACCCCTTTTACACCGCTAATGCCGGATCCCACCCGGGAATTGGAAACAGGTCCTTCCCGGATGGGATCCATCATTGGACTCTAACTGCTGGCTTCCCGACCCGGCAATATGCTGGGTCAGTTGCCATAGTGGCGGAGGCGGAGCAGACAGCGGCGATGGGAGATGAGCTCATCTTCTCGCCGCCTCTCCCTATCTAGTGAATGGGTCCTGGGTCGCATCGACCCGGGAGCCCGTTCATGCTGCCACTGACCCAGTATTCAACACAGGACTAATACTGCTTTATTCCCAGGTTGAATTACCGGGTCAGACGACCCGGGAATTCGACCATGGCTCTTTCACACTGCACACTGACCCATGTCGAGCCGGCAATATGCCAGGTCGATACCGGGTTATTTGTGCGGTGTGAAAGGGGTATTACTCGCATCCTCTTTGTATTCTAATAATTTTTATAGTGAAAACTCTCCACCAAATCTTATATGTGTGTGTAAACTGGATCTGATACTAGCCAGTGCCTCCACAGTCATTGACCTCACCATATCTCACTAGTATTGTCAAATACTAAAGAAATGTAAGTCACAATCTGATACCGTAAGGGTACACACTTACCGATAAAGTAAACGTTGCTCATTTTGCCCTTCCTGAGCGACGTCATTTACCATATCGACTAGTGTGTACGCTACTGAACAACGAGCGGTGCGCTGCCCCGTGGGATGTTAACAACCATTGCTGTCGGCCGTGCATGCAGCTTAATTTGGACTGTCATCCAAAAGCTGCATGCATGGCCCGGCTGCGGCGTGATATCACTAAATGATATCGTTGTCATATCGCTCAGTGTGTTTGCACTACCGCCAACCGCCCCAGCGGGGAAGGGAACGCACTAGGTGGCGTCGCTCATAGAGCACATTGCCTAGTGTGTAACCACCTTAACTCTGTTATACCATGCTGCACTAGAGTGTCATTTTGGGGTTTTTCACCCCTAGGCCAAAAGTTTCTTGTTGAGAAATTCAGAAAAAAATATAAAGCTAAATAAATTGTGTTTACCTGTAAACCTTAGGTTTAGTTACGTGGTACTGGACACGGTTGTGCTTCTGTTTGTCCACATAGTTTATGATCGGTACCCACCAGCTTTGGTTTTGCCTATCACGCAGATTGTATATAATTTGCTTTGGTCCCGGGCCACCAACTCATGGTGTCCTTTTAAGTGTCCCGCGGAACCTAGTTTGAGAACCACTGCCATACAGTATTATGGCTGAATGATCGAGCTGCAGGTCAATTATGCAATGTGTCTTGTAGCTGAAAGTAAAAACATCATTGTCCGGTGGTTATCATTAAAATCTGTTTTGTTACATACAAACTTTCTGTATGCATCGAGCAGCTTATTTCCTTTGAATTATGACCACAATGTTTTGGCTAGTGCTAGTCAGAAAACATTTAAGAGTAGTATTCATCAGCTCAGTATGAAAAAAACGTCCCATTGACACCCAAAGAGATCAGTGCTGGTCCTGCTACAAAGTTTTATTAGAATGTTATGTCCTATCATAGCACATGAGCACCTGTGCCCAGGGGCATAGAGAGCCACACCAGGCCCTGGCAAATATTTTAATAATAAAATAATTGTTGCTGCCCCATGCGCTCCACAAGGGAGGGCGGGGGAGGGCACCCTCTTCCTACCTTACTTGGTCTGGAAGCGTGTCTCTCCCCTCTCCGGCCAGCGCCATCTTGCCATTGATATTTGGGAAGCTGACACTGGCCACTAGAAAGCGAAAAAATCTGACACAGAGTCTTTGTTTTATATGTGCAGCGCCATTTTCCCAAAGATATTACCAGGAAGATGGCAGCCACAGCACAGGTATACTCGGGGGAAGCAGGTTACCGGACCCGGGCCCCACTAGCAGCATGGGCCAAGGTAATTTCTACCTGCCCCCCCCCCTCCCCCCCTCCCACCCCCTCCCCCACCCTCTTGGCGCCACTGCCTGAGCTACTAATTTTGTTGAAAAACCTTACTCATGTTAAGATGCTCTTGGCCTGGCATGTTTGCTATGAACAGAGAGTGGACAGGTGGGCTTCCCAGCAACTCAAGGGCTCAATGATCAGGGTATTGGTAATATTACAGAGGTGTCACGAACAGTGTCCTACATAATGTCCATTGATGTGTTGGGAAAGTATCAAATATATGATAGAATTTAAATGTTTCAAATACAACTCCCTAAGTTTGTTTGTAGTCTACAGAGTGAAATAACATAAAACTATGTTTAGTATATTCCTTACAGTTTAGCAAATTGTATATTTGCGGTTACATTCCACTAAAAAAGTGGTTTTCTGTAAAACTTTCTGGCAGTAATGCTCATGTGATTCACTCTTCTTATCTTCACACAGTATTCCTTAATCAATCTACAACACCTACTGTATGACCAGGGACAGACTGGGGCTCTAAAACAGTCCTGGTATTCTAGTCTGTGGGCATAGCCACGTCTCATGGGGGAGTGTCATGAGTCACGGGAGCCCGGCTTTGCGGCACTCCCAATCTCTCTGTATGCTGGGTAGCCAAGCAGAGTCCCGGGAGGCAGAACTGCTTGGCCAGCCCCTGACTCCGTGTACCGTGAGTCCGCGCAGAGCTGCTTTGCTAGGCTTTTAGGACAGACCAGCCCATCAGGCCATCGGCCCTTCTGGAATTTGCTAGAAGACCCAGATGGCCAGTCCGGTCCTTTCTATGATTCTTAAAAAATGTGTAAACCCCATAGGGCAATATAGTACAAAGAAAAATGAGCCAATCACATATGGATGTTAATTTAAATCTGTTCCCTTCATTACTGAACCTGATTGTTAAACTTTCACAGTCGGTGACACACTAGGAACCTAGTTGGATACATCAGTATCAGCAGGGCCGGCTCCAGGCCTACTAGCACCCTGAGCGAAAACATGTAAAAGCGCCCCCCCCCCCCAGCTCCAGGGAAAGTGGGCGTGGCCTCTGGAAAGTGGGCGTGGCCTCATAACTTCATATTATTAGACTATAAATAAATATGTTTTCACCCCCCCCTCTACGCACACAATTAGCAGCCTTACACATAACAACCACAGTAGTGTTCCTTACACACAATGTCTCCAGTATAGTGTCAGATACACATAATGTCTCCAGTATAGTGCCAGATACACAATGTGCAGTGCCAGATAGACATGATATGCCCCCCAGCAGTGCCAGCTACACACAATATGCCCCCCAGCAGTGCCAGCTACACGATAGTGTTCACTTTTTAGGGCAGGGAGGGCACATTTTTAAGTTAGGAGGGCAAAATGATGTACATACTGTAATGTTTGGTGCTCATTTACCTACATGGTAAAGCATGGACAGTGCGCGCCGAAGGCGCGCAGCAAAAATTTAGGGGCGTTGCTTTGTGGGGAAGGTGCGTGGCCACATAATAGTGGCAATTCGCATTACACCACAAAGTAGTGCAGTTAATACACACTGCACCAGGTAGAACCTCCTAGACACTTTGCGCCAGGCAGAGCACGTTAGACACTTTGCGCCAGGCAGATCACGTTAGACACTTTGCGCCAGGCAGAGCACGTTAGACACTTTGCGCCAGGCAGAGCACGTTAGACACTTTGCGCCAGGCAGAGCACGTTAGACACATTGCCTAGCCACAGACGCCTAGCGGGAACACTACATGATATGCTCCCCAGCCGTGCCAGCTACACATGACATGCCCCCCAGCAGTGCCAGCAACACATGACATGCCCCCCAGGCAATGCCAGATACATAAATGGCCACACAGTGCCAGATATGTCCCTACATAAATGCCCCTACAGTGCCAGATACAGAAATGCCCCCACAGTGCCAGATACAGAAAAGCCCCCACAGTGCTAGATAAATGCCCCCACAGTGCTAGATAAATGCCCCCACAGTGCCAGATAAATGCCCCCACAGTGCCAGATATGACCCCACAGTGCTACATAAATGCCCCCACAGTGCCAGATATGACCCCACAGCATACTTGCCTACCTGACCCTCTTCATGAGGGAGAAAATGCTCTGTTCCTGGACTTTCCTGGTGATGTATGATTGCCATCACCTGTGGTGAAACACCTTTCTTATCAATTAACTAGCTCACCGCAGGTGATGGCAATCATACATTACCAGGAAAGTCCAGGAACAGAGCATTTTCTCCCTCATGGAGAGGTCAGGTAGACAAGTATGCCCCACAGTGCCAGATAAATGCCCCAGTGCCAGATAAATGTCCCCACAGTGCCAGATAAATGCCCCCACAGTGCCAGATAAATGCCCCCAGTGCCAGATAAATGTCCCCACAGTGCCAGATAAATGCCCCCAGTGCCAGATAAATGCCCCCAGTGCCAGATAAATGTCCCCACAGTGCCAGATAAATGCCCCCACAGTGCCAGATAAATGTCTCCACAGTGCCAGATAAATGCCCCCAGTGCCAGATAAATGTCCCCACAGTGCCAGATAAATGCCCTCACAGTGCCAGATAAATGTCCCCACAGTGCCAGATAAATGCCCCCACAGTGCCAGATAAATGCCCCCACAGTGCCATCCATAAATGATTCACCCCTCCCCCCCAATACCTGTCAGCCGCCGCTGCCGCCGCAGAGCGTGCATACAGGGTAGTTTTGATTCAGTCCGCGGCCCGCCCACAGCACTTCCCCTCATGAGGAGTCATCGGCACAGCCAGGGCAGCACTCTGCACATACAGTCAGCCGCCCACTGCTGTTGTTGATAGGCTACGCTACGTCGCTACACTACTAGGAGGCGGGCCGGCCCGGGAATGGATGGATCATGGACGGACTCTGATCGCTGTTTGCTGCAGGTGCTCCATGCTCCAGCCAGGTTCCAATATGGCGGCCAGAGCTAGCGGCGCCCATAAAGTGCGGCGCCCTGTTCGGCCGCTCTATTGGTACATGCCTAGAGCCGGCCCTGAGTATCAGTTATGTGCAGGATCCACTCACAGTCCAATCTATGAAACATATGGTTAGGAACCGTTGTTGCTGGACACTAAGGCTGGGTACACACTTGCCGATGCACATCAGATGTGACATCATGCAAGATTTCCCCCCAAAAACGATATCGTTCATACACACTGAACGATATCGTTTTCTATATATCGTCAGTGATGGAACCTTGCCACATCCAGTTTTGTACAATATCTAGATTCCAAGGCAAAAATGAAAGATATTGTACATCATTAACAACCTGCGGGAGCGCGCATCGTTAACGATATAGTGAATGCCAGTGACGTGCAGTCGGGTGAGGTAGGTGAGGCAGAGCCTTTTCTGTCATAGCAACATATGAGCCAGAGTTTTGACTTTATAAAGTGTATGAAAAATACAAAGACTATCTTAGAAATATCTTTTCTGTATTATTCTAATAATTTTTATAGTCAAAACTCTGAAGTAAAAAGTCTATGGCAGGTGAGACCATGTCTACCTTTCCACACATCTCTGATCAAAACTCACCAAATGTTCAGCAGTATATACTGCTGCACCTGTGTATAATGCCCACATGAACCCTTTGGCTCATATATTTTGCGTAAATCTGGCTCTGGTACAAGCCAGCGCCTCCTCAGCCATTTACCTTACCACACACCCCTGGTGAATACACACTGGATGATGCGAACTATATATCGTCCGATCCGCAGGACTTCTACCCTGCGACCCGAGTTGACCCTCTCACACAGGAGAAGAACTCGGGTTGATCTGCAAATTACTCGGTCCAAATGCTTGACCCGGCAATTTGGTTTTCTGTGTGACACACTGCTGTACCGGGCTGGGACAACAACAACAAAAAAACCTGTACTGCAAATGCTGGGTAAAAGCCAGGACATTCCCCTGAAAGTGGTATAACCGTTACATAAACCGAGAGGAATACAGGTCACTCTTTTCCAGCTGCTGTCACTAGCCCAATGATCTGATTGTCTAATTAACTGATGTTTATCTGTTTAAAGGCCAGTACACTACACACTAGAGAGATGTGTGGTGAGCGATCTGTCACAGACCGCTCAGCACACTTCTCTCCCCCGATCAACACAGCACGATGCGTGCTGAGCGAGGGGTGGGGGTGCGCATGCAGGCCAATCTAGCACCGGCGATAGCGATGCACTACCCTATCGCTGGGGGGGGGCATACACACAATCTGACAATCTAGTCAGATTGCTTAGATTTTAAGCACGGATCTCTCATGTGTACCCCCCTTAAGTTTGAATACAACAATGTGCTCAGTCCACCGTAAAGGATGTGTATTCAATACAAAATTTAGTAAACCCTGGCAAAGTTTGCCAGTGAATTGTAACTGTATACTGTACATATGCTTGATAGCTATGGGGGAAGTGGTAATCTGTGAAAATACAGGACCCACTGAGAAACCAGAGATTTCTCTGCAATATTCCTGTTGCTAAATAGGAGAAAGCAGTGATAAATAATCCCTTTCACTGGTAAAAATAAAAAAAGCTAAAGAAAGAGTTTATACTGTTTCATAAATAGAGCCTTTCATTTTAGTAGAGGCATTACAAAGGGGGCTGCACCTGGGTGTGAAGCCACGACCCCATAGTAATGGCAGTGGGGGACTTCACATGAGGCCACGCCCATTCCCACAATGTCACTCATTTTGTGGCATGCACGGGGGGGAGGCTATTTGGCCACTCCAGGTCCAGGATCCTCTTATATTAACAGTGACTTGACTTGTGCCAATAGGGAAGACCTCATGCTGCAGGTTTCTCAAAAAATATACTAATCAGTTCAAGTTGTTATTGCAAGGACTGGTTATATTATATATCATATGGTGTGTTCCAGCAGCAGATAAATGCTATGTGTGCCATTTTTTCTAAATTAAAAAGTGAATATTCTAGTCCTATTATTGCAGCAGGATCAGCACTAAGTTAAAACAATACCTTTCTTCAGGAACTAACTCAGAAGCCTTTTTTTCTTAATAATATTACTAGTATAGTAGAAAATAATGGACTGCACATCGGCTGAAGATTTTTAGTTAAATGGACGCAAAATAAGAGCACTACACAGTGTGATAAATAGATGTAGATTAGCAATTAAACAGAGTTTTTTTCTATTATCCTTCAAAGGCTTGGAAAGCAAAAATAAAATCATACTATAACACTGTGTGATAAGTAGGAAAAGTGAGTGCAATTGTAATTTTGCATTGAAATATAACATTCTAGAAATTGTAAACACGCCTATGATTTTAGGAACAGAATCTGACAGCAAAACATTCTATCCTATGCAGCCATAACTCCTTCTCTCAGCCCTTAAACTAAAAGAACATTTTCCTCATATCCAGTGAAGTAGACCAAGTACTTTAGTACGTCAGTGTGAAATATTATGAAAAATGGGTCACTCAGGGGCAGATTTATTAAACCTGGTGAAGTGATAAATTACACGGTGTTAAAGTACCAGCCAATCAGCTCCTAACTTCCATGTCACAGGCTGGGTTTGAAAAATGACAGTGAGGAGCCGACTGGCTGGTCCTTTATCACCTTCCAATTTATCACTTCACCGAGCTTAATAAATCTGCCCCTCAGTGCTTAGGCCACAAGTCTACAGATCTAAATTAACTCGCTTCACTTTATGTGCACTGCCTTGATATCTCACAGAACTAACAAGAAGTGTCATAGTCACATGATATTTCAACTATTCACTGGCACAAAAAGCCTCTGCTAGAACACTATGAGGCAAAATCTCCTGTATTTTTGCACTTCTCAACAATGTATGGTAATAGATCACTCTATGTGAACAGAAAACACTTAACTAGCAGAGGCAACCTAATGAAATAATCTTCTTTTAAATGGTATAAATACCTCACATACAATCAGAAAGGTCATGGTCATTCTTAATAATAGAGGAAACAAAGTTAAAGCAGAAAAGAAAAAAAACTATTAAGCACTGCTTAATTTATCCAAGTTTGTTCCTACAAGTGCAAAGAAAAGCACTCCTGAGAAAGTGTTTACACAACCTAACAAAATGGCTGCCATTATGATGCATTTGCTTCTTTAAAAACATCCTGGAACAGCCTTTTCAAAAGGGGGAAGCAGAGACTGTGTTTACTCCTCTGGCACGATTTTCACAATAAGTATATTATGCTTCCTCCAGTATTTTGTGAGCTGGAAAAAAAAAATATTTTCCATACTTGGGTCCTTGGAGTTGCCTATACATGATAGCTGAAGCAGCAGTGCTGTAAATGTTCTGTGATCCCAAAATTGGTGTAACAAATCCACTGAAAAATAAGGTCATTTTTCTTCAGAAGTTTTTGTCCCATCCTGATAGCTCATCTGGTGGGTCTTCAGCTTCTGGGAGAAAACTGTCAAAATAGCTGTGATCTGTGATTCCCTTTATCTAGATAAAAAAAAGAAATACATAATGATCCTACTATATTAGTTATAAAGCATAAATATGACATTGATATGGGAAGTTATTTAAAAAATAAAAACAAACTATGATTTTGCCGTTACAGGTACTGAGTGCTTAGAGATACACTATGATTCTTAAATATACATACATAAATACCTTAGATGCATATCAAAAGAGAATATAAAGAAATGTTGGTGGGATCACAACGTATCAATCTTCCTGTTGTATTCCTAGTGTATAGACCGCAGGTTCCCAAACTCATGCCCAGATTTATCAAGCCTTGGAGAGTGATAAAGTACCAACCAACCAGCTCCTGTCATTTTTCAAACACAGCCTGTACCATGACAGTTAGTAGCTGATTGGCTGGTACTTTATCACTGTGCAATTTATCACTCTCAAAGGCATTGGCGTATTTACAATGGGTGCACACCCTGCACCCATTTTTAAATACTCATCTACACCGGCAGCAGCATCGCTCAGCAAATCTCCGGTAAATGGCATGGCGGACATTTTTCCAGAGACTTGCGCATGCGCAGTAAGGAAGTCTCTGGGAAAATGGCTGCCTCGCCATTTTCCCAGAGATCTGCACACTAGACTCTGGGACAGCGCTAGGGTCCCCTAGTGACTTTAGTGCCCAGAGTCTACAGCACTGCCGGCTAGAGAGAAGGGGGCCCAGACGGAGTGTGCACAAGGGCCTCCTCCTCTCTAGAAGCGCCCCTGCTCCAAGGCTTGATAAATGGGCCCCTCAGTCCAGGTTTTAAGGATATCCATGCTAGAGTGCAAGTGACTTAATTAGTACTTCAGTCAATTTGATTTAACCATCTTTACTCTACAATGGAAATCCTTTAAACCTGAACTGCCAGGGTGCCTTGAGGTCTGCGTTTGGGAACCTCTGGTATAGACTCTTGTGGAACAATGACAGGGTAGTCAATGACAGGGTAATCATCTGCACCCATCTTTAAACAGGATGCATCTCTGCGGTATACTGTGCAATATACTGTATAAAACAGAGGTGCAACTCATGCAAATTGACTTTGATACAACTCGGGCTCTCAGACATGAAATAACATAGAGCCGTGTTAAGCTCTCTATATTCAGCTCACAATAATACACAAAGTGAATACAAATGCTTTGAATGAGTAGTGATCTAGGGGGAAATCACATTTTTGTGGTTAATTTTGAAATGACAAAAAAATTACTATATATTCATGGGAGTGTTGCGTTTCAACCAAAGCAAATGCAACACAATGGGGGAATTAAATTTGTTGCTTGCCCGATCACATGGTGTGATTCAAATGTGAAAAGTGCCTTTTGGGCGCCCAAATGGGTCACTTTACACTCATTTCTGCTCGCTAGCATCGGGCTGTGAGCAGATATGTCAGTGTCAGCGGCCGTTCACACCCGAACAGAGCAACAATTGAATTGTTCCATCTGGGGGCGCCATCTACTGTCCACTGACATGAATAACAATTGAATTCCCCCAATGTCACAACAATTATCTTTATGGCAGTTAGAGAAGAAATATATATATTTTTTTAAATGTGTTAAAGTTTTGATTTATTCACAAAGTAGCATATCATTTTTCAAATGTATTAACTCTGTAATTATTGAAAGCAAGTGGTTCTCATATAAAAAAAAATTTAGGGTGTAAATGACCCACCTCTCTTTTCAGTGGAGAGAGCAATTTGCGATTACGCAGTCCTTCCCAGTTAAAGCCTTGGAACCACCTGTAAATTATAAGATATTATTATTACTATATACAATATGTAATATTATGGTAATTTACAAAGAACATATATTAAATATTATTCCTTAGACAGCATTAGATAAGGCCTTTGCTCCACTGGTACCCAGGTCTCATACATGTCCATCCACACATTCCAATTGCCCACTCTCAAAAGCATTTGAGAATTGAGGAGTTGAGTAAAGGTGGTAGAGTTTAATTATTAGACCTTATTATATAAGTATATTGTTTAATACTATATGTTCTGGTCAGGCATATATCATTGTGCAGCCATTTCAGGTGCATTGGTTTGCAATGGCAGAAAAATAAGTGGACCATCATACCACCATAGTTGGTTAGTTTAATTTTCAGCCGCTCATTCAGCCTTAAAATTGTAGGTGGTACAGTATATGCAGGGCTGTAGAAAGTGGAGCTGGGCCCAGGTACTATGGGGTGTGTGGCCTAATCAGAGGGGACGTACCCTACCGGAGGCACCTTGCAGATCGGGAAGGGGGGGGGGGGGCATCATCATCTAACCTTGCTTGCTCTGCAAAACTGGTCCCTCTTCCTTGGCCGGTGCTAACCCGGTGATATTCAAGAGGATGGCACTAGAGAGCAAAGACTCCTGGCACGGTGCCAGAGTCTTTTGCTTTCACTGTGCGGCGCACTCTTTCCCGAAGATGGCACTAGGAAGATGGCACTGTGGGGGAGGAGGAACCCACTTCCCAGAGCAAGGTAAATAAACTCAGGAGGTGAAGGGCCCGCTGAGCCCCTCCAACAAGCCCAGGCCTGGGTATTTACTACCCGCCCCCTATTTCCCCTCTCAACGCTAGTGAGTATATGTGCTCAATACATTTTTCTGGTACAAGTAAGATTATAGTCACACAGCTCACACTTAAAAATTCTCTGCATGTGTTCAGTTACTTCAGTTCTTAAGATTGTTGCCCTTTTGCACAAGCAGAGAAAACGTGAACTACAGTATTGCAGTATGTATGCAGACCTTCACTCAGTTTAAAACATTAGATGCTGGATGTATTAAAGTAATAAATGTAGTCAATATACAGTTTTTGGAGGTTTGGCTGCATTTTTCATATGCACCAAGCTCCAGAATGCAATACATATTGGCGTTTGACCTGGCAGGCAACACTATCTACAGATGGTGTTGCCTAATAGGAGCCTATGGGCATCTTATCGCAAAGTTCACTGAGTAAGATCCAATCAGATCCCACCCAGTATCCCCTGTGGCACTTGCATCAGCTGATGCATATGCAGCTAGGACTCCAGGGTCATAAACCCGGGAGTCCTGTCAATGCAAAGGACAGCTCTCACTGGGAGAGCTGTCCTTTGCAGTTTTATTCAAGCATGTGTTATTGCTGAATGCCGCCATGCTTGCGCTGAGTGGTGGGATACATCATATGCAAAATGTGAAGCTTGATGCATTCCACCCTAGGTGGTATATGTGCTCAATAAATGGCTATAGTTCAAGCAAAATCACGGTCATACAACCAGGGTTGGACTGGTCCACAGGGATTCAGGGGAATCCCAACCGTGGGCCCTAATGCATTGCCATTATTAATCTGGTACATTATCATGCATGCAGTAGCAGTATTTACTACATTTATCAAGGTGCCCAGACCATGCCCTCTCTAACAAGAGCGTCAGAACATTTTTTGGATTGAGGGGCCAAGATAAAATCTCACTTTTAATGACCCTTAGCAGAGTCGCTTTGGTGCTTGTGAGGAGTCCACAAGAAGTCCTGGGACAGAGCCACTGCAGAGGAGGCAGCGGGGCTACTAGAGCGGAGGAGGCAGCACCACGGAGGAGGCCAGGAGTCTGACAACTGGAGATGGAGGTAGCCGGTAAGATAGGAGGAGGTGGTACCATGGCACAGTGACTGCACCATGGGAGAGGTGAGTCCAGCCGCCGGAACCATCGGGAAGATGAAGAGGCTGTGCATTATATGAATAGGCTCCCACTACATGGCACCTGCATTGCTGATGCGGAGAGGTGTGAAGTGCTGCAGTGGTATATCACCTGACCGCTCCTCTAGTATCGGCGTCTCTCTCATGTTTGGGGGGGGCAAGCTACCCCTTTGAACCCCCATTCCGACAATTCTGCTGTCTAATGGTTAGCTAAACCTCTGTGTCAACACCCCCTCTGGATACTGGCCATACCCCTAAACAAGGGCCATTATCACTGCCTTTCCAGGTGGAACTTCATGCCTCAGTCCTACACTGCATACCACTAACACTTACAAAATCTGACTTGCCTGTTTCTCTACATGTGTTTAGTTACTGCAGGGTTCAGTGTTCTTAAAGCCTGGTACACACTAGCCGATGTGTGCACTCGGTAATATTGGCTGCGGCAGGGACCCGCCACACACTTGCCGATGCCGGTGGGGAGGGAGTGACGGGGGGGAGCGGGGGATGCAGCATGGCTCTCGTTAAGATGAGGGAGGGGGTCATTAACGATGCACGGGAGCATGCATCGTTAACGATGTTGAGTGTACAGACTAGACGAGATAGTAAAAGATATTGCTCAGATTGGATCTTCTGAGTGACAGCTTTTACATTCTCGTCTAGTGTGTATAGGGTTTAAGACTGGTGCTATTACGCACAGGAAGAGAAAAATGTGAACTAATGCACACTAAAAGGTAGATTTACTAAAGCTTCTAAAAATGTAAAGTGGAGTTGTTGCCCACAGCAATTAATCAGATTTTAGCTATCATTCTTGATTGGATTCTAGAAAATGAAAGACAAAATCTGATTGATTGATTGATTGATTGATTGTTTTCTTGCTATGGGCATCACCTGCAAATGTCTGTTTTAGAAACTTTAGTAAATCTACCCCCAATTGCAGTATTTATGCACAATCAAATGTGTATACCGTGAGAACCCATGACATCATCAAGCTACTTCACCTGTCAATTCATTCAGAACTGTCAATTCAAACAGAAGGGAAATATCAACACACCAACACTACCACAAAAGGACTGCTTTAATGCCTCAAAAGTATGTAATTCATCTTATGCATATTATCTGTTTTTAAAAACCTATGAAAAGGCATCCCCAATCTGCTCACTACAGTTCTCTCTTAGGCAAACTTATGTATGTTTCTTGATGTAATGATTTCTTGTAAATGTCATTGCATGTGTGGGGAAGTTGCTCGGTGAAACATTTTATTATTGCATACTGACTGGTGTTTACCTCCTTTGAACATTTACCATTGTGGTCAGGTGTACTATATCTTTATATTTAGTAAGGTGTAGTCATGGTGTAAAGGACAGAGTATGATTACCGATTAGTAAAAGAAAACAAATACTGAGCAACATCCCCAAACAGGTAATTTCAACTTTAAACTTGTCATTTATTTTGTACGCTCTGGACATGGCTACTAATAGCAAATGCACAGACAAAATTCTTAAAGCTATGTGTGCAAATGCTAGGAGCTTAGGAGACAAAATTCCAGAGCTAATTGCGATAATGACAAGGGATAACCTGGATTTTTTGGCAATTACAGAGTCTTGGTGCAATGAGAATCATGACTGGGACTTAGCTATACCAGGATACAATTTATTTAGGAAAGATAGAATAGGAAGAATAGGAGGATGGGTAGCAATGTATGTGAAAAAAAGCATAAATGCTACTTTAATACAAAATATTGAAGCCAAAACTGAGGCCCTTTGGGTCACCATAGAAACTGGGAAGAAGGACATTATTCGCATTGGGGTGATCTATAGACCACCAGGCCAGGGGCAGGATTTGGACAGGAACCTATTGTTGGACATCTCTAAAATGGCTTTTAAGGGAGAAGTCATAATCATGGGAGACTTTAATTTACCTGATGTAAATTGGGAGGGGTCTTTTGCAAGTTCAGCTACAAGTGGCAAATTTTTACATTCCTTACAGGGAGCATCTCTCAAGCAATTGGTGAGGGAGCCCACTCGCAAAGACTCAATATTAGATCTAATTCTTACAAATGGTGATAGGATATTTGATATATATGTGGGTGAGCACCTGGGATCCAGTGATCATCAAGCAGTATGGTTTAGTATAAAGACAGGATCCAACTCCTGTCACACAAAAACAAAGGTGTTGGATTTTAGAAATGCTGACTTTGCAAAAATGGGGAGATGTTTAAGTGATTCATTGGCAGACTGGAGGAACTTGGAAGGAGTGCAGGAGAGGTGGAAAAAACTGAAAAGTGCAATGCTAAGTGCAACAGACCTTTGTATCAAAATGGTTAGGAAAAGCACCAGGAAAAGGAAGCCAGTGTGGTTCACAAAAGAAGTATCAACTAGTGTGAAAGCAAAAAAGATGGCTTTTAGAAAATACAAACAGACTCAAAATAATAACGACAAAGAGGTGTATCTGGACAGACGGAAGGATGCTAAGAAAGTGATCAGACGTGCAAAGGCAGAAGCTGAGGAGAAAATGGCCCAGTCAGTAGATAAAGGGGGCAAAACTTTTTTTTAAGTATATAAGTGAAAGGAGAAAATCAAATGGAGGAATAATAAGACTTAAGACAGAGAGTGGGCATTTGGTGGAGGGAGACAAGGCAATAGCAGATCACCTAAATAATTATTTTTGCTCAGTATTTACTACAGAAGAAGGGATGGGGCCACAGTTAAGTTGCAAGGACATTCATAAAAATAAGGTAGATGAAAATACATTTACAGAGGAGAAGGTCCTAACAGAATTTTCAAAACTAAAAGTGGATAAATCAATGGGACCAGATGGGATACACTCAAAGAGCTAAAAGATGTGCTGGTTACACCTTTAACAGAATTATTTAACCAGTCACTTAAATACAGGTGCTATTCCAGAGGACTGGAAAAGAGCAAATGTAGTTCCACTGCACAAAAGTGGAAGCAAGGAAGAAGCAAGTAACTACAGACCAGTAAGCCTTACATCAGTAGTAGGGAAAGTAATGGAAAAACTATTAAAAGAAAGAGTAGTGGAATATCTTAAATCAAACAACTTACAGGATCCAAAACAGCATGGATTTACTGGTGGGAGATCATGCCAAACAAATCTTATTGACTTTTTTGACTCTGTGATGAAAATAATAGATCAAGGGGGAGCTGTAGATGTAGCATATCTAGACTTTAGTAAGGCATTTGACACTGTCCCACATCGCAGACTGCTAAATAAACTTGAAAGCCTGGGGGTGGATTATAAATCAGTTAAATGGATAAGAACCTGGTTGCAGGATAGGAAACATACAGTCGTAGTTAATGGAGTGCAATCTATGGAGGGAAATGTTACCAGTGGAGTACCCCAGGGATCTGTACTTGGTCCAGTTCTCTTTAATATCTTTGTTGGCGACATTGCAGATGGTATTGAAGGGAAGATATGCCTTTTTGCAGATGATACAAAGATATGCAACAGGGTAGACACACCGGGAGGGGTCAAACAAATGATTAATGACCTAGGTAGGCTTGAGAAATGGTCAAGAACGTGGCAACTACAGTTTAATGCTAAAAAATGCAAAATCATGCACTTGGGTCTCAAAAACCCAAAGGCTAAGTATAGTATCAAGGGTACTATAATGGAAACTACTGAGGAGGAAAGAGATTTAGGAGTCACTATTTCAAGTGACTTGAAGGCAGGAAAGCAATGCAACAAAGCAATGAGAAAGGCAAGTCAGATGCTTGGTTGCATAGGGAGAGGAATCAGTAGCAGGAAAAAAGAAGTGATAATGCCACTGTATAGGTCATTGGTACGGCCCCATCTGGAATACTGTGTCCAGTTCTGGAGACCCTATCTCCAGAAGAATATAAATACATTAGAGAGTGTACAAAGAAGGGCAACTAAAATGGTGCATGGCCTACATCACAAAACTTACCCGGAAAGGCTAAAAGATCTTAACATGCAGAGTTTGGAGGAGAGAAGGGAAAGGGGGAACATGATAGAAACTTTCAAATATATCAAGGGTCTTAACAAAGTTCAGGAGGGAAACATTCTTCACAGGAAAAGAAGTATTAGAACTCGAGGGCATACATTGAGACTGGAGGGGGGGAGGTTCAGGGGAAATTTAAGGAAAAATTACTTCACAGAAAGGGTAGTGGATAAGTGGAATAGCCTCCCATCAGAGGTGGTAGAGGCTAAGACTGTAGGGCAATTTAAACATGCTTGGGACAGGCATATGAATATCCTTACAAATAATTAAGGTTAAAAAAGGGTTGAGATTGCCTAAAGGATAAAATAAAAAAGGGGCAGACTAGATGGGCCAAGTGGTTCTTATCTGCCGTCAAATTCTATGTTTCTATGTTTCTATGTAACTTCTAAGATAATCTTGCAGTTTTATTATTGAAAATAAACACTATAATCATCATAGATGTATTATTAACAACATTCTACTGCAGCTCCCACCCCCTCTGTGTAGCCACACTCACCCCCACATACCTACTTTCTCACTGATACTGGCATGTGCAGGAGATCACAATTTGGCACAGTGTCAGAGTCTTTGCTTTCACTGTGTGGCACAGTCTTTCCAAAGATATCACTGGAAAGATGAAGCCACAGCCAGCGGCATATTAAGAGAGGAGCGGGCCGTGTGCAATCTCCGTCCAGTCCCCCTCCTCTCTAGCAAGCAGCGGCAGTGACAGTCATTAGGTGGTGTGCAGGTCTGTGGGAAAATGGCGCATCACTAGGCCCTGCCCCTGTTACATCAAAATGCCGTGATTTGCGGCAAGGGGAATGGCTAAATGATGCAATTTTGTGTCATTTAGCCCCACTCCCTACGCAAGCACTGCGATTCCCCACATTATCACCCACATCCTGCCCACTTTGACACTTTTTCGTGGGTGCAGGGGACGGTCTACCCCAAAAATCATGAGTCTCCAGCAACTTGAAGGAGAGTAGGCAAGTATGAGATGTCCTAAGCCTTGGAGATTGATAAATTGAAGAGAGATAAATAGTACTAGCCAATCTGCTCATAGCGGTAATGATGCAGGCTAAGGGGTTTATTTTCCAAGCCCTGGAGAGAGATAAAGTGGATGGAGATAAGGTCCCAGCCAATCAGCTCTGAACTGACATGTCACAGGCTGTTATAAAAATGACAGCTAGGAACTAACTGGCTAATACTTTATGAGCCAGATGCATCTTCGCTTGGAAAGTGATAAAATAGAGAGTGAAAAAGTATCAGCCAATCAGCTCCTAACTGCCATTTTTCAAACACAGCCTGTGACATGGCAGTTAGGATCTGATTGGCTGGTACTTTTTCACTCTCCATTTTATCACTTTCCATGCGGTGATGCATCTGACCTTATGGGGGTCATTCCGAGTTGATCGCTAGCAACTTTTTGCTGTGCTGCGATCAGATAGTCGCCGCCTATGGGGGAGTATATTTTCACTTTGCAAGTGTGTGAACGCTTTTGCAGCCGACGGCACAAAAAAGTTTTTTGCAGTTTCTGAGTAGCTCTGGACTTACTCAGTCGCTGCGATCACTTCAGCCTGTCCGGTCCCGGAATTGACGCCAGACACCCGCCCTGCAAACGTTTGGACATGCCTGCGTTTTTCCAAACACTCCCAGAAAATGGTCAGTTGACACCCATAAACGCCTTCTTCCTGTCAATCTCCTTGCGATCGGCTGTGCAAATGGATTCTTCATTAAATCCATCGCCCAGCACAGATCCTCTTTGTACCAGTACGATGCGCCTGCGCATTGCGGTGTATACGCATGCGCAGTTTTGCAGAGTTTTAACCTGATCGCAGCGCTGCAAAAAGTCAACTCGGAATGACCCCCTCTGTCTCTCCAAGGCTTAGTACTTCTGCCTCTAAATTTTTGGAAGAACCCAGAAGAGGGCCACCACCGGTGCTGTGAGTGCAGAGTATGTGGTGCAGGGCCTTGTGCACTGCACATGCTGCACCAATTACTCCTATGACCATAATGCAACAAGACTGGATATCAAACATACAAGGGAGTCACTAGGCCCCGCTCACAATCATACTATATAGTAAATTAGTGTACTGCCTACTACTATAAATAGTCATTCAGCCCACAACTCTACTGTGTGTAGGTAGCCATTTTGTGCTCTTTAATAGTGCTGTAAGATTGTATATTGTGAATCTAACAATTTAATTCCTTGCTACCTGTCAGGAGACAAGAATACATCCAATTATTTGGCTGGTAGAAATGGGAAAACTGCATAGATTATTTAGGTTTGTGAATCGAGGAAAGTTTATTAAAGTGGATTCCTTACAAAACTCATTTACTTGATTTATGTCAGGTAAGACCACAGTGGCAGCATCAGCAGGTTCAATGCTTCTATGTTACAGGGACCAATTATAGCACATTTCATTACCTGCCTAACACTTCACACAAGAAACTGTTCTAGTTTAAGAAAAGACTGTAATTACCAGAAGTGGGTTTTCTTTCAGTTTATATTTATTTACGATATATACTTTTCTTTCTGCTAATCATAAGCTTTAGAGGTACAGTATACCAATGCATACAAAGCCTTTTTATCATGAATGTGTTGCTTTTACTTACGTATAATCTGAGATTCATGAAGCAAAGCTGCAACTTTCTTTAATTTGTTTTTCCTCCCCGAAGCCCTACTCACGTCAGTTAAATCAACTGAGGTAGGCCCTATGCCAAGGATGGCTGTACTTCGGGAAATGCAGTTACTACCATCTGCTAGATCTCTTCTCACAGTCTATTAACCTAGAGAATTACAAGTGTGAGTAAAGGTGCATACACAAGGTGCGATTTTCCTTGCGATAAGGACTATATAGTCCATATCGCAGGAAAATATAGTGCATATTGCACCATGTGTATACAGCTTGTGATGCCGATACGCAGTCCCGCGGGATCGGCATCGTAAGAAAAAATAGACTGTGCAGGCAGCCCAACATTGACTATATTGGTGGTGCCGGGCTCCAGCCACATTGCATAGTCAATGTCGGACATTTCCTGCATCGTACTGATTGTACGCACCTTAAGACTGGATATAAGTTGTTTAAGGAAACTCACTGGGTGACCAAGGTCAATGGATACCGTACACATTTTTACAGTGTGACCATAATGCAGTAACAATGTATCTGCTAAAATAATAAAACATACAGACCAATCAAAAACAATGTATCACAAATCCCTCATGAGTTACTCAATAAAAGGAGCTTAGACCCAAAGGTTGCTGAGAATTGAAAGTCTTGACTCCTCCTACTTAATGACTCTTCACCTGCAACCTGACCTACTATCCTTTACATATGACAGACTTTTTATTTTTATGCTCTCTCCCAGGTGGTATCAGGACTATAGGTCGACATACATTAGGTCAGCAGGTGCAAAAGGTCGACAAGGTCAAAATGTGAAAAGTTCAAATGGTCGACATACAATGGTCGACAAATATATGGTCAACATGTTTTGTTTTTTTGGGGGGTCATGTTTTTTCATCTTTTGCTTCATTGACTATCCATGTCACAAATAATAACCTTTAGAAACCGTACACCATATGGTTGACAAGTACCAAAGGTCGACATAGTGAAAAGTTTGACAGTGCTTAAGGTTGACAGCATCAAAAGGTCGACGTGACAACAGTCGACACACATATATTCTACACATTTTTTTGGGGGGTACATGTTTTTTAACTATTGCTTCATTGACTATCCATGTCACAAACAGTAACCTTTAGTAATCTTGTGGTGAGCAAAGGGGAGTGCGTGGTGGTCACAGATGAGAACATAATCTAAATGTACCCCCCCATTAAAGGGTGTCGACCATTTGTGTGTTAACCATTGTCATGTCGACCCTTTGTCCCTGTCAACTTTTTCCATTGTCTACTTTTTCCATCGTTTACCTGTTACATGTCTATTTTTTGACCATGTTGACCATTTGCATGTCGACCAATTGGTTTCAACCTAATGACTGTTAACCATTTTACTGTCGATCTACTGACCCATAACTCTCCCAGGCAAGGTGAGACAGAGGGATAGTTTTTTCTTACACATTCATACTGTAGTGCACAAAATGACTTTTACCCAAGCTGCAGTGGCGTGTTAGCAATAGGTGCATTATGTACAGTGCACACGGGCCCCTGAGCCAGAGGATCCCTGTGCCGCCCACCCTGCACCCACTATTTTCCACTGCAGTGTTACCGCTGGCCTGCCTGAAGCCTGTAGAGAAGATGGACACAGACACACACTCCTTGCCTTAAGACTTAGAGCCTTATTCAGCATGGAACGCAGAAGCAGCACTGCACGTGCGCACACAGTGAGATGCAATGAAAGGCAGAGGCGTTCTCGCGCCATTTTAGGAGAGCGGTCCAGACAGTGTAGGCATGTGCGGACCACTTCTGGACATCACACGCAGCCACTGCCATTGCGGGTTGCTGCCTGCCTTCGCCATAGTGCTATGCGCTCATATGTTTGCGAGGGGGGTCAGGACCCAGCATGCGGGGCAGACCTGCCCTGCGCAGGGCGTCCCCCCATGTCAGAGTAAAGAGTTGCAGGTGTGCATTTTTTCGCACATCTACAACTCATACGGAATTAGGCCCTTAGTTAAAACCACAACCACATTGGGGCAACATTGCAGTTCCAACCCCATACTGCAACGCAACTCTTCTGTCCTCCTGCTCTGAGCTGTGTCATCATCTAGCCATGCCAGCCGAAGCCTGTCACCCTAGAGCTATCGCTAATGACGTTTGTCCAATAGCTGAACAAAATGTATATGAATCATTCACTAGCATCCCAAACCCACCCATTTTCCAACTTAGGGCCTAATTCAGATCTGGACGCAGCCGCATGGTAGCTCACAACGACCGCATCCAGGTGGTCTGTGGCCGCAGTGTGCATGTGCGATCTTACACACTGTGGATGCGGCCGCAGTGTAATTGACCGTGGCGGCCATCAGGGGGCATCGTCGCGGCATGGGAGGACGAGGCTTCCCGAACGGGGGCGGGCCAGAACCCTATTCAGGGCAGCTGCATGATGTCACACGCAGCAGCTCTGAAAATAAAAATGGCATCAGGCCGCCTGACAGAGCAGCCATGTTGCGCTGCCAGGGGTCAACCTTAGTTCCAATGCGTCCGCAATCTAATTGCATACGCATTGGGAGGTGGCCTCACACATGCTGGGCAGCCTTGCCCTGTGCTGGGCAGTTCCCAGCATGTAAGGAGATGAACGGAGATCTGGCTGCGTATGCAGCGATCTGCGTTCATCTCTGAATAACCCCCTTAGAGTTCTGCTGGCAAGGGGTTGTGAACTGAAAACCTGGCTACCTTTAGGTGGAGCAGCACCTGATATGAAAATAGGAGCCTGACAAAACTTTTACTGTTTGAACTACACTGACTCACAGAACATCACAGATGCATGAAAACCTGACCTGCCCATGAAGGATGCTTAAATAAGATAAGCAACAATAATATTCCTATTCACACTAAAGGTGGGAGGGAGGGGCGCACTGGTGATCCTTGCACATAGGCCTACTAATTTCTTAAAATGCTGCTATGAAGATTACATGTTTTCTTTTATTTTCATCAGGAAATAAATATTGAATAAAAAATTCACCCCTATGTGTTAAGGTCGAGAGAAATTCTATTTACCGGATATGGGCCCTCATTCCGAGTTGTTCGCTCGCTAGCTGCTTTTAGCAGCATTGCACACGCTAGGCCGCCGCCCTCTGGGAGTGTATCTTAGCTTAACAGAATAGCGAACGAAAGATTAGCAGAACTGCTACTAAATAATTCCCTGCAGTTTCAGAGTAGCTCCAGACCTACTCCTAGATTGCGATCACTGCAGACTGTTTGGTTCCTGGTTTGACGTCACAAACACGCCCTGCGTTCGGCCAGCCACTCCCCCGTTTCTCCAGCCACTCCTGCGTTTTAGCCTGACACGCCTGCGTTTTTTAGCACACTCCCGGAAAACGCTCAGTTACCTCCCAATCACTCACCGATCAGCAGTGCGACTGTAAAGCGCCGCACGAACACCAGCAAAACTGCTAAGTTTTGTGTCAAATAACTTAGCGCATGCGCGCTGCGTACCATGCGCATGCGCATTTTCCACCTAATCGCTGCGTTGCGAAAAACGGCAACGAGCGAACAACTCTGAATGACCACCATAGTCTACACACAGAAAAGATTTCAGTCCATTGGTTGGTGCAAATATTTCTAGACTTAAGAGCGGACAATATAAACGTATACTTACTTATGTTTTCTAACATCACTGATGCCATTTTTGCGATTTCCAAGTCTTTCTGCTGGATTAATCCTAGAAATATGAGAACACAAACATTAGACAGTGCATACAGTTGCCATGCTGATAGTAAATTAGTCCAAAGTGAATATACTGATCAATTAATTATTTTACATTAAGCCCCTATTAACAACAAACAAAGGATCTTAATATATATATGTGTATTACATTACCTATACTGTCTTAAATAATGCTTTTGGGCACAGTCTTTACATAATTATGTATACATTTACAGATACAATTCCCACCTAGGAATACATGATATGGAGGTGGAAGGATTAATTGACACAACGGCACTAGCCAAGCATTCACTGACATGTGACCATGCCATGTGAGTCCGTCCTCTGGGGGTAATTCCAAGTTGATCACAGCAGGAATTTTGTTAGCAGTTGCGCAAAACCATGGCCCTCATTCCGAGTTGTTCGCTCGGTATTTTTCATCGCATCGCAGTGAGAATTCTCTTAGTGCGCATGCGTAATGTTCGCACTGCGCATGCGTCAAGTAACTTTACTAAGAAGAAAGTAATTTTACTCACGGCTTTTTCGTCGCTCCGGAGAACGCATTGTGATTGACAGGAAATGGGTGTTACTGGGCGGATGTACGGCGTTTTAGGGGCGTGTGGCAGGAAACGCTACCGTTTCCGGAAAAAACGCAGGCGTGTCTGGAGAAACGGTGGGAGTGCTTGGGCGAACGCTGGGTGTGTTTATGACGTCAGCCGGGACCGAAAAGCACTGAATTGATCGCACAGGCAGAGTAAGTCTGGAGTTACTCAGAAACTGCTAACTCGGTTTTGATCGCAATATTGCGAATACATCGGTCGCACATTTAAGATGTTTAGATTCACTCCCAGTAGGCGGCGGCTTAGCGTGTGTAACTCTGCTATAATCGCCTTGCGAGCGAACAACTCGGAATGAGGGCCCATGTGCACTGCAGGGGGGGCAGATATAACATGTGCAGAGAGAGTTAGATTTGGGTGTGGTGTGTTCAATCTGCAATCTAATTTGCAGTGTTAAAATAAAGCAGCCAGTATTTACCCTGCACAGAAATAAAATAACCCACCCAAATCTAACTCTTTCTGCACATGTTATATCTGCCTCCCCTGCAGTGCACATGGTTTTGCCCAACTGCTAAAAAATTTCCTGCTGCGATCAACTTGGAATTACCCCCTCTGCCTGTTACTGAGGACATCCATTCTGCACATGTGCAGAGCCGGATTTACCTCTGCTGCTCTGGCACCATGGCAGTGATTTAGTGGCTTGTGACCCCTGACATCACTGCTGAAGTCTCATGCAATCAGTGGGATGTAGCCACTTAAGTGTTTAAGAGGAATATAGTGATACTAAACTGACATACAGAAAAATAAACAATAAAGTTTAATAAAAGTGAAGAACTGTGCTTGCATACTATTTAACATAATTTGCTGCATGGAGTAAGGCTAGAAGGTTTAGACAAATTCACATTTGCAAACCATTTTCTTCATAACCCACATACTCGCTGCTCTGTGACCTCACTGGAAGGTCTGTCTGGTACTGTATGCCAAGCCATATTACCAGCAATTTATTCCACTCTTGCCAACAGTTTTTTTTATTATTTAAAAATATATATTTATTGCGTTTTTCGACTTCAAACATAGAACATACGTAATGTGTCGGGGAAACGTACAGTTTCCATAATGAAATAAAAGAAGACAACATGCAGTTTGAGTATATAACAACAAACAGATACATATCCATTGAAAGACATGAGTATTAATATGAAATTAGGTACCTACATAAAAATAGGTAAAGAACCCATATCAATAATCTGCATATGTATAATTCTTCCTGTACTGATTTACCAACACAAGTACCCATACAAAATTACAAAGTGAAAAAGGTAAGAAAGTTTGGGAAGAACAATAAGTAGAGGGGGGGGGGGGGGGGGGAGCATAGTGTGTCTCTATATATAAAACATAGTTTACTCAGACCATAAGTCACAGTGAAAATACAAAGAATCCAGTATGTCTGTTATTAATACAACTATATAGGCTCATGAGGCTGTCCGCCTAAGTGCCAAAAGATATATAATTAAGAGTCACACATACCGTTAGAGATAGTAGAACTAGAAAAAGAGTTAATTATCTGGCTTTGTATAGGAGGAGATTTAGTATATATATATATATATATATATATATATATATATATATAGGGGCCCCATTTCTTGAAAAAATTCTCAACCTCATGAGGAGAACTAGCTGAAGCATCATATTTATCATACGACATAGTCCTTGACAATAAATCCGCCACCTCCACCAAACTCTGTGTATGTCTAGTTATCCGTGAATTGAGGATCACTTTTTTTGCTACCCTGACCAGGATCGTCAGAAAAGGGATTATCGATTTTTGCGGTAAGGTAATGTTCCATACATCAAAGTTGGCAAATAACAGTGCAATAGGGCTAAGAACAACCCCTAAGGAAAAATATGTAATAATGTAGTTAATTATTTTGTTGCAAATTTTTTTTAATGTGACCACAGGACCATAAATTGTGATAAAGGTTGGCCGAAAAGTATCCACATTTCAGACACTACCCCGACTCGTCCTGGACGAAATGGCGCCTTTGACTCTGAGATACATATGCCCTGTATAACGTCTTTATATGTACCTCCTGAAGAGTGGAGGACTGCGCAGTGCGAAGAGTCCTCTCATAATATTTAAAAAGTGTGTCATCACTTTGCAACAAAGTTATATCTACACCCTAAGCATCTTTTGCTTTTTGCAAAACTTTTGAGTAGTAAGAGGTTTCAAAAGTAACAGGTACAGTATACATGTAACTACCTTTAAGAAATTCGGAAAAAATAGGAAACAATGGATCTATGGTGAGGGCAGGAGAGGTCATGGGGGAGAGGGAATGTACATAGTGAAATAGCTACATAATAGAGAAAAAGTAAGAATCAGGGAGGTCATATTTTTCCTGTAGATCTTTAAATGAAAACAGATTCCCCCCCCCCTCAGCCCCCGGATCAAATATCTGAGCTATAGCTTTCAAACCCTTCAATCTGAGGCGTTGAAAAATAGGGTTCTCCATCCCTGAAGTGAACATCGGGTTTCCCCAAAGAGACTTGCCCACAGTTTTATTATGGCTTCCAAAAACATAACCACTCCAAACTGAAGCATAGCAGTAATAGGACATTAATTCCACTAAATGTGATATAATTTTCTGCTCATATACATATGAAACATGATTTGGGTATGTTGATTTCTAGGAAAGATACCTCACTATAGGTTAATCAACTACAGGTACACCACCGATTTTCCGGCATCCTCGGTTCCAGTGCCGTGCCGGATTATCGATTTTGCCGGATTAACAGTGGAAACTAATTTTGCACCTTCAGAACATTTCTAAACCAATACATAATAAAAATATATGCTACAGTATAATATGCGGTACTTGCTGTGACCTTGGACGCCATAACAGCCCCACTGTTGCTTGCTGTGTCACCTGCAGTGCCCTCAGAAGCTGTACTCACTGACACTTGTGCACGCTGTGTCTTCCGTCCATGTGCGGTACTTGCTGTGACCTTGGACGCCATAACAGCCCCATTGATGCTTGCTGTGTCACCTGCAGTGCCCTCAGAAGCTGTACTCACTGACACTTGTGCACGCTGTGTCTTCCGCCTATGTGCGGTACTTGCTGTGACCTTGGACGCAATAACAGCCCCACTGATGCTTGCTGTGTCACCTGCAGTGTCCGTGGAAGCTGTACCCACTGACACTTGCGCGTATTGCGTGTTACGTCCATGCGCAGAAAATGTTCCGGATTAAAGGATGTCCCTAACCCCCTTTAATCCGGACAAATCAAAATTGTCCGGATTAAAAGAGGTTCCGGATTATCGGTAGCCGGAAAATCGGTGGTGTACCTGTACTATATTTTTCAATAAAGTAAACTAAAACTTGAAATCCACCCAGATGGTTGTTTTTGTTCCAAGGAATCTAGCAAATCTTTTAGGGTCTTTGGAACTCTTAACTGGATAAAACTGAGTAAACAATTATAGTAGTGAGAGCAGGCATCTGGTGCATATATGTGTTCTAAGTAGTTCTTAGTCATATATGCTGTACTAGGTTATGAATACAATAGGTTTTTTAATGTGTTTTTTATATATGATATTTGCATACTAATACCATTTTCTCAAATTTCGCTCGCACTTCTCTTTTTTTCACGGGCTTGCCATGTTGATTTTCCTTTTCCATAAAGATACTGTATATCTTGCCCATTAAAAGAAATTTGCAGAGATGAATTAAATTTTTACTCTCAGCATGTTTTAACACATTTACAATATTTAAAAATTGTATTTAAACTACTGTTGTTTTTTATGATCTAAATAGTTGTATATGGAACAGTAAAATAATCTTTTAAAATGCATCATTTTAGAGCAATAATCTTCATGAGTTTCTGCAAGATTCTAGTCTACATGCAATACATTATTTATGACAAGTTAGTCATTATGTTTGACCCTATATGGGTTATGTTCTATCCATCAGTGTACTTACCTTATATTTTTATAATGAGAAAAACAAGTATATTGTTTAAATGTTTGAGTATATAACATTAATATATGAACTTGATCCTTATGTGTAGAGTAGTGATGTCACTTCTATAAATAAAATGTATAAATGACAGCAGATAAGAACAACATGGCCCATCTAGTCTGCCCCTTTTTTATCCTTTAGGCAAATCTCAACCATTTTTGATCATTAGTTGTTTGTAAGGATAATTATGGGGTATATGCAATTGCGGTCGAATACTGGCTGGAATTCGACCGTTTTTGGATTCGACACAATTCGACAGTCGAATCCCGGCCGCCAGGACCCGAATTCGACATATTCAATAAAAAACGGATTCGACAGTCCCGCTGTCGAAAAATGGATCAATTGACGATAGTGTGCGTCCTGGATTCGACTTCATGGACGGCACAAAAGTGTTCAAAAAACCCTGAAAACAATTGCGTGGGGTCCCCCCTCCTAAGCATAACCAGCCTCGGGCTCTTGGTTGCAAAAATACGGGAAGAAAATGACAGGGGATCCCCCGTATTTTAACAACCAGCACCGGGCTCTGTGTCCGGTCCTGGTGCCAAAAATATGGGGGACAAAAGGCATAGGGGTCCCCCGTATTTTTAACACCAGCATCGGGCTCCACTAGCTAGAGAGATAATTCCACAGCCGGGGGACACTTTTATACCGGTCCCTGCGGCCGTGGCATTAAATCCCCAAATAGTCACCCCTGGCCGGGGTACCCTGGAGGAGGGTCCCCCCCCTCCAGCCACCCAAGGGCCAGGGGTGAAGCCCGAGGCTTTCCCCCCATCCAAGGGCGGCGGATGGGAGGCTGATAGCCAAGTGTCCAAAAAAAGAATATTGTTTTTTGTAGCAGAACTACAAGTCCCAGCAAGCCTCCCCCGCAAGCTGGTACTTAAAGAACCACAAGTACCAGCATGCGGGGGAAAACGGGCCCGCTGGTACCTGTAGTTCTACTGCAAAAAAAATACCCAAATAAAAACAGTACACACACACTGTGATAGTACAACTTTATTACATACATGCACACCGACACACACATACTTACCTATGTTGACACGAGGCTCAGTCCTCTTCTCCACGTAGAATCCATGGGTTACCTGTAAATAAAATTATACTCACAACACTCCAGTGTAGATCGGTCCTCTTCAGAGTTTGTAATTCACGTACTTGGCAAAATAATAAAACGCAAAACACGATCCAGGCACTGAAAGGGGTCCCATGTTTACACATGGGACCCCTTTCCCCGACTGCTGGGACCCCCGTGACTGCTGTCAAAGAGGGTACCTTCAGCCAATCAGGGAGCGCCACGTCGTGGCACTCTCCTGATTGGCTGTGCGCGTCTGAGCTGTCAGACGGCGCACTCGAGATACAATGTATCACATAGGCGCTCCATTGTATCCAATGGTGGGAACTTTGCGGTCAACGGTTGACCTCGAGGTTACTCACGGTCAACCGCTGACCGCAAAGTTCCCACCATTGAATATAATGGAGCGCCTATGCGCCGCCTGAACGCTCAGACGCGCACAGCCAATCAGGAGAGTGCCACGACGTGGCGCTCCCTGATTGGCTGAAGGGACCCTCTTTGACAGCAGTCACGGAGGGTCCCGGCAGTCGGGGAAAGGGATCCCATGTGTAAACATGGGACCCCTTTCAGTGCGTGAATCGTGTTTTGCGTTTTATTATTTTGCCAAGTACGTGGATTACAAACTCTGAAGAGGACCGATCTACACTGGAGTGTTGTGAGTATAATTTTATTTAGAGGTAACCCGTGTATTCTACGTGGAGAAGGGGACCGAGCCTCGTGTCAACATAGGTAAGTATGTGTGTGTCGGTGTGCATGTATGTAATAAAGTTGTACTATCACGGTGTGTGTGTACTGTTTTTTTGGGTATTTTTTTTGCAGTAGAACTAGAGGTACCAGTGGGCCCATTTCCCCCCGCATGCTGGTACTTGTGGTTCTCCAAGTACCAGCTTGCGGGGAGGCTTGCTGGGACTTGTAGTTCTGCTACAAAAAACAATATTCTTTTTTTTGAGACTTGGCTATCAGCCTCCCAGCCGCCGCCCTTGGATGGGGGGGGACAGCCTCGGGCTTCACCCCTGGCCCTTGGGTGGCTGGAGGGGGGGACCCCTTGATTTAAGGGGTCCCCACTCCTCCAGGGTACCCCGGCCAGGGGTGACTAGTTGGGGATTTAATGCCACGGCCGCAGGGACCGGTATAAAAGTGTCCCCCGGCTGTGGCATTATCTCTCTAGCTAGTGGAGCCCGGTGCTGGTGTTAAAAATACGGGGGACCCCTACGTGTTTTGTCCCCCATATTTTTGGCACCAGGACCGGACGCAGAGCCTGGTGCTGGTTGTTAAAATACGGGGGATCCCATGTCATTTTTTCACCTGTATTTTTACAACCAGGACCGGCTCAAAGAGCCCGAGGCTGGTTCTGCTTAGGAGGGGGGACCCCACACATTTTTTTCCAGGATTTTTAACCCATTCCCACCCCTTCCCACTAAAAAATATGCTCTGATGTCTCCATATTATTTTAGTCAGTAAAAAAATAATAATATTCTTTAAAAAAATATATTAAATAATACTTGTGGCTCCTAAATAGACAAACCAAGTAGATAATCCCTTCTAATATAAATAGATATGCCATTAGCAATAAAAAAAAACACAAGATCACGCCAGCAAAATGAGGCGGACTGAAATTGTCGAAAAGCACTGTTGTCGAATCGATATTCTTCAATTGAATATACTTTTGTCGAAAAGCCGCATTTTTACCATTGCAGACATGTCGAATTTTAGAAATGTCGAATTTCAAAAAGCCGAATCTGAAACGGCAGGTTTTTTGACAAAAATACTGGATTGCATTGTCGAATCCAATTCGACAGGTTTTTTTTGTCTAAAATGCCCCATTTTTCGACATTTGCGGCAATTTGACCGCAATTGCATATGACCCTATATGTCTATTCCAAGCATGTTTAAATCGCTCTGCTGTCTTCGCCTCTACCACCTATGATGGGAGGCTATTCCACTTATCCACTACCCTTTCTGTGTAGTAATGTTTCCTTAAATTTCCTCTGAACCTACATATTTGTGCTAAATGTGACTAGGATTACGACCTGTGTACACAATGTATTAGGGCACTGCCTACAGAAGATTCTTTGCTAAGTAATCTTCAGCTGTACCAACTGTATATGACTTGCTGCATGTATGGTTTATGGCGCTTGGCTGTTCCTGACCTCTGCACATTACTGTCTGCCTTAAACTTTCACAGTATTATTATATAGGCATCTAGGCACTTTTGCCACGCTGCTCACTCTGGGTATTCCATCTCCAACTGCAGCAGTGCTCCCCATCAAAAAAGGCGTAAGGGTCCCACATTTCCTTCCGTCTCCCACTATGAGAATTGTCCGTCCCTACTTAGATATGGGTTTATAAATTGTGCCCGCTCTTCTCTTCTCATATTGGCTTCAGCGATCCGGTACATCTCACCACTTACCACAACCATACTAATTGCATATGTACTAACTCACTCATGCGCAGATTGCCACGGCGGCCTCAGGGGGTGCTATCTCTCAGGGGGAATGCAGAAAGAAGCCCATAGGCTTCTATTGGGTAATGCCGGCAAAAGCTGGCTTTACCCACCGCAACAAAGTACCCTGATGAGGGGCTTAGGGGCTTAGAAACAGAATAACCCACCCAAATCTAAATCTCTCTGCAAATGTTATATCTGCCCTCCCCCTCCCCCCTCCCCTGCAGTGCACATGGTTTTGCCCAACTGCTAACAAATTTGATTCTGCGATCAGGTCTGAATTACCCCCTTAGTACATATGGAAAATGAGGCCAAAGTCATCCTGCCCATTATATCTTAAATATATGGCTTATATGTAATTATGCATTCTGCATAAGTAGCTTTACAAATATGTTTTTCTGCATGTCTTATATGTAATTCTGCATTCTGCATAAGTAGCTTTACAAATATGTTTTATGTAAATGCAGAATGAAGGGGCACCATAGCATGAAAAGGAGTAAATCTTCTGTAACATCCATTTGTACTAAACAACAATATATCCTAATAAATTGTTCGGCATCTGTGCAATTTACATGTTATTAGTAAACCCAACTTGTGCAAAAATGTTCACGCCTAATTAGGAAGACCTGTTCAATTCTACAATTCTCATTATAACATATGCGTGGCACAAAACAAGGCATTCAACAGTCTGACAACATGACAATGAGTCAGACGCTCCTCTCTTCCTTCTGCAGGATTCCCATGGAACTTTGTTACTTAGCACTTCCACACTGATTGCTCATTATACATGCTGCTATGACTCATTTTTTAGAAGCTTTGTCATCTTTCTGAGGCTTCTGCTTTTCTAAATGAAAAGACATAGGTGTATGAGTAAGGCTACCAAAAGCAGCTTCAACTGAATGATCTGATGATATAGTAAGCTGTAATTACTTATTATGGTCAGAACTGTTATATATGTTATTTCATATATGTGGATTAATAACATCAATTACAGAGTTTAATAATAATAATAATAATAATAATAATAATAATAATACCTCATAGCAGACTGTGACAATCAATAACCACCTCTGTTCTCCTTAGTTAGGAGATACATTGTGTATAAGGGACGTATCACAGTAATTACTTGGAAAATGTTACCAAGTTACCATCTATTATTGAAACTGTACTTAGAACATCCATGATGCTATTCTCTAAGCTATATTAGTTGTTATTCTCCTTCATTCCTTTTGAGAACAGTTAACCACCACCTCTCCTGGTTCATTCACGGCATTGCTCTGCCTGATTTCTGAATCCTTTATCTTGACAAGCAATGTCTATGGCTATCATTAATCTGTCCATGGGTGTGTTCCAAGATTCTGTCTCCGTCTAACACTCTTCATTGGTCAAACTGATGTTAACCATAAACTTGACTCATATTATATAATACAGGTCTTCCTCTCCTCACCTTATCTTCTTTTTTTGGCATTTCATTATGAATTGATGGGAGATCTCAAAATGAGCATTTTTTGAAACTAAATTGTTCATTATTCCACCCTATCAATCCTCATTGATATATTTCCATATTAAAATCAATGACAGAGTAATTAATCTTGCTCCACATGTAGGGGGGGTGAGTCAATTCCAAGCGATGGCCAATGTGCGTCTGGAAAGGTTGGGTGAAGGCGCTTTGAGTCCAGTAGCATCTGCAATCTTCCTTGCACCCCATAAGATGCTCAGGGCCTGTTTTGTGTGTTGTCATGTGTCCCCACCCCCCACATGACAGACAGCCCACCGCACTCAGTACACTGTATTGTCCACATTCATTCTGTTATTCCATCTCTGCAGAACAGCAACTCTGCCATCCAGTGATGCTGCCATGTCTACACGGTATGTTATACCAATTGTGCTGCCCATGTCGGACAACTTCTACAAAATTTTACATGGGCCACTTTTACTTCCCAATCCGCCCCGGTCTCAGACACAACCGCAGCAAAAGACGCAAGGAAAGACGCAATTGCGTACAATCAGGCCCTATGAGGAGGAATCCCGTCCCCCTCAACAGACCCCACCCCGTCATCAGACCCCACCCCCATTAGGGCTGCTTCAATAAATTTTCCAGGCTGGTTTTCCATCCCAATCTGCCCCTGATCCCTACATTATATATTAGTTGTGCTATATAAGTAAACGTACAGTATACTATATATACAACCAGCGGTGCAAGTATGCGGGTACGCTCGGGTACGGAGTACCCATAAGAATTTGGCAGCGGGTACTCAGTACCACCTGCCACACACTTTGCCATTACAATTATAATGTGCCACAAAGCAACAAGACCATGGTGCTTGGCAGCATGACGGCTCCTCCCACTTTGTCAGGGTTACTGGGAGTGCGACAGTGGCTGTATTTTCATGTTATAATGGAGGCATTACTATATACAGGTTGCGTATCCCATATCCAAATATTCCGAAATATGGACTTTTTTGAGTGAGAGTGAGATAGTGAAACCTTTGTTTTTTGATGGCTCAATGTACACAAACTTTGTTTAATACACAGTTATTAAAAATATTGTATTCAATGACCTTCAGGCTGTGTGTATAAGGTGTATATGAAACATAAATGAATTGTGTGAATGTAGACACACTTTGTTTAATGCACAAAGTTATAAAAAAATATTGTCTAAAATGACCTTCAGGCTGTGTGTATAATGTGTATATGAAACATAAATGCAATCTGTGCTTAGATTTAGGTTCCATCACCATGATATCTCATTATGGTATGCAATTATTCCAAAATACGGAAAAATCCAATATCCAAAATACCTCTGGTCCCAAGCATTTTGGATAAGGGATACTCAACCTGTATTGTTATTAAAGTGGGGGCATTACTAAATATTTCTATTATACTGGAGGTATCACTATATATTTCTATTATACTGGAGGCATTACTATATATTTTTAGCCTTGCCTCCAGATCCCCCCCCCCCCAAAAAAAAAGGGGCTGTCGTATGGCCACGCCGCTAATGTCATGTAGCCACTCCCGCTAGCGACATGTGGCCACGCCCCTCACAACACATGACCACGTCCATTTTTCGGCACTCAGTACCACTAAGAAAATATTTCTACTTGCACACTGCATACATCACTGTAAAGAAAATGCCTCTCCATAGTAGGTACGTGCTGATTAACTCTGTCAGTTCAGCACAACCAGCAAGTGTTTTACATTACATGTAAATCATAGTTGACATTGTATATTTTGGAAATGCAAATTAATGCAGCAGCACTGAGGTTCCTGCAGACAATTCATTTTTCCAAATATTGAAATATTATGACTTACATAACTGTAACTTTTAATGTTATTTGTTATTTTCAATCATTGTAGGTTGCTTTCATAGACAAAGGCCGGCATTGCTCTGTGAGTGCTAATGCATTCTTCCTCAGTAGTGATATGTCTTGGTTATCATCAAGGCATTATTATTAACTTATCTCGTAATAAAAAAAACAAAAAAACCAAA
Organism: Pseudophryne corroboree; assembly: GCF_028390025.1. NCBI lineage: Eukaryota > Metazoa > Chordata > Amphibia > Anura > Myobatrachidae > Pseudophryne > Pseudophryne corroboree. The sequence continues at coordinate 570,809,689 of NC_086446.1, read as the reverse complement.
TAAAATAAATAAAAAAATAATAAAAATACAAATGAATGGAAAAAGTATATAAAAAATGACAACTGTGTCACGCAGTAGTGAAAACATATTCTAATTGCATTGCACAGTAGTACCCCTCATTACGCCGCTCCACAGGGGAGAGAGGGATAGAGAGAAGAGAATGAGATGGGAGAGAGAGAGAGAGAGGGGTGAGAGAGAGAGAGAGTAATCACACACATAAGTACATACAGTGCCCTTTCTCTGAGTCACACTCACCATTTAGGCTGACTCAGGCTAATGCTGGATAGTGAGGTCTCCACTCTCCTCCCCTCCTCTCTTCCATGCTGGCTGGCTGGTAGGGCTGTGCTGGCCGCCTGGCACTGACAGTGTAGTGCCTTATAGCCCTGCCCCCTTTTTAGACTGCACCAACGGCTGCACTGTGACTTGATGTGTCTGATGAAAGGCTTGGGGGGCTGAGGTAATGTGCCCCCTGTGATACCTCTTAATCTGGCTCTCTCTAACTCCCTCTGCGGCTGCTGTTGCAAGGAGCTGGACATACTGCAATGAATAAACTGAAAGTAACTACAGCCCTTGCAAGGACTGCTGGGAACTGTAGTTTATTTTCAATTTATTCACTGCAATGCGCCCGGCTCCTTGCAATCGCAGCCGCAGAGGGAGAGATAAAGTGACTGTCCTGGTGCCCCCTCTGATCCAGCGCCCGGGTCATATATATGTGTATTTACAGTATATATATATATATATATATATATACACATATATATACACATATATATACATATATTCTCGGCGGAGCGGCACTCGGCTTCTCAGTAAAGAAAGCCGCCGAGAATATATTTCCTATTTGTTTTGCGAGGGCATCGGCACAAGTAATTTGTTTAACTATGGAGTGCCAGACCCCGGAGCATGCTATACACACGCACACACACACACACACACACACACACACACACACACACACACACACACACACACACACACACACACACATATCCACACACACACGCAAACATTCATGCGTACATACATTCACATGGAAAGCCCCCTGAATCCTGTGTTTGCCCCTGGGTACCCACAGGAAGCAATGCTTTGCTCTGAAATAAAGTATTGTTTCCTTTTTTATTATTATATTATTTATTTATTTATTAAGTTTCTTATATAGCGCAGCATATTCCGTTGCGCTTTACAATTAGAACAACAGTAATAGAACAAAACTAGGGAACAACAGTAATAGAACAAAACTGGGTAAAAAACAGACAGACATAGAGGTAAGAAGGCCCTGCTCGCAATTTTACAATCTATAGGGAAATAGGCATTGATATACAAGGATAGATGCTACCTATTGCATAATGGTCCACCAGATTGCTAGGTTATTAATGGGTTGTATGATATGATCACCCAGCAATGTTGACCAAGTGTCAGGAGGGTGTGAGAGTAAAGAAATACAAAATATGTGATGTTATGTGTACTGTACATCCTGTAATTAGACAGGAAAGCACTATATATATATATATATATATATATATATATATATATTATTATCATCATTATTATATATTATAATATAATTATATATTTTGTTTTATATATTTTTTCATTTTTTTGTGGGGAATGCAGAACTGGGCTTCCATTTCTAGTATGCATGTGGGTGCAATCGGTAGACACATGCACTCCATGACACCGAACATCCCTAAACTGACCTGTTGACTTGATAAATCATCCCCGAAAAAGATGCTTTATTACAGCTACTTTATCAGTAGCTATAGAAAATATTTTTTCTTTGGCCCAATTTGATAAATAGACCGAAAAAAACACATCATTATGAGAGCTCCTGTAGTATATTTATTTTTGCCGTGAGATAAAAGGCTTACTGTCCAGTTCTTGTTTTAGGGAAAAACATAAAATTAAAAAAGTAGATCAGTAACAAATATAGAGTACAGCGTTTAAGCAACTTCAAGAAGAAAATAAAATAAAAAACTTGTCTTTGAGTGAGAAAGGAAAATCATTCATACGTTAGACTGTATAGGATCTTCATGGCTGTTTTGAAGATAAAACATAACTGAACACTGGCTCATTCTTCTTAAAAAGAGCATATTACTAATGGGAAGAGGCTGGCAAAGGTCCCTGGAGTAACTGTATATCGCTTGAAGGTACCTTATAAAATGCACTCAAAGGAGAGAATAAAAGAATTTTTTAATTGACTGAAGAGTTTAAAAAATATTTATAAAACGTAATGTTTATAGAGAATGAACCAGAGCGGGTAAAAAGTTCCAGCTGAAAATATAATAAGCAAAAACATATATTGTAAATTATGTAAAAAAAAAAAAAAAGTTCAACATGTTTGTTTTGAGGTTTTGTTCATAATGCAGAGTGGAACATACACCTGATTGCATGGCGGAATTGGTGTGAATTCACACTGTGCATGCACAGATTAGGGCTCATAGGCCCAAATGTAGTATGCCTTAAAAAGTGATAAAGTGGAGACAAATAGAGAGTGATGAATGACCATCCAATCAGATTCCTTACTGCCCTGTCACAGGCTGTGTCTGAAAAATGACAGTTAGGAGCTGATTGGCTTGTCATTTATCACTCTTTGTCCGTCTCCAATATATCACTTTTTAAGGTTCAATATATTTGGGCCATAAATCCAGCCATGCAGAGTTGTAGGCAATTAGAGTGCATTGATTCTTGCAGGCAGAGTTCAGTGAGCTCAGTGTTGCACACACATGAGGGCAATGCAGACCTGCACATCAATGTAGGAGGCATATATACAGCGGTGCAAGTGGGTGGGTATGGGCGGGTACGGTGTACCCTTAAGAATTTAGCTGTGGGTACGCCGTACCCACCGCGACGGGCCGCCACTCCCTCCCTCCGCCACTCCCTCCCGGATTGACGCTGAATTGAAGGTAGACACCCGCACCGCCGCCAGAGAATGAGGGGCAGGAGAGGCGCATGCTGCGCTCTCCTCCCTTCACACACAGGACAGCAGCAGCGGTGAGCAGCAGGGGAAGGGGGGGGGCATATCTGGCACTAGGGGCATATCTGGCACTAAGGAACATGTGTACCTGGCATTGGGGGCATATCTGGTACTGGGGGCATATCTGGCACTGGGGGGACATGTGTATCTGGCACTGGGGGCATATCTGGCACTGGGGGGGATGTGTATCTGGCACTGGGAGAACATGTGTATCTGGCACTGGGGGCATATCTGGCACTGCGGGGACGTGTATCTGGCACTGGGGGCATATCTGGCACTGGGGGGACATGTGTATCTGGCACTGGGGGCATATCTGGCACTGGGGGGACATGTGTATCTGGCACTGGGGGCATATCTGGCACTGGGGGGACATGTGTATCTGGCACTGGGGGCATTTCTGTATCTGGCACTGGGGGCATATCTGGCACTGTGGCGGCATTTCTGTATATGGCACTGGGGCATATCTGGCACTGGGGGGGACATGTGTATCTTGCACTGGGGGCATTTCTGTATCTGGCACTGGGGGCATATCTGGCACTGTGGCGGCATTTCTGTATTTGGCACTGGGGACATATCTGGCACTGGGGGCATTTCTATATCTGGCACTGGGGGCATATCTGGCACTATGGGGGCATTTCTGTATCTGGCACTGGGGGCATATCTGGCACTGGGGGGACATGTGTATCTGGCACTGGGGGCATTTCTGTATCTGGCACTGGGGGCATATCTGGCACTGTGGGGGCATTTCTGTATCTGGCACAGGGGGGCAATGTATATCTGACACAGTGGGGGCATTTGTGTATCTGGCACTGTGAGGCAATGTATATCTGGCACTCTGGGGGCATTTGTGTATCTGGCACTGTGAGGCAATGTATATCTGGCACTCTGGGGGCATTTGTGTATCTGGCACTGTGGGGCATGTGTATCTGGCACTGTGAGGCAATGTATATATGGCACTCTGGGGGCATTTGTGTATCTGGCACAGGGAGGCAATATATATCTGGCATTGTGGGGCAATGTATATCTGGCACTGTGGGGCAACGTGTATCTGGCACTATTGGGGTCATATCTGTATCTGCCCCTCCCCCCATATTTGTATCACGCCCCTATTTTCATTAGCCACGCCCCATGTAGCATTTGGTCACACCCATTTTTGGTGCGCACACACAGTACCTGCTGTAAGACGTTTTTTCTACTTGCACTACTATGTGTGTGTATGTATATGTATATACTGTGTATATATATATATATATATATATATATATAATATATATATTACACCTAGTATAAGGCAGGTGAACATACATATTTTGGATGATGACTAATTGTAAGGCAGACAGATATGCTGCCCACACAGCAGGAAAGCTCTGCATATGTATTCTATTTTTATATGCATATTTATTTTGAGTATTGCACACTCAATTTCCTGCATCAGCCCCTAGATTTACATCTTTTATATGCTTAATTCACTGTATCATCTGTAAATTATACACATACACTGAAGATTGAAGCATATTAACTTTTGAATGAGAAAAGCCTGTTTTCCCCCCATGAATTTATCAGCCACTGAAATGTGCATGTACGACCACGCGATGATAGGATATTGTATCAATCAGGAGAGTAGAGGAGAAATGCCTTAAAGTGGATTTTAGCAATTTGTGCGATGCAAGGCTATTAAGGGGCCCATTTAAAAAAAAATGTTTGTGACATATTCCCCAAAAACACCTGTTTTTGATTGGTAACCACAAATATTTTGTATCACCTAAATGTACGAAGGAGGGACCACAGCAAATATCTCCAATATCTACTGTGATCATAGGCGCCAATTCCATGGGTGCTGTTGGGCCAGAGCACCCACGGAATCAGCCGCTCTGCCCCAGTTGCCGCTAGCCGCCGCAACCCACGCAGTGCATTGAGACGCGCTGGGAGCTGTGGAGTTCCGTATCCGTACAGTGCAGTGTAAAAAAAAGACCCACCAAAAATGGCCGCCACAGAGGAGCAGACAGACGCTTGAGGTCACATTTGACCTCTAGCGCCTGTCTCCCCGGCGGCGGGCATTTTACGGATACGGAACTCCGCAGCCCGCAGCGCGTATTATTATTATTATTATTATCATTTATTTATATGGCGCCACAAGGGTTCCGCAGCGCCCAATTACAGAGTACATATGCACATAATCAAAACAGTGACTTACAGTTGAAATCAATTTTGGACAAGTACAGGGTAACTAAGCATAACTACACAAGTAAATGACAGAGATAAGTTCCAGGTGGCCCAAAAACTGTGATTTGGGCAGTTGAGAATTATTAAAGAAGAAAAGGGTGAGCACATGAGGGAAGAGGGCCCTACTCGTGAGAGATTACATTCTAGGGGTAGGGGTAGACAGACAGGGGTGACACAGATGGGGTACATAGAGAGCATGGAACAGGGGGTTAGGATGAGATTTGGCTGGGTTTGGTAAAGAAATGGGTCTTGAGAGCCCGTTTGAAGTTTTGTAGAGAGGTGAGAGTCTGAGGGGGAGAGGTAAAGAATTCCAAAGGAAGGGAGCAGCACGTGAAAAATCTTGGAGATAGTAGTGGGAGGAAGTAATCAGGAGACAGGAGAGGCGGCGTGCATTAGCAGAGCGAAGAGGACGGGTGGGAGAGTAAAGGGAGATAAGGTCAGAGATGTAAATGGGAGAGGAGTGGGTGAGAGCTTTGTAAGTGAGAGTGAGAAGTTTGAATTGGATTCTGAAGGGGAAGGGAAGCCAGTGAAGGGCTAGTAGGAGAGGGGAGGTGGATGTAGTGCGTTTGGTGAGGAAGATGAGCCGAGCAGCAGCATTGAGGATAGACTGGAGTGGAGAGAGGTAATTGTCAGGGAGGCCAGTTAGGAGGAGATTACAGTAGTCCAGTCTGGAAATAATCAGTGAGTGAATAATGATCTTAGTGGCATCCTGGGTGAGAAAAGGTCTGATCCTGGAAATGTTTTTGAGATGAAAATAACAGGTTTGTGAGAGGTGCTGAATGTGTGGTTTGAAGGAGAGGGAGGAGTCAAGGATTACACCAAGACAGCGTACTTGGGGGCTAGAGGAGATAGTCGTGCCATCAATGGATAATGAGATTGTGGGAGGTGAGGTTGTGCGGGAGGGTGGGAAGATGATCAGCTCAGTCTTAGACATGTTGAGTTTAAGAAAGCGCTGGGACATCCAGGAAGAGATAGCAGAAAGACAGTTAGAGGCACGAGTGAGGAGAGCCGTGGAGAGATCAGGGGAGGAGAGGTAGATTTGAGTGTCATCAGCATAGAGGTGATACTGGAAATTAAAAGAACTAATGAGTTCACCTAAAGAGGACGTATAGAGAGAGAAAAGGAGAGGCCCAAGAACAGAACCTTGGGGGACACCAACAGTTAGTGGAAGTGGGGGCGAGGTAGCATCATGAGAGGAGACAGAGAAGGAACGATCGGAGAGGTAGGAGGACAGCCAGGAGAGGGCAGTATCACGTAGACCGAGAGAGTGAAGGATTTGCAGATGAAAAGGGTGGTCCACAGTGTCAAAAGCAGCAGAGAGGTCAAGAAGAATAAGCAGAGAGTAGTGGCCCTTAGATTTGGCGGCATGGAGGTCATTGCAGACTTTTGTGAGGGCAGTTTCAGTGGAGTGGAGATAGCGGAAACCAGACTGGTATGGGTCAAGCAGTGAGTGAGAGGAAAGAAAGGCAGTAAGGCGATTATAGACAATACGCTCAAGAAGTTTGGAGGCAAAGGGGAGGAGAGAGATCGGTCGATAGTTGGAGAGAGTGTTAGGATCAAGGGTAGGTTTTTTAAGAATAGGGGAGACAAGAGCATGCTTGAAGGCAGAGGGGACAGTTCCTGATGAGAGGGAGAGATTGAGAAGGTGGGCAAGATGGGAACAGGCAGAAGGGGAGAGGTAGCGAAGGAGGTGGGAGGGGATAGGGTCGAGTGGGGAGGTTGTGGGGGGGGAGGAGTGTATGAGGGCCATGACTTCCTCACCAGATACTAGGGAGAAAGATGTCAGAGTTGGTAAGAGGGTAGGGGAGGGGTGGTAAAGGATGGGTGGTGGCTGGTTGCTGGACTGGTGGGATGTGATGTCCTGACGTATGGAGTCAATCTTGGATGTGAAGTAAGTGGCAAAGTCAAGAGCAGACAATGAGGAAGGGAGAGGAGGTGGTGGTGGGCAGAGGAGGGAGTTAACAGTGGCAAAGAGGCGCCGGGGGTTGGAAGAGTGGGTAGAGATGAGGATTTTGAAGTATGATTGTTTAGCAAGGGAAAGGGCAGCACTGAAGGATGAGAGCATGAATTTGAAATGGAGGAAGTCTGCTTGAGAGTGTGATTTCCTCCAGTGTCGCTCGGCAGTACGTGAGCATTTTTGTAGATATCTGGTGCAATTGGTGTGCCAGGGTTGAGGTGTTGATCTGCGAGGGTGAATAGTGGTTGGCGGAGCAACAGAGTCAAGGGCTGAAGTAAGAGATGCATTGTATAGAGATGTGGCTTGTTCAGGGCATGTGAGAGAGAGAAGAGGAGAGAGAAGCGAGTCAAACAGGGAGGATAGAGATGAGGTGTCAATAGCCTCAATATTACGCTTAGTGATGGTAGCCTTAGGAGGGAGAGATGGGGGAGCAGAGATAGATAAGTTGAATGAGAGCAAGTGGTGGTCAGAGAGGGGAAAAGGGGAATTGGAGAAATCAGAAATAACACAGCGGTGAGTGAAAACCAGATCCAGTGAGCTCCCGTTCACATGGGAGGGTGAGCTGGTCCACTGGGAGAGACCAAGTGAAGATGTGAAGTTAAGGAGTTTAGAGGCAGGTGGTTTTGTGGGGTTATCGATAGGGATGTTGAAATCACCTAGGATAATGGTGGGAATGTCAGAAGAGAGGAAGTGAGGTAGCCAGGAAGCAAAGTTGTCGAGGAATTTAGAGGAAATGCCAGGTGGACGGTAAATGACAGCAACTCGAAGATTAGTGGGTTGGTAGAGGCGAATTGCATGGACCTCAAATGTAGAGAATGTAAGAGATGGTTCTGGAGGTATAAGTTGGTATGTGTAGCTTGAGGGTAAAAGGATCCCAACACCACCCCCATGACGACCCCCAGGTCGGGGTGTGTGTGAGAATGTAAGGCCCCCAGCCGAGAGAGAAGCAGGAGAAGCGGTGTCATAGGGTGTAATCCAGGTTTCAGTAATGGCCAGGAGGTGCAGGGAGTTGGATATGAAGAAGTCGTGAGTGGGGGTCAATTTGTTGCAAACAGATCTGGCACAGTATCAATGCACTGTGGTGGCTGCGGCGGCTAGCAGCATCTGGGTCAGACTATCTCCCCCTGGATGCAGAGTGTGTGAGTGTGTGTCACCATGCCCCCCTCCCCCAGGACCCACTGTGTGTGTGTCACCATGCCCCCCTCCCCCAGGACCCACTGTGTGTGTGTCACATGCCCCCCTCCCCCAGGACCCACTGTGTGCGTGTATCACCATGCCCCCCTCCCCCAGGACCCACTGTATGTGTGTGTCACAATGACACCCCCCCTTCCCCAGGCTATAGTATGTGTCACCATGTCATATTCCCCAGGACCCAGTGTGTGTGTGTGTGTGTGTGTGTGTGTGTGTCACCATGCCCCCCCAAGCCCTGGTATGTGCATCACCATGTTGTCGCCAGTGTGTGTGTCACCATGTCATCCACCCAGAGCTCAGTGTGTGTCCTCCCTCCCTGAGGTGTGTCGGTGGGGTTCCTAAGCTTATTTTTGCACATGGGCCGACCACTTGTTAGTTCCGCCACTGGCTAGCAGTATACTATCAGTATACTTAGTGATGCCTGCACACACCCTCCCTCCCATACTTTGTTGGCAACGCGCATGAAACCTCTGGCAATGTGCTGGAGATCCCCAGAGCATGAAACCCCTGACAACGTGCATGAAACCCTTGGCAACGAGCATGAGACCCCTGACAACAGGCAGGTAATTTAAAAGTAATTTGAAGCCCTACTGTGTTGCATCATTTGTAAGGGGCATTATTGTGTGTGGGGCATAAATGGTGTCAGGGTCATAACTGTGTGGCATAACTGTGTGTGTGGCATATTGCGTAATGAGCATTACGATGTGTGGCATAATGTGTAATAGGCATTATGGTGTGTGGCATAATGTGTAATGGGCATTAATCACTGACGCGGCTGCCCTTTCATTCCCGCTGTCACCTCCCACTGAGCACCCACCAGCAAAAACATAAATTGGCACCTATGACTGCGATCCCTCCATTCCTGACTGCAGCAGCAACCCCCATAGATTTCTATGAGGGATGCGATGCTGGCAATGCTAAAGATGTTGTTAGTCCATTGTATCCTAGGGGCTACACTTTGCAAAGATCACCAGGAAAGGGTTCCCCCAGAAACCTTCCCTGTAATGGCCACCTCGCATGAGTGGTCAGCAGGACCGCGCATGCGCAGGAGTCCCTGCACTGTAGCAAGCACATAGCGGGGAGGGGCTTCCGTTCTTGCTGTTGCTGCTTCATACGTCTGGCTGGTGTATCCGGATTTTGCAATGCAATCTCAGGTGCTAAAATCACTCCCAGATCGAAATTGCAAATGCAAAGATTGATAAATGGCCCCCTATGTAACATTACTTCTCGTGGTGATTTGCAATGAGAAGAAAACCTTTTTCAAGCACTCTGAGAGCTGGAGGAGGCAGAGGGATCTAAATGGATCACTCTTCACCTTCTGGACTCTATTAACACTGGAAAGAATGTGCTAACAGCATCTGCAACTTACGTTAGCTATTAGTCATGCTCAGAAATTGTTTACTTTTTTGGAGCTTGATAAATAGCACAATCATAGCACAAAGAAGCAGAGACCAACATAACAAGGAAATTTTAGAGACCTCAACTGATCATAGAACGGTGAACACATACCCACAAGTAAGGAAAAGCATTTTATTTGAAATCATTAACTACTGTATATAGGGGTTGGGTATGGGTGACCGGTGCTTGGGATCCTGCCGGTCACCATACCGACGGCTGGATCCCAGGGATTAGAAAGTCGGTTGGGGTGGGGGTGGCAAGCACAACAAAACCCCTTGCTAGTGGGAATACTCCCTGTTAATCAGCATGCTGACTGTTGGGATTTCGAGACACCTTAAAAAACAGCACCATGTTGTATTGTTCTTACAGTATGTAAAAACACATATGAGTACTAAATGAACATAGGTCACAGTCTAGTCCAAAAATAGTCTACATCTCATGCTGGGAATGCTGCTATGTTCGGGGCTGATTTAGTGATATACTGCTGTGACAGCTTTAGCGTTTTTAGCAGTATTCGCGTCTGCAGCTTAAAGCCAATGATAGCAAAAGCCCTTTCCCCAGTGCACAAGCATGCGTCTGAATGTGGAAGGGCTGGTACGTGGGTGTGGATTAATATAATAATAATTTTATTTATATAGCGCTCTTTCTCCAATAGGACTCAAGGCGCTTAACATATACATAGCATAATATAGTACAGAAAATAATGAAGTACATTTTCATAAAAAACAGAAGCATGAAGATACTAAAAGGGACATTATGGAAATGCTTGAGTAAAAAGGAAAGTCTTGAGTCTACTTTTGAAGGATTCTATAGTTGAGGCCTCTCTCACTGTGCGGGGAAGTGAGTTCCATAGAGTTGGAGCCGCATGACTAAAAGCTCGACCCCCAGATGAATTACGGGAGATTCTAGGTACTGCTAAAAGTCCTTCATCTACAGATCGCAGTAATCGAGTGGGGCAGTATGGAGTCAGAAGCAGCTTCAGGTACCTTGGGCCCTGGTCATGTAATGCTTTGAAACTCAGTAAGCCAATCTTGAAGATGATTGGCCATCTTAAAGGCAGCCAGTGAAGGGAGTAGAGAATGGGTGTTATGTGGCTGGAATGGGGCTGGTTGGTTAACAGCCTGGCAGCTGCATTTTCTTCCATCTGCAAGCGTTGCAATTCTTTTGCTGGGAAACCAAGGTAGAGGGCATTACAGTAGTCTAATTAAGATGATCAAATGCATGTATGACTTTTGACAGATAATCTGAAGGAATTAAGTGCCTGATTCTGGCTATGTTCCTCAGGTGAAAGAATGAGGATTTGACTGTGGCTGATATCTGATGTTTAAGTGTCAAGCCACCATCCAGGACAACGCCAAGATTCCGCACACGATCAGTGGTCTGTAATTCTGAATCCCCCATCCGGGTTCAGTCACAGCCAACTGGCGCTCATCCACTCCTGTAGCTCAGCTAGACAGCCATTTAGGGTTGCTATTGGGTTATCAGTGCCCGGAGCAAAGGACAAGTACAGTTGTGTATCATCTGCATAGCAGTGGTAGACCAGGCCATGGCGCCTGATTATTTCACTCAATGGGAGCATGTACACTGCAAAAAGCATGGGGGATAGTATAGAACGTTGTGGGACACCACATGGCAATGGCACTGGTGGTGATGAGTATAATCCAGACGATACTCTCTGTGACCTGCCTATGAGAAATGATTTGAACCAGCTTAGGACTGTGCCATCCAGACCACAGAAATGTATCAGTCGCTCAATCAGAAGCCCATGGTCCACGGTATCAAATGCTGCCGAGAGATCCAGAAGGATTAATATTGAAGTCACCTCTGTCTCTTGCCATCAGAAGATCATTTAACACACACACCAGGGCTGTTTCAGTGCTATGTCTTCTCCTGAATCCTGATTGGAATGGATCAAAAATATCATGGGTTGTCAGACGGGTTTCCAGTTGATTTGCAACCACTTTCTCAATAACCTTTCCTAGGAAAGGAAGGTTTGATACCGGTCTGTAGTTGGTCATGCAGTCGGGATCTAAATTAGGTTTTTTAAGAAGCGGTCTAACAATTGCTTCCTTTAGGAGTCCAGGAAAAATGCCTGTCTGCAAAGAGCATTGAACAATTTTTGCAAAGACAGGACCAATTATATCCATACAACCTATTAGAAGCTTGGGTGAGGCCGGGTCCAGATCACAGGTGGTGATTAACAGATCTACAGTGTCTAGGTCGACAGTCAAATGGTTGACACCACTTGGTCGACATGCATTAGGTCCACAGGTACAAAAAGTCAACATGGAAATAGTCAACACAAACACGGTGAACTTTTTTTTTTCAGCCCAATTCTAACTCTAACCCTCCCCCTTGGTGCCTAATCCCCCAGCTAGAACCTAACCCTAACCCCTGACAGTAAAAGTGTTGACAAAACATGTGGTGACCATTTTTGTGTCAACCATTTCCATGTTTACTTTTTAAACCTGTTGACCTTTATAACATATGCAGAGAGAGTAAGATTTGAGTGGGGTGTATAAAAACTGAAATCTAAATTGTGTAAAAATAAAGCAGCCAGTATTTACCCTGCACAGAAACAATAGAACTCAACCAAATCTAACTCTATCTGCACATGCTGTATCTGCCCCCCCTCTGCAGTGCACATGGTTTTGCCCATCTGCTAACAAATTTGCTGCTACAATCAGGTCTGAATTAGGCATATTGGGGGTCATTCCAACCCGTTCGCACGCAGTGGTTCTTCAGTGTGGTGCGAATGGGTCTGGAAAGCGAATGCGTGGCATGCGCATTGTGCACACGCGTCATTGCCCGGTGACAGAGGTTGCCAGGTAACGACGCTAACAGAGAAGAAAGCGGTTGCAGCGGCGACCGCAAGAAGATGGACAGCAAGAGGGCGTTCAGGGGCGTCAACTTACCGTTATCTGCCATTTTCAGGGAGTGGTAAGTAAAACGCAGGCGTGTCCAGGCGAACAGGGGGCGGAGGTGTGACATCAAAGCCGGCCCCATCATCGTTGGATCCGTTGCACAGGGTAAGTAGGTCTAGGGCTAGTCTTGTTTTGAGTGAAACTTTTTTAGCATAGCAGAGCTGCACAAGTGAACGCAGCCCTGCTATGCTAAAATACGCTCCCCCCATAGGCGGAGATTAGTTGATCGCACCAGCAGCAAAAAGTTGCTTTGTGTGATCAACTCGGAATGAGGGCCATTTTGTAATGCTGTACGAGTTTTTTTTACTCGGATTTACCCGAATCTCCTTATTGACTCACGGACGTCATGTGTTTTGGTTAGCCAATAAGCAAAATCCACAAAAAAAGAACTTGCGATAATTCTGGAGTTAAGAACCGAGTAAATCTGAACCCGCTCATCTCTAGTTTTTAGGGATGTTTATCGGCATTGTGTGTGACTCAGAAACAGGCGCTTAATGTATTTTGTATCCCACCTGTTTGCATCCATACTCTACAGAAATCCTCAAAACATGACCTGTCGGGAAAACTTGAGGGTTGAGGTGGAGAACTACTGCTCTAGAAGAAACAAAGGGCCTAATTCAGTTCTGATTGCAGCAGCACATTTATCAGCTAATGGACAAATCCATGTGCACTGCAGGTGGGGCAGATATAACATGTGCAGAGAGAGTTAGATTTGGGTGGGGGTGTTCAAACTGAAATCTAAATTGCAGTGTAAAAATAAAGCAGCCAGTATTTACCCTGCACAGAAACAAAATAACCCACCCAAATCTTACTCTATTAGAGTATTAGAATATTAAACAAAAATCCTAATTCCCTGATCGCGATGGCAAATAAGACATTTTTAACATGATTAATTTCCCAGATTCCTTTACGGATCGCTGATCATCATTCCCAGATTCCCCAATGGGTCACCAATCATTGATGGCCGCCGAGCAGCGTATCCAGTTGGCGGATCAGGGATGTCTGCAGGTCAGGGAATCAGGGCCACTGATGTATGGGGTCATAAGCTGTTAAAAATAATCTACATAAGGATGGAGTTTCTCTTTAATACTTGTGTGCACAGTAATTGTTACATAATCACCAGCTTTGTACAACAAAGTATTTCTTCCACTTCATTCATTGGGCAAAACCTGGAAGTTCTTTACTGTCTAATGCAATGGATTGTAGAGCATACTGTACTGTACTCAATCGCAAATGCTTGTTTCCTTAATAAACCATCACATCAGCTTGTCTTTCTCTGATGCAGATGTAGAGTGCAGGTGAACGTACATACAGTATTGCAGATGATGACTGATAGTAAGGCAGGTGGGTGGATATGCTGCCCAGGCAGGGTAGTCCTCCAATCCTGAACTGTGGCAGTATATCAAATATCTATATAAAAATGCTGGCAACATTTACCAAATAAAACCCAGCAGATGTTAATACCTTTTGTAACTTCAGAGTGACATTGTATTTTTCACTTTTTTACATGTCCCTAAATCCTTTTCTTTATTGAACCCACTGGAACTATGTGGAACATTTCCATATCCCTTGGCTGAATTTGTCATCGCCACCTCCTCAAAGACACTGTGAAGCCAGCATTAACCTTTCAGTGAGGCAGCATCTTGTATTTCCCCTGGGTGTTACATCCCCGAACCAGCTTCAATGCACACAACAGCAGCATGTAATGATCATTACCTGCACAGTCTACGGATCAGGTCCTCAGAGCGTCGTCCAATGCGATGTGGGAAGTCTACTTTCTCAATTCCTTTTAACACCATGTTATAAATTTTGATGGGATCTGTTCCAGAAAATGGAGGACTAACAAAATAGACACACTTGTAAGATATGCAGCTCTACGACAACATTTATTTTGTTGCACAAACAACATTAAATTGCTATCTGATTAAAGGGGAGGGTTATCAAACCTTGGAGAGAAGTAAAGCGGAGAAGTTGCCCACAACAACCAATCACATTTTGTCAATGTACAGGCTATGCAAGGAAAATTACAGTTAGAAGCTGATTTTTAATGGGCAAATTCACAGCTATTTCTCTTTCCAAAGCTTGATACACCTCCCCCTAATAGCTAACTCTACATAGCTATGAGCATCTGAATAAGGGGAGGTGTGCCTGGTAAATGACAAGCAGTATTTCTCATTGATGGTGTAATGCTATCAATGACAGTGTGGAGATATTTCTTCCAACCATTCATAGTTAAGTATGTATGAGCTTCACACCTGAGTGGATTCTGCACAACATACTGTACAACTATCACATTTCTGCATTTTTCTATTAGAAACTTTGGCTAATTCATCCTATATTAATACATTTTTTTTCCTGGAACAAAATGCAGACACGGTTGAATTCTCAGCAACTGTATAATGTATATTGTTTAGTATTGCACACACTTTACATATGCTAGACGTTAAGAGAGCACCATCATCTCATAGCTAATATAAACTATGGAAGCCGTTCTCTTATGTGCTTCAAAGCTCCTCAAAATTCCATTAATTATTGATGACTAGGGTTATAGTCATTTTGTGAAATAAGTTGGTTGTGGTCATGTTCCACTCTTATTAAGCCAAGTTATGCCAGGTCGGCATTTTGTAGAATGCCTGGAAGCCGGAGAATGGTGCCATATTATTGAATGCAATTAATTACAATGAGAGTTCAAAACAGGCCCTTCAACACTATTACAAGCTGCTGGACTTTTGTGTTTTCAGTGTATAATCACAACTTTATAGAGTAGCCTTCAGTAAGCTATTTACTACTGTACCAAAAACTCAATCTCTGATCATGATAGCCGAAGGCACCAAAGTGGGTGAATGGGGCATCCCGGGTTGTGTAACATTATGGAAAGTGGGGGATGTATCATCTTCTGTACAGCTGATAAGAGGACTAAACAATAGGGTGAGTAAGTATGATCTAGCAGAATAAGAACATTTTGTTTTATCCATACATGACAACTTCTAATACAGGGTTATGTAGCCTGTGTTCTTCTGGTTTTGCTTACCATTATTTGTCAATAGCTGGACAGTTGCTACATATGATGTACTAAAATCATAGTGATATTAGTCTAAGTTGCTAAACCAGTGAGTAGTGTATAAATGCACCTAGTAACCATATGCTATTGAAATCCATGATCCTCATTAATTTCAGAACATTAAATATTATAACTACTCATATCCTCACCTTCCTGTCAATAGTTCATAGATAAGTATTCCTAGAGACCAATAATCTGCCCCAAAATCATGTCCTCGGTTCATGATGATCTCTGGGGCCACATACTCTGGAGTTCCACAGAATGTCCACGTCTTCTTTCCTGGCCCAATCTTTTTTGCAAACCCAAAGTCTACCTAAAGGGCAACAAACAGAAAGAGTCTCTATAAAAGAAGAATTGTAACACTAAAGCATGTGAAGTGCTTTACACATCTAAATTGGAATTTGTTGCACTGTAATATTACAATTATTATAATTATTATTATCATTCATTACATTACTATTCAATACCTAGCAAAGCATTCACAATGTGTGTGCGTGGAGATACCCCCAAATGAAAAAGCTAACCCAAAAGTGGACAATTTATTTAGCTCTTTACATAGTAACTACTGTATGTTACAAAAAAATGTCATAATCACTTCAAGTAACACAAGTTGGTTTAGAATTGTGAAGTTAATTTGGCCATGAGCAGCTAAAATAAAACATTTTATAACCGACCATCTTGATGTATCCCTCAGAATCAAGTAGAAGATTCTCTGGTTTGAGGTCTCGGTAGACAATTCCCCGATTGTGCAAGTAGTCAAAGGCTTCCAGAACACATCCAATGCAGAACCTGGCAGTCCCTTCTTCAAAAGAGCCCCTAAGTGATATCAAAACGAAATCAAGGAAATGTATCTATAATGTTGATGTATAAAAATTCTGAGTTAAAGCCATTTATCCATGACCCTTTGATATGGAAAATGTACAGGGCATATACTGTATTATCTGTTTGATTTTAATAGTAAAATGTATTTATTTGTCATATGTATTAGAAAACTGTTCTACAACACAGAAAACCAATTAAGCCTTTCATTATTTATTGATTCTTTAAATATATATATATATATATATATATACAACGCAAGAAAAAAGAGGCGGCACTCGGAGACTTCAATTCATCTTAACAGTGTATTACGTGCAACATCAACGTTTCAGGGACCAGTTCCCCTTCTTCAGGAAGAAGGGGAACTGGTCCCCGAAGCGTTGATGTTGCACTGTTAAGATGAATTGAAGTCTCTGAGTGCCACCTCTTTTTTCTTGCGTTGTGAATTGGGAATCAGCCCCAGGGGAGGGCAAGATAATCTGTTTTAGGACAACTGGAGTGCCGGAGCTGCAGTGTGTGTGTGTGTGTGTGTGTTCCTCAAAAAAGGGTCATCAGCCACCATTAGGCACCGACATCAGCCATCATTGGGCACCGATATACCATATATACCCAATAGAATTGACTCTATATTGAAGGTACAGTTGAGTCTAAGTCGATACAGTCAATAATATATCAGAACCTTAAGAGGCGATATATCATCCTAATAAAGGGATGAATAATACACAATGATTAAAAACCATCTGGGTTCGAGAATAAATCCAGAATAAAAATAATAATCTGAAACCTTCTGGTCACAATTTGATAAACTGAATTGTGTAGAGAGCCGATGATATATATTAATCCAACCACGTACACCTTTGATTATCAGAATCAGCAGACCAGCAAATCCATTGATTGCAGCAACCAAATAGCAATACAACGCTCAACTCAGCTATTGATGCAGGTAGGGCAGGGTGAATGTTCATGTTTCAGACTATGGATAGACGCTATGTATATCCCGGCATATCATACTGTAGCAGGAGTATGCATATGCACACTCCGCTACACAGAAAAGAGTTAACTTCTATGCAACCGCAAGCAATGGGGAGGCAATGCTCCCTCTGCCTTAAAGAGTAAGGGTGAGCCATCAGAGGTTAATCAGCGAGGGTAGTGGGAAGCTATGCTCCCGCTACCCATAGTTTACTGCACTGGGACTCGGCAGCAGTCGTGGGAGTGTGCATAAGCAAGACAATGGAAAGCTTTTGGCTACGGGAAGCGGCTGCATGCTACGTGTTATGATATGTACGCATCACGGGAGTTTCACATTTTTTTCAACTATTGTTAAGAGAGCCAGCGAAGGACTACGTTACCACTAATTGGGATCTCAGGTTATGAAACATACAAAATGACACCAAAAAACATAAAACCTTTTTTGTGTTAATCCAGCCCTGTATATAACACATATTACACAGCACTCTGTTTATTTATTCACATTAGCTGCTACCCCAGTGGAGCTTTTAAACTATATTCTTATCCCACGGACACAGGTTTATTTTTGTCAGCAATTAACCTACCAGTATGTCTTTTGAGTGTGGGAAGAATCTCACTTGCTGCGCTCGCTGCCAGTCGTGATCTCATCAGCCGGGATATCATCTGAATCTATACTAAGGACCTAAGGCCTAACTATGGCCTACCTACAGTCTCCATACAAATTAAATAGAACCCAAAACACCAGGTCTGTGAGACAACAGTGGTAACGGATAGATTAATAAACAAAACTTTAGAAACATTATACGTCTAGTTTAGGGTCCACACATTAGACAGATGATGTGCAAGATGTTCATGTGCACAGGGCCAGAGCTTCCACTAGGCAGTTTAGGCAGCTGCCTTGGGGCGCCGGGACCTGAGGGGGCGGCCTGTTACAGCTGCCTAAAAAGGTAGCATAGTCCTACCTTTCACAGCAACTGCAATCCCCCAGAATGTGTATCTTACAGTAGCCGTGGCTGCTAAGCTCCCGTATTGCAGCCTCCAGCTCCACCTCCACCCGGCACAGGCAGTAACTTTGACAGCTCCTGGAGTCCTGGCTGGGGTGACATGCAGCACTGCTCTTCATTCCAGGCTCTTTCACAGACTACTCAGTTCCAACTCTGCACTGCAGCCTGCAGGTAAGGTGGCTGCACAGTGCATTCTCTGCATTGATAAGGAAAGAGAGCGAGAGCAGCGGTGTGGTGAGGGGATGGGGGGGAGGAGATAAGGAGCAGGCATGCACACAGTCTGGGGGGATGAGCAGCACCATGCACACAGATTTTGGGGGGATAGAACAGCAGACATTTAACAGAGTAGGGGGGAGGGGGTGAGAGCAGCATGCCTTTCATCTGAAGGGTGGGTAGGGGGAAGGGGCAGAAGGCAGAAGTTTTGCCTAGGGTGCCGAGAAACCTTGCACCGGCCCTGCATGTGCATCAGGCATTAAATGTGGGAAATTATATTTAAGCAACAAATAGAATTATTTTCCCAAGTACAACACTGAAAGCTCTACCAACTACTGTATGATGTTCTAGTGCCAATCACCTGCAGGGTAAGTGAATTTATTTATGAGACACTGTAGGTATATTTGTGCCTGTTTGCGCTGTTGCCTTAATATTACATATTGTTTTTATGAACATTCAGAGTGAATTCAGTATATCACAAAAGAGTTTATATTCTCATTGGACTCAACTTTTACAAATAAAAAATAGCATTTTACTTTATTGAAGTCTGTTGTCATCTTATTTGAGCACTGGTTGTTTTGGGAGATAAAGGAGAATGTTTTTGTATTTTTACTATTTTATTTAACAATTCTTGAAACAAGAAGCAAAAATAGGTACAGTAACAATTTCCACTTTAATGTGTCTAGCAGGGATACGTATTATTTGTCGGCGGACAGGATTCCCAGCTGTCATGATCCCAACAGCGGGATCCTGTCCGCCAAAATTCCAGCAGCGGGGCGAGTGCTAGAAAGCCCCTTGAGGGCACGGTGGCTTGCTGCGCTTGACACAGATTATATTCTCCCTCTATGGATGTCGTTGACACCCACAGAGGGAGACTAGCCTGTGTCGCCAGTATTCCGGCGGTGGCAATTCACCCCCATCGGGATTCTAGCGTCGGTATTGTGACCACCGGGATCCCGACTGGCGGTATTTTAACCACTTCCCATCTAGCATGTTGCTATTTACTGTATTAACCATATATCTATGTTCTGATTGGAGGCTAAACATTCCTCTATAGTTGTTTCATAGAAAAGTACATCCCTTTCACCTCCATATACTCGTTACATGAGGTCAATCAATTTGTGTTTGGAAGAAGTAGAAAAGACTGAATACTACTTAGTACTCTGATGGCCTTTGCTCATTACATAAATTGAAGAGCAGAGCCAAAATAATTGCCACATTGGCCAGGGGCACAAAATGTTGAGGGGCTTATAAAGAGAAGCTGTGACCAGTGGGTGTGGTCAGTGCAATGTGGGTGTGTACACCCTACACTATTAGCCCCAATGTCTCCCTAAATATGTAAAAGTTTAAAAATCTTTGTGAGTCTGGCCCTGTCGATGTGCTATATAAAACCTTACATAGAGACTAAATGCGGAGTAAGCGATTGGCTTTTATGTAAATAAGATTATTGATTGTAATGTTCTACAAAATGCTTCAATAGCAAAAATTTGGTATAACAAATATACTAAGTAGGTGGTTCCATTGTTTTTCGATCTGTGATAATTAATAGTCAACCGACAGAGCAATTCAATTGTGTGCCCCTATAATTATCATGCTTGTTGCACCCAAAAACACTGGGTTTATCTGTGCAAGGTGACTAAACCCATCGTGAAAAGTGCCATTTGGGCACCCAAAAGCCATACTTTTTACATATTTCCACTCACCACCTCAGGAGGCTGTGAGCAGAAATCGTGCCTGAAAAGAGCAATAAGTGAATTGGTTTGTCAGGTCCCAATTAATTATAGCTACCTAAAAATAATTGAATCATACATAACAACATATCAACAAAACAGCACACATGCCACCTTAACAATATTTTCCTCGTGTGAATACCCTTAGGGTATCAGCTGAACACAGTAGGGGGCAGGACCAGGGGCTTTTGATCAACAAGGCCTGGACATCATGACAAGCAGGTGGGGCCAAAATGACGTTATCAGAATTTGGCAGGATGCAAGAGGGTGACATAGAAGCTAACTACCACCAGTCATCGCTACCACTAGTGATACTCAGAGATAGCAATCGTCTTCTGTAACCTTTGAAAAATAGCAAATCCTATCTCCGATGAAAACAAATGGTTAAGAAAGAGATGCAGCTTATTGAAGATACATAAATAGGCTGCCAGGTCACTAGAATGAATCGATTACAGTCATTTTATTTATAAATAAGAAATACAAAATAATAAGTAGTAGAACCGAGCAAGAGGTTCTAAAAGGGTTCAGTGGCGATAACAAGATGCAGATTATTTTTTTTTAGTCATTGGTGCGGACTGTCCTCAAAAGATTAAGATGGGAACTAAACAGTTTAACCCTTTACAGTGTGGCTTCAACACCAAAACATTAAAATAATCAGTAGAACTGTAAACCCTCTGAGAATTGAAACGTGTCTAAGAATACGTTTCTACATTTTACAGCATTAAGAGCTGATTTCTAAGCGTTATATATTACTTTTATTAGTTTTTCGTGCAATTATTTTGTTCAGTAGTTCTGCAGTAAGATCTACTGTTAATTGTTCCTCTATACCAAGCTGTGTGATACAGTTTAATAAACTGAATGCATAAAATTTTGGAAAAACATATATATGTATTTATACACACACACACACACACACACACACACACACACACACGCACACACACACACACACACACACACACACACACACACACACACACGTATGACCTCAAGGACCATTCAAGGAAACTTTTTAGAATATTTGTGAATAAAGACATTGATGTTAGATACAGCTGTCAGTTTGATCAAATACTGTAAGCAGAAAAAGCAGCAGTGTAATCTATATTTTTATTATTACCAAGAAAATTTTCATGCAACATGCCCTAGGTCAAGATTATTTGTAACAATATTCTCTTGTTTACAGGAAAAGACAAGACATGAAGGCCTTAATAGTTGCTTACTTTTGATCATATTTTAAGCCTTACAATGTTTGACAGCAACTTCTCTAAGATTGTGTTATAGTTACTATTTTCATATTCTGAAATACTTTTGCAGATAATGAAACACTAGACAAAATCACACTTCAGTATTTCAGAAAATGCTACTTTGAATTAAAAACACATTTTTAAAATGTACAGTATATATTACATGCAGAGCCGGCCCTAACCAATATGATGCCCTAGGCAAGATTTTAGCTGGTGCCCCCTAGCACCACCACTGGTTCCGCCTCTGACCTTGCACCTCTTTCCCAGCACCATCACCCTCACCCATAGCAGTCCTTATTTTGGTGTTTGTACCCCCTATATTTTAAATAGGAACAGTTCGCACATTTGGCCCAAAAAATAAGAATTTACTTACCGATAATTCTATTTCTCGGAGTCCGTAGTGGATGCTGGGGTTCCTGAAAGGACCATGGGGAATAGCGGCTCCGCAGGAGACAGGGCACAAAAGTAAAGCTTTCCGATCAGGTGGTGTGCACTGGCTCCTCCCCCTATGACCCTCCTCCAAGCCAGTTAGGTACTGTGCCCGGACGAGCGTACACAATAAGGGAGGAATTTTGAATCCCGGGTAAGACTCATACCAGCCACACCAATCACACCGTACAACTTGTGATCTAAACCCAGTTAACAGTATGATAACAGCGGAGCCTCTGAAAAGATGGCTCACAACAATAATAACCCGATTTTTGTAACTATGTACAAGTATTGCAGATAATCCGCACTTGGGATGGGCGCCCAGCATCCACTACGGACTCCGAGAAATAGAATTATCGGTAAGTAAATTCTTATTTTCTCTATCGTCCTAGTGGATGCTGGGGTTCCTGAAAGGACCATGGGGATTATACCAAAGCTCCAAAACGGGCGGGAGAGTGCGGATGACTCTGCAGCACCGAATGAGAGAACTCCAGGTCCTCCTTAGCCAGGGTATCAAATTTGTAGAATTTAGCAAACGTGTTTGCCCCTGACCAAGTAGCTGCTCGGCAAAGTTGTAAAGCCGAGACCCCTCGGGCAGCCGCCCAAGATGAGCCCACCTTCCTTGTGGAATGGGCATTTACATATTTTGGCTGTGGCAGGCCTGCCACAGAATGTGCAAGCTGAATTGTATTACACATCCAACTAGCAATAGTCTGCTTAGAAGCAAGAGCACCCAGTTTGTTGGGTGCATACAGGATAACAGCAAGTCAGTTTCCTGACTCCAGCCGTCCTGGAACATATTTTCAGGGCCCTGACAACATCTAGCAACTTGGAGTCCTCCAAGTCCCTAGTAGGTGCAAGGCACCATAATAAGCTGGTTCAGGTGAAACACTGACACCACCTTAGGGAGAGAACTGGGGACGAGTCCGCAGCTCTGCCCTGTCCGAATGGACAAACAGATATGGGCTTTTTTGAGAAAAAACCACCAATTTGACACTCGCCTGGTCCAGGCCAGGGCCAAGAGCATGGTCACTTTTCATGTGAGATGCTTCAAATCCACAGATTTGACTGGTTTTAAACCAATGTGATTTGAGGAATCCCAGAACTACGTTGAGATCCCACAGTGCCACTGGAGGCACAAAAGGGGGTTGTATATGCAATACTCCCTTGACAAACTTCTGGACTTCAGGAACTGAAGCCAATTCTTTCTGGAAGAAAATCGACAGGGCCGAAATTTGAACCTTAATGGACCCCAATTTGAGGCCCATAGACACTCCTGTTTGCAGGAAATGCAGGAAACGACCGAGTTGAAATTTCTTTGTGGGGCCTTCCTGGCCTCACACCACGCAACATATTTTCGCCACATGTGGTGATAATGTTGTGCGGTCACCTCCTTTCTGGCTTTGACCAGGGTAGGAATGACCTCTTCCGGAATGCCTTTTTCCCTTAGGATCCGGCTTTCCACCGCCATGCCGACAAAACGCAGCTGCGGTAAGTCTTGGAACAGACATGGTACTTGCTGAAGCAAGTCCCTTCTTAGCGGCAGAGGCCATAAGACCTTTGTAAGCATCTCTTGAAGTTCCGGGTACCAAGTCCTTCTTGGCCAATCCGGAGCCATGAGTATAGTTCTTACTCCTCTACGTCTTATAATTCTCAGCACCTTAGGTATGAGAAGCAGAGGAGGGAACACCTACACCGACTGGTACACCCACGGTGTTACCAGAACGTCCACAGCTATTGCCTGAGGGTCTCTTGACCTGGCGCAATACCTGTCCCGTTTTTTGTTCAGACGGGACGCCATCATGTCCACCTTTGGTATTTCCCAACGGTTTACAATCATGTGGAAAAAAAAAAAAAAAACTTTTCTAAGCAGCTCTTTAGGAGAGCCACCTAGATTGCACCCTTCTCGGCCGGGCACAAAAATCTAACTGGCTTGGAGGAGGGTCATAGGGGGAGGAGCCAGTGCACACCACCTGATCGGAAAGCTTTACTTTTGTGCCCTGTCTCCTGCGGAGCCGCTATTCCCCATGGTCCTTTCAGGAACCCCAGCATCCACTAGGACGATAGAGAAAGGGGTGTGTTTTTGCTGGCAAGAGGCATGGCCACACAATAGTAACCCCAATTCCAATTACGCCACACAATACTGCAACTTTATTCACATTTGATCATGTTATAGTGTCCATAATTCATTTTACTCCTCACAGTAGAGCCCCTTATTCACATTATATCACACTGAATTGCTCCTTATTCACATTACACCACACCATATTGCTCTTTATTCACATTAGACGACACAGTAGTGCCCTTTCTATACGCAACGCCACATAGTAGAGCACCTTATACACATAATGCCACACATTAGTAATGCATTTATACACATAATTACACACAGTAATGCACCTTACACATATGAGACAAATTATTAATGTCCTTATAAACATAATGCGCCTTACACATTATGACAACCTTTATTAATGCCTATTTACACATAATGTCCCTTACACATATGCCATACATTATTAATGCCCTTATACACATAATGACACACATAGTGCCCCCTACACATTTGCTGCACATTATTAGTGCCCCTATACACATAATGACACACATACAGTAGTACCCTGTTACACATATGCCGCACATTATTAATGTCCTTATACACATAATGACACACATAGTGCCCCCTACACATATGTTGCACATTATTAATGCATTTTTACATGACACACATAATGCTCCTTACACATATTCTGAACACTACTGCACAACCAACCCACTCACATGCACACAGCACTCACACTGCCACTAACACTGTGACCTCTGCCTCTACTTGGATACAGAAGTGTCCTCATAAATCTTGCCTCAATGCTAACGTCGGGCACCTTTTTTTAATGAAAATGCATTTTATTTGCACTGCTATGTGGCTAGGATGCACAAGCAGCTTCTGCTGATTAAAATGATATTCAACATGCCTATATACTGTGTGAGACTGTGGCTGTATCTGCATATGAAATGCTACACACAGAATATAGGCATGCCGCATATCATTTTAATCAGCAGAAGCTGCTGATGCCCCTAGGCATATCAAATGCCCTAAGCAATTGCCTAGTTTGCCTATGCCTATGGCCGGCTCTGATTACATGAACATTACCAGAAAACATTTCTTACAGACTTTCAATAAACCTTGCATTGTAAACTGTATTCATCAGCAGAAAGAGACGTACAATGGTGATTTAGCTTGTGCTTTAGGTAATCAATAAGCCTATACTGTTATAAAAAGAAGAGTGGTTTACCATTGCTATTCAGCAGTACTATATACTGGAATATATTAGAAATTTAGAAATTCCAAACTTTAATTCTACTTACTACATGGGGTGCTGCTCCATTGCTGTTTGTAGGGGGAATTTAATTACAACTCAGCAGGGATTCAATGTTGCAGCTTCTATTCTTATATCAGGATCTTTGTCCAGAATAAAATTTTTCTTTCTAAATAAAGTTATGTAGTAGTGTGATTGTAGAGGAATACGTTAATATCTGTAGTTTATATTTTCTTACATAATGGTATACATATTACTCTATATTGTAAGTCACATTCACATTGTTTCACATTTTGTTTAAGCACCAGATATGCCATTATACACTATTGTTTAATATAATAAATACAATGTTATGGCATATAGGCCTATTCCAATCTGTGTGTCATGTTACTAGGGTGCTTTAAGATGCACCTAAGCAGAGATAAATCATGGGCCCACTTTAAAAATATTAAAATATCATGTGTATATCTTTTTTCGTGCCTGAAGCCTTACTGTAAAGCTCAATCTTTCTACATACTTGCCTACTTTCCTGTAACCACTGGGATGCTCCCAAATCTGGGGTGCTGCTCCCTGCCCCCTGGAAGAGCACTTAAGTTCTAGTCCTGCAGAAGGTCCGCTCGGCGCAGCCCACTTCCTGATTAAAGTTGACAGTCTGGATGGCTGATAACGCTATTTGCTTTGAATTGTGTAATCACAGCCACACATCTTGCTTTACAATGACAGTATTGTATAGTGTGGGGGGACAGGGGGGGTAGGGCCATTATGACGCAATTGAGCAACCACGCCCTGCACCACCCACTTAGCTCCACCACACTCCCACAATCGCCTCACCATGCCCCAATCTGTCTCCCGCAGGAGGGACAGCCAGAAAGCTGGCAAGCATGTCTATCTATAACTGGCCTATTCTACTGTCTGTCTCGGAGCATGCAGTCAGAATCAGAATCAGTTTATTGGCAAGTATATCAGTACATAATACACAATACACATGGAATTGGTTTCCGATAGCTACAGCTCCCATACAGTATATGATATACAACAAAAAACATAGAGGAGGAAGAATATGTGACGTATAACTAGAATACACAAGTAGAGATCTAAATATGAGAGTATTGCTAAGCGAATGTCGAGCTGAACAGTTTGATTGCTTGAGGAAAGAAGCTGTTCCTGTGTCTAGCAGTTTGCGCTAGTTGCGAGCAGTACCGTCTGCCAGACGGTAGCAGTCGGATCATATCACGAGCAGGGTGAGAATGGTCGTCAATAATCATCCCCACTCTCTTTGTAACCCTTGCCAGATAGATATACTCGACTGCCGGAAGATTTGTCCCTATGGTTTTTTTCAGCAGACCTTACAACCCGCTGTAGCCGATTTTTGTGGATTGAGGCAGAGTCAAACCACACTA
This sequence comes from Pseudophryne corroboree, assembly GCF_028390025.1. Lineage (NCBI taxonomy): Eukaryota > Metazoa > Chordata > Amphibia > Anura > Myobatrachidae > Pseudophryne > Pseudophryne corroboree. The sequence goes on along the minus strand of NC_086446.1, from coordinate 570,782,836 downwards.
TTATCGAGGAGCAGAGGACGGATTGAATAATTGTCGAGTAGAAGAGGATTAGAAGTTCTTGCAGCAGTTTGAACTTCCTAAGCAGACGTAGAAAGTATAGTTTCTGCTAGGCTTTCCCCAGAATTCCCCCGATATAGACTTCCATTTAAGATAATTGGAGATTGTGGAGCCCAGGGACCGGATAGTTTCCTGAAGTCGACAATCATTACAACCATTTTTAGTGTGTTTAGCTCTAGATTGTTTGCCTTGCACCAGGTGGCCAGCCGCATAACCTCCCTCTTATAAGCTGACTCCTCACCGTCACTGATGAGTCCAATGAGCGTGGCATTGTCCGCAAATTTGAGGAGTTTCACAGATTTGTCTTCAGAAATGCAGTCGTTGGTGTACAGTGAGACTAGGAAGGGTGGTCACTTTATAGACATTACTGACAGACACAAAGGAACTAATTTAGTTCAGGGTAATGTGCCTTCAAACCATAGGCGTGCGCACAGGCACCCCCTGCATGCCACGCTTGCAGCACAATGATCAGCTGCTGCTCATATGTGTTCCTCCTCTCCCAGCTGCGCCCGCCGCGCAGTCAGGACGGACTGATATGACTGACTGGCTGCTGAACTGGGTGTACTGCAGTGAAAATCTCCCAGCTCTGCCCTGCGATGTGACATCGTGTCCCACCGTGCGCCCACCCACTCGCGCTCGCTCTCTCTCTGTCCTTGTGTGCAACAACAGCCACGCAGGGTTCCTCTCAGGAGGGGTCGAAGACCCGGAGGACAACTTCAGAAGACTGTCACCACTCAGCTCAGTCAGTGACTAGGTAAGTAAATTGCTGTTCTGCAGCTGAGCCTGCTCCAGGGGAAAGAGAGGCGGCCAGCTGTCTGTTTGTTTATATACTGTCTGTTTGTATATATACTGTACATAAAGTTGCCCCTCCCCCCCATAAAAAAAATAATTAAAAACTGAGACCTGTGGGTGTACTCTGCGGCTGAGCCAAGCGCTCAGTAGTTTCCTGAGTGAGGTTTTAAGGGTATCTGTCACTGCTGAGGATATACCGTGTGGCGTAATGTGAATTTCTACTCATACCATGTGGCATAATGTGGTTTTCCACTCATACCATGTGGCATAATGTTAATTTCTGCTCATACCGTGTGGCGTAATATGAATTTCTGCTCATATCATGTGGCGTAATGTGAATTTTCGCTCATACCATGTGGCGTAATGTGAATTTCTGCTCATACCATGTGGCGCAATGTGAGTTTCCGCTCATACTGCATGGCAAAATGTGTATTTCCGCTCATACCATGTGGCAAAATGTGTATTTGGCTCATACCGTGTGGCGTAATGTGTATTTGGCTCATACCATGTGGCAAAATGTGAATTTCAGCTCATACCATGTGGCCTAATGTGAATTTCCACTAATACCGTGTGTCTTAATGTGAATTTCAGCTCATACCATGTGGTGTAATGTGAATTTCTGCTCATACCGTGAGGCGTAATGTGAATTTCCACTCATACTGCATGGTGAAATGTGTTTTTCCACTTATACCATGTGGTGAAATGTGTATTTGGCTCATACCATGTGGTGTAATGTGTATTTGGCTCATACCATGTGGTGTAATGTGAATTTCAGCTCATAACATGTGGTCTAATGTGACTTTCTGCTCATACCATGTGGTCTAATGTGAATTTCCGCTCATACCGGGTGGCTTAATGTGAATTTCAGCTCATACCATGTGGCATAATGTGAATTTCGGCTCATACCGTGCAACCTAATGTGAATTTCCGCTCATACTGTGTGGCGTAATTGAATTTCCGCTCATACAATGTGGCGTAATGTGAATTTCAGCTCATACGTGTGACGTAATGTGAATTTCCATTCATACAATGTGGTGTAATGTGAATTTCCGCTCATACGTGTGGTCTAATGTGAATTTCGGCTCATACCATGTGGTGTAATGTGAATTTCTACTCATACCGTGTGGCGTAATGTGAATTTCTACTCATACCGTGTGGCGTAATGTGGATTTCCACTCATACCATGTGGCGTAATGTGAATTTCTGCTCATACCGTGTGGCGTAATGTGAATTTCCACTCATACCATGTGGCGAAATGTGTATTTGGCTCATACCATGTGGCGTAATGTGAATTTTCACTCATACCGTGTGGCGTAATGTGAATTTCTGCTCATACCATGTGGCATAACGTGATTTTCTGCTCATACCATGTGATGTAATGTGAATTTCCGCTCATACCATGTGGCGTAATGTGAATTTCCGCTCATACCATGTGGCGTAATGTGAATTTCCGCTCATACCAGGTGGCGTAATGTGAATTTGGCTCATACTGTGATGTAAAATAAATTTGTTGTGTTTGGCCCCCCAAAATCTCCTGCACTTTTCAGAGTAGCCCACTCAAAATCAGGGTGTTGGTGCTAGGGAGTGCAAGGGGTGGAGGTGTTGGGGGGAATGCTTATGCATCTAGGCCCACCACTCTCTAGTTCCGTCCCTGGGTCAGGGATAGGTTGGGGAAATGTAAGCAGTGATAGGGTACAGTGGCAGCTAGGACTCAGGGTTATGCTGTAACGGACAGTCAGTACCGGTAGGCGGTTACATCATTATGTTTTATTTTATTTCTCTGGGGTGTATTATATTTACTTTATTAGGAACTAGGGAGAAATAAGATTAAGCCATGTGATTTTACTGAGGGAATGTGAAATAATGCTAAACATGTCCCTGCTAGATACGCCCTTCCGGTGGTGCACCCCCTAATAAAATTAGCTGCGCTCGCCTATGCTTCAAACATCACTGTTATGTTTGGCAGTGTATTTGCCCATTATGGTACTAGAACATTGCAAGTTTTTCCTACGCACCACTCTGGAATGCAAGCAAAAACTTACAATGTTACTGTGCGATCATAGCTATCAGACTGGAATATTGTAGCCATCACACTTAACTGAATCTGCCACAAAGGGAGCTAATACTATGATAAGTGATTCCCAGGATGCATTGCAGGTTCAACATTGCTCCATTTACCTTGCCCCCAATAAGGTAACCCAGTAAAAGCAGCACTGTTGCTCTGCCATAATTATCTATGATGTGATATCTGTAATAATTGAATTGCTCAGTTAGTAGTAGTGCCATAAACAATTAGCAAACAAACGCAGGGTTCATAAATGTGAGAACAAAGAAGAGTATTATGTATTGGAAAAAATCTGTATCTGAGAAATAATCTCTCTCCCATGAACAACTCACGTGTCACGTAGAATACTCCAGAGTTCCCCGCCGAGACACACCTCCAGGAGCATGTACACGTACTTGGCATCCCTGAAAGTTCTGTAGAGCCTACAAAACAAGGAGGAGAAGCCTGACATCTGTCACTGAAATGAAGCTGCCAAGAAGCTAAATCAGCAAAGCACAGTCCTGTTTCAATCAGTAACAGCGTGCTGTGCCTGTGCTATTCACAAGCCGTCTTGTGTATTTACTGTAGCAGATTATAATTATTAGAGATGTCTATTGAAAAAGCATCTGTACATGCTGGAAGTTAATAGATCCTGCTCTTAGCTCACTAACAGCATGTTTGAGGAAATGACATTTGTCAGCACTTTTGTTACTTTGTTGCTTAACTGCCTTATTGCCTACATACAATCATAGAATATCATTCACATGGACAAATAAGACAGCACAAAGATACCTGACTGATTACTATAATTGTCAACATTGCAAGTCTATTTAAAAGATCCAAGTTATTTGCGGCCTTGTGTGCTGTAGCAGTGTAATATGCCCAGGCCGACCCCACTGCATGTGATGCATACTTGCCTACCTGACCCTCTCCATGAGGGGTGAGCTAGTTAATTGATAAGAAAGGTGTTTCATCACAGGTGATGGCAATCATACATTACCAGGAAAGTCCGGGAACAGAGCATTTTCTCCCTCATGGAGAGGGTCAGGTAGGCAAGTATGATGTGATGTCATGATGACGCAAGAGGAGTGGGCTTGGATCATGAAGTATGAGTATGCCCCAGATGGCTCTACAGGTTGCAAGGTGACATTCCAGTCCTTTCTCCCTGGGCGCATCACAGCTGGCATACTCCTACTTACGGCCCATTGCTATTTTTTGTGGAGTCCTTAGGGCCAAATGTAATAGACTGCCATTTGTAAGGGACGGCGCAATTCCAGTGAGATAGTCACTAGAAAAAGCTGCAACCTGGTTTTCCCTTTAAACTAATGGCTGCTTTAAATCTAATGACTATTTTGCAGGAATCAGGTCAGCTCCCACAAATTGCGGGCTTATATATTTGGCTCTTAATCTTTTTTAAAGTGTACCCTATGCTTATAGAGTAGAGGCAGCCATTTGTGATAATACAGCTTCCTATGTCAGTGGGGACCAGTGACAGCACCTTTGGAGCTAATGAGCCTCTGAGGTACATACTGGTTAGTGAATAATTTTCTTTATTTTTAAAGCACTAACAAAGTCCCAAGATTGATTGTTTTTCAATCCCAAAATCCAGTACTGAAAAAACGGATTGGCCACCTTAGCTTGTACTTTATCTCTCTCCACTTTATCTCTCTTCAAACTTTAAAACATCTCCTCAGTAGTCTTACCTGATGATGAAAGGACAGTTGATCTGCTGCAATATGTTCTTTTCCCAGTACACATGTTCTTGTTGATGTGTGTCTACAATATGTTTCTTCTTAATGCACTTTAGAGCAAAGGTCAAATCTTCATCCTTTAATTTTACCTAAAAAATGCATGAGTATTTATAATTTTTGTATTGGATACAGTACATTTACTATGTAGGTGTCTAATTAGCAACTACATGATGTTCAATTAGACCACAGTTAGGAAATAAATGGTTCTCCAGTTGCTATTAACTCACATCTTCCAGAATGCTTTTGCAAGTTAATTGCAAAAGCACTCTTGAATATAACATCATTCTGCTGGCTATAACTAGAGCACAGTCTACCCACTTGTACTGCTGCCTGACAACTAATGTCATCTCTCTGATATTACATTATTAGAGAACACATGATGATCAATCTGGGGCACAAGTCTAGAGCTTGAAGTATATCACTGTACTGTAATCCTGCAGTGAAGTTACATAGTCTCAGTGACCACTCAGCTACACTCTCCCCCTAAGCACAGTAAAATATGGTTTATTGAGTTAATAACTAAATACTAAAGCCGTATGATTTCCATGTGGAATTGCTGTAAGTTCGTTATTTGCAATGATTGTTGTTTAATTAGCTGATTCCACCTGTGATTTCTTTTGGATAGAAGCCTCAAATTATTTGGCTCCATTGTTTCTGCAGTAGTCGGGTGTTCACATTCCTGCTTACTCTGAGAGAGTAGTAACTATTACTGATAATAAGTAAGAGATAATAAGTAAAAATAAAATCATGGTATATGTTGGATACAGATCTGTTTTAGGCATCAAGGCGAGCAAATAATTGTGGTGGATATTGCTCTGCTATTCTCGATGTAAGGCAGTGTAAGGTGGGCGTAGGACTATGGTATCACTGCAGCTACACTGCGCTTACAAACATATGTGAGGCATTAGTCTGTTTTGATGGACACAGAAGTTTATGGTGGTCGTGATGCTATTATGCTGATCACATGGCTAAATACTGTGGACATTGGACTAATTGGCAAAATCCTACTCCTGGGTTTACATAGTTGTATGGTAGGCTTGATGTTCTATAGTGCCCAAGAGGCTGTTAAGATACGCAAAGAGCTGCATGCGATGAGCATGGGGCTGTGACACAGGCTACCAGGCAGTATGTGGTGGCCAAGGGTTTGTTATGAAGGTGTTTATGGTTTTGCCATATCCTGCATACAGTATTTCATGTACAGTGTTGCCATGCTACTGTATATGCGATGCACTTGTTCTATGTTTGACAAATCACATAATACTATTTACATTTCCACAGCAGTGCTTGCCGGGCAGTAGAGAGTCTGGCTGGGCCCAGGTACTTTTCAGGGTGTGTGGCCTAAGCACAGGAAGCATGGTCATGAACCCTTAGAAAACAAATACTGAAAAAAATGGTATTTTAAGCACCTCCGTGGCCACACTGCAGCCCAGCACACAGCACCATGTGCTGGGCTGAGGAGAAGAGCAGCAGCTGCTGCTGTCAGGTAAGAGTGATGGGGCCCAGGCCCCCACTGTGCCCCCCCCCCCCCATCAGACCTCGGCCCAGGTAATTTGTACACTCTCCTCCCTCTCTCGGCACCACTGGGGCTTTATGATATAGTGCAAAGCAGGTCAAAAAATGTCATTTTAAAAAGATGTGAGAAGTTGTTATTCTTGACCTCAAAATATACCTTATATACACAATGTTTTGTTGTATAAATCTTAATTAGTAGTTATCAGTTGATACTATCAATATTGATTTGTTCTAAAAACAGACTTTGAGCTTTATGTATCAGTTGGTCTTGAGTACATTACTACTGTCACAATGTGCAGGGCATGCTAAGAAAGCAGCCTTTGGAGACCTATGGACAGCTCTGGACTGGGGCTTTGTACATGATGTCATAGAACTAACTATATGTTACCTGTAGAGTGTGCAGAAACATAGAATTGGGGAGGATCTACGTTTCCTTCTTTGCCCTGCTCTTTCAGTTTAGCCAACTCTACATCCTGTAATTGGATTTTTTCAAGGTTGTGTGTGTTATCCTTCATGGCCATATAAATAATCTTAAATGGATAATGGTTTACTCTAGAAAAGGCCAAAAGTTTATTTTCATTCCAAAACATTCTGAAGGTCATTTAAAAGTATTTATATTTGTCCCAAAACCTGAGGATAATTATGCATCTACCGAGTTTCAACCCTAGTCTGTGCTACTCCAGTATTATAGTGTGTAGTCATGTGTGACAACTTAATGTGCCCCACTTGCATACATACTGTTACTCAAAAGGAAAACATGATCAATGTAACAAATATATTTGTGTTCCTATTGATTGTTTACTTGCTTGAGTCTCATCTGAAAGGTCAATGACCAGTGGCGTAGCTACCGAGGGTGCCTGAGCTGCTTCAAGGGTCCGGAGCTCCCATTCACCCCCGCTAAGAATGGCCACCGCTGATATCAGTGAGCAAGCCCTATTTTCCCGAGGCAGAGCAGCCACATGGTGGATGCAGCAAGGGGGGGTGGTACCCAGCCGGCTCAGAGTCCCACAATTCGCAGGTATTTAGGGGGCAGGGCCTAATGTCAGGAAGTTCCCAACCCAATCAGAGACCTCTGCTGGACTCAGGTAGTGTTCGCTCTCCTTACCTGTCCCTCTCCAACTCTCTCTTGCTCCTCTCTCTCTTTCTCTCTCCCTGATAGTCTCTCTCCCTGATGACACTCTCTATCTCTCCCTCACTCTCTTCCTGACACACTCCTTCTCTCTCTCCCTGACACTGTCTCCTCTCTCTCTTTTTCTCCCCGACACTGTCTGTCTCTTTCTCTGACACACTCACTCTCTCTCTCTCTCTCTCCCTGACTCTCTCTCTCCATCACTGTCTCTCTCCTTGACACTGTCTCTCTCTATCTCTCTCTCCCTGACACGGTCTCTCTACCTGACATTCTCTGTCTCTGTCCCTGACACTGTGTCTCTCTCCCTGACACTGTGTCTCTCTCCCTGACACTGTGTCTCTCTCCCTGACACCGTGTCTCTCTCTTTCTCTGACTCTCTCTCTGATGCTATTTCTCTCTCTTTCCCACTGACACTCTCTCTTTATCTGCCTTATTAGGTATGTGGGGGGCGGCTGTTACTTTTGTGTCTAGGGGTGCCATCACCCCTATATCCGCCCCTGCCTTACACTCTTTTGTCTCTGTCTCCTGCTCCCCTAAGGGGCATTGCAGTGACGACGCCAGGGGGGGGGCCCTTTCGAGATTTTGCTATGGGGCCCGCAAACTTCTAGTTACGCCCCTGGCTATGACCAAACCTAAAAGTAATCCAAACACAATCAGTGAGTCATTTTGGGGGGGTGTGGGAGGGATTTACTTAGTATATATATTCCAAATAATGGCAAGCAATAGCATATCTGTAGCATTTTATCATCTCAAGCATGATATCATCAAATAATGTTTGTATTTTATACAGTGTGTTTCCTCTGCCAGTGTTTTCTTGAAGACACATTGATTAATGCAATGAAAGTAAAACACTAAATTGTCACAATGGAACATTGATTTATTTACCCCTCTAAAAGTGCGTTTGGATTTACACATCTAAGTACAGAAACTAATTTTACCAGCTCAACGCGCCCGAATCCCCCAGTCCCAAGTGTTGTGATAACATCCAAGTAACGGAAAGGGGACGTGCTGGAGAATCTGGATACAAGCTCTCTCAGCTGGTTGACCTCTGAGTTATCTCGTGAAACTGAATGATGAAGGCTCTTTCGCCTGCAAATAAAACAAACTATTGAGAATAATTTCCCTTTGTATAAGGAGCCAGTGCATTCATCTATCAGATAACTTTAGCAATGTCCTTGCTGCCTGCAGCTTTACAGTAAAATCATTACTCAAGTTTAAGTTGTAAATTATATATATAAAAAAAAAATATATATATATATATATATATATATATATATATACAAAGGATGAGTCGGCACTCTCTTACTGTCACGCAATGCTGCTTCGGTGCCCTCCCCAAGTCACCTGGACCCTCATATACTGCACATAGAGGCGGCACTCGCAAGTCTTTTGACGGACGAATAAAGAGACGAACAGCGTCTGTGTGTCAACGTTTCAGTCTTATTGGACTTTTTTCAAGAACGTTCTTGAAAAAAGTCCAATAAGACTGAAACGTTGACACACAGACACTGTTCGTCTCTTTATTCGTCCGTCAAAAGACTTGCGAGTGCCGCCTCTATGTGCAGTATATATATATATATATATATAAAAACAAAAATTAGAGAATTTTTATAACTTGTGAGTCAATGTATCATAAGACATATTTCCTTCATGATAATTGGTTCAGTATCATATGTATCAAAGTAATACCATTAGCCTTACTGGTTATAAGAGAAAAGTAAAGGCTACAGTCAGATGAGTGAGTCACCAGTAATATACTGTAATATTATTGCAGAAATAATAATAAAAAATGACAGCATCCTATACTAGTAATCTCCCCCCCCCAAGATACTGTGGTGGTCATACTGTGATTTATATCTATATAATTGCGATCTCTACAAGTCACCATTGGTTCCCTCCATAGAGAGGTTTGGTGCAGTCTTGTAACTTCTATGTCTGATCTCCTCTGTATCGGACAGTGACACAGCACTGAAGGCAAGTGGTAGAGGTCCTAGCTGTATGGGGGTGCGGGACCTGGTAAATTAAGGGAATGCAAGAGGCCCTCAACATACTCTTCATGGGAATGGAACTTTGAAAAACTCCTTTAAGTATATGGCACCTGATTCAGAGATGTAAGAAAATGCCATTAGCAGCTTCCATTTAGTGCGCAGCGGTTGTGATAAAATATGCAAATGTTGCAGCCACCAGGATTTGTTTTGCGATGCCCACTAGAGGCGCCTAAGACCCGCTTCTTGTGTATGAAGATGCAGGCATTGGGCGTACATCTCTGAGTAACCAACTGGTGGTGCAGTATAGCTGTTGGTAGCAAGACTACAGAGCCATTGTAACAGTGTACAGGGGCTGTGACCCCCCCCAAATGGTTACAACATGCATGCATTTGAGTCCCTACTCCCTGTTACCTCTCACAAACACTCCCTCGATCACCATGTGAATAATTTCTCACTGTGATCGCAATTGTAAGACCGTCATGGAGCATGCACTGTGTGACTTATATACATGCGCAGTGCGACTTATATACATGCACAGTAGCAAAATAAATCAGTACACTGCGTACAGTATCGACATTGCCTCCATCTCTGACTCAGGCCCATAGTACACTAGGCTGCAGAGAAGCTTTGAGAGTTCTTCACCCTTTATGACCCATTGAATGTTTCCGGTGTATCCCAATGACGACAATAGTAAAGTAGACAAATGAGGACCTAAATAACCCAAAATAAATATGGTTTGGTCATTTAGAACCAATGTCCATCCTAATGGATAATGATTTGCTAGCATTGTAGCTCTTACACCAAAACATTGCGATTCGTTCTAATTCAATATTTTGATACTCTAGCATCTCCAATTACTGTTGGCATAAAGCACATTGTTTTACTTGTAATATATAATAAGACAAGTGTGCATTCAGCAGCAGCTGGTATGGGGAAGGTCAAATCCCCTAAATAGGAAATGCAAAAGAAAATGGGTGAACCAGCGCTGACTGTATCATGAACGAAAACTCTACAAAAAGGACGGTTTGTTTATAAAAAGAATTACAATTTATTCCATAAACATATATTCAATAAAACATGAGAGGGTGTGTAGCACACTCAGATAAAAGAATATATCACCACTTGACTGATACATTTCTGGATTTAAAGTCCACTTTTAGATTGATTATGTGGCTCCAAAACATTCGGCTAGGACATCTTCCAATCAGTTGAAATATAGTTACTGTGATGCAGTAATAATTACCAGACTGGAATATTGATGATCCCTCGATGGTGCATCAGCTTTAGGAAAAGTCCATTTGATTAGCTGGAGGAATAGACTGGAAAGTTATGCTGCAATGTCACTGCCTATGGGGGTGTGTATTTTCTCGCTTTGCAAGTGTGTGAACGCTTGTGCACCCGCGCGGCACAAAAAAGTTTTGTGCATTTGCTGAGTAGGTCTGAACTTACTCAGCCGCTACGATCACTTCAGCCTGTCCGGTCCCGGAATTGACGTCAGACACCCACACTGCAAACGCTTGGACACGCCTGCGTTTTTCCAACCACTCCCTGAAAACGGTCAGTTGACACCCATAAACGCCTGCTTCCTGTCAATCTCCTTGCGATCGGCTGTGCGAATAGATTCTTCATTAAATCCATCGCCCAGCACCGATCCTCTTTGTACCAGTACGACACGCCTGCGCATTGTGGTGCATATGCATGCACAGTTTTGCAGAGTTTTGACCTGATCGCAGCGCTGTAAAAAATAGCTAGCATGCGATCTTGTCGGAATGACCCCCACAGTCTAAGCCAGTGGTTCCCAAACTGTTTTAAATCACGGCGACCTAGAGTATCAGAATTTGTTTCACGGCACCCCTAGGCCAAAAGTTTCTATTGAGAAATTAAGAAAGAAATATTACATTAAATGAATTTAAATTAATTGTGTTTATATGTCCTCCTTAGGTTCAGTTATGTAGTGAGGGACAAGATTTGTTGCTGTTTGTCCACATATTTTATGATTGACAGCCACTTGTACTTGTTCTGCATATTCCATTGACCATAAATTATTCGAATTGGTCCTGGACCCCCAATCCAAGGCACCCTGCAAGAACCCCGCAATAAATGTTTTAATAACGTCCATTTAAATGGACAAGGGGTCATAAAGGGTAAGGAACCCACGCTAATTTTATTACAAGTTACAAAGTATAAGGTTTTGTTCATGCTCAACTGGTGCTGATTTTAAACACTCATATGTACAAACCCTTAGGCGCCCTTAAAACTGGTCCTCCTTATAAACAATATGCAAAAACACCACACCTGTTCAGGAAGTTAATTCGAATTACCTTTGTGTCGCTGCTTTACGCATTTAATAAATATTAGTGAGATCTTTGTGTACAAATGTTAAACTATGGATGGATATGAGGTACACAGAACAGTAGAAAGTAGCAATAACAGCAACTTTTGATATGCAAAATATGTAGCTATTATCCTATCATCTGAGTCTGGGAGTATGGTTTCTTCAAGGCCATTAGGCAATCCAAAGGGAAAAATGTGCTTTACAACTCTAGTTATCAGCCTCCCTAGCCTACAATGCAGCGGTATGCGGTTAAAATGCCGCTCGTCAGGATCACAGTGGTCGCAATACCGATGCTGTAATTGGCATACCGTACGCCGGGATCCCATGCTGATCCCAATGCAGCTTACAGCCTTTTATCTCAAGAAAAAAAACAAAAGGGTTTTTCCCACACACCCCAAGGGCTATTGGTAACAAGACCTGTACACTATATGGTAATAGAAAATGTAGAGATCTTGGTTACATATATTAAGCAAAAAAATTAGAAAAGCCTCTAGGCCACTTCAATGTGTCTCTATTACGTGGCCTGGAGGCTTATCATATTTTTTGCTAAATATATGTAACAAGATCTCTAAATTTTCCATTACCATATAGTGTACAGGTCTTGTTACTAATAGCTCTTGCACCTGATGAATGTTACCAGTTTGATTTGAGCAGTTTGCCATTGTACTGTATATTGCAGCCTTTTATTTCACCCAGTTACAAACTAACATCACCTACTGCACTCAATTTGCCTGCAAATCTATGAAAAAGGAGAGCAAAAGGTCGGCAACCAGAAAATAGTTTCTAATGAGCGAGGAGGACATGGGGCTGGCACTGCAAATCTCTGAGAAGCTGTAAGAGTGACAGCCAATGACAGCAAGCCATGTTGCCTAGTGGGACAGCCTCCAACATATAGAATCAGCAACCTCTCAGAGTGGGGCAATAAAAGAATCATTGTATCATCATTGGCTCTTCACTAGTCGATGGCAGGAAACATCGCAATGCCACAATCAAACCAAATTTTTATTTTGGTCGAAAAATAAACATTAATGGTCATAACCATCACCTATTGTTTGCCATCTCTATTACTATTTATAAGAATTTTTTAAAGTACATATAGAAAATCCCCAGGGAACCATTTGGAAATAATTAAGCAATCAAAAGTGATTTTCTTAAATGCATATTTCCAAGTCCACCTTGAGGATCCTTAAGATGTGTGAGCCTCCTTAATAAATACATTTTGGAGTAATGTATGAGATACTAAATCCATTCCCCAGTGTAGAACATCTAAATTGCAGTTTCCAACACAAAATGTGTTAGGTGTAAAATGAAGCACAACTCATGACAGGAATATTAATGGCTTCATATTATAGCTTCAAGGGGGTCCTTACAGGAATACTACATGGCATAGTACATACTGAGCTACTAAATGAGGCACTAGAGCACAGTGCAGCTGTTATTGGTGGCATAATCCTCGAGCTGTTGCAATCATCATAAGCTCCTTGTGTCCCTAACAAAAATTGAGGTTGCAGAAAAAAATAAAATATTTTTTATTTTTTTATTTTAACATTTAACTTAAAGGGGCTAATGCAAAGTGGTACAAAGTTGGCCCTAATTACTCTCACATTGCTTGCACAGACCTAAGAGCCTAACTCAGATTGGTATGTAAACCCGATTGTTTATGTACAAATCCAATAGGGTGGGGTCTGCACAGACGCAAGACCCATTCTCAGTTGCAACATGACTGACATGCGGCAGGGGCCGACCCGGGTGCCCGGATGTGACAGCTAGCCTGAATAAGCTTCAGCTTACACAGACTGACTGGTGCCTAAAAACATTGCGAATTGCAACATCCAAGGCTGCGTCCTCAGATGCATGCAGGAGGTGTCCATCTCCAACAGACGCCTCCTGCTGCATTTAAATTTTAATTACACAGAATTGCACAGACACTTCCTTGTGGCGGTGCAATTCCATGCAAACATAAATTAGGCCCAAAGGGCCTAATTCAATAAGGATTGCACATTCTGCTAATTATCCGAATTTGCAATCCTTTGGATCGCATGCTGGGGGCGCCCATTGCTGGGTAAGGCCACCCAGCATGCTGACCGGCACCTCCCCCCATTCAACAAGCAAAAATTGCAAACACTTCGCAATTTCTTCTTGTTATCGGAAACTGAGAAAGCTTCCAGCTGTGCCCGCAGGAGGCCCGCTGCCATGTTCTCGATCGCGGGTGCTGCATGTGACGTCATGCAGCTGCCGTGACCACGCCCCCGAGATGCCCCCATTTGGCCACCACTGTCTACCTTTCGCACCACACTGCCACCGCAACGCTCCGTCTCTGCCCTGGAAACAGCGTTGTCGCCCCCCCACACCGCGACCGCCTCTGCCTGATTGACAGGCAGAGGCGATTGCATTTTCTGCACCCCCTCCCTGCAGAAAGTGTGGGTACATGCACAGGATGGGCACTGCGCATGCGCCCACAGGGCGATCATAATAATTCCGGTTGGATCACGCTACAAACTGAATTAGCCCATAAATCCACTTATGGTCAGATTTAACTTATGCGAGGTGCAATTGGCCGATTCTGCTCACACTTCCATATTCAGCTTCTAGAATCTGCCTTCTGGTGATTTCTTCACAGACAGCCTGATTCAGAGGTCTACACAAACCGATGGTTTACGTATATCTTCTTTGCTTAGTAAAATGCACATGCACATCCTTCATTACCTGACGGAATGCCCCGAAGCCTAATTGACAGGCTGTGGCTGTTTGGAGGTGGGGAATGAGCAGTAACACCCCCCTCCCCCCCACCCTGTTTCCTGGAAGTAGCAAGGCCGGTGACTGCATCTTCCAACGCAAATTTACAGGCGTCGCCCATTCTGAGTAGCGTCAGGCATACCCAGCTGGCTGATGCTGCGACCAATGGTTGCAATGGTGATCCAATGCTACGTCTTCGGACACAGCACTCGGACCTGCGATACTGGCAGTGGGCATCTTTTGTCCTTAGACGCCTGCTGCAGCATTAGTGAGGCAAACAGCGCCCATCTCAGGCCCATCATTTAATCTGTCCCCTAGTAGCTATCATCCTCCTCCTCATCATCATCATCAGTGCATACTTGCAGCAGCCCAATATTACATGCAAATGGATATGCCCGGAATCAGGCGTACATTGCCATTCAACTCTGCATAGCCCGCTAATTCATCAATACACTTTCTTTTAACTTAGCCTATGTGAGAATGCCCAGAGCCAACCAGTTTCTCTTCTCCGGCCGCATGTGGGGATGCGACTGAATTACATACAACTCTGCATTGCCCTTACTTGCATACACTCCACTCTGCAAACTGGCGTATGTTCAACTCTGCACCGGCGCACTAAAGACTCTGCAGTATCACAAATATGCACACATAATATTAAGAGAGAAAGCTGAAATAAAAACAGCTGTATTTGACACATCAAGAGAGTGTGAGGAATGGAATCAGAATACAGAGCTTTAACATGCCTTTTTAGATATGGTGCGAATGGACAGCGGTGAGGGAGTACCACTAATTGGTTCCTGATGTAACAGCCAGATATACGTGACTGAGAAAACATAGAGGCTCGTAAGATGTAATTTAGGTGGCAGAAGATTGCAACTCTCTGTGGGAATCATAAAGCCATGTAACCATAACAGAATATATAATTGATGTGAATTTCCTTTCTTCATACATTATGAGGTGTGAGAACATTAAAAGAAAATATATTACCTAGGGATGTTGAATAGCATATACAGTATACAGTATGGTGCAAAATTACAGACATTGGGGGTAATTCAGACCTGATCGCTAGGCTGTGTTTTCGCACAGCGGGAGAACAGGTCTAAACTGTGCATGTGTATGCACCGCAAAGCGCAGGTGCATCGCAGTGGTACAAAGCAGATCGCCGCTCACCTATGATGTGTGATGGATCCGTTTGCACAGGAGACTGACAGGAAGAAGGCGTTTGTGGGTGGCAACTGACCGTTTTCAGGGAGTGTCTGCAAAAAACGCAGGCGTGTCCATGCATTTGCAGGGAGGATCCCTGACGCCAATTCCGGGCCCGGACAGGCTGATGTGATCGCAGTGGCTAAGTAAGTTCTGGGCTGTGCAGAGACTGCACAAGATCTGTTTGTACAGCTCTGCTACACATGCGCTTGCACACTTGCACAGCTAAAATACACTCCCCTGTAGGCGGCAACTATCTGATCGCAGCAGTGCAAAAATCACTTGCTAGCGATCAGGTCTGAATTAGGCCAATTGTTATGTCACTTAACATGGAAATGAAAGAAAAGGATCACCTGGATTTACATTGTCATTATGTGCCTGTCTATACCTCTGTTAAGCCGATTCAGATGGGCGCTGCTGCATCCACTCTTGCATCTGCTGGCAGAGTCGCTGGAATGATAATACGAGACACCCACTTTCTGCATCTCTGCATGCTGTAACGCTGCCGCTGATACTTGACATGTCACCAGAGCCGGATTAAGGGGGGTGCCAAGGGGACACACTACCCCAGGCCCCCCTTATATTGGGGGCCCCCTGCATGCCATCAAGCACTGGACGTTTACATGATTTTTTTGATTTTTGTCTTCATAAACAGAACCCCCCTCCCCCCAACCCTCTGCCGCATGGATCAAATTTGTTTTCCAGAGATGGAGACAGCCCTGTCTCCATCTCTGCACTGGCCGGTCACACCTGTAGTCACAATCAGAGCCGCCGGGCAAACAAGCACGGCTGCTCCTCACAGAGAGCTCTCAGCAGCGCTGGATACACTGCAGGCAGCAGAGGGAGCTACTGAGTATGTGCAGCAGCAGCACCGCTCACATGGACTCCGGCGGTGACAATCTCCACCAGCTCCTCTTCTCTCTTGGTATGGTTAGTGCTTAATGGTGTGTGTGTTTGTTTGTTTGTTTACTATGTATGTATGTATGTATGTATGTATGTATGTATGCTGTGTGAGTTGTGTGTAAGTATGCTACAGTATGTATGTGTGTTTGTATGTTTGCTGTGTGTGTATGTATGTATGTATGTATGTATGATGTTTGTGTATGCATGCTATGTGTAGGTGTTGTGTATATGTACAGTATGTATGGTGTGTGTGTGTGTGTGTGTGTGTGTGTATTTGTAGCCATGCTGTGTGTGTGTGTGTGTGTGTGTGTACAGTATGTATGCTGTGTGTGTTGTGTGTATGTACAGTATGTATGTTGTGTGTATGGTGTGTGTATGTATGCTATGTATGTGTTTGTAGGTATGCTGTGCGTGTATTAGGTTTTCGTCTGGAAATAGGGCTGACAGAAAATTAATTTTGTGACAGGCAGATTATACAGACCTGTACTATTTTAACCAGCAGCTTGCGTGCCCTTAGATACTAGATGAAGCATTCCCCAGCATCATACTATGCCACCTACCGTGTGACAGTGTAATATTGTTTTTGTTTTTCTTCATTGGATAAATGTGATTTCTATATTTCTGTTCAGTAATATTTACTGTTACTTCCTCTAACAGCTCTCTGCTTATATGTGTGATATATATATATATATATATATATAACCCCCCTCCCCCCTATATACACATAGCACTCAGGGGGCCCCCTTTTATTAAGTACCCCGGGCCCCGTGGAGCCTTAATCCGGCCCTGCATGTCACCACTGGCGCACTACTAACACTTGCACCTTACAGAGGCAGGCATGGTTTCTCTGAATATTTGCGTTCATTCAATGCAAAATATTGAGTACCCCCTCACACTCACTGTCACTTTGCCCCTGCATTTCTGATATTGTCTGACCCGATAGCAAAAGCATCTTTGTGCGTACATGTCGTGTCATAGATACGCCACAGGGGCTTTCAGAACTTTTTGCATATGCGCAGTAGCAAATAATCGTACAGCTGAACTACATCAACATCAGCATCTCTAACTGAGACCCTTACTGTTCTAGAATCTATTGTTCCATTTCCCACTATGGGGGTAATTCTGAGTTGATCGCAGCAAGAACTTTGTTAGCAGTTGGGAAAAACCATGTCCACTGCAGGGGAGGCAGATATAACATGTGCAGAGAGAGTTAGATTTGGGTGGGGTGTGTTCAATCTGCAATCTAAATTGCAGTGTAAAAATAAAGCAGCCAGCATTTACCCTGCACAGAAACAAAATAACTCACCCAAATCTAACTCTCTCTGCACATGTTATATCTGCTGCACCTGCAGTGCACATGGTTTTGCCCAACTGCTAACAAAGTTCCTGCTGCGATCAACTCAGAATTACCCCCTATGTCCCATCTACATAAAATAGATACATGAAAATGATTCACCACTGATCGATCCAATGATTGAATAAACAGGATTTTGATACCTACCGGTAGATCCTTTTCTCCTAGTCCGTAGAGGATGCTGGGGTCCACTTCATGACCATGGTGTATAGACGGTTCCGCAGGAGCCACGGGCACTCTTAAGACTTTTCAATGGGTGTGAACTGGCTCCTCCCTCTATGCCCCTCCTCCAGACCTCAGTTATAGGAACTGTTCCCAGGGAGACGGACATTTCGAGGAAAGGATTTACTTTAAACTAGTGGTGAGAAACATACCAGCTCACACCTCAACCATGCATCACAACATGGCATTCAACAGAACACACGCCAACAGGCATGAACCAATTACAGCAACATGCTGAAACTAATATAACACAACTTGTGTAACTCTAATAACAAAACTGCAGGTAAAGTACGCACTGGGACGGGCGCCCAGCATCCTCTACGGACTGGGAGAATAGGATTTACCGGTAGGTATCAAAATCCTGATTTCTCATACGCCCTAGAGGATGCTGGGGTCCACTTCATGACCATGGGGTTTATACCAAGCCTCCAGTACGGGCGGGAGAGTGCGGATGACCCTGCAGCACCAATTGACCGAACTTGAGAACTTCATCGGCCAAGGTGTCAAACTTGTAGAATTTAGCAAATGTGTTTGACCCCGACCAAGTAGCTGCTCGGCAAAGTTGCAATGCCGAGACCCCCCGGGTAGCCACCCAGGATGAGCCCACCTTCCTAGTGGAATGGGCCTTCACCGACGTCGGTAACGGCAATCCAGCCATAGTATGAGCGTGCTGAATCGTACTTCTGATCCAACGCGCAATAGTCTGCTTGGAAGCAGGACACCCAATCTTGTTGGGAGCATACAGGACAAACAAAGACTCTGTTTTCCGTATTCGTGCTGTTCTAGCGACATAAATCTTCAAAGCCCTAACCACATCTAGAGACTTTGACTCAGTGAACGTGTCAGTAATTACTGGCACAACAATAGGTTGATTTATGTGGAAAGTTGAAACCACCTTCGGAAGAAAATGTTGACGAGTCCTCAACTCTGCCCTATCTTCATGGAAGATCAGGTAAGGGCTCTTGTGAGACAAGGCCCCCAATTCAAACACCCGCCGCATGGATGCCAATGCCAAAAAGCATCACCACTTTCCAAGTGAGAAATTTCAACTCTATCTCTTGTAGAGGCTCAAACCAATCTGATTGAAGGAACTGCAACACCACGTTAAGGTCCCATGGTGCCACTGGATGCACAAATGGAGGCTGAATGTGCAGAAACCCTTTCACGAAGGTCTGAACCTCTGGAAGAGAGGCCAATTGTTTTTGGAAGAACACTGATAAGGCCGAAATCTGAACCTTGATTGATCCCAATCATAGGCCCGCCTCCACACCAGCCTGCAGAAAATGGAGAAAACGTCCCAACTCAAACTCTTCTGTAGGAGCCTTCTTGGATTCACACCAAGACACATATTTTCTCCAAATACGGTGGTAATGTTTCGACATTACTCCTTTCCTGGCCTGAATAAGGGTGGGGATGACTTCCTGGGGAACACCCTTTCGGGCTAGGATCCGGCGCTCAACAGCCATGCCGTCAAACGTAGTCGCGGTAAGTCTTGATACACGCACGGCCCCTGCTGCAGCAGGTCCTCGTGAAGAGGAAGAGGCCGAGGATTTTCTGTGAGCAACTCCTGAAGATCTGGGTACCAAGCCCTCCTTGGCCAGTCTGGGGCAATGAAGATTGCTCGAACTCTTGTTCTTCTTATGATCCTGAGCACTTTTGGGATCAGCGGAAGTGGAGGGAAGACATACACCGACCGGAACACCCACTGGGCCACCAGCGCATCCACTGCTATTGCTTGAGGGTCTCTCGACCTGGAACAATATTCCTGAAGCTTCTTGTTGAGACGAGATGCCATCATGTCTACTTGAGGAACTCCCCAAAGACTTGTCACCTCTGTGAAGACATCTTGTGTAGGCCCCACTCTCCTGGATGGAGATCGTGTCTGCTGAGGAAGTCTGCTTCCCAGTTGTCTACTCCCGGAATGAAAATTGCAGACAGAGCCTTTACATGTCTTTCTGCCCAGAGGAGGATCTTCGTCACCTCTGCCATTGCCGCTCTGCTTTTTGTTCCCCCCTGCCTGTTTATGTACGCGACCGCTGTTACATTGTCTGACTGGATCTGCACGGGATGATCTTGAAGAAGATGTACCGCTTGTTGAAGGCCATTGTAAATGGCTCTCAATTCCAGCACGTTTATGTGAAGGCAGGCTTCCTGACTTGACCATTTTCCCTGGAAGCTTTCTCCCTGAGTGACAGCTCCCCAGCCTCGGAGACTGCATCCGTGGTTACCAGGAGCCAGTCCTGAATCCCGAACCTGCGTCCCTCTAGTAGGTGAGAACTGTGTAGCCACCACAGGAGCGAAATCCTGGCTTTTGACGACAGGATTATCCTACCGGTGCATGTGTAGGTGGGATCCCGACCACTTGTCCAACAGGTCCCACTGGAATACCCTGGCATGGAACCTGCCAAACTGTATGGCCTCATAGGCCGCCACCATCTTCCCCAACAACCGAATGCACTGATGGATCGACACACTGGATGGTTTCAATATCTGTTTTACCATTTTCTGGATTTCCAGAGCCTGTTCCACCGGAAGAAATACTCTCTGAACTTCTGTGTCCAGAATCATCCCGAGAAAAGACAATCTTGTCATCGGTTCCAACTGTGACTTTGGATAATTTATGATCCAACCGTGTTGTTGGAGTATTGAAAGGGAGAGTGTTATGTTTTGTAACAACTGGTCCCTGGATCTCGCCTTTATCAGGAGATCGTCTAGATAAGGAATTATATTGACTCCTTTTTGACGCAGGAGAACCATCATCTCCACCATCACCTTGGTGAATACCCTCGGCGCCGTGGAGAGACCGAAAGGTAACGGCTGGAATTGGTAATGGCAATCCTGAACCGCAAATCTCAGATAAGCCTGGTGAGGAGGATAAATGGGAACATGCAGGTAAGCATCTTTTATGTCTACAGACACCATGTACTCCCCCTCCTCCAGACTGGAAATCACTGCCCTCAGTGATTCCATTTTGAACTTGAATCGTTTCAAGTAGAGATTTAGATTTTTCAGGTTTAGGATCGGTCTGACCGAGCCGTCCGGCTTCGGAACTACAAAAAGGCTTGAATAAAAACCCTCCCCTTGTTGTGACAAAGGTACCAGGACTATGACCTGATCCTGACATAATTTTTGGATTGCCGCTGTTACTGCTTCCCTTTCTGGAAGAGAAGCTGGCAAGGTCGATTTGAAAAATCGGCCTGGGGGAACGTCTTGAAACTCCAGCTTGCATCCCTGGGACACTATTTGCAACACCCAGGGATCCAGGCCAGACAGAATCCAACCTTGGCTGAACAGTTTGAGACGTGCCCCACCCGAGCGGCCTCCCGCAAAGGAGCCCCAGCGTCATGCTGAAGATTTGACAGAAGAAGGGGTAGACTTCTGCTCCTGGGAAGCTGAAGCTGCTGTGGACTTCTTTCCCTTTTCCCTTTCCCCTTCCCCTACCCGCAAAGAAGGGGGAACCTCTCGTTTTTTTGTATTTATTGTGTCGAAGGGACTGCATGTGCGGGTGATATGTCTTTTTTGCGGTGTAGGCGCAGAGGGCAAAAATGTTGACTTACCTGCGGTTGCCGCCGAGACTAACGCATCCAGTCCATCGCCAAATAAGGCCTCACCTTTATATGGGAGAGCCTCCATATTTCTTTTGGAATCTGAATCCGCGTTCCACTGGCGAATCCACAACGCCCGCCGAGCCGATGCTGCCATGGTAGTGGCTTCTGAACTCAAGAGTCCAATATCTTTCATCGCTTCTAGCATGTATGCGGCAGCGTCTTTGATATTCCCTAACTTAAGGAGTATCTCATCTTTATCAATCTTGTCAATGTCTGATGACAAGCTTTCTGACCATTTTTCAATAGCGCGACTCACCCAAGCGCAAGCAATTGTGGGCCTGAGCAGCGTACCATTGGCAACATAAATGGATTTCAATGTAGTTTCCATCTTTCGGTCTGCCGGCTCTTTTAGTGAAGCCGTGCCAGGTGCAGGGAGAATTACCTTGTTTGTCAACCTGGACAGTG
Organism: Pseudophryne corroboree; assembly: GCF_028390025.1. NCBI lineage: Eukaryota > Metazoa > Chordata > Amphibia > Anura > Myobatrachidae > Pseudophryne > Pseudophryne corroboree. The sequence continues at coordinate 570,760,797 of NC_086446.1, read as the reverse complement.
CACTGTCTAACACAGGGGGTGACTCCCATTTGTTCCTGTCCTCCACCAGGAAAGGATAAGCTATCTGAATTCTCTTGGGAATACGAAATTTCTTTTCGGGATTCACCCACATCCCTTCAAAGAGTGTATTAAGCTCGTGGGAAGGAGGGAAAGTGACCTTAGATTTCTTTTCTTTATAGAAATAAGCCTTCTCCTGAGGTACAGGCGTGGCTTCCGTGACTTCCAGAACTTCCCTTATAGCCACAATCATATATTGTATATTTTTTGCCAATTTATGATCTATTTCTCTGGAGTCACTATCGTCGACACAAGAATCAGTGTCCGTGTCGGTATCAGTATTCACAATATTTGCAAATGGTCTCTGATGTGACCCAGAGGGGTCGCCTGCGGATGGAAGAACAGAGCCCTGAAAAATCACATCCTCCACAGATTTTCTCCAGCACTTAGCATGAGATTCAGACTTATCTAATCTCCTATTGATATGATGCATACTATCACGTATTTCTTTCACCCATGCAGGCTCTTGGTGTGCCGGCAGCGCCACCACATTATACTTCTGTGTCCCTAAAATAGTTTCCTCCGGGGAGGAACTCCCTGCCTCTGACATGTCTTATACACGTGTACAACACACACACAGACACACTGGGACTTATAGGGGACAGACCCACAGTAAAATCTGTCAGAGGGACACAGTTTAGGAGCAGCCAGTTCACAACCCCAGCGCCAGTATCTAATGCCTGTGAACACAGAATGCCCACTGACATGTAGCGCTTTTTACACAGTAAAACACACTTGTAAAGCACCAAATTCGCTTGTGCCCCCCCCCCTGTTTTGCACCCTGATACTTGTAGTCAGAAGTGAAGGAGGACCAGCGATGTCTGTGCAGCCTGAGGAGAGAGAACATGGCACTGAGCAGTGTGCTGGCTGCCTGAGGAAGAAGCTCCGCCCTTTTTACCTCAGAAACTTTTCATAATATTTATACTGGCGGGGGTAGGGCTGTGCCTGGGAATCTTATGCCCCCTTTTTGCCAGTTTATAGAGGTGTTTTTGCTGCCCAGGGCGCCCCCCCCCGTGACCTGAACCCTGCAGTGCCTGTGTGTGTGGGCAGCAATGGCGCGCTGCGCTCCCGCCAGCCGCGCTGTACCTCAGCCGTCACTTTTCTTGATAGAAGATCTGTCTTCTTCTACTCACCTGTCTTCTGACTTCTGGCTCTGTGAGGGGGGTGACGGCGTGCTGTGGGAGTGAGAATCTAGGCACGGCTAGCGTTCAGTTCCCTTCAGGAGCTAATGGTGTCCTGTCAGCCAGAAGCAGAGCCATGAAACTCTTCAGGAAGTTGGTTCCTACTTCTGCCCCCTCAGTCCCATGAAGCAGGGAGTCTGTTGCCAGCAGTTCTCCCTGAAAGTAACAAACCTAACATACGTCTTTTCAGAGAAACTCAGTAGAGCTCCTCAGAGTACAACCAGTCTGCCTGGGCACATTTCTAAAACTGAGGTCTGGAGGAGGGGCATAGAGGGAGGAGCCAGTTCACACCTATTGAAAAGTCTTAAGAGTGCCCATGTCTACTGCGGAACCGTCTATACCCCGTGGTCATGAAGTGGACCCCAGCATCCTCTAGGACGTATGAGAAAAAGGGCAGATTCTGAGTTAGATGCATCTCTGTGCACGGACACAAACCGTGAGCTATTGTGTACGGCACATGTGCCGGTGAGAATTTACTCATGTATGCATACTGTAAGTCCGTCCTATTCTGGGTCAGACAGAACTTGGCTGAATCTATCTTGTGGGACGGAGTGATATGGTACACTCATCGGCGTGTATCTAAAGCTTGTACGCAGAGCCGGCTTAAGCCTAGGAGGGGGGCCCAGGGCAGAGCAACCCTGGTGGAAGGGGAGTGTATATTAGATTTTGCATATTCAATTTAAACCAATGGTGTATATTAGATTTAAACTAATAGTTTAATAATGCCTGGTTACTGTTTGTAGCTCCGATTAATTGAAAGACATTTCAATGCTATTTTATACATTGTTCTTGGAGTGGAACAAAGATAACTTAAACAACCTTAATATACACATAGAAAAATAAAATCTATAATTTATCACGTGCAAGAATAGCAGCAGCCTCTGTACTACTTACACATTGGGACAGGTCTCAGGAGGTCTCTGTGTGTGTCTCTCTCTCTCTAGACCCTCATTAGATAATGGAGAAGCTGGGATCCCTGTCTCACTTACAGCTCTCTCAACCCTCCTAACTCTTCTCTGGTCAGAAAGCTCTGTCGGTAGCTCATGAAACCTGATACTCCTGTGTCTCTGCCTGCACTGTATACTGTCCCGCTCGCATTCTGGCTGCCTGGTTCTGCTGCTGCATAAAAGGGAAAGATGATGTCAGTGTGTTCTGGCCAGGGGGGGCCCTGACAATGGGGGGAACGGTGTATAGTATGCCCTGTGGCCCCCCCTTAATTTGGCTATGGTTGTACGGGGAAAGGAAGCCTATTTCTGGAGGATCTCTTGCCTTTGTATGGGCCCCTTTATATTCCGCAGCACTTTACAGAGAATATTTGTCCATTCACATCAGCCCCTGCCCCAGTGGAGCTTACAATCTATATTCCCTACCACATGTACACACACACACATTCACGCTAGGGTCGGTTTTGTTGGGATCCAATTAATCTACCAGTATATTTTTAGATTGTGGGAGGAAAACGGAGTACCCAGAGGAAGTCCACGCAAGCACGGAAAGAATATACAAACCCCACACAGTTAGGGCCATGGTGGGTGTTGAACCCATGACCAGGGGTGTATCTTCCTATTGGCCAGGATGGCACTTGCCAGGGGCGCCGGCCAAGGAGGGGGGGGGGGCACCGCCTGGCAGTGCCACCCGCGCCAAGGGGTAGAATGACATAGTAGTTCTCACTGAGTACATCCCTTAGCAGTGCTCATCCACTGCCGGACTCTCAGAAGCGTATTGCACTCTGACACTCTCTGTGACTACAGTCACAATGATGGTGAATATAGCCGGAGAGCAGGGCACTTCCAGGTATGGGGAGGGGCGAGGTACTTACTCTTCCTCATCCGCTCCCCTTCTCATTGGTCCCACGCGGTCTGTCACCAAACACCAACCACTACAATTAGCACCAGTCAGCAATGCAGCATGAGCATACCTGTACATTTTCTGCGTTACCGTAGCTGCACTGCATTGTCTATCCTGGCAGTCTGGATCACAGGTTAACAAACCTTTGTATGGAGAGGTATCTAGACCAATAACTGCCTGTCCTGCTGTGTTGAGACTACAAGTGCCAGCACACCTTGTCAACTGGATTTGCTGGGATATGTAGTGCCATCACACCTAGAGAGGGTTTTTTAACTGTATGTATGTGTGCATATATCCCCTCGGTGTCCCTGTCCGCATCCTTCTTGTAATTCTCCCTCAGTGTTCCTGTCCACACCATCCCTGTAACTGCCCCATCAGTGACCCTGCCCATACACTCCTGTAATTCTCTCTGTGTCTCTGCCCGCACCCTCCCCGTAATTCCCTCTCAGTGTCCCTGACCTCAGCCTATCTGTAACTCCACGCTTTGTGTCCCTGGGTGGGGGAGGCGCCAGTTCCTTACTTTGCCAGGGGCGCTCAGACCCCTAGATACACCCCTGCCCATGACCTCAGTCCTGTGAGGCAGTAATGCTAACCATTACACCATCCGTACTGCCCATATTTTATGTAGCACAAAAATGTAATCCTAATAAGCATTGGCGTCGAGAGGGAGGGGAGAAAGGGTACAATTTACCAGGGCCCAGGTCCCCCATCTTACCTGGCAGCAACAGCTGCAGCTCTTTTCCTCAGCCTAGCACACACTGCTGTGTGGTGGCCAGGGAGGAGCTTAGAATACAATTTTTTCTGTATTTGTTCTAAAGGTGCATGGCCACGCTTCCTGTAAATAAGACACACACCCTCAAAAGTAATTGGACCCAGCCAGGCTCTCTACTGCCCTGCTATTAAGGTAAACATACTGCAGTGTACATTACTGCTAATATGGACATAATTGTGTACCTAGTGGACAATAAAGTTGTTTTTTTAATGAATCCCCTCTATTAGACTACAAGCCCAATGCATGATCTTCTTGTATCTTTAATAGCCAGTTCCAGCTAGTTTTAAACAACACAAGATTAGAATGAAAATAGATTATTCCAGTTTCTACCTTTAGTTTGAGCCATTTGGTCACTAGATGCAGGTCACTAAGCCTTGGTAATGATATCATCTCAAAGCCGGTGACATGCCAGATGTAATAAACACTGTAATTACCTGATAATACATACGCATGATGACTGGAGGAGCTCTTGTGTTGTGTTATGACTTGTTACAGAAAATTATGAGTTTCTCTTTGTAAAATGATACATTTCTGTATGGTTTTTAATTAGCTAAGCATAAAAAAATTAATATATTACTGCAACAGTAAGTAATGGATCAAGTCTGGAATGATGTGTGCTGAGTGATTTGTTCCATTATGGGCAAGCAGTTTTAAACCGTGTAATTATTCTCTAGCAGCATTGTTCTATTGTGGGCTATAGTTCGAACATTTGTTTATTTTCATAAATATTACACAATGCAACAGCTCCTAATCATAATAAACTCAAATATTCAAACATTATGCATGCAGATTTATTGTTAACAACATCAAGTTAAATTGTATCTGTCATGTAACATGACATTGCACCTACAGCCGGAGTAACAGTGTTATGGCAATGTAAACATACTGTAACATTGTACCTGTAGCCTGTCACAGGCTGTGGGTACAATGTTACAGTATATTTACATTGCCATAACACTGTTACTCTGGCTGTAGGTACAATGTTACAACCGGAGTAACAGTGTCACTGCAATGTAAACATACTGTAATATTGGGGGTAATTCAGACCTGATCGCTAGGGTGCATTTTTTCATCCCTGCAATCAGATAATCGCCGCTTACAGGGGGAGGATATATGGTGTGTGCAGATGTGCGATCGCATTTGTAGCAGATCTGCACAAACATCAGTTTCTGCAGTCTCTGCTCAGCCTAGGACTTACTTAGCCGCTGTGATGGTTTCCTGGTGATCAGGGCCGGAGCTGATGTCACCTCCCTCCAAATGCCTGAGCCCGCCTGCGTTTTTCCGGACACTCCTGTAAAACGGTCAGTTGCCACCCACAAACGGCCTCTTCCTGTCAATCACCTTGCGATTGCCAGTGCGATCGCTTTTTTCGCACAATCCCGTCGCTAGGCACAGATTTGCAGTGCATACACATGCGCAGTTCAGATCTGATCGCCCACTGTGCAAAAACGCACAGCTGCGATCAGGTTTGAATTACCCCAATTGTACCTACAGCCTGAGTAAGTGTTACTGCAATGTAAACATACTGTAACTTTGTACCTACAGCCTGAGTAACAGTGTCACTGCAATGTAATCATACTGTAACTTTGTACCAACAGTGTTACTGCAATGTAATCATAACACTGCACCCACAGCCCGAGTAACAGTGTCACTGTAATATAAACAAACTGTAACATTGTACTTACAGCTGGAGTAACAGTGTCACCGCAATGTAAACATAACACTGCACGTACAACCTGAGACGAGTAACAGTGTTACTGCAATGTAAACATAACACTGCACCTACAACCTGACTAACAGTGTCACTGTAATGTAAACATACTGTAACACTGCACCTACAGCCTGACTAACCATGTCACTGCAATGTAAATATAACACTGCACCTAGAGCTGGAATAACAGTCTTACTGCAAAGTAAACATAACACTGCTTGAGTAACAGTTTCACTGCAATGTAAATATACTGTAACATTGCACCTACAGCTGGAGTAACAGTGTCACTGCAATGTAAACATAGCATTGCACCTACTGTCTGAGTAACAGTGTCACTGCAATGTAATCATACTGTAACATTGGCCCTCATTCCGAGTTGTTCGCTCGCTAGCTGCTTTTAGCAGCATTGCACACGCTAGGCCGCCGCCCTCTGGGAGTGTATCTTAGCATAGCAGAATTGCGAACGAAAGATTAGCAGAATTGCGAATACAAATTTCTTAGCAGTTTCTGAGTGACTCCAGACTTACTCAGCCATTGCGATCAGTTCAGTCAGTTTCGTTCCTGGTTTGACGTCACAAACACACCCAGCGTTCGCCCAGACACTCCCCCGTTTCTTCAGACACTCCCGCGTTCTTCCCAGAAACGCCAGCGTTTTTTCGCACACGCCCAGAAAACGGCCAGTTTCCGCCCAGAAACACCCACTTCCTGTCAATCACAGTACGATCACCAGAACGATGAAAAATCCTTGTTATGCCGTGAGTAAAATACCTAACTTTTGTGTAAAATAACTAAGCGCATGCGCTCTGCGAACCTTGCGCATGCGCAGTAAGCGACTAATCGCAATATAGCGAAAATCGGCAACGAGCGAACAACTCGGAATGACCCCCATTGTACCTACAATCTGAGTAAAGCTATTGTAGGTTTACACCAGGGACATGCAGTCAGGAGAGGCATTGGCTCCCCTCTCATACTAGTCCAGAGTTTTATAGAAAAGGTTTGTCAGTTCCGCACTAGCCGTGAGCTATATAGCCACACCTAAGTATCGATAAGTCTGAAAATACTAATATACACAGTGCTATTAATCAAATCTTTAGACAGCACTTTACTTATTGGTGGTGCTCCCAAATACTTTTGTAGATTAACTACACATATAGAGGGAAAGAAAAGACAAAAGAAATCCTTTTTGGGAGCACTCTTATTTGAAAATTATTGCAGTATTAAATCATGATATGCAGTAAGATGATGTAAAAATGAATAATCTAAAACTTAACATTTATTCTGTTCCTTAAGATATTGACCAGTGTGGTCTTCTGTTCATAGAAATATCGACCTATGTGGTCCAAATAATTAATATCTCTATCTAAATTTTTAAATAAGGAGATAGGAAGGTGAAAATATAGATTAAAATAGTGAGAGTGAGCAGCATAGAGTTGCTCCACCAGTGTTGTTCAATTGAAAATATAGGTGATCATCTTGGTGATATCCACAGTGCCTGGTATTCCTGAGTGGTCCCCCTTCAGAGTACTAGCCAGGTCTATCCTATCAGCTTCCGAGGTTGAAGATCGGGCTACTTTCAGGATAGTACGACCTTGAATAGTAAAGATGATATATGAAGGAAGAAAGAACCCACTTCTGCTGTCTGTACTCTGCCTGCTGTGCGTCACTGGAAAAATTGGCCCCAGGCTTTTCCAGATGAGAGAGTGTTGGAAAGAAGAACCAAAGGCTGTCTTTAAGTGGAATAGGATTGAGTACAGAAATTTTCTTCCCCCTTGAATGGGAGATAAAAAAAGGGAAGAAAGAAAGAAACACTTCTGCTTTCTGTTGTGACAGTAAATGTACGCTGAAGAGGGCGGAGCCCTTGCCAGCACTACTGTCAGCCAGATGAGAGAGTGATGAAAAAAGGAAAAGGTATAGCACAAATGGATTAATTTTATTTGATACTAAATAGTATGGAGAACAACAATGATTGGTCTAATATTTCTGAATGAGGAACTGGCCAATATTCACACACTATTAAGTTCAGTTGTGTTGCCTAGGTATTGGTCATTCAGCAATTAGTAGTAATCCAATTAATAATCAAGGCAAGAGTAATGATATCTGTGGAGATGAATGAGCTAATGTTCACCTAGAACGCATTAAAATGGTGGATCATTTGTAAAAACTCTGGTCTCTCACATAAAAATGAAACAATGTTGCAAAAACATCCTCAATCATTTGATATGTAGACTTAATTCATTGATCAAATGCAATAGATCTGTGTTGATTCCACAAAACAGTATCCACATATGCAAAAAATGTTTAATTGAACTCGTTGAATAGCACAGTATGGTACAAGATGTATCATCAGAAATAATTAATTAGGTTAAATTAATTCAATTCAAAAATTAATTTATCCTCTGATGAACCAAATATAAATTTATACAAGTTCAGACACTTTGGAAATGCTGATCAATATAGAGGTATCAATGTACATGAACTCTGGTCTCTCACATAAACATGAAGCACTGTTGCAAAAGCATCCTCAATCATTTAATATGCAGAATAAATTCATTGATCAAATGTAATGGATCTGTGTTGATTCCACAAAAAAGTATCCACATATGTAGAAGTGCTTAATTGAACTCGTTAGATAGCACAGTACAGCAAAAGATGTATCATCAGAAATAATTAATTAGGTCAATTAATTCAGTTCAAAAATTCAAAAATTAATTTATCTTCTGATGAACCAAATAAATCTATACAAGTTCTAACACTTTGAAAAATGCTGATCAATATAAAGGTATCAATGTACATGTATCCTTACATTGTATTCATGAAATATCACTTTATTGCTAAAGGTATATAATCAGAGATCATAGGGGTAGTTGATTCACATAATTCATTCATCAGATAACAAATTAGGTCTGTAGGGATTCGGGCGCTTTTTAAATGCTGATCAACAGTGTAAACAGTTCTAAACCAGAGTCTCTTGCAAGGAGAATTGCAACATATGTAACAGTATAATAAAGCACCTCAGTGGTGATAAAGGGATATGTGTAAATAAACATAAATTCCAGGTGGTGATCCTGAGCATAGAGTAAGGGAGGAAGGAGGAGGGAGCAAGGACAAATACAGCCGTGAATGAGCACTACATGGTGACGAGCATTACGTTACCAATCGCCGCTCCAAGCACATTTGGATGCCGGCATTTAGTCAGTCTCCTCTGCTGCTTCAGCGTGGCCTGCTTCCACTTGACCTCACACACCTCTCACATACACAGAGGTGCAGCGGCTACCCGAACCGGAGAGGGGGGGCGTGGCCGCACGACGTCTTTGATGACGTCAGTCCCGACGTACGTTTCACCGCTGGGCTTGTTCACAGGAGCCTCAATCCCACAAGCCCAGCCCTGACTTTATAAAGGAAAAGCATGAATGATCAAATGGTAATTAGAATCAATTCGTGCGGTTGCACGGCTCGCCCGCCGCAAGAAACGGGTCGGTTCTGGTGAGAGCTCTGAAAATTTAGGATCCACCCATGATTCGTAAGCAGGCGAGTTGTCAGATCTATGCGGTGCAGCAGACGCTCCCTGGACACAGCCTTTATCAGGAGATTGTCCAAGTAGGGGGACTATGTTGACTCCCATCATGCGCAGTTGCAGCATCATCTCCGCCATGACTTTGGTGAAGACCATCGGAGCTGTGGATAATCCAAAGGGTAAGGCCTGAAACTGGAAATGGTCATCCAATATGGCAAACCTGAGGTAAGGCTGATGAGGAGGCCACATGGTAATGTGTAGGTAAGCATCCTTGACATCCAGAGACACCAGGAACTCCCCCTCCTCAAGAGCGGACACCACCGCCCACAGAGATTCCATCTTGAACTTCAACACCTGCAGATACGGGTTTAGAGACTTCAGGTTCAACATGGGGTGCACTGAACCATCCGGTTTGGAAACGACAAAAAGACTGGAGTAAAAATCCCTGCTGCATAACCGAGGAGGTACAGGAACCACCACCCCTGTCTGCAAAAGTTTTTGAATAACCTCTTGCAAGGAAACTTTTGCTGTGGGTAAAGCTGGTAATCCCGACTTGAAAAATCTGTGAGGAGGGAGTGTTTGAAATTTCAGCCGGTATCCTTGGTAAATGAGGTCCCTCACCCAAGGATCCCGGCAGGATGCCGCCCACACATGGGCGAAGTGTTGAAGGCGAGCACCTACCTGAAATTCGCCTTGCTGCTGGGGCCAACCATCACGCGGAAGGCTTAGCAGCAGGGGATTCAGTGGTCTGGTCTAGGGAGGCAGCAGATGCAGGTTTACGGCACTTACCACGAGATCCTCTGGAAGTGGTGGAGACCCCTCGGCCCCTGCCTCTGAACCTTGCCACACGAAAGGACTGCAAGGAGGGTCCGGTGTAAGAAAGTCTACCAGGTAGCGCAGCCGACGACAGATAGGTAGACTTACCCGCCGTTGCTTGGGAGAGCCAGTTATTTAATTTGTCTCCAAACAAGGCATCACCTGCAAAGGGAAGATTTTCTATTCACAGCCTTTGCTCAATACTTTGTTGATGCACCTTTGGCAGCAATTACAGCTTCAGTCTTTTTGAATATGATGCGACAAGCTTGGTACACCTTTCTTTGGGCAGTTTTGCCCATTCCTCTTTGCAGCACCTCTCAAGCTCCATCAAGTTGGATGGGAAGCGTCAGTGCACAGCCATTTTCAGATCTCTCCAGAGATGTTCAATCGGATTCAAGTCTGGGCTTTGACTGGGCCACTTAAGGACATTCACAGAGTTGTGCTGGAGCTAATCCTTTGCTATCTTGGCTGTATGCTTAGGGTCATTGTCCTGCTGAAAGATGAACCGTCGCCCCAGTCTGAGGTCAAGAGCGCTCTGGAGCAGGTTTTCATCCAGGATGTCTATGTACATTGCTGCATTCATTTTTCCCTCAATCTTGACTAGTTTCCCAGTTTCTGCCGCTGAAAAACATCCCCACAGCATGATGCTGCCACCACCATGCTTCACTGTAGGGATGGTATTGGCCTGGTGATGAGCAGTGCCTGGTTTCCTCCAAACATGACGCCTTGCATTCACGCCAAAGAGTTAAATCTTTGTTTCATTAGACCAGAGAATTTTGTTTCTCATGTTCTGAGAGTCCTTCAGGTGCATTTTGGCAAACTCCAGGCGGGCTGCCATGTACTTTTTACTAAGGAGTGGCTTCCGTCTGGCTAATCTACCATACAGGCCTGATTAGTGGATTGCTACAGAGATGGTTGTCCTTCTGGAAGGTTCTCCTCTCTCCACAGAGGAATGCTGTAGCTCTTACAGAGTGAACATCGGGTTCTTGGTCACCCCCCCTTACTAGGGCCATTCTCCCCCGATCGCTCAGTTTAGTAGGTCGGCCAGCTCTAGGAAGAGTCCTGGTGGTTCCGAACTTCTTCCATTTACGGATGATGGAGGCCACTGTGCTCATTGGGACCTTCAAAGCAGCAGATATTTTTGTGTACCCTTCCCCAGATTTGTGCCTCGAGACAATCCTGTCTCGGAGGTCTACAGACAATTCCTTTGACTTAATGCTTGGTTTGTGCTCAGACATGCACTGTCAAGTGTGGAACCTTATTTAGACAGATGTGTGCCTTTCCAATCATGTCCAATCAACTGAATTTACCACAGGTGGACTCCAATTAAGCTGTAGGGACATCTCAAGGATGATCAGTGGAGACAGGATGCACCTGAGCTCAATTTTGAGCTTCATGGCAAATGCTGTGAATACTTATGTACATGTGATTTCTTAGTGTTTTATTTTTAATAAATTAGCAAAAATCTCAAAAAAACTTCTCTCACGTTGTCATTATGGGGTACTGTGTGTAGAATTTTGAGGGGAAAAATTAATTTATTCCATTTTGGAATAAAGCTGTAACATAACAAAATGTGGAAAAAGTTAAGCGCTGTGAATACTCTCCGGATGCACTGTATTTAACCAAGAAGTGAAGAATACACTGCAACCTTACAAATTAACATGTTAAAATGTATCATATTATATTAAACTGTTTATCCTTTTTTTTTTATTCATTTGCATAATCACATCATGCATGTTGTGGTATTTTGTTTATTTTACTTTTTTTGTTCAAGACGCTTTTTTTTTAACACAGTATGTATTTGTTTTGTGTTCTCATTTAAGCTTAATTTATTAAAGTCAAAAAATTATATTTGTCTCAATAGACCTGCCAAATGCTTTTCTCCATATGCACAGACGTCCTTCTATTTTGCTAGAGATTACTTTTCGCCTCCAATTCAGATACCTTCCAAATACCGGTAGGTCTTTTCAAGGACATTTTCAAAAGTAATGTAATATTGACTTTAGTTGTGAACCTGAGAGCGGTATCTAGATGATATTCTTGTGTTAGCAGGCAGTCTGAGACATATAGAGATTGACTCAAATAAAGGTAGCGACAATTTGGTTGGCATATTGAACTTGAAGAAATCCAGTTCCAACTCTTAAAAAGTCTCTTATTTGAGTACTTTTAAAAATAAAAAGTCTCTTATTTGAGTACTTTCAAAAAAAAAAATCCCAAAATTTCTCATTTAAAAACCAAAAGGAGGATAATGAAATTAAATTAAATTATTAGACATTGGGGAAATTTATCAGGCCTTCGGGAGCCCTAAAGTACAGGAGTTGCCCAAAGCAGCTTGTTATTTTATAGACTGTGCTAGATAAATGACAGTTAGAAACTGGTTGCTATGGGCAACTTCTGCACTTTGGTGGTTAATCCGAGTTGATCGCTCGCTAGCAGTTTTTAGCAGCCATGCAAACGCTATGCCGCCGCTCACTGGGAGTGTATTTTAGCTTAGGAGAAGTGCGAACGAATGTATCGCAGAGCGGCTACAAAGTTTTTTTGTGCAGTTTCAGAGTAGCTCAAAACCTACTCAGCGCTTGCGATCACTTCAGACTGTTCAGTTCCTGTTTTGACGTCACAAAAACACCCTGCGTTCGCCCAGCCACGCCTGCGTTTTTCCTGCCACGCCTGCGTTTTTCCGAACACTCCCTGAAAACGGTCAGTTGACACCCAGAAACGCCCACTTCATGTCAACCACTCTGCAGCCACCAGTGCGACTGAAATGCTTCGCAAGACCCTGTGCAAAACTACATCGTTCGTTGTGCCCGTAAGACGCGCGTGCGCATTGTGCCGCATGCGCAGAACTGCCGTTTTTTAGCATGATTGCTGTGCTGCAAACAACGACAGCTAGCGATCAACTCGGAATGACCACCTTTATGTCTCTTGAGGGTTTATACATCTCCCTTGTTATGAGAAAAACAGCCCCTTCCCCTCTTCTTAACGTTTGCCAAGCCATCTCTCCTCTCCTTTTTTTTTTTCCTCCTCTTTTTCTGGTCATCATTGCTCTCTTTGCTTAATATACTATAAAATTGGACTTGCACAAGATTTGCTGCTGCAATGCCCTCTACTTGGTCTCACAGCAAAATAATTGCACAACGTACAGCTGGAACAAAATGCAGTTGCCACCAGACTGTTAACCAACCAGCCCCATTCTAGCCACATAGCACACTTTCTATACTGCCTTCTCTGGCAAATCTATTTCAAGATTGGCTTACTGACTTTCAAAGCCCTACATAACCAGGGCCCAAGGTACCTAAAGCAGCTTCAGATACCTTACTGCCCCACTCGCTTACTTTGAACAGCAAGTGAAGGACTATTAGCAGTACATAGAAGCTCCACTAATTCATTAGTGGAGGTTTTAGCTTTGCAGCTCTGACTCTATGGAACTCACTGTGACACACCGTTTGAGAGGTCACCACTCTCGAGTCCTTCAAAAATAGACTCAAGACTTACCTGTTTACCCAAGCCTTTGACTAATGTTCCCTTAGTTCCAAAAAAATATAAAACCCAAATGCTTTGTTCTTGCTTCTATTAAGCTTATTTTGTACTTTGTGTTTTTTTAATTGCAAATATAATGCACTTTGAGTTCTTTAGGGCAAAAGGTGGTACATGAATAACATTATTATTATTATTATTATTATTTTGTGTTATATTTCTTTGTGTTGACTATATTATATACTGGTCCCCATTTATCATGCCTTGGAGAGTGATAAATTTCACAGTCATAAAGTACCAACCAATCAGCTCCTAACTGTCATGTCACAGGCTGTGTTTGAAAAATTACAGTAAGGAGTTGGTTGGCTGGTGCTTTATCACTGTGCTATTTATCCTCTCCAAGGATTGATTAATCTTAGCCACTGTTCCTTCCCAAAAAAAGTATATGTGTGTGTATATATATATATATATATATATATATACAGTATATATATATATATATATTTATTTATTTAAAGTAAAAGGACTCTCTAGCCAACTCAAAATACTTTGGTATATTGGGAAAGCTTAAAATACTTTTTGGAGAGGACCAAAGTCTTCCAATATTCATTGTCTTTGCTGGCTCCAGAAAGGGCCAGACTTCCACTTTACTGGAGGTCAATATCCTATAGGAGTTTACAGTCAACTTGCATACAGAAAGGTCTTTAAGATCAGTACGAGAAGTCGGCGTGCGGGATCCAGATGGCTGAAATATCGACGTCGGGATCCCGACCGCAAAGAAGCCGACAGGGGTGAGTAAGGGGTGCTATACCCTTTCCCCGACTCCCTTAACCCTCTCTACCCGCTGCCTTACCCTATCCTCCACTTTAGTGCCTGCTCTATGCTTCCTCCCCTCAGTGCCTAAACCTAACTTCCCGTCTCTGTCCCCACTACCTAAACCTAACCCTCCCAGCCCGCAGCCTAACCCTCAGAGGGGGTTGCATAATTAGTGAGGTTGAACAGAGGCAAAATGCCCATCAGGTTCAACTTGTATTCTGTGTTAAGTTGTGCATATTATAATGCACCTGTTGAAGTAATGGTTTAGTACCAATTGACAACTATGATTCTTACCACTCCCAGATATTTAATGTTAATATGTTAAATGCTATAGCCCTGGATACATTTTCCAGTAAGAAATTTGTCCAATCCGTTTTTTTTAATGCATTTACTGAGTACTCCATTATTACCTTCTCCGGCAGGGAGTTCTAAATCTTTATTGCCCTTACCGTGAAGAACCCTTTCCTATGTTGTGTATGGGATTTTCTCTCCTCTAGTCTCAGTGCCCACGTGTCCTATGAAGAGTTCTTTTAATAAACAAATCTGCAGCTAGCTCCTTGTAATTACCCTTTACATATTTGGAGATATTAATAATGTCTCCTCTTAGACACCTCTTTTCTTGTGTGTACATATTTAACCTAGTAAGCCTTTCCTCATACTCCAGTGTCTCTAACCCTTTAATCAATTTAGTAGCTCACCTTTGAACTCTTTCGAGTTCCCTGATATCTTTTTTATAATATGGTGCCCAAAATTGAACACAATATTCCAGGTGCGGACGTACCAATGATTTGTACACCGGCAGGATTACATCCTCGTCCCTTGTCTCAATGCCCCATTTTATGCACGCAAGCACTTTACTTGCCTTCTTTGCTGCATTTTGACATTGTGGACGGTTATTGAGCCTATTATCTATGAGCAACCCCAAATCTTTTTCCACTACATTACCCCTATATTTTCCCCATTTAGTGTGTAGAATACAAGTTTGTTTTTTATCCCAAAATGCATAACTTTGCATTTTTCTATATTAAACCTCATTCTCCATTTAGATGCCCATAATTCAAGTTTAAATAAGTCATTCTGTAGATACTCCACATTGCTATCTGAATTAATTACCTTACATAGTTTAGTATCATCTGCAAAGATTGACACTGTGCTTTCTAGGCCTATTCCTAGATCATTGTACTGATCCTTGTGGTATTCCACTAACTACTGGTGCCCAGCTGGAGAACATCCCATTGACCACTACTTGTTGTACTCTCCAGCCAATTACTTATCCATGTACAAATAAATATATCCTAGGCCAAGTTCCCTTAATTTGATGATCAGTCTACTTTGAGGCACTGTATCGAAGGCTTTTGCAAAATCTAAACAGACCACATCCACTGCTTTTCCCTCATCAAGATTGTCGCTCACTTTCTCGTAGAAGCTAATTAAGTTAGTTTGCCATGATCTGTCCCTTACAAACCCATGCTGACTTTTGCTAATAATCTCAGTATCCCGCAGAGGGATACGGTCATTAGGTCGACACAGCTTATGGTCGACTGTCATTAGGTCGACCACTGACGGTCGACATGGTCAATATGTCGACATGTACTAGGTCAAAAGGTCGATATGAGTTTTTCACAGTTTTTTTCAATTTTTTGGACATTTTCATACTTGACGATCCACGTGGACTTCAATCGGGAACGGTAAACAAAGCATGGCGAGTGAAGCGAGCCATGCGAGGGGACAAGGTGCACTAATTGGGATTCTCCGTCACTTTACGAAGAAAACAACACTAAAAAAAAGTTCAAAAACCCATGTCGACCTTTTGACCTGTCGACCTAGTACATGTCAACGTAATGACCATGTTGACCTATTGTCCATGTCGACCTACCGTGGTCGACCTAATGACTGTCGACCTAAGTTGAGTCAACCAAACGACCCATACCCCTTGCAGATAATCCTCTATGCTATCCCTCAAAATTCCATCCAATATTTTACCCACCCACTAACACTAATGCCTAACCCTAACCTACCCCTCCCCTCCCCGCACCCTAACCCTCCCGAAGTGCTGCCTAACCCTAACCCTCCTGGCTGTCGGGGTACCGACGTCGGGATGACTACCTATTCAGGATGCCGCTGTCGGCATTTCGAATATTTATTTATTACCAGTTATTTATATAGCTCACACATATTCCGCAGCGCTTTACAGAGAATATTTGGCCATTCACATCAGTCCCTGCCCCAGTGGAGCTTACAATCATTATTCCCTACCACATGTACACGCACACACATTCACGCTAGGGTTAATTTTTGTTGGAAGCCAATTAACCTACCAGTATATTTTTGGAATGTGGAAGGAAACCGGAGTACCCAGAGGAAACCCACGCAAGTACGGGGAGAGTATACAAACACAGTTAGGGACATGGTGGGAATCGAACCCATGACCTCAGTGCTGTGAGGCAGTAGTGTCGGTATTCCGGCATTGTAATCTGCCTGTCGGGATTCTGACAGATGGGATCCTGACTGCATCCCGCTTATTTGGCTGCCTTCTACAAAGGAACTCCAGATACCATCATTAAAGCAGGTACATGGGATTCAGACAGTACTTTCTTTTACCATTACAAGCAAGATGTCTCATCTGTAGCTAGTAGTCTTTCATGATTTTTTTGAGGCATCTCAAGATAGTGCATTTTCTGCTGTGAGGTCACCAAGTATAGGGAAAATGACATAAAAATGTTACCTTAATTTATTTCCTTCCTTAGTAGTTGTTATGCACACCAGTGCCAGCAGGAATGTACTGGTGTCTGAACGGTGAGGGATGCAAAACAAATGAACTCACAGACAGACTGGGGAATATGACATTACATACACAGAAGATGATAGGGTAACAAAATAAACACAAAGTGAACAGAGAAGCCCAAAGGCTAAGAAACTGGGTGTCTCCCTAGTATTAGGAATGCTCAGATGGAAAGAAGCGAGATGTAGTGATTTAATACGTAGAGAACCCGAAATGCTGTTGCTAAGGGCAACAGCAAAACCCTAAAGGGTTACCAATGGGTGTGGCAGTAAACTCCTTGGTCAGAGATGGAATAATAGACACAAGGAGAGTCTCCACAATCCTAGTCCTCACTTGCAGTGCACTGGTTCAGCTTACTGCCACTAAACTGACACCTGAACACCTTGCACAGTGAGAAAGGATTTTGGCAGGCAAGTCTGAGAATACAGTCGCAAACTTGCTAGGTTCACAGAGTAGCAAAAGAACCCCAGCAGGTTAAACGACTGACTCCAGTCTTACTGCTAGGTCTGGATTGGCAGAGTGTAATACCAAATCCCAAGGCCTATTTGCAGTAAGCAACAAACAAATACAAAGTTTACACAGTACTAGCTAGCTTTCAGGAACTGACTAACCAACAAAGATTCAGCAGCATCTGCCTAACCTGAGAAGAGGGTTTATATAGCAGGTGCTGTCCACGCCCCACTCAGACCTCACAGACTGTGAGCACAAAAACCAGCACCGGATCCCCTGCCGTGCACAGAGCCTGTAACCACTGCACAGCAAAAGACCCGAACCGGAGTATCAGCTACGCTCAGGTTACTCCGCTAGCACTTGTCTCCCGGTTGCCATGACGACGTGGCAGCACAGAGCAGGAGACCCTAACAGTACCCCCCCTCTGACGAGGGGTCAAAGAACCCCTACCACCGGGTTAATCGGGGAACTGCGAGAAGAAAGAGCGTAACAGTCTGGGGGCATGAAGATCACAACTGTGCACCCACGACCGCTCCTCCGGGCCCTACCCCTTCCAGTGCACCAAAAATGACAGCCGACCCCGAACCATCTTGGAGTCAAGAATCCTTTCAACAACAAACTCCCTCTGGCCACGTATCAGAAGAGGGGAAGGTCTTCCACTGGAAGAAGGATTACTAATCGCCCGTTTTAAAAGGGAACAATGAAATGTTTTATTGATACCCAAAGAACGGGGTAGATCTAACTGAAATGCCACCGGATTGATAGCCCTAGTGATCTTATAAGGACCAATGAACCGGGGGCCTAACTTATGAGATGGCTGTCTCAACTTCAAATTCTTGGTAGACAACCAGACGAAGTCTCCTAATTTGAAGCTGCAGGGTCTTTTCCGCTTATCAAAAACCCTTTTGGTCACTAATGACACAGACACAAGGGCTCTCTTCACTTTCCTCCAAATACCTCTAAGGACCGAAACCACAGAGGAACCACCAGGCGTGGAGTCAAGGGGGTCAAAAGAATTGGTCTTAGGATGATGCCCATACACACAAAGGAAGGGAGAGATCCCTGTAGCAGAGTGAGCCGCGTTGTTATAGGCAAACTCCGCCATGGACAGATGAGCAACCCAGTCCGTCTGACACTTGGAGACATAACACCTGAGGAACTGCTCCAAGGACTGGTTCACCCTTTCAGTCTGCCCATTAGACTGCGGATGGTAGCCTGACGACAAGCTGACAGAAATCTGGAGATCGGAACAAAATGCCCTCCAGAATTTGGCCCCAAACTGGGATCCGCGGTCAGAGACCACATCAAGTGGCAACCCGTGGAGGCGCACAACATGCAGCATAAATAATTCAGACAGGCGTCTGGCCGATGGCAGCCCAACCAATGGAACGAAGTGCGCCATCTTCGAAAACCTGTCAACGACAACCCAGATGGCTGTCATCCCCGAGGATTTGGGCAAGTCCACCACAAAATCCATTGAAATGTGGGTCCATGGCTTAGATGGAATAGAGAGTGGATGTAATGGGCCAACAGGAACCCCTCTAGGAGTCTTATTTCCGGCACAGATGTCACATGCCCGAACCCACTGATCCACATCCCTAGCCACCGAGGGCCACCACGCCGCCCTAGATAGCAACTCCCGAGTTCTGGCAATACCCGGGTGACCTGCCGACTTCTTGGCATGGAATTCCAGGAACACTCGCTGTCTTAACCTAGGAGGCACAAACAAAAGACCTACCGGAAGGTCTGGAGGAGCCTGCTCCTGTGCTCTAAGGACTAATGACAAGAGGTCCTGGGTAATGCCCACTTTAATACATGATGGGGACACAATGGGCAATGGCTCCTCGGTGGTCTCCTGGATTGGAGCAAAACTCAGCGAGAGCGCATCAGCCTTGATGTTTTTTGACCCAGGGCGATATGTTATCAAAAAATTAAAGCGAGCAAAAAACAAAGCCCATCGTGCCTGCCTGGCATTGAGGCGCTTCGCTGACTCTAAATATGCCAAATTCTTATGGTCGGTGAGAATTGAGACCACAAACTTAGCCCCCTCAAGCCAGTGTCTCCACTCCTCGAGTGCATCCTTAATAGACAACAATTCCCGGTTACCCACGTCATAATTCATCTCGGCAGGCGAAAATTTACGGGAAAAGTAAGCACAGGGATGAAGGCGATTATCAGACACCCCCATCTGAGAGAGCACTGCCCCAATACCCATCTCAGAGGCATCCACCTCCACCACAAAAGGACGCTCTGGATCTGGGTGTCGCAGCACCTTGGCCGAGACAAATGCCCTTTTGAGACGGGCAAAAGCCGCTTTGGCCTCACAAGACCAGTGAGCAACATCCGCCCCTTTCTTAGTGAGTGCCACCAAGGGCGCCACTATAGACGAAAATCCAGCGATAAATCGTCTATAAAAATTTGCAAAGCCCAGAAAACGCTGAAGCGCCTTCAAACTAGTGGGCTGCACCCAATCCAGGACTGCCTGTACCTTGGAACCCTCCATTTGGAAACCTTCTGGGGAGATAATATATCCTAGAAATGCGATTTGCTGAACTTCAAATTCGCACTTCTCCAGCTTCGCCCCAAGCCGGTGGTCTCTGAGTTTCTGGAGGACTAAGCGTACATGCTTCCGATGTTCCTCCAGGGAATGGGAGAAGATTAGGATGTCATCTAAGTATACATCTAAGAATCTATCCAAATATTCCCTGAGCACATCGTTCATGAAGTCCTGGAAGACTGCCGGGGCATTACAGAGCCCAAAAGGCATCACCAAATATTCATAATGCCCTGAGTGGGTATTAAAGGCAGTCTTCCATTCATCCCCCTCTCTTATTCGGATTAGATTGTACGCACCGCGTAGGTCAATCTTAGAAAAAATGGTGGCAGTACGAAGCTGGTCAAACAAGACCGAAATGAGAGGCAGTGGGTATGAGTTTTTAATCGTGATACGGTTCAATTCCCTGAAGTCGATGCAGGGTCGCAACGAACCGTCCTTTTTACCCACGAAGAAGAACCCCGACCCAACTGGAGACTGTGAAGGTCTGATAAATCCCTTAGCCAAGTTCTCCTGAATGTACTCTGCCATAGCCTGAGTCTCAGGACGTGACAGGGAGTACAACCTGCTCTTGGGAAGCTTAGCATTCGGCAACAAATCAATGGCACAGTCATAGGGGCGATGCGGAGGTAGTACCTCTGCAACTCTTTTGGAGAACACGTCCGCAAAATCTGCATAACATCCTGGCAATCCTGGCAAACTCAGCTGCGAAAGCCTGACTGGAAGGCTCAAGCAACTCCTGAAACAATCAGTACCCCAACTAAGAATCTCCCCAGAGACCCAGTCAAATTGAGGATTGTGGGCCCTTAACCAGGGTAACCCCAACACCAATGGGGCAAAAGTACAGACAGTCACATAAAAGGACAATTTTTCAGAGTGTGTGGCTCCAATAAACAAAGAAATCTGGCTAGTGCAAGAGGTAATTTTACCCTGGGATAATGGTTCCCCGTTTAACCCACAAATCTCAATTTCCGATGCCACGGGTACTAAGGGAACAGAGTGTTTCAGGGCGAATTGGCGGTCCATAAAAACCCCGTCGGCCCCACTGTCCACAAAGGCCTCAGTCTTGACAGTTTGACCGAGGATCTTCAAGGTCACCGGAATGATAAAAGTCTTCTTGGGAAATTCTGACTTCTGGCCTGACAGGATATTTCCCATCACCCTCAGGCCCTGAAGTTTTCCGGCTTTTCTGGGCATGATACTACCACATGACCTTTATTCCCACAGTACAAACATAACCCCTGCTGTCTCCTCCGCGTCTTCTCACGCGAGGAGAGGCGGGTAGCCCCAATCTGCATAGGCTCCTCGGAAAATTCCTCAGAGTCTGAGGTTCCCTTGGGAAAGAAGGAAACCTCGGTCTCCCTTTCAAGCCTGCGCTCTCTCAGCCGTCTATCCACCCGAATGGATAACTGCATGAGCTGATCCAAGCTATCAGGCAAGGGATATTGTACCAGTTGGTCTTTTAACTGGTTAGAAAGACCTCTTCGGTACTGGTGTCTCAGGGCTGGGTCATTCCACTGGGTATCATGGGCCAACCTCCGAAACTCCGTACAATAAACCTCAACTGGCCTTCGCCCTTGCTTAAGGATCGAAATCTGAGCCTCGGCTGAGGCCGTCTTGTCAGGGTCATCATACAACATGCCCAGTGCCGTAAAAAAAGCATCAACACTTTTAAGCGACGGACAGTCAGGCTGCAACCCATATGCCCAGACCTGTGGGTCTCCTTGTAGCAAGGAAATCACTATGCCCACCCGCTGAATCTCCGACCCAGAAGACTGAGGCCTAACCTGGAAATATAGCTTGCAGCTCTCCTTGAAACAAAAGAACTGCGAGCGATCTCCAGAAAAACAATCCGGGAGATTTACTTTCGGCTCCTTAACCCCTGAAGGTACTGCTGCTGCGGGAGCTCCGCCAGCGGCCTGTGAGGTGTGCATTTTAATGGACAAATCATTAAATTGTCGAGTCAGGACCTGCACCTGATCGACCACCTGTTGCAAAGTATTTTGAGGGGTATGCTCCATATTCCCACAAAATTTCAACAGGAGTATTGGGCTGCTGAATATGTTATGCACACCAGTGTCAGCAGGAATGTACTGGTGTCTGAACGGTGAGGGATGCAAAACAAATGAACTCACAGACAGACTGGGGAATATGACATTACATACACAGAAGGTGATAGGGTAACAAAATAAACACAAAGTGAACAGAGAAGCCCAAAGGCTAAGAAACTGGGTGTCTCCCTAGTATTAGGAATGCTCAGATGGAAAGAAGCGAGATGTAGTGATTTAACACGTAGAGAACCCGAAATGCTGTTGCTAAGGGCAACAGCAAAACCCTAAAGGGTTACCAACGGGTGTGGCAGTAAACTCCTTGGTCAGAGATGGAATAATAGACACAAGGAGAGTCTCCACAATCCTAGTCCTCACTTGCAGTGCACTGGTTCAGCTTACTGCCACTAAACTGACACCTGAACACCTTGCACAGTGAGAAAGGATTTTGGCAGGCAAGTCTGAGAATACAGTCGCAAACTTGCTAGGTTCACAGAGTAGCAAAAGAACCCCAGCAGGTTAAACGACTGACTCCAGTCTTACTGCTAGGTCTGGATTGGCAGAGTGTAATACCAAATCCCAAGGCCTATTTGCAGTAAGCAACAAACAAATACAAAGTTTACATAGTACTAGCTAGCTTTCAGGAACTGACTAACCAACAAAGATTCAGCAGCATCTGCCTAACCTGAGAAGAGGGTTTATATAGCAGGTGCTGTCCACGCCCCACTCAGACCTCACAGACTGTGAGCACAAAAACCAGCACCGGATCCCCTGCCGTGCACAGAGCCTGTAACCACTGCACAGCAAAAGACCCGAACCGGAGTATCAGCTACGCTCAGGTTACTCCGCTAGCACTTGTCTCCCGGTTGCCATGACGACGTGGCAGCACAGAGCAGGAGACCCTAACAGTAGCATGATTGTCCCTCCCGTGATTTGACAGCAGCCCTCATTCCGAGTTGTGCACTCGTTATTTTTTTTTCCGCTACGGAGCGATTAGTCGCAAACTGTGCATGCGCAATGTTCGCAGTGCGCCTGCGCCAAGTAAATTAGCACAAAAGTTTGGTATTTTACTCACGGCGTGACAAAGTTTTTTCGTCGTTGAAGTGATCGTAGTGTGATTGACAGGAAGTGGGTGTTTCTGGGCGGAAACTGGCCGTTTTCTGGGAGTATGCAGAAAAATGCAGGCGTTTCAGGGAAAAACGCGGGAGTGGCTGGAGAAACGGGTAGTGTCTGGCCGAACGCTGGGTGCGTTTGTGACGTCAAACCAGGAACGAAACTGACTGAACTGATCGCAATGTAGGAGTAAGTCTCGAGCTACTCAGAAACTGCTAAGAAATTTGTATTCGCAATTCTGCTATGCTAAGATTCACTCCCAGAGGGCGGCGGCCTAGCGTGTGCAATGCTGCTAAAATCTGCTAGCGAGCGAACAACTCGGAATGAGGGCCAACGTTCAGGCCAAGGAATAGTATTCATTTTATAGTAAAAAATAGAGGTTGCATTATTGGGATGGGGAGAGCCTGATCCCATGTGGATGCTACTATTAGGGTTCACCAGTCACACACAGTAAATATAACATACAGTAAGCTTAGTTATATATATACTCTGTTAAAAAGCTGTTTAATGCATGGAAGAAAGTAGGTAAGTGATACTGTATAAAATAAATATATCAGTTATAGTATAGTAGTGTATGTTTTCTTTAAACAGTATAATGTTTTCTGCATAGAATAAATATCTTAATGTCAAGTTTAAAGGGAAAAAAAGGCAACGTTTCCCTTTAAAGAGTTTTGCTCTCTATAGTTCATTTTGCAACAATACAGTATTTAGTTTTCTACCCTCACTTTTTTATGATTCAGGTTTCCTTACCTAAATGAGCTTGCTTTTCAATAATCTTGCTGAGGAGGTTTAATGAGGAGCCTACTGTCAGTTAATAAACAATTCACTTGCGAAGCAATTTAGGACAATCTGCTTGTTCTGAAAAGAGCACTTATTAAAGCTTTAAAGTGGAAAACAAATGGAGTTTGTTGCCATGTAACTGGACGTTGGGTGTTGAGCAATGAATTTTTAATGCTGTTCATGGAGACACATTAAACCGCATGTAACATTTATGGCCAGCAACGGAAATGAAAATCAGTTGGCAGCAATTGAAAAGCCATTTTTGTCCATTTACCTCAAATCCAAGTGTAGTTTGTGGAAAATAACAATCAGAAAATGGAATTTCATTGAAATTGTATTTCCTGTGCATTGTTAATTGTTCCTTTATATGACGGCTGAGTATTACCAATCAACCCAGTATAAGAAGATAGGTATGAGTGTTCTCATATTGTTACTGTACTTACATCAGGTGTGGATCATCAAATCGACAGTGTCTAGGTCGACAATGTTTAGGTCAACCACTATAGGTCGACAGTCACTAAATTGACAGGGTCTGAAGGTCGACAGGGTTTCTAGGTCGACATGTGCTAGGTCGACGGGTCAAAAGGTCGACATGAGTTTTTCATGTTTTTTTGGTGTCGTTTTCTCCGTACAGTGACCGGGAAGCCCAATTAGTGCACCGTGTCCCCTCGCATGGCTCGTTTCGCTCGCCATGATTCGGGCAAGGTGCCTCGCTTCGCTCGGCACAGATTACCGTTCCAATCGTAGTCCACGTGGATCGTTAAGTATGATAAAGTTCAAAAAAAGAATATAAATGTGAAAAACTCATATCAACCTTTTGACCTGTCAACCTAGCACATGTCGACCTAGAAACACTGTCAACCTTCAGACCCTGTCGACCTAGTGACTGTCGACCTATAGTGGTTGACCTAAACATTGTCGACCTAGACAGTGTCGATCTTCAGACCGGATCCCCTTACATCATGTCCCATATATCACAGCAAAAATTATTGCTATTGAGGTTCCCAGTCTTAGAATCTTCCCATGTAACCCATTTGCAAATGAAGAGATCAAACTCCTTTTTAAAACAATATTTTCAAACATTGTGAATGTGTGCTTTAATCACACTACAGCAGGGGCGCCACAACCTTTTTGGTTTGGGGGGGAGATATAATTTTGGTGCCCCTAAATTGCTTAATGTCACACCTGGACTTACCCACCACACCACCTACCTAATGACAGAGATACCTATCTTTCTATCTATCTACAGATGCAGCCACCATCAGCTTACAAGCGAATGGGTCACATGTGCGCCGCATCGCGATTGCGACTAGCTGCGCCCATGTGCAACCCTATTGTACACAACTATGCAATACCATGATCATGGGTGTGTACGTAGTTGCAACTTTATAAGGTACATTTTTGGAAATGGGGGGAGGTCAGGGGGTGCTGTGAGGGAAGAGGGTGGAAGGACTAAGGTGGGAGGGGGAAGAGGTTTGGAACATATGAAGTGGGAGGTGAGAAGGGAGCCGGGTTGGTCCCAGAGGAGGGGTCAGCCCACAGTAACTAGCCACACACGGTAGGGGTTGGAGCTGGGTGCAGGTGGGTGAAGGGCCCTGGAGGCTGGCGGAGAGGGAGATCTATAGATCTATCTAGCTCTATGGTTCAAGTTCAGAACAAGGGACCCCTGGTTTAGCATAACCAACCTGCTTCAGATCATCATTAAACTTGTTCAGAACATTAAAACGTGTACTTTCGTGGGACTCGCTACGCTGTGGACACAGTGGTTTTTCCAATAAATGTCCACGTGGATATTAAAACTGGCAGCCCAAGGGGCTACAATGTTCTGAACTTGAACTATCTATCTATCTCTGTGTGAGTGTGTATATATATATATATATGCAAAGAGTCCACTAAAGTCCTTATCATAGCTTTCAAAGCAAAATTCCTAAAGAGTTGATAGATAGATAGATAGATAGATAGATGCAAAGAGAGAACAGATAAACTAGATAGAAAAGAGCTTATGGTATATAAAGAGAAGAATAGGCTAATTGATAAACCATTAGTTCCTTTTATTACAGGTTATAATGATAAAAGTATAAATATAAAGAACATATTGAAGAAACATTGGGATGTATTAAGTCTGGATCCGCTGCTAAAAGGAGTTTTACCTGAAACTCCACGTGTTATCTTTAGAAAAGCAAGAACTTTGAAAAATACCCTTGCCCCAAGTAACTTACCTCTTGTGAATGAGAAAAAAATGGTAGTATTAATGGAAGTTTTCCCTGTAACCACTGTAAAATATGTCGCTATATGCATAAGGATCGTAAAAAGGTTTAGAATATAGATAAGACAAACTCATGGGACATAAAAAGTTTTATTAACTGCCAGACAACATGTGTAGTTTACTTATTGGAATGTGAATGCGGAGCACGCTATGTGGGAAAGACTAAACGTCAACTGAAAATAAGAATATTAGAGCATACACGCAGCATAGTCAATAAGGTAAATAATCACAGTGTCCCTAGACATTTTTCTAGCTGTGGAGGGGGTAATTTAAATAAATTCAGCTTCAAAGCTATTGAACATGTGTTCCTGGAAGATAGGAGTGGAGATGTTTGTATGACATTTTGCGTGGCAGAGCAATGTTGTCTGAACCATAGGTTCCTTTGCACTGCCTTAAGGTGAATGTCAGAAACCGGAGAAATTGTACAATATGTTGTCCTAACTTGAAGTTCAAACCGATGGGAAGGTTTATATGGTAATTTAAGAGCAGCTGATTGAAGGACTAGGAAGTCTCAATATATATTATTTGTGTATATTGTCCTCTTTTTTCCCCGTCTGTTTTTGGAAAGTTTTTTAATGAATAAAATGTATCTTTGTACACCAAGAGAGCAGTATCAATATAAACAGCCTGAGTGGTTTGGTTTGTTACAAGGTTTGGTAATTATATGCTATAATATAAAAAAAATGCATGTAATGATGGGGTTAATAGACTGCTGGTTAAACGGGCTATGGCCCTCATTCCGAATTGTTCACTCGCTAGCTACTTTTAGCAGAATTACAAATGCAAAGCCGCCGCCCTTTGGGAGTGTATCTTAGCATAGCAGAATTGCTAATGAAAGATTAGCAATTCTGCTATTAAGTATTTCCTTGCAGTTTCTGAGTAGCTCCAGACCTACTCCTACATTGGGATCACCTCAGTCCATTTAGTTCCTAGTTTGACGTCACAAACACGCCCAGCGTCCGGCCAGCCACTCCCCCGTTTCTCCAGCCACTCCTGCATTTTTGCCTGGCACGCCTGCATTTTTTAGCACACTCCCTGAAAACAGCCAGTTTCCGCCCAGAAACACCCACTTCCTGTCAATCACACTACGATCAGCAGAGCAATTGAAAAGCTTTGTTCAGCCCGTGAGTAAAATAGCATAGTTTTGTGTAAAAATGCTTAGCGCGTGCGCCCTGCTGTGCATACGCATGCGCAGAACTGCCGGATTTTAGCCTATTAGCAATTCTGCTAAAATTAGCAGCGAGCGAACAACTTGGAATGAGGGCCTATGTATTATATACTATAGAGTGTGGATGTATTATATGCTACCGCTGCCACTGTTAAATGATAAATATGTATG
Source organism: Pseudophryne corroboree (assembly GCF_028390025.1). Lineage (NCBI taxonomy): Eukaryota > Metazoa > Chordata > Amphibia > Anura > Myobatrachidae > Pseudophryne > Pseudophryne corroboree. The sequence continues at coordinate 570,733,276 of NC_086446.1, read as the reverse complement.
TATTTTTAATTGTGACTATTATGAAATGTGTTTTTAATAGTTAATAAACATATGTTATACTAATGGGTTAAAGAATGTATAAATGTGCTAATTTGCACAGTAGAATGAAATGATCATAAATACTGAGCAGTTGCTAGCTTGGCCACACACCTCTGATGAAGTCTAACGACGAAACTGGTTGAGCGTGGCCTGTGGACTGAAGCTGACAGACGTCATAGTCTGTGTCCGTGGAGAGCGGAGATCTGAGGCCGGGAAATGCTTTAATACACTGCAGACAAGCGTTCTGCTAGCGGAGCCACCGCTGCTACCAGCCATATAGCATTTACACTGTGAGCCATCCAGAGGTATCGCAGGAGGAGCATGAGGCTGATGATTTATTTCCTAGATGTATGTGAACCTTTTACTTTGTCATTAAACCATTGATACTTTTATACTCATCTGGGGGTCATCCAAGTTGATCGCTCGCTAGCTACTATTAGCAGCCGTGCAAACGCATAGTCACCGCCCACGGGGGAGTGTATTTTCGCTTTGCAAGTGTGCGAACGCCTGTGCAGCCGAGTGGTAAAAAAAAAAATTTGAGCAAAATAAGACCATCCCGGAATTGACGTCAAACAACCGCCCTGCAAACGCCTGGCCATGCCTGCGTTTTCCCAAACACTCCCAGAAAACGGACAGTTGACATCCATAAACCCCCTCTTCCTGTCAATCTCCTTGCGATCGGGTGTGCGAATGGAATCTTTGCTAGATCCAGTGCACAGCAGCGATGCTCTTTGTGCCCGTACGACGCGAGTGCGCATTGTGGCGCATATGCATGCACAGTTTTGCCCTTTTTATTACCTGCTCACTGCGCTGCAAAAATCGGCATATATATATATATATATATATCTTTCTCCGGCAGGTTCTACAGGTTATCCACAGGATAACAATGGGATGTGATGGAGCGACAGCGGATTGGCACCAAACGATCAAAAGCTTTCCGGCCTCCCAGGATGCAACGGGCCCGTCCATATGTCCCACCCACTGACTCAGGCAAATCAGTTTTTTGTTTGGTGTGGCAGGAACCTGACCATGGTCAGAGGGCTGCTGTTTCTTAGCAGCCTCAAGCTTTCTTATTTTATTTTATAGTCTTACTATTTTCTTTGAGTGATCTTTCTAAACATCTTACACGCATATTGGAACGCGTCGCTCCAACAGCTCTCCACCGGGTCGCGACAACGCTTACCCATGAGTACAGTGCTGTTTCAGCGGGTGTCTGTGTCGGATATACTAGCAGGTCCAGCAGACGTTACCATGCTGTGATCGGAGCATGGGGAGAAGGTAAGGCATCGGTTCCGCGTAGCATGCATGGAATACGGACACAGCCGCACTGTTTTGGGGAGAAGTCTACCAAACAGTAGTTGACGCGCCGCCACCACGGGTGCTCCAGCGCTAGGTCTTAGGGATCATAGGCACCAGGAATAGCATGAGGCCGCGATCCCTAGGGTTGATGTCAGCAGTGGGGAGTCAGACGCTCTCATGGTCGCCCCTCCCCCCGGTTCATGACCAGTTTCCGCCAAGTCTCCCGCCATGAACTGTTTCCTTGCTTCCGTCTCAGATGCTACCAGAGAGGACTTGGTCGCAGCAGAAGACCTCTGCATCGGCGTTCACTGAGCGCTACCACAAGAGATCCGGTCGCAACATAGGCGGCTGTGTGACCACTGCATCTGTGTTCACTGAACGTTACCGTGAGGAGATTCGGTCGCAGCATAGGTGGCTGAGTGACCAGTGCGTCTGTGTTCACTGAACGTCTGTGTCCACTATAGGTTCCTGGAGCAACAGTGTACACTAGTAGCGTCTGGATCCACTCAGCGTTCACTAATGTATTGATCAATCACTGGAAGCGGGGTGAGTCTCCCTGTATTCCACTCTACTGAGTATGAGCTATACAGCACTAAATTTCTATCTACTTTGTCAGTATGAATAGTTAAGTTAAGTGCCTATTGCATATGAGTCTGTGTACATTTACTGTGGTTTTCTTCACATTGCGTTTGAATACGTTAGATCTGTTTTACAGGATTCCGTTAATGTTTGCCTGCATACTTAAAAAAGTGTTTGTAGTTGATGATGTGCTCATATGACTAATATATAACATGTGACTGACTACTAGTGTGATTGCTGACTTTAATATATGTTTGTCAGTTGTTTCTGCTGATCCTCAATGCTGGTGCATGGATAGGGTCAGATTGATATCACTTTAGAAGGTTAAAGTGATTACAGTCACAAATTGTGTAGAACATTGTGAAAGTGCTGATTATTTATCATGTCTAAGAGCGGCAAAGGTGATGAAGGTACACTTACAGCAACACTCATATCATGTTTGTCTTGCAAAACTGTATTATTCTCTCAGGATCAGATTCAAGATAATTTATGTGCAAATTGTTTTGCTTTTCAGCAGAACACAAGGCAGATTCCTGTACACCATCAGGTGCAGTTAGATCCACTTTGGGCTATGTTTGCACAGACCTTGTCCAGTAAAGCTGAACGGATAATTCCTACAGCGTCTGTACCAGGAATGGGATACCCATACATGCAGCTCCCTACCTATGGTATATCATTCCCCCCCCCCCCCCCCAGCAGCTTCTCAAATGAAACAAGCTGATAAACCGGTGGTAAGTAAATCTTCACCTTCACAGGCTACACATGATGATTCATCGGATGATGAAAGCTCTATTTACTCAACTTCAGTATATGAAGAAGAGGAAGAAGGTCTCAGCTCAATGGATATAGATGAACTAATTACAGCAATGAAGGTTATTCTATCCTTAGAAGAATCAGCAGAGCCTGTGTTAAAAACCAAGGTACCTGTGTTTAAACGTCCCAAGACAGTTAAGACTGAGTTTCCAGGGTCAGACCAGCTGACGGAAATCATGGAAGAGGCTTGGGCAACACCCAAAAGAAAATATAGAATTCACAAAAAATGGGACTCCAATTATCCCTATCCAGCCGGGGACTGTTTAAAAAGGGAGGTAGCTCCTAAAGCAGATACGCATGTGATTCGATTAGTGCGAAAATCTATATTACCTTTGCCTTCAACATCATTAAATTATGTCACGGATAGGAGAGTGGATGGTTTTCTGAAAACCATATTTTCCCTGTCAGCAGTCATAAGGCCAGCCATGGCTTCAATCTGGATAGCAAAGGCAGTGGCTGCCTGGGCGGATGCACTGGAAAGTGATTTTTCATCAGCTTCTAGAGAGCAAAAATCTTATATAGCCCATATTAAACAAGCAGCAGTATTCTTGGAAGAAGCTGCATTAGATATGGGTACTATTGCTTCTAGGGCATCAGCCTCAACAATTGCTGCTAGCAAAGCAGTTTGGTTACGTATGTGGAAAGCTGACTCAGAATCCAAGGTTTTGGAATCTTTGCCTTTTTCTGGAAATATTCTGTTTGGTAAAGAATTGACAGATATTCTGTAGTCAGAGGCAGACTCAAAGAAGGTCAAGTTTCCTTCCACATATAACCCCAAACCTAGGGGTCCGGTTTCTGGCCCTTTCGGTCTCGAGGAAAACAAAAGGGAAAAAGTGATCGTAAGCAGCCCCAATACAATAAGTTTGGTAAATCAAAAAAGCATTGGGCTACCAGAGGGCCAGCTTTCAAACCAGAAGATAAGCCATCAGCCTGATGGTGCGGGCCTCCACCTGGGGGATCCCAGGGTGGGGAGCCGACTTCTTCAGTTTGCACACATCTGGCGACAGTCTACAACAGATGCCTGGGTGCAAGAAGCGGTATCTCTAGGTTATGTTTTTCCCTTTAAGAAGCATTCCTCCTCGAAGGTTCTTCGGCACCAGCCCGTCTCGGGTAGAGACAAAGACCAGAGCTTTGCAAGAAGCAGTTCAGAAATTGCTTCAGTCAGGAGTAGTCATCCCAGTACCCCTGGCACAATGGGGGCAGGGGTTTTACTCCAACCTATTTTTGGTTCAGAAGCCAAATGGGTCATTTCGTCCCATTCTCAATCTCAAAATACTAAACAAATATATTTGGGTACCGAGGTTCCACATGGAGTTATACTCCATAGTTTTGGCCATCGAACCAGGGGATTATATGGTATCCCTGGATATTCAGGATGCTTACCTACATGTTCCTATAGTACTGTCCCATCAGTGTTATCTCAGGTTCACTATCTTCCATCAGAATTTCCAGTTCCAGGCAACTACCCTTTGGGTTAGCCACAGACCCCAGAGTATCTATCAAGATTATTGTGGTTATGGCAGCTTATCTCTGCAAGCAGGGTATAAGAATTTTTCCATACCTCGATGACCTTTAATCCTGGCAGAATCACAGGAATTGCTCCTGTGCCATCTCCAACAGACAATAACATGTCTGCTGAGGCATGTGTGGGTCATAAATTGGGAAAAATCATCTTTGGTGCCGTCACAATGGATGACTCACTTGGGGGCTGTACTGGATTCAGGTCTGCAGAAAGTATTTTTACCTCGGAACAAGATATCCAAGGTGCAGTCAAGGATTCAGGACTTGTTACACAGTCAGACGGTATCCATTCACGCAGCCATGCGAGTGATGGGGTTGATGGTGTCAACATTCGACATGGTGGAATATGCACAATTCCACTCAAGGCCTCTGCAGCGTCTGAATCTGGCCAGATGGAATGGAGTACATCAGACAATAAAGAAATAGATGATGGTACTTCCAGTAAAGGTAAGAAAGTCATTAGCCTGGTGGCTACAGACATCCCATCTAGACAAATGGAGACCCTTTTGGATATCAGATTGGAAGATCCTGACAACAGATGCCAGTCTTCAAGGCTGGGGAGCAGTGTCCGAAAAATTATGGTTCCAGGGACAATAGACAGGAGAAGAAAGTTGCCTGCCAATAAACCTGTTAGAACTTCGGGCCATATACATGGCACTGGTTCAGGCAAAGGACAATCTTCAGGGAAAACCAGTCCAGATCCGCTCGGACAATGCGACGGCAATAGCGTACCTCAACCATCAGGGAGGAACTCACAGCCAAAAAGCAATGAAGGAGGTAAGTCACATACTAAAGTGGGCAGATTCCATCTTTCAGCCTTGTCCGCAGTGTTCGTTCCGGGAGTCCTAAACTGGGAAGTGGATTTTCTCAGTCGACACACCATTCAAGCAATCGAATGGGCTCTACACCCGAAGGTTTTTCAGACTCTAGTAGACAAATGGGGGTTGCCAGAGATAGATCTCATGGCATCCCGTCTGAACAACAAGGTGCCCGCATATGGGTCAAGGACAAAGGATCCCGGAGCGATCTTTGTGAACGCCTTGTCGGTGAAATGGGACTTTCATCTGGCTTATCTGTTTCCTCCGATCACCCTGTTACCCAGGGTGGTGAGGAAAATAAAGCAAGCAAAGGGTGCCGTGATTCTAATAGCTCCAGCTTGGCACAGAAGGCATTGGTACACAGATCTGCAGAGAATGTCGATGGATGCTCCATTTCTGGTCCCTCAACATCCAGATCTACTGATGCAGGGTCCCTGTTATCACGGACATCTGGATCGACTGTCTTTGACAGCATGGCTCTTGAAACCTCTATCCTGAAGTCAAGAGGATTCTCACAACAGGTAATTCGAACAATGCTCAGAGCAACCCTCCTCAGCTCGTATTTATCACCGAATATGGCAAGCCTATATTCATTGGTGCAGTGAAAGAAATGTGGACCCAAAATCTTTCAGAGTTTCCAGGGTCTTAGCATTCCTTCAGGCAGGAATGGATAAAGGTTTGAAAGTGGCTTCCTTGAGAGTGCAAGTATCAGCATTGACTGTATGGTTCCAAAATAAAATTGCCAACTTACAGGATGTGTGTACTTTTTTCCAGGGAATGCTGTGCATTCAACCTCCTTTTGTTCCGCCTACAGTACCGTGGGACTTATGTTTAGTCCTGAAAGCTCTTTAAGTTGCCCCATTTGAACCACTTAATAAAGTGGATCTTTAGTGGTTGACTATGGCATCAGCTAAAAGAGTATCAGATTTAGGGGCACTGTCATGTCGTTCCCCATTTCTGATTTTTTATCCAGATAAAGCAGTTCTCAGAACTAGGTCTGGGTATCTTCCGAAGGTGGTGTCTAAATTCCACCTTAATGAAGAAATTGTAGTCCCGGCTTTTCAGGTATCGGGACTTTCTGCGGGAGATGCGTCGCTGGACGTGGTCCATGCATTAAGGATCTACGTGGATCGTACCAGTGCCATCAGAAAGACAGATTCTCTCTTCATTCTCTACGGATTTCACAAGAGAGGATGGCCTGCTACTAAACAGACGCTGGCAAGATGGCTTCGAATGACAATTTCAGAAGCATATTCGCAAGCTGATCTCCCTGTTCCGGCTAATGTCTCTGCTCACTCTACTCGTAAGGTACAGTAGGTCCTTCATGGGCAGCACAACATGGTGCTTCAGCAGAACAGATATGTAAGGCAGCCATATGGTCTTCCATTAACACATTCATTAGACATTATGCCTTGGATACTTTTGCCTCTCATGACGCTGAATTCGGGCGTAAGGTTCTCCTGTCCAATCAGGAGCGTCCCCACCACTAAAATGCTTTGGGAAATCCCATTGTTATCCTGTGGATAACCTGTGAACCCTGCCAGAGAAATATACGTTATGGTAAGAACTTACCGTTGATAACAGTATTTCTCCTAAGTCCACATGTTCCACAGGGATCCCGCCCTGACGCACCTGATTTGAGGATCCTTCTACTCACTAAACCGCTTCCTTCTTGTATGGAAGGGTGTGCATGTGTGTTCTTCTCGTCTGATTAGGGCTCTACATGATGCTCCTGCCTTGTGCTTTGGAATACAACTGATTTGCCTGAGCCAGTGGGTGGGATATATGGACGGGCCCGTTGCATCCTGGGAGGCCGGAAAGCTTTGATCGTTTGGTGCCAATCCGCTGTCGCTTCACCATATCCCATTGTTATCCTGTGGAACCTGTGGACTTAGGATAAATACCGTTATCAATGGTAAGTTCTTACCATAATGTATCTTTTGCATACCTCCAATCTGTCCCAACAGTACTGTGACTGCAATGTCGTATGGGCAGTCGGAGATTGTGGGGGCACTCACAGGATGTTTTCCTATGTGGGGCAGTGTTTTTTTTTTACTGTAGTGGCAATGTGTTTCAATTTTTTCCCTGTGGGGGCAATGTATTTTAATTTTCTTCCTGTGGGGTCAATGTATTTAAATTTTTTCTTGTGGAGTCAATATGTTTGACTATTTTTCTATGGGGGCAATGTATTTATCACTGTGGCGGCCAATGTGTAATTTCGGGCAAGACAGTCCCTATGCCCCTTGCAGTGAGGCCACATCCCCTTTCTGTTATGCCACACACCCTTTTTCTGTCACTGAAGGGCGGTGCTGTGGGTGGAGGATGCCGGGTGTTGCTGATCTGTGCTGCTGGATAAGGAGTGCTCGGTCAGAGGCGGAACTAGCAGCGGCACTAGGGTGCACCAGACAAAATCTTGCCTAGGGTATTAAATTGATTAGGGCCAGCTCTGGATGTGAATAAGCAAATGTGTTTACTGTAACTGCAACCCTAAATAAGGGTACATTTCAGTGTGATTACTTTGTAAGGTGACAATAACTTAGGGTTATTATGACATTTTTAAAATGTAAGACTGAAACACATGCAGCATCCTGTGACATTAATTTTGTTTAGACCGTAAAATCCACCCTATATCATTCATAAATAAAACTAAGGAATGATGGTAAAGTTATTATTGCAGGACTCATACCCACTAGTATCTTCACATACCATAGTATTCCTCTTGTATTCTATAGTATTCCCCTGGGCAGCATTGGATTTTTAGAACAGATAAGTATGTCTTTATTTTGTGTGGAAGACTTTTTAAGTCTCATTGATATAAATTGCACTGTGCATGTATATAAGTCACACTGTGCATGTATATGTCGCACTATGCATGTTTATAAGTCGCAATGCGCTTGTATATAATTTGCACTGCTCATGTGCCGTGATGGTCTTGTGAAGGCGGTCTCAGTGAGGATTTATTCACATAGTGAGTGACAGGAAGGGGGCATTTGTGGGAGAAAATGCGGAGTGGTGACTAAACTGTAAGTGCGTTGCAAATGTTTTGGGGGGAGCCAAAGCTTGCAACTGCGATCCCTTATGCAGTTGCAATGGCTTCGGTGTCTTACTTCCTGCAGTCAGGAAGGTCTATTATCGACCAATGTGCCTCCAATGTCAAATGTCAAGCGCCTCCAGCAAGCATCTCAATAAAAATACTGTCGGCTGCCCTATTTTCATATTTTTGCACAGCCCCAGCGTACTAAATTGCAGCTGTGACATCATGCGTCATCTGACTCACGCCCTCAATCCTTCCAGTGTTCCCAAAATATTCAAAATACTTAATCTGATTATTTTCATCTCAGTGAGAGGCCTCCCTCTGTGAGCACCTTTCTTCTGATAGTGACATAACAGCTATGACCGCCTAGGAGAGATTCCAAGGGAATACATATTTATGCCTTATGTCACTATGGGTCTGATTCACAGGTACATGCAGTGCTGATGTTGGGCGCAGTAGAGCATTTTTTTTTTGCCACATCGCATGCACTAAAGCTACACTGTGATAGCCTACAGATAGTGCACACACAGAGGATTTATTTGCAAATGTGGGTGAGCGGTAATGGGAGGAGGGGTGGTTAGAAAAACAAATGCGTGTCTGGACCGTTATCTGGACATTCCCTAGTCAGCCACTGCAAATTTGCTCACAAATTTGCTTATACAGTACGTTGAGATAGGAGGAGAAACGCTGCCAAAAACATTGCAGGAATCTTACTGTATAAGGTGCTCATGAGACAGTAACAGTGTTCTCTGGCATTACCGGGCTTTCCTTTTTTGTTTCATCCCTAGCAGGGTGTTTATACAAATTTGAGCAGTACCATAATCAGTTTGACTGATGCCAACTAATCTTTATCATTGTCTCTGCCAAGGGAGCAATTACTGAATTGTGGAGGTTCTGTACTGTGGACAGTTACTTAAATGAGAACTTTCCATTGTTTTTTTCAGACAGACAAGAAACATTTTAAAAAGTAACGGTGCCTGTATACATTGCATATACTGCCCTCTATCCTGCCTGTCTACCTTATAGTGTTTACCTGTGATCTGTGCCAAACCCCCCAACTAACATCTATAAACCCCTGTGGTTTATCGCTGTTTCTCTGCCACCACCTCCTCTTACCCTGTCCTCGTTATTAATGTTTTTCTGTGGACATTCAACTGTTTTCCAAAGAAGTACATACATCAGCTGGACAGGAAGTGTGCTTGCTAGTGCTATGACATTGTGGGGCAGATTTATTAAGCCTGGTGAAGTGATAAAGTGGAAGGTGATAACGCACCAGCCAGTCAGCTCCTAACTGTCATTTTTCAAGCCCAGCCTGTGACTTGGTAGTTAGGAGCTGATTGGCTGGTGCATTATCACCTTCCACTTTACCACTTCACCAAGCTTAATAAATTTGCCCCTGTGTCTCTAGTGATTGTTATGTATCATCCAACAGAAATATGTATTTTGGCACTTGTAACATAAACCAAGCACATAACAGTGAACTAAGGGACTAACTGCATTTAAGAAGAAGTTTTATTGTTTTATATTGTGACCCATATATCATACCTGGCATTCCTTCTGTCATGGTCACTAAGTGCTAGCTGGAACACATATTCCCGCAGGTACGTCTGCAGCTCCTGGTAAGTTCCAACCATTTGATTGAATGTGCTGTAATGAAAAGTAGAAATACAACCTAGTACAATGGGCATCATAACAAAATGGAAGCAGCTGTAAATTTGTAACAAATGTCAGACTTGGGTGAAATCTATTTAAGAGAACCTAATATAAAAGAGCTTGTTCTGCCTTCCTGCATCAAAGCCAATCACTACATTAACAGTGATTGGTCTGAAAGAATAATTTTCTCCTTAAAATGGTATTCAGCACCCAAGATTACAGAGGGATATTGCATATCTACTGTGACTACTAGTAATATCCCTCCTTTGGTTTATATGTTCACACATGATGTCCAAAATTTCCCATACCTTTTGAAATATGATTAGTCAAATAATGATGATGATAATAATAATAATAATAATAATAATAATAATAATAATAATACAAATATATGCTTTAATACAAGAAGGAAGAATAACTTATTTAAGTGACCACTCAACTGTCTTCATTCTGACATGGAACCTGCATCTTTAACTTGACAAAATGTCTATCTTTGGATTGATGTATACATTTGTATACATAGGTAATACACCTTTTTAATAGGTTAAGAAAAAAGAGTCTGTTTAAAATGTGATAAATAGCCACACTCTCTCCCCGTCTATTATTACATACAGTATTTTATGCTTTGTGTTTGTACAGCTTGTACTACAGAGTACAATGGCCCCACCCCACAATCCCCGGATCTGGTTGGTTTACCACATCACGTTGCAGTAGCCCTACCCCTTCTATGCTATGTCATTGCCCCACCCCTTTCATACAATGTCATTGGTTGTGGTTAAATTCAGTGTGCACTATTGACTTGCTGTGACAATGATACTTAATCTGGCACCTAGTTAATCTCATCAGATTATGCTTTGTCTGTACCTATATATGGCAAACTGTATTTTTGGAGAATATTTTTATGAATTTCCGAAGTACGTAAAGGCATAAATGATTGATGTTTGAGAAAAAAAGGAGAGTTGTGGTACACTTACCATGGTTAACTCTCTTTCTGCGAGGTACATTGGGTTCCACAGGGAAACATCGGGGTGTAGAGTGGATCTTAATCCAGAGGCACCAACAGGCTAAAGTTTTAGGTTGTCCCAGGATGCATTGGGGCCTACTCTGTAAACCCCGCCTCCAGGCACTAGAGCTCAGTTTCGTTAACCAATCAAATGCAGCCTATGCAGGAGCAGGCAAGAGAGAAGGCAGATGTTAGTCACATAGAACCACATTCTCACAACAGGAGAAGGGACCAGAGGCTAATGCCATACAAACCCAAAGAAGCTAGGTGCGTCAGGGTGGGCACCCTGTGGAACCCAATATACCTCGCAGAAAGAAAGATAACCATGGTAAGTCTACTATACTCTCCTTTTCTGCAGCAGGGTACATTGTGTTCCACAGGAAAACATCGGGGATGTCCTAAAGCAGTTCCTCAAGGGAGGGGATGCGCCTTAGTGGGTATGAGAACCCGGCGTCCAAAGGAAGCTTCCAGGGAGGCGGAAGTATCAAAGGCATAGAACCTAATGAACATGTTCACTGAGGACCACGTAGCCACCTTGCACAATTGTTCTGCGGATGCACCACGCCGAGCCGCCCAAGAAGGTCCAACAGACAGAGTAGAATGGGCTTTAATAGCAGCAGGAGCTGGGAGTTCAGTCTGCGCATAAGCTTGTGCAATAACCTTTCTAATCCATCTGGCCAAGGTTTGTTTTTTAGCAGGCCAGCCAGGTTTGTGAAAACCAAACAAGACAAAAAGGAAATCTGACCTCATGTTAGAGGCAGTCCTCTCCATATATATATGGAGAGCTCTTATTACATCCAAAAAACGCTTTTTGGAGGACAAATCATAAGAGATAAAGGCTGGAACCACAATCTGGTTAATGTGAAAAGAGGAACTGCCCGGCCATGATGAAATATCAGAAAGGGTGGGCGACAGGACAAAGCACCTAAGTCCGACACCCTTCTAGCAGAGACAATAGCCAGTAAAAACAAGACCTGGCTGTCAGCCATTTAAGGTCCACCAACTCAAGAGGTTCAAATGGAGACTCTTGTAGGGCATTCAGGACAACAGACAGATCCCATGGAGCCACAGGAGGGACATAGGGAGGCTGAATCCATAAGACACGTTAGGTATAGACACAATTTTTCTCTGAAACCAAACCGACAAGGCAGATATATGAACCTTGAGGGAGGCCAGACGAAGGCCTAAATCCAGACCATGTTGCAAAAAAGCCAGAATTCTGGAAGTTCTGAATCTGTATGCATAATTCATATCAGCACACCAGATGAAGTAAGAATTCAAGACCCTGTAATAAATCTGGGCAGATGCTGGTTTGCGGGCTTTCAACATGGTTTGGATGACCGCCTCAGAGAATCCTTTGGCCCTCAGGAGTGATGCTTCAAGAGCCACGCTGTCAAAGCCAGTCTGGCCAGGTCCGGATAAAGACAAGGGTCCTGTACGAGGAGGTCTGGGCGCTGAGGAAGTAGAAGGGGACGCTCTGTTGATAGACCCAGCAGGTCTGAGAACCAATGCCATCTGGGCCATTCTAGAGCGAACTAGAAGTAGTATTCCTCCTTGTTTGGCAAATGAAAATGAAAGAACAAGATTGTGTTTTGTGTTGGCGCACTTGAAAGAAGAGATATGTATTTATTTATTACAATGTAATGATTATTACGTTAAAACATAACTTTTATTCTTTATTTATTAAAATATCCTGTTTCATGAAATATAAACATGCATATGTAAATTTTAAATCATTAAATTTGATTACAATATCATATAGACTCACTGTGTGGTTATTCCATTCTATTGTATTGCTGATTATTATAACTCAATAAATGATTGGTACATTAAAGTTTATCAATGAAATTTTGATTCAGGGGATCATTTATTATGTATCTATTAAATATTAGTATTATAGCATCATTGCACATAGAAATATATCTGTTGGAATATACTGATATTCTTTTGTGTACAGGAAAAGAAGAAACGTGTTTCCGTACCCCACGTCTATTATGCAAACTTATAATATATCTATTGTCTGCTGACAAGGTTTTTAGATTCCTGTGGATAATTCGATTGGGAGTTCCCTGCAGGGATACATTCTCACAAATATTCCACAGTACCATCACATACCTCGTCCAGTACACAGACTAGCTCCTGCTGAGGGTCATATGTAATACCCCAGTAATATGCACCTATAATATATCTGATGTCTGCTGACAAGGCTTGTCTGGCTTCTGTGGAAGATATATGCCTTTAGTGAGTCCCCTTCAGGGGTATATCTTCTCACAAATATTCCACAGTCCAGTCTCAAATCTTGTCTATTGCACAGACTGATTTATACTAGAAGTAACGTGCAATATTATAGTGATCAATCACCTTTTAATTCAGGCCACTCTTATTCACACATAAAAAATTCATATCATATTCCTTTATATAGGAATTATCATATAGGTTCCAAAAGGAAAAAAGAAAAGTTTGCTGACGGTGGGTTGAAGATATATACAGTTTCTTTATCATAAATTTCCTATCTGATTCTACACATCTTATGTATTCCTCTGTGCATATGTTTATTTTTCCAGACTTTAATTGGATCTCTTATTATAACTCAAATAAACATACAGAAATATGATACAGAAATGTACTAGTCAGTGAGAATAGGAACAAATGAATACCTGGGAAAATAGCTCAGAATACTTTAACTATGTATCTAGTTGTTGCTCACAAAGGCCTGTATTTTAAATTGGTTCTCTGTTGATACATTAAGAAGCATTCCTGTATTTGTTACACAGCAGTTGTAACTAAAGTGTCACTTATATTCTGTATTATACTGGGTAGCTGGTACAGAGTAATAGGAATAATGTCAGTGGTTAATTATTGGTCATAGAGACCTGTGTTCCACAATAATTCTCTGTTAATATATTGGAGCCGGATTCCTAAAGCAACCGTGCTGCAGTTATAAGAGAAATACCGCTTATATTTGATTTTTCCATGTGCATATGGTACACAGATATTAAGTGTGTCTCTTATATTCAGTATATATAAGAGACACACTTAATATCTACCCAATTGAATGTGGAGCAGCCTATAATTTATGGGTGTCCCCATTTAAAATGATTGGAATTATCTTTTTACAGTGTACCATGTGCACATGGAAAAATCGAATATAAGCGGTATTTCTCTTATAACTGCAGCACGGTTGCTTTAGGAATCCGGCTCCAATATATTAACAGAGAATTATTGTGGAACACAGGTCTCTATGACCAATAATTAACCACTGACATTATTCCTATTACTCTGTACCAGCTACCCAGTATAATACAGAATATAAGTGACACTTTAGTTACAACTGCTGTGTAACAAATACAGGAATGCTACTTAATGTATCAACAGAGAACCAATTTAAAATACAGGACTTTGTGACCAACAACTAGATACATAGTTAAAGTATGCTGAGCTATTTTCCCAGGTATTCATTTGTTCCTATTCTCACTGACTAGTACATTTCTGTATCATATTTCTGTATGTTTATTTGAGTTATAATAAGAGATCCAATTAAAGTCTGGAAAAATAAACATATGCACAGAGGAATACATAAGATGTGTAGAATCAGATAGGAAATTTATGATAAAGAAACTGTATATATCTTCAACCCACCGTCAGCAAACTTTTCTTTTTTCCTTCTGGAACCTGTATGATAATTCCTATATAAAGGAATATGATATGAATTTTTTATGTGTGATTAATAGTGGCCTGAATTAAAAGGTGATTGATCACTATAATATTGCACGTTACTTCTAGTATAAATCAGTCTGTGTAATAGACAAGATTTGAGACTGGACTGTGGAATATTTGTGAGAAGATATACCCCTGAAGGGGACTCACTAAAGGCATATATCTTCCACAGAAGCCAGATAAACCTTGTCAGCAGACATTGGATATATTATAGGTGCATAACTGGGGTATTGCATATGACCCTCAGCAGGAGCCAGTCTGTGTACTGGACGAGGTATGTGATGGTACTGTGGAATATTTGTGAGAATGTATCCCTGCAGGGAATTCCCAATCGAGTTATCCACAGGAATCTAAAAACCTTGTCAGCAGACAATAGATATATTATAAGTTTGCATAATAGACGTGGGGTACAGAAACACGTTTCTTCTTTTCCTATACACAAAAGAATATCAGTATATTCCAACAGATATATTTCTGTGTGCAATGATGATATAATACTAATATTTAATAGATACATAATAAATGATCCCCTGAATCAAAATTTCATTGATAAACTTTAATGTACCAATCATTTATTGAGTTATAATAATCAGCAATACAATAGAATGGAATAACCACACAGTGAGCCTATATGATATTGTAATAAAATGTAATTATTTAAAATTTACATATGCATGTTTATATTTCATGAAACAGGATATTTTAATAAATAAAGAATAAAAGTTATGTTTTAATGTAATAATCATTACATTGTAACAAATAAATACATATCTCTTCTTTCAAGTGCGCCAACACAAAAGACAATCTTGTTCTTTCATTTTCCTTTGCCCTTCAGTATTATTGTCTTAGGCAGCACTCCCAGTTTCTAGATTCAAATTAATAACGGTATGAATAATTGGGGATAAAATCATAGTAAGACTTGTGCAGAAGTATATTATCCCACCTCCCCCTTTCCTTTTCTTTCCCTTATGAGAATTCCTCCTTGTTTGAACTTGCGCAGGACCCTGGGGAGGAGTGACACTGGAGTGAACACATAGGGCAGCCAAAAGTTCCATGGAATTGCTAGTGTATCCACGAACGCTGGTTGAGGATCGCTGGTCCTTGATCGCTGGTCCTTGATCTGAAGACCAGAACCTTGTGATTGTGTCGAGACGCCATCAGGTCTACATCCGGATGAAGACTCCACTCTCCGGCGTGCACGTCCTGGCGACTAAGGAAGTCTGCTTCCCAGTTTAGGATGGCCAGAATGAACACTGCCGATATTGCTGCCAGATGGCGTTCCACCCAGTGAAGGATTTTTGACACTTCCATCATAGTCATGTGGCCTGAGTGCCGCCTTGATGCTTTATGTATGCCACCTTGGTGGCATTGTCTGATCGTACTTGAACCGGCCTGTTCTCTACTAGAGGCAGGGCGAGAGTCAATGCATTGAACACCGCCTGCAACTCCAAAATGTTTATTAGGAGGAGTGATTCCTCCTTGGTCCATCGACCCTGAAAAGAGTGTTGATCCAACACCGCACCCCATCCCTTCAGACTGGCGTCCGTTGTCAGCAGGACCAAGTCGGGGATCCAGAAGGGACTGCCCCTGCTCAATTGCTGGTCCTGTAGCCACCAGGTTAGCGACAGATGAACCTTCGGAGTCAAAGTGATCATGTGAGATCTGATCCGATGAGGTAGGCCATCCCACTTGGAAAGAATTAACCTCTGCAGAGGGCAGGAATGAAATTGAGCGTACTCTACCATGTCGAATGCCAACACCATCAGGCCAAGTACTTGTATCGACGAGTGTATCGACACAGGAAGCATCTTATCCTGTCCTGAAGCTTCAGGACTTTTTCTGGAGAAAGAAACAGCCACTTACTGTGTGTGTCAAGGAGTGCCCCCAGGTGCACTATGCTCTGAGTTGTTACCGGAGAGGATTTCTTCCAATTGATGAGCCACCCGTGAGCTTGTAGGAAGCTTACCGTCAGTTGCAGATGACTGAGGAGGACATCATGGGAGTTTGCCAGGATCAGCAAGTCATCCAGATACGGTAGGTTCCTGACGCCCTGGCGACGGAGATGGGTCGTCATTACAGCCATGACCTTGGCGAAGATCCGAGGAGCTGTAGCCAGTCCAAATGGCAGAGCCTAGAACAGACAGTTGAGGTCACCAACAGCACATACTGCGGATGCGACATGGCAATAGGTATATGCAGGTATGCATCCTGTTCCATAGCCAGTACAATTGAGTTGAGTCCGGGTTCCATAGCCAGTACAATTGTGCACAGTGTTTCCACACGGAACTTGGACACACTCACAAACTTGTTCGGTGATTTGAGGTTGAGTACAGGCCGGAAAGACTCATTGGGTTTCGGTACTAGAAACAGGGTTGAGTAGTAACCTCTGCCTCTGTGGGACAGAGGTACTGGCACTACCATTCCTGTATTTATGAGGGAATTTACAAAATTTGCAGAGCTTGCGTCTTTAACGGATTCGAAGGGATAACCGTGGTGCAAAACTGGCGAGGGGGACGTGAGAGACAACTTCCCACATCCAGGTGTCTGAAGTGGTCTTTAGCCAGACCTGGGTGAACTGCAGAATTCGGCCTCCCACCCTGGGGTCCCCCAGGGTGAGGCCTGCCCCGTCATGTGGCAGGTTTGTCTTGTTTAGAAGCAGGTTGACGGGCCGCCCAGGACTGCTTTGCCATGGGCTTAGTGGTTTTGGGAGCATGAGATTGTCTCGGGTATGCCTGACCTTTTGCTTTCCCTTGAGGCTGAAAGGAACGAAAAGTGGTACCTTTTGCCTTCTGTGCAGAAGGATTAGTATTTGGGAGAAAAGCAGTCTTAGCAGCTGCTAACTCAGACACAATTTTATTAAGGTCTTCCCCAAACAAAATGTCACCCTTAAAGGGGAGTACCTCCAAGGTATTTTTGGAGTCTAGGTCCACCTTCCATCACCTCAACCACAGAATTGTTACGATTCCTGTACTCCAGACTGGAGAAGATCTTATGGCAGAGATCTGAGTACAGGAATGAAATACAGGTTGTGGGAGCTGGAGAGCCTAATAACCCCTGGCGCCCTAACTCCGTTGTCTCGCCCGTGTTATCAGAAATCCCCTGCGAGACTATGGTTGCTTGAGCCCATGGCAGCCGCGTTCGAAGGGCGGATTATGTCTGCCCAACCCCGATGCCCCCGCAGGTCTTAATGGGAGACAAGGGGAAGTCCGAGACAGGGAGATAACAAGGGGCCCTCTGACTAAGCAACCAAGCCAGGGGTTACAAGCTAACTTAACTAAATCAAAAGGTATGTGCGGACAAGCCGCCAGGGAAAAGGACAACCAAGGATCCACGGATCCGACACTCCTATCCGGCACCGCTGGACACCAGAGTGGATCTTGTGGAAGCGGAATCCTCCGCAAAGCACCAGAACTCAAAATAAACACAATAATAAATAGTAGCGGACAAGCCGCAACACACGGCTGCGCCGCGACTCACGAACACCACCAGATGTAAAAGGTGCTCGGTCAGACTCCAGGAACAGATGGTAACTTCCGAGTACTGGATCACTGAGAACAGGAACAAACGAACAGACCGGGACTGGGAACTCTCTCTGCAGCAGAATCAGGCAAACAGGAAGCTATCACCGGCGTCTGTGAGGAGTCCTGGGAGTGCTTTTAACAGAGAGTCTTCCAATCAGCTGTTTGGAGGCTGATTGGATTAAATGCCATGCAGCTGACAAGCTGCATGGCCAGGGAAACAGATGAGTGATAATTACAACATGCCGTGCAGCTGCATGCTACACAGCCAGGAAACCAGTGATGATATAAACTTAGACCCAGCAACGGGGAACACGATCCGACAGTGGCGTCCCCGTTGCTAGGCGCCGGCCGCACTGACGAGCGGACCCTCAGCGCCTAACAGTACCCCCCCCTTGAGGAGGGGTCAAGGAACCCCTAAATCCGGGTTTCTGAGGAAATTCTTGAAAAAATGCCCTTTTGAGCCTTGGGGCATGAAGGTCCTCATCTAGGACCCACGACCTTTCCTCAGGACCATAACCTGTCCAATGCACCAAAAAATAAAGCCGACCCCGGGACAGCTTGGAATCGAGAACCTTCTCAACCACGAACTCCTGCTGACCCTGTACATTAACTGGTGATCTCCCCTGAGGTTTTTTACGAGGAAATCTGCTAGATGAAACATATGGTTTGAGCAAAGAGCAATGGAAGGTATTTCCGATTCGTAACGTTTTTGGTAGCTGTAACCGGAAAGCAACTGGATTGACTTTTTTGATAATGAGAAATGGTCCAATAAATCTAGGACCCAATCTGGCTGAGGTTTGTCGAAGTTTGATATTGCGAGTCGACAGCCACACCCTGTCTCCTACTCTAAAAGTGCACGGCCGCCGGAACCTGTCCGAAAAATCTTTTTCCTTGAAAGCTGCTTTTCTGAGAGCTATGTGCACTTTTTTCCAAATAAGTTTAAGATGAGAGGTCAGGGCCAGAGAGGAGACAGAGGAATGTTGGAAAAATGAATTAGCTCTGGGGTGGAAACCAAAAACTGCAAAAAATGGAGACACATTGGTAGAGGAATGACAGGCATTATTATAAGCAAACTCTGCCAATGGAAGAAACTCAGACCAGTCATTTTGGAGTTTGGCAGAGTACAAACGCAAATATTGTTTTAAGGATTGGTTCACTCGCTCAGTCTGTCCATTTGATTGTGGATGATAACCGGAGGTTAATGATAATTTCATTTTTAACGAAGCACAAAAAGACTTCCAAAACTGTGCAATGAATTGTGGACCCCTGTCAGAAACAATATCAGTGGGTAACCCATGGAGTCTGAAAACATGACGGAGGAACAAGACTGCCAATCCCTGGGCAGATGGCAATCGGGGAAGACCAATAAAATGAGCCATCTTACTAAAACGGTCCACTACCACCCATATGACTGTGCATCCAGCTGACAGAGGGAGATCCACCACAAAATCCATGGAGATATGCGACCATGGTCTAAGAGGAACATTCAATGGCATAAGTTGACCAATAGGCAAAGAACGGGGAACTTTATGCTGTGCACAGACCTGACACGAAAAAACAAACTCTTTAATGTCTTTAGAAAGACCAGGCCACCACACTGCGCGGGATACCAATTCAAAAGTTTTAGCGACTCCCAGATGCCCTGCAACTTTGCTATCATGAAATTCCTCCAAAACAGTTGCTCTCAAAAACTCAGGAACAAAAAGACGACCAGCAGGAGTATTTCCCGGAGCTTGATGTTGAAGCAGCTTCAATTGAGAAAAAACATCCTGTGTGAGACCTGCCTGAATGACTGAAGGCGGAAGTATGAGAGTAACAGGACTGTTGTCTTGAGCGGGAAGAAAACTGCGTGAGAGGGCATCTGCCTTGGTATTCTTGGAACCAGGTCTGAAGGTGATAATGAATTTGAAACGAGTGAAAAATAAAGCCCAACGAGCCTGTCGGGCATTCAGTCGCTTAGCTGATTCAATGTATTGAAGATTTTTGTGATCTGTCAAAACAGAAATGGTATGGGTCGCTCCTTCAAGCCAATGTCTCCACTCCTCAAAAGCCCATTTAATAGCCAGCAACTCCCGATTACCAACATCGTAGTTGGATTCAGCAGATGAGAATTTCCTGGACATAAAGGCACAAGGATGTAACTCAAGGGAATCTGGATCCTTCTGAGAAAGGATAGCCCCTACACCAACCTCCGAGGCATCTACCTCAACGATGAAAGGCAATTCTGGGTTGGGATGTCTAAGGACAGGGGCTGAGACAAAGGCTTGTTTCAAGGCCTGAAAAGATACTTTAGCTTCACATGACCAATTGGTAGGATCTGCTCCCTTCTTAGTGAGTGCCACAATGGGAGCAACTATGTCAGAGAAAGAGTGAATAAACCTTCTGTAGTAGTTCGCAAACCCTAAAAAGCGCTGAATTGCTTTTAAGTTGGTGGGTTGCGCCCAACTCAGGATGGCTTGGAGCTTCTTAGGTTCCATTCGGAATCCCCGAGGGGAAATAATGTACCCTAAAAAGGATACCTCCGTGACGTGAAATTCACACTTCTCCGGTTTGGCATACAAGTGATTTTCACGTAATTTCTTAAGTACCTGACGCACCTGGGTAACATGTTGTTCTATAGAGTCAGAATAAATCAAAATGTCGTCTAAATAGACCACAACGAATCTTCCCAGAAACTCACGGAGCACATCATTAATGAGATCCTGAAAGACTGCCGGAGCGTTAGATAGGCCGAAAGGCATGACCAGATACTCATAGTGACCTGATTGAGTACTGAATGCCGTTTTCCACTCATCCCCCGATCTGATTCTAATGAGATTATATGCTCCTCTCAGGTCAATCTTGGAAAAAATAACAGCCGAACGTAGCTGATCAAAGAGGACAGAGATCAGAGGCAGAGGGTAAGTATTCTTTACTGAGATTTTATTCAGGGCTCGAAAGTCAATGCAGGGTCTGAGGGAACCATCCTTCTTCTCTACGAAGAAAAAACCTGCACTTAAAGGGGATTTAGATGGCCTGATAAACCCTTTCTCAAGACTTTCTTTCACATACTCATTCATGGCCACAGTTTCAGGACCAGACAATGCATATAACCTTCCTTTAGGCAACGTGGCACCAGGAATTAACTCTATGGTACAATCATAAGGCATATGGGGAGGCAAAATATCCGCATTGCCCTTGGAAAACACATCCAAAAAATCTTGGTACTCTCCAGGAATATGTGCGGGCCTGGCAGCAGCTACTCGGATAGGAAGTGTAATACATTCTTTATCACAGATGGTACTCCATTGTAGAATCTCCCCAGACTGCCAATCTATGATGGGATTATGAAAGGCCAGCCAAGGGTGACCCAGAACCACAGGAACTGCTGGACAATGGGTAAGAAAAAACTCAATCTTTTCAGAATGTAGAGCTCCTACCGAGAGCAAAACAGGAGGTGTACATAGAGAAATAACCCCATTGGATAAGGGACTCCCATCTAAACCATGCATGGTGATACACCTACTTAAGGTTAACTGAGGAATACCTAAGGCCTTGGCCCATGTTAAGTCCATAAAGTTTCCTGCAGCTCCACTGTCCACAAAAGCAGAGACCGAGGAACAGAGGCTGTCATAAGAAACTTTAGCAGGAACCAATAGTGAATTATTTGAGGAGATGAGCTGTAGACCAAAGTGAACCCCCTCACTATTCACTTGGTCAGGAAGTTTCCCGACTTGTTTGGGCAACTACGGGCAAAATGTCCCTTACCTCCGCAGTACAAACACAGACCAGAATTTTGCCTCCTGGTTCTTTCTTCCGGAGACAATTTGGAGAGACCAATCTGCATAGGCTCCTCCATGTCTATCGGAACGGAAGAAACACAGGGAAAAGAAACTACAGATGCCCCTTTCTCAGTCCTCCGCTCTCTGAGCCGACGATCTATTTTAATAGAGAGCTCCATGAGTTTATCAAGGTTCTCAGGAGCGGGATACTGAAGGAGGCTGTCTTTTATAGATTCAGATAAGCCGAGGCGAAACTGACTGCGCAGGGCAGGATCATTCCAGCCACAGTCGTTCGACCAACGGCGAAACTCCGTACAATAATTCTCTGCAGGATTCCTACCCTGTCTTAGAGCACGCAACTGACTTTCTGCGGATGCCTCTCTATCAGGGTCGTCATACAATAGCCCTAAAGATTTCAAAAAAGCGTCTACAGACGATAAGGCCGGATCGTCTGTCTTTAAACCAAAAGCCCAGGTCTGAGGATCCCCCTGAAGCAGAGAAATTATAATTCCAACCCGCTGAGCCTCCGTACCTGAGGAAACTGGTCTTAAACGAAAATACAGTTTACAAGACTCTTTAAAATTAAAAAACTGTTTTCTATCCCCAGAAAAACGGTCAGGCAGATGCATTTTTGGTTCAGGGATGACCCTCGGGGAAGTCCGTAACAGATCTTCCTGTGAGCTCACCCGGAGGGACAGATCCTGAACCATCTGGGTAAGTTCCTGAATCTGACTAACCAAAAACTGGCCAGGATTTGGCCCAACACCGGTGGGATTCATGAGGCCGACAAAATTCTCCCTACTGGATAAGTGAAAAAATTAACTCCTGTTGAAATTTTTTCTTTTGTCTGGCCGGTGATAATGTTACGATTCCTGTACTCCAGACTGGAGAAGATCTTATGGCAGAGATCTGAGTACAGGAATGAAATACAGGTTGTGGGAGCTGGAGAGCCTAATAACCCCTGGCGCCCTAACTCCGTTGTCTCGCCCGTGTTATCAGAAATCCCCTGCGAGACTATGGTTGCTTGAGCCCATGGCAGCCGCGTTCGAAGGGCGGATTATGTCTGCCCAACCCCGATGCCCCCGCAGGTCTTAATGGGAGACAAGGGGAAGTCCGAGACAGGGAGATAACAAGGGGCCCTCTGACTAAGCAACCAAGCCAGGGGTTACAAGCTAACTTAACTAAATCAAAAGGTATGTGCGGACAAGCCGCCAGGGAAAAGGACAACCAAGGATCCACGGATCCGACACTCCTATCCGGCACCGCTGGACACCAGAGTGGATCTTGTGGAAGCGGAATCCTCCGCAAAGCACCAGAACTCAAAATAAACACAATAATAAATAGTAGCGGACAAGCCGCAACACACGGCTGCGCCGCGACTCACGAACACCACCAGATGTAAAAGGTGCTCGGTCAGACTCCAGGAACAGATGGTAACTTCCGAGTACTGGATCACTGAGAACAGGAACAAACGAACAGACCGGGACTGGGAACTCTCTCTGCAGCAGAATCAGGCAAACAGGAAGCTATCACCGGCGTCTGTGAGGAGTCCTGGGAGTGCTTTTAACAGAGAGTCTTCCAATCAGCTGTTTGGAGGCTGATTGGATTAAATGCCATGCAGCTGACAAGCTGCATGGCCAGGGAAACAGATGAGTGATAATTACAACATGCCGTGCAGCTGCATGCTACACAGCCAGGAAACCAGTGATGATATAAACTTAGACCCAGCAACGGGGAACACGATCCGACAGTGGCGTCCCCGTTGCTAGGCGCCGGCCGCACTGACGAGCGGACCCTCGGCGCCTAACAAGAATACGGCAAGCCAGGACAGACGTAGTTGATGCCTTGGCTGCCAACACACCCGCCTCAGACGACGCCTCCTGAATGTAATGGTAATGATGGTAATGTGAGACAGGTATTGTCTGGCATTGTCAGATACAGTATATCCTCGGGCAGCTCTTCCTCTAATGCCTGAACCCATGCTTCAATACCTTTTGCAGCCCAAGAGGATGCAATAGTGGGTCTATGTACAGCATCTGTAAGGCAGTAAATAGATTTTAGGCATCCCTCCACATGCTTATCTGTCAGTTCCTTCAGTGAAGTGACAGTGGTGACAGGCAGAGTAGATGACACCACTAGGTGGGTGACATGAGAATTCACCGACAGTGAATGTTCCCACTTGTTACATAACTATGCAGGGAGAGGATAGCGAGCCAAGGCCCGTTTAGACAGAGGGAATTTCTTCCCTGGATTAGACCAGGGCTCGTGCTTGATGTCCACTAAATGGTCAAATTGGGGTAATAGATTTGTAACCACCTTCTGCCGTTTAAACATATCAGTTTTCTTAGCCACAGTAGTGGAATCCTCATCATCAGTGATGTGTAATCTTCATCAGAAACACCTGATTCAGTGTCTGACAGGACAGTATGCTCCCCCTCCAATTCAGATGAAACATCTGAGAGATACGTGGATTGTGAGGAGGAAGCAGCCCGCTTAGATGACCCAGAGACACAGGAGTGACCTGGAGTAGGTTTTTGTCTGACCAAGGATTGATTTAATTGCTGCAATTGGTTAGACAAATTTTCCGCCCAAGGCGGATTAACCATAGGGACAATTTGTGGCTGTAGTAGCACAGGTGGTCCCATAGGAGGCGTAGGCATTCCACCACAGTACCTTGTAGGTTTGTGTATGCAGCCCAGGGTGTCTCCTGATTGGTTTCAGGAGCTGCGGACTGACTTAGAGATGTATGACACATCCACAGACCATCATACAAAACTTCCCCTTCAGGTAAATCTTTGGCGCATGTTCTGCATGATGCAGGAGTGTCCACAGACTTACTGCCCTTCTTGTTAGACATTGTACACAAATGCAACAACAGAGCGGTTTAGTACGATAAAGCCAGAGTACAATACCTGCAAATAAATCCGTTAGTATGTGACTGAATACACAGTACACAACACCTGCGAATAAATCTGGTATTATGTGACTGAGTACACAGTAGAATACACATAATGGGTAAATAATGTAACGCACTATATATATGACCCAGATGCACCTAGTCCCTTATGGTACAGAATACAGTAATAAATATATCTGGGAAACACTGAAAGTGAAACCACACAGCAGATATAGGCACACACAGTCACAGGCAATGCAGATAATTATCATGACAATAAAACCGCACTGGATTAGTTTATGTACATATGTACAGATATATATATATATATATATCAGATATAAATATATATATAAAACACAGTGAGGTCCTGGACCGGAGGCATATATCAGAATACTCGTACAATATATCCTGTAATAGGTACACTCTTTCTTAACTAGCGCTGTCTGTATAAAGACATGTAGGATACTCAAGTGTTTGTAAATTCACAGCACTGTATACAGGCGGCTTTACAAGGGAGACCTTGCCCTGCTTTCCTCCTCCCCGTAGCAGCGACACGAACCAGAAGAGCATCTGCGACCATGTGCCTAAAGCCGGAGCGTCTCCACTGCAAGTACCCGGGAACAGGCCGCGGGAGTATGTGACGATGCTTGGGAGGTGATGGAGCCGCAGCACAGAATGTCACACGGACATATTAGCGCTGCGTCCCTTGAAGTCTTCTTAGAAAGCTTTGCAGGGCTGCCTAGTGCAGCCCCCCTGTTAGGTGACCTGTTGCTGCAGGCACCAACTCGAAAATGAGTTCCAGTGCCTGGAGGCAGGGTTTATAGAGGAGGCCCCAATGCATCCTGGGACAGCCTAAAGCTTTAGCCTGTTGGTTCCTCTGGATCAAGATTCACTCTACACCCTGATGTTTCCCTGTGGAACACAATGTACCCTGCTGCAGAAATCTTAATTATTTCTCTGTATCCTCAAATCTCACCTATCCTCAAATCCTGCCAAATAGCCCTGTTTGACACACCACTGCTTTTGCTACTAAGCAACGCCATGAGTCCAACCACCTGCTTTTGTACAGAATATATGAAAGTACAATGCACTGGCACTCTTCTTACTGCCACTAGCATTTCATGGAGTTGCCGTGTACCACTCAGACGCTAACCTGAGTATAAATACAAAATACTGATACAAGAAGCCATGCATTGCACCACGCATCCTAAATGCCCAGGACAGTATAAGCAAATTTGGATGCAGCTATAATGCAAATCAGATGCTAAATTCGGTCTGTGAATTTAAGTCGTGCCATCTGTGTCACGCCATGTGGCGCAGACAGGAACGGTGAAAGAGGACATATCTGCAATATACAGAGTACCCAATAAAATACATTATGGGCCTGATTCAGTAAGGATTGCAAATTTTGCTGACCGGCACCTCCCCCCGTTTCACAAGCAGAAATTGCGAAAGCATCGCGACAGCTGCGTGTGACGTCACGCAGCCACCATGATCACACCGCCGTTTGGCCACCCCTGCCGCACCGCCCCCACAACGCTCCATCTCCTCCTTAATTGACAGGCAGAGGTGATCGCATTTTTGCAGCCCCGCCTGCAGAAAATGCGGGCGCATCCGCAGGACGGGCACATGCGCAGGACGGGCGATCCAACCTGAATTTGGCCCTATATTATGAATCACTAGAGAGATACAATGAAAGGTTAAATTTACTAGTGTGTTTATTATGTTAAAAATATTCCTGTAATTCACACAAGTGCCTATTTTTAGGATTGAACAGATTTATCAGAAAACAGTACATCCTGCCAATAGTCCTGTGCAATGTCTGTAGGCAACATGCACATTTTAAGCACACTGATAGAGCATTTTGTGGCCTAAAGGTGTGTTCTCTGATAACCTGAGTGCACAGTCTGAACGTGGGAATGACAAAAATAACTCCCATGTCACACAGAATTTATAGGCACATTCTGAAACCACTGTATCATTCATTTACTATTTGTGCAGAAGCAAAAATGACCTCTAAATCATCAGTGACCTCTGAATCGTCAGATATAGATTTAGTGCTACTTTAATGCTTCATTTAATTTATCAGTACACTGGCGTCCAATACTATACCATAGCAGCACAACTATATTGTAGTGAAAATCAGATAAGCTATATACAGTACAGTACTAAAAGCATATATAACAGACACATAGACCAGTTTAGCCTGTAATGCTGGCCATACATCATGACGACCAGCATTAGATGTGAGTCATCTCTGATTTCCCTCTGCAGCTCCCAGCGTACGATATCATAAGGTCAGACTATGAGGGTCATTTTGAGTTGATCGCTCGCTAGCTATTTTTTGCAGCGCTGCGAACAGATAGTCGCTGCCTACAGGGGAGTGTATGTTTGCTTTGCAAGTGTGCGAACGCATGTGCAGCCGAGCACTACAAGAAAGTTTTGTGCAGTTTCTGAGTAGCTCTGAACTTACTCAGCCACTGCGATCACTTCGGCCTGTTCTTGTCTGGAACTGATGTCAGACACGCGCCCTGCAAACGCTTCGACACGCCTGCGTTTTTTCCAACCACTCCTAGAAAACGATCAGTTTACACCCACAAACGCCTTCTTTCTGTCAATCTCCTTGCGATCAGCTGTGCGAATGGATTCTTCGTAAAATCCATCGCTCAGCAACGATCCGCTTTGTACCTGTACGACGCACCGGCACATTGCGGTGCATACGCATGCGCAGTAGTGACCTGATCGCAACGCACCGAAAAAATCCTAGCGTGCGATCAGGTTGGAATGACCACCTTTGTACCTTACGATCTATCGTACGACCTTTAATTCACCACTACCCACATCACCTGATCATATGTACAGCACATACGATCAGAGGATGCAACGTTCGACTCGCGTGACTGTGCATCGCATAGTAATCGTAGTCATGCATTCACAACCGATATTGTCCTAGTGTATGGCCAGCTTAAGAGCATTGTGCATTATTATTTGTTGGGCCTGGGTATTTATCATGCTTATGTGTAAGCTATACTTTGCCTTTTAAACTATCACTGCGGAATAGGGGGCTCTCCATAATAAGTATATACAAACTGTAATTTAGGAAACAATGCTATGATAATCAAGAACATCCAGACAGCAACATTAGTGGATAATGCAAAACACTCACTCTCTGTCAATGACAAGGCAATGGGTGTCATCCTCTTCAGCTATGATGTTGGCAGAGCGGACATCCTCACTTGAAGAGAAGATCAGCATGAGTAATCAGGCATTAGACATCTCATTAGTTATGTTTCACATCCTTCAATCATCCTATTATTGATCAAATGAGAGCAATGCAGTGGGGAGAATTTGATTTGCCGACTGCATTATAGTACTGTTAATAAAATCCAAACTGCATAACACAGTACATGTGATTAATTCTATCTACATCCTTGAGTTATTAACTCTTCTGTAATAGATATGACATCACACCGCTCAGCACAATTCAGGTCGTTAGGCTAAAGCATTTTGTCATATAATGAGAAGCAACTGAACTTTTTTCTTTGCAGCACTCCAGTTTTGTATCATTAATAATACAGAAGATAAACCTTCCAGTTCTCTAACTGTCTTAATCAATTCATTGAATTTACAGCAGGGAGAATGGTCTCCGCTATTTGATAAATTGTCTACTGTTTTTTTCAGAGTACATTTTTTTTTCCATTGAATTGTTAATAAACAAGATGATAAATCATATGTGCTATAGTTTGTTGTATCTTATGGTAAATACTCCATAATCTGTGAATCAATGCCACAAGGATTCAGAACATTAAAGCCATTTGCACATGCACAAATATAGTGGGTGTGCACAATCATCTTATATCCAACCTGGTCCATGTGCCATTGGTTGACTGAGTGGTCTATTTATCAAGCCTAAAAAGTTGGTAAATTCTATGAACCCTTGTGTTTTTGAAAGATTAACACCTTTTTGTGCATTGGAGGTATATACAAAAGGGGTACCGCAGGAGATATCGGAAATATCTTGGATATCTGATCCCAAATGCAGTACCCATATGTTTCTATGGAGACTGCAAAAATTACTCATTTGCCAAGCTTCACAATACTTAGCTTTTGTGTTAGATCACTGTAGCCTAGGGACTACATATACCTCTCTGGTAGCCACCGCTTATTTGTCCAGTCATGTAGGTATCAAATCAGAATATTTAGCAATGTTCACTGGTAGTGTGCATGCTTGAAGCTTTTGCCAAGTAGGAATCTTTATGAGAGTAAACCAGAGGTTCTCAAACGCGGTCCTCAAGTCACCCCAACGGTCCAGGTTTCAAGTTTATCCATGCTTGGCCAATGGTGACTTAAATAGCACCTCACTCAATTTGATTTAACCATCTGTGCTGAGCCATGGAAATACCTAAAACCTGGACCATTGGTGTATCTTGAGGACCGCGTTTGAGAACCTATGGAGTAGACTCACAAAGCCACATAAAGAATCATCTATGTTTTTCAGTCAAAATTATGTCACAGTTAATCTTAGTACATGGCCACACCCCTGCTTACTGACCATTAACAAGTCATTGACGGTCTACCGCCACACAACACTTCCTAATTGAAGACACACTTTCCTTACCTACTACTCCAAATGAAAACAGATATAAATACTATACCATTCTCACATAATGTATCTCTCACCTTTTAAATAAAGCTGACTTGTGCTACCATACTTAAAACTACAGCGTCCACAACTAGGCACCTAAATGTCAGGAATTTAACAGACTTGTTATATATATACTTGTCTAAAAAGTTATAGAAAGCTATGATTATTTATTATGGACAATATTTTTGCAGTTCGACCAACCTTTTGAGTTTGGGCAATAAACACCCATCACTTAGCACATGCATGAGATCAAGCCATTGGTTGATCAAGTTAAATGTTACATAAGCAGATCTCAGCCATCTGCCTGCAAATTATCTATCTTTGGGCTATGCACACACCTAATATTCAGCAAAGTTGTTGCCTAAAATTGCTGACAACAGAGAACAATAGCTTGGGGTTGCAAAGCAAATGTAAATACAAAGTAAAAATAGGAATTTAATGCCTACCGGTAATTACTTTCTCCTAGTCCGTAGTGGATACTGGGTTCTTCTACTTTAGTGCCATGGGGTATAGATCGGGTCCACTGGAGCCTGGCACTTTAAAACTTTTAGTGTGTGTATGTATGTGTGTGCTGGCTCCTCCCAGACTCAGTCTAGGAAAACTGTGCCCGAGGAGACAGACATACCATGAGAGAAGAACAATACAACTGCGGTGAGGCAACAAGCCAACACACAACCATGAACGTAAGGAGGGCGCTATCCAGAACAGAGGATAGCAACACCAACACCTATTTTCTCTTATGTCCTAGTGGATACTGGGGTCTTGTACTTTAGTACCATGGGGAAGTCCCAAAGCTCCCAAACGGGTGCGAAAGTGCTGAGACCCCTGTAAAACCACCTGACCAAACAAACGTGTTCGAACCAGACCAAGTCGCAGCTCGGCACAACTGTAGAGCCGATACACCATGGGCTGCCACCCAGGAAGAGCCCACCGACCTCATCGAGTGGGCCTGAATAGATCTCGGCAAAGGCAGAAACATAGGCCTGTTAAGTGGTCAACCGGAGCCAACGACCAATAGATTGCTTAGAAGCTGGCCGACCAATCTTGGAGGCATTATAAAGGACAAACAGCAAGTCAGATTTCCAATGATGGGCCATCCTGTTGACATAATCTTCAGAGCCCTGACCACATCCAAGGATTCAGGACTAACGGAAGCATCAGACAACACCAGAACCACAATAGGCTAATTCACATGAAAAGCTGACACCACTTTCGGCAAAAACTGAGGTTGGGTGCTAAGTTCCCCTCTGTCTGCTTCAAAAATCAAATAAGGGCTCTTACAGGATAAGGCCGCTAATTCAGAGACAGATCTGGCAGATGCCAAAGGAAATAACATCACCGTCTTCCAGGTGAGAAATTTTAACTCCACCCTATGTAAGGGTTCAAATCAATCCGATTGGAGAAAGGACAGAACCACATTGAGGAGCCGTGGGAAGTACAAAGGGCGGTTGCATATGCAGAACACCCTTCAGGAAAGTCTGCACTTCAGGCAACATTGCAAGTTGTTTCTGGAAGAAATTAGAGAGCGCCAAAATCTGGACTTTGATGGAGCCTAAACGTAGGCCCATATCCACTCCCATTTGCAGGAAAAGTAGAAAACGACCAATTCTAAATTCCACGGGAGAAACCTTCCTACTTTCACACCAGAAAACATACTTTTTCCAGATACAATGATAATGTTTCGATGTAACTATCTTCCTGGCCTGCACCATGGTGGAAATAACCCGGGAGGGAAGACCCTTATTTGCTAGAATCAACTTCCAAGCCATCAAACGTAGCTGCTGTAAGTCTGGATAGATGAACGGACCTTGCTCAAGTTCATCTTAGAGTGGCAGAGGCCAGGGATCCTCCAGAGCCATGGCCAGGAGATCCGCGTACCACGCCCATCAAGGCCAATCTGGGGCAATTAGAATTGCCAGAACATTTTCCCTTCTTAGCCTTTTTAGCACCCTTGGAATCAGCGGTAGAGGAGGGAACAGGTACACAAACTGGTACGTCCACGGTGTCATCAGCGCGTCCACTGCTACAGCCTGCGGATCCCTCGTTCTGGAACAGTAACAGCATAGTTTTTTGTTGAGATGAGAAGCCATCAGATCTATCTGCGGAGAGCCCCACTGGTGAATTAACTGGGGATGTAGGCCCCATTCCCCCGGAAGGAGGTCGTGCCTGCTGAGGAAGTCTGCTTCCCAGTTGTCCTCTCCTGGAATGAATATGGCTGAGATGGCCCTTGCGTTGACCTCTGCCCAGAGGAGGATTTTTTGACACCTCTCACATCGCCGCTCTTCTTCTTGTTCCCCCCTTGTCGGTTATGTACGCCACCCCCGTGGCGTTTTCCGATTGAACCTGGATCGCCTGACCCTTCAGGAGATGGGAGGCTTGTAGAAGAGTATTGTAAACTGCCCTGAGTTCCAGGATTCCTGAACTGACCATAACCCTTGAAACTGGGCCCCTTGGGTCCCCGCTTCCCAACCCCGGAGGCTGGCATCCGTTGTTAGTAGAATCCACGAGTGGATATTGAAACTTCTGCCATCTACCAGGTGAGGAATTTGAAGCCACCATAATAGAGAAATCCGGGCTTTCGGAGATAGGGTCACTTCCTGATGCATATGCAGGTGAGATCCCGACCATTTGTCCAGCAGATCCAGCTGAAACGGTCGGGCATGAAACCTGCTGTTTTGGATTGCCTCATAAGCAGCCACCATCTTGCCCAATAATTTAATGCAAAGTTGTATAGACACCCTGCGAGGACGGAGTACCAAGCGGACCATAGCCTGGATAGGCAAGGTCTTGTCCATCGGGAGAAACACCTTTTGAGATACCATATCCAGTATCATTTCCAGGGACTGAAGACATTGGGTCAGTTCCAGATGAGATTTCTAAAAATGTAGGATCCACCCATGATCCGTGAGTAGGCGAGTAGTCAGATTGAAGCTGTGCAGTAGACGCTTCCTGGACACAGCCAATTTTAGGAGATCATCCAAATAGGGGACTCTGTTCACACCCATAATGCACAGCTGCAGCATCATCTCTGCCATGACTTTGGTGAAGACCCTCGGAGCTGTGGATAATCCAAAGGATAAGGCCTGAAACTGGAAATGGTCATCCAAGATGGTGAATCTGAGGTAGCCTGATGAGGGGGCCACATGGGAATGTGTAGGTAAGCATCCTTGACATCCAGAGACACCAGGAACTCCCCCTCCTCCAGAGCGGATAACACTGCCCTCAGAGACTCCATCCTGAATTTGAACACCCGCAGATATGGGTTGAGAGATTTAAGATTCAAGATGGGGCACACCGAACCGTCTGGCTTGGGAACGACAAAAGAACTGGAGTAAAAACCCCTGTTGCGTGACGTAGGAGGTACAGGAACTACCACCCCTGTCTGCAAAAGTTTTTGAATAGCCCCTTGTAAAGTAACTTTTGCTAAGTGTAAAGCTGGTAAACCTGACTTGAAAAACCTGAGAGGAGGGAGTGTTTGAAATTCCAGCCGGTATCCGTGGGAAACGAGGTCCCTCACCGTGACCCAAGGATCCCGGCAGCACTCCGCTCACACGTGGGCGAAGTGTTTGAAGGTGAGCACCTACCTGAAAGTCGCCTTGCTGCTGGGGCCAACCGTCATGCGGAAGGCTTAGCGGCTATGGATCCGGTGGTCTGGTCCAGGAAGACGGCAGGTACAGGTTTACGGGACTTACCCCAAGCTCCTCTGGAAGTGGTGGAGACCCCTCGGCCCCTGCCTCTGAACCTAGCCACACGAAAGGACTGCAAGGAGGGTCCGGTGTAAGAACGTCTAGCCGGTGGCGCAGCCGACGGCAGATAGGTAGACTTACCCGCCATCACTTGAGAGATCCACTTATTTAATTAATCTCCAAACAAGACATCACCTGTTAAGTGAAGATTTTCTACACCCTTTTTGGAATCAGCGTCCGCCGCCCATTGATGTAACCGCAGAGCTCTGCATGCTGAGACAGCCATAGCAGTAGTGCGGCCATTTATCTTACACAACTCCTTTATAGCCTCGCTCATAAAATTTGCAGCATCCTGTATATGT
The DNA here is from genome assembly GCF_028390025.1 of Pseudophryne corroboree. NCBI lineage: Eukaryota > Metazoa > Chordata > Amphibia > Anura > Myobatrachidae > Pseudophryne > Pseudophryne corroboree. The sequence continues at coordinate 570,699,926 of NC_086446.1, read as the reverse complement.
TGCAACAGAGTAACGACCTCATCCCGGGGTAGAGAGTCTAAACCATTAATAACATTATCAGACCACGTTCCCCAGCCCTGGAGATCCACCCACAAGCTATTGTGGGGCGCTGTGTTGCGCCTGCTGCCGTATAAATTGGCTTGAGCGTTGTCTCAATGTTATGGTCAGCTGGCTCCTTCAGGGATACAGCCCCAGGAACAGGTAGTATCAATTTCTTAGTCTGGATACAGATGTATCGACCGACTGGGTTTTTCCCCAGACCTTCCTATCCTCAGCTTGAAGGGGAAAGGTAGATAAAAACCTCTGAGGAATCTTACATTTTTTATCAGGTTTTAACCAGGCCTCCATGGCCAGGGAGTTTAACTCTTTAGAGACCGAAAAGGTAGCTGAACTACTTCCGGTATATGGAGGACCTCCCTTACAGCAAAAATGAGAGCCTCCACCCCAGGGGACAGAGAGCTGTCCTCGTCCATATCATCATCATCCACATCTGGCTGATCAAAGTCAGAATCAGACTGGAAAACCTGTGACAGTGAGCGTTTATGGGAAGCCACTAGAGGGGACTGAGAAGCCTTCCTGGAATCTGCTGCCTTAGTCACACAATCAATGGAGTGTTTCAACACCTGCCTCTCTCTTTTATTTGTAGCTAGCTCAGAATTTACATTTTGAACCATGCTTTTAAAGCTATCTAACCAGTCAGGTGCCTGTGAGCTGGGCCCCTTAGGAGATAAGGAACATTGCTCACACATGAGTGACCCCGCTGAAGACGGGGTAGAATTACAAGCAGCACACATAACCAAGTCCACAGACATTATGCAGGAAAACCACAGCGCAGCCCCCTTGTCCAACACCCCATACAGACCCTAGAGAGCCCTTTGAGTGACACTGAGGAGTAGACCCAGCACACAGAACACAGCAGCACAACATGTGAAAATAAGTGTCTGCAATATCAGTGCAGGGGCGCTACTGCTGGCGTGCTCCTCCTGACTATGCCCCCCTGGTACCAGCTTAAACCGTCTGTACAGCGTGGATCCGGGAGGAGCAGTATGCATGCAGTCTTGATGATCCATGGCAGCAGGAAAATGGCACCTTCCCGCCACTGGTCCCGGTCTGGGAAGCTCCGCCCCTTGCAATGGCGTGCGGTCTCTCACAAGATTATACTGGCCACAAGTGTAAAACATATCAGAAATGTCTTCTACAGTCCACACAAAGCCTTAGATGACAGTGAGCACTGCGGGGCTAATAGCCCTGAGCCAGTTACGTCTGCGGCGGGCATTGCAGCTCCGGGCCCGTGACCGCCGCGTGACATGCCGCCAAACTGCACCGGGGACCCGCTAACCGGGACCCCGATGTAACACTCATCACACCTGGTCTTCGGCATCTGTTAGAGGTTGGCGGCTAGCTGCTGGCATAGGCACACATACTGACAATGAGTGATCAGCACCTCAGGAGCTCAGTGTCCTGTCAGCTGGGATTAACCCTCAGGAGGTTGGTTCGGTCCCGCCTCTAAATCCCATGAAGCAGTTAGTCTGTCTGCCAAGCAGAGCTACCTGAAAATAAAAACTAAATTAAATTGAAAGAAAAAATCTCTGGAGCTCCAGAGAAGTGCACCACGCTCCGTGGGCACATTTTCCTAACGTGAGTCTGGCAGGAGGGGCATAGAGGGGAGGAGCCAGCACACACATACACACACTAAAAGTTTTAAAGTGCCATGCTCCAGTGGACCCGATCTATACCCCATGGTACTAAAGTGCAAGACCCCAGTATCCACTAGGACGTAAGAGAAATATTTTAAGATACGTTGTGGTTTGGTTACACAAATATGTATTTGTGAATGTTATTGTAGCTTTTATTTGTTATTTGTGTTTTACTGTAAGTTTAGAAGAACATACAATTAACAATTTTTACTGGCAATGCTTTGAACCCTAGCACGACAGGTTCACCACATGCCCCACTGAATTATGAAATAACAAGACAGACACTTCTGTGTTGCTATAATTGTACTGGGCTTTGTGTGACAGCAGTAATGCCACAGTGGATTTCCACTCACTTTGCAATGTACTGTAATATGAAATGTGCCATTTTCATTTGTCTTTCAATTTATACATGTAACAGTTCTAACTTGAGTAATACATTTATGTATGCCAGAATTAAGATGCAAAGGTGTTTTATCCTAAAACTATGTGGTTTAACATTACATAAGTAAAAAAGGCACAAGGTACTATTTTTTCCTTTCTCTAGCCTTCGATCTCCCACTTACAAACCTACAAGTGCTCATGTTGCTGTAACATGGACATAACATTTCAAGCAGTAGAGCAATTTCTTTGTAGAAATAACTGACTAATAATCTGGAAGGAAACATCTAAATGGAATCTGTGTACAGTATGTCCAACTAATATTCTCTTACAGATCTGCACAGTTTGAGAGTTGGTAGCAGGAAGCATTAAAGGAGAGACTGCACTTACAAATCTATTTTTCCTTCTAAGTCTTTTTTCCTCTAGCTCAGTAGAACCATGAGGGTCTCAGGCATTCCCGTCATTGCTGACGCTGCTAATGACAGTCTCCCCAGACCAACAGCCAGAAGTTTCAAAGTAAATAGTAGACACTAAGGACGGAATTCTATTACTGGCAAAGAGTGCAAATTGCCAATGGTGTGGCGTTTAAATGCCAGCAACGGCACCCCGTTCCGCCCTATTTGTCCAGCCGATTTGCACCCCAATTTGCACAAAAGTTGCCCATAGTTAATATTTTTGTGCTACAACCCACTGCCATAAAGTATGGCGGGTGCCATGCAGATTTGGCCAGCAAAGGATTCGCTAGCAATTGAATTCACCCTTAAGGGTCCACTAGAGTTGGATGTAATTCTATGTTTGTGGCATAAATATATGTATTTCTGTACTGTGGCTGAGTGTGCAAAAAAATGCTTTCATATATAGATGTGAACATGTCTCAGATGTGTGGCTTCTTAGATTTGTTAAGAGGAAACAGACACAATGTTGATGTTGGACACAGCTGTGCAATTCTTTTCTACTGCGTGTGCATGTAATTGGCACTGCGCATGCATCCAGAGTCCCTGTACACAGAGTCACAGCTGCAATTGAGATACATGGCTTCAGAGATGGTCTTGACGATGTAATGGGTGCTCCTGGGAGGTGACTGGGAAGTGGCTATGCACATGCACTGAACTGGTTGCATAAATTTATCACATTGGAGGCCATACTTTGATAGACAATCTGCACTTAGCATGGGGTTAGTGCAAGTTTGGATGATGCAACAATGGCTGCATCTAAAGATGCCCCAGACAGTATTTAGGCATCTAAAGACACTTAAAGTGGGTGTCTCAGTCCTTGTACATACAGATACACGGATGTACACCAGGGAGGGACTTGTAGTGGTAGTAGCATATAGTTACACAAAAGACGCACACACGAATGCTGTAGAACCAACTTAGTATCAGGCACCAAGGGTATGTTGTTTTTTAGTTGGACGTATCTTGAGATACGTACAATGCAACATACATACACACATATAAAAAAAATTCTGGGGGGCAGATTTTTTTGTGAGCATGCTTGGAGCGCAAAAAGCGTCAACACTGGTGAGGCCCAATGTGAGTTTGCAGTTAGCAGCATATTATGAACTTGCTATTTATTGCAAAATGTTTCTGCATGCAGCGCGCTATGTATTTAACAAAAAAGGGAAAGTTGCGGTTTTCTTGGGTCACTGCCTACAGAAGAAGAATGTGAACTGACAGCTCAAGACTAGAAGATCTCCAAGTGTCAAAGGTGGCTCCACTCTACTAGTGCATTTTACCTAATCAATGCTTTCTCCCCAAAGTAATCTCCAACTCCGAGAGTTTTGATTTCCTGTTGTTCCTGAGATCCTTCTACAGCTTGTGTCACACAAACCTGGAGGAAAAGAGTACAAAGCCAACAAGATGGTATAATGTTAAAAGCATTCAACAAGTGCTTATACTACTGTATGTCATAGATAATATCACTATGAGTACAATAGTTGCAGACTACTGATTACCATCAACAGGTCTCCAGCGTTGCTGCAATCTCCCGGTGGAAACATAAACAAGTCATTTAGGTTATTCCTGCCCTCTGCTAGAATAGCTGTTTTTGCTCTCTAATGAACAGATTTTATATTTACCTCTCAAGAAAATCAGTTTCTATCAGAACGGAAAAGCTGCCAGATGAGCAAACAACATATTGTTTACAAGGACTCCCAAGAGCCCGCACTTGCAGGTCTGTTCATGCCTATTTGGATCCTTTATTTTCATGTAGAAAATGCATCAGATGGAACCATACTCGTAATGATTTAAACGAGGAACTGGCATATCACTGGCAAGTGAGAATGCCAACCACATTTAATTTGTATCAACACCAGAAGGGGCTGTGTCACAATACGAGCAGCTTAAAAAGCCAGTTCTAATTCCAATCACTGCCAATAAATAGGTCGGCGGGAAAGGCGGAGATGCATCTCATCCATTGTAATGATTAGCACAGCCGGAGCTAATGTTTGTAAACAAGACGCGGCTCTAGCTGATGACTTCTGCTGCACCCACATTAGGCTATTTGGATCCCATTTTACTGGATATTTATAGATTCAGTTAACAGTAGGAGAGACACTGGTGGAAAGTTACTGCCATATCCATACATATTAATCTCCCTGCAAAGACATGCGGTAACTGCTGTAAGAATCTGCTAAAAGGCCTTGTCCAAATTGAGATACACGTTGTCCATACCATAAAAAAATATATAATATAATGTTGCACCAAAATATGTAACCCACAATCTGGGCCGGCCACATGAAAATGGGAAGAAATAATGTATCACTGTATATCATTTATATTGGTGGTGCAGCGAGCCTGGTCTGTATCATTGTAAATGCAGAAAATGTGTATTAGATGCACTTATGTATTAGATTTGGGAAGCCTACTCCCTATATTACATGATGTGTAATTCTGTGACACAGAATAAGGGATGTTAATTGAATATCTTTTCTGAGTAGATGAATGGGGACGATGTTACCTTGACTACCATTTTATTTATTTATTTATTTTGTATGCAATCTTTATTTATTCCAAAAGTAAAATATTTACAACAACGTTCATTGGGTATAAACTCAGTAGAAGTTGAAGCGTATAGACCATACACACCCGCAATATCATATTTAAATAGAACAGAATGTGATTATTATAAACAAAAAGAAGGGTAAAAAAAGAGGAAAGACATTATGGGAGGTAGCCTGCAGTTACCATTCACAACTGGGCCTCCGCCGCTGATGTTCACCATCGGTGAACATCCTTCCATGGCAAAACTGTTTGCTATTGATATAAAATCATCGATGATTGTGAATTAAAATAAATGAGACAATGATTGATCATGTACTGTACGCATTTTGGGATAGCGATTGAGAGTTCAAGGACATTTGGTGAGCAGTTTTGTAAAAAATCAACATACAGTAGCAGATAATAAGCTGATGCTGAAGGGGTCACTTTGATTTATCTGTGATTAATTTTTTTTTCATCACATACTGTACCTTCCAGCTTTCCCAATTTGTAGATCGCAAAGCAGGTGACATTTTGCCCATAAGTTGTTTGCTTGAGTCAAAGCTTTTTTTTCCATGATTGCATGTCTAAATGTTAGGCAGTATGCCTTTATATATATATATATATATATATATATATGCACCTGTTCTGGGACTTAGAGGTGGAGACTAGTGAAAAGGTGCCGCTGTTACCATGCAGCTAAGTGGAAGAATCACTGTTGAGTTAGCAGCATTGATTCTGTAAATTCTTCTCATATTGTGATTTGTTTATAGTTCAGTTATGTGTTTGTACTTATCCTTTCACATTTCAATTTAAAGAAAAAGTCTATTTTACTACATACAGTTACTTGAGCAAACCATTTTAATTGTAGTTTTATTAAAACATTAAAATATTGTCCATTATTGTTTAAAATGTATAGAAAACACACATATCTGCTTTTAAAAAAATAAATAAACAACATGCTTAGCAGCAATCAGCGTTAGGGGCTTATGTAATAGCCTGCAAGCTGCACGTAGGTTGGTTTTGCCTTTTAAATGATTTGCACTTTAAAATACTAGGCTGACTCGCCAGAATTACATTACATAAGTACCTTAGTCTTATCTGGCATATTTCATTCATTATATTATACATTTTATTAAATTATATATAAGCTAATAGTTATATATAATAGCATTTATAGTAAATTACTATACCCAAGGATGACTGATACCATAAATATCTTAAAAGAGGTGTTTATTGAACATCTAATTGATTTCTAAACTGAACTACTGTACACAGTTAGAAGTCCACAACTGTACAACGCACAAAATCGACTTGGCATTTACTCTGCTTTCTAATCTTATCCAGTATTAAAGAGAACCTGGAGGAGGGGACACAAAAAAAACACAGATAAAGTGGGACAGGGGTTGTTTCTAGGTAATTAGTTCTTACCTTTCCTTTGGCGATTATGAAAAATGTGTTGCCCTCTTCTCCTTCTCTAATGATATAATCCCCTTTGTCATAAAAGTCCTGTGGAAGAAAAATATTAAGTTTTGAGTCAGAGTGCTGCACTCAAGTACAGCACATGTCGATTGCAATTAGGAAATGTAGGTTTTCTAGGCTGAGTTTTGACCTTTTATTCTAGATCATACAGCAGTCTGGTTCTAGACATGTCTCACATAATAGTGCACCAGGGTCATGTACCTCCAGCAATCACTACACATAATTACCTCCATTACACTTATTTATTATTATTATTATTATTATTATTATTATCCTTTATTTATATGGCGCCACAAGGGATCCGCAGCGCCCATTACACAGTACATAATAAAATGAGCAAACAAGAAAACCACACTTACAGTACAGGACAAAATAGGACAGGTATAGAAAACCCGGGGTTAGGTGCCATCAAAGGGAGTATGGAGTATAATATAGTGTATGTAAGTAAGTAAAGGAAAGGCACCAATTCTCACCTTTTACAAGATGTGTCTTTTACGTTTTTTTTAAAAAAAAAGTCCATATTTGGAATTTAGCTGTTTATGGCCAGGATGTAATGGGAACCAATAATGGCAAAATGTCCGATGTTCTAAAATAGAGCGCCCTATAAAAAGTTGGATCCAGATGTATTGCCAATGTTAAGAATACAACTCGGCCAATCTAACAGAGTCCGATATTGCAAGTCGGACACAAAACAGCTCAGAAACGCCCAAAGAATTTAGAGGTTTTTTTTGCCCGAGTTTGTTATGAAAATGTTGGAAATCAATTACAGATGGAGCCCTCCTCATCTTTGCATTTAATAAGATTAACTGAACCAGGGCAGTCGGACTTACTCCCCTGCTGTAATGATTTAGGGGCTAATAATTCAGACCTGATCGCTGCTGTGCGTTTTCGCACTGCATGCCAGACAGCCGAGATCGCCTCTGCCTGATTGACAGGCAGAGGCGGTTGCTGGGCGGGAGGGGGTGGGCCGGCGGCGTTTGGCCGCCGTTTAGGGAGTGTGGTACGGGCAACGCAGACATGCCCGGACCATTAGGGGGGCGGGCCGCTGTGGCTGCATGACGTCACATACAGCCACTGCGACTTGGGCAGCGACCAGTTGGTCCCTGCCAGCACACAGGAGCTGCGCTGCTAGGGAGCTACTCTTCCAGTACAAAAGCATCGCCGCTATGCGATGCTTTTGTACTTGTGCGGGGGGTGGGGGGGGGTCGGGCCTGACATGCGGGGCGGACTAGCCCTGTGCTGTGCGTCCGCCCGCATGTCTGAGGACTGATTGTAGGGGATTAAGGTCTGAATTAGGCCCTTAATCCCCTGCTGTATTGTTCGCTCTGTGTTGTGTTGCAGCTGAGAACAATAGATGAAAGGCTTATGCTAATAAACCTTGGTGCACCTAGGCGCAGCAGAGAAGCCTAGAGGAGCGTGGCTCCATCTGTATAAGTACACTTTTCAAGCACATTGTGCACAAATTAACACTGTACAATACATTTGACACTTAAAAACAAAACGAAAACTTTGATCTGTAAAAATGATTCACGTACTGTACATGTCATTTTTAATTTATTTCCACCAAACAAAATGTGTCTGGGCCACAAATGTGTGTTCTAAGTCACACAAGCTGATCCAGCTAAATCCAATGATATGCGGCTTGGCTATATTCCGTGTAGAATTGCGACTGTAATGCATACCAAATTATGTTAGTGTTTGGCTGGACTACACTGTAGCATATTATTATTATTATTATTATTATTATCCTTTATTTATATGGCGCCACAAGGGTTCCGCAGCGCCCAATTACACAGTACATATGCACATAATCAGAACAGGAAAATAGTGACTTACAGTTAAAGACAATATAGGACAAGTACAGGCAGTGCCGTTTCTTGCGGTGGGCGAGCCGTGCAACCGCACGGGGTGCCCGCCGCGGCACTTCTTCAGCACTAAATCCCCCCTCCCCTCTCCTCCCGAGTGCCCAGCTCGGGGGGCGGGGTTTCGCGGAATGACGCGTTTGCGTCGTGACGTCACAACGCAATCACGTCATTCTGCGAAACACCCCCTTCCCCCGAGGCTGGGCGCTCGGGAGGAGGGAGAAGGGGGAGCCAAGCCAGCCGGCGCCGCGCAGACGAGGGAGAGGCGGCTGAAGAGCGGGAAGAACCGCTTCAAATGTAAGTCAGCCCCTCTCCCTCTCTCTCTCTCTCTCACCCTCCCTCCCCCCTCACCACCACCACCTGCCGTATTATGTAAATTGGGGACACCTGTCTTCGGAATGTGTAAAATGGGGACACTTGCCTGCCGTAATATGTAAAATGGGGACGCGTCTGCCGGAATGTGTAAATTGGGGACTCTTGCTTGCCGTGATGTGTAAAATGGGGACACGTGCCTGCCGCAATGTGTAAAATGGGGACACTTTCCTGCCGTACTGTGTAAAATGGGGACACTTTCCTGCCGTACTGTGTAAAATGGGGGCACTTTCCTGCCGCAATGTGTAAAATGGGGGCACTTTCCTGCCGTACTGTGTAAAATGGGGGCACTTTCCGGCCGCAATGTGTAAAATGGGGACACGTGCTTGCCGCAATGTGTAAAATGGGGACACTTGCTTGCCGTACTGTGTAAAATGGGGACACTTGCCTGCCGCAATGTGTAAAATGGGGACACGTGCCTGCCGCAATGTGTAAAATGGGGACACTTTCCTGCCGTACTGTGTAAAATGGGGACACTTGCCTGCCGTGCTGTGTAAAATGGGGTCGCGTGCCTGCTGTAATGTGTAAAATGAGGCCTTTTTTATTTTATCCTGTGGTGGCCGTGATGATGAGATCAGATGAGGCCACGCCCATCTTAAAGCCATGCCCATTTTAACGAAGCCACGCCCCCTTGCCAGGAGCGCGCGCGCATGGTTTTCCTCTTTATATCTATGGGGGGGGGGGGGGGGGCATTTTTTCTTATGTGAATATGGGGAGGGGGGGGCGCATTTTTAAATCTCGCACTGGGAGCCAAATTGGCTAGAAACGGCCCTGAGTACAGGGTAACTAAGCATATCTACACCAGTAAACAACATAGAGATAAGTTACAGGTGGCCAAAAAACTGCGGGATCTGAGCAGTTGAGGATTATTAAAGTAAGAAAAGTAAAAGCACATGAGGGAAGAGGGCCCTACTCGTGAGAGCTTACATTCTAAGGGGAGGGGTAGACAGACAGGGGTGACACAGATGGGGTACATAGAGAGCGTGGAACAGAGGGTTAGGATTAGTGATGAGCGGGTTCGGATCCTCGGGATCCGAACCCCCCCGAACTTCACCCATTTTACACGGGTCCGAGGCAGACTCGGATCCTCCCTCCTTGCTCGGTTAACCCGAATGCGCCCGAACATCATCCCACGGTCGGATTCTCGCGAGATTCGTATTCTATATAAGGAGCCGCGCGTCGCCGCCATTTTTCACTCGTGCATTGGAGATGATCGTGAGAGGACGTGGCTGGCGTCCTCTCAGTTTCTATGTTCAGTGGGCTGCAAATTGTGCTGCAAATATCTGTGCTCAGTGTGCTGCAAATATCTGTGCTCAGTGTGCTGCAAGTGCAAATATCTACGTTCTCTGCCTGAAAAATGCTCCATAGCTGACTGTGCTCAGTGTGCTGCAAATATATGTGCTCAGTGTGCTAATTGCTTTATTGTGGGGACTGGGTACCAGCAGTATTATATAGTAGGAGGACAGTGCAGAGTTTTGCTGACCAGTGACCAGTGACCACCAGTAATATACGTTCTCTGCCTGAAAAACGCTCCATATCTGTGCTGCATTGTAGTATATAGTAGTGATGAGCACCGGAAATTTTTCGGGTTTTGTGTTTTGGTTTTGGGTTCGGTTCCGCGGCCGTGTTTTGGGTTCGAACGCGTTTTGGCAAAACCTCACCGAATTTTTTTTGTCGGATTCGGGTGTGTTTTGGATTCGGGTGTTTTTTTTCAAAAAACACTAAAAAACAGCTTAAATCATAGAATTTGGGGGTCATTTTGATCCCAAAGTATTATTAACCTCAAAAACCATAATTTCCACTCATTTTCGGTCTATTCTGAATACCTCACACCTCACAATATTATTTTTAGTCCTAAAATTTGCACCGAGGTCGCTGGATGACTAAGCTAAGCGACCCTAGTGGCCGACACAAACACCTGGCCCATCTAGGAGTGGCACTGCAGTGTCACGCAGGATGTCCCTTCCAAAAAACCCTCCCCAAACAGCACATGACGCAAAGAAAAAAAGAGGCGCAATGAGGTAGCTGTGTGAGTAAGCTAAGCGACCCTAGTGGCCGACACAAACACCTGGCCCATCTAGGAGTGGCACTGCAGTGTCACGCAGGATGTCCCTTCCAAAAAACCCTCCCCAAACAGCACATGACGCAAAGAAAAAAAGAGGCGCAATGAGGTAGCTGTGTGAGTAAGATAAGCGACCCTAGTGGCCGACACAAACACCGGGCCCATCTAGGAGTGGCACTGCAGTGGCACGCAGGATGGCCCTTCCAAAAAACCCTACCCAAACAGCACATGACGCAAAGAAAAAAAGAGGCGCAATGAGGTAGCTGTGTGAGTAAGATAAGCGACCCTAGTGGCCGACACAAACACCGGGTCCATCTAGGAGTGGCACTGCAGTGGCACGCAGGATGGTCCTTCCAAAAAACCCTCCCCAAACAGCACATGACGCAAAGAAAAAAAGAGGCGCAATGAGGTAGCTGTGTGAGTAAGCTAAGCGACCCTAGTGGCCGACACAAACACCGGGCCCATCTAGGAGTGGCACTGCAGTGGCACGCAGGATGGCCCTTCCAAAAAACCCTCCCCAAACAGCACATGACGCAAAGAAAAAAAGAGGCGCAATGAGGTAGCTGTGTGAGTAAGCTAAGCGACCCTAGTGGCCGACACAAACACCTGGCCCATCTAGGAGTGGCACTACAGTGTCACGCAGGATGTCCCTTCCAAAAAACCCTCCCCAAACAGCACATGACGCAAAGAAAAAAAGAGGCGCAATGAGGTAGCTGTGTGAGTAAGATAAGCGACCCTAGTGGCCGACACAAACACCGGGCCCATCTAGGAGTGGCACTGCAGTGTCACGCAGGATGGCCCTTCCAAAAAACCCTCCCCAAACAGCACATGACGCAAAGAAAAAAAGAGGCGCAATGAGGTAGCTGTGTGAGTAAGCTAAGCGACCCTAGTGGCCGACACAAACACCGGGCCCATCTAGGAGTGGCACTGCAGTGGCACGCAGGATGGCCCTTCCAAAAAACCCTCCCCAAACAGCACATGACGCAAAGAAAAAAAGAGGCGCAATGAGGTAGCTGTGTGAGTAAGCTAAGCGACCCTAGTGGCCGACACAAACACCGGGCCCATCTAGGAGTGGCACTGCAGTGTCACGCAGGATGTCCCTTCCAAAAATCCCTCCCCAAACAGCACATGACGCAAAGAAAAAAAGAGGCGCAATGAGGTAGCTGTGTGAGTAAGCTAAGCGACCCTAGTGGCCGACACAAACACCGGGCCCATCTAGGAGTGGCACTGCAGTGTCACGCAGGATGGCCCTTCCAAAAAACCCTCCCCAAACAGCACATGACGCAAAGAAAAAAAGAGGCGCAATGAGGTAGCTGTGTGAGTAAGATAAGCGACCCTAGTGGCCGACACAAACACCGGGCCCATCTAGGAGTGGCACTGCAGTGTCACGCAGGATGTCCCTTCCAAAAAACCCTCCCCAAACAGCACATGACGCAAAGAAAAAAAGAGGCGCAATGAGGTAGCTGTGTGAGTAAGATAAGCGACCCTAGTGGCCGACACAAACACCGGGCCCATCTAGGAGTGGCACTGCAGTGTCACGCAGGATGTCCCTTCCAAAAAACCCTCCCCAAACAGCACATGACGCAAAGAAAAAAAGAGGCGCAATGAGGTAGCTGTGTGAGTAAGATAAGCGACCCTAGTGGCCGACACAAACACCGGGCCCATCTAGGAGTGGCACTGCAGTGTCACGCAGGATGGCCCTTCCAAAAAACCCTCCCCAAACAGCACATGACGCAAAGAAAAAAAGAGGCGCAATGAGGTAGCTGTGTGAGTAAGCTAAGCGACCCTAGTGGCCGACACAAACACCGGGCCCATCTAGGAGTGGCACTGCAGTGTCACGCAGGATGGCCCTTCCAAAAAACCCTCCCCAAACAGCACATGACGCAAAGAAAAAAAGAGGCGCAATGAGGTAGCTGTGTGAGTAAGCTAAGTGACCCTAGTGGCCGACACAAACACCGGGCCCATCTAGGAGTGGCACTGCAGTGTCACGCAGGATGTCCCTTCCAAAAAACCCTCCCCAAACAGCACATGACGCAAAGAAAAAAAGAGGCGCAATGAGGTAGCTGTGTGAGTAAGATAAGCGACCCTAGTGGCCGACACAAACACCGGGCCCATCTAGGAGTGGCACTGCAGTGTCACGCAGGATGTCCCTTCCAAAAAACCCTCCCCAAACAGCACATGACGCAAAGAAAAAAAGAGGCGCAATGAGGTAGCTGTGTGAGTAAGCTAAGCGACCCTAGTGGCCGACACAAACACCGGGCCCATCTAGGAGTGGCACTGCAGTGTCACGCAGGATGTCCCTTCCAAAAAACCCTCCCCAAACAGCACATGACGCAAAGAAAAAAAGAGGCGCAATGAGGTAGCTGTGTGAGTAAGATAAGCGACCCTAGTGGCCGACACAAACACCGGGCCCATCTAGGAGTGGCACTGCAGTGGCACGCAGGATGGCCCTTCCAAAAAACCCTCCCCAAACAGCACATGACGCAAAGAAAAAAAGAGGCGCAATGAGGTAGCTGTGTGAGTAAGATAAGCGACCCTAGTGGCCGACACAAACACCGGGCCCATCTAGGAGTGGCACTGCAGTGTCACGCAGGATGGCCCTTCCAAAAAACCCTCCCCAAACAGCACATGATGCAAAGAAAAAAAGAGGCGCAATGAGGTAGCTGTGTGAGTAAGATAAGCGACCCTAGTGGCCGACACAAACACCGGGCCCATCTAGGAGTGGCACTGCAGTGGCACGCAGGATGGCCCTTCCAAAAAACCCTCCCCAAACAGCACATGACGCAAAAAATTAAATTAAGAAAAATTAATTAATTAATTAAATTAAGAAAAATTAAAGAAAAAAGAGGTGCAAGATGGAATTGTCCTTGGACCCTCCCACCCACCCTTATGTTGTATAAACAGGACATGCACACTTTAACCAACCCATCATTTCAGTGACAGGGTCTGCCACACGACTGTGACTGAAATGACGGGTTGGTTTGGACCCCCACCAAAAAAGAAGCAATTAATCGCTCCTTGCACAAACTGGCTCTACAGAGGCACGATCTCCACCTCATCATCATCCTCCGATATATCACCGTGTACATCCCCTCCTCACAGATTATCAATTCGTCCCCACTGGAATCCACCATCTCAGCTCCCTGTGTACTTTGTGGAGGCAATTGCTGCTGGTGAATGTCTCCACGGAGGAATTGATTATAATTCATTTTAATGAACATCATCTTCTCCACATTTTCTGGATGTAACCTCGTACGCCGATTGCTGACAAGGTGAGCGGCGGCACTAAACACTCTTTCGGAGTACACACTTGTGGGAGGGCAACTTAGGTAGAATAAAGCCAGTTTGTGCAAGGGCCTCCAAATTGCCTCTTTTTCCTGCCAGTATAAGTACGGACTGTGTGACGTGCCTACTTGGATGCGGTCACTCATATAATCCTCCACCATTCTTTCAATGGTGAGAGAATCATATGCAGTGACAGTAGACGACATGTCCGTAATCGTTGTCAGGTCCTTCAGTCCGGACCAGATGTCAGCATCAGCAGTCGCTCCAGACTGCCCTGCATCACCGCCAGCGGGTGGGCTCGGAATTCTGAGCCTTTTCCTCGCACCCCCAGTTGCGGGAGAATGTGAAGGAGGAGATGTTGACAGGTCGCGTTCCGCTTGACTTGACAATTTTGTCACCAGCAGGTCTTTGAACCCCAGCAGACTTGTGTCTGCCGGAAAGAGAGATCCAAGGTAGGCTTTAAATCTAGGATCGAGCACGGTGGCCAAAATGTAGTGCTCTGATTTCAACAGATTGACCACCCGTGAATCCTTGTTAAGCGAATTAAGGGCTCCATCCACAAGTCCCACATACCTAGCGGAATCGCTCCGTGTTAGCTCCTCCTTCAATGTCTCCAGCTTCTTCTGCAAAAGTCTGATGAGGGGAATGACCTGACTCAGGCTGGCAGTGTCTGAACTGACTTCACGTGTGGCAAGTTCAAAGGGCATCAGAACCTTGCACAATGTTGAAATCATTCTCCACTGCGCTTGAGACAGGTGCATTCCACCTCCTATATCGTGCTCAATTGTATAGGCTTGAATGGCCTTTTGCTGCTCCTCCAACCTCTGAAGCATATAGAGGGTTGAATTCCACCTCGTTACCACTTCTTGCTTCAGATGATGGCAGGGCAGGTTCAGTTGTTTTTGGTGGTGCTCCAGTCTTCTGTACGTGGTGCCTGTACGCCGAAAGTGTCCCGCAATTCTTCTGGCCACCGACAGCATCTCTTGCACGCCCCTGTCGTTTTTAAAAAAATTCTGCACCACCAAATTCAAGGTATGTGCAAAACATGGGACGTGCTGGAATTTGCCCATATTTAATGCACACACAATATTGCTGGCGTTGTCCGATGCCACAAATCCACAGGAGAGTCCAATTGGGGTAAGCCATTCCGCGATGATCTTCCTCAGTTGCCGTAAGAGGTTTTCAGCTGTGTGCGTATTCTGGAAAGCGGTGATACAAAGCATAGCCTGCCTAGGAAAGAGTTGGCGTTTGCGAGATGCTGCTACTGGTGCCGCCGCTGCTGTTCTTGCGGCGGGAGTCCATACATCTACCCAGTGGGCTGTCACAGTCATATAGTCCTGACCCTGCCCTGCTCCACTTGTCCACATGTCCGTGGTTAAGTGGACATTGGGTACAACTGCATTTTTTAGGACACTGGTGAGTCTTTTTCTGACGTCCGTGTACATTATCGGTATCGCCTGCCTAGAGAAGTGGAACCTAGATGGTATTTGGTAACGGGGGCACACTACCTCAAGAAATTGTCTAGTTCCCTGTGAACTAACGGAGGATACCGGACGCACGTCTAACACCAACATAGTTGTCAAGGCCTCAGTTATCCGCTTTGCAGCAGGATGACTGCTGTGATATTTCATCTTCCTCGCAAAGGACTGTTGGACAGTCAATTGCTTACTGGAAGTAGTACAAGTGGGCTTACGACTTCCCCTCTGGGATGACCATCGACTCCCAGCAGCAACAACAGCAGTGCCAGCAGCAGTAGGCGTTACACGCAAGGATGCATCGGAGGAATCCCAGGCAAGAGAGGAATCGTCAGAATTGCCAGTGACATGGCCTGCAGGACTATTGGCATTCCTGGGGAAGGAGGAAATTGACACTGAGGGAGTTGGTGGGGTGGTTTGCGTGAGCTTGGTTACAAGAGGAAGGGATTTACTGGTCAGTGGACTGCTTCCGCTGTCACCCAAAGTTTTTGAACTTGTCACTGACTTATTATGAATGCGCTGCAGGTGACGTATAAGGGAGGATGTTCCGAGGTGGTTAACGTCCTTACCCCTACTTATTACAGCTTGACAAAGGCAACACACGGCTTGACAAATGTTGTCCGCATTTCTGGTGAAATACTTCCACACCGAAGAGCTGATTTTTTTGGTATTTTGACCAGGCATGTCAATGGCCCTATTCCTCCCACGGACAACAGGTGTCTCCCCGGGTGCCTGACTTAAACAAACCACCTCACCATCAGAATCCTCCTGGTCAATTTCCTCCCCAGCGCCAGCAACACCCATATCCTCCTCATCCTGGTGTACTTCAACACTGACATCTTCAATCTGACTATCAGGAACTGGACTGCGGGTGCTCCTTCCAGCACTTGCAGGGGGCGTGCAAATGGTGGAAGGCGCATGCTCTTCACGTCCAGTGTTGGGAAGGTCAGGCATCGCAACCGACACAATTGGAGTCGGACTCTCCTTGTGGATTTGGGATTTCGAAGAACGCACAGATCTTTGCGGTGCTTTTGCCAGCTTGAGTCTTTTCATTTTTCTAGCGGGAGGCTGAGTGCTTCCATCCTCATGTGAAGCTGAACCACTAGCCATGAACATAGGCCAGGGCCTCAGCCGTTCCTTGCCACTCCGTGTGGTAAATGGCATATTGGCAAGTTTACGCTTCTCCTCCGACAATTTGATTTTAGATTTTGAAGTCCTTTTTTTACTGATATTTGGTGTTTTGGATTTGACATGCTCTGTACTATGACATTGGGCATCGGCCTTGGCAGACGACGTTGCTGGCATTTCATCGTCTCGGCCATGACTAGTGGCAGCAGCTTCAGCACGAGGTGGAAGTGGATCTTGATCTTTCCCTAATTTTGGAACCTCAACATTTTTGTTCTCCATATTTTAATAGGCACAACTAAAAGGCACCTCAGGTAAACAATGGAGATGGATGGATACTAGTATACTTATGGATGGACTGCCGAGTGCCGACACAGAGGTAGCTACAGCCGTGGACTACCGTACTGTGTCTGCTGCTAATATAGACTGGATGATAATGAGATGAAATCAATATAATATCACTAGTACTGCAGCCGGACAGGTATGTATATTTATTATGTAATGACTGATGACGGACCTGCTGGACACTGTCAGCTCAGCAGCACCGCAGACTGCTACAGTAAGCTACTATACTATAGTAGTATGTACAAAGAAGAAAGAAAAAAAAAACACGGGGAGGTGGTATACAATTATGGATGGACTGCCGAGTGCCGACACAGAGGTAGCTACAGCCGTGGACTAACGTACTGTGTCTGCTGCTAATATAGACTGGATGATAATGAGATGAAATCAATATATATGTATATATAGTATCACTAGTACTGCAGCCGGACAGGTATATATATTTATTATGTAATGACTGATGACGGACCTGCTGGACACTGTCAGCTCAGCAGCACCGCAGACTGCTACAGTAAGCTACTATACTATAGTAGTATGTACAAAGAAGAAAGAAAAAAAAAAAACCACGGGGAGGTGGTATACAATTACGGATGGACTGTCGAGTGCCGACACAGAGGTAGCTACAGCCGTGGACTAACGTACTGTGTCTGCTGCTAATATAGACTGGATGATAATGAGATGAAATCAATATATATGTATATATAGTATCACTAGTACTGCAGCCGGACAGGTATATATATTTATTATGTAATGACTGATGACGGACCTGCTGGACACTGTCAGCTCAGCAGCACCGCAGACTGCTACAGTAAGCTACTATACTATAGTAGTATGTACAAAGAAGAAAGAAAAAAAAAAAAACACGGGGAGGTGGTATACAATTACGGATGGACTGCCGAGTGCCGACACAGAGGTAGCTACAGCCGTGGACTAACGTACTGTGTCTGCTGCTAATATAGACTGGATGATAATGAGATGAAATCAATATATATGTATATATAATATCACTAGTACTGCAGCCGGACAGGTATATATATTTATTATGTAATGACTGATGACGGACCTGCTGGACAGTGTCAGCTCAGAAGCACCGCAGACTGCTACAGTAAGCTACTATACTATAGTAGTATGTACAAAGAAGAAAGGAAAAAAAAAACCACGGGGAGGTGGTATACAATTATGGATGGACTGCCGAGTGCCGACACAGAGGTAGCTACAGCCGTGGACTAACGTACTGTGTCTGCTGCTAATATAGACTGGATGATAATGAGATGAAATCAATATATATGTATATATAGTATCACTAGTACTGCAGCCGGACAGGTATATATATTTATTATGTAATGACTGATGACAGACCTGCTGGACACTGTCAGCTCAGCAGCACAGCAGACTGCTACAGTAAGCTACTATACTATAGTAGTATGTACAAAGAAGAAAGAGAAAAAAAAAAACCACGGGGAGGTGGTATACAATTATGGATGGACTGCCGAGTGCCGACACAGAGGTAGCTACAGCCGTGGACTAACGTACTGTGTCTGCTGCTAATATAGACTGGATGATAATGAGATGAAATCAATATATATGTATATATAATATCACTAGTACTGCAGCCGGACAGGTATATATATTTATTATGTAATGACTGATGACGGACCTGCTGGACACTGTCAGCTCAGCAGCACCGCAGACTGCTACAGTAAGCTACTATACTATAGTAGTATGTACAAAGAAGAAAGAAAAAAAAAAAACCACGGGGAGGTGGTATACAATTATGGATGGACTGCCGAGTGCCGACACAGAGGTAGCTACAGCCGTGGACTAACGTACTGTGTCTGCTGCTAATATAGACTGGATGATAATGAGATGAAATCAATATATATGTATATATAGTATCACTAGTACTGCAGCCGGACAGGTATATATATTTATTATGTAATGACTGATGACGGACCTGCTGGACACTGTCAGCTCAGCAGCACCGCAGACTGCTACAGTAAGCTACTATACTATAGTAGTATGTACAAAGAAGAAAGAAAAAAAAAAAAACACGGGGAGGTGGTATACAATTATGGATGGACTGCCGAGTGCCGACACAGAGGTAGCTACAGCCGTGGACTAACGTACTGTGTCTGCTGCTAATATAGACTGGATGATAATGAGATGAAATCAATATATATGTATATATAATATCACTAGTACTGCAGCCGGACAGGTATATATATTTATTATGTAATGACTGATGACGGACCTGCTGGACACTGTCAGCTCAGCAGCACCGCAGACTGCTACAGTAAGCTACTATAGTAGTATGCATAAAGAAGAATGAAAAAAAAAAAAACCACGGGTAGGTGGTATACAATATATATATATATATATATATATATATATATTATATACAATTATATATATATATATATATTAAACTGGTGGTGGTGATTGATTATTAAACTGGTGGTCAGGTCACTGGTCACACTATCAGCAACTTGCAAGTAGTACTCCTAAGCAGACAATCACAAAATATATTATACTGGTCTGGTGGTCAGTGTGGTGACTGTGGTCACAATGGCAGTGTGGCACTGACTCTGGCAGCAAAAGTGTGCACTGTACGTTATATGTACTCCTGAGTCCTGCTCTCAGACTCTAACTGCTCCCCACTGTCAGTGTCTCCCCCACAAGTCAGATAATTAATACAGTCACACTATCTAATCTATATCACTTCAGCAAGTAGTAGTAGTATAGTAGTACTCCTCCTAATAATGCTCCCCAAAATTACTACTACTGTGTCTCTCTCTACTGTCTCACTCTCTTCTCTAAACGGAGAGGACGCCAGCCACGTCCTCTCCCTATGAATCTCAATGCACGTGTGAAAATGGCGGCGACGCGCGGCTCCTTATATAGAATCCGAGTCTCGCGATAGAATCCGAGCCTCGCGAGAATCCGACAGCGGGATGATGACGTTCGGGCGCGCTCGGGTTAACCGAGCAAGGCGGGAAGATCCGAGTCGCTCGGACCCGTGTAAAAAAACATGAAGTTCGGGCGGGTTCGGTTTCCGAGGAACCGAACCCGCTCATCTCTAGTATATAGTAGGAGGACAGTGCAAAATTTTGCTGACCACCAGTATAACTATATATATAGCAGTACGGTACAGTAGTCCACTGCTCTACCTACCTCTGTGTCGTCAAGTATACTATCCATCCATACCTGTGGTGCATTTCAGTTTTGCACAGTTTGCTGACCACCAGTATAACTATATATATATATAGCAGTACGGTACAGTAGTCCGCTGCTCTACCTACCTCTGTGTCGTCAAGTATACTATCCATCCATACCTGTGGTGCATTTCAGTTTTGCACAGTTTGCTGACCACCAGTATATACTATATAGCAGTACGGTACAGAAGGCCACTGCTTTACCTACCTCTGTGTCGTCAAGTATACTATCCATCCATACCTGTGGTGCATTTCAGTTTTGCACAGTTTGCTGACCACCAGTATATAATATATAGCAGTACGGCACAGCAGGCCACTGCTCTACCTACCTCTGTGTCGTCAAGTATACTATCCATCCATACCTGTGGTGCATTTCAGTTGTGCGCAGTATATATAGTAGTAGGCCATTGCTATTGATATATTACTGGCATATAATTCCACACATTAAAAAATGGAGAATAAAAATGTGGACGGTAAAATAGGGAAAGATCAAGATCCACTTCCACCTCGTGCTGAAGCTGCTGCCACTAGTCATGGCCGAGACGATGAAATGCCATCAACGTCGTCTGCCAAGGCCGATGCCCAATGTCATAGTAGAGAGCATGTAAAATCCAAAAAAATAAAGCTCAGTAAAATGACCCAAAAATCTAAATCAAAATCGTCTGAGGAGAAGCGTAAACTTGCCAATGTGCCATTTACGACACGCAGTGGCAAGGAACGGCTAAGGGCCTGGCCTATGTTCAAGGCTAGTGGTTCAGCTTCACATGAGGATGGAAGCACTCATCCTCCTGCTAGAAAACTGAAAAGAGTTAAGATGGCAAAAGCACAGCAAAGAACTGTGCGTTCTTCTAAATCACAAATCCCCAAGGAGAGTCCAATTGTGTCGGTTGCGATGCCTGCACCTCTTTTTTCTTTCATTTTTCTTTGCATCATGTGCTGTTTGGGGACTATTTTTTTTAAGTGCCATCCTGTCTGACACTGCAGTGCCACTCCTAGATGGGCCAGGTGTTTGTGTCGGCCACTTGTGTCGCTTAGCTTAGTCACACAGCTACCTAATTGCGCCTCTTTTTTTCTTTGCATCATGTGCTGTTTGGGGACTATTTTTTTGAAGTGCCATCCTGTCTGACACTGCAGTGCCACTCCTAGATGGGCCAGGTGTTTGTGTCGGCCACTTGGGTCGCTTAGCTTAGTCACACAGCTACCTCATTGCGCCTCTTTTTTTCTTTGCATCATGTGCTGTTTGGGGACTATTTTTTTGAAGTGCCATCCTGTCTGACACTGCAGTGCCACTCCTAGATGGGCCTGGTGTTTGTGTTGGCCACTTGTGTCGCTTAGCTTAGTCACACAGCTTCCATCTTGCACCTCTTTTTTTCTTTGCATCATGTGCTGTTTGGGGACTATTTTTTTAATCTGCCATCCTGTCTGACACTGCAGTGCCACACCTAGATGGGCCAGGTGTTTGTGCCGGCCACTTGGGTCGCTTAGCTTAGTCACATAGCTACCTCATTGCGCCTCTTTTTTTCTTTGCATCATGTGCTGTTTGGGGACTATTTTTTTGAAGTGCCATCCTGTTTGACACTGCAGTGCCACTCCTAGATGGGCCAGGTGTTTGTGTCGGCCACTTGGGTCGCTTAGCTTAGTCATCCAGCGACCTCGGTGCAAATTTTAGGACTAAACATAATATTGTGAGGTGTGAGGTGTTCAGAATAGACAGAAAATGAGTGGAAATTATGGTTATTGAGGTTAATAATACTATGGGATCAAAATAACCCCCAAATTCTATGATTTAAGCTGTTTTTGAGGTTTTTTTGTAAAAAAACACCCGAATCCGACAAAAAATTTTCAGGGAGGTTTTGCCAAAACGCGTCCGAATCCAAAACACGGCCGCGGAACCGAATCCAAATCCAAAACACAAAACCCGAAAAATTTCCGGTGCACATCACTAGTTAGGATGAGATTTGGCTGGGTTTGGTAAAGAAATGGGTCTTTAGAGCCCATTTGAAGTTTTGTAGAGAGGTGGAGAATCTTAGGGGGAGAGGTAAAGAATTCCAGAGAAAGGGAGCAGCACGTGAGAAATCTTGGAGATAGGAGTGGGAGGAAGTAATCAGAAGACAGGAGAGTCGGCGTGCATTAGCAGAGCGAAGAGGATGGGTGGGAGAGTAGAGGGAGATAAGGTCAGAGATGTAAATGGGAGAGGAGTGGGTGAGTGCTTTGTAAGTGAGTGTGAGAAGTTTGAATTGGATTCTGAAAGGGAAGGGAAGCTAGTGAAGGGCCTGTAGGAGAGGGGAGGTAGACGTAGTGCATTTGGCGAGGAAGATGAGCCGGGCAGCAGCATTGAGGATAGATTGGAGTGGAGAGAGGTAATTGTCAGGGAGGCCAGTTAGGAGGAGATTACAGTAGTCCAGTCTGGAAATAATCAGTGAGTGAATAATGATCTTAGTGGCATCCTGTGTGAGAAAAGGTCTGATTCTGGAAATGTTTTTGAGATGAAAATGACAGGTTTGTGAGAGGTGCTGAATGTGTGGTTTGAAGGAGAGGGATGAGTTAAGGATTACGCCAAGACAGCGTACTTGGGGGCTAGGGGAGATAGTCGTGCCATCGATGGATAATGAGATTGTGAGAGGTGAGGCTGTGCGGGAGGGTGGGAAGATGATCAGCTCAGTCTTAGACATGTTGAGTTTAAGAAAGCGCTGGGACATCCAGGAAGAGATAGCAGAAAGACAGTTTGAGGTACGAGTGAGGAGAGCCGTGGAGAGATCAGGGGAGGAGAGGTAGATTTGAGTGTCATCAGCATAGAGGTGGTATTGGAAGTTAAAAGAACTAATGAGTTCACCTAAAGAGGACGTATAGAGAGAGAAAAGGAGAGGACCAAGAACAGAGCCCAACAGTTAGTGGAAGTGGGGGGGGCGGGGGTAGCATCATGAGAGGAGAAAGAGAAGGAACGATCAGAGAGGTAGGAGGATAGCCAGGAGAGGGAAGTATCATGCAGACCAAGAGAGTGAAGGATTTGCAGAAGGAGAGGGTGGTCCACAGTGTCAAAAGCAGCAGAGAGGTCAAGAAGAATAAGAAGAGAGTAGTGGCCCTTAGATTTGGCTGCATGGAGGTCATTGCAGACTTTTGTGAGGGCAGTTTCAGTGGAGTGGAAAGAACGGAAACCAGACTGGAATGGGTCAAGCAGTGAGTGAGCGGAAAGAAAGGCAGTGAGGCGATTATAGACAATACGCTCAAGAAGTTTGGAAGCAAAGGGGAGGAGAGAGATGGGTCGATAGTTGGAGAGAGTGTTAGGATCAAGGGTAGTTTTTTTAAGAATAGGGGAGACAAGAGCATGCTTGAAGGCAGAGGGGACAGAGCCTGATGAGAGGGAGAGATTGAGAAGGTGGGC
The DNA here is from genome assembly GCF_028390025.1 of Pseudophryne corroboree. NCBI lineage: Eukaryota > Metazoa > Chordata > Amphibia > Anura > Myobatrachidae > Pseudophryne > Pseudophryne corroboree. Next base: position 570,676,274 of record NC_086446.1, on the reverse strand, counting down.
AAGATGGAAACAGGCAGAAGGAGAGAGGTAGCGGAGGAGGTGGGAGGGGATAGGGTCGAGCGGGGAGGTTGTGGGGGGGGGTTAGGGCCATGACTTCCTCGCCAGATACATGGGAGAAAGATGTCAGAGTTGGTAAGAGGGAAGGGGAGGGGTGGCAAGGTATGGGTGGTGGCTGGTTGCTGGTCTGGTGGGATGTGATATCCTGACGTATGAAGTCAATCTTGGATGTGAAATAAGTGGCAAAGTCAAGAGCAGACAATGAGGAAGGGAGAGGAGGTGGTGGTGGGCAGAGGAGGGAGTTAACAGTGGCAAAAAGGCGCCGGGGGTTGGAAGACTGGGTAGAGATGAGGATTTTGAGGTTTGATTGTTTAGCGAGGGAAAGGGCAGCACTGAAGGATGAGAGCATGAATTTGAAATGGAGGAAGTCTGCTTTAAAGCGTGATTTCCTCCACTGTCGCTCGGCAGTACGTGAGCATTTTTGTAGATATCTGGTGCATTTGGTGTGCCAGGGTTGAGATGTTGATCTGCGAGGGTGAATAGTGGTTGACGGAGCAACAGAGTCAAGGGCAGAAGTAAGAGATGCATTGTATAGGGATGTGGCTTGTTCAGGGCATGTGAGAGAGAGAAGAGGAGAGAGAAGTGAGTCAAACAGGGAGGATAGGGATGAGGTGTCAATAGCCTCAATGTTACGCTTAGTGATGGTAGCCTTAGGATGGAGAGATGGGGAAGCAGAGATAGATAAGTTGAAAGAGAGCAAGTGGTGGTCAGAGAGGGTTAAAGGGGAATTGGAGAAATCAGAAATATCACAGCGGTGAGTGAAAACTAGATCCAGTGAGCTCCCGTTCACATGGGAGGGTGAGGTGGTCCACTGGGAGAGACCAAGTGAAGAGGTGAGGTTAAGGAGTTTAGAGGCAGGTGATTTTGTGGGGTTATCGATAGGGATGTTGAAATCACCTAGAATAATGCAGGGAATGTCAGAAGAGAGGAAGTGAGGTAGCCAGGAAGCAAAGTCGTCGAGGAATTTGGAGGAAATGCCAGGTGGACGGTAAATGACAGCAACTCGAAGATTAGTAGGTTGGTAAAGGCGTATTGCATGGACCTCAAATGTAGAGAATGTAAGATATGGTTCTGGAGGTATAAGTTGGTATGTGTAGCTTGAGGGTAAAAGGATCCCAACACCACCCCCATGGCGACCCCCGGGTCGGGGTGTGTGTGAGAATGTGAGGGCCCCAGCAGAGAGAGCAGCAGGAGAAGTGGTGTCATGGGGAGTAATCATAAGCATAACATACAATCGCAGTTACACACAAAATATAGCCATGTTGCATATCATTTTAATCATCATAAGCTGCTTGTGCGTCTTTGAGGACTGCGGTTTATTTAGGGTGTGTGTCCTAAATAATCATGGGATCATGGGACTTTTGGGTGCCAATGGGTGATTTTCTCTCACACTGTGGTCCTCTTATACGCATTCCGTTTGGTACAAATAAATTGGACGCTTTCTAGTCTAAATGCAACTCGGATACGATATGCAGAAGCTGGAAAATGATGCATGCCATTACATTTGCTGAGTTACGGTAAATAGATGCACATTTTAATGTCTTATGTGGTGCGATAATTTCCCAGGTGGCATTATCAGCTCCCATTTCATTCCAGCCTATGTTTCTATAATGCTTTTTTAAAACTAATGATAAGATGGGGTGTAGTTACGTGACCGGCGGTTTCCGCCTGCATCCCACCCCCTCAAAATCACAACGGTCGGCATGCTGACTAACAGACACTATTCCCACTCGTGGGTGTCCACGACACCCATAGAGTGGGAATAGAACCGGTGGCAGGCGCAGCTCGCCACCGAGTTTGCAGTGTTGAGCTTGCCCCCCCCCCCTTCCCCACGGCATTGTAAACTCCGGGATCCCGGTGTCGGTATGGTGACCGGCAGAATCCCAAACGCCGGTCACCGATACCCAACCCAATAAGGTAACATACTGTATGGAATTGTTTGTCTATATCAAATTTTTTTAATAGCCCTGTGATTGCTGTAATCTTTTTCAGTTTGGGGATAACCCTTGTCAGTAATATCCAGGAAAAAACTGGAGCAATGTGCATTAAGATAAGTTGCTTTTTGCGGCAATAAGAAATGAAGGATCACCGTCAATTGCCATAGTTCACATCCAGAGCCGGCCATAGGCATAGGCAAACTAGGCTATTGCCTAGGGCATCTGGTATGCCTAGGGGCACAAGCAGCTTCTGCTGATTAAAATGATATGCGGCATGCCTATATTCTGTGTGTTGAATTTCGTATGCAGATACAACCACAGTCGCGCACAGTATATAGGCATGCCGCATATCATTTTAATCAGCAGAAGCTGCTTGTGCATCCTAGCCACACAGCAATGCAAATAAGATGCATTTTCATAAAAAATAGGCACAGACATTAGCAGAGCTGCCAGCTGACTCACGCCAGGAACTATATGTGTCATTATGTGTATAAGGGCATTAATAATGTGTAACATATGTGTAAGGGGCACTATGTGTGTCATTATGTGTATAAGGGCACTAATAATGTGCGGCATATGTGTAAGGGACATTATGTGTGTCATTATGTGTATAAGGGCATTAACAATGTGTGGCATATGTGTAAGGGAAATTATGTGTATAAAGCTATTAATAAGGGTTTGCATAATGTGTAAGGCACATTATGTTTATAAGGACATTAATAATGTGTGTCATATTTGTAAGGGGCATTACTGTGTGGTATTATGTGTATAAATGCATTACCAATGTGTGGCATTATGTGTATAACGTGCTCTACTGTGTGGCATAACGTATAGAAAGGGCACTACTGTGTGGTCTAATGTGAATAAAGAGCAATATGGTGTGGTGTAATGTGAATAAGGAGCAATTCAGTATGATGTTATGTGAATGAGGAGCACTACTGTGAGGAGTAACATATATAAGATAAAAGTGGTACTACTGTGTGATGTAACGTGAATTTGGGACACTATCGCATTATAAATTGTGAATAAAGTTGCACTACTGTGAGGCAGAAGTTGAATTGGGGGTACTATTGTGTGGCCATACCCCCAAAAGGACTGCTATGGGTGGGGGGTGATGGTGATGGGAAGGGGTGCAGAGTCAGAGGCGGAACCAGCAGTGTTGCTAGGGGGCACCAGCCAAAATCTTGCCTAGGGCATCATATTGGCTAGGGCTGGCTCTGTTCACATCCAGGGAAAAGGCTATGATAGGAGTCTGTCCCTGCTATTTGTAAAAAATAAAATCAACGTGCTGGTGAGGCTCTCTCCCGGTATCTTTTGCGGAATGTAGCATTAGCTACTGAGGCCAATCTCTGGAATGAGAGACCTATGGGGGCTGCTTTGCAATCAAAAGCAGGGGATCTCTGCTGTGGTCCCCCTGTGCTTACGTCCATAGTATTTGCAGGTATCCCTATTTTCTATAAGATTACCTAGAATCACACACTATAAAATTACCTAGAATCACACACTATTCCTAGCCATAAAGTACACAAAAGAAGACTACACTGTTGAGTCAGAGGATTTATTACAGTACTGCTTTGATCAAGCATTAATGGATGGCCCAAATGCTTCCATAATAAAGGGACTATTGTTATATACAGTAGGAGGGAAAACTGTTGCAGCATCACACAGCAGAAGGTAGAGTATAATCATGCTATCAAACCCCTGGAGTATCAGGAGTTTGGGCCACCATACTTGGAATCTGGGAGGCATGAAAGAGACCATGGTAGCAATGTTTGGGCAGTATGAAAGAGACCATGGTAGCCATATTAGGGAGGTATGAAAGAGACCATGGTAGCCATATTTGGGAGGTATGAAAGAGAGCATGGTAGCCATATTTGGGAGGTATGAAAGAGACCATATTTGGAAGGCAGACATATTTAATGATATACAGTATAAATACTCAGGACATTTCATATACAGTATTTATCTTAGTAATATACAGTTTAAGGTATATATCTATGTCAAAACGTGCTGGATACATGGCGAGGTTTTAGTGAGTGAACAGAGATAGCCACTTACATTAAAATGTTGATCTTAAATGTGGTATTAAAACTAGATGGGTCAAGTGTTTTTTATCTGCTGTCAAATTGGGATGTACAGTATTTAATATACTGGCTGTCAGGATCCCACCGGTCAGGATCCCAACGCCGGAATCCTGATACCCAGTAAAATGCCGGCAGTCAGAATACTGACCGCCTTCCCCGGTATTCACACTCTGGTGGTGGGTCCACTCCACCATCCAAGGGAGAATAGAACCCATGGCGAGCGAAGCGAGCCCGCAAAGACTCAATGTGCATGCTGCCGGTATTATGTCTGAAGGGATGCCGCTGTCAGGATCCTGACAGCCGGCATCCAGTCAGCTGGTATACTGTATCCAACCCGTCAAATTCTATGTAATCCACAATATGACAGTGTCTCCAGTTCATATTGCGCCACATTTTAGTGCCCACTGTTAGAGTGCCTTCCAGTTTAAATTATGCCACATTACAGTGCCCCAGTTCTATGCCACACTAAATTGCATTTATTTCCCATCAGGGCCCATCTGGCACTTCTGGCATATGTCAGAAGGGCTGATGGTCTGGTGGACCGGTCCTGTCACTCAGAGAGCTGGGAAGGCCACACACAGCGCAGTTTCAGGCTTTCTGTTCTGTCCTCCCCCACTTCCCCGCCCGAAGTGCCTATAACAAAAGAAAGATCGTGAGCAAAGTCCATGCCCCCTTTCACATGTGCGGCGTCTGCGTGAACATATGTGTCAGGGCTCAAAAGCTACCCCCAGTCCGTCCCTGTTTTATATTGTGCCACATTTCAGTGGCCCCAGTTTTTTTTTAGTTTTTTTTAAATATATTCTTTATTTTGGTTTTTCAGAAGAAATAAAGATGTTACAAATAGTACGATATTGTATAAACACATGGGTCGATAGACCAATATAGCATAGAACATCTAAAAACGCAAAGAGAAAATAAAGAGAAAGGAGAAAAGAGAGGAGAAACACAAAAAAAACAAAAACAAAAGGGAACAACACAATAAATACAATTGATCCAACAAGGAAATAATCAGTTGTACATCATACCTCAAAGGGTCAGCAATAATATACGCATTATGTGTAAAAAAAAAAAAAAGAAATAACAGCAAGGTACAGTGAAATCTCAACGACAACTTATACTGTATTGACATAAAAAAGACAAGACAAAGGGTAGTGGGGGAAAAGGGTAAGGGGAATGAGTGAGCTAATCAGTCTTAACTAGGTGCAAGTATGGTTTCCATATAGTGAGGTGGTCTACACAAGAAAGCAGTATCATGGTGAGTCCAGTGGGATCTGGTCTTTGTAGGTGGAGGTCAGAGCCGGCCCTAGCCAATTTGATGCCCTAGGCAAAATTTTGTCTGGTGCCCCCTAGCTCCGCTGCTAGTTCTGCATCTGTACCTGCAACGCTCAGGGGTTACCCTGTGGGCCAGTTCAACTCTGCACAATGCCACACAGTAATGACCATAATACATATAATTCCACACAGTAAAGGAACCTTACACATATGCCCCACATTAGTAATGCCCATAATACACATAATGCCACACAGTAATGCACCTTACACATATGCCCCACATTAGTAATGCCCATAATACACATATACTGCCACAGATACTGCCACACTTGCTGGTTATACAAAAAGATCAGTATCAAACATGTAGAAACTGTACATTCTCTTCACTATTCAGTGTGTTTGCTGGTGTCTGTTACTCCCGTTAACTGCATGCACTTTACTTTATACTGTGGGAGCTAAATGCTCTGCCCTCCAGTCTGATGTGTCCAAAAGTCACGCTGCACTAATGTTTCATATAGAAATAGCACAACGCAACTTACTGACCACGTTACAGTGCTAGATGGCAGGGGAATTTTACGGTATGGACTGACTAGGAAATAAAGTGTGGGGAGAACACTGCCCATGTTATGTCCCTGCAGACACCTGGGGTTTGCACAGGGATAAGGGACACACACAGGATGGCAGGGTCCCCCTCCCCCATGTGCACAAGCAATATAGGTGATGTCAGGTTTCTGTGAAGCAGTCTTCCAAAATACACATGTGTTATCATAAGAAGCCATCCAGTAATAACCTTATATAGTCAGTAAAAATGTCACAGGTCCAGGAATTGCATTTACTGGGCTTCTGCTGTCTGAGGTCTCACAAGTCAGGGGCATTCAAGCATGTCAGAGGAAGTTTAAGGCACAGTGTGCATTTGTTTTGACAAATGTAAACAGCAGTGTATACAAGTACTGATTGAATACATTTGGAAAGTAACAGTTAGTTTGCGGACTGTCCCTCTCAGCATGAGATGCTGCAGGGACATGCTTGGATGCCCCTAGACATGCTTGAATGCCCTAGGCAAATGCCTAGCCTGCCTATAGCTAAGGCCGGCTCTGGTGGAGGTAGATTTAAATTCCAGCCAAGAAAACCACGTAGCGACATAGTCAGAATGTGTGTCTGGGACTGAATGAAAAATATCCTCCATTGTTCTATAAAATTCTATCCGCTGGAACCATTCCCATATCTTGGGGGGGGGGGGGCGGAGACTTCCAGTGGACCGGTACCACCGCCCTTGTTGCGTTGTTCAGATGCTTGAGAAGGGAATGTTTATACTTTGCTAGTGGAATTGCAGTGTGGGAGAGCAACCAGAAGTCAATCCCAGTAGGAGCCTGAAACCCCAGGATTTCTGAGGAAATTTGAATAACCTGGCCCCAAAAGGTAGTGATCAGGGGGCAGTCCCACCATATATGAATAAGGGTACCTCGTTCCTTTCCACACCTCCAACACAAGGGGGATACTGAAGGAACGAACTTATGCAGATGGGAGGGACATTGATACCACCTAGTAAGCAATTTATACTGTGTTTCTGTAACCTCCAAACTTGTAGAGCAACGGGACATAACTTCACAGTGTTTCTTCCAATTAATATGTATCCCTCTAGGTGCAAGATCAGCATCCCATTTCGTACAGAAAGCGGGGTCTCCTGCGAAACGACCAATATCTTATATATACCTGATATAACATGGGTGGGGGGGTTCAGAGGGTTGGGAACACATTGCTTCAAAAGGTGTAACGCTGCTAGTTAATGCAGCAGCTGTCCTGAGAGACAAAGTAAAGTTACGAGTTTGGAGATAGAACCAGAAGTCAGTCGCAGGAATATCAGTGCCCTCCCTGAGTTCATCAAAAGATTTGACCTTCGCCCCGGAGAGCAAATGTGTTACCCTAGTCAAGCCTGCCTGTTTCCATCTGGCGGCCGCACCTCCACCAATACCCGGCCCAAACAGTGGGTTGTCAAGAAGCGGGAGAAGCAGGGAATTTGACGAAGAAAGATCCAGTTTATAACGCAGTGTTCTCCATAGAGCCAAATTGGGTCCAACCGTCAGGTGTGGGGAGCGGCCAATGGTCCTAAGCCAGGGTACTCCCTGTAATTGTAGACCCGAGGACCGTCTCTCCAAGTCAACCCACTGCTTAGAGCCGGCACCAGGTCGCGACCAATCTAGGATCCTATTCAAAATCGTGGCCTGATAATATGTCGAAACCAAGGGCAGCTGTTGGCCCCCCTGAGCCTTCCTATAAAATAAGTAGCAATGCTTGAACCTGGGCTTCCTGCCACCCCAAACAAATCGGCTAATTGCTTTGTGTGTGTCTACCAGAAACTGATGGGGGAGCTTCAAGGGGATAGTCTGGAAAAGATACAGCAACCTTGGCAGGATATTCATTTTCACAATGCTCATACGGCCTAACAGGAGAACTTCTGTTGAAGCCACTGCGACATTTCCTTACGCAGCTTACGCAGTAAAGGGAGGTGATTTAGAGTGACTGTAGTCGAAAGGGAGGAGGGGATCAGAATGCCTAAATATTTAATGTGTGTGGGGTGCCATGTGAAGGGAAACAGTCTTCAGGGACGAGACTAAGTCAGCGGGGAGGGAGATATTAAGAGCCGTTGATTTAGCATAATTAATCTTAACGCTCCAAAACGTGAAAATTCTTTCATAAGATTAGGTAGGGACACAGCAGGGTTTGTAACGACCACCAAGAGGTCGTCCGCAAACAATGCAAGTCTATGTTCATTTCCACCAACTTTCAAGCCAGTGATATCAGGGTTCTGCCGAATGGCCCTAGCCAGAGTTTCCATGCAGACAACAAATATCAATGGTGACAACGGGCATCCCTTTCTAGTCCCATTAGAGATGGCTATCGGGTCAGAAAGTATTCCGTTCACCCACACCTGTGCCGAGGGAGCTCGATATAGCGCCAAGATTTTTTGCAAGAACACCTCCCCCAGGCCCAATCGTCGCAGTGTCGTTTCCATAAAGACCCAGTCGATACGGTCAAAGGCTTTCTCAGCGTTTATGGAAAGAAGCATCATAGGAGCCTTAGCGGAGCCTGCATGGGCTATCAGGTCAATCACTCTTATGGTGTTGTCCCTTGCTTCCCTACCTCGAATGAAGCCAACCTGATCCGAGTGTATCACTGCCGGCAGCAACAAACACAGGCGGTTCGCTATGAGTTTAGCATACAATTTAATATCTATGTTAAGGAGGGAGATTGGCCTGTAACTGGATGGCAATGATGGGTCTTTACCGTCTTTAGGAATGACCGTGACGTGTGCCCCTAAGGACTGATTTGAAAAGGGGGCCTGCGGAGAGACAGAGTTGCAAGCGTGGAGCAAGAGAGGGAGAAGTTTATCTTGAAACGTTTTGTAATAAGATATGGGGAAGCCGTTGGGGCCCGGACTTTTACCAGATGGGGAGGACTTCAGGGCAGACACAAGTTCATCGTCTGTGAAAGGGTCTTCAAGGGCTGTAATTATAGCTGGGGAGAGGGACGGGAATTTAATCTCCTCTAGGAAATCCTCTACTGCCTTCTCATGCATTGACTGCTCACATTGGGAGCGCAGTGATGTCAAATTATAGAGATTAGTATAGTACGCATGAAAGATCTCAGCCATCTTACCGTCAGAAGCATGAGGCACACCAGAGGAGTCCCTAATCTCCTTAAGATAAGTTAGGGATCTTTGGGCACGAAGAGCACGGGCAAGAAGCTTCCCAGGCTTGTTACCCCACCTATGGAATTTATGTCGGCAGCAGCGAAACGCCCTGCGGGTGCCTTCATTCAGTAAACTATTTAGGGAAGACCGAGCTTCTTGCAGCTCTGCTAACACATCGGAAGTTAGTGTAGATTTATGTGTGAGTTCCAGTCTTTTAATTTTAGCAAGTAGGGCTTCCCGACATTCATTTTTTTTGTTTCTAGAGGTGGGAGCCCAGTTGGATGCATTTGCCTCTAATCATGCATTTATGGGCTTCCCATACCGACACTGGGGAGACCTCTTCAGTCACATTAAGAGCAATATAATCCTCAATAGTACTTTCTAATTGGGCCCGACAGTCTGGGTCTCTGAGAAATCGCTCATTAAAGCGCCAACGCCAATGGCGCGGGGGAGGGTGGCGTAAAGATAGGATAAGAGTAGTGGGGGCATGGTCAGAGCCAACTATTTGTCCTATTGTGGCATCTACAAGAAAATCAAGGGAGTTGTGGTCCACAAAGAGATAATCGATATGGGTATAACAATTGTGTGGGTAAGAGTAAAACGTGTAGTCCCTATCTTTGGGGTGGAGCAGGCGCCAGGTGTCCATTAGCTGGAAATCATGTAAAATTGACTTAAAGCGTCTAACATCATTTAAAGAGGATCTGGGTGCTCCAGTTGAAGTATCTAGAAGAGGCTCCAATGCCCAGTTAAGGTCGCCTCCTACCACTAATACCCCTTCCAAAGATTGCTCTATCAGCTCCAAAGCCTCCCTCATAAAACGGATCTGACCCTGATTAGGGAGATAAAGGTTAACAAACTTAAAAGTTTAGTCGGCAATAGTAGCCTTCACCAGCAGGCCCCTCCCATCTCCAATAGGAACTTCTGATACGTCATGCAATCTAATATGTTTAGCAAATAAAATTGCAACCCCCTTGGCCTTAGCCGCAGAGAAATCATTATAATATCCCTGCGGGAAATGACGGGAGTGTAGCTTCGGAGAGGCACCTCTTTTAAAGTGCGTCTCCTGAAGGAACACCACGTCCGCTTTATCGGTATGTAGAGAGTGTAGAAGCCGGGACCTTTTCTCGGGGATGTTAAGGCCTTTTACGTTAAATGATACTAACTTTAAATTAGCCGTAATGGTATGTTACCAGGGAATACCAACACTGCCATAGCACTGTGTCACCCATATAACCCTGCTGAAAGAGTAACCGCCCATAATACCTCATCCAATTGGGGGGAGGGAGGAAGGAAAGCACAAGAGGAAGGACAGGGGGAGGTAACGTAGACAATAAAAGACAAAGAGAACAACTGTCATTCCAACAGCAATCATTAGTCATGGGAAACCATAAACGGCCTATGATCTACAAATGTATAGCAGAGCAAGGGGGGGGGTCTAAGGGGAACCGGGATACATCGCCGTCAAATAGCATTGCGATACAAACAAAATTATTCAGCAGACAGAGCAGATCGAATAAAGAAGAAACTGAATCAGAAGACTACGAGATCAAGCAAAGCACTGGGTGCCGAAGGCAAAATGGCATAACAGGTAACATAAACCTAATACAAAAGTGACACAACCTAGAAACCAATAAACAAAAACAGAAACAAAGTACATGACTTGGCAGGAAGTGGCATTACCTAAGCAGCCATGGGAGGCAAACAAGTACCTAAACAATTGCAGACATAGAACTATTCAACCATCAGTGGAAGGACATCACAAAAGAAAAAACAACATATCAAAAACACATTAAATATGTCAAATAGTCACGAGTCCCTGGAAATTGTAACTGGAGGTCTTGCCCGCCGTTGTCATCCCGTGTCATCTGCGGTAACTGTAGCAGCAGGAACGGTTGTAGATTCCTCAAATGTGTCAACTCGTCGTCACCTCCTAGAATTACGGACTCTCTGCCACCTTTCTGCTTGAGGTGGAGGAGACAGTGAAAGTTCAAATGGGTCCAGCCAATTAGGGAGATTCGGGGCAGGAATACCTGGGGCTGAGCAGAAGTCCTTAACGCCATCATATTCCTGTAGGACAAAAAGGGTTCCTTTGTAGGTCACTTGGATAGATAATGGGAATCCCCACCGAAATTTGATGTTACGGTTTTGAAGTTCATCTGTGAGGGGGCGGAGTATACGCCTCTGTTGTAAGGTAGACCACGAGAGGTCCGGAAAAATTTGTATCCTATGACCATCAAAAGTAATGTCCGGTGCCCGTCTGGCTGCTCTAAGAATCTCCTCTTTCTCCTGAAAGTAGTGGAGTCTGCAGATAACGTCACGGGGGCTTTCCGTTGGTGTCCCTCTAGGACGCAAGGACCGATGTGCCCTGTCAAACACCATCTGGTAGTCAGAGTCCGCTCCCAAAAGTTCATTGAATATTTTGGTCAGAGCAGATTCAACGTTTTGGGGTGCGACGTCTTCAGGCAATCCCCGTATTCGCAGGTTATTCCGGCGCCCCCTGTTGTCCACGTCATCGAGTCTGCGGCCCATGGCTATCAGAGAACGCGACTGGCGAGAGATGAGATCATGGAGATCAGATATTTTAGAATCCGTCCTCTCAGAGCAATCTTCCAACGTTACCACTCTGTCTGCGACCTGAGTGACATCGGACTGAATGAAAGAAAGACGGGTCTGAATGGAATCCTGTATCCGTTGTTCCATGGACTGAAGGTCTTGCTGCAGGTCCTGGCGGGTGGGAAGGAACCGCAATTTGGAGAGAATGGTAGATAAATCTGAGGACTCCACCACAGGAGAAGATGGTGGAAGGAGAGCAGGGAGCCCCTCAGCCGTATTATCTTCCATGGCACTGGAGAGCAAGGAGGACGATGAAGGGGTGGACGAGGTAGAATCAGTCACTGGTGGCCGGAATAGTGTCCGAAAAGCCTTGGCTTGGGATGAGTCGGCTGGAGTAGTTGACACTTTCTTGGTGGAACGTCTTCTCGGCATGAGGCACGGTGCTAAGCGTAGTCAGAAGGAATTATTGTCGAACTGGGTATCAACTTACAGGTGACATATCACGTGTTCCCCCCAGCGTGGCTCGGTCAGGTCATTGTAATTTAAAGTTCAGGCACCATGATGTGAAGGGTAGAGTATCGTTGTTGCAGAAAGCCGGATATCTGCCAACATGTCGTGGTGCTCAATGAACCCCCTCTTCAGAAGAGTAGAGACAGCAGCGGGGGGGGGGAGGGTTCCAGGGAATGAGAGGTAGCAGTAAATAAAGGGGGGGGGACAGCTGGGACACTGCACACAGGTAATCCCCAGTTTCCCAATCTCTGCAGCAGCTCAGCAACGTAGAATACAGGCTCACCTTCCCAGCAAGAGACGAATGCACCGCAGGTCCGTTTTCCAAAATGGCCACCACCCACGGATCCGGCGCCGGCCACAGCGTCTCACGGGCCACAGCACAGGGAGCGACAGGCACTGTAGAGGGCAGGTCCAAATGAGCTGCTTTTAACATCCACAGCGCCAGATGAGATTATATATGTCACGATCCGGGTATCTGGACGCCATTACTTACCCTTCAGATGCCCCCTGAGGCTGGCTCAGCGTTCCAGGACCGGATCCCATCCGTTACACTGATGTCCACATTCCTGCCTCCTCTCCTGTCACTCTGAGACGCGGTCACCGCAGCGCCATGTAACATCTGGAATGGCATTCCCCGCGGCCTCCACCGCTGTCCCTGAGTTCCTGCATGCAGAGTGTCAGAGTGGCGATTACGTCAGCCGCGGCCTCCGCTGTGCCCGCGTGGTTTAGATGTGCAATCATCAGTCTGGCGTCTCCTGTCTCCTGTGGCCGGCGCCGCCATTGCTGTTTCAATTCTCACATGGATTACAAACCAAACTTCCCTCCAAGTGTCTGCATGGGCGCAGCCATCTTGGATTTTGTCATCTGATCATTTCCACCAATCTGCTGTCTGTATTGTTAATCTGCATAATTGCCTAGCCAACCCCTTCCTTGCTGCAGGTATAAATATGCTGTGCCTGAGCAAGGAAGGCGTCAGTGCTTTGGTTGTCTAACCTAGTTCCAGTTTGTCTCTCTCCTGTGGTTGTCTTCCAGGTTCCAGCTCCTGTCTCCAGACTTCTGCTATAGAGACCCGCACCAGCATTCCATCTGCGGTGTAGCCTGACTCTCCGATCCATTCTGGACTCACCTGTTTCCAGCTACAACAATCACCTGCTTCCAGCCCAGCTTCCAGCAGTGTACAGCTTCTCTTAAAGGGCCGGTGTCCTTTCTGCAGTTTACCACTCTCCACCGGTATTATTATTTCACCGCTCTCAAACAATCACCTGCTTCCAGCCTAGCTTCCAGCAGTGTACAGCTTCTCTTAAAGGGCCGGTGTCCTTTTCTGCAGTTTACCACTCTCCACCGGTATTATTATTTCACCGCTCTCAAACTCCAAACTTCATTATTATTTCATCGCTCTCAAGTTCGTTTATTATTTAACTGGTTCCAGCCAGTATCCACTCCGTACCAACAACAGTCTGGTTCCAGCCAGTATCCACAGCAGCCGTTTTACCTTCAGCAGCCCAGCCTTTCCTGGAACATCAGCTGGTACGATCCTGGGTTCTCTCCATTGCTACAGTCAGGCCTGGTAAGGACTTTCCAACTAGAAGATTATAAGAACTGTCTCACACTACCAGTGCCTGTGGCCCTTGCCACCCTGTAGGACCCAGGAATTGTATTTATCCTCTGTTGACTTTTATGTTTCCTTTTACTGCTGCTGTGTTACGGAGTTTGTCATAATAAACATCATTGACTTTTATCCTGGTTGTCGTGGTCACGCCTTCGGGCAGTTATTCTACATGTTACTTACATGTCTAGGGGTCTGATACAACCTCCCAGGTTCCGTTACATCTCAGCCCCTACAACTGAGGCTGCCTCCCGTCAGCTCAGGCCCTCAGTTGTGACAGTAAGCACTGACCTAATGAATCCAGCCAGAGACCAGGATCAAGCGGCCAGGCCAATGCAAGAACTGGCAGCCCGACTTGAACATCAGGAGGCTGCACAGGGCCACATCATCCGCTGTCTCCAGGATCTCTCTACACGGCTGGATGGGATTCAAACGACCCTCCGTGGACCTGGCACGTCCGGTGCGTCCACTACAGTGACACCAGCTGTAACCCCACCCACCTTACCCATTTCCAGTCCACATTTTCATCTTCCAACGCCAGCAAAATTTGATGGATCTCCAAGGTTCTGCAGGGGATTTCTCAATCAATGTGAAATCCACTTTGAGCTTCTACCTGGCAATTTCTTCAGTGACCGTACCAAAATTGCCTATATCATCTCCCTTCTCAGTGGTTCAGCCCTTGACTGGGCATCACCTTTATGGGAGAAGTCTGATCCCCTGCTATCCTCCTATACTGACTTTGTAGCTACATTCAGGCGCATCTTCGACGAGCCAGGCCGGATAACATCTGCTTCATCTGAGATTCTCCGTTTACGCCAGGGAACACGTACTGTGGGACAGTATCTTATACAGTTTAAAATCCTGGCATCCGAACTGGCATGGAACGACGAGGCCCTGTATGCTGCATTCTGGCATGGCTTATCAGAACGCATCAAGGATGAGTTAGCTACCAGAGACTTGCCCTCTAAGTTGGATGAGCTAATTTCTCTTTGCACGAAGGTTGATCTACGTTTCAGAGAGAGAGCAACCGAGCGAGGAAGATCATCTACTCCTAAATCTTCTGCTCCTCCTCCTCGTCAACCATCTCCATCCAAGGATGAGCCTATGCAAATTAGTCGTTCCCGTCTATCTCCCGCTGAGCGCCGAAGACGTCTCTCTGAGTCTCTCTGTCTCTACTGTGCAGCTCCGTCGCACACTATCAATGCCTGTCCCAAACGTCCGGGAAACTCCAGATCCTAGCTCGCCAAGGAGAGGGCCGGCTAGGAGTAATGATCTCCTCTCCATCTCCTCATGACTGTAACCTCCCAGTGTCGCTCCAAATTGCTCAACGTTACAGGAACGTCATTGCCCTCCTTGATTCCGGAGCAGCTGGGAATTTCATAACCGAAGCTTATGTTAAACGGTGGTCCCTACCCACCGAGAGACTGTCCTCGTCCATCTCTTTGACTGCCGTGGATGGCAGCAAGATTTTTGACGCAGTCATTTCCTTAAGGACTCTTCCAGTTCGTCTGAGAGTGGGAGTTCTTCATTCTGAGTATATTTCTTTTTTAGTGATTCCAAGAGCCACACATCCAGTGGTTTTAGGCCTTCCATGGCTCCGTCTCCACAACCCATCAATTGACTGGACGACTACGCAAATACTGGCATGGGGTCCCTCCTGTGCTGAGACTTGTTTAGCCAAAGTTCTTCCTGTTTGTTCTTCCTTCCCCAGGTCATCTGATGTTCCGCCTCCTCCATATCAAGACTTCACGGACGTGTTCAGTAAAGCCTCTGCTGATATCCTTCCTCCTCATAGAGAATGGGACTGCCCAATCGACCTCATTCCAGGGAAGGTTCCACCGCGAGGCCGAACTTATCCGTTGTCTCTGCCTGAGACACACTCCATGGAAGAGTACATCAAAGAGAACCTGGCGAAGGGTTTCATCCGACCATCTTCTTCTCCAGCCGGCGCAGGCTTCTTCTTCGTTAAGAAGAAAGACGGTGGTCTGCGTCCGTGCATCGACTACAGAGGTCTGAACGACATTACCGTCAAGAACCGATACCCTTTACCCCTGATTACCGAGCTCTTTGATAGAGTTAGTGGTGCAACTATTTTCACAAAGCTGGACTTGAGGGGTGCCTACAATCTCATCCGAATCCGTGAGGGTGACGAGTGGAAGACCGCCTTTAACACCCGTGACGGACATTATGAGTACCTCGTCATGCCCTTCGGATTGAGCAACGCTCCAGCAGTCTTCCAGCACTTCGTGAATGAGATTTTCAGGGACATTTTGTACCGCCATGTCGTGGTTTATCTAGACGACATCCTCATCTTTGCTAATAATCTCGAAGATCATCGTTTCTGGGTAAAAGAGGTTCTTTCCCGTCTCCGTGTCAATCACCTCTATTGTAAATTGGAGAAGTGTGTGTTTGAAGTTAAAACCATTCCGTTTCTAGGTTACATTGTGTCCGGTTCCGGACTAGAGATGGATCCTGAGAAACTCCAAGCAATCCAGAATTGGCCTATACCCTTAAGCCTCAAAGGGGTCCAGAGGTTCTTAGGGTTCGCCAATTATTATAGAAAATTTATACGAGACTTTTCCACCATTGTGGCGCCTATCACTGCATTAACCAAGAAAGGTGCTAATCCGTCCAAGTGGTCCGAGGAAGCTACACAGGCCTTTCACCTTCTGAAGCAACGGTTCATCTCTGCACCAGTTCTGAAACAGCCCGACACCGACTCTCCTTTTATCTTAGAGGTAGATGCCTCCTCCGTTGGAGTAGGAGCAGTGTTATCCCAGAGGGCCAAAGATGGACATCTACATCCTTGCAGTTTCTTCTCCCGGAAGTTCTCCCCAGCTGAGCGCAACTATGCCATTGGTGATCAGGAGTTGTTAGCCATCAAGCTCGCTCTGGAGGAGTGGAGATACCTGTTGGAGGGAGCTTCCCACTCAATCACCATACTTACCGACCACAAAAATCTTTTATATCTCAAAGGCGCACAATGTCTGAATCCTCGTCAGGCCAGATGGGCACTTTTCTTCTCTAGGTTTGACTTTAAACTCCAGTTCTGTCCGGGTTCTCAGAATCGTAAGGCCGATGCCCTTTCCCGCTCATGGGAGCAAGAAAATGAGTCCGAGTCTGCAGACAAGCATCCTATTATAAATCCGTTGGCATTCTCCACGGTAGGGATGGACTCTACGCCTCCACCAGGGAAAAGTTTTGTTAAGCCAGTTCTAAGGAAGAAGCTCATGCATTGGGCCCATGCTTCCCATTTTTCTGGACATACAGGCATTCAGAAAACCCTTGAATTTATTTCTAGGTCCTACTGGTGGCCAACTCTGAAGAAGGACGTTATGGAATTTATTGCCTCCTGCCCAAAGTGTGCCCAACACAAAGTCTCCCGCCAGTCGCCTGCGGGGCAACTGGTTCCATTATCTGTTCCCCGTCGACCTTGGACCCATTTGTCGATGGACTTTGTTTCCGATCTACCTATCTGCAACAAGTTTAATACCATCTGGGCGGTAGTTGACCGGTTCACCAAGATGGCACATTTCATCCCTCTCACCGGTCTTCCGTCAGCTTCCAAGTTGGCTCAAGTGTTTATACAAGAGATCTTCCGACTTCACAGTCTTCCTGAAGAGATCATCTCGGATCGTGGAGTACAATTTGTAGCCAAATTTTGGCGAAGTTTGTGTCAAGCCCTCCAAGTCAAGTTAAAGTTTTCCACGGCTTACCATCCTCAGACCAATGGTCAAACCGAGAGGGTGAATCAGGACTTGGAGGCCTTCCTCCGTATATATGTGTCTTCCTCTCAAGATGACTGGGTTCAACTCCTTCCTTGGGCCGAGTTCAGCCACAACAATCAATACCATTCCTCATCTTCTTCTACACCATTCTTCATTAATTATGGATTCCACCCTAAAGTCCCAGAATTCCAACCGCTTCCCGCAACTTCTGTTCCAGCAGTGGATGTCACCTTGCGTCAGTTTTCAAATAACTGGAGGAACGTCCGCGCAGCCCTGCTTAAAGCCTCATTCAGGTATAAGAAGTTTGCCAATAGGAAGCGTAGAGCGGTTCCTGCTCTCAAGGTGGGTGACCGTGTGTGGCTGTCCACGAAGAATTTGAGGTTGAGAGTTCCCAGCATGATATTTGCACCTCGCTACATCGGACCCTTCAAGATTGAACAAGTCATCAATCCTGTTGCCTACAGGTTACAGTTACCATCCTTCTTGAAAATACCCAGGACATTTCATGTTTCTTTGTTGAAACCGCTGATCCTGAATCGGTTTCATTCCGCACTTCCTCCAGCTCCCAAAGTTCAGACTCAATGGGGAGTCGAGTACGAGGTGGCCAAGATTTTGGACTCACGTTTCCGTTACGGTCAGTTACAATACCTCATTGACTGGAAGGGCTATGGTCCTTAAGAACGCTCTTGGACCAATGCCTCAGACGTCCATGCTCCTGCCTTGGTCCGAAATTTCCACGCAAAGTTTCCTTTAAAGCCTAAGAAGTGTCCTGGGGCCACTCCTAAAGGGGGGGGTGCTGTCACGATCCGGGTATCTGGACGCCATTACTTACCCTTCAGATGCCTCCTGAGGCTGGCTCAGCGTTCCAGGACCGGATCCCATCCGTTACACTGATGTCCACATTCCTGCCTCCTCTCCTGTCACTCTGAGACGCGGTCACCGCGGCGCCATGTAACATCTGGAATGGCGTTCCCCGCGGCCTCCACCGCTGTCCCTGAGTTCCTGCATGCGGAGTGTCAGAGTGGCGATTACGTCAGCCGCGGCCTCCGCTGTGCCCGCGTGGTTTAGATGGGCAATCATCAGTCTGGCGTCTCCTGTCTCCTGTGGCCGGCGCCGCCATTGCTGTTTCAATTCTCACATGGATTACAAACCAAACTTCCCTCCAAGTGTCTGCATGGGCGCAGCCATCTTGGATTTTGTCATCTGATCATTTCCACCAATCTGCTGTCTGTATTGTTAATCTGCATAATTGCCTAGCCAACCCCTTCCTTGCTGCAGGTATAAATATGCTGTGCCTGAGCAAGGAAGGCGTCAGTGCTTTGGTTGTCTAACCTAGTTCCAGTTTGTCTCTCTCCTGTGGTTGTCTTCCAGGTTCCAGCTCCTGTCACCAGACTTCTGCTATAGAGACCCGCACCAGCATTCCATCTGCGGTGTAGCCTGACTCTCCGATCCATTCTGGACTCACCTGTTTCCAGCTACAACAATCACCTGCTTCCAGCCCAGCTTCCAGCAGTGTACAGCTTCTCTTAAAGGGCCGGTGTCCTTTCTGCAGTTTACCACTCTCCACCGGTATTATTATTTCACCGCTCTCAAACAATCACCTGCTTCCAGCCTAGCTTCCAGCAGTGTACAGCTTCTCTTAAAGGGCCGGTGTCCTTTTCTGCAGTTTACCACTCTCCACCGGTATTATTATTTCACCGCTCTCAAACTCCAAACTTCATTATTATTTCATCGCTCTCAAGTTCGTTTATTATTTAACTGGTTCCAGCCAGTATCCACTCCGTACCAACAACAGTCTGGTTCCAGCCAGTATCCACAGCAGCC
This sequence comes from Pseudophryne corroboree, assembly GCF_028390025.1. Classification (NCBI taxonomy): domain Eukaryota; kingdom Metazoa; phylum Chordata; class Amphibia; order Anura; family Myobatrachidae; genus Pseudophryne; species Pseudophryne corroboree. The sequence continues at coordinate 570,657,012 of NC_086446.1, read as the reverse complement.
GTTTTACCTTCAGCAGCCCAGCCTTTCCTGGAACATCAGCTGGTACGATCCTGGGTTCTCTCCATTGCTACAGTCAGGCCTGGTAAGGACTTTCCAACTAGAAGATTATAAGAACTGTCTCACACTACCAGTGCCTGTGGCCACCCTGTAGGACCCAGGAATTGTATTTATCCTCTGTTGACTTTTATGTTTCCTTTTACTGCTGCTGTGTTACGGAGTTTGTCATAATAAACATCATTGACTTTTATCCTGGTTGTCGTGGTCACGCCTTCGGGCAGTTATTCTACATGTTACTTACATGTCTAGGGGTCTGATACAACCTCCCAGGTTCCGTTACATCTCAGCCCCTACAACTGAGGCTGCCTCCCGTCAGCTCAGGCCCTCAGTTGTGACAATATATGAGTAACAACTGTGTGCCAGTAGGGATCCAGCCCAATACAGGGGGAACCAACGCCACTCAGATAGGGAGGCAGGCAGGCAGGCAGAGGTAGAGCTGCCCGCAGACCGCCCGCCGGTCCCTGCACCGCCGGCCACACTGCACCAGGGCCAGATGAGGAGAGAGACAAGCGGCAGCTTTCGGCGGGACGCGGCCGGGACGTCCGCGGAGGCAGACGAGGATCCGGAACCAGTGAGAATGCAGGAGGGCAGCGGGGTCCCTGGCGCCGTACAGCACCCACGACGGGGAGAAGAACAGCCGCCGGGCGCTCTCACAGCGGCAGGTAGACAGAGGGGACTTCTGGGAAAATCGAGGCATCAGCTCCGGCCCGCGCACAAGGCCACAGCCCGCGGGGGGGACAGGCGATACGTCCCGGGAGAACAAGCAGCTGTTGGGCCGTCTAGATGCACCCCAGAGGCGGTGGAGCAGGAACAGGGCCACCAGGGAGGCTGCAGGGAGCAGGTAAATAGATTTGCTGGGGAGAGCTCCTTCCCCATGCTGCCACTCGTAATGGCTGCCAGGCCACGCCCCAGTGGCCCCAGTTTTTATTATGTAACATTAACATAATATCCACTACACACACCTCTCGCTGAAAATGTACAATTCAGTGTGGGTAATGGATCAGACCCAATTGCTTAGCAGGTAAGTCTGGGAAATTGGTTTGCAACTTTATAACCTGGGTCCAGTGCCTCCCTAAGCTTCTGGGCCCCATAGCAGTGGCACTCCTTGCACCCACTATAGTTACGCCCATGCCCATGGCTAGCCTATCAGCTACAGGAGGATCTAGGGAGGAGCTGAGAAAGCCCTTTCGTTTTTTCAAACTCATTTGATAAATATCGACTTTAGATAAGTGACTGTGAAACTACAGAACTGCTGTGTTTTCAACGTAAGGCAGCAGGAATAATGCAGTAATAATGTATTTATTTTATTATTTCCATGGATGGGTCCCTTTAAAACTGTGATAAACGCTTTTGCACTTTTGATTTGAATACTTTAGAAATGATTCTGTATCTAGAACCTTTCTCACCTCCACTGTGTATTAAAATAAAAACTCTGCATTTATATTTATAAATAAATAATATAATTGTCCAGCCCTGAGCACATAACAAAGAACTATAAAATATTCAGATCAGTAACCCATTCATTTCATTATTTGCATGTGTCTGATAGAGAATGAGTCATTTGCTCAGTGAGGGACAAACAATTAGTCAAGCAACACTGCTTTCACCAGCTACTAAATTGTGATAGCTCTCTTTATTCTTAATGAGGAGTTTGCTGATGCAGTGCCATGTCAGCAGAACATCACTTCTCCACTGTACCAGTATTAGAACTGTAATCACACTTCTTCCTACAGTATCTTCAATAAACTAATGGACTAATAACTTAGGCACTACTGAGGGCTACAGGAGGCTTGGTCTCCCTCAGAGTTAGCAAAGACATATTCTAAGCAGTGATGCCATTTACAGGGGAACTGTGGTGCGAGTAACCTTTAAACACCAACATAAACAGTATGTGTGGCAAGTAGGTGAGTTATGAATAGTATTAACGACAAAGTAATTTTAGTTAGCAGCGAGGATAAGATGTCTCTTAGCAAATTTAAAGCATTGTGTCTTTATAGGGTGTCAAACACTTCAGGGACTGTACTCACGAACTGGACTATTTGATAATAATTTCACAGGTTGCAACATTTCAGATGCCGACATTGTGAAACTGTTGACAGTTTGAGGATGTCAACCTGGTGCATGTCGGTGGTTTAGACCATGTTGACATTCTGATGTCAATATTGTGGTGATGACATAATGAATGTCACCATGGTTACTGTCAACCTTCTGAAATGATACAATTGTAGGCACGGGTTGGGTATGCGTGACTAGCGGTCAGGAGACAGTAGGTCACCATACTGATGCCCGGCAGGGGGGGCGAGTGCAACAAAGCCCCTGCTGCGCTCGCCACAGGTTATATTCCCACTCTATGGGTGTGACACTCACGAGTGGGAATTGTCCCTGTTAGTCGGCATGCTGACTGTCGGGACTGTAAGGCGGGATTCCGGCGTCGGTATTGTGACTGCCTGTCTCCTGACCGCCGGTCACATAACTACCTCCTATACACATGGGCATTGAAAAACAATGCTAATTAATAGATCCGACATCTATTGAATGGGTGTGGTATGGAAGGTCAAACACACTTAGGTCGACAGTGTCTAGGTCGACCAGTATTGGTCGACAGTAACTAGGTCGACAGGGATTCTATGTCGACAGGGTTGCTATGTCGATTTTTTACAACTTGTGTGTGCTGTACCCCACTGCGTTCACATAAATACAAGCGGTGTGACTCAGAGATGTGAGTTACGACCAATAGTGGTTGAACTAGACATTGTCGACCTAAGAGTGGTCGACCTAGAGACCGGATACCCTATTGAATACACCCCAATGCCTTGAACTTTATAGTGTACTACTGTATGCACTTATCCCATAGAACACCAAGTTGTTGTACTGGGTGTTAACACTAGGAAATACTGCATACAGTGTTAGCATTGACAAAATGAAGCAACACTTGTCAGAAAGCATGTGACTACAGGTCTATTTACTTTTACTAGTACATATTTAAAGCATGGCTAGTAGACTTTTAGGGACAGATGTTCTACTAAGCCTTGGAGATTGATATAGTGGAGAGAGATAAAGTACCAGCCAATCAGCTCCCAACTGTGTTTGACAAATGACAGTTATGAGCTGGTTGGTTGGTAGATTATGGAGTGTATTCACTTGACGTCGGAACCTTTCCGACGGAAAGGATCCGACATTTCAGTATTCAATTCCTGACAATTCCAATCTGACTTTTTTAAAGTCGGATTGACATTGTCGGAAACAGGACTAAAACCTGTCGGATTTGGCAAAACAAGTGGATCCACTGCTAATCCGCCGATCCACGTGTTTTCCGACAAGTCGGTATTTGCAACCTGTCGGAAAAATGGCAGCCCAATTGACTAGGTCGGAACACTATCCGACCTAAAAAAAGTCAGAAACTACCGTCTTTCAGACAAGACAGTAGTTCCGACTTGAAACGAATACCCCCCCATCTCTATCCACTTTATCACTCTCCAAGGATTAGTACATCTTTCCCTAAGAATGTTACTCAACATGTACAGTAAAAACCTGGGTGTTGTATAGAACCCTTGCTTTTCTTTTACTGTATTACTTTTACAGATGTTTTTGTGATGGTTGATATAATACTTTGAATATATAGTTAATAACTAGAGATGAGCGCCTGAAATTTTTCGGGTTTTGTGTTTTGGTTTTGGGTTCGGTTCCGCGGCCGTGTTTTGGGTTCGACCGCGTTTTGGCAAAACCTCACCAAATTTTTTTTGTCGGATTCGGGTGTGTTTTGGATTCGGGTGTTTTTTTTAAAAAACACTAAAAAACAGCTTAAATCATAGAATTTGGGGGTCATTTTGATCCCATATTATTATTAACCTCAAAAACCATAATTTCCACTCATTTTCAGTCTATTCTGAATACCTCACACCTCACAATATTATTTTTAGTCCTAAAATTTGCACCAAGGTCGCTGGATGACTAAGCTAAGCGACACTAGTGGCCGACACAAACACCTGGCCCATCTAGGAGTGGCACTGCAGTGTCACGCAGGATGTCCCTTCCAAAAAACCCTCCCCAATCAGCACATGACGCAAAGAAAAAAAGAGGCGCAATGAGGTAGCTGACTGTGTGAGTAAGATAAGCGACCCTAGTGGCCGACACAAACACCGGGCCCATTTAGGAGTGGCACTGCAGTGTCACGCAGGATGTCCCTTCCAAAAAACCCTCCCCAATCAGCACATGACGCAAAGAAAAAAAGAGGCGCAATGAGGTAGCTGACTGTGTGAGTAAGATTAGCGACCCTAGTGGCCGACACAAACACCGGGCCCATTTAGGAGTGGCACTGCAGTGTCACGCAGGATGTCCCTTCCAAAAAACCCTCCCCAATCAGCACATGACGCAAAGAAAAAAAGAGGCGCAATGAGGTAGCTGACTGTGTGAGTAAGATTAGCGACCCTAGTGGCCGACACAAACACCGGGCCCATTTAGGAGTGGCACTGCAGTGTCACGCAGGATGTCCCTTCCAAAAAAACCTCCCCAAACAGCACATGACGCAAAGAAAAATAAAAGAAAAAAGAGGTGCAAGATGGAATTGTCCTTGGGCCCTCCCACCCACCCTTATGTTGTATAAACAAAACAGGACATGCACACTTTAACCAACCCATCATTTCAGTGACAGGGTCTGCCACACGACTGTGACTGATATGACGGGTTGGTTTGGACCCCCCCCAAAAAAGAAGCAATTAATCTCTCCTTGCACAAACTGGCTCTACAGAGGCAAGATGTCCACCTCATCATCACCCTCCGATATATCACCGTGTACATCCCCCTCCTCACAGATTATCAATTCGTCCCCACTGGAATCCACCATCTCAGCTCCCTGTGTACTTTGTGGAGGCAATTGCTGCTGGTCAATGTCTCCGCGGAGGAATTGATTATAATTCATTTTAATGAACATCATCTTCTCCACATTTTCTGGATGTAACCTCGTACGCCGATTGCTGACAAGGTGAGCGGCGGCACTAAACACTCTTTCGGAGTACACACTTGTGGGAGGGCAACTTAGGTAGAATAAAGCCAGTTTGTGCAAGGGCCTCCAAATTGCCTCTTTTTCCTGCCAGTATAAGTACGGACTGTGTGACGTGCCTACTTGGATGCGGTCACTCATATAATCCTCCACCATTCTTTCAATATTGAGAGAATCATATGCAGTGACAGTAGACGACATGTCCGTAATCGTTGTCAGGTCCTTCAGTCCGGACCAGATGTCAGCATCAGCAGTCGCTCCAGACTGCCCTGCATCACCGCCAGCGGGTGGGCTCGGAATTCTGAGCCTTTTCCTCGCACCCCCAGTTGCGGGAGAATGTGAAGGAGGAGATGTTGACAGGTCGCGTTCCGCTTGACTTGACAATTTTCTCACCAGCAGGTCTTTCAACCCCAGCAGACTTGTGTCTGCCGGAAAGAGAGATCCAAGGTAGGCTTTAAATCTAGGATCGAGCACGGTGGCCAAAATGTAGTGCTCTGATTTCAACAGATTGACCACCCGTGAATCCTTGTTAAGCGAATTAAGGGCTCCATGCACAAGTCCCACATGCCTAGCGGAATCGCTCCGTGTTAGCTCCTCCTTCAATGTCTCCAGCTTCTTCTGCAAAAGCCTGATGAGGGGAATGACCTGACTCAGGCTGGCAGTGTCTGAACTGACTTCACGTGTGGCAAGTTCAAAGGGCATCAGAACCTTGCACAACGTTGAAATCATTCTCCACTGCGCTTGAGACAGGTGCATTCCACCTCCTATATCGTGCTCAATTGTATAGGCTTGAATGGCCTTTTGCTGCTCCTCCAACCTCTGAAGCATATAGAGGGTTGAATTCCACCTCGTTACCACTTCTTGCTTCAGATGATGGCAGGGCAGGTTCAGTAGTTTTTGGTGGTGCTCCAGTCTTCTGTACGTGGTGCCTGTACGCCGAAAGTGTCCCGCAATTTTTCTGGCCACCGACAGCATCTCTTGCACGCCCCTGTCGTTTTTTAAATAATTCTGCACCACCAAATTCAAGGTATGTGCAAAACATGGGACGTGCTGGAATTTGCCCATATTTAATGCACACACAATATTGCTGGCGTTGTCCGATGCCACAAATCCACAGGAGAGTCCAATTGGGGTAAGCCATTCCGCGATGATCTTCCTCAGTTGCCGTAAGAGGTTTTCAGCTGTGTGCGTATTCTGGAAAGCGGTGATACAAAGCGTAGCCTGCCTAGGAAAGAGTTGGCGTTTGCGAGATGCTGCTACTGGTGCCGCCGCTGCTGTTCTTGCGGCGGGAGTCCATACATCTACCCAGTGGGCTGTCACAGTCATATAGTCCTGACCCTGCCCTGCTCCACTTGTCCACATGTCCGTGGTTAAGTGGACATTGGGTACAACTGCATTTTTTAGGACACTGGTGAGTCTTTTTCTGACGTCCGTGTACATTCTCGGTATCGCCTGCCTAGAGAAGTGGAACCTAGATGGTATTTGGTAACGGGGGCACACTGCCTCAATAAATTGTCTAGTTCCCTGTGAACTAACGGCGGATACCGGACGCACGTCTAACACCAACATAGTTGTCAAGGCCTCAGTTATCCGCTTTGCAGCAGGATGACTGCTGTGATATTTCATCTTCCTCGCAAAGGACTGTTGAACAGTCAATTGCTTACTGGAAGTAGTACAAGTGGGCTTACGACTTCCCCTCTGGGATGACCATCGACTCCCAGCAGCAACAACAGCAGCGCCAGCAGCAGTAGGCGTTACACGCAAGGATGCATCGGAGGAATCCCAGGCAGGAGAGGACTCGTCAGAATTGCCAGTGACATTGCCTGCAGGACTATTGGCATTCCTGGGGAAGGAGGAAATTGACACTGAGGGAGTTGGTGGGGTGGTTTGCGTGAGCTTGGTTACAAGAGGAAGGGATTTACTGGTCAGTGGACTGCTTCCGCTGTCACCCAAAGTTTTTGAACTTGTCACTGACTTATTATGAATGCGCTGCAGGTGACGTATAAGGGAGGATGTTCCGAGGTGGTTAACGTCCTTACCCCTACTTATTACAGCTTGACAAAGGGAACACACGGCTTGACACCTGTTGTCCGCATTTCTGTTGAAATAGTTCCACACCGAAGAGCTGATTTTTTTGGTATTTTCACCAGGCATGTCAACGGCCATATTCCTCCCACGGACAACAGGTGTCTCCCCGGGTGCCTGACTTAAACAAACCACCTCACCATCAGAATCCTCCTGGTCAATTTCCTCCCCAGCGCCAGCAACACCCATATCCTCCTCATCCTGGTGTACTTCAACACTGACATCTTCAATCTGACTATCAGGAACTGGACTGCGGGTGCTCCTTCCAGCACTTGCAGGGGGCGTGCAAATGGTGGAAGGCGCATGCTCTTCACGTCCAGTGTTAGGAAGGTCAGGCATCGCAACCGACACAATTGGACTCTCCTTGTGGATTTGGGATTTCGAAGAACGCACAGTTCTTTGCGGTGCTACTGCTTTTGCCAGCTTGAGTCTTTTCATTTTTCTAGCGAGAGGCTGAGTGCCTCCATCCTCATGTGAAGCTGAACCACTAGCCATGAACATAGGCCAGGGCCTCAGCCGTTCCTTGCCACTCCGTGTGGTAAATGGCATATTGGCAAGTTTACGCTTCTCCTCCGACAATTTTATTTTAGGTTTTGGAGTCCTTTTTTTACTGATATTTGGTGTTTTGGATTTGACATGCTCTGTACTATGACATTGGGCATCGGCCTTGGCAGACGACGTTGCTGGCATTTCATCGTCTCGGCCATGACTAGTGGCAGCAGCTTCAGCACGAGGTGGAAGTGGATCTTGATCTTTCCCTAATTTTGGAACCTCAACATTTTTGTTCTCCATATTTTAATAGGCACAACTAAAAGGCACCTCAGGTAAACAATGGAGATGGATGGATACTAGTATACAATTATGGACGGACTGCCGAGTGCCGACACAGAGGTAGCTACAGCCGTGAACTACCGTACTGTGTCTGCTGCTAATATAGACTGGTTGATAAAGAGATGTCGTAGTATGTATGTATGAAGAAGAAAGAAAAAAAAACCACGGTTAGGTGGTATACAATTATGGACGGACTGCCGAGTGCCGACACAGAGGTAGCCACAGCCGTGAACTACCGTACTGTACTGTGTCTGCTGCTAATATAGACTGGTTGATAAAGAGATGTCGTAGTATGTATGTATGAAGAAGAAAGAAAAAAAAACCACGGGTAGGTGGTATACAATTATGGACGGACTGCCGAGTGCCGACACAGAGGTAGCCACAGCCGTGAACTACCGTACTGTACTGTGTCTGCTGCTAATATAGACTGGTTGATAAAGAGATGTAGTAGTATGTATGTATAAAGAAGAAAGAAAAAAAAACCACGGGTAGGTGGTATACAATTATGGACGGACTGCCGAGTGCCGACACAGAGGTAGCCACAGCCGTGAACTACCGTACTGTACTGTGTCTGCTGCTAATATAGACTGGTTGATAAAGAGATGTCGTAGTATGTATGTATGAAGAAGAAAGAAAAAAAAACCACGGTTAGGTGGTATACAATTATGGACGGACTGCCGAGTGCCGACACAGAGGTAGCCACAGCCGTGAACTACCATACTGTACTGTGTCTGCTGCTAATATGGACTGGTTGATAAAGAGATGTCGTAGTATGTATGTATAAAGAAGAAAGAAAAAAAAACCACGGTTAGGTGGTATACAATTATGGACGGACTGCCGAGTGCCGACACAGAGGTAGCCACAGCCGTGAACTACCGTACTGTACTGTGTCTGCTGCTAATATAGACTGGTTGATAAAGAGATGTAGTAGTATGTATGTATAAAGAAGAAAGAAAAAAAAACCACGGGTAGGTGGTATACAATTATGGATGGACTGCCGAGTGCCGACACAGAGGTAGCTACAGCCGTGAACTACCGTACTGTGTCTGCTGCGACTGGATGATAAATAATGATATAAAATATATATATATATCACTACTGCAGCCGGACAGGTATATATATTATATAATGACGGACCTGCTGGACACTGTCTGTCAGCAGAATGAGTTTTTTATAGAATAAAAAAAAAAACACCACACAAGTGAAGTCACACGACGAGTGTTTAACTTTTTCAGGCAATCACAATATAGTATACTACTAACTATACTGGTGGTCAGTGTGGTCAGGTCACTGGTCAGTCACACTGGCAGTGGCACTCCTGCAGCAAAAGTGTGCACTGTTTAATTTTAATATAATATGTACTCCTGGCTCCTGCTATAACCTATAACTGGCACTGCAGTGCTCCCCAGTCTCCCCCACAATTATAAGCTGTGTGAGCTGAGCACAGTCAGATATATAATATATACATAGATGATGCAGCACACTGGGCTGAGCAGTGCACACAGATATGGTATGTGACTGTCTTGTACTCCTGGCTCCTGCTATAACCTATAACTGGCACTGCAGTGCTCCCCAGTCTCCCCCACAATTATAAGCTGTGTGAGCTGAGCACAGTCAGATATATAATATATACATAGATGATGCAGGCATGCAGCACACTGGGCTGAGCAGTGCACACAGATATGGTATGTGACTGAGTCACTGTGTGTACCGTTTTTTTCAGGCAGAGAACGGATATATTAAATAAAACAACTGCACTGCTGGTGGTCACTGTGGTCAGTCACTAAACTCTGCACTCTCTTCTACAGTATCAGCCTCAGGTCAATCTCTCTCTCTCTCTCCTAATCTAAATGGAGAGGACGCCAGCCACGTCCTCTCCCTATCAATCTCAATGCACGTGTGAAAATGGCGGCGACGCGCGGCTCCTTATATAGAATCCGAGTCTCGCGAGAATCCGACAGCGTCATGATGACGTTCGGGCGCGCTCGGGTTAACCGAGCAAGGCGGGAAGATCCGAGTCGCTCGGACCCGTGAAAAAAAACATGAAGTTCGTGCGGGTTCGGATTCAGAGAAACCGAACCCGCTCATCTCTATTAATAACTATATATAAAATGCCATTAAGGAGGGGCTGAGATAAGGCTGGGCACCAATACGTGCATTAATTCTCAATGAGCTAGGATAGCAGAAACTCAAAATACAGTTCAGAGATCTACATGGAGGAGATATCGCAGCAATGTAATATTTACATTCATCTGACATTCAGGGTAAAACAGATGAGTAACTGAAGATCAGCTGTCTGCATAATATCACACTTAGACATGAGAACCCATTTTCATTAGAATCTCTCTCAGTGGCGGATCCAGGGGGGGGCACTCGGGCCCGTGCCCCCCCTGTCATTTGTGGCCTCCCCCCGTCCCCGTCCCCCACCGCGGCATCGGCGCCGCACAGGGAGATGACGGGCGCCCGCTGAGATTGTGTTACCAGCGGGCGCCCGTCTCCCTGCACAGCGGTAGGTAACTACTGGGGGCATACTACAGGAGGGCATTACTACTGGCGGCTTAACTACAGGGGCATTACTACTTGGGGGCTAAACTACAGGGGCATTACTACTTGGGGGCTAAACTACAGGGGCATTACTACTTGGCGGCTAAACTACAGGGGCATTACTACTTGGGGGCTAAACTACAGGGGGGCCAAACTACTGGGGGCATAACTACAGGGGCCAAACTACTGGGGGCATTACTACTGGAGGCTAAACTATAAGGGGGGCATAACTACAGGGGCTAAACTACAATGGGGCAAACTACAGGGGGGCATTACTACTGGTGGCTAAACTAGTGGGGGCATTACCACTGGGAGGCTAAACTAAAGGGGGGAGGTAAACTACTGGGGTCATAACTGCAGGGGCATTACCACTGGGGGCATAATGACTGGGGGCATTACTACAGGCAACATTACTACTGGGAGCAATACGGGCATTGCATAAAGGACACCACTACTATGGGGTCTATATAAGGGGCACTACCAGTACAGTGGACATTGCATAATGAGGGCTACAACTGTGGGCATTGTATAAGAAGCGCCACCTCACATGCACCGAAGCCGCATGCAAATGTACTTGCCCCTTCCATGGTGCCCCCCCTATCATTTTCTTCTGGATCCGCCCCTGATCTCTGTGTACATGTGCATTGTGAAAGACCTCTTATTGAAATTATTTTATGCTTGAACTTAACTCTGGTAAAACTAGTATTATTCATCACAGTATAAACTGTGTGCCAAATCCCATGTTTTGGTTTTAGATCTGTATTAACTTCATGTTTTGGTTTTGTCAAAACTGTTCTCATGTGTTTTAGATATAATTTACATTTTTAAAAAAAAAAAACTACTAAAATCTCATCATTTGTTCAATTTTTTTGTTCCTACGGTACTGTATTATTAACCTTGATAACATTAATTTTCAGCCATCTCCAGTCAATTTTGACCACCTCACAGCTCACAATATTGTATTCATCCAGTTTAGGCCAAAAGCTGCAGTGAGCTGGCTGGTTATTAATGGGTCTATGTACTAACCCTTGGAGAGAGATACCAGCCAGTCAGCTCCTAACTGTTAGAGGCTGTGTTTGAAAAATGACTGGAGCTAGTTGGTTGGTACTTTATCTCCATCCACTTTATCTCTCTCCAAGGTTTAGTACGTAGCGACAGAGCAGCGACACATATACATGTAAGGTTATAGCACATCCATGAAATATTGCCACACAGCAATGGCAGAAAAGAAAAGTGATGTAAGATTGAATTGTCTTTGGGCTCTCCCACCCACCCTTCAGTTGGATATTAAAAAGGACATGCACAGTTTAACAAACTAAGCACTTCAGCGACAGGGACCTGACACTTTTATGGCTGAAGTGCTTGGTTTGTTTGGGCCCCACAAAACAAGCTAACAATGGGCTTAAGGCAGCTAAGCTAACAATGCTGCTAATAATCTTACAATTGCAAGATATCATCCTTACTTTCACCCTCATCAGTGTTTACAACATCCTCACATAATAGTAATTCATCCACACTGGAATCCACTATTACAGAAGTACTTTGATGTAATTGCAAGTAAAGGTCTTCCTCGTGGAATTTGTAGTTCATTTTGATGAACATCATCTTTTTTACATTTTGTGGAAGTAGCCTTCACCACCGATCGCTGACAAGGTTCCCAGCTGTGCTGAAAACTCTTTCTTACTACACACTGGAGGGTGGGCAGCTTACATAATGCAAAGCCAGTTTTTACAAGGGTCTCCAAAATGCCTTTTTTTCCTACCAGTACTCATAGGGTTTCTGTGATATCCCTAATTGTATGCTGTCATTAAAAAAATCCTCCACCATTCTTTGGATGTTGACTGTATCAGTTGGAAAGAAAGACATGATGTATGACTTAAACCTAGGATCAAGCACAGTCACCAAAATATAGTGATCCGATTTCAAGATGCTGACAACCCTTGGATCCTGGCGAAGGGATTAAAGGACTTGATCTACAAGTCTGACATACTTAGCAGAAACGCATTGTTTCATATCATCCTTCAATTTCTTGAGCTGCTTTTTCAAGAGTCTAATTAGGAGAATCACCTGACTCAAGCTAGCAGTGGCTGAAGTCACTTCACAGGTGACTACTTCAAATGGTTTCAGCACCTAGCACAACATGGACAGTATTCTCCGCTGTGCTGGAATAAGGTACATTTACCCTCCTTTCCCAATTGGTTTTTGTGTAGCCCTGGATAGCTTGTTGCTTTTCCTCAATCCGATTAAGTATATAAAGGGTAGAATTGCACCTTACCACTAGTGATGAGCGGGTTCGGTTTCTCGGAAACCGAACCCCCCCGAAATTCACCCATTTTACACGGGTCCGAGGCATACTCGGATTCTCCCGTATGGCTTGGTTAACCCGAGCGCGCCCGAACGTCATCATCCCGCTGTCAGATTCTCGCGAGATTCGGATTCTATATAAGCAGCCGCGCGTCGCCGCCATTTTCACTCGTGCATTGGAAATGTTAGGGAGAGGACGTGGCTGGCGTCCTCTCCGTTATTGTTGAACTTGATTGTGCACTATTGCTTAATTGTGGGGAGGGCTGGGGAGCAGCTGTATAATATAGGAAGAGTACAGTGCAGAGTTTTGCAGATCAGTGACCACCAGTTATCCGTTCTCTGCCTGAACAAAACGCTCCATATCTGTGCTCAGTGTGCTGCATATATCTGTGCTCACACTGCTTAATTGTGGGGACTGGGGAGCAGCTGTATTATATAGCAGGAGTACAGTGCAGAGTTTTGCTGACAGTGACCACCAGTATACGTTGTCTGCCTGAAAAACACTCCATATCTGTGCTCAGTGTGCTGCTTTATTGTGGGGACTGGGGACCACCAGTATAATATTATATAGAAGGAGTACAGTGCAGAGTTTTGCTGACCAGTGACCACCAGTATATAATATATAGCATTACGGTACAGTAGGCCACTGCTGTACCTACCTCTGTGTCGTCATTAAGTATACTATCCATCTACATTCTATACCTGTGGTGCATTTTAGTTTTGCAGTTTGCTGACACAGTGACCACCAGTATACTATATATAGCAGTAGGAAGGCCACTGCTGTACCTACCTCTGTGTCGTCATTAAGTATACTATCCATCTACATTCTATACCTGTGGTGCATTTTAGTTTTGCAGTTTGCTGACACAGTGACCACCAGTATACTATATATAGCAGTACAGAAGGCCACTGCTGTACCTACCTCTGTGTCGTCATTAAGTATACTATCCATCTACATTCTATACCCGTGGTGCATTTTAGTTTTGCAGTTTGCTGACACAGTGACCACCAGTATACTATATATAGCAGTATGGAAGGCCACTGCTGTTCCTACCTCTGTGTCGTCATTAAGTATACTATCCATCTACATTCTATACCTGTGGTGCATTTTAGTTTTGCAGTTTGCTAACACAGTGACCACCAGTATACTATATATAGCAGTACGGAAGGCCACTGCTGTTCCTACCTCTGTGTCGTCATTAAGTATACTATCCATCTACATTCTATACCTGTGGTGCATTTTAGTTTTGCAGTTTGCTAACACAGTGACCACCAGTATACTATATATAGCAGTACGGAAGGCCACTGCTGTACCTACCTCTGTGTCGTCATTAAGTATACTATCCATCTACATTCTATACCTGTGGTGCATTTTAGTTTTGCAGTTTGCTGACACAGTGACCACCAGTATACTATATATAGCAGTACGGAAGGCCACTGCTGTACATACCTCTGTGTCGTCATTAAGTATACTATTCATCTACATTCTATACCTGTGGTGCATTTTAGTTTTGCAGATTGCTGACAGTGACAACGCATACAGAGACATCCTTCATTTTTTTGCTAGATGAATTCAGTGGTGCCCTCCAGCGGCTGGCGCCCCTAGGCAGCCGCCTAAAGCTGCCTAATGGTAGAGCCGGCCCTGTATCCATCTACATTCTAAACCTGTGGTGCATTTTAGTTTTGCAGTTTGCTGACACAGTGACCACCAGTAAACTATATATAGCAGTACGGAAGGCCACTGCTGTACCTACCTCTGTGTCGTCATTAAGTATACTATCCATCTACATTCTATACCTGTGGTGCATTTTAGTTTTGCAGTTTGCTGACACAGTGACCACCAGTATACTATATATAGCAGTACGGAAGGCCACTGCTGTACCTACCTCTGTGTTGTCATTAAGTATACTATCCATCTACATTCTATACCTGTGGTGCATTTTAGTTTTGCAGTTTGCTGACACAGTGACCACCAGTATACTATATATAGCAGTACAGAAGGCCACTGCTGTACCTACCTCTGTGTCGTCATTAAGTATACTATCCATCTACATTCTATACCTGTGGTGCATTTTAGTTTTGCAGTTTGCTGACACAGTGACCACCAGTATACTATATATAGCAGTACGGTACGGAAGGCCACTGCTGTACCTACCTCTGTGTCGTCATTAAGTATACTATTCATCTACATTCTATACCTGTGGTGCATTTTAGTTTTGCAGATTGCTGACAGTGACCACCAGTATATATAGCAGTACGGTACGGAAGGCCACTGCTCTACCTACCTCTGTGTCGTCAAGTATACTATCCATCCATACCTGTGGTGCATTTCAGTTGTGCGCAGTATATATAGTAGTAGGCCATTGCTATTGATAGTAACTGGCATATAATTCCACACATTAAAAAATGGAGAACAAAAATGTGGAGGTTAAAATAGGGAAAGATCAAGATCCACTTCCACCTCGTGCTGAAGCTGCTGCCACTAGTCATGGCCGAGACGATGAAATGCCATCAACGTCGTCTGCCAAGGCCGATGCCCAATGTCATAGTAGAGAGCATGTAAAATCCAAAAAACAAAAGTTCAGTAAAATGACCCAAAAATCAAAATTAAAAGCATCTGAGCAGAAGCGTAAACTTGCCAATATGCCATTTACGACACGGAGTGACAAGGAACGGCTGAGGCCCTGGCCTATGTTCATGGCTAGTGGTTCAGCTTCACATGAGGATGGAAGCACTCATCCTCTCGCTAGAAAAATGAAAAGACTTAAGCTGGCAAAAGCACAGCAAAGAACTGTGCGTTCTTCTAAATCACAAATCCCCAAGGAGAGTCCAATTGTGTCGGTTGCGATGCCTGACCTTCCCAACACTGGACGGGAAGAGCATGCGCCTTCCACCATTTGCACGCCCCCTGCAAGTGCTGGAAGGAGCACCCGCAGTCCAGTTCCTGATAGTCAAATTGAAGATGTCACTGTTGAAGTACACCAGGATGAGGATATGGGTGTTGCTGGCGCTGGGGAGGAAATTGACATGGAGGATTCTGATGGTGAGGTGGTTTGTTTAAGTCAGGCACCCGGGGAGACACCTGTTGTCCGTGGGACGAATATGGCCATTAACATGCCTGGTCAAAATACAAAAAAAAATCAGCTCTTCGGTGAGGAATTATTTCAACACAAATGCGGACAACAGGTGTCAAGCCGTGTGTTGCCTTTGTCAAGCTGTAATAAGTAGGGGTAAGGACGTTAACCACCTCGGAACATCCTCCCTTATACGTCACCTGCAGCGCATTCATCATAAGTCAGTGACAAGTTAAAAAACTTTGGGTGACAGCGGAAGCAGTCCACTGACCCACTAAATCCCTTCCTCTTGTAACCAAGCTCCTACAAACCACACCACCAACTCCCTCAGTGTCAATTTCCTCCTTACACAGGAAAGCCAATAGTCCTGCAGGCCATGTCACTGGCAAGTCTGACGAGTCCTCTCCTGCCTGGGATTCCTCCGATGCATCCTTGAGTGTAACGCCTACTGCTGCTGGCGCTGCTGTTGTAGCTGCTGGGAGTTGATCGTCATCCCAGAGGGGAAGTCGGAAGACCACTTGTACTACTTCCAGTAAGCAATTGACTGTCCAACAGTCCTTTGCGAGGAAGATGAAATATCACAGCAGTCATCCTGCTGCAAAGCAGATAACTCAGGCCTTGGCAACCAGGGCGGTGAGAAATGTGGTTCCGGTATCCACCGTTAATTCAGAGCAAACTAGATACTTGATTGAGGTACTGTGTCCCCGGTACCAAATACCATCTAGGTTCCATTTCTCTAGGCAGGCGATACCGAAAATGTACACAGACCTCAGAAAAAGACTCACCAGTGTCCTAAAAAATGCAGTTGTACCCAATGTCCACTTAACCACGGACATGTGGACAAGTGGAGCAGGGCAGACTCAGGACTGTATGACTGTGACAGCCCACTGGGTAGATGTATTGCCTCCCGCAGCAAGAACAGCAGCGGCGGCACCAGTAGCAGCATCTCGCAAACGCCAACTCGTTCCTAGGCAGGCAACGCTTTGTATCACCACTTTCCAGAAGAGGCACACAGCTGACAACCTCTTACGGAAACTGAGGAACATCATCGCAGAATGGCTTACCCCAATTGGACTCTCCTGGGGATTTGTGACATCGGACAACGCCAGCAATATTGTGCGTGCATTACATCTGGGCAAATTCCAGCACGTCCCATGTTTTGCACATACATTGAATTTGGTGGTGCAGAATTATTTAAAAAACGACAGGGGCGTGCAAGAGATGCTGTCGGTGGCCCGAAGAATTGCGGGCCACTTTCGGCATTCAGCCACCGCGTACAGAAGACTGGAGCACCACCAAACATTCCTGAACCTGCCCTGCCATCATCTGAAGCAAGAGGTGGTAACGAGGTGGAATTCAACCCTCTATATGCTTCAGAGGATGGAGGAGCAGCAAAAGGCCATTCAAGCCTATACATCTGCCCACGATATAGGCAAAGGAGGGGGAATGCACCTGACTCAAGCGCAGTGGAGAATGATTTCAACGTTGTGCAAGATTCTGCAACCCTTTGAACTTGCCACACGTGAAGTCAGTTCAGACACTGCCAGCCTGAGTCAGGTCATTCCCCTCATCAGGCTTTTGCATAAGAAGCTGGAGACATTGAAGGAGGAGCTAAAACAGAGCGATTCCGCTAGGCATGTGGGACTTGTGGATGGAGCCCTTAATTCACTTAACCAGGATTCACGGGTGGTCAATCTGTTGAAATCAGAGCACTACATTTTGGCCACCGTGCTCGATCCTAGATTTAAAACCTACGTTGTATCTCTCTTTCCGGCAGACACTAGTCTGCAGAGGTTCAAAGACCTGCTGGTGAGAAAATTGTCAAGTCAAGCGGAACGTGACCCGTCAACATCTCCTCCTTCACATTCTCCCGCAACTGGGGGTGCGAGGAAAAGGCTAAGAATTCCGAGCCCACCCGCTGGCGGTGATGCAGGGCAGTCTGGAGCGAGTGCTGACATCTGGTCCGGACTGATGGACCTGCTAACGATTACTGACATGTCGTCTACTGTCACTTCATATGATTCTCTCACCATTGAAAGAATGGTGAAGGATTATATGAGTGACCGCATCCAAGTAGGCACGTCAGACAGTCCGTACGTATACTGGCAGGAAAAAGAGGCAATTTGGAGGCCCTTGCACAAACTGGCTTTATTCTACCTAAGTTGCCCTCCCTCCAGTGTGTACTCCGAAAGAGTGTTTAGTGCAGCCGCTCACCTTGTCAGCAATCGGCGTACGAGGTTACTTCCTGAAAATGTGGAGAAGATGATGTTCATCAAAATGAATTATAATCAATTCCTCCGTGGAGACATTCACCAGCAGCAATTGCCTCCAGAAAGTACACAGGGACCTGAGATGGTGGATTCCAGTGGGGACGAATTAATAATCTGTGAGGAGGGGGATGTACACAGTGAAAGGGGTGAGGAATCAGAGGATGATGATGAGGTGGACATCTTGCCTCTGTAGAGCCAGTTTGTGCAAGGATAGATAGATTGATTGATTGCTTCTTTTTTTGGTGGGGGCCCAAACCAACCAGTCATTTCAGTCACAGTCGTGTGGCAGACCCTGTCGCTGAAATGATGGGTTCGTTAAAGTGTGCATGTCCTGTTTATACAACATAAGGGTGGGTGGGAGGGCCCAAGGACAATTCCATCTTGCACCTCTTTTTTCTTTAATTTTTCTTTGCATCATGTGCTGTTTGGGGACAATTTTTTTGAAGTGCCATCCTGCCTGACACTGCAGTGCCACTCCTAGATGGGCCAGGTGTTTGTGTCGGCCACTTGTGTCGCTTAGCTTAGTCACACAGCGACCTTGGTGCGCCTCTTTTTTTCTTTGCATCATGTGCTGTTTGGGGACAATTTTTTTGAAGTGCCATCCTGCCTGACACTGCAGTGCCACTCCTAGATGGGCCAGGTGTTTGTGTCGGCCACTTGTGTCGCTTAGCTTAGTCACACAGCGACCTTGGTGCGCCTCTTTTTTTCTTTGCATCATGTGCTGTTTGGGGACAATTTTTTTGAAGTGCCATCCTGCCTGACACTGCAGTGCCACTCCTAGATGGGCCCGGTGTTTGTGTCGGCCACTTGTGTCGCTTAGCTTAGTCACACAGCGACCTTGGTGCGCCTCTTTTTTTCTTTGCATCATGTGCTGTTTGGGGACTATTTTTTTTGAAGTGCCATCCTGCCTGACACTGCAGTGCCACTCCTAGATGGGCCAGGTGTTTGTGTCGGCCACTTGTGTCGCTTAGCTTAGTCACACAGCGACCTTGGTGCACCTCTTTTTTTCTTTGCATCATGTGCTGTTTGGGGACTATTTTTTTGAAGTGCCATCCCGCCTGACACTGCAGTGCCACTCCTAGATGGGCCAGGTGTTTGTGTCGGCCACTTGTGTCGCTTAGCTTAGCCATCCAGCGACCTCGGTGCAAATTTTAGGACTAAAAATAATATTGTGAGGTGTGAGGTGTTCAGAATAGACTGGAAATGAGTGGAAATTATGGTTTTTGAGGTTAATAAGACTATGGGATCAAAATGACCCCCACATTCTATGATTTAAGCTGTTATTTAGGGTTTTTTGTAAAAAACACCCGAATCCAAAACACACCCGAATCCGACAAAAAAATTTCGGTGAGGTTTTGCCAAAACGCGTCCGAATCCAAAACACGGCCGCGGAACCGAATCCAAAACCAAAACACAAAACCCGAAAAATGTCCGGTGCACATCACTACTTACCACATCTTGCTTCAGTTTGTGGCAGGGCAAATTGAACTGTTCTTGCAGCTGCTGCAATCTCCTGCATGCTGTTGTTGAATGACGAAAATATCCCAATAATTATCGGGCCACAGACAGCATCTCCTGCTTGCCTCATGACATTTCTTAAAAAAATTCTGTATCACCAAGTTGATTATGTGTGCAAAACAGGGGGATGTTTTGGAATTCACCCTGCTGTAATGCTTTCACAATATTTGTCGTATCATCAGAAATCAGAAATCCTGAGGAAAGTCAAAGCAGGGGAAACCATATGATATCCCTTAGTTTTTCTAAAAGGTTGTCAGCAGTATGCCTCTTCGTGAAGCCGGTGATACAGAGAGTAGCCTGCCTCTGAATGATCTGGTGTTGTTTGTTAGATGATGCTACTGTTCCTGCTGCTGAAAGCAATTCACCCACCCAGTGGGCTGCCATAGTCTTGTAATCTTTAGGTTGTCCAGTTCCCCTTGTCCACATATTTGTGATTACAGTAAGTGGACAGTGGGTACAATGGCATTTTTTAGACCAATAATGTATTTTTTGTTAACATCCTGGTAAATGCGAGGAATTGCTTTTCTAGTAAAATGGAACCCAGATGGAATTTGGTAGCGGGGATACTGGAACTCAATTAACTAAAACCCACTGCTTTAATGGCGCATATTGTTGCAGATCTAATACAAGCATAGCCGCCAAGGCATCAGTGACCCGCTGTGCAACTGAGTGACAGATGTGATACTTGTTTCCTCTTGTAAAGGATTCTTTAACAGTCGGTTGTTGTTTGAAACTACTAGTAGTCTTCTTGGTCCCCTTCTGGGATAAAGATCCATCCCCAGCAATAGAAGCAGCAGCAGGCCTAGCACTTATCGATACTCTGGTGCCTAACTTACAAACAACATCATCATCGTCATTATCATCAAGATCCTCATTAGTGCCAGCATCAGCTACACACCCCTAATCCTCTTGTACTTCCACAGTAGCAACCTCAATTTCTATGTCACCAGCTATAAGTCTGCTACCCAACCCCACATCTGGTGAGAGTGCAGAAATGGCGGAAGTATGCTTCTTTACGGGTACAGTATCAAAAGGTCGGGCTCACACATAGCACTTGTAGACATACTTAGGTTCTCCTCAGGGTTTTGTGACATTTCAGTTTCTGAACACACATTTTTTTCTACTGCCTTATTGGTTGTACTTATTTTTTTCAGTACTTATTTTCCAGTTTTCACTTTTTGGGTTTGCACTATTAACATGAGAGACAGAAGAAGATTCCTCACCGACAGATGCAGAACCACCACTCATAAATAAGGGTTAAGTCATGATCCTTTCATTGCCACTGCATTTGGTGAATAGCATGCTTGCAATTTCATGTTTTTCTACACTAAACTTTCGCTTTATAAGAGGTGTTTTTTTTTAAATAAAATATTGATTTTTTTATTTCAGATGCCCTCACTTAAACCCTCTATACTCTTGGGCATTGGCTTTAGTTGATGACGTTGAAGGACTAGTACCATCATGACTGGTGGCAGCAGCTGCAGCACTAATATTTGGTTGTTTGATTGTTATCCATATCGATGAACACACACAAGTGTACAAACAAAAGAACAATATTTTTGGGCTTTTTTTGCAAATGACAACTCACATCTGAGTCACACCCCTTGTATTTATGTGAACGCAGTGGGGTACAGCACACACAAGTTGTAAAAAAAAGTATTTTTTAAAACTTTATTTTACTTTATTTAACTTTTTTTGCAAATAACAACTCACTGCTTTTATTATTTAAGTGAACATAGTGGGGTATGGTCTGCTGAATCACAGTGCTTATATTATTTAGTAAACACAGTGAGGTACAGCTTAGTTACACGCAGCTAAGTGACACACTTAGACAGCAGCTGTAACTAAGTTCCTGCACTATAAAAAAACAATAATGACCTGCTAACTGGCTGTACTGTAAACTAGCTTGGCCAATATTAAAAACAATAAGGAGCCTGCAGGTACTGGAATGGACAGATAGATCAGCTCAGCACTGGAGTGAATGGACACTGGACAGATACTGTACTTCAGCTCAGCAGCACTTTAGTAGATGGAAACCTGACAGATAGGTCAACTCATCAGCACAGGAGTGGATGGACACTGGACAGTTAGGTCAGCTCAGCAGCACTGGAGTATACATACAGTTCAGCTAAACCACTGGATTGGAGTCAGCATGAAGTCAGCACAGACAATCAGAGCACACAGCTCTCCAGTGGTCCTGTATGAAATGGAGGAAGAATCATTGTGAGAGGGACTTATATTGAATCCAAAACCCATGAGAATCAGACACCGGGATGATTATATTTTGCCTCAATTTGGAATCCGAGCAAGGTGGGAAACCCGAGCCGGCACTCGGATTCCCTTGGGTCCCTGAAGTTCGGGTGGGCTCAGTTCTCTGGAAATAAAGTAGAGATAATCAGAACGCTTCCCTCAAGTAAGGAACTCGGATTTCAAAACTCAATCTTGAATTTAGGATTGCATGTAAATCCCTGCCTCATGATTTCAGGTGCCATTTCACTCAGGAGAGTGGGCAAAATTGACTTAAAATTGATGTTGATTATCAGTGTTAATACTATAAGTACAAAAACAGGTCCAAGTTGTTTTAATCGATTTTCAAAGAAAACCAAATTCAACACCAAACCCAAAACCGAACTAAAAACACTTGAGGGTGGTTTCACAAAAACAAACACAACAGTGATTAAGAACCAAAACCAAAACACAGATGTCTGCACACATCTCTAGTACAGAAGTGTAATTAACAACAAAATAATCCAAGTTTAATATCAATCTCCCCTGACATCTAGCATGTTTCTGGTGCCTGGGACTAGAACCGACTTAAACCGAATTAAGCTCTCTCAGAAGTTGCCAATGCCCCACTTTTTAAGGTGGCAACTCCCACCTATGGTGCTTACCTTAGGGAAGAGAGCGGCATCTCCTGCTCCAGATTGGGATTGTGGCGCTTCACTGATATATAGTCAAGTGCCACCCTCCCAGCATAACTAGTTATGTGCACCGGACATTTTTCGGGTTTTGTGTTTTGGTTTTGGATTCGGTTCCGCGGCCGTGTTTTGGATTTGGACGCGTTTTGGCAAAATTTACCTGAAATTTTTTTGTCGGATTCGGGTGTTTTTTACAAAAACCCCTCAAAAACAGCTTAAATCATAGAATTTGGGGGTCATTTTGATCCCATAGTATTATTAACCTCAATAACCATAATTTCCACTAATTTTCAGTCTATTCTGAAAACCTCACACCTCACAATATTATTTTTAATCCTAAAATTTGCACCGAGGTCGCTGGATGACTAAACTAAGCGACCCAAGTGGCCGACACAAACACCTGGCCCATCTAGGAGTGGCACTGCAGTGTCAGGCAGGATGGCACTTCAAAAAAATAGTCCCCAAACAGCACATGATGCAAAGAAAAAAAGAGGTGCACCAAGGTCGCTGTGTGACTAAGCTAAGCGACACAAGTGGCCGACACAAACACCTGGCCCATCTAGGAGTGGCACTGCAGTGTCAGGCAGGATGGCACTTCAAAAAAATTGTCCCCAAACAGCACATGATGCAAAGAAAAAAAGAGGTGCACCAAGGTCGCTGGATGGCTAAGCTAAGCGACACAAGTGGCCGACACAAACACCTGGCCCATCTAGGAGTGGCACTGCAGTGTCAGGCAGGATGACACTTCAAAAAAATAGTCCCCAAACAGCACATGATGCAAAGAAAAATTA
This sequence comes from Pseudophryne corroboree, assembly GCF_028390025.1. Classification (NCBI taxonomy): domain Eukaryota; kingdom Metazoa; phylum Chordata; class Amphibia; order Anura; family Myobatrachidae; genus Pseudophryne; species Pseudophryne corroboree. Next base: position 570,633,621 of record NC_086446.1, on the reverse strand, counting down.
AAGAAAAAAGAGGTGCAAGATGGAATTGTCCTTGGGCCCTCCCACCCACCCTTATGTTGTATAAACAGGACATGCACACTTTAACAAACCCATCATTTCAGCGAAAGGGTCTGCCACACAACTATGACTGAAATGACTGGTTGGTTTGGGCCCCCACCAAAAAAGAAGCAATCAATCTCTCCTTGCACAAACTGGCTCTACAGAGGCAAGATGTCCACCTCCTCCTCATCGTCCAATTCCTCACCCCTTTCACTGTGTACATCCCCCTCCTCACAGATTATTAATTCGTCCCCACTGGAATCCACCATCTCAGGTCCCTGTGTACTTTCTGGAGGCAATTGCTGGTGAATGTCTCCACGGAGGAATTGATTATAATTCATTTTGATGAACATCATCTTCTCCACATTTTCTGGAAGTAACCTCGTACGCCGATTGCTGACAAGGTGAGCGGCTGCACTAAACACTCTTTCGGAGTACACACTGGAGGGGGGGCAACTTAGGTAAAATATAGCCAGTTTCTGCAAGGGCCTCCAAATTGCCTCTTTTTCCTGCCAGTATACGTACGGACTGTCTGACGTGCCTACTTGGATGTGGTCACTCATATAATCCTCCACCATTCTTTCAATGGTGAGAGAATCATATGCAATGACAGTAGACGACATATATAGAAGAAGTAGTTCTCTACTTGCGCCAACCAAAGACTGCAGCCAGGTTTTGTTTCAGAGCTCACCGAGCCCACATACAATCAGATAAAAACAACAAAGAAACAAAACCACAGCGCCGTCAGCATAAATTGTTGTTCCTCTTGTTTGTAGCGACTATCCAAACTCAATTCAGGAACGTTGATTTTAGGATCACACAACCCTAAGGTATATTCACTCCACCATTAGAGAAATTGTACCCAAAGAGAGGAAAATATGGGGTAAGTGAGGGACAATCCTTCCCACCAATATTTGATGAGATGTAGGCACCCTTTCAGGCACTAACCTTGAAATAGTGCCCTTTATGCACCAAAAGGTTTCTTTATAGGTTTGTCACACACTCCTCCTCCTCCTCCTCTCCTATTACTTCGTATGGAATAAAGGATCAAGGGCAGAGATAACCTGTCAAGCACTGACCTTCAATAAATGCCCTATATGCATTGAAAGGTATCTTTGTCCGTCGTTTCCAAAATGTCTCCTTTATCTCCAGACATATACAACCAATATATAATCACACACGATAGACTGACCTTCAGATAATCCCCTATGTTCATATAAAGGTTTCTTTTTGTGCTGGGGTCAACAGTTCATGCGGTAATAATATCCTCAATAAAGCCTTGTAATCGCAGTCCTCAATTAGTGTCCCCAAAATAATTTAAAAAAAGATATTTTATTGGTACAAAAGACCATAAAAACAGACATAAAACAAATATATCAACCTTTGACCAGAGACACCGCCACCGGCTGAGCAGGCAAGAAATGATAGGAGAAACTTATATGACATAAGCATCATACTGTACCCAACAGCCAATGGAGATGTCCTTAGTCAAAAGGCCACAACACACTAACGCGTTTCGGATCCTTGTCCTTTTTCAAAGTGTCCTTTGAAAAAGGACAAGGAGTATTGCCATCAATCATTTCTTGCCTGCTCAGCCGGTGGCGGTGTCTCTGGTCAAAGGTTGATATATTTGTTTTATGTCTGTTTTTATGGTCTTTTGTACCAATAAAATATCTTTTTTTTTAATTATTTTTGGGACACTAATTGAGGACTGCAAATACAAGGCTTTATTGAGGATATTATTACCGCATGAACTTTTGACCCCAGCACAAAAAGAAACCTTTATGTGAACATAGGGGATTATCTGAAGGTCAGTCTATCGTGTGTGATTATATATTGGTTGTATATGTCTGGAGATAAAGGAGACATTTTGGAAACGACGGATAAAGATACCTTTCAATGCATATAGGGCATTTATTGAAGGTCAGTGCTTGACAGGTTATCTCTGCCCTTGATCCTTTATTCCGTACGAAGTAATAGGAGAGGAGGAGGAGGAGTGTGTGACAAACCTATAAAGAAACCTTTTGGTGCATATAGGGCACTATTTCAAGGTTAGTGCCTGAAAGGGTGCCTACATCTCATCATATATTGGTGGGAAGGATTGTCCCTCACTTACCCCATATTTTCCTCTCTTTGGGTACAATTTCTCTAATGGTGGAGTGAAGATACCTTAGGGTTGTGTGATCCTAAAATCAACGTTCCTGAATTGAGTTTGGATAGTCGCTACAAACAAGAGGAACAACAATTTATGCTGACGGCGCTGTGGTTTTGTTTCTTTGTTGTTTTTATCTGACAGTAGACGACATGTCAGTAATCGTTGGCAGGTCCTTCAGTCCGGACCAGATGTCAGCACTCGCTCCAGACTGCCCTGCATCACCGCCAGCGGGTGGGCTCGGAATTCTAAGCCTTTTCCTCGCACCCCCAGTTGCGGGAGAATGTGAATGAGGAGCTGTTGACGGGTCACGTTCCGCTTGACTTGACAATTTTCTCACCAGCAGGTCTTTGAACCTCTGCAGACTTGTGTCTGCCGGAAAGAGAGATACAACGTAGGTTTTAAATCTAGGATCGAGCACGGTGGCCAAAATGTAGTGCTCTGATTTCAACAGATTGTCCACCCGTGAATCCTGGTTAAGCGAATTAAGGGCTCCATCCACAAGTCCCACATGCCTAGCGGAATCGCTCTGTTTTAGCTCCTCCTTCAATGTCTCCAGCTTCTTCTGCAAAAGCCTGATGAGGGGAATGACCTGACTCAGGCTGGCAGTGTCTGAACTGACTTCACATGTGGCAAGTTCAAAAGATTGCAGAACCTTGAACAACGTTGAAAGCATTCTCCACTGCGCTTGAGTCAGGTGCATTCCCCCTCCTTTGCCTATATCGTAGGCAGATGTATAGACTTGAATGGCCTTTTGCTGCTCCTCCATCCTCTGAAGCATATAGAGGGTTGAATTCCACCTCGTTACCACCTCTTGCTTCAGATGATGGCAGGGCAGGTTCAGGAGTGTTTGCTGGTGCTCCAGTCTTCGGCACGCGGTGGCTGAATGCCGAAAGTGGCCCGCAATTCTTCGGGGTACCGACAGCATCTCTTGCACGCCCCTGTCGTTTTTTAAATAATTCTGCACCACCAAATTCAATGTATGTGCAAAACATGGGACGTGCTGGAATTTGCCCAGATGTAATGCACGCACAATATTGCTGGCGTTGTCCGATGTCACAAATCCCCAGGAGAGTCCATTTGGGGTAAGCCATTCTGCGATGATGTTCCTCAGTTTCCGTAAGAGGTTATCAGCTGTGTGCCTCTTCTGGAAAGCGGTGATACAAAGCGTAGCCTGCCTAGGAACGAGTTGGCGTTTGCGAGATGCTGCTACTGGTGCCGCCGCTGCTTTTCTTGCTGCGGGAGGCAATACATCTACCCAGTGGGCTGTCACAGTCATATAGTCCTGAGTCTGCCCTGCTCCACTTGTCTACATGTCCGTGGTTAAGTGGACATTGGGTACAACTGCATTTTTTAGGACACTGGTGAGTCTTTTTCTGAGGTCTGTGTACATTTTCGGTATCGCCTGCCTAGAGAAATGGAACCTAGATGGTATTTGGTACCGGGGACACAGTATCTCAATCAAGTCTGTAGTTGCCTGTGAATTAACGGTGGATACCGGAAACACGTTTCTCACCGCACAGGCTGCCAAGGCCTGAGTTATCCGCTTTGCAGCAGGATGACTGCTGTGATATTTCATCTTCCTCGCAAAGGACTGTTGGACAGTCAATTGCTTACTGGAAGTAGTACAAGTGGTCTTCCGACTTCCCCTCTGGGATGACGATCGACTCCCAGCAGCAACAACAGCAGCGCCAGCAGCAGTAGGCGTTACACTCAAGGATGCATTGGAGGAATCCCAGGCAGGAGAGGACTCGTCAGACTTGCCAGTGACATGGCCTGCAGGACTATTGGCTTTCCTGTGTAAGGAGGAAATTGACACTGAGGGAGTTGGTGGTGTGGTTTTCTGGAGCTTGGTTACAAGAGGAAGGGATTTAGTGGTCAGTGTACTGCTTCCTCTGTCATCCAAAGTTTTTGAACTTGTCATTGACTTATGATGAATGCGCTGCAGGTGACGTATAAGGGAGGATGTTCCGAGGTGGTTAACGTCCTTACCCCTACTTATTACAGCTTGACAAAGGCAACACACGGCTTGACACCTGTTGTCCGCATTTGTGTTAAAATAATTCCACACCGAAGAGGTGATTTTTTTTTGTAATTTGACCAGGCATGTCAATGGCCATATTCGTCCCACGGACAACAGGTGTCTCCCCGGGTGCCTGACTTAAACAAACCACCTCACCATCAGAATCCTCCTTGTCAATTTCCAACTCAGCGCAGCAACACCCATATCCTCATCCTGGTGTCCTTCAACAGTGACATCTTCAATTTGACTATCAGGAACTGGACTGCGGGTGCTCCTTCCAGCACTTGCAGGGGGCGTGCAAATGGTGGAAGGCGCCACCTCTTCCCATCCAGTGTTGGGAAGGTCAGGCATCGCAGCCGACACAATTGGAGTCTCCTTGGGGATTTGTGATTTAAAAGAACGCACAGTTCTTTGCTGTGCTTTTGCCAGCTTAAGTCTTTTCATTTTTCTAGCGAGAAGATGAGTGCTTCCATCCTCGTGTGAAGCTGAACCACTAGCCATGAACATAGGCCAGGGCCTCAGCCGTTCCTTGCCACTCCATGTCGTAAATGGCATATTGGCAAGTTTACGCTTCTCCTTAGACGCTTTTAATTTTGATTTTTGGGTCATTTTACTGAACTTTTGTGTTTTGGATTTTACATGCTCTCTACTATGACATTGGGCATCGGCCTTGGCAGACGACGTTGATGGCATTTCATTGTCTCGGCCATGACTAGTGGCAGCAGCTTCAGCACGAGGTGGAAGTGGATCTTGATCTTTCCCTATTTTACCCTCCACATTTTTGTTCTCCATTTTTTAATGTGTGGAATTATATGCCAGTAACTATCAATAGCAATGGCCTACTACTATATATACTGCGCACAACTGAAATGCACCACAGGTATGGATGGATAGTATACTTGACGACACAGAGGTAGGTAGAGCAGTGGCCTACTGTACCGTACTGCTATATATTATATACTGGTGGTCAGCAAACTGTGCAAAACTGAAATGCACCACAGGTATGGATGGATAGTATACTTGACGACACAGAGGTAGGTAGAGCTGTGGCCTACTGTACCGTAATGCTATATATTATATACTGGTGGTCAGCAAACTGTGCAAAACTTAAATGCACCACAGGTATGGATGGATAGTATACTTGACGACACAGAGGTAGGTAGAGCAGTGGCCTACTGTATCGTACTGCTATATATTATATACTGGTGGTCAGCAAACTGTGCAAAACTGAAATGCACCACAGGTATGGATGGATAGTATACTTGACGACACAGAGGTAGGTAGAGCAGTGGCCTTCTGTACCGTACTCCTATATATTATATACTGGTGGTCAGCAAAATTATGCACTGTACTCCTACTATATACTACAATGCAGCACAGATATGGAGCGTTTTTCAGGCAGAGAACGTATAATACTGGTGGTCACTGGTCAGCAAAACTCTGCACTGTACTCCTCCTATATAATACTGCTGGTCCCCAGTCCCCACAATAAAGCAGTGTGAGCACAGATATATGCAGCACACTGAGCACAGATATGGAGCGTTTTTCAGGCAGTGAACGTATAATACTGGTGGTCACTGGTCAGCAAAACTCTGCACTGTACTCCTCCTATATAATACTGCTGGTCCCCAGTCCCCACAATAAAGCAGTGTGAGCACAGATATATGCAGCACACTGAGCACAGATATGGAGCGTTTTTCAGGCAGACAACGTATACTGGTGGCCACTGGTCAGCAAAGCTCTGCACTGTACTCCTCTTATATAATACTGCTGGTCCCCAGTCCCCACAATAAAGCAGTGTGAGCACAGATATATGCAGCACACTGAGCACAGATATGGAGCGTTTTTCAGGCAGACAACGTATACTGGTGGTCACTGGTCAGCAAAACTCTGCACTGTACTCCTCCTATATAATACTGCTGGTCCCAGTCCCCAGTCCCCACAATAAAGCAGTGTGAGCACAGATATATGCAGCACACTGAGCACAGATATGGAGCGTTTTTCAGGCAGACAACGTATAATACTGGTGGTCACTGGTCAGCAAAACTCTGCACTGTACTCCTCCTATAATACTGCTTGTCCCCAGAATAAAGATATGCAGCCCCCTGAAACAAAGTGAGAGGACGCCAGCCACGTCCTCTCACTATCATTTCCAATGCACGAGTGAAAAATGGCGGCGACGCGCGGCTCCTTATATAGAATCCGAATCTCGCGAGAATCCGACAGTGGGATGATGATGTTCGGGCGCTCTCGGTTTAACCGAGCCATACGGGAGAATCCGAGTATGCCTCGGACCCGTGTAAAATGGGTGAAGTTTGGGGGGGTTCGGATTCCGAGGAACCGAACCCGCTCATCTCTAAGCATAACACGGACACATGTGAACAGTAGCCAACAATTTCACAGCAAATAAGCTGCTGGCTGCTTCTACTTCATTTGGCATCTGGCAGTCCATGTGAGGTAGCCATGGAGCCATTAAAATCAACACTGGATGTCACTCGTTCAGTGTTTTAGAAGATGATGCCCAAAGCAACCACCAAGATTTTTTTAATGGTTGCTACAACTCTATTTGCTGTTTTCTTGTGATTCGAGTAATTAATAGATTGCTGGACAAAGGTAAAAAATTCAGACCAAACCAGAGAAACTGGTTATTGAGAAACCTACAAAGGGGTAGTGTTTCAGAGTCCGGACCCCCACCCGAATGGTTATGACACCTGGTGTGGATTGGGTGTTACACTGTAATTTTATTTATGGGTGTTTACATTGTGGAGCCTATTTTCAACCATGTCCCACACTGTACTGTCTCTCCAACGAACACTCAGCAGGGGAAAGTCCAACCCCTTTAAAACCCTGTTGGTCTAATTCCATAAAATGGCACAAAACTATCTTACAAATTAAATACTATCCACTACCACACACTCAATCCTCCACTTTATGAAATCACAACATCAGAGATTTTTAATCTGTTAGTCATGAGCAAAAAATGTGTCCCCAAGCTGCTTGGTGGTCACCTTGATCCTCTATTTGTCAAACTAATGTGCACTACCAATTCATAAACCCAATGTTAGTACTTATATTTAAATACTGTTCTATACCAATACCTGATTACCCTACAGTCATCATTTTTTTTTCTCGAATAGTATACTTTACTTGTACTGAAGCAACAAGTAGTAACATAAGTAAAAGGATCCAAAATTGGAGCCTGGATCTGGAAGCCAAATATAATGTGGATAACGCAGTATGAGTCCGAAAGCTGATTCTCAGTGTTTATGAAGCTTTTGAGCCAAAAAGGTTAAGAACATCTGACTTAATGCAAGAACAATGCACTGCAGACTACTGTAGTATACATTACAACCACATGCTGTACAAACAACTGCAGTATAAGAAAAAATATACGCACGACTTCCAGGCAGTCTACTATCTTGGATAGCTTCTCTTCGGGTAAATCTTTCAGTAGTGAAACACTGAAGAAGAAATAAAAAACAGTTTAAAATAAGTTATATTCCTGGAAACAGCATTTCAAATATACTTGACAGCTCTGTAATACATTTCCAACTTCTTGTCTCTGTTAATATAGATTTTCTCCCACTCTTTCCCAGTAATGGAAGTTGCCCACACTTCTTAATGACTTCCTTAGAGTCGGTTCAGCTGACTCGGAGAGACAGAGTTATATCTACTGTAAATGGCACATGACTTTTCAAATGTAATAGGCACTGACTGCCCTTGTCCCAGATACATAAAGATTATCCATAGTCTTTCCCTGCCCAGCATGTCCTTTTTAGTTCAGAGCATTGAGACTGTCTGCAGTGAGTTTGGAGAATTGGTAATTTTGCCTGTAGGTGTCATTTAAGTAAACGACTTGCCGCTCAATGAAAACTCCATTCCTAAGCCATAGGTAGCTTAGATTTGCATTACTACAGCAATAATGCAATGGCCCCCCCACCACCCCTTCAAGCCTGGCATTGCTAATTTCAAAAACTTGTGGTATCTTTAATATCTTATCTGACATTTTACAGATAATGGCAGCTTTCAAAAGCAGTAGCTTGCAGACAGGAAAGGAGGTAAGCATCGGAATCCATTAATAGTTGCACAGGCAGCAATAACAGAAGCTATATATAGCACATACAACACCTTATAGTTCCAAGGCTTTTTTATGCTGAGTTTTCTTACTCATATTTTGTACTAATCTTGTGCAATATTTAACTGTGCACCTTGTTTACAATTTTTGGAATTCTTCTGCGCTTTTTAATAATGTCTTTATATCAATCATGGCCCCGCCATATAGCGTAAAGTCAGTTTTGGATATAAATCAGTGGCGGTTTTCAGTGACGTGCGGTAAGGTGAGGCAGGTGAGCCAGAGCCTTTCCTGTCATACTAACGTATACATCACAACTTTTACTATGTTAAGTATATGAAAAAAAAACAAAGAATATATTAGAAATATCTTCTTTGTATTATTCACATAATTTTTATAGTCAAAACTTTGGAGTAAAAAGTCTATGGCAGGTGAGGCAGTGTCTCTCCTGCCTACCTTTTCTGCGCATCTGTGATCAAAACTCACCAAATTCCCACCAGTATATACTGCTGCACCTGTGTATAATGCCAATATGTACCCTTTGGCTCAAATATTGTGTGTAAGTCTGGCTCTGATACTAGTCAGTGCCTCCTCAGCCATTTACCACACCGCACGTCCCTGGCGGTTTTAGGTGCGGGCTAGCAGGGCAATCCTTACTGAACTAGGCACAGGGTGTGTGTTGGAAACTCATGCTTAAGTGTACAGTATCTGCCCAAAAATGTGGAAATCGTGGGAGATTCTGCATAGATAAATTCACAAGGATAAACTGAGGAATTCACAGAGGTAATGTCAGGAAAAACATTAGAACTGTGATCATTGTCTGCATGTGTAAAACAGACATATTCTAGATACTGTATAGATTATTTTTTAATTCATTATTGTTATTTTTTATTCTAGCATTTGCACATAAAAACGAGTTTTATGGTAAGAACTTACCCTTGTTAAAACTCTTTCTGCGAGGTACACTGGGCTCCACAAGGAATGGACAATGGGGTGTAGAGTAGGATCTTGATCCGAGGCACCAACAGGCTCAAAGCTTTGACTGTTCCCAGAATGCATAGGTCCACCTCCTATATCACCCCGCCTCCCTGCACAGGATCTCAGTTTTTAGTTAACCAGTTAAATGCAGTAGCAGGAAAAGAGACGACAACGGTTAGTAGCCACAACACCGCATTCTCACGACAGGAGACGTGTCAGCGGCTAATCCCATACCAACCCAAGTACGTCAGGGTGGGCGCCTTGTGGAGCCCAGTGTACCTCGCAGAAAGAGTTTTAACAAAGGTAAGTTCTTACCATAAAACTTGTTTTCTGCTGCGGGGTACACTGGGCTCCACAAGGAATGGACAATGGGGATGTCTTGAAGCAGTTCCTTATGGGAGGGGACGCACTGTAGAGGGCACAAGAACCCGGCATCCAAAGGAAGCATCCTGGGAAGCGGCAGTATCGAAGGCATAGAACCTTATGAACGTGTTCACAGAGGACCACGTAGCCGCCTTGCACAATTGTTCAAGGGTCGCACCACGTTGGGCCACCCAAGAAGGTCCAACAGACCGAGTAGAATGGGCCTTAATGTAATCAGGAGCAGAGAGACCAGCCTTCACATAAGCATGTGCAATCACCATTCTAATCCATCTAGCCAGAGTTTGCTTGTGAGCAGGCCAGCCCCGTTTGTGAAACCCAAACACAACAAAAAGAGAATCAGATTTCCTAATAGGAGCAGTTCTCTTCACATAGATACGGAGAGCCCGTACCACATCCAAAGACCGCTCTTTGGGAGACAAATCAGGAGAGACAAAGGCCGGAACTACAATCTCCTGATTAAGGTGGAACGAAGAAACCACCTTAGGTAGATAGCCGGGACGAGTCCTAAGAACTGCCCGGTCACGGTGAAATATCAGATATGGGGAACTACAGGACAAGGCACCCAAATCCGACACTCTTCTAGCTGAAGCAATAGCCAGCAGAGACACCACCTTAAGGGAAAGCCTCTTAAGGTCAGCTGAACCAAGAGGTGCAAACAGAGACTCTTGTAATGCCTCCGAAACCACCGACAAGTCCCAAGGAGCCACAGGCGGGACATAGGGAGGTTGGATACGCAACACGCCCTGAGTAAAGGTATGCACATCAGTTAAGGTCGCAATTTTTCTCTGAAACCACACCGACAAGGCAGATATTTGAACCTTGAGGGAGGCCAGACTCAGGCCTATGTCCAGGCCCTGCTGAAGAAAAGCCAATAACTTAGCTATACTAAACTTGGAAGCATCATAATCGTTAGATGCGCACCAAACAAAGTAAGAATGCCAGACCCTATAGTAAATCCGAGCCGAAGCCGGTTTCCGGGCCTGCAACATAGTTTGAATGACCGCCTCAGAAAACCCTTTAGCCCTTAAGACGGAAGCTTCAAGAGCCACGCCGTCAAAGACAGCCGGGCTAGGTCCTGGTAGACACAGGGGCCCTGAACGAGGAGGTCTGGGCGTTGTGGAAGTAGAATTGGACACTCTGACGATAGGCCTTGCAGGTCTGAGAACCAGTGCCGTCAGGGCCACACTGGAGCTATGAGAAGCAGAATTCCTTTTTCTTGCTTGAACTTCCGAATTACCCTGGGCAGGAGTGACACCGGAGGGAACACGTACGGCAGCCGAAACCTCCACGGTACCGCCAGTGCATCCACGAATGCTGCTTGAGGATCCCTTGTCCTTGCTCCGAAGACCGGAACCTTGTGATTGTGTCGAGACGCCATCAGATCTACGTCTGGAAGGCCCCACCTTTCCACTAGGAGTTGAAACACTTCTGGATGGAGGCCCCACTCGCCGGCATGCACGTCCTGACGACTGAGAAAGTCCACTTCCCAAGTCAGGACTCCCGGAATGAATATTGCCGATATGGCCAGTAGATGGCGTTCTGCCCACTGTAGAATCCGTGAGACTTCCTTCATTGGTAGGCGGCTTCGAGTGCCGCCTTGATGATTTATGTAAGCCACTGTGGTGGCGTTGTCCGACTGTACTTGAACAGGACGGTTCTGAATTAAATGCTGGGCTAGGTTCAAGGCATTGAAGACCGCCCGCAACTCCAGAATATTGATCGAGAGGAGGGACTCCTCCTTGGTCCACCGCCCCTGAAGGAAGTGTTGCTACAGCACCGCGCCCCAACCTCTTAGACTGGCATCTGTCGTCAACAGGACCCAGTTGGATATCCAGAACGGACGGCCCCTGCACAGTTGTTGGTCCCGGAGCCACCAGAGCAGCGACAGATGGACCTCCGGAGTCAATGAGATCATTTGAGACCTGATCCGGTACGGCAGGCCGTCCCATTTGGCTAGAATCAGCCTCTGGGGAGGGCGAGAGTGAAATTGGGCGTACTCCACCATGGCGAATGCTGACACCATGAGGCCCAGCACCTGCATCGCCGAATGTATCGACACTTGCGGACGAGATAGGAAGCAACGAATCCTGTCCTGAAGTTTCAGGACTTTCTCCTGAGACAGGAACAACCGCTGGTTGTGAGTGTCCAATAGTGCTCCCAGATGCACCATGCTCTGAGCAGGGATCAGGGATGACTTCTTCCAGTTGATGAGCCACCCATGGGCTTGCAGAAACCGGACTGTCACATCTAGATGACGCAGGAGAAGTTCTGGGGAATTTGCCAGGATTAACAAGTCGTCCAAATACGGCAGTATCCTGACCCCTTGACGGCGGAGTACCACCGTCATCACCGCCATGACTTTTGTAAAGACTCGCGGAGCCGTTGCTAAACCCAAAGGTAACGCCCGAAACTGGTAATGGCAGTTGCCAATCGCAAATCTCAGGTATTGCTGATGAGACACTGCTATAGGAATATGTAGGTAAGCATCCTGTATATCCAGGGAGACCATGAAGTCCCCAGGTTCCAAGGCCAGAACTATAGAGTGAAGGGTTTCCATTCGGAACTTGGAAACCTTCACAAACCTGTTCAATGCCTTGAGGTTGAGAATGGGCCGGGAGGACCCATTCGGTTTCGGGACTAGAAACAGCGGAGAATAGTACCCCCGTCCCCTCTGCGCAAGAGGCACCTGTACTACAACTCCTGTATCTAGGAGGGTCTGTACCACCGAATGTAGAATGTTTGCCTTTGTCTTGTCCAACGGGACATCTGTCTGGCAAAATCGATGAGGGGGTCGGTTTTTGAAGGCTATGGCGTAACCTCGAGTGACGACTTCCCATACCCAGGCATCTGAATTGGTCTTCAACCATTCCTGGGTATACCCTAGAAGCCGGCCCCCCACCCTGGGATCCCCCAGAGGGAGGCCCGCCCCGTCATGCGGGCAGGCTTATCTGTCTTGGAAGCTAGCTGATGGACCGCCCAGGCTCTTTTGGGCTTAGGCTTGCCAGGTTTGGAAGTGCGGGCCTGCTTGTTGTACGCCTGACCTTTTGCTTTACCTGAAGGACGAAAGGGGCAAAAGGAAGTACCTTTAGCCTTTGACACAGAAGTAGCAGTACTTGGCAGACAGGCAGTTTTGGCAGTAGCCAAGTCAGCCACAATCTTATTTAAATCTTCCCCAAACAGAATATCTCCCTTTAAAGGGAGTACCTCAAGGGTTTTCCTAGAGTCCAGATCCACAGACCAGGATCTGAGCCACAATATCCGGCGAGCCAGGACTGACGTAGTAGAGGCCTTGGCTGCCAGGATACTGGCATCAGAAGCCGCCTCTTTAATATAACGAGAAGCTGTGACAATATAAGACAAGCATTGTCTAGCATGGTCAGAGGAGATTTCAGCATCTAACTCCAAGGCCCATGCTTCAATGGCCTCTGCAGCCCAAGTAGCTGCAATAGTGGGCCTTTGTGCAGCACTCGTGAGGCTGTAAATCGCTTTCAGACAACCCTCCACACGTTTATCCGTAGGCTCTTTTAGAGACGTGACAGTGGTGACCGGTAGAGCTGAGGAAAGCACCATCCTAGCCACATGTGAGTCCACTGGAGGAGGCGTTTCCCAATTCTTGGACAGCTCCGGCGCGAGGGGATAGCGAGCCAGCATCTTCTTTTGAGGCACAAACTTCATACCCGGGTTTTCCCAGGGTTCCTGTCGTATATCAATTAGGTGGTCAGAGTGAGGTAAAACTTGTTTAATCACCTTCTTATGCTTGAACCTATCTGGTTTCTTAGGAGGAACGGATGGCTCGGGATCATCCGTAATCTGTAAAATTAATTTAATAGCCTCCAAAAGATCAGGAACATCCACATGTGAACCACCCTCCCCATCAGCCATATCTGAGTCAGAACCTGTGGGGTCAGTGTAAGTGCCGTCTTCATCCGACGAGGTGTCAGTGACAGCAGTGGATTGTGAGGCGACAAGCGCTCGCTTAGAGGACCCCTTGGACGTAGGCGAGCGACGGTCAGACTTTTTAGTAGGCAGGGACTGGTTCAACTTCTTTATTTGAGCAGATAAATCGTCCGCCCACGGCGGGTTAGCTGCAGGGACCACAAACGGTTGCATCGGCATTGGGGGTCCCATAGGGGGTGTTAGTTTATGAACTAGCGTATGCAGAAGCGTGGAAAAAGCGGCCCACGGCGGGTCATTATTTGCCCCCGCTGCCACCGTCCCACTGGGGGGCAAGGAGCCTCCAGAACTAGAGCCCAAAGCTGCTATATTTTCCTCATAGGTATCTGCGGCTTCAGCAACACCGGCAGTGTGTTCAGCCTCAGAACCGTTACCCTCAGAAGCAGACATGATATAACTTGCAGTATCAGGTAACACAGTACAATTTGTCAGCAGCACAATACCTCTAGCCCAAACCCCTGCGCAGTGTAGTCAGCACCAGCAGAGATAAAGGAGAGATATGGTGACTTAATCACAGAGAAAAATACGTAATACAGTATATCTTTGTGAAAATCCTATATTAGATAAAACCTGACGCACCAAGCCCCCTCAGGTTATAGAATGTAGGGATAGCAGGTTGAGTGAAAGACACAAAATGGACACCACTCAGCTATCAAATGCACACACAAATAGTCACAGTCTGTACAATGCAGAGGTTATTACTAACAATAATACTGCACTGGACTAGCTTACACAGCTATATAACAATAGATATAACAGTACACTGTAAGAACTTGATGTATATCACAGGGTAATTGTACTAGGAAACCCTGACTAAGTGCACTCTTTCTTAACTAACACTGACTAAAAAAGGCAGGTAGAATACTTAAGTGTCTTGTAAAGTCACAGCACTGACAACCAGGCGGCTTTACATAGGAGGATTTGCCTAATCATTCCCAGGAACAGTGAGCTGAGGGATAATGGCGCCGCAGACACTGCCAGGGAGTGAGGGAGAGACAGATATGCAGCTCCAGGGCGGGAACATTTGCAGAAAATGGCGCCCTTGGGCTGGGGGAGGGGCTTCAGGTCCAAGCTCTATCCCCCTGCAGGCAAAACCACCGGGTACTGCGGGCTCTAATAAAACGGTTTATAGAGAAAACCTGACCTGTCCAATGCCCTGGTGATCTAATGGGATCGCCTGTACTGCCACAGTGTCCACCGCCAGCGCACGCGGCCCGCCTCCCACTGACCGCACCGGATCGCGATAAAGACCGGGACCCACTTACCACCTCCCAAAGTGCGGCCACGCGATCCCGGAGAGACCCCGTCGTGTGTGCCTGACAAGAAGAAAACCGGAGCCTCCTGCTGTAGTTACCCGGCAACTAGGGCTCGGGAATGTACAGCACCGCTGGGGAGAGACGGAGCTGCAGCAATGACTGTCCACTGACATGTAACATTGCTGCTGTCCTTGAAGTCTTCACTTTTTTCCCTCAGAAAAAAAGATCTTCTTAGGGCTGCCTGGAGCAGCCCCTCTGTTAAGTGCCTGCTACTGCAGCACCAACTACAAAACTGAGATCCTGTGCAGGGAGGCCGGGTGATATAGGAGGCGGCGCTATGCATTCTGGGAACAGTCAAAGCTTTGAGCCTGTTGGTGCCTCGGATCAAGATTCTACTCTACACCCCACTGTCCATTCCTTGTGGAGCCCAGTGTACCCCGCATCAGAAATATTTCTCAGCTCTAAATGGCAATATAGGGACTTATTTATAAAACAAAATGTACAATGTGCTGTTGTAATCTATAGCAACCAGCCACAATAAAGCTGTGATTAAGGTACATTTGCCTAAAGTATGAGCACTTTACTGTATTTTATCTACATAATGTAGTTCATCTGAGATGACTTCTGTCCCAAAGAGCCTGCAGCCAATCAGAATTTTGAGTGTGCTGACCCTTAAGATGCACTGTCCTGTCTTGTGTAGTTATTTTATTGAGAACAGGACTACATGTAACAAGGGAAAGATTATGATGAAATGTAGGGACATGGAGAGAGCAGGGGTACCCCAGCAGCACATGGTAGTGATGTCAGGCTCCTGTCAGACTGATGCAGGACAAACCACTACATGAAACAAATACATCTTGTTTAAAAAAAACAAAAAAACACCTAATTAACTGTTAGTGGTTACAGCGCATTTGCAAACACATACTTGTATTAAAAATAAATCACAATTCAGAAATCTTGCCAGCGGCCCACCATCCTCTTCAAATTACTATTTATAGCCATCTTTGTGTTTACCTAAACTGAATATATATCCATTTCTCGATTCCAAATCTAAAAATACAAAGAATTCTTATTTTAAGTCCATGCTGTTAGCTGTCAATGTTTGTCTTGTTTAAACACAACATCTGGATCATTATGCACTGAGTCTTTATAAAGCTTTAGGTCCTGTTAAATGCCATGGCAGCCATTATGTATGGATTAACTCATTAGTAAGCTGGGTAAAGACAAATGCAGACCCTGGACCCGTCCCGCCCTCAAAACGGGGGCAACATGAATGAAGAATGGTGCCAGGTACCACGCCTTCCCCCCCAAAAAACAAAAAACCGCTGCAGCAAATAAATCATGCAGCTGACAGGGAGCTGTGAGGGACATTGCAGGAGCCGTAGTGCACATGTGCAGACATGGTCTTGCACCTGTGCAGACCCCTAAATGTCGTATTTGGGGTTGGCCTACCATTGGGTTTGTGTACAAATATGAATTAGGCCCTTAAAGCTGTTATAAGCCGCCATGAGACTTGTTCCTGTCGTGAGTCCCACAGTTATAGATACTCAAAAATCATATTCCTTTGAGCTTTGCAAGATGTTTCCCCCAAGTAGCTTACACTTAAAGTGTTTTCTTTTTTTGTACCAATAACGTCCAAGTGTCAAGTGGGAGAACTGCATGCTCTTTGGTTGCATATACATGGGATATAGACAAAGTGATGTTGCGAACTAATCTTACTTTTCTGTCTAAAACACTGATTAATGCTCATTTTATTGCCAATCATATCAGAGCTGTAACGGGGTAACTTTGCGGTGCTGGTTCCAAATATAACATTGGTTTTCCTAGATTGGCTTGGACCCGGGACACAGAACACGGGTTGAAGCCAGGGATACCCCTTCCATACATGGGTGATGATCCGAGTTTTTCCCCAGTCGCACCCTTTCACACCGGACCCAGGTCTTCCAGTGACCCAGGTCTTCCTGCATTCAGTGGGCAGTTGGAGATGATCTAATCTCTAAGCACTACTGTTGCCGTCCAATAATTTTCTTTTAGACTTTACCCTGGTCATCAAGACCCGGGTAGCACTTTTCAGACATAAGCCTAGTCATCTACTTGGGTTGCAAATCCATGGAAAACCCCTGCTCACGAGCAGGGTCATGGACCCAGGACTCTTCTGCATAAACCTTTTCAGACAAAAGCTGGACTCGGGACGATGCACGTTCACTTGCAAAAACCGGGTTTTAGGATTTTATCTGAAAGGGGTTTTAGTGATAAAATCCATGGGTGGTTGAAGAAATGAAGGTTTTAATGGGGAATTAATCAAATTACCTGCGGAGAAAGCTGAAGTATTCTTGATGCTGAGCCTGTGCTGAACTCATCATGATGTTCTGGAAAACCTGCCTGTCCAAGACCCAGATCTTTGAGTCGTTTACCGCTGTATAGGAATAAATAAATAAATAATAAAATAAATAAATAAATAAATGAATGAATGAATGAATGAATGCATGAATGAATAAATAAATAAATAAATCAATAAATAAATACATGATGGGCCAATATTGAAAGCAGACTAAAGCAGCAGGCATATAGCCACACTTAATATATAGTATAGTATATAATTTTGGGCTGCCCTAGACAGGTAGATCTATAGATGTGCCCCCATACACTGTAGCTGCAGTTGCACCAATCTGTGCCTCTCAGTGTGCCAGAACCCATGCAGGGCCGTAGAAAGCAGTGTCAGGTGCCAGGACTGCATAGGGGGCATGGCCTAAATAGGGGGCATGCCCATGTCCCATAGGAACCCCCCCCCCCATAAAATCGCTGTCCCATACGCGCCTTAGGGGGAGCAGTTCAGATCAGGAGGGGCAGAGCACTGCGGAGGCATCTTTACTTGTTTGATCCCTGAAGTGGGTCTCTCCTCCACAAACAGCACCATCTTACTAGTGATATTCGGGAAGATGGCTCATTTGCACTAGAGAGCAAAGACTCTCTTACAGTGCCGGAATCTTTGCTTTCACTCTGCTAGTGTTGTGCCATCTTTTTTGCTGAAAATGCTTCTTATGCAGACTTATTTTCAGGGAAAAATGCACGAAAAGACCCCGGCTCTAGAAAACATGCTGACGAATAGGAGCGACTAGAAGGGCTGTTTAGCGTGACTGCAGCAACAATGAAGGATGACACATCTGTATGTCAAATAGTACATATAATAAATCCAACCTAAACAAAAGTTTAAACTGAAAAGTCTTAATTGAAGCATACTGTAGGTCTTAGTTTACTGTCTAAAACTATCCCATGTCCTTACTAAGCTACAATCTCACATTCTCATAGAAAGTGGCTTCTCAGTCTGTGTAGTCATCATGATATTTAAATGTTTAGCAAGGTATCCCTGACCAAATTATCATAGATACACAAGTTACTGTTTCCAATCTATATAGAAAAGAGCAACTTTATTAGTTCGATTACAAGTTGCTTAGTAATAGAAATGCATTGTGCAGCATCTTCATCTTCCGGTTACTTTTACTGGTGAACTGAAAATCATGTTCAGATAAGGTTAATTAAAATCAAATAGGACTTGATGAAATATGTTATGGGAATTGTAGCCTAATGCACAAAAGAATAACAGGGCATAGATGTTCCTGATGTATTATTTATTGTTTTCTGTGCTGTATACTTACGTAGCAGTGATAATGACTCATACCTTTCACTGTGGCTGTTCTTTTGCAGTTATACAGAATTGCTAATTCCCCAAAAGCAGTCCCGGGATGCATCTGCCCTAGCAGCCGACTGTTCTGAATGACATCAAGCAAGCCCTCTGCAAGAATGAAAGAATTACAATGATTTTGTTAACCCCAGTATGCTTTCAACTACAGTTGCTACATCAGTTACACATACACTAGCTGCTTGCCAGTTCGCCTCCAGTCCATTCACTTGATGTTGATGGTATTTCTAGCCTGACATAGATATTGAAGGAGTAGTAAAGCTAAAATACTGTACAAATGAATTTAATATGACCAGTGCAATTATATATATATATATATATATATATATATATTATTTGACCAGTGCAAATATAAATATATATATATATATATATATATATATATATACATATATATATATATATATATATATATATATATAATAGTATAATCCCTTAATGCGCTCTTAGTACACACTACTGAAGTTTTCTTTTCTTTATGTCAGTAAGTCGGTTCTAAATAAACCAAAATCAATATTGTTATGTTTCCAAAAAGGGGCAAGCTTCAACACAGAGCGGATCCCTTGTCGATAGAGATCAATAAGAATGAAAATAAAGAAGATATCTCTGTGGAGCACAGTTATTTTGTAAACTGATGTAATTAGATTAATTTTACCGGATACTTTATAAAGAGAGGATGACCTTACATATATAAACACCCGTATTAAAACACATATATCTTTTTATTATAAGAACAATATAGTTTGAATTCACATTTGCATTAAAATGAATTGGTAATAAACATTTCTTTTACATTGAAAATACAGTTGTATGTTTCAACATTATTCATGTAAAAAAGAAAATCGAATAAAAGAGCTTTCACCCAACGCGTTTCATCTTATAGTGACTTCTTCAGGGGTGTTCTTCGGGGTATAATCAAATATAAAAAATATAAAAGATATGTATAAATAAAAAGGAACATTTCTAAAGAGAGGAATATGCATATCAAAATATAATCATAGTGTCCATATTTGAACAAACTGATGTTATATATAACGATAATAATTTTATGAGTTAAAGAGAAAACTACTCTCATACTTTCTTGTACATTATTTGAATTTTGCTTACTTATAACGTCATACATCACATATTATAATAATGATTGTCTGCTGAATCACTCCATAGTCAGTTGACCAATCAGTATATTAGTACTTACTTCTAGATAGCAGCTCTCTGTTAATTTTGAAAAAGCTGTATCATTCATAAAGAGTAAGGACTCTTAATTGAGCCAATTATTGTGCCTATGTTGAGAAAAAGACCAAATTTAAATATATAACCCAATTTCTTTTATAAATTAGCTTATTTATACATATTTATTTTAAATATACTTACTAGGAATTATTTATAAAATAGATTGAAAAACTTGAGGAAGAAAACTCCCATAATATGACGACATTTAGTGGGGTTCCTTATTATAGGCCACCCTACATAGAGATATAAATATATAAATACATCCTTAGGGTTTGATTTTAAAGTTTTCAATAATATAGTTATCTTATAAATAATTCCACAATACTTACTAGTGGATTAAATTCTTCTCCCAAATGTGGATATATTAGTGGTTTATCAAGTCTCGTTATACAGGTTGAGTATCCCATATCCATATATTCCGAAATACGGAATATTCCGAAATACGGAATTTTTTGACGGAGAGTGAGACAGTGAAACTTTGTTTTCTGATGGCTCAATGTACACAAACTTTGTTTAATACACAAAGTTATTAAAAATATTGTATTAAATGACCTCCAGGCTGTGTGTATAAGGTGTATATGAAACATAAATGAATTGTGTGAATGTACACACACTTTGTTTAATGCACAAAGTTATTAAAAATAATGGCTAAAATGACCTTCAGGCTGTGTGTATAAGCTGTATATGTAACATAAATGTATTCTGTGCTTAGACTTAGGTCCCATCACCATGATATCTCATTATGGTATGCAATTATTCCAAAATACGGAAAAATCCCATATCCAAAATGCCTCTGGTCCCAAGCATTTTGGATAAGGGAGACTCAACCTGTATTTATATTCCTAACAAGAACAGAGCAATAATTTATTTCATCCTACTGACCATAATAAATTGAGACTAAAAAGTTTTTTTAAACATAGCTTACCAGCAATTTTTTTAAATGTCTATAAATCACAAAAGGAAGGATCCACCTATGGACTGGATGTAAATAATTCACTTTTGCTTTCCTATTAAGAACAATATATTAATTAATGTCAAAAATAAAATCAGAAAATAGCCATAATTGATTACCAGCAATACCAGCAATGGTCCTATAGTCCTATATAAAATCAGAAAATAGCCATAATTGCTTACCAGCAATAGTCCTATAGGACTATTGCTGGTAAGCAATTATGGCTATTTTCTGATTTTATTTTTGACATTGATTAATATATTGTTCTTAATAGGAAAGCAAAAGTGAATTATTTACATCCGGTCCATAGGTGGATCCTTTCTTTTGTAATTTATAGACATTTAGAAAAATTGCTGGTAAGCTATGTTTAAAAAACTTTTTAGTCTCAATTTATTATGGTCAGTAGGATAAAATAAATTATCGCTCTGTTCTTGTTAGGTAACGAGGCTTGATAAACCACTAATATATCCACATTTGGGAGAAGAGTTTAATCCACTAGTAAGTATTGTGGAATTATTTATTTGATAACTATATTATTGAAAAATTTAAAATCAAATCCTAAGGATGTATTTATATATTTATATCTCTATGTAGGGTGGCCTATAATAAGGAACCCCACTAAATGTTGTCATATTATGGGAGTTTTCTTCCTCAAGTTTTTCAATCTATTTTATAAATAATTCCTAGTAAGTATATTAAAATAAATATGTATAAATAAGCTAATTTCTAAAAGAAATTGGGTTATATATTTAAATTTGGTCTTTTTCTCAACATAGGCACAATAATTGTCTCAATTAAGAGTCCTTACTCTTTATGAATGATACAGCTTTTTCAAAATTAACAGAGAGCTGCTATCTAGAAGTAAGTACTAATATACTGATTGGTCAACTGACTATGGAGTGATTCAGCAGACAATCATTATTATAATATGTGGTGTGTTATGTTATAAGTAAGCAAAATTCAAATAATGTACAAGAAAGTATGAGAGTAGTTTTCTCTTTAACTCATAAAATTATTATCGTTATATATAACATCAGTCTGTTCAAATATGGACACTATGATTATATTTTGATATGCATATTCCTCTCTTTATCAATGATCCTTTTTATTTATACATATCTTTTATATTTTTTACATTTGATTACACCCCGAAGAACACCCCTGAAGAAGTCACTATAAGACAAAACGCGTTGGGTGAAAGCTCTTTTATTCGATTTTCTTTTTTACATGAATAATGTTGAAACATACAACTGTATTTTCAATGTAAAAGAAATGTTTATTACCAATTCATTTTAATACAAATGTGAATTCAAACTATATTGTTCTTATAATAAAAAGATATATGTGTTTTAATACGGGTGTTCATATATGTAAGGTCATCCTCTCTTTATAAAGTATCCGGTAAAATTAATCTAATTACATCAGTTAACAAAATAAGTGTGCCCCACAGAGATATCTTCTTTATATATATATATATATATATATATATATGTACAGTGTATATATATATATATATATATACACAGTGTATATATATATATATATATATATATATATATATATATAAATATGTATATATACATATACACAACTTATTGGGGGAGATTATGCAAAGCCTAGAGAGATATACAGTACAAGGCAATCAGTTTGTAACTCATTTTACAGGCTGTGCCTGGAGCTGATTTGTTGGTATGTTATTTCTTTCCACTCTATAGGCCAGTACTGATGGGAGAGATGTGTGCTGAGCGATCTTAACACAGACCGCTCAGCACACATCTCTCCCCCCCGCTCAGCACAGTGCAATGTGTGCTGAGTGAGGGGGGCGCTCACTTCACACAGCGCTGAAGTGAGCGACCCACTAGATTGAGGATCAATCAAGCACCGGCGATAGCGATGTGCTATCGCTGGGGGGCATACACACGACAGATCCGTGCTTAAAATCTACGCAATCTAGTCAGATTGCTTAGATTTTAAACACGGATCTCTCTGTGTGTACCCCGCTTATCTCTTTCCAGGCTTTGATATATTCCCCACCAATAATCTTATCAGAGGGCAACACTGAGGTCTTGAGTTCAACTCCCATCATGGGGTGTAATTCAGACCTGTTGGTAGCAGCAAACTTGTTAGCAGTTGGGCAAAACCATGCGCACTGCAAGGAATGGGGGGGGGGGGGGGGGCGGGGGGGGGCGGGAGATATAACATGTGCAGAGTGAGTTAGATTTGGGTGGGTTATTTTGTTTCTGTGCAGAGTAAATACTGGCTGCTTTATTTTTACACTGCAATTTAGATTTCAGTTTGAACACACCACACCCAAATCTAACTCTCTCTGCAAATATTATTTCTGCCCACCCTGCAGTGCACATGGGGCCTAATTCAGACCTGATCGTAGCAGCAAATTTGGTAGCAGATGGGCAAAACCATGTGCACTGCAGGGGGGGGGGGGGAGGGCAGATATAACATGTGCAGAGAGAGTTCGATTTGGGTGTGGTGTGTTCAAGCTGAAATCTAAATTGCAGTGCAAAAATAAAGCAGACAGTTATTACCCTGCACAGAAATAGCACCCACCAAATCTAACTCTATGCACATGTTATATCTGCGCCCCCCCCCCCCCCCCCCCCAGTGCACATGGTTTTGCCCACCTGCTAACAAGTTTGCTGCTATGATCAGGTCTGAATTACCCCCATGGTCTTAACTGTGTGTTGTTTTTATATTCTTCCCGTGCATGCATGAGTTCCCTCTAGGTTCTCCATTTACCTCCCACAATCCAAAAATATACAGACATTAGTTAATTGCCCCCAAAACCAGGGCCGGCTCTAGACATGTTCGAATAGAGCGGCCGCGCAGGGCGCCACCCTTAATGGGCGCCGCGCGCTGGCGCCGCCATATTCGAAGCTGGAGCCGGCCCTGTGTGTGCAGCGTTGTCCCGCCGTCCGTGTGTGCGACGTGCGCTATGCGCGCTGCTCGGCGCCGGTGTCTAACGTCAGACGCCGGCGCCGCGCATAGCGCACACAAGTGGCCGCCCGCCCACCCGCACCCGGACCCTCACTCTCCCGCCCGCCAGCACTCCCGCCAGCACTCCTCCTCCCCCTCTCAGCGCCTCAGGTATTTGGTGGGGGGGTCGAACATTTATGGATCGCACTGTGGGGGCATTTATCTGGCACTGTGGGGGGCATTTCTGGCACACTGGGGGCATATCTGGCACACTGGGGGCATATCTGGCACACTGGGGGCATATCTGGCTCTGTGGGGGCATTTATCTGGCCCTGTGGGGGCATTTCTGGCACTGTGGGGGCATTTCTGGCAATGTGGGGGCATATCTGGAACACTGGGGGCATTTCTTGCACACTGGGGGCATATCTGGCACACTGGGGGCATATCTGGCACACTGGGGGCATTTCTGGCACTGTGGGGGGCATATCTGGCTCACTGGGGGCATATCTGGCTCACTGGGGGCATATCTGGCACACTGGGGGCATATCTGGCTCTGTGGGGGCATTTATCTGGCACTGTGGGGGCATTTATCTGGCACTGTGGGGGCATTTATCTGGCAATGTGGGGGCATATCTGGCACACTGGGGGCATATCTGGCACACTGGGGGCATATCTGGCACACTGGGGGCATATCTGGCACTGTGGGGGGCATTTCTGGCACTGTGAGGGCATTTATCTGGCACTGTGGGGGCATTTATCTGGCACTGTGGGGGCACTTATGCATCTGGCACTGGGGGCATTTATGCATCTGGCAATGTGTGGGCATTTATGTATCTGGCACTGGGGGCATTTATGTATCTGGCCCTGTGGGGGCATATCTGGCACTGTGTGGGCATTTTTATATCTGGCACTGTGGGGGCACTTATATATCTGGCACTGTGTGGGCACTTATGTATCTGGCACTGTGGGGGCATTTATGTATCTGGCACTGTGGGGGGCATATCTGCACTGTGGAGGCATTTATGTATCTGGCACTTTGGGGGCATTTATGTATCTGAACTGTGGGTGCATATCTGGCACTGTGTGGCCATTTATGTAGCTGGCACTGCTGGGGGGCATGTCACGTGTAGCTGGCACTGCTGGGGGGGGGGGCATGTCGCGTGTAGCTGGCACTGCTGGGGAGCATGTCGCGTGTAGCTGGCACTGCTGGGGGGCATGTCGCGTGTAGCTGGCACTGCTGGGGGGCATGTCACGTGTAGCTGGCACTGCTGGGGGGCATGTCACGTGTAGCTGGCACTGCTGGGGAGCATGTCATGTAGTGTTCCCGCTAGGCGTCTGTGGCTAGGCAATGTGTCTCAGTGCTCTCCCTGGTGCAATGCGTCTCAGTGCTGTGCCTGGCGCAAAGTGTATAGGAGGTTCTACCTGGTGCAGTGTGTATTAGCTGCACTACTGTGTGGTGTAATGCAAATTGCCACTATTATGTGGCCACGTACCTTCCCCACGAAGTAACTCCCCTTAATTTTTTCTGCGCGCCTTCGGCGCGCACTGTCCATTCTTTAACATATAGGTATGGGAACAACAAGCAGTATGTACATCATTTTGCCCTCCTAACTTAAACATGTGCCCTCCCTGTGATCAGCACCATGCCCTAAAAAGTGAACAGTATCATGTGTAGCTGGCACTGCTGGGGGGCATGTCATGTGTAGCTGGCACTGCTGCGGGGCATGTCATGTGTAGCTGGCACTGCTGCGGGGCATGTCATGTGTAGCTGGCACTGCTGCGGGGCATGTCATGTGTAGCTGGCACTGCTGCGGGGCATGTCATGTGTAGCTGGCACTGCTGCGGGGCATGTCATGTGTAGCTGGCACTGCACATTATGTGTATCTGGCACTATACTGGAGACATTGTGTGTAAGGAACACTACTGTGACTATGTGTAAGGCTGCTAATTGTGTGAAAATATGTCTATAGTTTGATGATATGAAGTTATGAGGCCACGCCCACTTTTCCAGAGGCCACACCCACTTTTCCGGGAGCGCGCGCGCCTTCGGCGCGCGCATGGGGGGGGGGGCGCTTTTACATTTTCTCGCTCAGGGTGCTAGTAGGCCTGGAGCCGGCCCTGCCCAAAACAAAACAAAAAAATAACCCTGTGTGGCACTACAATTCCCAGCATAGTAGCATCTCTTATTATGTTTAGAATTAGGGTGTGCAGTCCATCCCCACCCCCAGGGTACATAGGCTGTAAGTCCCACTGGGGTAAGGACTGATGCAAATGGCTAAATATTCTCTGTAAAGAATATGTGTGCGCTATATAAATGACTGGTAATAAATAAATGTTTGCTATGCCCTTTGCTGCATTAAATGGTACTATTGGGAAGTTATTAGATTTATGCTCTACAATGCTATGTAACCAAGGACTCTATCCATGTATTATTAGATGTCAATCAGATTTAAAATGACATAAAACTACATATGTTTCTCAAAAGACAGATCAAATAGATGTAATCAATGTTTTTTTTCTATGAACAAAGGGTAGAGATATTCATCTAATGATACAAATTGATACAAGATTTATAGTAGCTTCCAGATTTTGGACAAGACTTCAGAATGAATTTTATTAATTTCCAAAATTCACTTGTTTTTGACACTAAGTTAAAGAATGAAATATTATATCAAACAAAATGTTTCCGATGGCTGCTGTGTACCATTGAGTACTATCGGAAACAAGGCACTGGATGCAATGAAAAAAGGGGTTGGAGAAGCTCACCCCCCCCCCCCCAAATATACTTATTCTCTTTGCAGTGATATAAAAAACCCTCTGTATTTAAAACTATTGTATTTTTCACAAGACAGCCCAGTGGGCAAAATCTGCATGGCCTTTCCAAAGGCAGCAAGATGGCATAAGTCGTAATAATGTAGTTCCAGACTTGCCCGAGATTGACGTTTCCTGGACCCAAAAATGGGGTGAGGAAAATGGGCATTGCTTCACAGGAACGTTTGTATGTTTTAGAAGATCAACACGGATTGTGGCATTGCTTGGATGGATCATCAGCAGGAATAAATTGCTCTGAGTATTTGGAGGTATGTGAGCAGGTGCATCGGTTCATGGTCAATTTTGTCACAATGTTTTTAGCTATGTTTGGAGGTACAATTTAAAAATGCCATTTAACCATATCAAACCCAAAAAGGATAGCATGGGAAAAGCTGCATTACTGGGTTTTGGACATTTTCAGTGGACATTGGGGGTCATTCTGACCCGTTCGCTCGCTGCTTTTTATCGCAGCCGAGCGAACGTGTCCCCACTGCGCATGCGCCGGCGCCGTAGTGTGCCAGCGCATGCCAGATGGCCGAAGGCCGTAGCAGGGCTGCGATTGCCTCTGCCTGATTGAAAGGCAGAGGCGGTCGCTGGGCGGGAGGGGGCGGAATAGCAGAGTTTGGCCGCCGTTTCGTGGGCGCGGTCCGGCCAACGCAGGCATGGCCGCACCATGCGGGGGCGGCCCGCAGCGGCTGCGTGACGTCACACACAGCCACTGCGGGCCGGGGAGCAACGAGTAGCTCCCGGCCAGCACACTAAAGCTGCGCTGGTCGGGAGCTACTCTTGAAGTGCAAAGGCATCGCCGCTGTGCAGGGCCGTCTTTTCGTATGGGCTGAATGGGCTCTTGCCCAAGGGCCCCAGGAGTATAAGGGCCCTAGGCTGATAGCTGAGGATCCCCTCTTTCCAGGGGTACCAGATTTTTAAAAATCGGCCTTGGGGAACCAGAGATATCTTACTTGGAAGCAGTAGTCCCCATCCAAGCCTGTTAATTGCTCTTCCCAGCCAGATATCTCGGGTTCTGTCTAACTTAAGAGTTTTTCTGAGGGTATAATCAAAATCTGTGATTCTCCCCTTTTGGTGGACACTAGCAGCTTGTCTCTACTATGCCCAGAACCAGAGATATCAGCCTCCCAGCAGCTGTCCCTGCTCCAGCTCCACACGCCTAATATGCAGTTTTAGATTTTCGTTGGTGAATTGCTCTGGCTCCTGAACTCTGATACTGAAGTCCCCAGAACCTTCTGAAAGGTGGGACTCTCTAGTGTATTATCCCATTCAAAGCTAAGAAATATATTTTCAGGAACTGGAGATATCTGCAATCAAGCAAGCTGCCCTCCCACCAGAAAATGATAAATATTAAACCCCCTCCAATATCCACCCCTTCCCTACTTATTAAACACCCCCTACCATCCTGGAAGTTATGTATCCTGGCCACTTCATTCAGCTCAATGCTCACCTTTACAGTTTAGTGTTCTCTCTCCTTCCCCATCTATGCAGTAAAGGAGTAATTCGAAGAAATTACTGCTCCAGGTCCTACGTGCTGAGCGGAAGATAGAACACCCCCTACTGCCTGCAGAACATCAAAGCTGCCACTGATATCACCCCCCACCCCTAACGCTGGAGGATGGGTAGGGGGCCCAGTGCATTGCTGTGCCCAGGGGCCTACACTGCTGTTAAGATGGAACTGCCGCTGTGTGATGCCTTTGCACTTCTGCGGGGGGGCCGGCACTGACATGCGGGGCGGACTAGCCCTGTGCTGGGCGTCCCCCCGCATGTCATTGTGAATGATCGTAGCTGTGCTAAATTTAGCACAGCTAGGATCAACTCGAAATGAGGGCCCTTATCTGTGTTAAGACAGAAAGGACACAACAGTCTCAAAATGCAGTATTATATTATATAACTTTACAGTAAGTTCAGGTCCAGAAATGGCAAGTTAATGCTATTTATTTTTATTTATTTATGGAGGTATAACTAGTGTGCTGCATTTATTTAAATGAAAATTAATTCCAACAGCCAAAACACATTTTTATTGTTTAGAGCAATGTGCTAGGGAATCTTGTGTTTTTATTTTGGAGATACACTATCCCCTCTTATTGAAGCAACTGCTTCAGCATATACATTTATTTCAGCTACTTTCACTTTGTGTATCATTGCAACTTTGAGAGGCATATATGGGATCAGTAGGAATGCTGGTACTTGTAGTGCAATACTGGGGACTCAAGGGGTACCTCTTGGGAAGCTAGCTCTCAAATTAAAAACATCCATGAACCAATCGGAGTAATTCTGAGTTGATCGCAGCAGCAAATTTGTTAGCAGTTGGGCAAAACCATGTGCACTGCGGAGGGGGGGCAGTTATAACATTTGCAGAGAGAGTTAGATTTGGATGGGTTATTTTGTTTCTGTGCAGGGTAAATACTGGCTGCTTTATTTTTACACTGCATTTTAGATTTCAGTTTGAACACACCCCACCCAAATCTAACTCTCTGTACATCTTATATCTGCCCCCCCTGCCCCGCAGTGCACATAGGGGGTAATTCCAAGTTGATCGCAGCAGGATTTTTTTTTAGCAATTGGGCAAAACCATGTGCACTGCAGGGGAGGCAGATATAACATGTGCAGAAAGAGTTAGATTTGGGTGGGTTATTTTGTTTCTGTGCAGGGTAAATACTGGCTGCTTTATTTTTACACTGCAAATTAGATTGCAGATTGAACACACCCCACCCAAATCTAACTCTCTCTGCACATGTTATATCTGCCTCCCCTGCAGTGCACATGGGGGGTCATTCCGAGTTGTTCGCTCGTTGCCGATTTTCGCTATACTGTGATTAGTCGCTACCTGCGCATGCGCAAGGTACGTAGAGCGCATGCGCTTAGTTATTTTACTAAAAACTTAGCTGTTTTGCTGTAGCGTCTGCGGCGATTTTCAGTCGCACTGGTGTTCGGTAAACGATTGACAGAAAAGGGGCGTTTCTGGGTGGTAACTACGTTTTCCCGGCGTTCGCTAAAAAATGCAGGCGTGTCAGGGAAAAACGCGGGAGTTTTGGGAGAAACGGGGGAGTGGCTGGCCGAATGCAGGGCGTGTTTGTGACGTCAAACCAGGAACGAAACGGCCTGAGCTGATCGCAGTGTAGGAGTAAGTCTCGAGCTACTCAGAAACTGCTAAGAATTTTCTATTCGCAATTCTGCTAATTTTTCATTCGCAATTTTGCTATGCCAAGATACACTCCCAGAGGGCGGCGGCCTAGCGTGTGCAATGCTGCTAAAATCAGCTAGCAAGCGAACAACTCGGAATGAGGGCCATGGTTTTGCCCAATTGCTAACAAAAATCCTGCTGCGATCAACTTGGAATTACCCCCATATTTTTGCCCAACTGCTAACAAATTTGCTGCTGCGATCAACTCTGAATTAACCCTTATATAAGGACTTCTGCATATAATTTACAAAAATAAATGTGCCTGCTCCTTACCTGCCAAGACATAAAGATGGTTTCCGGCTGCACCTTCCTGAATGACAAGTTGTGATTGGCTGTATAGCCGCTCATACATACAGTCCACCATCCTCCGTACATGTGATGCCTCCAGCTGCCTTAAGAAGTCATTACTCATGATTGCTCCAGTGATAAGCTTCTTGGCACTAGAGATAAAAGTATACAGTTCATTTCTGCTTTATTCATACATATTAACTGCATAATTATGAAATTGTCAGAGAATCTCAATAAAAAAAGTGTGTCATCTGCTTTAAGATACTGTATGAGTAATAAATGTAATGGAGGGATTATAACACATTTGTCCACAACAAATGTAAATATTTGTGCTGTTCTCCCACACAGTGGAGAATAAATGTCATTGTGAATATCATTTTCACAATAGTCTGCCTCAGGATGAGAAAGAGGAATATATTTCTCCACGTGGGAGACTGTACCCAGTAATCATTTTAAGACAAAGGCACATATGTTCTTTCCCATATTTTTTAGCTGTATGAGAAAATTGCTTTGTTAGACGCTGGAATAATTCCAAATGGTTTCCTCATGGGAGTCTGACTTTATGGCATTTTCGAAGATGATCATTAAAGTGATATCAGAAATGCTCAGCGGTACTGTAACCTTTTAGCAAGAGGACTAATTGTTTTTCAATTGGGCTGGTGATGGTTTGACAATATACAAAGAGAACTGCTGCTGGTAAAAGGGCGACAACATTTGTCACGGACAGAACAGAATTTACCGGAATTTTCATTTGCTGAAATCTACAATTTTTTTTTTAAAGGGGAACTAATGCATTAAGTAATATATACACTGGACAAAGCTTTTGTTTACACATCAATAGTGGTCAGCATAGAGGGAGATGTATCAGAACTTGGAGAAAGATAAAGTGGAGAAAGATAAACTACCAACCCAGAGTCGGACTGGCCCACAGGTGTACCAGGGAAACCACCAGTAGGCCCCACTGCCTGAGGGCCCACTCCTTCCTCTAGGGAACAGGTTCCAGACTGTGCACTTGTATTATACATGGTAGATGGGTGTAGTAGGGTATGCCGGTGGTGCGTCAGGATCCTGACAGCCGGCAAACTGAAGACCACCCATGATAGATATGTTGCATTACACTGCACTAAACTATTGTGTATTTCAAGCATCTGTGGAGGCTGGTCACACCCTCTTTGTAGGCTGGCCACACCCCTAAGTATGGGCCATTATAGCTGCATTCCCCCGATGGGCCCTTCATGTCCCAGTCCGACACTGTACCAACCAATCAGTTTCTAACTGTCACTTAACAGACTGCATTTGAAGAAGAGCTGATTGGTTGGTACTTTATCACTCTCCACTTTATCTCTCTCCATGCTTAGATAAATCTCCCCCATAGTTTTCATGGCCTGTATCAAGTAGTATATACTTTCACACAGCCTAAACAGTAGATAAACCTATGATAAACCTATGACTTACTAGTCAAACTGGTATATTTAGAGACTAGCTAAATTTAGTACCTGTTAATAAAATATGAGCACTGTGTGAAGCAAATCCCAGGAGGACCAATACTATGCTGGCCAGGATGTCCACGGCTGATCCTTCTAAGGCTGGCTACACACCAAAGTCGTGCTGACAGAGCGGCTGCTTGATGTTTGACATCCAGCTGGGTTGGCATTTCAATTTGCCCCCCCAGCAGTGACCGCCCATACACACAACCAGATGTGCCGATTTATATCTGTAAATGTGTAAGTCGTCAGTTGTGCAGCACAGCTGACGAGATATGTCAGTGAATGACGTTGTTTACAGACATATCGTTTGTATACACACAATCGCGATACATCAGCTGATTTGCTTGAATGGCCAATATGTCGCACAGTGTGTTCCTAGCTTAAGGAACAATAGTGGCCTCTGGGCTGCCAATGAAAAGGTGTACTGTAAAAATGTTTATGGTTATTTGGGACAGATGTATGCACTTTGATACAATGTGCACAACTGCAAATAATAGCCATCTGCATGAGTCAAGTTTTGAGAATCACCTGCCCCCGGCTTCATTTCTTGCAAATAGAACCACATTTACCATAACTGGCCCAGTCTGTGCTTTACAGAACCTGCAATCTTCCTTTTGGTGTTGGAGCATTGATACATTAGGTGAAATAACACAGTGCTAACAACGTGGCAGGGTAAATTTGATCTGCTATACTTGTTCCATTAACATACATCTAAGCTAGCTATGCTTAAGGCCAGGGTAGATGTAAGTTAGCTCTACTTCTAGGGCAAGGTAAATTTAAGCTAACTATCTATGCCTGTACAGCAGGGTCATTTTCAGTGAGCTATGCCTGTATGGCAGGGTAAATTGAAGTTAGCCACGCGTGTATGGCAAGCACATTTCATTTAGTTATGTTTGTATGGCATGGTAAATTTAAGTAGCTATGCTTCTTTGGCAGGGTAAATGTACTGTAACTAGCTATGTTTGTATGGCAGGGTAAATTTCAGCTGCTATTCTTGTAAGGCCATGGCTAATTTAATTGAGTTATGCTTGTAAGGCCATGGCAAATTTAATTGAGCTATGCTTGTAAGGCCAGAGATATGGTGCAGTTTACACACTGACTGTGGTAGAGTTCACATCTGTTCTTACCTAGAGTCCTTACGGATGCAGGTAACATCAGGGTTCTGACAACTGGGACTGTAATAATGCCGTGAAGTTGGCTCTGCTGACACCCCCTCCTTAGCTTTCTGACGTCGGTGGGCTTCTGGTGCTTTCTCATTATACTGAGCAGGCCCTTGGTTTATAACACTTAGAAGTTTCTTCTTCTGACTACCCTTGGGGGACAGCTGGACGTTGTTGTACCCAATAGCATCCTGCAGTTTGTCAATCTGGATGGATTTCGTTTCCAGTTCCTTCTCCAACTGTTTGATTTTGTCATCCTTTTCTTGCAGCTCTTTCCATTTCTGTCTCAGCTCCTCTTCTAGAAGCAGCACCGTCTCCTGCAGTTTAGCAAAAGCCCCAGAGGAATGTTCTCTCCTCCTAGAGGAGAGGCAGCTATCCTCCCTTCGTGGGGCTCTAATAGTTCCATTTCCCATGCTGTTCTGATTGTACATCCCGAAGGAAAGGTACTTTGCTCAATAATTGCCACTTAGATGTCTGTTCTTTTCATGATTCTATTTCAAAACTCTTAAAATGTTGGTTAGAACAAAGAATTTATCCAGATGAAATTTTCATGTTGAGATTTACTGTTAAATCTATTCATAACCTACAAATTATAAAAACAAAACAAAAGCTATATTATTTCCTTAGTTGATGCATACGTTTCAGTCTACTAAGCACAATGCTAGCCCAATTATACAATTGTGCACAGTATTGCATTAATACTATTTTGTTTATTGCAATACTTCAGCAATTACATGCATTTACATGTCTAGATAAGCAAAGACCTAATATAGTATAACACCATCAGAAATATGATTTATTTATTTATCTATCTTGTACACATATTTAAATTGAGTCGAGACCTGCCAGATAATTAAAACTAAATATACGTTTTTTGCCCAAAAGTTTAGTAAAGGTTCTTCAATTATTATTACAGGTTGAGTATCCCTTATCCAAAATGCTTGGGACCAAAGGTATTTTGGATATGGGATTTTTCCGTATTTTGGAATAATTGCATACCATAATGAGATATCATGGTGATGGGACCTAAATCTAAGCACAGAATACATTTATGTTACATATACACCTTATACACACAGCCTGAAGGTCATTTTAGCCAATATTTTTTATAACTTTGTGCATTAAACAAAGTGTGTCTACATTCACACAATTCATTTATGTTTCATATACACCTTATACACACAGCCTGAAGGTCATTTAATACAATATTTTTAATAACTTTGTTTAATACACAAAGTTTGTGTACATTGAGCCATCAAAAAACAAAGGTTTCACTATCTCACTCTCACTCAAAAAAGTCCGTATTTCGGAATATTCCGTATTTCGGAATATTTGGATATAGGATACTCAACCTGTATTATTATTTTTTTCAGTTTAAATATTTTTCAAAGTCATAAAAATTTAGGGGACGTTCATGAAAACTAGTCCCCAGTAACAATGGAAGAAAAGGTTGTGTTGCCCCGTGCAATCTACAGTATGAAACGCTGGTTCCAATTTTCTACACTGTGCTAAAAAAATGACAGGCAGCATCTGATTTGACTGTAAGCAACACAGCCTTATCTTCACTATTACCTGTCAAAAAACATTCAATACATAATTAGAACAGAATATTTATTTGGCAACACAGTACAAACCAAGGTTATCCCTGTGGATACCTATGGACCCTGAAGAAGAAAAGCAACACTGACACGGAGTACCATTGTTTTAATTAACAAGATAAGCCATGCAAAATCATACATTATTTAGAAATTAATTATTCATTATAATGTATCTTTAAGTCTAAATCACAGAGGACATGATATTAAATAGTGCCGCATGATAACTTCTGTAACATCCTGTAACTAATTGAAGGTGCCTTCTACCACAGCACTGTAAGGAAGAGCACATTCTGAAAACATCCCTGACTATGTACATAGCCCTCCAGTCACACTTGCCTACTCTACCGGAATTTCTAGGAGACTAACAAATGTCAGCACATTGTCCTGGACTCCTGCATGAGTAGAGCAACCTCCTGGATCCTGCCCACTTCCCCAGAGAACTAGGCCAGTCGGGGACTTCATGACTCGATTTGTGGTGAATCATGTAATTAAGCCATGATGCCCCTCTTTGTGTGGTGCCATGATTTGTGACATTGCACATAAAATGCCACATTTCTCAAGTAGCTCTACCCTTCAGGCATTTCCTGATGGACAGGCATGCAATGTCAGCAATTATGACAGAAATATGGACCAAAAATCCATCAGTATGCCTTAGTGCTACTAACACACCATAGGCCATTTTTTCAAATGCTGGCTAAACACTCGATATATAAGATGTTACGTGGTCAGTGACCCCATGTTATGGCATCTATGGCCACCATTAACAAGCCACCATAGATTGGGCTCTAGAGCACACATGTCCACAAGATACTCCACTACATACCAGACACTGGTCTGTGGGGGTCATTCCGAGTTGATCGCTAGCTGTCGTTGTTCGCTGCCTAGCGATCAGTGACAAAAACGGCTAATCTGCGCATGCATATGCGCATGCACGTCATAAGGGTACGAAGTCCATTGTGGTTTTGCACTGGTTCTAGCGACGATTCCATTCGCACAGCCGATCGCAAGGAGATTGACAGAAATTTATGGGTGTCAACTGACCGTTTTCTGGGAGTGTTTGGAAAAATGCAGGCATGGCCGGGCGTTTGCTGGGAGGGTATCTGACGTCATTACCGTGTCACTCGTCGCAGCAATCATCGCACAGGATAAGTAACTACAGGACTGGTCTTGTTTTGCACAAAATGTGTTTGCAGGTGCTCTGCTGCACAGGCGTTCGCACACTTGCAAAGCGAAAATACACTCCCCCGTAGGCAGCAACTATGCATGGCTGCTAAAAACTGCTAGCGAGCGATCAACTCGGAATGACACCCTATGTACGGTACACTAGCCACCAGGTAATAGTGCATCGTACAATGACTGTCAGAATGGTCTCTGATCTTTATACTGGCCACATCTCATCTTTATAAGCCACAACATAAACCAGATGTGTACAGAAAGCTGATTGTACTCTCTCACCCTGGCTGCTCTTTCTTGTTTCTTCCTCTTTGGCAGCCGTGTGTGAGCTAATCAGGAGCATGCCCTCTTTTGAGTGGAGGAGGGACTCAAGTAGCATGGTTTGCGGAAAAAGATGTGTCTTTATACACCTAGCATTTTCTGCTATAAAGTGCAGCTTACACACCATGCCACAGATAGTTTAGTTCTTCCACACTTTAGCATATTTTTCTATCACCGAACAGCAACTTTTTCCCAATGCAGCCACATACAGGTATAAGTTACAAGTTTAAATACATGTATTATCTGTAACTTAAAATAACTTTTGGTATGAATGCCAGTAATACCAGTACATTTTAATTAAATATTAAAACAAACTTCCCTATTGTGGGGTGGCCACAAAGCAGAATATTTAGCACTTTTACATGGAGTGGAATCATTAATTATTTTGTAACTATGTACAATTGAAAATGTTTGCACATGATATGCCATTTAAGAGAATATTTTGCCAAGAAAAGGGAATTTTAAAAGTCTACACAGCGATCTAATATCTTGTCTTTTTGCATTAAGAAAAGTCCAGCCACACATGCTCTAAATTAGGTCTCGCCATGGGACACTGTGTGTGCCTCATTATTAAACCCTCTACAAATGTCTCCTTCATCTTGGCCAATTTAGAATGTTGGTATGTGTGTATCACAACTGAGTCTCAATTATACCTGCAAAACTAAAATGCATTAGAAATTACTTGTGCCCTTGTGAAAGTTTCCACCTGCCTCTTGCATGTTAGGATATACATAGCAAAGTCCCATGAGTTGGGACAAACATACCAAATTGCAGGACAGTCTAATCAGACCGGGACTCTCTGACAATATTGGGACAGTTGCACAAGGGGGGTCCTTTCCAATAGAAGAAACCAAAAATGTTAAGGTTGAGGTACTGTAAAGTGAGCACAGCTTATGAAATGATAGAAGAGACCTCTGGCTCAAGAGATCCCTGACTATAGAAATCCACAAGAAATGTTATTCCCAAATCATTATGTGAAAAGCTTGTGGAGCGACTCAGAATGATATCGGGTTAACTCAAAGGATAATGCTAGAAAGGGGAAGAGGGCATATAGACAGATGGTGCTTGCAGATGGTGCTTGCAGACCAACTAGAACTTAACAGGAAGCTCAGGACGGGAGTTGTTGTTGGTGGTGGTGGCGGTGGCGGGGGGGGGGGGGTTTAATAGGGGGTGATTACACATCATAGTCTTTATTTATCATGTTGCTATTAAAATATGCTTTCCTTTCTAGCACATATATAAATGTAATGTCCAAAACATATGATTAGCTTAAAAGAGATTGATGGTGTATTATAAAAGAGACGTATATGAGGATACTTTTATACTTTAAAACTACTGCATGCGTGGGAAGCGCAAGGCTGCAGTGACATGAAGAAATGCTTTGAAGGCACTCGGCCAGCACAAGAAAATGTCAGGCAGTTTAACACTGAGACACAGTGTTATTAGAATTAATGTTTTTGAAGCCTGGTCTGTTTGTTTCAGTACCTATACTGCCCATTCAAAGTTGTAATTTTTATTACAAGGGTTTACACTGTGAAAAGAACATTAGTTAAAATACAAAATTAATTACTTAGAATAACATGTCTATAGCTATATATAATGGTGTACACACATATATATATATATATATACATACACACACTGCAGATATATATCTATCTATATATATATATATACACACAGTATATATATATATATATATATAAACGAGCGACAGTGGCGGCACTCAGAGACTTGGATAGAGCTTTGAAATTGCTTTTTAATTCAACATTTCGGGCTCCTATGGGAGCGGGGACGGCCGGGGGTTTCTGAGGCCCGGACACGCTGAAGCAGACGCCGGAGGGAGGACGCCCAGATGCAGCCGATCAGGTAATTATGTGATTGTTGGTGTGGTTATAAAAACACTGTTATTGTTATACACACTGTTTGTTATTCCTGACGACGGGCTGGAGCCCGAAACGTTGAATTAAAAAGCAATTTCAAAGCTCTATCCAAGTCTCTGAGTGCCGCCACTGTCACTCATTTACATTGGGACATAGAACTCCTGGAGGGCACAGGAGCCATTACTAACATCCAGTAAGGAGAAGCTAGTGCCGGATTTTTGCACATTATACATTGGGAGAGCTGGGCATGCTAACAGCTGACTCTCTATCAAGGCACAGCGCATTACTACACCAAACAGGACACATGCATCGTTCACTGTTGGAGTAACAGTATTCTTGGTCCTTTTACTAACCACGCAGCCAAGCGGTTTAGAGGAGTTTCAATAATGGCCACTGGCACAGTGGAGCCTATGGAAATGACTCAAAATCTTATGGAGATGGAGACACAAGAACAATTTAGCTTCACGGATTCAGAAGCGGAGGCTATCCTTTATACCACAAAATTTTCAGACGATGCCAGCAGTCAAACCCACGCGGACTTAATTCAGGATCTTTTCAATTTAAAAAAACGAGAAGTAGATTTCTACTATCACGGTATTACTTTATCAGAATACTACAGGGAAAAACTTATCCCAAGGGGCTTCAGGGTATGCAATATGCCGACCATCGGCAGGTACTCGATACCATTCTGCCGTAAGTGGATCTCAATACTGAACAAGTGTTCAATGGACCTAATACTAGCAGTAATTGAAGAATCCACCAGGGAACTAAACATAACTAAAGATAAAATACAAGCTTTTGAACAACTTCATAAAGAAAAACTGGAGCGGGACATAGAAGGTAACTGGTTTACCAAATTAACCAGCCAGGTAGAACAACATAAACAAGATTTGATTAAGTTCAAAAAAGAAAAATACAAAAAGGTTCAACAGGACTATCAAAAACATCAAGTTTACTCCTGGTTAAATTCCACCAATAATCCAGCTGGAAACAGGTCCACATTCCGCTCCAGACGCCCATATAGGGAAAGACATACCCGCAATGATACCAGCACTTCTGCAAGTGAATTGGAGCCACAAGCAACTACATCTTCTACCCAGAAACACCCTTTAGTGGTTACAACCCGAGCGGCAATCAAAGTTCCAGCAACAAAAGGACGCGGAGGGGGCGACGAGAGGCAATACAAAAGGCAGGCCTCCCAAGAGAAAATAGAAAAAGTATTTAACCTTTCACCTACCCCCTTAACGTTACAAGAAACATCTATTCTCTCAAGGGGCTTATCCTATGTACCGACTACAAGTTTCGACAGTTTTCAATGGAAAATTGACACTTACAAGTTAAATCGTTCACTTAGATTGAAGGAGCACTTCAAGGATTCCAAACTAGCTATTGAAAGGGAGCGTAGTAGTGAAGTACCGGAGAAGTTAAGAAAAATACAGCCAAGGACACAGTTTGGTCCAATAAGTAACAGCCCTTCAATTAAGACATTCACAAGACTCATGGATCAATTGGGCACAGCAACATCCAGAGATATGCCCTACCGGAACAATCTTACAGAGGCGAAACGCCAAACCATCACAGCTTTAAGTTCACATACGGACATAGTAATAAGAACAGCAGACAAGGGCAGTGCTGTTGTAGTACAAGCCCTACAGGACTATGACCTTGAATGCCATAGACAGCTAGCAGATACCCGCACGTATGCATTACTAGCTAAGGACCCTACGTTTGAATATAAGAAAAACTTGATAAAGTACTATATGCAGCGGTTTCTAAAGGTTATATCACAACAGAATTGAAACAGGCTCTGATGGTAGAGTTTCCAGTAGCGCCAGCTTTTTACACAGTCCCCAAGATCCATAAGAGTCTTGTGAGACCCCCTGGCAGACCAATCATCTCTGCCAGGGGTTCTCTATTCCAACCAATAGCGGTGTATTTAGACACATTACTCAATCCGTGTGTTCAACAGGCAGAGTCATACCTTAAAGATACTACATCGTTGTTGATAAAAATGGAACGTTTGGGACCACTACCTGCAGGTACGCTGCTATGTAGTGCGGACATTAGCAGCCTGTATACCTGCATTCCACACAATATGGGACTACAGGCTGTTGAGACGTTATTAACTAACAACAAAGACTACAAAGGCCCACCGTTAGAATTCTGAATGGAATTACTAAATTTGGTGTTGACCAAAAACGACTTCATGTATGATGCCAAATTTTATCTACAAGTGGCGAGGTGTGCGATGGGGTCCAATGTGGCCCCATCGTACGCCAATGCCTATATGTTTCAGAATTGTAGGCATCTTAGGTTATACTTGCGGTACATAGATGACCTCTTAATTTTTTGGACAGGTAACGAGACGCAATTGACTGATTTAATTAATAGCCACAACGCAACTGGACATGATGTACAACATCACATTGACGGCAGAGGGTATAAACACGACTATGTATATAAAAGAAACGGACAGAAACACTATTCTGATGCACGATAGTTTTCAACCACAACCTTTACGTGAAGGGCTACCTTATTCTCAGATGTTAAGAGTAAGGAGAATTACCAGTGATCCCTTACAAACAGCACTGGCCATGGAACAAATGGTAAATAAATTCCAGGAAAGGGGGTACCCACACAAATTGCTAGAGAAAACGAGAGATAAAGTTCTCAGTATCCCTAGACATGACACATTACATACAAGTAGAATAATAGACAGTAGTAAGCAGTTTTTGCCATGGGTCAACAGATTTAATACCAAAAGTAAGTTTACTAAACAATACGCCAAGACATTTTGGCCCATTATTAATACGGATAAAAACTTACCAGCTTTAACTGGTACCAGGCTTCTCCCTTGTTATACCCGTGGCCGTAACTTAGGTGATCTGCTCGTAAAAAGAGATATCACTAAACTAAAAAAACAAGCCTCAGTGTCACATTTCCTTAGCCAAAAAGCGGGGTGCTACCGGTGTTTGGAGTGCACCACATGCAGATCCCTTATACCTGGTGACACCTTCGCTCATCCGTACTCAGGGAAAAAATACAAAATACGACATGCCCTCACGTGTACCACCAAATATGTCATTTATATTCTGTCTTGCCCATGTGGCCTTAGCTACGTGGGCAAGACAGAAAGACAGTTTAGGGAAAGAATGGACGGACACCGGTCAGCCATCAGAGCAGCACTTGAGTCCGGGACCAGTGAAGAGCCAGTGGCACGACACTGTGCTGAGGCCAAACATAGCATTGCTAGCATCAGAATAAAGCTGATTGACCATGTACCAGTGAATCAGAGAGGGGGAAATAGGAATTATGTGATTGTTGGTGTGGGTATAAAAACACTATTCCTGACGACGGGCTGGAGCCCGAAACGTTGAATTAAAAAGCAATATCAAAGATCTATCCAAGTCTCTGAGTGCCGCCACTGTCGCTCGTTTACATTGGGACATAGAACCCCTGGAGGGCACCGGAGCCATTACTAACATCCAGTAAGGAGAAGCTAGTGCCGGATTTTTGCACATTATATATACAGGTTGAGTATCCCTTATCCAAAATGCTTGGGACCAGAGGTATTTTGGATATCGTATTTTTCCGTATTTTAGAATAATTGCATACCATAATGAGATATCATGGTGATGGGACCTAGGTCTAAGCACAGAATTCATTTATGTTACATATACACCTTATACACACAGCCTGAAGGTCATTTTAGCCAATATTTTTTATAACGTTGTGCATTAAACAAAGTGTGTCTACATTCACACAATTCATTTATGTTTCATATACACCTTATACACACAGCCTGAAGGTAATTTAAAACAATATTTTTAATAACTTTGTGTATTAAACAAAGTTTGTGTACATTGAGCCATCAAAAAACAAAGGTTTCACTATCTCACTCTCACTCAAAAAAATCCGTATTTCGGAATATTCCGTATTTCTGAATATTTGGATATGGGATACTCTATATATATATATATATATATATATGACAAGAATTACTATATATATATACAGAGATGTGCACCGGAAATTTTTCGGGTTTTGGATTCGGTTCCGCGGCTGTGTTTTGGATTCGGATGCATTTTGGCAAAACATCCCTTAAAATTTTGTCGGATTCGGGTGTGTTTTGGATTCGGGTGTTTTTTTCCAAAACCCCCTCAAAAACAGCTTAAATCATAGAATTTGGGGGTAATTTTGATCCTATAGTATTATTAACCTCAATAACCATAATTTCCACTCATTTCCAGTCTATTCTGAACACCTCACACCTCACAATACTATTTTTAGTCCTAAAATTTGCACCGAGGTCGCTGGATGATTAAGCTAAGCGATCCAAGAGGGCGGCACAAACACCTGGCCCATCTAGGAGTGGCACTGCAGTGTCAGACAGGATGGCACTTAAAAAAATTGGCCCCAAACAGCACATGATGCAAAGAAAAGAGAAAAAGAGGTGCACTGTGGTCGCTGGGCGGCTAAGCTAAGTGACACAAACACCTCAATATCACAGGAATTATTCGTTCTAATCAATGGTATTGTTCCAAATCACTGGAAGAAAATGACAAAATCACAGGAATTATTCATTCTAATCAATGGTATTATTGGTCCAAATCACTGGAAGAAAATGACAAAATCACAGGAATTATTTGTTCTAATCAATGGTATTATTGGTCCAAATCACTGGAAGAAAATGACAAAATCAGTCACTGGAATCATTTGGCAAGATCACTGTAATTAATAATTAATTATAAATCACTGATATTAATTGGTAAAATCTCGCTGTCACCTGCTAAGTGAAATAGATCCTAGATGGCATTTGGTACCGGGGACACACTACCTCTAGAAATTCTCTAATTCCCTGTGAACTAACAGTGGATACCGGACACACGTCTAACACCAACACAGCTGCCAAGGCCTGAGTTATCCGCTTTGCAACAGGATGACTGCTGTGATATTTCATCTTCCTCGCAAAGGACTGTTGGACAGTCAATTGCTTACTGGAAGTAGTACAAGTGGTCTTCCAACTTCCCCTCTGGGATGACGATCGACTCCCAGCAGCAACAACAGCAGCGCCAGCAGCAGTAGGCGTTACACTCAAGGATCCATCGGAGGAATCCCAGTTAGGAGAGGACTCGTCAGACTTGCCAGTGACATGGCCTGCAGGACTATTGGCGTACCTGTGTAAGGAGGAAATTGACACTGAGGGAGTTGGTGTGGTTTGCAGGAGCTTGGGTACAAGCGGAAGAAGAGATTTAGTTGTCAGCGGACTGCTTCTGCTGTCACCCAAAGTTTTTGAACTTGTCAATGACTTCTGATGAATGCGCTCCAGGTGACGTATAAGGGAGGATGTTCCTAGGTGGTTAACATCCTTCCCATACTTATTACAGCTTGACAAAGGCAACACACGGCTTGACACCTGTTGTCCGCATTTCTGTTGAAATAATTCCACACCGAAGAGGTGATTTTTTTTGTATTTTGACCAGGCATGTCAATGGCCATATTCATCCCACGGACAACAGGTGTCTCCCCGGGTGCCTGACTTAAACAAACCACCTCACCATCAGAATCCTCCTTGTCAATTTCCTCCTCAGCGCCAGCAAAACCCATATCCTCATCCTGATGTGCTTCAACAGTGACATCTTCAATTTGAATATCAGGAACTGGACTGTGGGTGCTCCTTCCGTCACT
Organism: Pseudophryne corroboree; assembly: GCF_028390025.1. Lineage (NCBI taxonomy): Eukaryota > Metazoa > Chordata > Amphibia > Anura > Myobatrachidae > Pseudophryne > Pseudophryne corroboree. The sequence goes on along the minus strand of NC_086446.1, from coordinate 570,590,348 downwards.
TGCAGGGGGCGTGCAAATGGTGGAAGTAGCCACCTCTTCCCGTCCAGTGTTGGGAAGGTCGGGCATAGCAACCGACACAATTGGTCTCTCCTTGGGGATTTGTGATTTAGAAGAACGCACAGTTCATTGCTGTGCTTTTGCCAGCTTAACTCTTCATTTTTCTAGCGGGAAAATTCCTCAATTCCTCATGTGAAGCTGAACCACTCTCCATGAACATAGGCCAGGGCCTCAGCCGTTCCTTGCCACTTCGTGTCGTAAGTGGCATATTGGCAAGTTTACGCTTCTCCTCAGATGCTTCTAATTTAGATTTTTGGGTCATTTTACTGAACTTTTGTTTTTTGGATTTTACACGCTCTCTACTATGACATTGGGCATCGGCCTTGGCAGACAACGTTGATGGCATTTCATGCCACCGCTGTGTTCCGGTGAGGACAGCACACGCGGAACCCTCTGCAGAAAATCCAAAGCAAAAGCAACAGGTAGCTACGGACTAGGCCGAGGGACGCGGCAAAGCCGCTACTCACAAAACCGGTACGAATACTGGCAAAAGCAAAGGAACCCCCAAAGTAGCTGACACAGGCTCTCAGGACCGGAGGACAGGCAGAATTCCAAACGACAGACCAGTGAACACCAAGAAGCAGGATACTGGATCAGACACAGGCAAAGCCACAGGACTCTTGGACAGGAATGCTTCAAGGCAGGATACTGGATCAGACACAGGCAAAGCCACAGGACTCCTGGACAGGGATGCTTCAAGGCAGGATACTGGATCAGACACAGGCAAAGCCACAGGACTCCTGGACAGGAATGCATCAAGGCAGGAAGCAGCTAGACAGAAGCGATCACTGGCATCTGTGTCAGGCAGTGAGGGAGAATATAACAAGGAATACCTCCAATCACAGCAGGAACCCTAATTAATTATGTCATGCAGCTGCCCTACTGCACGACTCCAAACTGACAGGTGCAATTAACAGACAGGTGAGGCTAAACACATGGAAACAGGCTGCAATAACACAGACTCACCACCGGCGGCCAACAAGAGTCTTCTAAACCAGAGCAAAGGAAATCCTGGCCTGCAAGAGAACTATAACATAAAATACATGGACAGAAAGTGAACAGGAATGAACCCCTGCTTGTGGTTCATAACAGTACCCTCTACTTAAGGGTGGACACCGGACACCCCACAAAAGCCAAGGGAACAGAAACAGAAGTAAAACATAAAATACATAACCAAAATGCAAAACAGGAATGAGCCATGCCGTGGCTCATAACAACTACTATATATAATACATATAGTATATACTGCTCACACACCAATGCAGCAGATATTGAGCACTGATGATCAGGATACTGTCTAGAACTTAGTCTGACATGGAGCTGCAAGATACAGCAATGGCCTACTGTACTGTACAACTATATACTGTTGGTCACCAAAATGCTGCACTGTACTACTATATATACTGCTCACAACAATGTAGCACAGATATGGATACTTGCAGTGACACAGAGCTGCAAGATACAGCAATGGACTACTGTACTGTACAACTATATACTGTTGGTCACCAAAATGCTGCACTGTACTACTATATATACTGCTCACAACAATGCAGCACAGATATGGATACTTTCTATTTATTTTCTTTTTTTAAACAAGGCAAGAGTCAATATTTATTTCTTTTTCTTCTTCTCTTTTTTACAAGGTTCTTGAGGTCTGACCAAGGTAATTCCCCAAACATTGTCTGAACTGATGGTACCTTCCAGCAATGCTGGGTTCAAATCAGAGATTGGTTTCTTATCCTTGGGAGCTGAACTTTCAGGCAAAGTACTACTACTAGAAGAAGACAGAAAAGCACATCCTGCAGTCAAAGCAATGGGCTGAGATTTTTGTACTGAGTTTACAGTATACGGTGGACTCTCAGCAGATAAGATGGGTGACCTAGAGGAACCTGAACCAATTTCTTTGGAACCATATTTCTTAATAACTGCATCACTGAATGCCGGGGGATCCTGAAGAATGGGATCATTATTTTTAACTAAGTTGGACGCCCATTCTAAAGGCTCCCCTCTAAAGGAATATATCAGATAGGACACCAGGTTCTCTGAGGTGATGCCCAAAAATGGTCTAGGCAGCATAATGGTGAAGTAGTGTTTGTAAAGCACCAGAAATTGGACTAAGTCCCCATCAAAGACTATAGATGTTGAGATATCAACAGAGTCAGGATCTGCTTCCTTCCCATCTGACTGACTGGAGTGCATTGCTAGGACCAGGTCACTACTGACCTTACTCGAGGCTGTGGCCTTCGGGACTCTCTTTGGGGCAGTGACCTTCGGGACCCTCTTTGGGGCAGTGGCCTTCAGGACCCCCTCTGGGGCAGTGGCCTTCGGGACCCCCTCTAGGGCAGTGGCCTTCGGGACACCCTCTGGGGCAGTGGCCTTCGGTTCCCCGCTGGGGCAGTGGCCTTCGGGACCCCCACTGGGGCAGTGGCCTTCGGGAACCCTGCTGGGGCAGTGGCCTTCGGGAACCCTGCTGGGCCAGTGGCCTTTGGGAAACCCGCTGGGGCAGTGGCCTCCCTCTCTGGGACCGGACCGTCAGCCTCCCTCTCAGAGTCAATAATTATCGAGACTTCTCCCAGGATTATGACCTCTGGGACTTTTGCTGAAGCTATGACCTTCAGAACCTCCACTAAAGCTATGCCTCTTGAGTCCTTTCCTGGGGAAGCGACCTCTAGACTCTACTCTGGGGCTGTGTCTCTCGAGACCCCACCTGGGGATATTACTTCAAAGATCCCTTCTGGGGTTTTGCTTCTCGAGTTCCCTTCTAGAACTATGGTTTTAGATACCCTTTCTGGGGTTGTGCTTTTCAAGTCCCTACCTGGGGTAACAGCTTCTGAGACCCCTTCTGGTATTGACACCTGAGCTATTATATCAGATGTCCCTCTTCGACCCGGAGCGTCGGGCACCGCTACTAGACCCAGAGCATCGGGCACCGCTCCTAGACCCAGAGCATCGGGCACCACTCCTAGACCCAGAGCATCGGGCACCACTCCTAGACCCAGAGCATCGGGCACCGCTCCTAGACCCAGAGCATCAGGCACCAGTCCAGGACCCTAGGCATCAGGCACCGCTTCAGGACCCTGGGCATCGTGCACCACTTCAGCACCCAGAGATTCCACTACCGGGGTTTGCAACTCTGATTCAACAGGAAAGTCAAGAGAGGAGAGAAAAATTCTCCTTTGGTTCCTGAATCTATAATGGGGCTCCCTAGCCCAAGGACCCCAATTATAGGACAGAGTGCTTTTTAGTGTGGGTTTTGTGACAAGTACCTCTGCCACAGTGGAGACAGGAGTAGGTCTTAAATCCTGACTCAACTTGGCCAGAGGGTAGGACTTGTCACCACACTTTGGCTTGCGCAACTCACAGGTCTGCAGATAGTGGCCGAAACCCCCACAATATAGGCATAAATTTAAGTTTCTGCGACGCAGACGCTCCTCTTCTGAGAGCCTGGGCCACAGAAAAATGTTAAACCTTTTCTCTCCAACCGAACCTGAGGATTCTCTTGTCACCATATTGTGAGCAAGAGTCTCTTTAGAGATAGATGAACTCTCAATGACTTCTGGCAAGATAAGCAACATTTTGGTCAGAAGGTTTTGCAGTTGCTTTAAGGATTGCTGCAAAACTTCCAGCCGCTCAGGTTTCAAAGCACTGAAAGCAGAGTTCAGGGCTGAGAGAGATGCCTGCAGGGCTTGCATAGTAGGCATAGGAGGACTTCAGACTAGACAAGACAAGACTAGACAAGACAAGACTGGACTGGATTTTGAACTAGACAAGACAAGACTGGACTGGATTTTGAACTAGACAAGGCAAGACTGGACTGGATTTTGAACTAGACAAGGCAAGACTGGATTTTTAACTAGACAAGACTGGATTTTGAACTAGACAAGACTGGACTGGGTACTGAACACTGGACTGGGTTCTGAATACTGGACTCTAGACAGGACTGGATTCTAGACAGGACTGGATTCTAGACAGGACTGGGACAAAAAAAACAACTACTATTTAGCTTTTTTTTTTTTTGTATCGGCAGGTAATAATGTTACGTTCACTGTACTTGGTACTCCTGGAACTATGCGAATGAGCCCCAAGTACAGGAACGCAAGCTGCAATATAAACAGAGCTCGGCAGCACCCCCAAGGATCCCTATCTCCGTTGTCTCACCCTTGTTGTCAGCCTACACCTGCATGACTATGGTTTCTTGGGCCCACGGCAGCCGCGTTTGAAGGGCGGATTATGTCTGCCCAACTCCGATGCCCCCCGGTCTTAGTTGGAGACAAGGCGTAGACTGAGATGGAGTGATGACAAGGGGAACCTCTAACTAGAGAAGGAAGTACCCAGTTAAGGGTGCTACAGAACTAAAATAAAGTATGTGCGGCACAGCCACCAAGACAAAAACTAGAACAAAGGCTGTGCTGTCCACACGCCGACACAACACCGCTGTGTTCCGTTGAGGACAGCACACGCAGAACCCTCTGCAGAAAATCCAAAGCAAAAGCAACAGGTAGCTACGGCCTAGGCCGAGGGACGCGGCAAAGCCGCTACTCACGAAACCGGTACGAATACTAGCAAAAGGACAGGAACCCCCAAAGTAGCTGACACAGGCTATCAGGACCGGAGGACAGGCAGAATTCCAAACGACAGACCAGTGAACGCCAAGAAGCAGGATACTGGATCAGACACAGGCAAAGCCACAGGACTCTTGGACAGGAATGCTTCAAGGCAGGATACTGGATCAGACACAGGCAAAGCCACAGGACTCCTGGACAGGGATGCTTCAAGGCAGGATACTGGATCAGACACAGGCAAAGCCACAGGACCCCTGGACAGGAATGCTTCAAGGCAGGAAGCAGCTAGACAGAAGCTATCACCGGCATCTGTGTCAGGCAGTGAGGGAGAATATAACAAGGAATACCTCCAATCACAGCAGGAACCCTAATTAATTATGTTGTGCAGCTGCCCTGCTGCACGACTCCAAACTGACAGGTGCAATTAACAGACAGGTGAGGCTAAACACATGGAAACAGGCTGCAATTACACGGACTCACCACCGGCGGCCAACAAGAGTCTTCTAAACCAGAGCAAAGGAAATCCTGGCCTGCAAGAGAACTATAACATAAAATACATGGACAGAAAGTGAACAGGAATGAACCCCTGCTTGGGGTTCATAACAGTACCCTCTCCTTAAGGGTGGACACCGGACACCTCACAAAAGCCAAGGGAACAGAAACAGAAGTAAAACATAAAATACATAACCAAAATGCAAAACAGGAATGAGCCATGCCGTGGCTCATAACAACTACTATATATAATACATATAGTATATACTGCTCACACAACAATGCAGCAGATATTGAGCACTGATGATCAGGATACTGTCTAGAACTGAGTCTGACATGGAGCTGCAAGATACAGCAATGGCCTACTGTACTGTACAACTATATACTGTTGGTCACCAAAATGCTGCACTGTACTACTATATATACTGCTCACAACAATGCAGCACAGATATGGATACTTGCAGTGACACGGAGCTGCAAGATACAGCAATGGCCTACTGTACTGTACAACTATATACTGTTGGTCACCAAAATGCTGCACTGTACTACTATATATACTGCTCACAACAATGCAGCACATATATTGATACTTTCAGTGACACAGAGCTGCAAGATACCGCAATGGACTACTGTACTGCACAACTATATACTGTTGGTCACCAAAATGCTGCACAGTACTACTATATATACTGCTCACAACAATGCAGCACAGATATGGATACTTGCAGTGACACGGAGCTGCAAGATACAGCAACGGCCTACTGTACTGTACAACTATATACTGTTGGTCACGATAATGCTGCACTGTACTACTATATATAATATATATAGTATATACTGGTCACACAACAATGCAGCAGATATTGAGCACTGATGATCAGGATACTGTCTAGAACTGAGTCTTACACGGAGCTGCAAGATACAGCAATGGCCTACTGTACTGTACTTCTATAATTATATACTGGTGGTCCCCACAATGCAGCACACTGAGCACAGATATTTTCAGCACACTGAGCACAGATATGGAGCTTTTCAGGCAGAGAACATAGATATTTGCAGCACACTGAGCACAGATATGGAGCGTTTTCAGGCAGAGAACGTAGATATTTGCAGCACACTGAGCACAGATATTTGCAGCACACTGAGCACAGATATTTGCAGCACACTGAGCACAGATACAGAGCTTTTCAGGGAGAGAACGTAGCCACGTCCTCTCCGTTCAATCTCCAATGCACGAATGAAAATGGCGGTGACGCGCGGCTCTTTATATGGAATACGAATCTCGCGAGAATCCGACAGTGGGATTATGACGTTCGGCCTCGTTCGGGTTAACCAAGCAAGGCGGGAAGATCCGAGACTGCCTCAGACCCGTGTAAAATAGGTGAAGTTTGGGGGGTTTGGATCTCAACGAACCGGACCCACTCAGCTCTAATATATATATATATATATATATATATATATATAAATAAATATATATCTGTACACCATTATTATTCCTTATGTATATAGTGTAACATACTTCACAGCAAACATTGACAAGTGCATCAATCCATGATATTAACAATCTGATTTCCCTAGTACACGCAAACATTAGACTCAGTTTAGATGCAGGCCAATGGAACATAATGTATCTCAGAAGAGGTTAAAATCTCCACACCAAAATTCACCCAGTTCACATGTACTGTATATACTGTATTTGACTATGGGTGGTGTTTAGAGTTCCCAATAGATTCCCATATATTGCTCTGACTGTATTTGAGATTCAATGTTTATTAGCCTATTCTACGTACAGTACCAGATCCCACACAACTCCAGGCATTTCTACAAACTATTTATACACCAGAGTAAAGGAGAATAATCAGTCTGTCATATTGAGATGACTTATTTAAGCTAATATATGTTATTAATGTTGCCAGATTTGTTTTAAGCCACCAGAATAGTACAAGCTGTAACTACACCCATTTTAGGCATTTGTTATTAAAATTCATGTTTTATATGGATGGATTCCCGTGTGAACTATTACTGGCATCTTGTGTTTCATGACTTTTATGGTCATGTTTTAGTTTGCACTATCGCTGTCAATCTCCAGCCTAAGTTTTATTTTATGAATTATCTATCTATATTGCGTGAATGTAAAAAAAGAAAGAAAAGAAGATAAAGTACTGCACCCAGTCAACAATGTAACTAACCCAGAAAGTGAACCATGGACAACTAGACTTCTTAGCAATGTGCATTTTAGCTCAGCCACAGTCTGCTGATTACCCTTTATTTATGTATGCTTCACAGAACCTGATTATTAGATCATTTGTACCTGCAGCTCCCTCAACCTATCAAATGTGTGATCAGCATTTACAAACACGTCTGTTTCTCCCAAGTCCTGCCTGTATATCAGTTTCTGTACCTAAGTGATCTGAACACCATTACCTGCTACTGAATTACTGTGTAACAACCTAGCTTGTATAATAATGAGCCTTATTTTATACCTTGTTATTGCATTTTGCATCTGTGTTGCCTGACATTAACCTTGGACTGGATTCTGACTTAAAACGTCAGCTGCTGCGCTAACCTTAGACTATGTCCACCTATCTGCTGGCTGCGGTCTCTTATCAAGACTAGCCTGGGGTTACAGCCTACCAGTTCACCAATGTGAAGTCCATCATTCACTTTAGATACTACATTCTACAAATACGGTATCTGGATGATATGTCGACAGTCAAAAGGTCGAAACCACATGGTCAATATGGTCAAAAGGTCGACATTACAATGGTCAACTCCTGAAATGGTCGACATGAGGTTTTGTTTTTCTAAACAAACTTTTTTTTTAAACGTTTTCATACTTTACCATCCATGTGGACTACGATTGAGAATAGCAACCTGTGCCAAGCACAGTGCTTGCACAGCAAGACACCATTCCTGAAGCAAACCATGCGAGGGGACGTTGTGCACTAATTGGGGTTCCATGTGCTTAAAGGAGAAATTTGACACCAAAAAAAATGTAAAAACCTCATGTCAACCTTTTCATGTGTAGACCATTTCTGTGTTGACCTTTTGACCCTGTTGACCTTGTGCATGTCGACAATTTGGTGTCGACCTAGATATTGTCAACCTTTTGACTGTTGACCTATTGACTCATAACCTACAGATATCAAGTGATAAAGAAAGCTCTGGAAACTATTACTCACAGTTATTGGTGACCATGTCTTCCCAACAATGCTTTATTATAATTATTATTATAATTTATTTATATGGCGCGGCAAAGGTTACGCAGTGACTAACAAAATACATAAACAAATGGACAAGACAAGAAAACAATGACTTAAGGTGCATACACACGGAGAGATTTTAACTATGAGAGATTTTGACTGAGAGATTTCCCTTGAACTGGCAGTAGGAGATTTTGACTAACTTTACTAGAGATTTTGACTAAGTGTGCAAGAGATTTTGGCTATGGGAGATTTTGGCTATGGGAGATTTTGACTATCTCATTTAAATAAGGGGATGAGTGGGGGAGTGTCATATATAGGACGATTTTACAGGGTGGCTGGTATTTAAATAGCTAAAAGTTTAAAAAAAAAATTGCGTGGGGTCCCCCCTCCTATGTATAACCAGCCTCGGGCTCTTTGAGCCAGTCCTGGTTGTTAAAATACAGAGGAAAAAATGAGTAGGGTTCCCCCATATTTAGACAACCAGCACCAGGCTCTGCGTCCGGTCCTGGTTTAAAAAATACGGGGGACAAAAGACATAGGGGTCCCCCGTATTTTTAAAACCAGCACCGGGCTCCACTAGCCAGGGAGATAATGCCACAGCCGGGGGACACTTTTATATTGGTCCCTGCGGCCGTGCCATTACCCCCCCAACTAGTCACCCCTGGCCGGGGTACACTGGAGGAGTGAGGACCCCCTAAATCAAGGGGTCCCCCCCTCCAGCCACCCAAGGGCCAGGGGTGAAGCCCGAGGCTGTCCCTCCCATCCGTGGGTGGTGGATGGGAGGCTGATAGCCTTTCAAAATGACATAAAAAGAATATTGTCTTTTGCTGTGGAACTACAAGTCCCAGCAAGCCTCCCCCGCATGCTGGTACTTGGAAAACCACAAGTACCAGCATGCGGGGAAATAACGGACTCGCTGGTTCCTGTAGTTCCACAACAAAAGAAATACCCAAATTAAAACACAACGCACACACCGTGAAAGTAAAACTTTATTTAAACACACTTACACACTCACACATACTTACCTACATCCCACGCCGCCAATCACGTCCCCTTGTCCAGTAGAATCCAATAGGGGTACCTGTAAAAAAAAAAAAAGCATCCCCTTTTTACACAATACGGCAGACAGCGTCCCCTTTTTACACATTACGGCAAACAGCTTCCCCTTTTTAGACATTACGGCAAACAGCGCACCCATTTTACACATTACGGCAAACAGCGCACCCATTTTACACATTACGGCAGATAGCGCACCCATTTTACACATTACGGCAGACAGCGCACCCATTTTACACATTACGGCAGACAGCGTCCCCTTTTTACACATTACGGCAAACAGCGCACCCATTTTACACATTACGGCAAACAGCGCACCCATTTTACACATTACGGCAGATAGCGCACCCATTTTACACATTACGGCAGACAGCGCACCCATTGTACACATTACGACAGCCAGCACTTCATACCCAGCCAATTCTCCTCTCCTCCTCCTCTCCCCCCCCCCCCCCCCCACACACTTTAAACAACAGCTCTGCACATGCTGTCTAAAATATTCCCCCCACACGCAGCGGCTCCAAGCAGACGTGCCTGGCACCCCCTCACTGTGCAGCCACGGACCTGATACTAATGTGCGCCGCCCGCCCAGGCTGCAGGGACACACCCGGCGTCATCTCCCACTGTGCAGCCATCTTTCCCCCACGGACCTGACACAAATGTGCGCCCCCCGCCCGGCTACAGGGACCCCCCGGTGCTGACACTACAGAGCAGCATCTTCCCCCTCTCCCCACCTCCCGGACAGACTGGAGCCGTGTTCATACTTAACGTATTTAGGAGTGTCTGGAGCTCCGGAACGCTGCTGTGCTGCTGGCTCTTCCCTCGTCTCCGTGCACTGTGACTGAGGTAACTAAATGGGTGGCGGGGAGTGGCTTTGCTTAATGAGATCGCTATCGCTGGGAAAAATCGCTTGTGCAAACAAAATATGAGCGATTTTAACTAACTTTTACAGCGACATAGTCGAAATTGACTTGCTTGCACAGTCTATTTTTACCAGCGATAGCGACCTGGCGGGGACGCGCATCGCTATCGCTGCCTGTGTACACACAGAGCGATATGCACTTACTTTCTGAGCGATTTTGACTATATAGTCAAAATCGCTCTGCTATATCGCTCCGTGTGTATACACCTTTACAGTACAAGACAATGTAGGACAAGTATAGAGTATATAAACATTGTTGCATCAGGGGACGAGATACTAAAAAAATCATTATGATGATGAAAACCGAGTGTTAGGGGCCGATAAAGGGAGTATGGAGTAGAAAATAGTCTAAGAGAGGGAAAAGCAAACAAGGGGAGTGGGCCCTTCTCGTGAGAGCTTACATTCTGAATGGGAGGGGCAGAAAGACAGGGGTGACACAGATGGAGTAGAAGTGAGTATCTAACAGAGGGTTTAGAATGAGAGATGGCTGGGTTTGATGTAGAAGTAGGTCTTGAGAGTCTGTTTAAAGTTTTGTAGAGAGGTGGAGAATCTGATAGGAAGAGGTAGAGAATTCCAGAGATAGGGAGTGTTATGATTCCAGCACTCCTGGTCAGAGGAGATCTTATGGCAAGGACCGGAGCACTGGAACGGAATGCTGGGGAAGGGAGCAGGAAAGAACAATAGCCCCTGGCGCCCTAACTCTGTTGTCTCACCCGTGCTGTCAGAAATCCCTTGCGAGACTATGGTTTCTTGAGCCCTTGGCAGCCGCGTTTGAAGGGCGGATTATGTCTGCCCAACTTCGATGCCCCCCGGTCTTAGTGAGAGACAAAGGGAAATCCGAGACAGGATGATAACAAGAGGCCATCTAACTAAACAAACAAGCCAGGGGCTACGAGCTAACTAAAAACCTAAAGTATGTGCGGAGAAACCGCCAGGGAAAAGGACAACCAAAATCCACTTGTCCAATACTCCTACCCGGCACCGCCGAATACCAGAGTGGACCTGTGGAAGCGGAACCCTCCGCAAATGCTCCAAACACAAAATATAAAAGGTAAAGCGGCCGAGCCGCAACACACGGCAGAGCCGCGACTCACGAACACCACTGGACGTTAAACGGTGATCAGTCAGGACTCCAGGGACGAGATGACAACTCCCGAGTTCAGGACTTCAGAGAACTGGAATGACCGGATACAGCAGGACTGGAAACAGACTCTCAGCAAACAAAGGCAGCATGCAGGAAGCTATTACCGGCGTCTGTGAGAAGCCCTGTGAGTGTATTTAACCAGGAGTCCTCCAATCAGCTGCAACAAGGACTGATTATAATAAATGCCGTGCAGCTGCCTTGCTGCACGGCCAGAGAGCATGTGAACCTATTACTACAAAAAACCCAGCAACGGGGAACGCGGTCCGCCAGTGGCGTCCCCGTTGCTAGGGTCCATGCGGCTCAGCGCGCCCGGCGTCTAGCGTTGCTAGGGAGCCGGCGGCTGTACACGCACGGCGTCTCTAGTTGCTAGGCGCCGGGCCGCGCAGACAAGCGGACCCCGGCGCCTAACAGTACCCCCCCCTTGAGGAGGGGTCAAGGAACCCCTAAAGCCAGGTTTCTGAGGAAATTCCCGAAAAAATGCCCTCTTGAGCCTCGGGGCATGAAGATCCTTATCCAGGACCCAAGACCTTTCCTCCGGACCATAGCCTTTCCAGTGAACTAGAAAATACAGCCGACCCCGGGACAATTTGGAATCGAGAACCTTCTCTACCAAGAACTCCTGTTGTCCCTGTACATCCACTGGAGATCTACCCTGAGAGATCTTCCGAGGAAATCTACTGGACGAAACGTATTGTTTCAACAGGGAACAATGAAACGTATTTCCAATCCTGAGAGATCTTGGTAAACGTAACCGAAAGGCAACTGGGTTGACTCTTTTAATAATAAGAAATGGCCCAATAAATTTGGGTCCCAATCTAGCCGAGGATTGTCGAAGCCTGATGTTACGAGTCAACAACCATACCCTATCTCCCACCTTAAAAGTGCAAGGACGTCGGAGCCTGTCAGAAAATTTCTTCTCTCGAAAGGCCGCTTTTCTGAGAGCAAGGTGCACTTTTTTCCAAATGGCTCTGAGATGGGAGGTTAAGGGTAGCGAGGAGACTGAGGAATGATGAAAAAAAGAATTAGCTCTGGGGTGAAAACCAAAAACTGAAAAGAATGGAGACTCTTTAGTGGAGGAATGACAAGAATTATTGTAAGCAAACTCCACCAACGGAAGAAACTCGGACCAATCATTCTGGAGTTTGGCAGAATACAAGCGCAAATACTGTTTCAATGATTGGTTAACTCGCTCGGTTTGCCCGTTGGATTGTGGGTGGTAACCGGATGTTAACGACAATTTCATCTTTAATGAGGCACAAAAACATTTCCAGAATTGTGCGATGAATTGTGGACCCCGATCAGAAACAATATCAGTAGGCAACCCATGAAGTCTGAAAACATGGCGGAGAAACAAAACTGCCAACCCTTGGGCAGAAGGCAATCGGGGAAGAGCAATAAAATGAGCCATCTTGCTAAAACGGTCCACTACCACCCATATGACTCGGAATCCGGCTGAAAGGGGAAGGTCAACCACAAAATCCATGGAAATATGAGACCATGGCCTGAGAGGAACATTTAAGGGCATAAGTTGCCCGATAGGCAAGGAACGGGGAACCTTATGCTGTGCATAGACCTGACATGAATAAACAAACTCCTTAACGTCTTTAGAAAGACCAGGCCACCATACTGAGCGAGAGACTAACTCCAAAGTCTTAGAGATTCCCGGATGCCCGGAAACTTTGTTATCATGGAATTCCGTTAAAACAGTAGCTCTCAAAAACTCAGGGACGTAAAGACGACCAGCAGGAGTATTTCCAGGAGCTTGGTGTTGAAGCTGTTTTAACTGGGTAAATAAATCTTGTGTGAGGCCTGCCCAGATGACCGAGGATGGAAGTATGGGGGTAACAGGACTGTTATTGTGAACCGGAAGAAAGCTGCGTGACAGGGCATCAGCCTTAGTATTCTTGGAACCAGGCCTGAAAGTGATTATAAATTTGAAACGGGTAAAAAATAATGCCCAACGTGCCTGCCGGGCATTAAGCCGCTTAGCCGATTCGATGTATTGCAGGTTCTTATGGTCAGTCAATACGGAAATAGTATGCTTTGCTCCCTCCAGCCAATGCCTCCACTCCTCGAAAGCCCACTTTACCGCCAGTAACTCCCGATTACCAACGTCATAGTTGGATTCAGCGGAGGAGAATTTCCTGGACATAAAGGCACAAGGGTGTAACTCCAGAGACTCCGGATCCTTTTGAGAAAGGATAGCCCCCACTCCAACCTCCGAGGCATCAACCTCCACAACAAAGGGCAATTCCGGATTGGGATGTCTGAGGACTGGAGCCGAGACAAAGGCTTGTTTCAAGGCCCGGAAGGACAACTCAGCTTCACGAGACCAGTTGGTAGGATCCGCTCCTTTCTTTGTCAGAGCTACAATGGGAGCAACCAGGTCAGAAAAAGAATGAATGAACCTCCTATAATAATTTGCAAACCCTAAAAAGCGCTGAATTGCTTTTAAATTGGTGGGTTGCGCCCAACTAAGGATGGCCTGGAGCTTCTTTGGTTCCATGGAAAATCCCCGAGGGGAAATAATGTACCCTAAAAAAGATACTTCTGTGACATGAAACTCACACTTCTCCAGCTTGGCATATAAATGATTCTCACGTAACTTTTGAAGAACCAGACGCACCTGGGTAACATGTTGTTCCATTGATTCAGAATAAATCAGGATGTCGTCTAAGTAAACGACCACGAATTTCCCTAGGAAATCACGGAGCACATCGTTAATGAGGTCTTGAAAAACTGCTGGAGCATTAGACAGGCCGAACGGCATAACCAGGTACTCGTAGTGACCCGACTGAGTACTGAAGGCCGTCTTCCACTCATCTCCAGATTTAATTCAGATGAGGTTGTACGCTCCTCTAAGGTCAATTTTAGAAAAAATCACAGCCGAACGTAACTGATCAAAGAGTACAGAAATCAGCGGCAAAGGATAAGTGTTTTTAACTGAGATCTTATTCAGAGCTCTAAAGTCAATGCAAGGTCTAAGCGAGCCATCCTTTTTCTCCACAAAGAAGAAGCCTGCACTTAAAGGAGATTTTGATGGTCTAATAAATCCTTTCTCTAGGCTCTCCTTAACATAATCATTCATAGCCGCAGTTTCTGGCCCGGATAATGCATATAATCTTCCCTTTGGCAAAGCGGCACCAGGAATTAGCTCAAAAGCACAATCATAAGGTCGATGGGGAGGCAGAATGTCCGCATTGCCTTTGGAAAAAACATCAGCAAACTCCTGGTATTCCACAGGAATGAGTTCAGGAACGATAGCTGCTACCCTGACTGGAAACGTAATACATTCCTTAGCACAAAAGGTACCCCATTGTGAAATCTCCCCTGACCGCCAATCAATGGTGGGATTATGAAAGGCCAGCCAAGGGTGACCCAGAACAACTGGAACTGCTGGGCAATGTGTAAGATAGAACTCGATTTTTTCAGAATGTAGAGCTCCAACTGTAAGTAGTACAGGGGGTGTACGGAGAGAAATAACCCCATTGGACAGCGGACTCCCATCTAAGCCATGCATGGTGACACACCTACCCAAAGTTAACTGAGGAATGCCTAAGGCCTTAGCCCAAGTTAAATCCATAAAGTTTCCTGCAGCTCCACTGTCGACAAAAGCCGACACCAAAGAACTGAGGCTGTCAAAGGAAACCTTAACTGGGACTAAAAGGGAGTTATTCGAGGAGATAAGCTGCAGACCTAGGTGAACCCCCTCACAATTCACCTGGTCAAAAGCGTTTCTCGACTTGTTCGGACAGTTCCGAGCAAAATGTCCCTTACCCCCACAGTACAGACAAAGACCGGATTTTTGCCTTCTGGCTCTTTCCTCAGGGGACAGCCGGGAGAGACCCATCTGCATGGGCTCCTCTATGTCTTCAGGAATGGAATATACATACGGACTTGACCTTATAGGTGCTCCTCTTTCAGCCCTCCGCTCTCTGAGACGACGATCAATCTTAATAGAAAGCTCCATGAGTCTATCGAGAGTCTCAGGAGCGGGGTACTGGAGGAGACTGTCTTTTATAGACTCTGATAAGCCGAGGCGAAACTGACTGCTCAGGGCTGGGTCATTCCAGCCACAGTCGTTCGACCAGCGGCGAAACTCCGTACAATAAACCTCCGCAGGATTTCTACCTTGTTTGAGAGCGCGCAGCTGACTTTCAGTGGACGCCTCTCTATCAGGGTCATCATACAAAAGCCCTAAAGACTCAAAAAAAGCATCTACTGACAACAACGCAAGATCCTCTGCCCTTAAACCGAATGCCCAGGTCTGAGGATCCCCCTGGAGTAAAGAAATAATTATCCCAACCCGCTGAGATTCAGTACCAGAGGAAGTAGGTCTTAAACGGAAATATAGTTTACAGGATTCCTTGAAATTAAAAAATTCTTTTCTGTCGCCAGAAAAACGGTCTGGCAAATGCATCTTTGGTTCAGGGACTACCTTCGGGGAGGCTCGCAAAAGATCTTCCTGCGATCTCACCCGAAGAGAAAGATCCTGAAACATCTGAGTAAGTTCTTGCATCTGGCTGACTAAGAGCTGACCGGAATTTGGCCCTAAACCTGTCGGATTCATGAGGCCGATAACCTCTCACAAAACTGAATGAGAAAAAATTAAACCCTGTTTAATTTTAAGTTTTGGTTTGGCCGGTAATAATGTTATGATTCCAGCACTCCTGGTCAGAGGAGATCTTATGGCAAGGACCGGAGCACTGGAACGGAATGCTGGGGAAGGGAGCAGGAAAGAACAATAGCCCCTGGCGCCCTAACTCTGTTGTCTCACCCGTGCTGTCAGAAATCCCTTGCGAGACTATGGTTTCTTGAGCCCTTGGCAGCCGCGTTTGAAGGGCGGATTATGTCTGCCCAACTTCGATGCCCCCCGGTCTTAGTGAGAGACAAAGGGAAATCCGAGACAGGATGATAACAAGAGGCCATCTAACTAAATAAACAAGCCAGGGGCTACGAGCTAACTAAAAACCTAAAGTATGTGCGGAGAAACCGCCAAGGAAAAGGACAACCAAAATCCACTTGTCCAATACTCCTACCCGGCACCGCCGAATACCAGAGTGGACCTGTGGAAGCGGAACCCTCCGCAAATACTCCAAACACAAAATATAAAAGGTAAAGCGGCCGAGCCGCAACACACGGCAGAGCCGCGACTCACGAACACCACTGGACATTAAACGGTGATCAGTCAGGACTCCAGGGACGAGATGACAACTCCCGAGTTCAGGACTTCAGAGAACTGGAATGACCGGATACAGCAGGACTGGAAACAGACTCTCAGCAAACAAAGGCAGCATGCAGGAAGCTATTACCGGCGTCTGTGAGAAGCCCTGTGAGTGTATTTAACCAGGAGTCCTCCAATCAGCTGCAACAAGGACTGATTATAATAAATGCCGTGCAGCTGCCTTGCTGCACGGCCAGAGAGCATGTGAACCAATTACTACAAAAAACCCAGCAACGGGGAACGCGGTCCGCCAGTGGCGTCCCCGTTGCTAGGGTCCGTGCGGCTCAGCGCGCCCGGCGTCTAGCGTTGCTAGGAAGCCGGCGGCTGTACGCGCACGGCGTCTCTAGTTGCTAGGCGCCGGGCCGCGCAGACAAGCGGACCTCGGCGCCTAACAGGGAGCACTGCAGCCTAAATTTGGAGGCAGGAATGGGAGGAAGTAACCGGTTGGCAGGAGAGGCAGCTTGTATTTGTGGAGTGAAGTATTTGTGGGAGTGTAAAGGGAGATAGGGTCATATCCTGTATAAATGGGAGATGAATGGGTGAGGGCTTTGTAAATGAGTGTGAAAAGCTTGAATTAGATACAGAAGGGGACGGGGAGCCAGTGTAGGGCTTGTAAGAAAGGAGATATGGTCATAGTACGTTTGGAGAGTAAGATGAGTTGGGCAGCAATATTGAGGATAGATTGGAATGGAGAGAGGTTCTTGTCAGGGAGGCCAGAAAGGAGATCACAGTAGTCAAATCTGGAGATGACCAGTGAGTGGATGAGGGTCTTAGGAGCATCCTGGGTGAGAAAAAGTCTGGGCCTGGAAATATTTTTGGATGGAAATGGAAGGACTGCAGGAGCAGAGGCAGAACTCTGGGAGGCAACGGAGTCAGCTGCCGCCGGGCTCCTGCTTTCAAGGGGGGCACCTCTCCTCCTGTTCTATGTGTTCAGCGACATTAATCAATTAAGTTAATTGACAGCAGCCGGTATCTCTTCCGTACACCTTACAAATCACACTCTCTTTATTATAGATACACTGGAAGCAGACAACTTACTGATGAAGCTATTTGCTCCTATAAAGGAAGCACGAGAATTCTAACTATATGAAGTTATTTCTCTGACAATTACAAGAAACTTCATATAGGGGGTAATTCCGAGTTGATCGCAGCAGGAACTTTTTTAGCAGTTGGGCAAAACCATGTGCACTGCAGGGAAGCAGATTTAACATGTGCAGAGAGAGTTTGATCTGGGTGGGGCATGTTCAATCTTTAATCTAAATTGCAGTGTAAAAATAAAGCAGCCAGTATTTACCCTGCACAGAAACAAAATAACCAACCCAAATCTAACTCTTTCTGCACGTTATATCTGCCTTCCCTGCAGTACACATGATTTGCCCAACTGCTAACAAAGTTCCTGCTGCGATCAACTCAGAATCACCCCCCAGTTAGACTTCTCACACTTCCTGTGCAAGAGCACATATCTCCATCAGTAAGGTGCATACTTCCAGTGTAATAGGTTGTGGGTTCTAATCCTGGATATGACACTTGCAAATTAATTGTCAGAGAAATAATCAGCATTGTGAGTGACTGAGCAGATCTATGTAGTGTGTGGCTGGACCCCTACATAGATCTGCCTAGTTGCAACGGTTATTTATATATACTGTATATATATATATATATATATAGGCAATACAATGAGGCGGCACTCCGGAGACTTTTCAAAAAGCTTTAATGCGGTGATCTACGTTTCGGGGACACAGCCCCTTCGTCAGGATAATTAAATGTGACAATAAACAGTGTTTAAATACCTGTGTAGGAATACTCACGCCCGCCGCCTCCAGCCGCGTCGCCCGGTTTCCGGCCGCGTCCTCCCGGTCCCACCGGAAATGACATCATGCCGGCCCGTCCAGCTGACGCGTTGTGGCTGGGAAGAGAGAAACCATAGCAACACATAAACAAAACATGATCAAAATAATTAATCTGCCTCTTAACAGCCATTGCATTATACTTCAAACAAAACAAAACAGTGAATAAATAAGACGATCTGTTCCACATTAAAAACTATACATATATACATCTTGTGGTAATCAGAACGATATCAGTGTAAAATATTATATTAATACAACAGGCCGTGGGCTATATATTATATTTAAAAATAAAATATTCTGTTAGTGAACAAAAAGTGACATAGTAAAAATAACTATAAGAATAAAAATCAATCCACCTAGCTGCCACATTATTTTTAAAAAAATTTATACTTATGGCAAATTGTGCCAAGACCCTACTGGGCAATTTAAGAGAGAATTAGACAGTATGCTTAAAGATGCAGTTGATCAAGGCATTATTACACAGGCAGTATGTAAAGCTTTATCTAGTGAATTCCCAGTTGTACCTGTGTTTTATATAATTCCTAAGGTACATAAAAATCCCCTGGACCCTCCAGGACGACCGATTATTTCGGCCAGGGGGTCGTTATGTGAACCACTATCGGTGTATTGTGATGCTTTCTTACAGCCATGTATCCAGAATACTAGCACACATCTTAAGGATACTTCGATGTTACTCAGAAAATTTTTAGAAATGGGTAAACTATCTGAGCAGACTAGCCTCGCCACCATAGACGTTACAAGTTTGTATACATGTATACCGCATGGGGCGGGGCTACAAGCTGTCAGGAGATTAATCACCAATAACCCACTGTATAAAGGTCCTGACATTAATTTTTTCATAGCACTGTTAGAATTCTCCCTAACCCACAATTATTTTCTTTATGATAAGATCTTTTTCCTGCAGCGCACAGGTTGCGCAATGGGATCGGCGGTGGCACCATCCTTCGCCAACTCATATATGTGGGAGGTTGAATGTGATTTATTTTTACACAACAGTGCAATTTTTGACAGGATAAGTCTATATTTTCGGTATATAGATGATGTCCTTATATTCTGGATGGGTAATCAGGATGATCTTAAATCACTAGTTTACACACATAATGCCACAGATAGTCCTATTAAATTAACGTTAAAAATTGATGACAAAACCATCAATTTTTTGGATGTCTGCATTACGCTTGATGAAGGGACGATCAACACATCACTGTTTGTGAAACCCACAGACAGGAATAATGTGTTGCGTTATGATAGTTCCCACCCTAAATCTACGATTCGTAGTTTACCATTCTCACAATATTTGAGAATATGTCGCATTACGACTAAGCCATATGAGAAGGAGCAAGCCTTACATAACATGACTCTAAAATTTCTAGATAGAGGTTATCCAATTAAACTGCTGATGACAGCACGAAAGAGGGCGTTGAGTCTCACAAGAGAACAATTATTGGAACAAAAACCCCCTAAACTGCTACAGGGTAGATTTCCTTGGGTTACCCGTTTTAATTCCAGCAGCCACTATTTGACGAAAAAGACCAAACAAATCTGGCCCATTGTGGCTACTGACAAAGGGCTAGGTGAGGTATTTCAATCCAAATTATTACCTAGCTATTCTAGAAATCGCAGTATAAAAGATATAGTCATGAAAACTGACATCTCCCAATTTCATTTGGTTAAAGAACACTTCCTTAGCAAAAAAGCGGGATGTTATCGGTGCAGTGGATGCACAACGTGTAGTTATATGACACCGGGTACGAAATTTTTGCATCCGCACACCGGTAAACCATATAACATTAAACAGTGTTTGTCGTGCGAATCGAAGTTTGTGGTCTACCTACTCACATGCCCATGTGGTTTGTCATATGTGGGCAAGACGGATTGTGCTTTTAAGATCAGGATGGCACAACATAGATATGCCATCCGAGAAGCCATAAAAGCAGGTGATAGCGAACAACCAGTAGCTCGTCATTTTGCTAAAAAACAACACAATATGGCCACTCTTCGTTATAAAATCATCGACCAGGTCCCTAAATCTTTAAGGGGTGGAGACAGATCTAGAAAACTCCTACAATTAGAGTCCTGTTGGATCCACACACTTGGCACACTTGCTCCTAAAGGGCTCAATGAAGCCCTTAATTTAAGATGTTTTTTATGAGCAGTTTGCCAGGCAGATAAGGGTGATGCAATAAATACACGCACTGATAATAATAAATTTTTTTTAAAATAATGTGGCAGCTAGGTGGATTGATTTTTATTCTTATAGTTATTTTTACTATGTCACTTTTTGTTCACTAACAGAATATTTTATTTTTAAATATAATATATAGCCCACGGCCTGTTGCATTAATATAATATTTTACACTGATATCGTTCTGATTACCACAAGATGTATATATGTATAGTTTTTAATGTGGAACAGATCGTCTTATTTATTCACTGTTTTGTTTTGTTTGAAGTATAATGCAATGGCTGTTAAGAGGCAGATTAATTATTTTGATCATGTTTTGTTTATGTGTTGCTATGGTTTCTCTCTTCCCAGCCACAACGCGTCAGCTGGACGGGCCGGCATGATGTCATTTCCGGTGGGACCGGGAGGACGCGGCCGGAAACCGGGCGACGCGGCTGGAGGCGGCGGGCGTGAGTATTCCTACACAGGTATTTAAACACTGTTTATTGTCACATTTAATTATCCTGACGAAGGGGCTGTGTCCCCGAAACGTAGATCACCGCATTAAAGCTTTTTGAAAAGTCTCCGGAGTGCCGCCTCATTGTATTGCCTGTATGAAGGAGGATTCTCTCCCCGAGGAGGGCACCAGGAGCAGCTGTTTGCAGGCGGAGGGGACCGCAGGAGTGCCGGGTCATTGTGCAGGTTATATATATATATATATATATATATATATAGAGGGGCACCAATATTTTCCTTGCCTCCGGGCAACTGGGTCAAACTTACGCCACTGTGCAGGAGGTATTGAATGTGTGGTTTGAAGGAGTGGGAGGACTCAAAAATAACTCCAAGACAACATTCTTGAGGGCTAGAGGAGATAGTTGTGCCATCAATAGATATTAAAATTGTGAGAGGTGAGGTTACGCAGGAGGGTAGGAAGATGATCAGCTCATTCTTAGACATGTTAAGGTTAAGAAAGCAATGCAACATAAAAGAAGAGATAGCAGAGATACAGTTGGAGATAGAAGTGAGGAGAGAGGGAGAGAGGTCAGGGGAGAAAAGGTAGATTTGAGTATCATCAACATAGAGATTATATTGGAAGTTAAAAGAGTGAATGAGCTCACCTAAAGAGGACATATAGAGAGTGCAAAGGAGAGGCCCAAAAAGTGGTAGCGGGGGGAGGTGGAGTCATGAGAGAAGACATAGAAGGAGGAGGACAGCCAGGAGAGAGCAGTATCATGCGGACCTATGGAGTAAAGGATTTGTAGAAGGAGAGGGTGGTCCACAGTGTCAAAAGCAGCAGAGTAGCCAAGGAGAATAAGCAGAGAGTAGTGGACATTGGATTTGGCAGCAAGGATGTCATTGCAGAATTTTGTGAGGGTAGTTTCAGTGGAGTGGAGAGTATGAAAGCCAGACTGAAATGGGTTAAGGAGGGAGCGGGAAGAAAGAAAGGCAGTAAGGTGGTTGTAGACAATATGCTCGGGAAGTTTGGTGGTATAACGGAGGAGAGAGGTGTGTCAGTAGTTGAAAAGAGTGTTAGGATCAATGGTAGATTTTTTTAAGAATAGGGGAGACAAGGGCAAGCTTGAAAGCAAAGGGGTCAGTGCCTGATGAGAGGGAGAGATTGAGGAGGTGGGCAAGATAAGAACAAGCAGAAGGCGGAAGGTAGTGGATAAGGCGGGAGGGGATAAGGTCAAGTGGGGAGGTGGTTGAGTAGAAGGATTGGATGAAAGCCATTAATTCATCTCCAAATACAGGGGGAAAAGAAGTCAGTTGGTGAGATGGACTTGGAGAGGTGGTCAAGGAAAGGAGGGGGGAGTCCTGATGTATGGAGCTAACTTTGGATGTGAAGTAGGTGGCAAAGTCAAGGGCAGAGAGTGAGGAAAGGAGTCGAGGTGGGGGAGGACAGAGGAGGGAGTTGACGATGGCAAAGAGATGCCAGGGGTTTGAAGATTGGAACGATTTGAAGTTCTTTAAGTACAGGTATGACTGTTTAGAGATGGAAAGGACAGAACTGTAGGATGAGAACATACATTTAAAATGGAAGAAGTCCGCTTTAGAGCATGATTTCACTGTCGCTTAGCAGTATATGAACATTTTTGCAGATATCTGGTGAATTTGGAATGCCAGGGTTGAGGTGTTAATCTGCGAGGGTGAATAGTGGTCGTTGAAGCAACAGAGTCAAGAGCAGAAGTAAGGGAGGCATTGTATAGGGATGTCGGTTATTCAGGGCATGAGAGAGAGAGAATAGGTGAGAGAAGTGAGTCAAGCAAGGAGGATAAGGAAACAGTGTCAATGGCATCAATGTTACACTTAGTGATGGTAGCCTTGGGAGGTAGAGATGGAAAAGAGAGGGATAAGAAATGTAACATGGTGAGTGAATACCAGATCAAGTGAGTCCTCACTCACATGGGAGGGTTAAGAGGTTCACAGGGATTGACCATTAAAGAGGTTAAGGAGTTTAGAGGCAGAGGATTCTGTGGGGATATTAACTGGGGTGTTGAAATCACCTAAGATGATGGAGGGAATGTCTGTAGAGAGGAAGTGAGTGAGCCAGGAAGTGATCAAGGAATTTGGTGTCAATGCCAGGGGGGCGGTAAATGACAACTACTTAAAGGTGAACAGATTCCAACAGGTGTATAGCATGAACCTCAAATGTAGAGAATGTAAGGGGTTATGGAGGCATGAGTTGGGAGGAGTAACCAGAGGATAGAGGGACCCCAACACCCCCACCATATAGACCCCTGGGCCAGGGGATGTGTGTAAATTTGAGGCCCTCAGTGGAGAAAACAGCGGGAGAAGTGTTGTTAAAGGGGGAAACCCAGGTTTCAGTAATGGCTAGGTAATTCAGTGAGTTGGAGATGAAAAGGCCATGGGTGGGGATCAATTTGTTACAGACAGATCTTTCATTCCACAGGTCACAGGAGAGAGGGAAAGAGTTTGTTGGAGATATGTGACTGAGATTGTCAGGGTTGCTGTAGCATAGAGGTGAGATTAACTTGGAGGGCAGGGATGATGTGAGAGCAGTGATGGTGTGGGTACCTGAGCTAGGAAGGGAAACTGGAGGTGGTGGGCAGGGAGGGAGTTCAGTATGAGGTGGATGTAGGTGAGGTGAGATAACAGGGAAAAGAGGAGGGAGCAGGGCTGAGTTATGGGGTAGAAGGACAGTGATGGGGCAGAAGTGAATGAAAGTGGGGTAACAGGATAGGAGGGGAAGGGAAGCAGAGGGATGGATGGGAGACAGAGAAAGGGATAGAGTAGGATGTGTAGAAGACTAGGGTGGAAGGATTGAGGTGGAAACAGGCAGCAAGATACATGATTAGGTAGACTAGACACTGAGTGATGGGGTAGTTGAAGAAAATCTGGACATATTGTGGATGAGGTAAATATGGGGAAGAAAACTGGAAATAGCAGTAGAGGTTGTAAGAAAAACAGCAGTAGATTTCAAGAAATGCAGGTTAAAGTACTGTGTTGGTAATACTGTAAGCTCAACAGTATGACGTAAGATAACAGTAAAAAATGAACATATCTTGTGCCACCTCTGCACGAGACAAGGCAGTATTTATGCTTCTTCCTACAGGTATATCAATTAAACCATGGACACAGATCTTGATGAACTTCATGACTGGTTTACCAATTTGAAAAGTTTTTCCTTCCCAACATCTTCATCAAGAAAATGTATGTGACAAAGGAGAACAATTTGTGATACTGGAGAGTCTCCAGAAATTAGGAGCTAAATTGCATTTTTTCATGGCCTATTATCCATAAACCAGCAGCCAAAACAAAAGATCTTGAGCATATTTTAGAGGTTTTATATTTCAGTACACCAGGCAGACTAATCTGCCAGGCTGCCATGATCTGAGTTTGCTCACAACATTAGAGATGTGCAGCGGGCACATTTTGTGTTTTGTGTTTTGGTTCTGGTTCCATGCTCGTGTTTTGGATCTGGATTGGTTTTGCCAAAACCACCCTTTCGTGTTTTGGTTTTGGTTTGGATCTGGATGATTTTATTTAAAAAACACACAAAATCAGCTAAAATCACAGAATTTGGGGGTATTTTTGATCCTATGGAATTTTTAACCTCAATAACATTCATTTCCACTCATTTCCAGTCTATTCTAAACACCTCACAATATTGTTTTTAGGCCAAAAGGTTGCACCGAGGTGTCTGTATGACTAAGCTAAGCGACACAAGTGAGCGAGCGGCACAAACACCTAGCCCATCTAAGAGTGGCACTGTAGTTTCAGACAGGATGGCAGATTTAACAAATAGGCCCCAAACAGCACATCATGCAAAGAAGAAAAAGAGGTGCAATGAGGTAGCTGGATGGCTAAGCTAAGCGACACAAGTGTGCGGCACAAACACCTGGCCCATCTAGGAGTGGCACTGCAGTGGCAGACAGGATAGCACTTTAAAAAACTAGGCCCCAAACAGCACATCATGCAAAGAAGAAAAAGAAGTGCAATGAGGTAGCTGTATGATTAAGCTAAGCGACACAAGTGTGCGGCACAAACACTTGGCCCATCTAGGAGTGGCACTGCAGTGGCAGACAGGATGTTACTTAAAAAAACTTGGCCCCAAACAGCACATCATGCAAAGAAGAACAAGAGGTGCAATGAGGTAGCTGTATAAATAAGTTAAGCGACACAAGTGTGTGGCACAAACAACTTGGGATGTGCTGGAATTTGCCCAGATGTAATACACGCACAATATTGGTGGCACAGGACAGCGTACCCCTAAACCACACACACACGGCAAAGCCTGTAAAATTTATTTGGATAATAATAACCCTTTTATTTGGAGCTATTATAATAATATGCAGCACAGGCGAGCGTACCCCTACACCACACAGGACAAACCCTGTAAAACTTATTTGGATAATCTTAGAAGTAATGTATATAACCCTTTTATTTGGAGTAAATAATATACAGCACAGGACACCACCACTGGCAGCACAAGACACCACCACTGGACTGATGCAGCACAAGACAGTACCACTGGACTGGACTTATACGGCACTACCCCTGGACTTATACGGCAGTACCCCTGGAGTTGTACAGCAGTGCCAGACAGGATGGCACTTTAAAAAACTAGTCCCCAAATAGCACATGACGCAAAGGAGAAAAAGAGGTGCAAGATGGCTTTGTCCTTGGGCCCACTCACCCACCCTTATATTGTATAAACAGGACATGCACACTTTAACAAACCAATTATTTCCACGACAGGGTCTGCCACACGACTGTGGCTGAAATGACTTGTTGGTTTGGGCCCCCACCAAAAAAGAAGCAATCAATCTCTCCTTGCACAAACTGGCACTAAAGAGGCAAGATGTTGACCCCATCCTCATCCTCCGATTCCTCACCCCTTTTACTGTGTACATCCTCATCCTCACAGAGTATTAATTCGTCCCCACTGGAATCCACCATCACAGGTCCCTGTGTACTTTCTGGAGGCAGTTGCTGGTTAAGGTCTTCCCGGAGGAATTTATAATTCATTTTGATGAACATCGTCTTCTCCACATTTTGTGGAAGTAACCTCCTACGCCGATCGCTGACAAGGTTACCGGCTGCACTAAACACTCTCGGAGTACACACTGGAGGGAAGGCAACTTAAGTAAAATAAAGCCAGTTTGTGCAAGGGCATCCAAATTGCCTTTTTCCTGCCAGTATACATATGGACTGTCTGACATGCCTACTTGGATGCTGTCACTCATATAATCCTTCACCATTCTTTCAATGGTGACAGAATCATATGCAGTGACAGTAGACATGTCAGTAATCGTTTGCAGGTCCTTCAGTCCGGATCAGATGTCAACACTTGCTCCTGACTGCCCTGCATCACCGCCAGCGGGTGGGCTAGGAAATCTTATCCTTTTCCTCGCAGCACCAGATGCGGGAGAAAATGAAGGAGGAGCTGTTGACGGGTCACGTTCCGCTCGAGTTGACAATTTTCTCACCAGCAGGTCTTTGAACCTCTGCAGACTTGTGCCTACTGGAAAGAGAGATACAACGTACGCTTTAAACTTAAGATCAAGCACGGTGGCCAAAATGTAGTGCTCTGCTTTCAACAGATTGACCACCTTTGAATCCTGGCAAAGTGACTGAAGGGCCCCATCCACAAGTCCCACATACTTTGCGAAATTGCTCCGTCTTACAGATTGACCACCTTTGAATCCTGGCAAAGTGACTGAAGGGCCCCATCCACAAGTTCCACATACTTTGCAAAATCGCTCCATCTTAGCTCCTCCTTCAATTTCTCCAGCTGCTTCTGCAAAAGCCTGATGAGTGGAATGACCTGACTCAAGCTGGCAGTGTCTGAACTGACTTCACGTGTGGCAAGTTCGAAGAGTTGGAGAACCTTGCACAAGACGGAAATCATTGTCCACTGCACTTGAGTCAGGTGCATTCCCCCTCCTTTGCCTATATCGTAGGTGGATGTATAGACTTGAATGGCCTTTTGCTGCTCCTCCATCCTCTGAAGCATATAGAGTGTTGAATTCCACCTCCTTACCACCTCTTGCTTCAGTTGATGGCAGGGCAGGTTCAGGAGTGTTTGCTGGTGCTCCAGTCTTCTGCATGCGGTGGCTGAATGTCGAAAGTGTCCCGCAATTTTCCGGGCCACCGACAGCATCTCCTGCACGCCCCTGTCATTTTTCAAAAAATTCTGCACCACAAATTAATTGTATGTGCAAAACATGGGACGTGCTGGAATTTGCCTAGTTGTAATGCACGCACAATAATGGTGGCATTGTCCGATATCACAAATCCCCAGGAGAGTCTAAGTGGGGTAAGCCATTGTGCAATGATGTCCCTCAGTTTGCATAAAAGTTTGTCAGCATTGTGCCTCTTGCGGAAAGCGGTGATACATAGCGTAGCCTGCCTAGGAACGAGTTGGCGTTTGCGAGATGCTGCTACTGGTGCCGCTGCTGTTGTTGCTGTGGGAGGCAATACATCTACCCAGTGGGCTGTCACAGTCATATAGTCCTTAGTCTGCCCTGTTCCACTTGTCCACATATCCGTGGTTAAGTGGACAGTGGGTACAACTGCATTTTTTAGGACACTGAGGACACATTTTCTGACATCTCTGTACAGTCTCGGTATCGCCTGCCTAGTGAAGTGGAATCTAGATGGGATTTGGTACCGGGGACACACTACCTCCATCAATTCTCTAAGTCCCACTGAACTAATGGCGGATACCGGATGCACGTCTAACACCAACATAGCTGTCAAGTCCTCAGCTATCTTCTTTGCAACAGGATGACTGCTGTCATATTTCATCTTCCTCCCAAAGGACTGTTGGACAGTCAATTGCTTACTTGAAGTAGTACAAGTGGTCTTTCCGAATTCCCCTCTAGGATGACGATCGATTTCCAGCAGCAACAACAGCAGCAACTGCAGCAGTAGGCTGCTCAAGGATCCTCCGAGGGAATCCCGGTTAGGAGAGGACTCCTCAGTCTTGCCAGTGACATTGCCTGCTGGACTCCTGATGTTCCTGACTGAGGAGGAAACTGACGTTGAGGGAGTTGGTGGTGTGGCTTGCAGGAGCTTGGGTACAAGAGGAAGAAGGGATTTAGGTGTCAGTGGACTGCTTATACTCTTACCCAAAGTTTCTGAACTTGACACTGACTTCTGATGAATGCGCAGCAGGTGACGTATAAGTGAGGATGTTCCTAGGTGGTTAACGTCCTTACCCCTACTTATTACGGATTGACAGAGGCAACACACGGCTTGACACCTGTTGTCCGGATTTGTGGAGAAATAATTAAACACAGAAGAGGTGGCTTTTTTGGTATTTTGCCCAGGCATCACAATGGGCTTATTCATCCCACGGACAACAACTGTCTCCCCCGGTTCCTGATTTAAACAAACCACATCACCATCAGAATCTTCACTGTCAATTTCCTCCTCAGCGCCAGCAACACCCATATCCTCATCCTGGTGTACTTCAACAGTGACATCTTCAATTTGACTATCAGAAACTGGACTGTGGGTGCTCCTTCCAGCACTTGCAGGTGGCGTGCAAATGGTGGAAGGAGCCACCTCTTCCCGTCCAGTGTTGGGAAGGTCACGCATCGCACTTGGACTCTTGGTGATTTGTGATACCATTTTAGAACTCACAGTTCTTTGTTGTGCTTTTGCCAACTTAACTCTTATCATTTTTCTAGCGGGAGGATGAGGGCTTCCATTGTTATGTGAAGCTGAACCACTAGTCATGAACATAGGCCAGGGCCTTAGCCACTCCTTGCCACTCCGTGTCGTAAATGGCATATTGGCAAGTTTACGTTTCTCCTCAGACCATTTAAAAAAAAATTTGTGTGTCTTTTTACTGACCTTTGGCTTTTTGGACCTTTCATGCCCTCTACTATGACATTGGGCATCGGCCTTGGCAGACGACATTGATGGCATTTCATATTCTATGTCATGACGAGTGGCAGCAGCTTCAGCACTAGGAGAAAGTGGTCCTTGATCTTTCCCTATTTTATCATCCAAATTATTGTTCTCCATGAATTTTCTGGAGTTATATAACACAATATGCGGCACAGGACAGCGTATCCCTACACAGAGCTGGCCCTAACCAATATGATGCTCTAGGCAAGATTTTGTCTGGTTTCCCCTAGCACCACAGCTAGTCCCGCATATGACCCTGCACCCCTTTCCCAGCACCATCACCCCTCATCCATAGCAGTCCTCATTTTGGTATTCCTACCCCCTATATTTTAAATAGGAACAGTGCGCACATTCGGCGCACAGCCCAAAAAGGGGTACGTTTTTGCTGGCAAGGGACATAGCCACATAATAGTACCCCCAATTCAAATTATGCCACACAGTAGTGCAACTTTATTCATATTTTATCATGTGATAGTTTTCCTAATTCACATTACATCACACAGTAGTACCACTTTACCTTATATAAGTTACTCCTCACAGTAGTGCCCCTTATTCACATTACACCAACTGAATTGCTCCTTTTTCACATTACACCACACCATATTGCTCTTTATTCACATTAGACCACATAGTAGTGCCCTTTCTATACGTAACGCCACACAGTAGAGCACCTTATACACATAATGCCACACATTAGTAATGCCTTTATACACATAATACCACACAGTAATGACCCTTACACATATGACACACATTATTAATGTCCCTTACACATATACCACACATTATTATTGCCCTTATATACATAATGACTCACATAATGTCCCTTACACATATGCTGCACATTAGTGCCCTTATACAGATAATGTCCCTTACACATATGCTGCACATTATTAGTGTACTTATACAGATAATGACACACATAGTACCCATTACACATATGCCACACATTATTAATGCCCTTATACACATAATGACACACATATTACCCTTTACACATATGCCACACATTATTAATGCCCATATACACATGACACACATAGTGCCCCTTACACATTTGCTGCACATTATTAATGCATTTGTACACATGACACACATAATGCCCCTTACACATATGCCGAATACTACTGCACAACCAACCCACCCGCCCACAGCACTCACAAGGCTGCTAGCACTGTGACCTCTGCCTCAGCTGGGATACAGATGTGTCCTCATAAATCTCGCCGCAATACGCCATGCAGCAGGAGATGACTGGCATGAGTCAGCTGGCAGCTCTGCTACCATCGGGCCAGGGGCGTTTCAACAGAGGAGGGGGCCCGTGTGCACCTCCGGGTGGGCCCCCTCCTCTGTACGGTGCTGTAGACTTCAGCATTGTTCTGGAGTCTACTGTGCATGCGCTGGATTCTGGAGACATAGCGCCCGCCATGATCCAGAGACCAATTTGGCTACCGCGCATGCGCGGCGGACATTTTGGTGGCTATTTCTGCCGCAACCGCAGTGCCCGATGCAGGACTTCATAAAGGTAAGTATTAAAATGGGTGCAGTGTGGGCCCCCCTGGACCCAGGCGCCCGTGTGCACTGCACACATTGCACCCATTATAGAAACACCAATGCATCGGGTGCCTTTTTTTGTTGCAAATGCATCTTATTTGCATTGCTATGTGGCTACGATGCAGAAGCAGCTTCTGCTGATTAAAATGATATGCGGCATGCCTATATTCTGTGTTGGACTGTGGCTGTATCTGCATACAAAATACTACACACAGAATATAGGCATGCCACATATCATTTTGATCAGCAGAAGCTGCAGGTGCCCTTAGGCATTTGCCTAGTTTGCCTATACCTATGGCCAGCTTTGTCCCTACACCACACAGGGCAAACCCTGTAAAAATTATTTAAATGTTTATTAATAACCCCTTTAAATTAAGTAAATAATATACAGCACAGGACAGTACCACTGGACTTATATGGCAGTACCAGTGGAATTATACGGCAGTATCACTGGACTTATACGCCAGTACCACTGGAATTATATGGCAGTACCACTGAACTTATATGGCAGTACCACTGGACTGGATTTATACGGCAGTATCACTGGACTTATACGGCACTATCACTGGAATTATACGGCAGTATCATTGGAATTATATGGCAGTACCGCTGGAATTATATGGCAGTACCACTGGACTTATACGGCAGTACCACTGGACTTATACGGCAATACCACTGGACATGTACGGCAGTACCACTGGACTTATACGGCAGTATTACTGGACTTATACGGCAGTATCACTGGACTGGATTTATACGCAAGTACCACTGGACATATACGGCAGTATCACTGGAATTATATGGGAGTATTACTGGACATATACGGCAGTATCACTGGACTGGATTTATACGGCAGTATCACTGGACATATATGGCAGTATCACTGGACATATACGGCAGTACCACTTGATTTATATGGCAGTACCACTGGACTAGATTTATATGGCAAAACCACCGGACATATACGGCAGTATCACTGGATTTATACGGCAGTACTACTGGACTGGATTTATACGGCAGTACCACTGGATTTATACGGCAGTATCACTGGTCATATACGGCAGTATCACTGGATTTATACGGCAGTACCACTGGACATATACAGCATTATCACTGGAATTATATGGCAGTACCACTGGACATATACGGCAGTATCACTGGATTTATACGGCAGTACCGCTCAACATATATGGCAGTATCACTGGATATATACGGCAGTATCACTGGACTTATACGGCAGTACCACTGGACTTATACAGCAGCACAGGAACACCACCACTGGACTGATACAGCACAACACAGCGCCACTGGACTGGACTTATACAGCAGCACTGGACATATGGCAGCAGAGGACACCACCACTGTGACTGGACTGATGCAGCACAAGACACCACCACTGGACTGATGCAGCACAACACAGCACCACTGGATTGGACTTATACAGCAGCACTGGACATATGGCAGCAGAGGACACCACCACTGTGACTGGACTGATGCAGCACAAGACACTACCACTGTACTGATGCAAGACAACACAGCACCACTGCAATGGACTGGACTTATACAGCAGCACTGGACATGTGGCAGCAGAGGACACAACCACTGTGACTGGACTGAAACAGCACAAGACACTACCACTGTACTGATGCAGGACAACACAGCACCACTGCACTGGACTTATACAGCTACACTGGACATATGGCAGCAAAGGACACAACCACTGTGACTGGACTGATGCAGCATAAGACACTACACTGGACTGATCAGCACAAGACAGCACTGGAATTGCCACCCCACTTTTCCTCCACAGACACTAAGGACCGAGACACGTCCTCTCACTACACTCTCCAATGCCGGAGTGAAAATGGCTGCGACACGCGGCTCCTTATATGGAATCCAAACCCCACGAGAATCCGACAGCGGGATAATGACGTTTTGCCTCGTTCTGGTTTCCGAGCCAGATGGGAAAACCCGAGCCGGGCTCGGGTAGTGAAGTTCGGGGGGAAGTTCGATTCTCAGGGAACCGAACCCACTCATCTCTAATAATAATACACATGACTCCACGGGCAAAACACCCTTTTCCATAGTGTATGGTATTTATCTAGATTACTCAGATCTATTTCCTTTATCCTCTGCAGTATCAGCAGCCAATACTGTACACTGCAACTAACACCATAACCAATCTTCTGACTATCAGTTTGGAAGCAGCGTCCCTGTGACAAATTACAAATCTAAGGACTTTAAGGTGCCATGGCTAAATTTCTGGCAAAGTAGCCCCCATCACTGGAGGGGGCATGGTCACATCATCTCAGCAGGTACAGTATTTGTACCTTCTCCAGTTCTCCAAACCCCTGGTCAAAAGTGAAGACACTAAAAAACCTACTTCCTGTCAAAACCAGGCAGCTGATATACACTTGGGCCTCAATTAGACCAAGAGACAAATCTTTGGATTTCTAGAAGGAATAATAAAACTATGTTTATTTTAAGTTTGTTCCCAACAGTATTGATCTATTTCAGGTATCAGCCAAATGAATCCAGTAGCTTTTTCATTCAAAGCTGCCATCTTCCTTGATTATATACTATGTCTCATACATCACTTTCTAAAGTCTTTGAATAATAATAATAATAATAATAATCATTATTTCCAAAGTACTTCAACAAAATTTTCATTCACTGGTGATTACTAGGAATTTGAGATATAACTTAGTCTACTTCAGTATTTGGTGGACTGGTCCTGAGGCATGAATTATGGCTTCAGTTGACTTTGAGTTAAAATTGGCTAGGCTTCGTAAGCCGCAACCATCTTCCCTAGCACTCGAGTGCATTGATGAATCGACACTCTTGCCGGTTTCGGAATCTCCTTGACCATGGTCTGGATTTCCAGAGCTTTTTCTGCCAGAAGAAACACTCTCTGTAGTTCCGTGTCTAGGATCATGCCCAAGAAGGGCAACCGAGTTGTCGGAATCAACTGAGACTTTGGCAAATTTAGAATCCAACCATGATGTTGCAGAACCGTCAGGGAGAGTTCCACATTTCTTAGCAACTGCTCTTTTGATCTCGCCTTTATCAGGAGATCATCCAAGTACGGGATAATTGTGACACCCTGCTTGCGTAGGAGTACCATCATTTCCGCCATCACCTTGGTGAAGACCCTCGGGGCCGTGGAAAGCCCAAACAGCAATGTCTGAAATTGGTAATGACAATCCTGCACCGCAAATCTCAGGAAGGCCTGATGAGGAGGATATATCGGGACGTGTAAGTAGGCATCTTTTATATTGACTGATGCCATAAAATCCCCCCCTTCTAGGCTCGAGATCACAGCTCGAAGAGATTCCATCTTGAACTTGAAAGTTTTCAAGTACGGATTGAGGGATTTTAGGTTCAGAATCGGTGTGACCGAGCCGTCCGGCTTTGGCACGACAAAGAGGCTCGAATAGAACCCTTCCCCCCCGTTGGGACAGGGGAACCAGGACAATGACCCTCTGTTGACACAACTGGCAAGGCTGATTTGAAAAAGCGGCGGGGGGGCATCTCCTGGAACTTCAGTTTGTACCCCTGGGACACTATGTCTAAGACCCAAGGATCCAGGCCCGATTGAAACCAGACCTTGAATGAAGATTCGGAGATGGCCCCCCACCTGCATGGACTCCCGTTGGGGAGCCCTAGTGTCATGCGGTGGACTTGGCAGAGACGGGGGAGGACTTTTGGTCCTGGGCGCCAGACACAGCAGGCGACCTTTTTCCCCTTCCTCTACCCTTTGAAACGAGGAAGGACGAGCCCTTTCCTTTTTTGTATTTATTAGGCCGAAAGGACTGCATCTGATAATGGGGCGTCTTTTTCTGCTGTGCGGGAACATAAGGAAGTAAAGATGACTTACCCGCAGTAGCGGTAGACACCAGGTGAGCAAGGCCGTCACTAAACAAGACACTACCTTTAAAAGGGAGAGCTTCCATAGCTTTCTTTTAGTCTGCATCAGCATTCCATTGATGAATCCACAGCGCCCTCCTGGCCGAGACCGCCATGGCATTGGCTCTTGATCCCAAGAGGCCAATATCCCTTGCCGCATCCTTTAGGTAATCTGTAGCGTCCTTGATATAACCAAGAGTCAAAAGAATGTTATCCTTATGAAGGGTATCCATGTCAGATGCTAAATTATCAGCCCACTTAGCAATAGCACTACTCGCCCATGCCGACGCCACGGTAGGCCTGAGGAGTGCACCAGTAGTGACGAAAATGGCCTTCAATGTCGTCTCCTGCTTGCGATCCACCGGATCCTTGAGGGCAGCCATGTCAGGAGACGGAAGCGCCACCTTTTTGGACAGTCGGGACAGAGCCTTGTCCACATTGGGAGATGACTCCCATTTCTCCCTGTCGTCAGAGGGGAAAGGATAAGCCATTAGAATTCTCTTGGGAATCTGCCACCTTTTGTCAGGCGACTCCCAAGCCTTTTCACAAAGAGCGTTCAGTTCATAAAAGGGGGGAAATGTCACCTCAGGCTTTTTTCCCTTATTATTAATTATTTATTTATTAACAGTTTCTTATATAGCGCAGCAAATTCCGTTGCGCTTTACAATTTGAAAGAACAATAACAAACTGGGTGATAACAGTCATAGAGGTAGGAAGGCGCTTACAATCTATAGAGAAATAGGCATATG
Source organism: Pseudophryne corroboree (assembly GCF_028390025.1). NCBI lineage: Eukaryota > Metazoa > Chordata > Amphibia > Anura > Myobatrachidae > Pseudophryne > Pseudophryne corroboree. The sequence goes on along the minus strand of NC_086446.1, from coordinate 570,555,059 downwards.
TACACAAGGAAAGGTGCTATCTATTGCATAGAATGAGAAGACATGTGAGGATATGTGTGGACTGTCCAGAGTGGATGCAATTTGATAGGAAGGTTTATGAAAGTTATGTGGGCGGTTCTGGAATTTGATACGCTTGCCTAAAGAGGTGAGTTTTCAGGGAACGCTTGAAGGTTTGGAGACTAGAGGAGAGTCTTATTGTGCGTGGTAGGGCATTCCACAGAGTGGGTGCAGCCCGATGAAAGTCCTGCAGTCGTGAGTGGGAGCGAGTAATGAGTGTGGATGAGAGACGCAGGTCTTGTGAAGAGCGAAGAGGTCGGGTTGGGAGATATTTTGTGATAAGCGAAGTGATGTACGTTGGTGTAGTTTGGTTAATGGCCTTGTGTGTGAGTAAAAGTATTTTATATTGAATGCGGTAGAGTACAGGTAACCAATGGAGGGACTGACAGAGTGGATCTGCAGATGATGAACGTCTAGCGAGGAAGATAAGCCTCGCCGCTGCATTCAGAATGGATTGTAGTGGTGAGAGTCTCGTTTTGGGAAGACCAGTTAGGAGACTATTGCAATAATCGATGCGGGAGATAATGAGAGCGTGGATTCGAGTTTTAGCAGTGTCTTGTGTAAGGTATGGTCGTATTTTGGATATGTTTTTTAGATGCATGTAACATGATCTTGAGACAGATTGAATGTGGGGAACAAAGGACAGATCAGAGTCAAGGATGACACCTAGGCAGCGAGCTTGTGGGGTAGGGGTGATTGCCGAGTTTTCAACAGTGATAGAGATATCAGGTTGGTACCTACTATTGGCCGGTGGAAATATAATTAACTCTGTCTTTGAAATATTCAGTTTGAAGTGGCGAGATGTCATCCAGGATGAAATGGCAGAAAGGCATTCAGTGACACGGTCCAGTACAGATAGGGACAAGTCAGGGGAGGATAGGTAGATTTGAGTATCATCTGCGTACAGATGATACTGAAAACCAAAAGAGCTGATTAGTTTATGAGGTATAGATAGAGAAAAGCAGAGGACCCAAGACTGAGCCTTGCGGTACTCCAACTGAAAGAGGTAGCGAAGAGGAGGTAGATTCAGAGAAGCGAACACTGAAGGAGCGATTAGATAGGTACGATAGGAACCAAGAAAGGGCTGTGTCTTTAAGACCTAGGGCAGTGGCGTAACTACTGCCCCCGCAGTCCTCGCGGTGGCTTGGGGGCGAGGGGCTGCCGGGGCGCCACTGACTTTGCATAGATTGACATGCAGACGAGCGTCCGCATGTCAATCTGCGGTCTCCTTCCCTCCGCTGCTGTAAGGAGGGACACGGAGCGCACATCGCGCGCCTCTCCAGTGTCCCTCCCTGGCTCTCCCCCGGCCTGTCTAATAAAGGAAGTGCCGTTCGTGAGCTCTGATTGGCTCACGAACCGGCACTTCCTTTATTAGACCGGCAGGAGAGCCAGGAGGGACACAGGAGAGGCGCGCTATGCACTCCGTGTCCCTCCAACACAAAGGAGCGGGGGGTGAGGGGGGGAGCAGGCACTGTGGGGGAAGATCTGGCACTGGGGGCATATACCTGGCACTGTGGGGGAAGATCTGGCACTGGGGGCATATACCTGGCACTGTGGGGGAAGATCTGGCACTGGGGGCATATACCTGGCACTGTGGGGGAAGATCTGGCACTGGGGGCATATACCTGGCACTGTGGGGGAAGATCTGGCACTGGGGGCATATACCTGGCACTGTGGGGGAAGATCTGGCACTGGGGGCATATACCTGGCACTGTGGGGGGATATCTGGCACTGGGGGCATATACCTGGCACTGTGGGGGAATATTTGGCACTGGGGGGAGCAGGCACTGAGGGGGCATATGTGGCACTGTGGGGGAATATCTGGCACTGGGGGCATATACCTGGCACTGTGGGGGAATATCTGGCACTGGGGGGAGCAGGCACTGAGGGGGCATATGTGGCACTGTGGGGGAATATTTGGCACTGGGGGGAGCAGGCACTGAGGGGGCATATGTGGCACTGGGGGGGGTGTATGTGGCACTGGGGGCATGTACCTGGCACTGTGGGGGAATATCTGGCACTGGGGGCATATACCTGGCACTGTGGGGGAATATCTGGCACTGGGGGCATATGTGGCACTGGGAGCATGGCCCTAGCAACAAGCACTACCACCTAGCAACGAGCATGACACCCAGTGCATGAAACCCCTGGCAACAAGCATGACACCAAGTGCATGAAACCCCTGGCAACGAGCATGACACCCAGTGCATGAAACCCCTGGCAACGAGCATGACACCCTGAGCATGAAAACCCCTGGCACCGTGCATGGAACCAAGAGCATGAAACCGCTGGCAACGAGCATGACACCCAGTGCATGAAACCCCTGGCAACGAGCATGACACCCTGAGCATGAAAACCCCTGGCACCGTGCATGGAACCAAGAGCATGAAACCCCTGGCAACGAGCAGGTAATTTAAAAGTAATTAGAAGCCTTACTGTAGAACTTAATGTGTAATGGCATTACGGTGTGTGGCATAATGTATCACGGACATTGCGGTGTGTGTCATAATGTGTCAGGCATTACGGTGTGTTGTATACTATATCACGGGCATTGTGGTATGGGGTATAATGTCTCAGGATCATTGTGGTGTGTGTCATACTGTGTCACAGACATTGTAAGTGCTATAATGTATCAGGGGCATTGCAGTGTGTAGCATAATGTATAACGGGCATTGCGATTAAACATAGAAACATAGAAACATAGAATTTGTCGGCAGATAAGAACCACTTGGCCCATCTAGTCTGCCCCTTTTTTTTTTATATATTATTTTTATTTCTAACCTTATTTGATCCTTATTTCTTTGTAAGGATATCCTTATGTCTATCCCATGCATGTTTAAATTGCTCTACTGTTTTAGCCTCTACCACCTCTGATGGGAGGCTATTCCACTTGTCCACTACCCTTTCTGTGAAATAATTTTTCCGCAAATTTCCCCTGAACCTCCCCCCCTCCAGTCTCAGTGCATGTCCTCGTGTCCTATTGCTTCTCTTCATTTGGAGAATGTTTCCCTCCTGGACTTTGTTAAAACCCTTGATATATTTGAAAGTTTCTATCATGTCCCCCCTTTCTCTTCTCTGCTCCAAACTATACATATTGAGATTTCTTAGTCTTTCTGGGTATGTTTTGTGATGTAGGCCATGAACCATTTTAGTTGCCCTCCTTTGTACAGTTTCTAATGTATTAATATCCTTTTGAAGATATGGCCTCCAGAACTGAATACAGTATTCTAGATGAGGCCGTACCAATGACCTATACAGTGGCATTATTACTTCTTTCTTTCTGCTGCTGATTCCTCTCCCAATGCAGCCAAGCATCTGACTAGCCTTCCTCATTGCCTTGTTACATTGCTTACCTGCCTTTAAGTCATCTGAAATAGTGACTCCTAGATCCCTTTCCTCCTCAGTAGTTTCCAGTATAGTGCCATTAATACTGTATTTAGCTTTAGGATTTTTGAGACCCAAGTGCATGATTTTGCATTTTTTGGCATTAAACTGTAATTGCCAGACTCTTGACCATTCCTCTAGTCTACCTAGATCCTCAATCATTTGTTTTACCCCACCTGGTGTGTCTACCCTGTTGCATACCTTTGTGTCATCTGCAAAAAGGCATACTTTCCCTTTAATGCCATTTGCAATGTCACCAATAAAGATATTAAAAAGCACTGGTCCAAGTACAGATCCCTGGGGTACTCCACTGGTAACATTTCCCTCCTGTGAATGCACTCCATTTACCACAACTCTCTGTTTTCTATCCTTCAACCAAGATCTTATCCATTCAATAATCCTAATATCCAATCCCAAACTTTCAAGTTTATTTAGCAGTCTGCGATGTGGAACTGTGTCAAAAGCCTTACTAAAGTCTAGATAAGCTATATCCATGGCTCCACCTTTATCCATCACTTTAGTCACACAATCAAAAAAGTCAATAAGATTTGTTTGACATGATCTCCCCCCAGTGAATCCATGCTGTTTGGGATCCAGTAAATTGCCGGATTTGAGATAATCTACAACTCTTTCTTTTAAGAGTGTTTCCATCAATTTCCCTACTACTGATGTAAGACTCACTGGTCTGTAGTTGTTTGCCTCTTCCTTGCTTCCACTTTTGTGCAGTGGGACTACGTTTGCTCTTTTCCAGTCCCCTGGAATTACTCCTGTAGCTAATGACTGGTTGAATAATTCTGTCAATGGTGCTACCAGCACCTCTTTAAGTTCTTTTAGTATCCTTGGATGTATCCCATCTGGCCCCATAGATTTGTCCACTTTCAGCTTTGAGAGTTCTGTTAGGACCTTCTCCTCTGTAAATGTACTTGTTTCATTTTCCTGAATATCCCTGCAACTTAACTGTGGCCCCTTCCCCTCTCTTTCAGTAGTAAATACTGAGCAAAAATAATCATTAAGATGATCTGCTATTAAATTGTCTCCTTCAACAAGACTCCCAGTGTCCGTCTTTAGTTTTATAATTCCGCCTTTTGTTTTTCTCCTTTCGCTTATATACCTAAAAAAAGTTTTGCCTCCTTTACCCACTGACTGGGCCATTTTCTCCTCAGCTTGTGCCTTTGCACATCTGATTACCTTCTTTGTCTCCTTCTGTCTAACAAGATATATCTTTTTGTCTTCATTATTTTGTGTCTGCTTATATTTCCTAAAAGCCATCTTTTTTGCTCTTACAATATTTGCTACTTCTTTTGCAAACCACACTGGCTTCCTTTTCCTTGTGTTTTTCCTAACAGTTTTGATACAAAGGTCTGTTGCCTTCAATATTGCACATTTTATTGTTTCCCACCTCTCCTGCACTGTTTCCAAGTTCCTCCACTCTGCCAAAGAATCGCTTACACATTTTCCCATCCCTACAAAATCAGCCTTCCTAAAATCCAACACCTTTGTTTTTGTATGGGACGAGTCAGTCTCTGTCTTAATGCTGAACCATACTGCTTGATGATCACTGGAGCCCAGGTTTTCACCCACTTTAACGTCCGATAATCTGTCTCCATTTGTAAGTATTAAGTCTAATATTGCGTCTTTCCGAGTGGGCTCCCTCACCAATTGGTGGAGGGATGCTCCCTGAAGGGAATTTAAAATGTTCCTACTTCTAGTGGAACTAGCAACAGACACCTCCCAGTTTACATCAGGAAGATTAAAGTCTCCCATGATTATTACCTCTCCTTTTAATGCCATTTTAGTTATGTCCTGCAATAGGTTCTTGTCAAGTTCCTCTTCCTGACCTGGTGGCCTGTATATCACGCCAATACGAATAATCAACTTTTCCCCTGTTTCTATGGTCACCCAAAGGGCCTCAGTTTTTTCTTCAATACTTTGTATTAATGTAGTATTTATGGCATTTTTTACATACATTGCTACCCCTCCTCCGATTTTTCCAATTCTGTCCTTCCTAAATAAAGTATATCCCGGTATAGCTATGTCCCAGTCATGATTTTCATTGTACCATGACTCTGTAATTGCCACAATGTCTAGATCATCCCTTGTCATTATTGCAGTTAGTTCTGGGATTTTATTTCCTAAGCTCCTAGCATTTGCACACATAGCTTTTAGAGTTTTGTTTGTGCTTTTTCTGTTCCTAGCTATGTTCTTCTCTCTGCCTATTTTTATTTGGTTTTGATCTGAATTATCTACTGTTGCTGTGGATATGCTTCCTATTCCCTTTGCATGCAGAAACAATACCTCTGTGTTGGGGGAGCAGATTTCTTTATTCCTGTTTGGTTCACTGCCCCCCTTTGTTAGTTTAAATAGTTCTTGATGAAGCATCCAAACTGTTCAGTTAGTATTCTTGTTCCCCTTGACGATGGGTGCAGGCCGTCACTTTTGTATAAGCTCCTATCTTGCCAGATGGTGTGACTGTGGCCTATAAATCCAAATCTCTCCTCATTGCACCATGTCCTTAGCCAAACATTGAAGTTTCTGATGCAATGAGTTCTGTCTTCCCCTCCGTGTACTGGCAATACACATTCCTGTCATAATGTGTCGCAGGCATTACGGTGTGTGGCATAATGTGTCGGGGGCATTACAGTGTGTGCATATTGTGTCATGTGCATTATTGTGTGTGGCATAATGGCTAAGGCCATTGCAGTATGTGGAATAATGTATACTGGGCATTACTATAAGGAGGAAAAAATAAGAATTTACTCACCGGTAATTCTATTTCTCGTAGTCCGTAGTGGATGCTGGGTACTCCGTAAGGACCATGGGGTATAGACGGGCTCCGCAGGAGACTGGGCACTCTTAAAAGAAAGATTAGGTACTATCTGGTGTGCACTGGCTCCTCCCTCCATGCCCCTCCTCCAGACCTCAGTTAGGGAAACTGTGCCCGGAAGAGCTGACATTATTAGGAAAGGATTTGGAATCCAGGGTAAGACTCATACCAGCCACACCAATCACACTGTACAACTCGTGATAACTATACCCAGTCAACAGTATGAACAATAACTGAGCCTCTCTCAACGGATGGCTCATACAATAACCCTTTAGTTAAGCAATAACTATATACATGTATTGCAGAGAGTCCGCACTTGGGACGGGCTCCCAGCATCCACTACGGACTACGAGAAATAGAATTACCGGTGAGTAAATTCTTATGTTCTCTGACGTCCTAGTGGATGCTGGGTACTCCGTAAGGACCATGGGGATTATACCAAAGCTCCCAAACGGGCGGGAGAGTGCGGATGACTCTGCAGCACCGAATGAGCAAACTCAAGGTCCTCCTCAGCCAGGGTATCAAACTTGTAGAATTTTGCAAAAGTGTTTGAACCTGACCAAGTAGCAGCTCGGCAAAGTTGTAAAGCCGAGACCCCTCGGGCAGCCGCCCAAGAAGAGCCCACCTTCCTCGTGGAATGGGCTTTTACTGATTTAGGATGCGGCAGTCCAGCCGCAGAATGTGCATGCTGAATGGTGTTACAGATCCAGCGAGCAATAGTCTGCTTTGAAGCAGGAGCACCCAGCTTGTTGGGTGCATGCAGGATAAATAGCGAGTCAGTTTTTCTGACTTTAGCCGTCCTGGAAACATAAAGTTTCAGGGCCCGGACTACGTCCAGCAACTTGGAATCCTCCAAGTCCCTAGTAGCCGCAGGCACCACAATAGGTTGGTTCAAATGAAACGATGATACCACCTTAGCGAGAAATTGGGGACGAGTCCTCCATTCTGCCCTTTCCATATGGAAGATCAGATATGGGCTTTTACATGACAAAGCCGCCAATTCTGACACACGCCTAGTCCAAGCTAAGGCCAAAAGCATGACCACTTTCCACGTGAGATATTTTAGCTCCACGGTCTTAAGTGGCTCAAACCAGTGGGATTTTAGGAATCCAACACACGTTAAGATCCCAAGGTGCCACTGGAGGCACAAAAGGGGCTGAATATGCAGCACCCCTGTAACAACGTCCGAACTTCAGGCAGTGAAGCCAGTTCTTTTTGAGAGAAAAAGGGATAGGGCCGAAATCTTGGCCTTTATGGATCCTAATTTTAGGCCCATAGTCACTCCTGACTGTAGGAAGTGCAGGAATCGACCCCCCTGGAATTCCTCTGTAGGGCCTTCCCGGCCACACACCTAGCAACCTATTTTCACCATATACAGTGAAAAAGTCTTGCTGTCACGTCTTTCCTAGCCTTTATCAGCGTAGGAATAACTGCATCCGGAATGCCCTTTTCCGCTAGGATCCGGCGTTCAACCGCCATGCCGTCCAACGCAGCCGCGGTAAGTCTTGGAACAGACAGGGTCCCTGTTGCAACATGTCCTGACTGAGAGGCAGAGGCCATGGGTCCTCTGAGAGCATTTCTTGCAGTTCCGGGTACCGAGTCCTTCTTGGCCAATCCGGAGCAAAGAATATTGTTCACACTCCTCCGTTTATTACAATTCTCAGCCCTTGGGTCTGAGAGGAAGAGGAGGGAATATATAGACCGACTGGAACACCCACGGTGTTACTAGTGCGACCACAGCTATCGCCTGAGAGTCCCGTGACCCAGCGTAAAACCTTTTTTATCTTTTTATTGAGGTGGGACGCCATGTAGTCCACCTGAGGCAGTTTCCATCAATTTGCAAAACTGCGTGAAGACTTCCTGATGAAGTCACCACTTTCCCGGGTGGAGGTCGTGTCCACTCCCAGAATGAACACTGCTGACAGTGCGCTTACTTGCCCAGCGAAGAATTCTGGTGGCTTCTACCCTCGCCACCCTGCTCCTTGTGCCTCCCTGGCGGTTTACATGAGCCCCTGCGGTTTGACTGGATCAGAACCGGTTGGTCGCGAAGCAGGAACTCCGCTTGACTTAGGGCGTTGTATATGGCCCTTAGTTCCAGGATATTGATGTGAAGGCAAGTCTGTTGGCTTGACCACAAACCTTGGAATTTTCTTCCCTGTGTAACTTCCCCCCACCTTCGGAAGCTTGCATCCGTGGTCACCAGGACCCAGTCCTGAATGCCGAATCAGCGGCCCTCGAGAAGGTGAGCACTCCGCAGCCACCACAGGAGAGACACCCTGGCCCTGGGGGATAGGGTGATTAACCGATGCATCTGAAGATGTGATCCGGACCACTTGTCCAGTAAGTTCCATTGTCCTTGCATGGAACCAGCCGAAGGGGATGGCCTCGTATGATGCCATCATCCTTCCCAGGACTCGAGTGCAGTGATGCACTGACACCTGTTTTGGTTTTCAATGGATTCCTGACCAGTGTCATGAGCTCCTGAGCTCTCTCTATCGGGAGATAAACCCTCTTCTGGTCTGTGTCTAGGATCATGCCTAGGCGAGGCAGATGAGCTGTAGGAATCAACTGCGACTTTGGAATATATAGAATCCAGTCGTGTTGCCGTTTCACTTCCAGAGAAGGTGATACGCTGTCCAGCAACTGCTCTCTTGATCTCGCTTTTATGAGGAGATCATCCAAGTATGTGATAATAGAGACACCTTGCTTCCGCAGGAGCACCATCATATCCGCCATTACCTTGGTGAAATTGGTAATGACAATCCCGTACCGCAATTCTGAGGTACGCCTGATGAGGTGGATAAATGGGGACACGAAGGTATGCATCCCTTATGTCCCGATTCATTTCAGGCATGCAATGACCGCTCTTAGCGATTCCATCTTGAACCTGAACCTTTTCAGGTATATGTTCAGGGATTTTAATTCAATATGGGTCTAACCGAACCGTCTGGTTTCGGGATTATAACATGGTCGAATAATAACACCCTCTTGTTGAAGGAGGGGACCCTTGACCACCACCTGTTGAAGATACAATTTACGAATTGCAGTTAACACTGGCTCCCTCTCTTGGGGGGAAGCCCGCCGGGTCCTCGGTGAGGGGGCATCTTCTCACAGTCCAGCCTGTATCCCTGCGATACAATTTCTATTGCCCAGGGATCTAACAGGGAGTGAACCCACTTGTGGCTGAACTTACGAAGTCGTGTCCCCACCGGGCCTAGCTCCGCCTGTGGAGCCCCAGCGACATGAGGTGGATTTTTGTAGAGGCCGGGGAGGACTTCTGTTCCTGGGGACTAGCTGTGTTGTACAGCTTCTTTCCTCTGCCCCCGGCTCTGACAAGAAAGGACGCACCTCAGACTTTCTTGTTTCTTTATTCGAAAAGCTTAATTTAATAATGTCGTGCTTTCCTAGGCTGTGCAGGAATATAAGGCAAAATATCAGAATTACCAGCTATAACTGTGGAGACCAGGCCCGAGAACCTCTTAAGTCGGCATCATCTGTCCAATGTATATTCTACAGGACACGTCAAGCAGAAATCGACATAGCTATTGTCTCTAGGACCCAGTATACTCATGTCCCTTTGGGCATGCTTTATAATTATATATCTATCACTTAAGACAGCATCTTAAAATATTTATATGCATACTAGGGTCTCAATCTCTGCTGATAAGGTACCTGTCCACGCTGCCACAGCGCTATAAACCCATGCCGACACAATCGCCGGTCTGGGTAGTATACTAGAATGTGCACGCTATCTGCAGGATCCCTGAGAATAGCTAGTGCAAACAGGACACCCAAGGGGAAGATTCTCAACACATCCTGGCCCTAGTGGGGAAAGGATACAGCCTGAGAATTCTCTTGTGGGAAGCTGCCGTCTCTTGTCTGGAGATTCCCGCTCTTTTTCCTCATGAGAGGAGGGAAATTTACCTCAGCATTCTTCCCCTTAACATGTGTACTCTCGTGTCAAGGACAGATGACGATATCAGTGATATGCAAATCATCTTTTATTCCAATAATCATATATTGAATATCTTTTAGCCCTCTTGGCTGTAACTTTTCATTATCGTAGTCGACAGTGGAGTTAAACTCCGTGTCGATACTTTGTTATTTTGGATAGTGAACATAGAGAGACTCTGAAGGACTCTGTGACATAGGGACAGACCAGGGTAGATTTCCTTTCTGTTCCCTAACCTTTTGTGCAATAATTTTACCTCAGCACTTACACATATCCAAACAGGTGTCGGTGTTGTTGACGGAGACACCCTCCCACACACTTATCCGCTCTATCACCTCCTTAGAGGAGCCTTTTACCTCAGACATGTCGACACACGCGTACCGACACACCACACACACAGGGGATGCTCTATTTGAAGACAGTTCCCCCACCAGGCCCTTTGGAGAGACAGAGAGAGAGTATGCCAGCACACACCACAGCGCTATATAATACAGGGCTGTACACTATACTGAGTGATTTTTCCCCTATAGCAGCTTATATACACAGTTTTGCGCCTAAATTTATGTGCCCCCCCTCTCTTTTTTACCCTTTGTGTACCAGGATACTGCAGGGGAGAGCCTGGGGAGCTTCCTTCCAGCTGAGCTGTGAAGAGAAAATGGCGCCGGTGTGCTGAGTAAGAAGGCCCGGCCCCCTCAGCGGCGGGCTTCTGTCCTTTTAAGTACTTTAATGGCGGGGGTTAATGCACATATACAGTTTATCAGACTGTATTATGTGCTTTTCACCAAGTAAGGTAATCTAATTGCTGCCCAAGGCGCCCCCCCTCAGCGCCCTGCACCCATCAGTGACCGGAGTGTGTGGTGTGCTAAGGGAGCAATGGCGCACAGCTGCAGTGCTGTGCGCTACCTTAATGAAGACCGGAGTCTTCAGCCGACGATTTTCAACTTCTCTTCGTTCTTCTGGCTCTGCAAGGGGGACGGCGGCGCGGCTCCGGGACCGGACGACCGAGGACTGGGCCTGTGTTCGATCCCTCTGGAGCTAATGGTGTCCAGTAGCCTTAGAAGCCCAAGCTAGCTGCAAGCAGGTAGGTTCGCTTCTCTCCCCTCAGTCCCACGTAGCAGTGAGTCTGTTGCCAGCAGATCTCACTGAAAATAAAAAACCTAACAAATACTTTCTTTTCTAGGAAGCTCAGGAGAGCCCCTAGGGTGCATCCAGCTCTGGCCGGGCACAGATACTAACTGAGGTCTGGAGGAGGGGCATGGAGGGAGGAGCCAGTGCACACCAGATATAGTACCTAATCTTTCTTTTAAGAGTGCCCAGTCTCCTGCGGAGCCCGTCTATACCCCATGGTCCTTACGGAGTACCCAGCATCCACTAGGACGTCAGAGAAATGACAAATAATGTAAGGGGCATGAATCAGGATTATTTTTCTTTCCTGTGGTGGCTAACGTCTGGGCGTGCAGGTTGCAAAACCGGGGTATAAGGTAGTCTTTTCCTGCAATGCCACGCCCCTTTACGTGAAGCCACACCCATTTCAACTAAGCCACACCCCTTTTTGGCGGCGCACGCATATTTGTCCCTTTACTAGTGCCAATTATGGGGAGTATGGGGGGGGGGGGGGGGGGGGGGCGAAGGATTTTTTGGCTTGGGGGAGAAAAATTTCTAGTTATGCCACTGACCTAGGGATTGTAGTGTCTGTATGAGAAGAGAGTGGTCTGCAGTGTCAAATGCAGCAGATAGATGTAGAAGAATAAGTAGTGAGTAGTGGCCTTTAGACTTCGTAGTGACCAAATCATTAACCACTTTAGTCAGTGCTGTCTCTGTGGAATGTTGGGAATGGAAGCCTGACTGAAGTGGGTCCAACAAACCCTCGTATCTGGAACAGCAGGCACATCAGAAATATGTAAAACATCTTTAATAGCCACAATCATGTACTGAATACTCTTAACCAATTTTGGATGTAAACTGGCCTCATTGAAGTCGACACTGGAATCAGAGTCTGTGTCGGTATCCGTATCTGCCATCTGGGTAAATGAATGTTTTTGTGACCCTGAGGGGGCCTGTACCTGAGACAAAAGCGTCCTCCATGGATTTTCTCCACGTTTGTGTCTGAGAATCAGATTTATCTAGCCTCTTAGACAATAATGCCATATTTGCATTTAATGTACTCAACATATTCACCCAATGAGCAGTCGGCTGTGCCGACAGAGTCATTCCCAAATCCTTCTCCGCGTACCCCGTAACTTCCTCCGGGGAGGAACACTCAGCCTCAGACATGTCGACACACAGTACCGACACACCACACTCACACTGGCCAAAGGGGACAGACCCACAGGGAAGCCTGTAGAGAGAACACAGAGGGAGTATGCCAGCTCACACCCCAGCGCCCATATACTACTACATAAATAATATATGATGTCTGCGCTAAATATATATATAGCACCAATTGCCTGTGCGCCCCCCCCCCCCCCCCGTTTTGCTCTCTTTGTTACTTGTAAGGAGAGTGGAGGTCCGGGCCAGCGTCTCCGCATGCACTGTGGAGAAGAGAAAATGCCACTGGTAAGCTGTGTGGCTAAGCCCCGCCCCTTCCCGGCGCGCTATAGTCCCGCTAAAATTTCAAATATTATACTGGCGGGGGTACATACACAGTGCCCAGGCACCCGTAATATGTATATTGCCAGTGTAAAACAAGGCTCCAGTAACTTGCTGCCCAGGGCGCTCCCCCCCCAGCGCCCTGCACCCTGCGACTGCCGTTGGTGCGTGGGAGCATGGAGCGCAGCGCGAACGCTGCGCTGTACCTCCATTACTGAAGTCTTCTGCCGTCACTGAAGTCTTCTGTTCTTCTAATACTCACCCGGCTTCTTTCTTCTGGCTTCTATGAGGGGGGTGACGGCGCGGCTCCGGGAACAAGCAGCTAGGCGCACCAAGTGATCGAACCCTCTGGAGCTAATGGTATCCAGTAGCCTAAGAAGCAGAGACCTTAACTAAGTAGAAGTAGGTCTGACTTCTCTCCCCTCACTCCCACGAAGCAGGGAGCCTGTAGCCAGCAGGTCTCCCTGAAAATAAAAAAGCCTAACATAAAGTCTTTCAGAGAAACTCAGTAGAGCTCCCCTAGTGTGTGTCCAGTCTCTCCTGGGCACAGAATCTAACTGAGGTCTGGAGGAGGGGCATAGAGGGAGGAGCCAGTTCACACCCAGTAAAAGTCTTATAGTGTGCCCATGTCTCCTGCGGATCCCGTCTATACCCCATGGTCCTTTTGGAGTCCCCAGCATCCTCTTGGACGTAAGAGAAAAAGTGTTACTTTGAAAACTGTTCGCTTGATAAGTAATGCTTTCATTAATGTTTTCATCACTCAGCTTCAGTATGAAACTGCTGTAATTATACAGTATAAATGGCAAGTTACTCTGTTACACCTTCCAATCTCTGACACCCACATATTTCTCACTTTTGGTAATCATTAATACTGTCACTCTTGGCAGCTGCTACACACAGACTGAACTCAAAAAAAAAAAAAAAAAACCTTGTTGCAAAGACATGTGAATTATTATATTTTCTTTCATCAAAGGTAAGCATTCGGGAGTCCTCTTGTCGGGATCCTGATGGTCACAATGCCGATGCCGGCATTCCGACAGGTGGTGAAATGCCGCCCCGGGATACCGGCGCCACAGGCTTTTCTCCCTCTATGGGTGTCCATGACACCCATAGAGGGAGAATATAACCTGTGGTAAGCGTAGTGATCCACTGTGCCCGCAGCGTGGCAAGCGCAGTGATCCCGCAAGGGGTTTTCTAGTGCTCGCCCCGCTGCCGGCATACTGGTGGCCGGGATTCCACTGTCGGGATCATGACAGCCGGGATCCCGGGCACCGGTAAAGCAAATGTATTCCAAGCATTCTACACCACAGTTAGTAGCGGCGGCTGGCCAGCACATATAAGCAGACATGTAAAGTTGTATGTAACATATGTGCTGGCTTCCTTACCCGGGGATCAGCAGCCACAACACGCACAGGACACAGGCACACAGTGCTTAGTCTGTCTGTCTTCAATAAGCCTGCCCCCAAACTCCTGTGAACCAGCCAATGGAAGATTGAAGGGGAATGGTATCCTGTTGATAGAGCTACAATAAACTGATAGACAGTCAATACTGTAGGTTGACACCATATGGTCCACAGGTACAAAAGGTCAACATGGTCAAAAGGTGGACATGTAAAAGTTAAACAGTGCTTAAGGTCGACAGGTTCAAATGGTCAACATGACAATGGTCGACACACATATGGCTGACACAAATTTGGAAATAGTAACCGAAGCATGGCAAGTGAAATGAGCCTCACAAGGTGACGCGGTACATTAATTAGGGTCACATGTGGATAAACATAGAAAATGCCAAAAAATAACACCACTTAAAAAACGTGTCGGCCTTGTTTGTGTCGACCATTGCAATGTTGACCTTTGATCCTGTTGACCTTTTTTTGCTGTATACCTTTTGCATGTCGACCTTTTACATGTTGACCATTTGGGGTCGACCAATTGACTGTCTATGAGTTTCATGTAGATCTAATGAACCAAACCCGCATGGAATATACTGACACTTTTGTATGTAGTACACAAATACTGGACAGCTTTATTTTTATACTACGGTTTGTAGTTGAGATATGATGATCCCAACTCTAGCTCGCTCTGCAATTATACATTTATCTCCCATGCAACGCTACATGCTATTGCTAGAGTACAAGGGGGGTTATTCAGACCCTGCCGCTAATGAAGCTCATAGCGCAGTTTGCCAATTTCTGCAAACTGCGCATGCACAGCGGCCACTTTGCGGCTGCACGGACTTACACATTGCGGTCGCATCCCTCGCAATGTGTGACTGACAGTGCAATGCATTGCGGAGGTGGGTCAGCTGCGGCTTTGGGGCGGCTGCGTAATGTCACACGCAGCTGCTCTGATAACGAATATGGCAGCTGACAGCGCAGCCAAGCTGCTCTGCTAGGGTTCAACCTTAGTTCAGATGTGTTCCCAATTAGTTTGCGGACGCATCGGTAGGCGGCCTCACACATGCTGGGCGGCCTTGCCCTGTGCTGGGCGGCCCCCAGCATGTGCAGAGATTAACGCATATCTGGCTGCGTATGCAGTGATCTGCGGTCACCTCTGAATAACCCCCCAAATGTGATACTTTTAAAAAAAATTGTACATTTCATATATTGCCTTCCTCTGTTTGAGTTACCAGTTTGGAATAACAATGCATACTGTACATATTCAATAATTAAGGTGGGCTTCAATTTTTAAAACATAACCATTTTACTAAACCTTTCCAATAATAGTAGAATAATAGCTTTAGACTCTGCACAGTAACATGTATGAGCGGCTCTACTGTGGCATAACGTGTGTAAGCGGCTCTACTATGTGTCATAAAGTGTATAAGGGGTACTACCGTGTGGTGTAATCTGAATTGGTACTATTCTGTGGACAAGCCACTACCCAATGAAGCCACAAACCTATATTTTTGTTGCATGCCTATGGTGTGCATTGTCCATGTTTTCAGTAGCGGATCTTGCCACGGGCAAGCAGGACTTTTGCCCGGGGCGCCGCCTCCCGGAGGGCACCGGCGCCATCCGGAGGGCGCCGCACCATGGCAAGATCCGCTGCTGCTGTGGTGCCCCCCGCTGCCGCGGCCCGCTGTCCGTTGTGAAGGGAAACTAGACGCTACGCGTATAGTTTCCCTTCGTGGGCTGCCCGCTGTGAAGGGAAACTAGACGCTACGCGTCTAATTTCCCTTCCTGGAGAGGACCTTCACTGTAATGATGTGCGGTGCGCGTTGACGTCATCGTGCACCGCACAGCAAGCGTCTAGTTCCCTTCGTGGAGAGGACCTTTGCTGTGCGGTGACGTCATCGCGCACCGCACATCCTACAACAGTACAGGGGGCGTAACTGACCACGCCCCCTGTATGAAGCCATGCCCCCTAATGCCGCCCGGGGCGCCAGAAGCCCCGGAACCGGCCCTGCCTGTTTTATATGTGTGGGGAGCCCAAAGGTGTCTTTAACCCTAAGCTCCACAAGGTGTAGAACTGGCCCTGTTACCAATTTAGGATTTTTAAATATTTTTTCTTTTCAAATGTAACAAGCACCCATTTCAGTACAGGAGAGGGCGAGCCGAAACATACCCTTGCTCCGGGCACCATGGCACCTAGCTACACCTCTGCAGGTAAGTTGATAGGGTATAGGAAGGAATTGGTATAGCTTATGGTGGGCAATATAAAGGGGATGGTGTCAGGGTAATGCTTTACCCGGATTAAATAAGATAAAAAAAAATTAATATGACACAAGGTAAGTAATTAATAATATAATATTTTCTGTACTGAATGGTGGTAACTGATGCAGAATTTAATTTATGGTCGTCACTAATTTTCTCTGTATTACATGGCAATCACTGATGCTCTCTGTATTATTTTACAGTCTTTGATGCGCTCTGTATTGTATGGTGTTCACTGATGCTCTCTGTATAATATGGTGGTTTATTGATACTCTCTGTATTATATCGCAGTCACTGTGATTAGCTCTGTATAGTATGGCAGTCACTGCAATGCTCTGTGGTGTGTGGGATCATGTAGTACAGATTTGTCCTGCTAAAGCCTTGCTGTGTACAGCAGCATGCTGATGCAGGACTGTGATACAAACGGCACGGCGGCATACCACGCCCGTTCACGTAGATGCCAGCTCCCATGGGAATCAATGGGAGGCAGATGCCTGAGCACGAGGCTCACATTGAACTGAATTGCATAGTAGGGCGTACACATAGCATACATCCCGCTATGCTACGAACAGCATGCATTGCAGCAGCACTGTATGACACATCTGTACATGGAGCGATGCTTACCTTTGAGTCTTAAAGCGGTGGAGCCTGCTTGCACCCCAGATCTAGAGAATAAATACAGAAGGAGCTGTCACCTAACTGTAATGGGACTAAAAATTAGTTTTCAAACATTTCAATGTCTGTATTCAAGCAAGCCAAGGATGACTACTACTACTACTATGGAATCCGAACAGCTCCAAACATCGGGAATCCGAGCATACCTGAGCTGCTGCTCGGGTTTCCCACCAGACTTGGATTCCCGAACGAGGCCGAACGTCTTTTTCCCACCGTCGGAATCTTGCAGGACTTGTATTCTATAAAAGGCGCCGCTGCCAGGACTTGGCGCCATTTCCCGGAGATACTGTAGCTGGCAGCACGCTTCAGTCTGCTGCGTGTACTCTGCAAGCTTGAGGCATAAAAAAGGTGTGCACTGTAAACTGCATTAAAAAATATAAATAAAGGGATACAATATTTACTGTAAGCTCAGTACAGTATGTATATGATATGTAGGGGATGCACTGCTGCTGCCAGCCTGCAACTGCTGTTTGAGTCTCACAAGGGGATTTACTGTTGCTGTAGGGGGTACACTGTGTTGACTCTGCTGTTAATAAGTTGCTTATAAAACTGTGTTGTGTCCACTCCAGAGACTCAGTGTTAGGATCACCACCTCATCCCTTTAATTCTGGACACATATTAATTACACAGGTTCCGTGGCTGATTAAAGCCAGGTGAAATCTTGAAGTCAGCCAGCCACAGAACCTGTGCAATTAACATGTGTCCTGAATGATACCCCTTTCACACCGCAGCTTGAACCCGGTAAATTGCCGATTTTTCAGGCTTCCTAAACGGTTCGAGCTGCGATGTGAAAGGGTCACCTTCAATTTACCGTTTTCAAAATACCGGTATTTTGAAACGGTAAAAAAGCAGGGTCCTACCCGTTTCAGACCCGTTTCATTGTGCAGTGTGAAAGGGTCTGAAACTGTATTTGCAAGCCCCAGAAGGTGATAGGCTGTCTCCATGTGTGATGTCACCAGGCAGAAGCAGGAAATAAACATTTAAAATGACAACCACTGTTTTGTATGGGTGAAACGGGTTCAGTGTGAAAGGTACCAAAACGGTAATGAAATGGTAATATACTGGTGTTACAACATGCGATGTGAAGGGGGTTTAACTGCTCAGACCCATTTTAAGAACCGTTTAAAGAACCGTTTCAAAAGTAGGTATTGCGATGTGAAAGCAGCATTAAAGGGATGAGGTGGTAACCCTACTCAGAGTCTCACAATAGGGTGCACTGTACCCTAGTGCGCTTTCCTTATGTGCATCTACGTAACACTGTGATTCATGCAGTTTGAAGGGAGCTGCAAGATAATGAAAATGACTTTCAACCAAATGACTGCTTGTGAATATATACTTGTTTAGGTATTGTAGAGATGTGCCCTGTGTCCCAGTGCAAATCCGAGGTGCAGACCCTAGCTGTGGGCATCGCTGGGGCAGCTTGTCTGTATCCAGCGCCTGTCGGCGTACAGCAGCAGCTGGTGTCTGGTGCAGGGATCGGACGTTTCCCTGCACCAGATGTCAAAGGCGACAGGCAGCGGCGCGGCGGCGTTTCAAACTTGGCGCCACTTGGGCCGCCAATGAGAAGCGCCGCCAGCGTCTTTTCAAATCCGGCGCCGCCAGCGAGCCAATCGCGGCTTGCGGGGCGCCGGCCAATCAGAAGCAGGCGCGGCGAGCCAATCGGCGCTCACCGCGTCACAGGCCCCGCCCCCGGCGTCTGACGTCAGACGCCGGGTGGGAGCCGAAGACAGAAGAAGCCGCGCCGAAGAGCGGCGAAGATCGGAGTGGCGCGAGGAGGAGGAAGACGTCGCGGAAAAAGCTCCGGTGGCCGCGGAAGAGGCCAGAAGACTCCAGGCTCCGGAAAGAAGATGTCCAGCGGCGGCTGACCACGGAGAGGAGACGGCGGCGCCGCTGGCCAGGACGTGCCAGTGGCAGAAGAGCTCATCCAGGCCAAGAAGCGCTGCAGGGGTGGGAAGCAATTGAGCTGTGCAGTTCCCCACTGCAGCCTTCTCCACCGCAGGTAGGCCCTTCTAAGGTGCGCCCCCCCCCCCCTCTCCTCCCTAGACCACCAGGTGTTCGGGCATTAGGCCCGTGGGCACAGTCAGGCCCTTCCGGCCTGTGGGCATTTAGTCTGGCCCTCCTGGCCCGTGGGGGCATTTAGTCGGGCCCTCCTGGCCCGTGGGCACGTTTAGTCGGGCCCTCCAGGCCCGAGGCCACGTGCAGTCAGCCCCCCCCCCCCCGGCCCGTGGCCCTGATAGGCAGGCACTAGGCCTGAGGGTGCAGTTTGGGCACTAGGCCCATAGGAATAGTCAGGCCACAGGCCTGTGGTACCAGATAGGCGGGCATTAGGCCCGAGGGGCAATTCAGGCAATAGGCCTGTGGGACATTAGAGGGCATTGGGCCCTAGTTTAGTTGGCGGCCGTTAGGTGTACATAAGGTGACTCTGGGTATTAGGCCCATGTCACCCAACGGGTGGCAAGTTAGGCGGGCGCTAGGCCCGGGGGACAAAGTCAGGCCTCCGGCTTGTGTGCAGTTAGGGGGCGTTAGGCCCAGTAGATAAGTGGCCCCCCCCTAAGGTGACTAAAGATGGCGCTGGGCACTAGGCCCGGGCCATCCCAAGGAGTATAGGTAGGCAGGCTCGCTGGGCATGAGCCCCACCTAAGAGAGGGTATAGGAGGTGGGAAGGCTGTGCGGCGTTCACCCCCCAGAGTGCAGGTAGGGATATAAAGGAACAGCACCGTTTGATGTTGTACTCCGATGATGTTATGTGTGTTGTTACCGTGCAGGGCAAATTGTTGTTTTAGAGTTTGTGCATAGTTTGTGTTGCACCACCCACACTTGAGCCAGTTTGAGGGCTTTGTTTATGTAGCTAGTGTAGCGGATGCACACTAGGTTAGAGTGAGGCCCTGCACGGCTGTTTCTCTCTTTGCCTCCTTACAGGGACCTGTAAGTGGAGAAGATCAGAGTACAAGACGTAGGACGGTGAGTAACATCTGTCTGTGTATTCCTTCTGTGTTTGTCCCTATCTGTCTCCCTTCCTTCAGGGCGAACGGTGAGCCTTGCACGCCGGTGCAAGGTAGAATTTCCACCTGGTGCGAGAGTGCCAATAGGTGAAATTCGGGCTCTGAGGCGTACGCCTGGGATGACCCTCACCTAGCCCGAAAGCGCTATTGTCCTCGGGGCCGGAGGGCGTTTCGGTCCACAGTCAGGAGAACGGCACTCAGCAATCTCCTTCCTCCTAGGTCATCGTGTCTGAGTCCGACTGAAGATTTCCAGGTCCGTTGAAGGTTCCGGTACCTGAAGGTGAGAGAGTGCGGCGCCTGGTAAGTGGTGAACCTACATCTGCACGGCAGCAGGCACTACACGCACCGCCTCCCTCTTACAGTATACTGAAAATGAGAGCTACAGATTATCACTACTGATTGCACTGAAATACTAGATAGCAAATTGGGTGATAACAATTATACCATTGCTATAGGCATAAAGCATCTGCTTTTGTATTATATTGCTTATGCACATGATGGGTTGCTATTGATAAATTGGAATGTTATCTCCTGAGTATAGGCATGAGGGCATGACTCTGTTAAATCTTAGATGGTTGGTATGTTAGCTTGTTTATATTTAAACTGTTTTATTACTAGCCATTGCTGGGGGAGGGTTAATTGGAGTTTGGGTGTAATCAGTCTATTCCCATGCTTGGCCCATTACTTAAAGAGCATTAGGGAGGCTTGTGCCATTAGGCTTGTGTCCATTAATTCAAAGGACATTGGCCCTCATTCCGAGTTGTTCGCTCGCAAGCTGCTTTTAGCAGCTTTGCACACGCTAAGCCACCGCCTACTGGGAGTGAATCTTAGCTTATCAAAATTGCGAACGAAAGATTTGCAATATTGCGAAAAGACTTCTCTGTGCAGTTTCTGAGTAGCTCGAGAGTTACTCTTCCAGTGCGATCAGTTCAGTGCTTGTCGTTGCTGGTTTGACGTCACAAACACACCCAGCGTTCGCCCAGACACTCCTCCGTTTCTCCAGCCACTCCCGCATTTTTCCCAGAAACTGTAGCGTTTTTTCACACACTCCCATAAAACGGCCTGTTTCCGCCCAGAAACACCCACTTCCTGTCAATCACATTACGATCACTAGAACGAAGAAAAAACCTTGTAATGCCGTGAGTAAAATTCCTAACTGCATAGCAAATTTAATTGGCGCAGTCGCACTGCGGACATTGCGCATGCGCATTAGCGACTAATCGCTCCATTGCGAGAAAAAAATAACGAGCGAACAACTCGGAATGACCCCCATTATTCAAAGGAAAACTACAATTTTAAACATAATTACGACGTTACACCAATGTTAAACCGAAGGAAAACAAAAGGAGAACAATCTACCCACAATCAGGACCACTGAAGGACAGCTTTCAAACAAATGTGAGTCCAATTCCACTACACATCAAACTACTCCAGTCTGAGTAACCTGGACACTTATAACTTAAATCTATGATAGGAACGCTGCAAGACCTTTCCACTTCATCTGGAACTACTCACATTTATGTTTACAATTTACCAAAAACATCTGAATTCTCACCTGTACCAATGTAATTTTGCTTTTACATATTCTTGTAAATCCTGTCTGGATTACCATTGCTTTCTACCTACTCTCACAACCAATTCAATTAAATTCAATTCTAGCAGTCTATTTTAAAACTCAATTTATGCAATCTTATAATCTTCACTGTAAGTTTCATTTGTAACTCAATTATTTTCGACTATAATACAGGTTGAGTATCCCACATCCAAATATTCCGAAATATGGAATATTCCGAAATACGGAATTTTTTGAGTTAGAGTGAGATAGTGAAACCTTTGTTTTCTGATGGCTCAATGTACACAAACTTTGTTTAATACACAAAGTTATTAAATATGTTGCAATAAATGACCTTCAGGCTGTGTGTATAAGGTGTATATGAAACATAAATGCATTCTGTGCTTAGACTTAGGTCCCATCGCCATGATATCTCATTATGGTATGCAATTATTCCAAAATACGGAAAAATCCGATATCCAAAATACTTCTGGTCCCAAGCACTTTGGATAAGGGATACTCAACCTGTACACATTTACCCACACCGTACTATTACCTGATCTCCTGCAACTCTACTGCTCTGTCTCTATTATACAGTCTCCACTCCTTTTTCCAACATTTTTACACTCATTTAACTCACCCATACTATGTCCAGGTTCACATCAACCCTCCCCATCACCCCTTGTCTACCTAATTCTTTCTTCTGCACCTTCCTTCCACATCTATCCCTCCCCTCTAGTCTCCTACATCTCCTACTTTCTCCCCTCCTTTGTCCCATCCACCCCTCTCCCTCCCTACCCCACCTCTCTCCCTGTCACCCCACTTTCACTTCTGCCCCATCATGGTCCTACTACCCCACCACTCAGCCCAGTTCCCTCCCTCCATTCTCTGTCACCTCACCTCTTCTCCATCTACATCACACTGCATTCCATCCCTGCCCTCCTCCTGCAGTTTCCCCTCCTAGCTCAGAAACCTGCACTAGCACTATGCCCGATTTATCCCTTCCATCCAAATCAGTATCACCTCAACGCCTCAGCAACCCTGATAATCTCATTTGCATCTCTCTCTCAAACTCTCACCCCTATCCTGTGCCCTATGGAATGCCAGATCTGTTTGTAACAAATGGGTCCCCACCCATGACCTTTTCATCTCCAACTACCTGCATCTTCTGGCCATTATAGAAACCTGGATTACTCCCTATGACACCACTTCTCCTGCTGCTCTCTCTGCTGGGGGCCTCACATTCTCACATACACCCCGACCCAGGAGTTGCCTAGGCAGTGGTGTTGGGATCCTTTTACCCTCTAGCTACTCCTACTAACTCATCCCCCCAGAGCTATCCCTTACATTCTCTACATTTGAGGTCCATGCTATACGCCTCTTCCAACCTGTCCATCTACGACTAGCTGTCATTTACTGCCCCCTGGCATGCACTCCAACTTCCTTGACCACTTTGCTTCCTGGATTCCTCACTTCCTCTCTTCTGACACTTCCTCCATTATCTTAGGCGACTTCAACAACCCAATTGATATCCCCACAAAATCCTCTGCCTCTAAACTCCTTAACCTTACATCTTCACTCAGTCTCTCCTAGTGGACCTCCTCCCCCTCCCATGTGAATGGGAGCTCACTGGATCTGGTCTTCACTCACCACTGTGATATTTCTGATTTCTCCAATTCCCCATTTCCCCTCTCAGACCACCACCTGCTCTCCTTTAACTTATCTCTCTCAGCTACTACATCTCTACCTCCTAAGGCTACCATCACCAAATGCAACATTCAGGCTATTGACACCACTTCCCTATCCTCCCTACTCGACTCACTTATCTCTCCTATACTGTCTCTCTCATGCCCTGAACAAGCCACATCACTATACAATGCTTTCCTTACTTCTGCTCTTGACTTTGTTGCTCCACCAACCACTATTCACCCTTGCAGATCAACACCTCATCCCTTGCACACCAAATGCACCAGATATTTGCATAAATGCTCATGTACTGCTGAGCGACAGTGGAGGAAATCACATTCTAAGGCAAACTTTCTCCATTTCAAACTTATGCTCTCTTCATTCAGTGCTACCCTTTCCCTCGCTAGACAGTCATACTTCAAAAACCTCATAACCTCCCAGTCTTTCAACCCCCGGCGCCTCTTTGCCACTCTCAACTCCCTCCTCTGCCCACCCCCACCTCGTCTTCCCCCCTCAATCTCTGTTCTTGACTTTGCCACTTACTTCACAGCCAAAATTTACTCCATACGTCAGGACATCACATACCACCAAAAAATCAGCAACCAGCCACATCCTATCCCTTACCACCCCTCCCCTTCCCTCTTACCAGCTCTGACATCTTTCTCCCATGTATCTGGTGTGGAAGTCATGGCCCTCATCCGTTCCTCACCCCCCTCCACCTCCCCACCTGTCCCTATCCCATCCCGCCTCCTCCTTCTCTCTGCCTGCTCCCATCTTGCTCACTTCCTCAATCGCTCCCTTTCATAAGGCACTGTCCCCTCTGCCTTCATGCATGCACGTGTCTCCCCTATTCTTAGAAAACCTACCCTCGATCCACACACTCTCTCTATCGACCCATCTCTCTCCTTCCTTTTGCCTCCAAACTCCTTGAGCGTATTGTCTATAACCGCCTGACTGCCTTTCTTTCCTCCCACTCACTACTTAACCCATTCCAGTCTGGCTTCCGTCCTCTCCAAAAAACAAAGTATGTTTGCAGCCCTGCGCTACAAAGCTTTATGCTGCTGGTCTGTAACTCATGGGATTTTCCCTCATAAAACCCAACAAAACGAATACATGTAAAACAAAAAGATGGTTACAGACTAGCGCTATTATAAAGTATTAAAACTTTAAAACAGGAACTTGAAGTAGGAATCTCCTCATCCAGAACACCATTCAACTGTTTCCCCGCTTATCAGAAAGACACTCACTTTATAGTTCTGTCTCGAGTTCCTATAAAGGTATCTTTCACTCGGTGGGTGTCAGGTGTCTGGTCACTTAAAACAAGCTGGACTTTTGGAATATCACTTACATTGTTATCCTGTCTCGCGTGCACAAAAAGGTATCTTTTGTATCTCTCACGATGCAGACGGCAGGAAACAAAACAGACTGGTTTTTCTGGTGAATGTCCACGATTTTATTCATCCGATAAAAACAACAGTCAATTAAAAGTATTGGCAGTAACTTCAACGCGTTTCAGGGATTCCCTCCCCTTCCTCAAGAAGTGATTTAGCCAGTCAGGTTAACCCAGATATATTCAGATTTAAAAAGTCACATGCTATGTTTCCTCCAATCATCCATATAACCATTATACACAGATGTTACAAATAAGGTAGCCGAATATAAACGGCCTTCAGATTTCAACAGTGTGATACATATATACATACATTTTTACTTTTCGTTTGTACAGAATAAAATATTATTTATGACAAAGAGCAGATTTATAACTTTCTTACATCAATCATAGAAAATAAATATCTATATCCGTAACTATCCGTATACATACAATAATATGCTCGCTGTGTCTCAACTTATTATTTTCAGAATTGTTTTTCTCTCCTTCAGGAAAACCTGTGGTGAAGATGTAAAGTCTATGGTAGATCTATTATAGCTGTTATAAAACGATCTACCAATAGATCGTATGTCTGCTATGCAGGCAATCCTGCTATGCCGTAAAAGACGGATATAACGTGCATTGTTTATAGCACGCGCTCATATAAAGCGCTGTGAACACTGTGATGTTCATAACTAAAGTAATCAAATAATGGATGCCAGAAAGTGAGAAAAACTTACTGATACGGTTTTGTAAATAATGTGGACAAAACATGGATATCACAACTTTAGAGACATTAGAGACATTAGATGTGCATAAAGGTCCCGATCTTCATATTGCCGTCTTTTACGGAAGCTGTGATCCTGTATAGTCCCAATGTCCATATAAACGATTTCCATATTTCACATAGAGCACATGGTGTTAGTTGTAATAATTCAAAGGACATAAAAGATAAGAAAGAAAGGAAACTTTAAGCATAACATAATACATGGGCAAGCTTAGTATACATAATAGTTATAAGAACCATTTAACCTCAAACTCCAAGTTTAAACCGCTTGGTGATAGGGTTTTTAATTGATGTATTGCTTTCATTTCTATTTGTGCTAGATTTTTTTCTGAATTTCGTGTTCTCCAATTATGCTTAACAGTTTTAATACCCATAAAACTTTTTAACCCTTTCAGGTTACAGTTATGCACGTTTTTAAAGTGATTAGAGACACTATGTAGCTCATAGCCTTTTTTTTATATTCCTTGTGTGTTCAGATAGACGTTCTTTCAGGTGCCTTCCTGTTCTACCAATATATTGCAAACCACAATGGCATTCCAATAGGTATATGACATTTTTTGTAGAACAAGTTATAAAATCTTTGATTGGATATATAATCTGTGTCTGATTGGATTTATATTCTGTTATTTTTCTTTCTATGTTGCAACTTATTTGAAGGATACCATATCGGCAATTAATAAATTGGCCACCATAGAATGGAAACCCCATTATCTCTTAGTCACAGCGGATGTAAAATCTCTTTACACCATTATCTTGCATGATCATGGTATAGAAGCACTTCAATATTTCTTAGCTCTAAATAATGTCCCAAATGCAGACACTCAGTTTATTGTGGAGGGAGTGTCCCTCATACTGCAGAATAATTTTTTTTGGTATGAGGGGGATTTCTATTTACAGCTGCTCGGAGCGGCGATGGGCACTAGGCTGGCACCAAGTTACGCTAATCTATTCATGGCCCACTGGGAAGATCAGACAATCTGGTCTGACCACCAGTGGGGTGCCAGCCTAGTGCTCTGGACACGATATATAGATGACGTCCTATTCATATGGGACGGGGACCGATCCTCTTTAGAAAGTTTCTGTATGTACCTTAATTTAAACAATAAAAATATTGAATTCACCTATAATATCAGTAATAAAGAAATACATTTTTTGGATTTACGTATATACATAGAGGGTGATCAGTTAGTCACAAGCAACTTCACAAAACCCACAGATTGTAATTCTTTTATCAATTTTGACAGTAACCACCATTCTAACTGGCTAAAAAGTATACCCAAAAGCCAGTTTAGAAGATTAAGGAGGAACTGTACGAATGTAAGCACTTATGATTCACAGGCAGATATTATGGAAAGCCAATTTCTCAATAAAGGGTATAATTCCTCAATAGTTAAACAGGCACGTTGTAATATACGTGATTTGGAACGTTCAGCTACATTAAGCAATACCAAAAAAACTTTGATCCCTGTTACTAACCAAGGAGTCGCATTTGTAACCAAATATAACTCTCAACATAAACAACTAGAGAATATAATCAAGAAGTACTGGTATATCTTAATGAAAGATCCATTACTATCTGGAAGTATCATGGATCGTCCCAGGTTTATTTATCGAAAAGCTAAAAGTTTGAGAGATATTCTTGTGAAAAGTGCATTACCAATTGAGAGAATGAGAACCAGAATTACATCAAAAGGGTTTTTCCGTTGTGGCTTCTGTTCTATGTGTAAAAGTTGCAACATAGAAAGAAAAATAACAGAATATAAATCCAATCAGACACAGATTATATATCCAATCAAAGATTTTATAACTTGTTCTACAAAAAATGTCATATACCTATTGGAATGCCATTGTGGTTTGCAATATATTGGTAGAACAGGAAGGCACCTGAAAGAACGTCTATCTGAACACACAAGGAATATAAAAAAAGGCTATGAGCTACATAGTGTCTCTAATCACTTTAAAAACGTGCATAACTGTAACCTGAAAAAGGGCTAAAAAGTTTTATGGGTATTAAAACTGTTAAGCATAATTGGAGAACACGAAATTCAGAAAAAAATCTAGCACAAATAGAAATGAAAGCAATACATCAATTAAAAACCCTATCACCAAGCGGTTTAAACTTGGAGTTTGAGGTTAAATGGTTCTTATAACTATTATGTATACTAAGCTTGCCCATGTATTATGTTATGCTTAAAGTTTCCTTTCTTTCTTATCTTTTATGTCCTTTGAATTATTACAACTAACACCATGTGCTCTATGTGAAATATGGAAATCGTTTATATGGACATTGGGACTATACAGGATCACAGCTTCCGTAAAAGACGGCAATATGAAGATCGGGACCTTTATGCACATCTAATGTCTCTAATGTCTCTAAAGTTGTGATATCCATGTTTTGTCCACATTATTTACAAAACCGTATCAGTAAGTTTTTCTCACTTTCTGGCATCCATTATTTGATTACTTTAGTTATGAACATCACAGTGTTCACAGCGCTTTATATGAGCGTGTGCTATAAACAATGCACGTTATATCCGTCTTTTACGGCATAGCAGGATTGTCTGCATAGCAGACATACGATCTATTGGTAGATCGTTTTATAACAGCTATAATAGATCTACCATAGACTTTACATCTTCACCACAGGTTTTCCTGAAGGAGAGAAAAACAATTCTGAAAATAATAAGTTGAGACACAGCGAGCATATTATTGTATGTATACGGATAGTTACGGATATAGATATTTATTTTCTATGATTGATGTAAGAAAGTTATAAATCTGCTCTTTGTCATAAATAATATTTTATTCTGTACAAACGAAAAGTAAAAATGTATGTATATATGTATCACACTGTTGAAATCTGAAGGCCGTTTATATTCGGCTACCTTATTTGTAACATCTGTGTATAATAATTATATGGATGATTGGAGGAAACATAGCATGTGACTTTTTAAATCTGAATATATCTGGGTTAACCAGACTGGCTAAATCACTTCTTGAGGAAGGGGAGGGAATCCCTGAAACGCGTTGAAGTTACTGCCAATACTTTTAATTGACTGTTGTTTTTATCGGATGAATAAAATCGTGGACATTCACCAGAAAAACCAGTCTGTTTTGTTTCCTGCCGTCTGCATCGTGAGAGATACAAAAGATACCTTTTTGTGCACGCGAGACAGGATAACAATGTAAGTGATATTCCAAAAGTCCAGCTTGTTTTAAGTGACCAGACACCTGACACCCACCGAGTGAAAGATACCTTTATAGGAACTCGAGACAGAACTATAAAGTGAGTGTCTTTCTGATAAGCGGGGAAACAGTTGAATGGTGTTCTGGATGAGGAGATTCCTACTTCAAGTTCCTGTTTTAAAGTTTTAATACTTTATAATAGCGCTAGTCTGTAACCATCTTTTTGTTTTACATGTTTCCGTCCTCTCCACTCCACAAAAACTGCCCTCACTGAAGTCTGCAATGACCTGATATCTACTAAATCCAAGGGTCACTACATTTTGCTTTTTCTACTTGACCTCTCTGCTGCTTTTGACACTGTGGACCACCCTCTCCTTCTGCAAATCCTTTACTCTCTTGGTCTGCATGATACTGCCCTCTCCTGGCTGTCCTTCTACCTTTCTGACCATTCCTTCTCTGTCTCCTCTCATGACTCCACCTCCCCCCCACTTCCACTAACTGTAGATGTCCCCTAAGGCTCTGTTCTTGCTCCTCTCCTTTTCTCCCTTCATACATCCTCTTTAGGAGAACTCTTTAGCTCTTTTGTCTTACAATATCATCTCTTTGCTGATGATACTCAAATCTACCTTTCCTCCCCTGACCTCTCTCCTGCTCTCCTCACTCGTGTATCCAACTGTCTCTCTGCTATCTCTTCTTGGATGTGCCAACGCTTTCTTAAACTTAACATGTATAAGACTGAGCTGATCATCTTTCCACCCTCCTGACAACCTCACCTCCCACAATTTCATTATCTATAGATGGCACTACTATCTCCTCTGGCCCCTAAGTGCACTGTCTTGGAGTAATCCTTGACTACTCCCTCTCCTTCAAGCCACACATTCAGAACCTATCAAAAACCTGTCATTTCCATCTCAATTTTTTTTCGAGGATCAGACCATTTCTCACCCAGGATGCCACTAAGACCCTTATCCACTCACTGGTCATCTCCAGACTGGACTACTGTAATCTCCTCCTGACTGGCATCCCTAACACTTACATCTGTCCACTCCAATCTATCCTGAATGCTGCTGCCTGGATCATCTTCCTCGCCAAACACACTACATCCACCTCCCCTCTCCTACAAGCCCTTCACTAGCTCCCCTTCCCATTCAGAATCCATTTCAAGTTTCTAACACTCACTTACAAAGCCCTCACCCACTCCTCTCCCAGTTACAACTCTGACATTATCTTCCTTTACACTTCCGCCCGTCCTCTACGCTCTGCTAATGCACGCTGCCTCTTCTGCCTTCTGATTACCTCCTTCCACTCCTACCTCCATGATTTTGCACATGCTGCTCCCTTTTTCTTGAATTTTTTTACCTCTCCCCCTCAGACTCTCCACCTCTCTACAAAACTTCAAATGGTCTCTCAAGACACATTTTGGCCCACACTCACTTTCTACCCAATCTGTGTCACCCCTGTTTGTGTGCTCCTCCCCTTTATAATGTAAGCTCTCACGAGCAGGGTCCTCTGCCCTCATGTGCTTTTATGTCTTTTACTTAACCTATATTTTTTTCAATACTCCCTTTGATGGCACAAAATCTTTTGAATTTCTGCCACCCTGATACTTATTTCAGTGCTGTTTACTGACGCAGCTATGTTTTTATACCCTCTACTTGTCCTATATTGTATTGAACTGTAAGTCACTGTCTTCATGGTTTGCTTATTTGTTTACTCTATAATTAAACGCTGTGGATCCCATGTGGCGCCATATAAATAAATGATAATAATAATAATAGTAATAATAAAATATATAATTTATTTCTATTGTTTGTTTGTACTATTTGGTGCGCTGTACCCCAGTGCGCATTCCTCATGTGCATCTAACCCTGTGATTCACGCAGTTTGAAAGGAGCTGCAAGATATTTTAAATATTGTTTGTTTGTACTATTTGGTACGCTATACCCTAGTGAGCTTTCCTCACGTGCATCTAACCCTGTGATTCACCCAGTTTGAAAGAAGCTGCAACTTAAATAAAAATATATTGTTGATTTCTATTGTTTGTTTTTGCTATATGGTGCGCTGTACCCTAGTGCGCTTTCCTCATGTGCATCTAACCCTGTGAGTCACGCACTTAAAATGGATAACAATCAGTTTAGAGAACACCAACCAGCTGAAGGGCATAGTAAATCTAAGTCAGGGCATCTAAAACCAAAAACCCAATATACAGTAGCAATGTGCTCAAACTTTTTGAAGTAGCCACCTGTGAAGTAAGTGCTAACTCGCAGCTTGAGGTAGGTGATTCTCCTAATTAGGTGTGTGGAAAATCAGCTGGAGAAATTGAAGGAGGAGATAAAGCAAAGCGAATCCACAAAGTATGCTGGAACTTGTAGATCAAGTCCTTGATTTGCTTTGCCAGGATCCAAGGGTTGCCAATATCTTGAAATTGGATCACTACTGTACACTTTGGCAACTGTACTTGATACTAGGTTGAAGTGGTATGCTGTGTCTTTCTTTCCAATTGACCCAGATCTTAAGAGTTGCAAAGAGTTCCTGGTGAGCAAGTTGGCAGCTCAAGTGACACGTGGTACTATAAAGTCTCCTTCAGTTTCTTCGGCAGCAACCAGGTAAAAGCTTACCTTTTCCAAAAGACCTAGTGTGATGCAGATAAGTCAACACAACATTTTGACATCTGTTTGGGCCTAATTAATTACCCAGCATTTGTGACACCTCTACCATAACTCCATCTGATACGGTCACCATCCAAAGAATGGTGGAGGATTATTTTCATGACACCATAA
This sequence comes from Pseudophryne corroboree, assembly GCF_028390025.1. Classification (NCBI taxonomy): domain Eukaryota; kingdom Metazoa; phylum Chordata; class Amphibia; order Anura; family Myobatrachidae; genus Pseudophryne; species Pseudophryne corroboree. Next base: position 570,523,560 of record NC_086446.1, on the reverse strand, counting down.
AAATAGGCATGTCCCTTTGAGAAATGGAAGGAAAAAAGTCAATTTGGAGGCCCTTGTACAAACTGGCTTTGCATTACTTAAGCTGCCTACCCTGACATCTGGCCACTGTAGAGCTGTTGCATTAAGCCCACTGCTAGCTCCTTTTGTGGGGGCCCATACAAACCAAGCACTTCAGCCACAAAAGCTGCAGTCCCTGTCACTGGAGGCCTTGGTTTGTTAAAGTTTGCATGTCCTTTTTAATATCCAACATAAGGGTGGGTGGGAAGGGCCCATGGACAATTTCATCTTGCACCACCATTCATTTCTCCCAATGCTATGTGTCAGTGTTTCATAGATATGCTATAAACTGCTGCGTGTTTGTGCCGCTGCTCTGTCGCTTAGTAAACCAGCCAGCTCGCTGCAGACTTTGGCCTAAAGTGGATGAAAACAACATTGTGAGCTGTAAGGTGGTCAAAATTGTCTGCAAATGACTGAAAATTAATGTTATTGAGGTTAATAATACTCTAGGGACAAAAAAGGCCCAAATTAGGTGATTTAGGCTTTTCTTTGTAAATTTTTGAAAAAAATTCAAATCCAAATCCAATATCAGTCACAGAGATTTGGCAAATCCAAAAACGGACTACAAATTAGAACCAAATCCAAATCCTGCAAAAATGGCCCAGCGTACATCTTTACTATGGATGGGAAGGGCGCCCAGCTTGGTTTTGCCCCGTATGAAAGAAAGCCTAGCTTCACCACTAATTTACTTAAGTCCTTTCTTTCATTCTTCTCTACATAAAAAGATATACTTTTACTGTCTATTTTACAAACTTATTTGATAACTTTTGTCCCTGCAATGTTTAACTCATTAAAAGTTGCTACTTCAAAAACAAAACAATTTTTTTTTTTCAATTTCATGGTTTTAGCATATTTTGTCATATCTGTGATGGTACATATGAACTAGGTAGAAAGATCGGGAAAGCATGGACAATTTTGATCCTTATAGATCTAAAGTAGCGTATTCGTAGTATGCAGCCATGAGTGAGAAGCTTATTTCACTGCTGGCAAACCTCAATTCCTGAATCGTTACACTTGATGGAAAAATGATGCAGCCTTCCACACTGATACAATACCACTGCATACATATGTTAGGCTGCACTGACCTATTTATTAACCAAATAGGATTTCAACTATGCACACAATGATTGTTTAATTAATTATCTCAGAGCTTCTAAGCAAATTAACTTGTGCCCATTGCTGATAGCATTATTCTAACGTAGTGTGTGCAAACCCTCAACTGCCACTAGTTTTGGATTGCAGTTCCTGTGCTGTGGGCTCAGTCATTTGTAGAAAAGGGTGCTGTGAGGCTTTGGAAGATAAAATTCAGCCATTTATTTATTACTTCTAGATAAGGCAAGCTATTATAGTTTTACAGCTCAGCAGGCTTTCTGCGCTCTTCTCTGGAACATTCAGCACTCAGAGAAAGCCTTATGCTGTTAACAGAATTATATTAGCCAAAACTGACTCCGGGGTAAATGAATGCTGCAGTGTAGGGTTAACAAATGGATCATGCACAGGGGGACTATGGATAAAAGCATCTAATTGTTAAGTCAGCTATATAAAATGCATAACACATGTACATTTGCATGTATCATGAATTTATGATTAAACCAAAGTTCTAAAAAATATATATTTTTACTACATTTATTACACATATAATAAGAATTTACTTACCGATAATTCTATTTCTCGGAGTCCGTAGTGGATGCTGGGGTTCCTGAAAGGACCATGGGGAATAGCGGCTCCGCAGGAGACAGGGCACAAAAAGTAAAGCTTTAGGATCAGGTGGTGTGCACTGGCTCCTCCCCCTATGACCCTCCTCCAAGCCTCAGTTAGGTACTGTGCCCGGACGAGCGTACACAATAAGGAAGGATTTATGAATCCCGGGTAAGACTCATACCAGCCACACCAATCACACTGTACAACCTGTGATCTGAACCCAGTTAACAGTATGATAACAGCGGAGCCTCTGAAAGGATGGCTCACAACAATAATAACCCGATTTTTGTAACTATGTACAAGTAATGCAGATAATCCGCACTTGGGATGGGCGCCCAGCATCCACTACGGACTCCGAGAAATAGAATTATCGGTAAGTAAATTCTTATTTTCTCTATCGTCCTAGTGGATGCTGGGGTTCCTGAAAGGACCATGGGGATTATACCAAAGCTCCCAAACGGGCGGGAGAGTGCGGATGACTCTGCAGCACCGAATGAGAGAACTCCAGGTCCTCCTTAGCCAGGGTATCAAATTTGTAGGATTTTACAAACGTGTTTGCCCCTGACTAAATAGCCGCTCGGCAAAGTTGTAAAGCCGAGACCCCTCGGGCAGCCGCCCAAGATGAGCCCACCTTCCTTGTGGAATGGGCATTTACATATTTTGGCTGTGGCAGGCCTGCCACAGAATGTGCAAGCTGAATTGTATTACACATCCAACTAGCTAAAGTCTGCTTAAAAGCAAGAGCACCCAGTTTGTTGGGTGCATACAGGATAACAGCAAGTCAGTTTTCCTGACTCCAGCCGTCCTGGAACCTATATTTTCAGGGCCCTGACCACATCTAGCAACTTGGAGTCCTCCAAGTCCCTAGTAGGCGCAAGACACCCCAATAAGCTGGTTCAGGTGAAACACTGACACCACCTTAGGGAGAGAACTGGGGACGAGTCCGCAGCTCTGCCCTGTCCGAATGGACAAACAGATATGGGCTTTTTTGAGAAAAAAACCACCAATTTGACACTCGCCTGGTCCAGGCCAGGTCCAAGAGCATGTTCACTTTTCATGTGAGATGCTTCAAATCCACAGATTTGACTGGTTTTAAACCAATGTGTTTTGAGGAATCCCAGAACTACGTTGAGATCCCACAGTGCCACTGGAGGCACAAAAGGGGTTTGTATATGCAATACTCCCTTGACAAACTTCTGGACTTCAGGAACTGAAGCCAATTCTTTCTGGAAGAAAAATCGACAGGGCCGAAATTTGAACCTTAATGGACCCCAATTTGAGGCCCATAGACACTCCTGTTTGCAAGAAATGCAGGAATCGACCGAGTTGAAATTTCTTCGTGGGGCCTTCCTGGCCTCACACCACGCAACATATTTTCGCCACATGTGGTGATAATGTTGTGCGGTCACCTCCTTTCTGGCTTTGACCAGGGTAGGAATGACCTCTTCCTGAATGCCTTTTCCCTTAGGATCCGGCGTTCCACCGCCATGCCGTCAAACGCAGCTGCGGTAAGTCTTGGAACAGACATGGTACTTGCTGAAACAAGTCCCTTCTTAGCGGCAGAGGCCATAAGTCCTCTGTGAGCATCTCTTGAAGTTCCGGGTACCAAGTCCTTCTTGGCCAATCCGGAGCCATGAGTATAGTTCTTACTCCTCTACGTCTTATAATTCTCAGTACCTTAGGTATGAAAAGCAGAGGATGGAACACATACACCGACTGGTACACCCACGGTGTTACCAGAACGTCCACAGCTATTGCCTGAGGGTCTCTTAACCTGGCGCAATACCTGTCCCGTTTTTTGTTCAGACGGGACGCCATCATGTCCACCTTTGGTAATTCCCAACGGTTTACAATTATGTGGAAAACTTCCCCATGAAGTTCCCACTCTGCCGGGTGGAGGTCGTGCCTACTGAGGAAGTCTGCTTCCCAGTTTCCATTCCCGGAATGAAACACTGCTGACAGTGCTATCACATGATTTTCCGCCCAGCGAAAAGTCCTTGCAGTTTTTGCCACTGCCCTCCTGCTTCTTGTGCCGCCCTGTCTATTTACGTGGGCGACTGCCGTGATGTTTTATCCCACTGGATCAATACCGGCTGACCTTGAAGCAGAGGTCTTGCTAAGCTTAGAGCATTATAATTTTACCCTTAGCTATATTTATGTGGAGAAAAATCTCCAGACTTGATCACACTCCCTGGAAATTTTTTCCTTGTGTGACTGCTCCCCAGCCTCTCGGGCTGGCCTCCGTGGTCACCAACATCCAAAACTGAATGCCGAATCTGCGGCCCTCTAGAAGATGAGCACTCTGTAACCACCACAGGAGAGACACCCTTGTCCTTGGATATAGGGTTATCCGCTGATGCATCTGAAGATGCGATCCGGACCATTTGTCCAGCAGATCCCACTGAAAAGTTCTTGCATGAAATCTGCCGACTGGAATTGCTTCGAAGGAAGTCACCATTTTTTTATTTTTTTTTTACCATGGCCCTTGTGCAATGATGCACTGATTTTAGGAGGTTCCTGACTAGCTCGGATAACTCCCTGGCTTTCTCTTCCGGGAGAAACACCTTTTTCTGGACTGTGTCCAGAATCATCCCTAAGCACAGGAGACTTGTTGTCGGGATCAGCTGCGATTTTGGAATATTTAGAATCCACCCCTGCTGCTGTAACAGTATCCGAGATAGTGCTACTCCGACCTCCAACTGTTCCCTGGACTTTGCCCTTATCAGGAGATCGTCCAAGTAAGGGATAATTAAGACGCCTTTTCTTCGAAGAAGAACCATCATTTCGGCCATTACCTTGGTAAAGACCCGGGGTGCCGTAGACAATCCAAACGGCAGCGTCTGAAACTGATAGTGACAGTTCTGTACCACGAACCTGAGGTACCCTTAGTGATAAGAGCAAATTTGGGACATGGAGGTAAGCATCCCTGATGTCTCGGGACACCAGATAGTCCCCTTCTTCCCGGTTCGTTATCACTGCTCTGAGTGACTCCATCTTGATTTGAACCTTTGTAAGTGTTCAAATTTTTTTAGATTTAGAATAGGTCTCACCTAGCCTTCTGGCTTCAGTACCACAATATAGTGTGGAATAATACCCCTTTTCTTGTTGTAGGAGGGGTAATTTAATTATCACCTGCTGGGAATACAGCTCGTGAATTTTTTCCCATACTGCCTCCTTGTCGGAGGGAGACCTTGGTAAAGCAGACTTCAGGAGCCTGCGCAGGGGAAACATCTCGACATTCCAAACTGTACCCCTGGGATACTACTTGTAGGATCCAGGGGTCCTGTACGGTCTCAGCGACATGCTGAGAGCTTGTCAGAAGCGGTGGAACGCTTCTGTTCCTGGGAATGGGCTGCCTGCTGCAGTCTTCTTCCCTTTCCTCTATCCCTGGGCAGATATGACTCTTATAGGGACGAAAGGACTGAAGCTGAAAAGACGGTGTCTTTTTCTGCAGAGATGTGACTTAGGGTAAAAACGGTGGATTTTCCAGCAGTTGCCGTGGCCACCAGGTCCGATGGACCGACCCCAAATAACTCCTCTTCCTTTATACGGCAATACACCTTTGTGCCGTTTGGAATCTGCATCACCAGACCACTGTCGTGTCCATAAACATCTTCTGGCAGATATGGACATCGCACTTACTCTTGATGCCAGAGTGCAAATATCCCTCTGTGCATCTCGCATATATAGAAATACATCCTTTAAATGCTCTATAGTCAATAAAATACTGTCCCTGTCAAGGGTATCAATATTTTTAGTCAGGGAATCCGACCAAGCCACCCCAGCTCTGCACATCCAGGCTGAGGCGATCGCTGGTCGCAGTATAACACCAGTATGTGTGTATATACTTTTTATGATATTTTTCCAGCCTCCTGTCAGCTGGCTCCTTGAGGACGGCCCTATCTATAGACGGTACCGCCACTTGTTCTGATAAGCGTGTGAGCGCCTTATCCACCCTAAGGGGTGTTTCCCAACGCGCCCTAACTTCTGGCGGGAAAGGGTATACCGCCCATATTTTCTATCGGGGGGAACCCACGCATCATCACACACTTCATTTAATTTATCTGATTCAGGAAAAACTACGGTAGTTTTTTCACATCCCACATAATACCCTCTTTCGTGGTACTTGTAGTATCAGAAATATGTAACACCTCCTTCATTGCCCTTAACGTGTGGCCCTAATAAGGAATACGTTTGTTTATTCACCGTCGACACTGGATTTAGTGTCCCTGTCTGTGTCTGTGTCGACCGACTAAAGTAAACGGGCGTTTTAAAACCCCTGACGGTGTTTTTGAGACGTCTGGACCGGTACTAATTGTTTGTCGGCCGTCTCATGTCGTCAACCGACCTTGGCGCGTGTTGACATTATCACGTAATTCCCTAAATAAGCCATCCATTCCGGTGTCGACTCCCTAGAGAGTGACATCACCATTACAGGCAATTGCTCCGCCTCCTCACCAACATCGTCCTCATACATGTCGACACACACGTACCGACACACAGCACACACACAGGGAATGCTCTGATAGAGGACAGGACCTACTAGCCCTTTGGAGAGACAGAGGGAGAGTTTGCCAGCACACACCAAAAACGCTATAATTATATAGGGACAACCTTATATAAGTGTTTTCCCTTATAGCATCTTTTTTATATATTTCTAACGCCAAATTAGTGCCCCCCCTCTCTGTTTTAACCCTGTTTCTGTAGTGCAGTGCAGGGGAGAGCCTGGGAGCCTTCCCTCCAGCCTTTCTGTGAGGGAAAATGGCGCTGTGTGCTGAGGAGATAGGCCCCGCCCCTTTTTCGGCGGCCTCGTCTCCCGCTCTTAACGGATTCTGGCAGGGGTTAAATATCTCCATATAGCCCCCGGAGGCTATATGTGAGGTATTTTTAGCCAAAAAAGGTTTTCATTTGCCTCCCAGGGCGCCCCCCTCCCAGCGCCCTGCACCCTCAGTGACTGCCGTGTGAAGTGTGCTGAGAGGAAAATGGCGCACAGCTGCAGTGCTGTGCGCTACCTTAAGAAGACTGAGGAGTCTTCTGCCGCCGATTCTGGACCTCTTCTCGTTTCAGCATCTGCAAGGGGGGCCGGCGGCGAGGCTCCGGTGACCATCCAGGCTGTACCTGTGATCGTCCCTCTGGAGCTAATGTCCAGTAGCCAAAGAAGCCAATCCATCCTGCACGCAGGTGAGTTCACTTCTTCTCCCCTAAGTCCCTCGTTGCAGTGATCCTGTTGCCAGCAGGACTCACTGTAAAATAAAAAACCTAAGCTAAACTTTTCTAAGCAGCTCAGGAGAGCCACCTAGATTGCACCCTTCTCGGCCGGGCACAAAAATCTAACTGAGGCTTGGAGGAGGGTCATAGGGGGAGGAGCCAGTGCACACCACCTGATCCTAAAGCTTTACTTTTTGTGCCCTGTCTCCTGCGGAGCCGCTATTCCCCATGGTCCTTTCAGGAACCCCAGCATCCACTAGGACGATAGAGAAATAGAATGTGTAGTGTATTCTGAGCTGAGAATGACTAATCGTTATAATCCATTTATTTACTGTTAGAGCTAATGAATATTCAAGAGAGAAATGATTGCTTCACAAAACAGCATTTTTAAACAAATGCTAACTTTAAAAGGACATATTTTCTAAAACAGCACACAGACTGTTATTATAGCTTATTTTTTTAAAGCACCCCCTGTCACGATCCGGGTATCTGGACGCCATTTCTTACCCATCAGATGCCTCCTAAGGCTGGCTCAGCGCTCCAGGACCGGATCCCATCTGTTATCCTAATGTTCACATTCCTGCATCCTCTCCTGTCTCTCTGAGACGCTGTCACAGTAACGCCTTATTACATCTGGCATGGCGTCTCCCGCGGCCTCCGCCGCCGTCCCTGAGCTTCTGCATGCAGAGTGTCAGAGTGGCGATTACGTCAGCCGCGGCCTCCGCTGTGTCCGCGTGGTTGGATGTGCACTTGTCAGCCTGGCGTCTCCTGTCTCCAGTGGCCGGCGCCGCCATTACTGTTTTCATTACCACATGGATTACAAACCAAACTTCCCTCCAAGTGTCTGCATGGGCGCAGCCATCTTGGATTCTGTCAGCTGATCATTTCCTCCAATCTGTTGTCAGTATTGTTAATCTGCATAATTGCCTAGCCAATCCCTTCCTTGCTGCAGGTATAAATACACTGTGCCTGAGCAAGGAAGGCGTCAGTGCTTTGGTTGTCAAACCTAGTTCCTGTTTGTCTCTCTCCTGTGATTGTCTTCCAGGTTCCAGCTCCTGTCTCAAGACTTCCACCATAGAGACCCGCACCAGCATTCCACCTGCGGTGTAGCCTGACTCTCCAATCCATTGTGGATTCATCTGTTTCCAGCTACAACATTACCTGCTTCCAGCTCAGCTTCCAGCAGAGTACAGCTTCCCTTAAAGGGCCGGTGTCCTTTCTACACTTTACCACTCTCCACCGGTATTATTATTTCTCCGCTCTCAAGTTCTACATTTCAGTTCATATTTCATCGCTCCCAAGTTCATTTATTATTTAACTGGTTCCAGCCAGTATCCACTCCGTGCTAACAACAGTCTGGTTCCAGCCAGTATCCACAGCAGCTGTTTTACCTTCAGCAACCCAGCTTTTCCTGGAACACCAGCTGGCACAATCCTGGGTTATCTCCATTGCTACAGTCGGGCCTGGTAAGGACTTTCCATCTAGAAGATCATAAGAACTATCTCACACTACCAGTGCCCTGTGGCTCCTGCCATCCTGTAGTACCCAGGAACTGTATTTATTATTTGCTGACTTTTACGTTTTCTTTTACTGCTGCTGTGTTGCGGAGTTGTCATAATAAACATCATTGACTTTTATCCAAGTTGTCGTGGTCACGCCTTCGGGCAGTTATTATTCATGTTACTTACATGTCCAGGGGTCTGATACAACCTCCCAGGTTCCGGTACATCTCAGCCCCTACAACTGAGGCTGCCTCCCGTCAGCTCAGGCCCTCAGTTGTGACAGTAAGCACTGACCTAATTAATCCAGCCGGAGACCAGGATCAAGCGGCCAGGCCGATGCAAGAACTGGCAGCCCGACTAGAACATCAGGAGGCTGCACAGGGCCACATCATCCGCTGTCTCCAGGATCTCTCTACTCGGCTGGATGGGATTCAGACAACTCTCCGTGGATCAGGCGCATCTGGTGCGTCAACCACAGTGACTCCAGCTATAACCCCACCCACCTTACCCATTTCTGCTCCACGTCTTCATCTTCCAACGCCAGCAAAATTTGACGGATCTCCAAGATTCTGCAGGGGATTTCTCAACCAGTGTGAGATTCAGTTTGAGCTACAACCTGGCAATTTTCCCAGTGACCGTACAAAAATTGCCTACATCATCTCTCTTCTCAGTGGCTCCGCCCTTGACTGGGCATCACCGTTATGGGAGAGGTCCGACACCCTGCTATCTTCTTACACTGCATTCGTGTCAACATTCAGGCGCATCTTCGACGAGCCAGGCCGGGTAACCTCAGCTTCATCCGAGATTCTCCGTTTACGCCAGGGGTCACGTACTGTAGGACAATATCTGATACAGTTCCAGATCCTGGCATCCGAACTGGCATGGAACGACGAGGCCCTGTATGCTGCATTCTAGCATGGCTTATCTGAGCTTATTAAAGATGAGTTAGCTACCAGAGACTTACCTTCTAAGTTAGATGAGCTAATCTCACTCTGCACGAAAGTTGATTTACGTTTCAGAGAGAGAGCAACTGAGCGTGGAAGATCATCTGCTCCAAAATCTTCTGCTCCTCCTCCTCGTCAACTGTCACCATCTAAAGATGAGCCCATGCAAATTGGCCGTTCCCGTTTAACTCCTGCTGAGCGCCGAAGACGTCTCTCTGAGTCTCTTTGTCTTTACTGTGCAGCTCCGTCTCACACCATCAATGCCTGTCCCGAACGTCCGGGAAAACTCCAAACCCTAGCTCGCCCAGGAGAGGGCCAGCTAGGAGTAATGATCTCCTCTCCATCTCCTCATGATTGTAATCTCCCAGTCTCGCTTCAAGTTGCTCAACGTTATCGGAACGTCATTGCTCTCCTTGATTCCGGAGCAGCTGGGAACTTTATTACTGAAGCCTATGTTAAACGGTGGTCCCTACCCACCGAGAGACTTCCTTCCTCCTTTTCCTTAACTGCCGTGGATGGCAGTAAAATTTTTGATACTGTTATTGCTCTAAGGACTCTACCAGTTCGTCTGAGAGTGGGAGTTCTTCATTCCGAACTTATTTCACTTTTAGTGATTCCAAGAGCCACACATCCTGTGGTCCTGGGCCTTCCATGGCTCCGTCTTCACAATCCTACAATTGATTGGACGACTACGCAAATCCTGGCATGGGGTTCCTCCTGTGCAGAGACATGTCTGTTTAAAGTATTGCCTGTCTGTTCTTCCTCCCCCAGGTCGTCTGATGTTCCACCTCCTCCATATCAAGATTTCACGGATGTGTTCAGTAAAGCTTCTGCTGATATCCTTCCTCCTCATAGAGAATGGGACTGCCCGATTGATCTCGTTCCAGGGAAGGTTCCACCTCGAGGCCGAACTTATCCGTTGTCTCTGCCTGAGACGCATTCTATGGAGGAATACATTAAAGAGAACCTAGCAAAGGGGTTCATTCGACCTTCTTCTTCCCCAGCCGACGCAGGCTTCTTTTTTGTAAAAAAGAAAGATGGTGGTCTGCGGCCGTGCATCGACTACAGAGGTTTGAACGACATTACCATCAAGAACCGTTATCCTTTACCCCTGATTACTGAGCTCTTTGACAGAGTTAGCGGAGCTACCATCTTTACAAAGCTGGACTTGCGAGGTGCATACAATCTCATCCGGATCCGTGAGGGTGACGAGTGGAAGACCGCCTTTAACACCCGTGACGGACATTATGAGTACCTCGTCATGCCCTTCGGATTGAGCAATGCTCCAGCTGTCTTCCAGCATTTTGTCAATGAGATTTTCAGAGACATTCTATACCGTCATGTCGTGGTCTATCTAGACGATATCCTCATTTTTGCCAACGATTTAGAGGAACATCGTTTTTGGGTTAAAGAGATTCTGTCCCGTCTCCGTGTCAATCATCTCTATTGCAAATTAGAAAAATGCGTCTTTGAAGTCAAGTCCATTCCGTTTCTAGGGTACATTGTGTCCGGTTCCGGACTAGAGATGGATCCTGAGAAACTACAAGCAATTCAGAATTGGCCGGTACCCTTAACCCTCAAAGGGGTCCAGAGGTTCTTAGGGTTCGCCAATTATTACCGAAAGTTTATACGAGACTTTTCCACCATTGTGGCGCCTATTACTGCTTTCACCAAAAAGGGTGCTAACCCGTCCAAGTGGTCTGAAGAAGCCATGCAAGCTTTTCATCTTTTAAAACAGAGGTTCATCTCTGCGCCTGTCCTGAAACAGCCTGACATCGACTCTCCTTTCATCCTAGAGGTGGATGCCTCCTCCGTTGGAGTAGGAGCGGTGTTATCTCAGAGGGCTAAAGATGGCCATTTACATCCTTGCAGTTTCTTCTCCCGGAAGTTCTCCCCAGCTGAGCGCAACTATGCCATTGGCGACCAGGAGTTGCTAGCCATCAAGCTCGCTCTAGAAGAGTGGAGGTATCTGTTGGAGGGAGCTTCTCATTTAATCACCATACTTACAGACCACAAGAACCTTTTATACCTGAAGGGCGCACAATGTCTCAACCCTCGTCAGGCCAGATGGGCACTTTTCTTTTCCAGGTTCGACTTTAAACTCCAGTTCTGTCCGGGCTCTCAGAATCGCAAGGCCGATGCCCTTTCCCGCTCATGGGAGCAAGAAAATGAGTCAGAGTCTTCAGACAAGCATCCTATTATAAATCCGTTGGCATTCTCCACGGTAGGGATGGACTCTACGCCCCCATCAGGGAAAAGTTTTGTGAAGCCGATGCTAAGGAAGAAGCTCATGCATTGGGCCCATGCTTCCCGTTTTGCCGGACATACAGGTATCCAAAAAACCCTGGAGTTTATCTCTAGGTCCTATTGGTGGCCAACTCTGAAAAAGGACGTCTTGGAGTTTATTGCATCTTGCCCAAAGTGTGCCCAACATAAAGTATCCCGCCAGTCGCCTGCGGGGCAACTGGTTCCACTATCCGTTCCCCGTCGACCATGGACCCACTTGTCGATGGATTTCATTACAGACTTACCCATGTGCAACAAGTTCAATACCATCTGGGTGGTAGTTGACCGGTTCACCAAGATGGCACACTTCATTCCTCTCACCGGTCTTCCGTCAGCTTCCAAGTTGGCTCAAGTATTCATACAAGAGATCTTCCGACTCCACGGTCTTCCTGAAGAAATTATCTCAGATCGAGGAGTTCAATTCACAGCCAAATTCTGGCGAAGTTTATGTCAAGTCCTCCAAGTCAAGCTAAAGTTTTCCACGGCTTACCATCCTCAGACCAATGGTCAAACCGAGAGGGTGAATCAGGACTTGGAGGCCTTCCTCCGGATCTATGTGTCCTCCTCTCAAGATGACTGGGTTCAATTACTTCCCTGGGCCGAGTTCTGTCATAACAACCAGTATCATTCTTCATCTGCTTCAACACCATTCTTCACTAACTTTGGATTCCACCCTAAAGTTCCTGAGTTCCAACCGCTTCCAGCAACTTCTGTTCCCGCAGTGGATATCACCTTGCATCAGTTTGCCAATATCTGGAAGAGCGTACGATCAGCTCTGCTCAAGGCATCGTTCAGGTACAAGAAGTTTGCGGATAAGAAGCGTCGAGCAGTTCCTGCTCTCAAGGTGGGTGATCGGGTATGGTTATCCACGAAGAATTTGAGGTTAAGAGTTCCCAGTATGAAGTTTGCACCTCGCTATATCGGTCCTTTCAAGATTGAACAAGTCATCAATCCTGTTGCTTACAGACTTTAGTTGCCTCCCTTCTTAAAAATACCCAGGACATTCCATGTTTCCCTGTTGAAACCGCTGATCTTGAATCGGTTTCATTCCTCACTTCCTCCAACTCCGAAAGTCCAAACTCAACGAGGCGTTGAGTATGAAGTGGCCAAGATCCTGGACTCACGTCACCGTTACGGTCAACTACAATATCTTATTGACTGGAAGGGTTATGGTCCTGAGGAACGTTCATGGACCAATGCTTCTGATGTCCATGCTCCTGCCTTGGTCCGGAGATTCCATTCCAAGTTTCCTCAAAAGCCAAAGAAGTGTCCTGGGGCCACTCCTAAAGGGGGGGGTGCTGTCACGATCCGGGTATCTGGACGCCATTTCTTACCCATCAGATGCCTCCTAAGGCTGGCTCAGCGCTCCAGGACCGGATCCCATCTGTTATCCTAATGTTCACATTCCTGCATCCTCTCCTGTCTCTCTGAGACGCTGTCACAGTAACGCCTTATTACATCTGGCATGGCGTCTCCCGCGGCCTCCGCCGCCGTCCCTGAGCTTCTGCATGCAGAGTGTCAGAGTGGCGATTACGTCAGCCGCGGCCTCCGCTGTGTCCGCGTGGTTGGATGTGCACTTGTCAGCCTGGCGTCTCCTGTCTCCAGTGGCCGGCGCCGCCATTACTGTTTTCATTACCACATGGATTACAAACCAAACTTCCCTCCAAGTGTCTGCATGGGCGCAGCCATCTTGGATTCTGTCAGCTGATCATTTCCTCCAATCTGTTGTCAGTATTGTTAATCTGCATAATTGCCTAGCCAATCCCTTCCTTGCTGCAGGTATAAATACACTGTGCCTGAGCAAGGAAGGCGTCAGTGCTTTGGTTGTCAAACCTAGTTCCTGTTTGTCTCTCTCCTGTGATTGTCTTCCAGGTTCCAGCTCCTGTCTCAAGACTTCCACCATAGAGACCCGCACCAGCATTCCACCTGCGGTGTAGCCTGACTCTCCAATCCATTGTGGATTCATCTGTTTCCAGCTACAACATTACCTGCTTCCAGCTCAGCTTCCAGCAGAGTACAGCTTCCCTTAAAGGGCCGGTGTCCTTTCTACACTTTACCACTCTCCACCGGTATTATTATTTCTCCGCTCTCAAGTTCTACATTTCAGTTCATATTTCATCGCTCCCAAGTTCATTTATTATTTAACTGGTTCCAGCCAGTATCCACTCCGTGCTAACAACAGTCTGGTTCCAGCCAGTATCCACAGCAGCTGTTTTACCTTCAGCAACCCAGCTTTTCCTGGAACACCAGCTGGCACAATCCTGGTTTATCTCCATTGCTACAGTCGGGCCTGGTAAGGACTTTCCATCTAGAAGATCATAAGAACTATCTCACACTACCAGTGCCCTGTGGCTCCTGCCATCCTGTAGTACCCAGGAACTGTATTTATTATTTGCTGACTTTTACGTTTTCTTTTACTGCTGCTGTGTTGCGGAGTTGTCATAATAAACATCATTGACTTTTATCCAAGTTGTCGTGGTCACGCCTTCGGGCAGTTATTATTCATGTTACTTACATGTCCAGGGGTCTGATACAACCTCCCAGGTTCCGGTACATCTCAGCCCCTACAACTGAGGCTGCCTCCCGTCAGCTCAGGCCCTCAGTTGTGACACCCCCATTATGTTCAATAGAGCCCTGGCTGGGAAATTAACTCATGACCCCTGTTGTGCTTAGAGGCTAACCACTGGACTGCCCAAGATTGTGTGCTTTACACAGTAGCAACCATTCTGATTTCAGCTTTAATTACCATCTTTACCCTTTATTGCTGACAGCTGTTATTGATAATATCAAGGAGACTCCCAAATTTCTGTGAGTTCTATCAAGCCAGCCTCCCAAAAGCCACCCACTTACCCAGCTGTTATGTGATTCCCACAAACTGTCTCCCCATTCCCAAGGACATCTCCTCTCTTCCAATAACTTCCATTATTACTTTATTAACAGTTTATTTATTAAAAGTTTCTTATATAGCGCAACTTTACAACTGGACACAATTAGAAGACAGAACTTTGTCTTCCTTCTCCCCCATCACTGGGGGTGAAGTCTGTGTACTCTTATCATCATTCCCTCTCTCCTCTTGCCCCCTGTATCCTATTCTTTCCCATCTTCCCCACTCTTTTATTCTCTTGCCAGACCCTGCCCCCTACCCCATCCTCTCCCTTCAGCTCCCCTCCTTTTGCTCTTCCTCCCCACCACTTCAGATGAATTTCAGTCACTTGTCTTTTCTCCTCCCCCTTTACATGTCTCCGTAATCCCATTCTCTTTCCCACCTTGACCACTCTCTCCCCTAACACCCAACCACAGATAGCCCACCATTTCCTCTCTGCTGGCATTTTTCGTTTTTACTTCAAACATGCTCTTCTGTCCCCAATCCTCAAAAAACCTTCTCTCAACCCATCTCTATGTCAAATTATCATCTAATCTTCATCCTTTCCTTCTCCTCTAAATCTCATGAGAAGCTGATTCACACATGCATCTCCACCTTTCTCTTAGCTCTCTTCTTGAACACCTACAATAAGGCTTTCATCTCCTTCTCTCTACTGAAACTGTTTTGATCTTTGTCAACAATGGTCTCCTCTCTGCTGTCTCCAATGGCCACTTTTCTATCCTCATCCCACTTGACCTCTATGCATCCTTTAACAGTTGGCTGTCCACTTCTTCTCCGCTCTGTTCACTCACTTGTTCTTAATGTTATGGTCTTCTTTTAGTTTTTCATCTATCTTTCAAACCATTCCTTTTCTGTCACAACCTCAAATCCCCCCCCCCACACACACACACTCTTGCTCCCTGTAGCTGATCATCAAGGATTAGTCCTATGCCTCCAACTCTTTCCACTTTACACATTCTCAGCTCTTTCAGTTTTTTAAGTGTCATTTGTATGAAAATGACTCCAACTCTACCTTTCCTGCTCTTCCACTGACCTCTACCCTTACCTCCTTTCAAATTGTCTATCTGATATCTTCTTTTGAAGTCTTGACGTTTTTCCAAGCTTAATATGTCCAACATTGAACTCAACATCTTTCATCCCTCTTCTGACTTCATCCTTCCCCATTGAACTCCCACAGCTGACTATACTATATCTCCTCCCTACATCATCTGCTGTCTTTTAAGCCTGGACAGATGCCATAATGTTTTACTTTGGTCCGCTAAGTTGATGAGTAAATCATCATCAGTAGGGCAGATAAAATAGTGCAAGGTCTACACCAGTGGTTCTCAACCTCGGTCCTCAAGTACCCCCCAACAGTTCATGTTTTCCAGGTCACTTAGCAGTTGAACAGGTGTATTCATTACTCACTGACACATTATAAAAGACCCATAGGTGGAGCAAATTATTTCACTTGCAATCCTGTGAGGAGACCTGGAAAACATGAACTGTTGGGGGTACTTGAGGACCGAGGTTGAGAATCACTGGTCTACACCACAAATTTTACTAGGAATTACTAAAACTTCTTAATATGTATAGTTTGGAGCAGAGTAGGGAAATGGGGACATGATAGAAACTTTTAAATATATCCTGTCACTTGGTGACAGGAACGCTGTGTCACTAGCTGACTGCTTCAGGCTACTGATCAGTCCTGGCGTGATAAAGTTTGCAGTACTGGACTGATCTGCACTGTGTCAGGTGCTGTAATCATGCAGGCTGAGTTCTCTGTGATGGCAGCACTCAGCTAGTTCCAGTCAGCTAATCAGCTCCTTATAAATAGGATTTCTTTTTGCTCAGTCAGTGTTGGTGATAGCTTCATGTAGGCTGTGTCATTTGACCTGGGAAACTACTTGAAATATTCTGTTAAGAACTTTGGAAAGACTCCATCTGGCATCCTCTAGGAAGATCTTGTCAATTTACAGCTCCAAGAAGGTCCTATGCCGATTCAGTCAGGAAAGATTCCAAAGCTAATCTTGGAAGAAAGATTCAAGTTTGTTTCTGTGCTTGTATGAGAGATTCTACTGGGCAAGCTTTGGGAAGGTCTGTTCTTGCCTAATCTGATGGAGGATTCTGTCGTACTAACAGCTCCAGAAAGGTCCAGTGTATTCTGGTCCAAAAGATCCCCTTTATTCTCTAATAGAAAGACTCATACCTGCCGCTTCTGTGGTGAGATTCCATTTGGAAGGATTTTGGAAAGACCTTGTGCTGCGTGTCCATTGGAGTATCCTGTCATTACCAGCTCCAGGAAGGTCCGATGGATTCCTTGTTAAGGAGATTCTCAGAACACCCGGTGGAAAGATTCCTCATAGCTCTATCTGTGTTTTGTCTGGATCACTCGTGTC
Organism: Pseudophryne corroboree; assembly: GCF_028390025.1. Taxonomy (NCBI): domain Eukaryota; kingdom Metazoa; phylum Chordata; class Amphibia; order Anura; family Myobatrachidae; genus Pseudophryne; species Pseudophryne corroboree. The sequence goes on along the minus strand of NC_086446.1, from coordinate 570,506,600 downwards.
TGTACTGAGCTTCCTGTCGCCAGTCAAGCTAAGTCCTGGTTTACTTATCATCCATTCCAGCTGCCTTGCCATGTCTTGTTATCTGTTCCGGCCATTGACTGTGATTCCGTGACTGTGCTTAGCCCTTCTGGCATATACCCTATTTACCACCTTGAGGGTAATCCTAGTGACTAGTTTACAGTTGCACCTTCAGCAGCTGTATTGTGGTGTTTTCCTGCCATCTAGCACCACCTAGCAGTTTTCTGTCTAAGTATCTACTGCCCGGAGGCAATAAGACCTGGGGGCCCACACCAAGGGATATTTTTACTAAAGTGCGGGTTTATAGAAGTGGAGATGATGTCTATAGCAACCAGACTCTACAGTACTTATTTATCTAGCACCTTCTATAAGATAACAGCTTGAATCTGGTTGCTATGGGCAACATCTCCACTTCTATAAACCTGCACTTTAGTTAACATATCCTCACGTCTGTAGAGTGACTCTGATACTGTGCACTCACCCTCACCTTCCTTACTTTGTATACAGGCCCGGCGCTACCCGCTCGGCAAAGGGATGCAGTGCAGGTAGGCGCCAGGATGGAGAGGCGCTCTGCCTACCCTGCATCCCCGCTGCTGCTGCGCCGTCGGTCCCCCTGCAACTGCCGGCTGCTGTGCCTGTCACACTGACAGGCAGCGGCTCTGGCAGCTTTAAGTGTCCTCTCCCCCTCCCTGACTGTGACAGGCAGCGCAAATTGTACAAGTTCACTCTGCAGGAAAACCCAAAAAGGGGGGGGGGCTACATGGAATGGAGGGACGGAGCTACAGGGGACCATGCTGATCATGAGGAAGAACAGCCTGGAGGATGGACAGCTCCAGCCAGCCAGACTTCCTTTTGGTAAGAAGATGTAAAGAGTGAGTGAGTGAGCTTGAGAAAGTGTGTGTGTGTGTGTGTGTGTGTGTGTCTGTTTGTGTAAGTGGCACTACCACAGGTGGAATTTTGTGTAAGTGGCACAACTAAGGGGGCATTTTGTGTAAGTAGCACTACTACAGGGTGGGATTTTGTGTAAGGGCTATTACACACGCACCGGCTCCCGCCGCCCGGCAAAATTCCAAACGGCTTTTTGACGCGGCCGTGCTGCTGAGACTCATTCAGAGCATTACACACTGCTCAAAGCCGTTGAGTGTGAAAGACCCTGCCGGATGGCAAAAAGCCGGACAAAGTGTGTCCGGCTTTTTGTCATCCGGTGTAAACCGGGTAGTGTGAAACAGCCCTAAGCGTAACTACTACAGGGTGGGATTTTGTGTAAGCGGCACTACTACAGGGTGGGATTTTGTGTAAGCGGCACTACTTCAGGGAGGATTTTGTGTATAAGAAGCACTACTACGTGCGGTGTTATGTGAATAAGATTGTACGTAATTTGAAATGGGGTACTATTGTGTGGACATGCCCCTTCCATGTAAGACCACACCCCTTTTTCGGTGTGCACCAAAGGAGTGCCCTGTCCCTTTGTAAAGTATGGGAGGGTGCAAATTTATAGTTTGCAAATTGCAGGGGGGCGCCGAACACCCTAGCACCGTCCCTTCTTGTATACATACACACAAAGAAAAAAAAAACCTCTCTGCAGCCACTAAGGGGGAGATGTACTAAGCAGTGATAAAAGTGGAAAAGTTGCCCATGGCAACCAAACAGCTGCTCTGAATACTTTTTCTAGTATGCACATTATAAATGTTACTTAAATGCTGATTGGTTGCCATGGGCAACTTCTTTATTTGCTTACTTCTCCACTTTTATCACTGCTTAGTACATGTCCCCCTAAGTGATGTAATGACACTTCACAGTAAGTACTGTATATTAACCTTCTCTTCCTTTTTTGTGTGTGAAGACCACCATGGCATGGCCATGCCTCCCCCAGCAACATGGTAAATTGTTGTAAACTAAAGCTTAGACCGTGCTGTCTAGTACCTCACACTGCCACATCAGTGGACATCACCACTTACAATTATTTCACTGTTAAAGTACTTACCTTGTATGTTACCATTTGTTTTGGTTATTGAAGTCAGTTAATTCAACAAATGATTTAAGTTTGTGGTGGGCAGAAACACATTGTCCCGTATTTCCTTGTCCGCTATGAGGCGATCTAACCAGGTTGGGTGGCCACTCAGTGCCACACTGAGGAAGCATACTGCTAGTGGGAGGATGAATAAAATGGGTAGGAAATCTCTGGAAGCAAAGCAGGTGAATATGGGGAAAAGGCAGTCCATTTATGGGGACATGTACCAAGCAGTGATAAAAGTGAAGTGAGCCAGTGGAGAAGTTGCCAATGGCAACCATTCAGCTCCTTTTTATACTCTTATAGTATGCAAATTATAAATGTTACATCAATGCTGATTGGTTGCCATGGACAATTTCTTCACTGGCTCACTTATCCACTTTTATAACTGCTTAGTACATGTCCCTCTTATAGGCCCTACACACTGGCTGACATCAGTCAAAGATATCAACGATCTCATTCATAAATGAACAAGATACCATTCATATCTTTGAGTGTGGAGGCTCCAGCGATGAATGATGCGCGGCCCCGCGCTCGTTCATCGCTGGTGCCCCTTCGGCTGTACATGCAAGCCAATTTGGACGATCTCGTCCATATTTGCCTGCACTTCAATGCAGCCGGGTGACGGGGGGAGTGAAGAAACTTCACTGCCCCTCCGCCGCCGGGTCGGCCGTATCTGCCATTGGGCAGCTCGGCGGAGGATCGGCCAATGTGTAGGGCCCTTTAGTTAGATGGGATGCGGTCAAGATCCTGCCGGACGGAATCCCGACACTGGGATCCCGACCAGCACAATCCCGACATATTCTCCCTCTGTGGGTGTCCACGACACCCATAGAGGGAGAATAAATTGCGTTGCGCTCGCCCCTGTCGGGATTGTGCCGGTCAGGATCCAGGTGTCTGTATTCCGACCGCCGGGGTTCCGTCCGGCGGTATCACGTACTGATCCCAGTTAGATATATTCGGTATATATAAAGTTAGTCCTGCAACATTTTTCTGGCTTTATGTATTGACAATTTAGATGTGGTGTTTGTTTAAATGTTGCACAATAAAACCATGATTTATTATGCCATGGGATCCAGTACTCATGTGATACGTACAGACATGCCTGAGCAGTAGTACAGTGTCCCTGGAAACTACAATCAAATGTTGGTAGCTATTTATTATTCTTTACACTTGCAATATGTTACAAATCACTGTACAGTGAATATTTAATAATTCACATAAGGTTCTGCTACAATGGAGCTTACAGATTACTCTTTTCTACACACACACACGCCTATTCAGCAACCATTTAACATGCAGTACAGGGGTGGTTTATGAGAGGATGGGGGCCATGTGTGTCTCTGTGAACCCTTGCCTCTCTTCGGTGCTGTAACAGTCTACTGTTCATGCACAGCTCTCCTGGAAAATCGTGCTGACATCATTTTCTTGGTGATTTCTGCATCGGCAGAGAAGCAAGTATAGTCTATGCAGGGTGCGCAGTATGGAACCGTTGGACCCTGGGGCTCGTGTGGATGCATTATAGGCCAACGTTGACCATAGGGAGGCATGCGTGATGTGTCTTGGATGCATGCATATAAATAAAACATTAGGCGCTTGCCTTGCGTCCACCTCTGAATCAGGCCCACAGCTAGAAAATACACAACTGCTAGTGTTCTGGTCCAGGACTCCTGCATTGTGAGGGAGAAATGCTAACCACTCTGCTACTAAGTACATCTTAATTAGCAGTGACAAACAGGACCCTAAAATAAACATAAGCAATTAAATAAGTCATACTTTTTAATTATGATAAAGCCATAACCAGGCATAGCTAGGAGATAAAGTAGCATTATGGAAAGCCAAACAAAAATAAAAAAATAAAAAAACCAGGGTTGCACAAATGTGTACAAACTGACAGAAATAAGATGTACGCTGGCTGCCCAAGACCACAATCGGGTAAATATATACCGTTCATTTTTTCATTTTAAATATACTCAACAGATTTCTTAGCTATAGCTGTAAATTTTGCTCTGTATATAAGAATTGCTTATACCTTTTCACATTTTTTTTCACCTAGCCATGGGTATATTTTGATGTAATTGAGACAAGTGAGCCTCCCTTAAAATTAAGGCATGCCTCACAGTTTGAGATCAACAGCTGTGCGCTACACTGCAAGATGCCGTTTAAGCGAAAAGGCCTCTGTTGAATTACAAAGCCATTTGAAGCTAGCTTTCTATTTACCGTACATAGAAAAAAAACATGTTTTATTGAGATTCTGTGATGCAACCTTGTAAGTATTTTGAACCATTGCTGCTCTTTTAGAGGAGTCATAACAGTAATAACAGCACCTGTAAAATCAAGAGCTCTACTCATTAAAAATGAAAGCAAAAGGATATAGAATGCACTCTTTATTATGTTTAGGTGAGGGCTCTGTGTGGGAAATCCATATTGTCAAAATAAGTAAAATAGAACAGTTATAAACAAAACTGCAGTATTACTACTGACCCTCCAACCACTGTATACCATTGTACTATACGTGAGTAGTATTCCCAAACCATATCACTGCATGTCATCCACACAACTCGTTTTAATCTCTTCTGTGTGACGTTTTCCATTACATTCCTCAGGGAAATGCTCTTTTTCACCAAAGCATAACACACAGGTGTAAAATGAATCCCATTAAACTTATAGTACAAACGCAGAACGCGGTCAGTTTTGAACTGGTACAAAACTCCACTTGTCCTGCAGAATGAATATGGTCATACGTCCCTTTATATATTATGCACAACCTTTTTTTATATTCACCCTCCACTGCTTGATCTTATTTGAATTATCTCGCTCCACAAAACGTAATGACATCTTTGCACTGTTTCACAAAGTGGCATCTCCACGTATACACTTGAGTAAAAAGAGGTACATGGAGGTACAATTTAACAGATTTTTGGCTGCATCTTGGCCATATTGTGTTTAGTTGATTATTTCAACTGAGTCTATGAAGGTGTGCCATCTTTGGGGTTGAATCAGCCCCAGACACAGTCCCGATTGGTATCCACAGGGTGCGTGTGCTGTTATGCGCTGTGACGCCAGTGGGTTGCTTAAAACGTGAAAGTTATCTACACCAGGGATAGGTCAGTATGTGTGAGTGTGAATTAAAGTTTCTCTAACGTCCTAAGTGGATGCTGGGGACTCCGTAAGGACCATGGGGAATAGCGGCTCCGCAGGAGACTGGGCACATCTAAAGAAAGCTTTAGGACTATCTGGTGTGCACTGGCTCCTCCCCCTATGACCCTCCTCCAAGTCTCAGTTAGATCTCTGTGCCCGAACGAGAAGGGTACACACTAGGGGCTCTCCTGAGCTTCTTAGTGAAAGTTTTAGTTTAGGTTTTTTATTTTCAGTGAGACCTGCTGGCAACAGGCTCACTGCATCGAGGGACTAAGGGGAGAAGAAGCGAACTCACCTGCGTGCAGAGTGGATTGGGCTTCTTAGGCTACTGGACATTAGCTCCAGAGGGACGATCACAGGCCCAGCCATGGATGGGTCCCAGAGCCGCGCCGCCGGCCCCCTTACAGAGCCAGAAGACAGAAGAGGTCCGGAAAATCGGCGGCAGAAGACATCCTGTCTTCACCAAGGTAGCGCACAGCACTGCAGCTGTGCGCCATTGCTCCTCAGCACACTTCACACTTCGGTCACTGAGGGTGCAGGGCGCTAGGGGGGGGGGCGCCCTGAGCAGCAATAAAAACACCTTGGCTGGCGAAAATACATCACATATAGCCCCCAGGGCTATATGGATGAATTTTAACCCCTGCCAGAATCCATAAGAAAGCAGGAGAAAAGTCCGCGAAAAAGGGGCGGAGCCTATCTCCTCAGCACACTGGCGCCATTTTCCCTCACAGCTCAGTTGGAGGGAAGCTCCCCTGGCTCTCCCCTGCAGTCACTACACTACAGAAAGGGTTAAAAAAGAGAGGGGGGCACTAATTAGGCGCAGTATTAACAATACAGCAGCTATAAGGGGAAAAACACTTATATAAGGTTATCCCTGTGTATATATATAGCGCTTTGGTGTGTGCTGGCAAACTCTCCCTCTGTCTCCCCAAAGGGCTAGTGGGGTGCTGTCCTCTATCAGAGCATTCCCTGTGTGTGTGCTGTATGTCGGTACGTTTGTGTCGACATGTATGAGGAGAAAAATGAGGTGGAGACGGAGCAGATTGCCTGTAATAGTGATGTCACCCCCTAGGGGGTCGACACCTGAGTGGATGAACTGTTGGAAGGAATTACGTGACAGTGTCAGCTCTGTATAAAAGACAGTGGTTGACATGAGACAGCCGGCTACTCAGCTTGTGCATGTCCAGACGTCTCATAGGCCGTCAGGGGCTCTAAAGCGCCCGTTACCTCAGATGGCAGATATAGACGCCAACACGGATACTGACTCCAGTGTCGACGGTGAAGAGACAAATGTGACTTCCAGTAGGGCCACACGTTACATGATAGAGGCAATGAAAAATGTTTTACACATTTCTGATAATACGAGTACCACCAAAAAGGGGTATTATGTTCGGTGAGGAAAAACTACCTGTAGTTTTCCTGAATCTGAGAAATTAAATGAGGTGTGTGATGATGCGTGGTTTTCCCCCGATAACAACTGATAATTTCTAAAATGTTATTGGCATTATATCCTTTCCCGCCAGAGGTTAGGGTGCGTTGGGAAACACCCCCTAGGGTGGATAAAGCGCTCACACGCTTGTAAGGGCTCTACCCTCTCCTGAGATGGCCGCCCTTAAGGATCCTGCTGATAGAAAGCAGGAGGGTATCCTAAAATGTATTTACACACATACTGGTGTTATACTGCGACCAGCAATCGCCTCAGCCTGGATGTGCAGTGCTGGGTTGGCGTGGTCGGATTCCCTGACTGAAAATATTGATACCCTAGATAGGGACAGTATATTTTTGCCTATAGAGCATTTAAAAGATGCATTTCTATATATGCGTGATGCACAGCGGAATATTTGCCGACTGGCATCAAGTCTAAGTGCGTTGTCCATTTCTACCAGTAGAGGGTTATGGACACGTCAGTGGTCAGGTGATGCGTATTCCAAACGGCATTTGGAAGTATTGCCTTAAGGGGAGGAGTTATTTGGGGTCGGTCTTTCAGACCTGGTGGCCACGGCAACAGCTGGGAAATCCACGTTTGTACCCCAGGTCGCCTCTCAACATGAGAAGACGCCGTATTATCAGGCGCAGTCTTTTCGTGGACAAGCGGGCAAAATGTTCCTCATTTCTGCCCTGTGACAGAGGGAGAGGAAAAAGGCTGCAGAAATCAGCCAGTTCCCAGGAACAGAAACCCTCTCCCGCCTCTGCCAAGCCCTCAGTATGACGCTGGGGCTTTACAAGCAGAATCAGGCACGGTGGGGGGCCCGTCTCAATGAATTTCAGCGCGCAGTGGGCTCACTCGCAAGTAGACCCCTGGATCCTTCAGGTGATATCTCAGGGGTACAAATTAGAATTCGAGACGTCTCCCCCTCGCCGTTTTCCTAAAGTCGGCTTTACCGATGTCTCCTTCTGACAGAGAGACAGTTTTGGAAGCCATTCACAAGCTGTATTCCCAGCAGGTGATAATCAAGGTACCCCTCCTGCAACAGGGAACGGGGTATTATTCCACACTGTTGTGGTACCGAAGCCGGACGGCTCGGTGAGACCGATTCTAAATCTAAAATCTTTGAACACTTACATACAGAGGTTCAAATTCAAGATTGAGTCACTCAGAGCAGTGATTGCGAACCTGGAAGAAGGGGACTACATGATGTCTCGGGACATCAAGGATGCTTACCTTCATGTCAAAATTTACCCTTCTCACCAAGGGTACCTCAGGTTTATGGTACAGAACTGTCACTATCAGTTCAGACGCTGCCGTATGGATGGTCCACGGCACCCCGGGTCTTTACCAAGGTAATGGCCGAAATGATGATATTCCTTCGAAGGAAGGGAATTTTAGTTATCCCTTACTTGGACGATTCCCTGATAAGGGTAAGATCCAGGGAACAGTTGGAGGTCGGTGTAGCACTATCTCAGGTAGTGTTGCGGCAGCACGATTGGATTCTCAATATTCCAAAATCGCAGCTGGTTCCGACGACTTGTCTTCGGTTCCTAGGGATGATCCTGGACACAGTCCAGAAAAAGGTGTTTCTCCCGGAGGGGAAAGACAGGGAGTTATCCGAGCTAGTCAGGAACCTCCTAAAACCGAGCCAAGTCTCAGTGCATCAATGCACAAGGGTTCTGGGTAAAATGGTGGCTTCCTACGAAGCAATCCCATTCGGCAGATTCCACGCAAGAACTTTCCAGTGGGACCTGCTGGACAAATGGTCCGGGTCGCATCTTCAGATGCATCAGCGGATAACCCTGTCACCAAGGACAAGGGTGTCCCTCCTGTGGTGGTTGCAGAGTGCTCATCTTCTAGAGGGCCGCAGATTCGGCATTCAGGACTGGGTCCTGGTGACCACGGATGCCAGCCTGCGAGGCTGGGGAGCAGTCACACAGGGAAGGAATATCCAGGGCTTATGGTCAAGCCTGGAGACATCACTTCACATAAATATCCTGAAGCTAAGGGCCATTTACAATGCTCTAAGCTTAGCAAGACCTCTGCTTCAAGGTCAGCCGGTGTTGATCCAGTCGGACAACATCACGGCAGTCACCCACGTAAACAGACAGGGTGGCACAAGAAGCAGCAGGGCAATGGCAGAAGCTGCAAGTATTCTTCGCTGGGCGGAAAATCCATGTGATAGCACTGTCAGCAGTATTCATTCCGGGAGTGGACAACTGGGAAGCAGACTTCCTCAGCACGACCTCCACCCGGGAGAGTGGGGACTTCACCCAGAAGTCTTCCACATGATTATAAACCGTTAGGAAAAACTCGACAGGTATTGCGCCAGGTCAAGGGACCCTCAGGCAATAGCTGTAGACGCTCTGGTAACACCGTGGGTGTACCAGTCAGTGTATGTGTTCCCTCCTCTGCCTCTCATACCCAAGGTACTGAGATTGATAAGATGGAGAGGAGTAAGCACTATATTCGTGGCTCCGGATTGGCCAAGAAGGACTTGGTAACCGGAACTTCAAGAGATGCTCACGGAGGATCCGTGGCCTCTACCTCTAAGAAGGGACCTGCTCCAACAAGGACCCTGTATGTTCCAAGACTTACCGCGGCTGCGTTTGACGGCATGGCGGTTGAACGCCGGATCCTGAAGGAAAAAAGGCATTCCGGATGAAGTCATCCCTATCCTGATCAAAGCCAGGAAGGATGTAACCGCAAAACATTATCACCGCATTTGGCGAAAATATGTTGCGTGGTGCGAGGCCAGTAAGGCCCGACGGAGGAAATTCAACTTGGTCGATTCCTACATTTCCTGCAAACAGGAGTGTCTATGGGCCTGAAATTGGGGTCCATTAAGGTTCAAATTTCGGCCCTGTCAATTTTCTTCCAAAAAGAACTAGCTTCAGTCCCTGAAGTTCAGACGTTTGTAAAAGGGGTAATGCATATACAGCCTCCTTTTGTGCCTCCAGTGGCACTTTGGGATCTCAATGTAGTTTTTTGGGTTCCAAAAGTCACATTGGTTTGAACCACTTAAATCTGTGGAGTTAAAATATCTCACATGGAAAGTGGTCATGCTGTTGGCCCTGGCCTGGGCCAGGCGCGTGTCAGAATTGGCGGCTTTATCCTGTAAAAGCCCTTATCTGATTTTCCATTCGGACAGGGCGGAATTGAGGACTCGTCCTCAGTTTCTCCCTAAGGTGGTTTCAGCGTTTCACCTGAACCAACCTATTGTGGTGCCTGCGGCTACTAGGGACTTGGAGGACTCCAAGTTGCTAGACGTTGTCAGGGCCCTGAAAATATATGTTTCCAGGACGGCTGGAGTCAGAAAATCTGACTCGCTGTTTATCCTGTATGCACCCAACAAGCTGGGTGCTCCTGCTTCTAAGCAGACTATTGCTCGTTGGATTTGTAGTACAATTCAGCTTGCACATTCTGTGGCAGGCCTGCCACAGCCAAAAATCTGTAAATGCCCACTCCACAAGGAAGGTGGGCTCATCTTGGGCGGCTGCCCGAGGGGTCTCGGCTTTACAACTTTGCCGAGCAGCTACTTGGTCAGGAGCAAATACGTTTGTAAAATTCTACAAAATTGATACCCTGGCTGAGGAGGACCTGGAGTTCTCTCAATTGGTGCTGCAGAGTCATCCGCACTCTCCCGCCTGTTTGGGAGCTTTGGTATAATCCCCATGGTCCTTACGGAGTCCCCAGCATCCACTTAGGACGTTAGAGAAAATAAGAATTTACTTACCGATAATTCTATTTCTCGTAGTCCGTAGTGGATGCTGGGCGCCCATCCCAAGTGCGGATTGTCTGCAATACTGGTACATAGTTATTGTTACCAAAAAATCGGGTTATTGCTGTAGTGAGCCATCTTTTCTAGAGGCTCCTCTGTTATCATGCTGTTAACTGGGTTCAGATCACAAGTTGTACAGTGTGATTGGTGTGGCTGGTATGAGTCTTACCCGGGATTCAAAATCCTTCCTTATTGTGTACGCTCGTCCGGGCACAGTATCCTAACTGAGGCTTGGAGGAGGGTCATAGGGGGAGGAGCCAGTGCACACCAGATAGTCCTAAAGCTTTCTTTAGATGTGCCCAGTCTCCTGCGGAGCCGCTATTCCCCATGGTCCTTACGGAGTCCCCAGCATCCACTACGGACTACGAGAAATAGAATTATCGGTAAGTAAATTCTTATTTTTACTTTCACTGTGTGTGTCTTGTCCTATTTTTTAAAAATTATTTTTATAAGTACCAGCAGAAACTTCTATGTCCCTCACGCTGGTACTTATGGTTCTCCAAGGTGGCGGGTATGTCTAAGTGGTTGAGGTATCACAGATGTTGGATGGCTATGTGACAGACCTTTTCCCTAAAATGTTCTTCCCCATACCTTGTTTGTAGTACCTTGCTCAGAGAGGTACGACTGATACGAAACAGGAGTGAGTCAGCAATTTCAACAGGAAGTCTTTTTATTGAGCCACAATGAACTCTGGATTGAGAATGATTGATTAGTTGGCAAAACTATTAGATCTTCACAAGAAGAATAGGGTATAAAAAGATGAGGAGATGACAATTGACTACAGTTCACATCACAGTGGATCATTCAAGAATGCAATAAGACAATCAATTTAATCACGGATATATGCGTATTTCAATAATAAACAATAACATGGTGATGAGAAGAGTGATGAAAAATACAATTCACATCTACAGTCTCTAAATTGCTAACTTTCCCTAACAAGGGACACCTGGTGGCATCCTGTCCCCGGCTGCAATGTCTCTCACTCGCTCACCCGGCTCTCTGCTTACCTGTGCCACTCAGCTGCTTGTGCTCTGCAGTGCTGCTCTCACCACCCAGTGTGACCACGCTATTTGCATCTATTACTCAGCTCCTGCACCGCTCCTCACTCAGCGTGTCCAGTACCTCCCTCAGACTCCTCCTTCTTCCCACAAGGCTCCGCTGCTCCCAGACTAACTTGTCCAATCCGCACTCACCATCTGGAACATGTGACCAGACTTTGGTCCGTCCTTAAATGCTGCAGCATTTCACCTTCTCTGCTGCAAACACTAAAGTTAGTTCTAAAGTCTCTCTCTCTCTCTCTCTCTCTCTCTCTCTCTCTCTCTCTCTCTCTCTCTCTCTCTCTCTCTCTCTCTCTCTCTCGTGCCACATTGGGTCTTGTAGTCCTCCTCCTGTAAAAAACATTATTATCCAAAACTTAAACTGGGCACCCACAGCCCAATGGTGACAGGGAAATCCCTGAGCTTAGGCCTAAGCCTTGGGTGCCCTGGAGGGGAGACCCCTTTATTGGGGGAGGTTCCCACTTCCCAAGGAAACACCAGCCAGGGCTTACTAGTAGGGGTTAAGGCTTCAGCCACGTGATCCCATCATTTGTGTCCCCTGACTGTGGCATTACCTGCTTGCTCGTGGAGCCTGGTGCTGGTTCTACTTATTTTGTTCCCCATATTTTTAGAACTAGGACTGGTCCAAGAGCCAGTTGCTGGTTAAAATACAAGGGAACTACACACTTTTTATTTTTTTATTTTTTTAGAACTAGGACCGGCTCAAAGTGTCCATGGCTGGTTATGATTTGCACACCATTTTTTTCTGACTTTAAAATCTAAACTTTTACACACAGAAGCATGTGCGGATCTTACTGACCTGTGCATGCTTCTGTCAAACTCACCTGTCAGAAGCTGGTCTATTTTTTTTTTTTTTACGAGTTTCTGGTAAGTTTTTTTTTTTTTTTTGTGTGTGCAAGTTTACAACTTGAACCTTATTACACTGGCCGAGTTATGTTTTAACATAAGAAAACACCTGGATGCAAATTTTGGCATTGTGAATTGCGGGAATGTGTGAAACATGTGAGTTTGTATGTTCCCGTATGAGTTTAGCTCTAAAGTCGCACTTTTTTCGGCTCGCACCCTATTACATTTAGCCCAACAGCTGCGACATTTCCATCCAACTCCAAAGCAGGTCCCTATCTAATATTCAGGGCATTGGAGGCAGTCAGAATTAAAGGAGAGCATGGTGTAATGCTGAAAGATGCATGGATTAAAAATTGGCAGTGTAGTTGAGGCTCATATTGAATTTCATTCAGGTGCATTCACAAAGCTGCTGTCACGATCCGGGTTATTGGACACGATTATTTACGTTCCAAGTGTCTCCTGAGACTGGTCCAGCGTTCCTAAACGGGATTCCATCTGCGCTGTGTGCGTGCAGCGCACTGTATATCTTCACCTCAAGTCTCTTCCCTGTGATCCCGCAGTGCTGTCATGGCAGCTTTACAGTTTAGTTGCACTGTTTTAAAGAATGGCGTCTCCTGGCCTCCGCCGCCATTAGTGCTGTTTACCACATGGAATATACAAACACTTTCCCTCCAAATGCAAACATGGGCGCAGCCATGTCTTTCCTCATCACATGTCATTTCACAACCTATCCGCTGCACTCTGGACTCTGCCTAATTATCCAGCCAATGCCTGCTTCCCAGCTGGTATAAATATCCTGCTCCTGGGCTGGATAATCGTCAGTGCTTTGGTTGCCTAACCTATACACATGTCTCTCCTGCTTGTGGATTCTACTGCTTGTTTCTCCAGGTATTCCAGCTCCTGTGATTCAGCTCCACTAAGAAACCTGCACCTGTTTCCATCCTGCGGTGCAGCCTGACTTCTGCAGTGTTCCAGCATTGCTTCTGATTACTCGCCACGATCAGACACCGGCTTCCTGCTTCCAGAGTTGGTCCTGCTTCGCTTCCAGCCTCCAGCTGTGTCTTGGTATCGTTTTCAACTCCTCCTTTCTGCAGCACCGCTCTCCAAACTCCACAGCATACTTACCATGGCCTACCAGCTTTCCACAGTGCTCCTGAGTCGCTGGTATTCTGCTAGCGGTGCTCCAGTGTCTTCAGTTTACTTCAACGTCATCAGCGGTATTCCTATATCGTCTGCATCATTGACCATTCTACCATTGAACCACAGCGTCCATCGATGCTCACCATCGGACTCTAAAATCTACAGTGGTGAGTTCTGCACACCTTTCATTCATACCGGTTCCATCCGGCACTCTCTGCAATTACCAAGTACCATCTACTTCTGTGCATCTGTGTTGCTCCAGCCTCTGTATACCATCTGCTGGGCAGTACCAGTTCATACCTCTCCTCAGCGGTTAGCTGTGGCATATGGACTTACCATCTCCAGTTCTGGCAAGGACTCTATGATATTCTGTTCTCCAAGCCACAGCACTAATTACCCTGCGTTTCTGGGAACTGTACTGTAATTTACCATTGCACATCTCCTGTGCCTTTTTTTATATCTAAGGTGTCTTAAGCTGTGTGTTCAATAAAACTGACTTTACCTTTTACAACTTCATTGTCGTGGTCACGCCTTCGGGCAACTGTTACTAGAGCTCCTGTATGTCAAGGAACCCAATACTACCTCCCCGGTTCACCTACACGTCAGCCCCTACATCTGAGGCTTCCCCAGGTCAGCCTCAGCCCTCAGTTGTGACAGCTGCTATTGTAGGCATATTGGTCGGTTTTCTCACTGCACATGCATCTGAGTCATAGTGCGCATACACAGTGAGTGAATTCCTATAGCGGTTGCATCAAAGGATTAGTCGCAGAGTGATTGACAGGTAGAAGATGTTTAAGGTTGGTAATGGGTAGAGATCGGCCAAACGCAGGCATGTCATGGCCGTTCAGATGGCGTATTCTTGGCATGCAGAAATTAGCAGTTGTAATAGTACTTGTTACTGGAGATCCCTCAGTGTCCCGGAAGGGCAGTTCAGCCTGTGCATTTTCTGAGGCACTCAGGCTCTGCGACAATAGTACTGATGCATCAGCAAATATAAGCTGTTGGACAGAAATGATGTGACTGCAGTGGGTGTCCCTATGCTCAGGTTAGGTTCTCCCCATATTGGCATACAATTGCTAGAGATGAGCGGGTTCTGAGAACCGAACCCGCCCCCCCCCCCCCCCTGAATTTCACATCCCAGGCGTGGATCCGAGCTCTGCTCGGGACTTCCTGCCAGACTCGGAAACCAGAAAGAGGCAAAAGTCATCATCCCGCTGTCGGATTCTCGCGAGTTTTGGATTCCATATAATGAGCTGCGCGTCTCCGCCATTCGCCATTTTCACTCCAGTCCTGGAGAGTGTAGCAAGAGGACGTGTCTCTGTCCTCAGTGTCTGTGCGGGAAAGTGGTGTGGCGACCTGCTCTGTCTTGTGTCATTCCAGTACTGTCTGGTGCTGCATTAGTCCATTGGTGGTGTCCCTGTGCTGCCATAAGTCCAGTGGTGCTGCCGTATGAGTCCAGTGGTGCTGCCGTATGAGTCCAGTGGTGCTGCCGTATGAGTCCAGTGGTGCTGCCCTGTGCTGTATATTATTTACTCCAAATAAAGAGGTTATTAATATTTTATCCAAATTTTTACAGGGTTTTTCCTGTGTGGTGTAGAGGTACGCTCTCCTGTGCTGCATATTGTTATAGAACTCCAGAAAACAGGATTTTAATACCTACCAGTAAATCCTTTTCTCCTAGTCCGTAGAGGATGCTGGGGTCCACTTCAGTACCATGGGATATAGACGGTTCTGCAGGAGCCATGGGCACTTTAAGACTTTTTAAGGGTGTGAACTAGCTCCTCCCTTTATGCCCCTCCTCCAGACCTCAGTTAAGAAAATGTGCCCAGGCAGACCGGATGCACTCCAGAGGAGCTCTACTGAGTTTCTCTGAAAGACTTTGTTAGGCAGAGCCGGCCCTAACCAATATGATGCCCTAAGCAAGATTTTGGCTGGTGCCCCCTAGCACCACCGCTGGTTCTGCCTCTGACCTTGCATCTCTTTCCCAGCACCATCACCGCTTACCCATAGCAGTCCTTATTTTGGTGTTTGTACCCCCTATATTTTAAATAGGAATAGTTCGCACATTTGGCGCACAGCCCAAAAAGGGGTGTGTTTTTGCTGGCAAGGGGCATGGCCACACAATAGTAACCCCAATTCCAATTACGCAACACAGTACTGCAACTTTATTCACATTTGATCATGCGATAGTGTCCATAATTCATATTACATCCCACAGTAGTATTACTTTACCTTGTAAACATTACTCCTCACAGTAGAGCCCCTTATTCACATTACACTGAATTGCTCCTTATTCACATTACCACACCCTATTGCTCTTTATTCATATTAGACGACACAGTAGTGCCCTTTCTATACGTAATGCCACATAGTAGAGCACTTTATACACATAATGCCACACATTAGTAATGCATTTTTACACATAATTCCACACAGTAATGCCCCTATAAACATAATGCGCCTTACACATTATGACAACCTTTATTAATGCCCTTTTACACATAATGTCCCTTACATATATGCCGCACATTATTAATGCCATTATACACATAATGACACATAGTGCCCCCTACACATTTGCTGCACATTATTAGTGCCCCTATACACATAATGACACACATACAGTAGTACCCTGTTACACATATGCCGCACATTATTAATGCCCTTATACACATAGTGCCCCTTACACATATGTTGCACATTATTAATGCATTTTTACATGACACACATAATGCTCCTTATACATATTCCGAACACTTCCGCACAGCCAACCCAGTCACATGCACACAGCACTCACACTGCCACTAACACTGTGACCTCTGCCTCTGCTTGGATACAGATGTGTCCTCATAAATCTTGCCTCAATGCTAACGTCAGGCACCTTTTTTATGAAAATGCATCTTCTTTGCATTATGTGGCTAGGATGCACAAGCAGATTCTGCTGATTAAAATTATATGCAGCATGCCTATATATTGTGAGACTGTGGCTGTATCTGCATAAGAAATGCTACACACAGAATATAGGCATGCCGCATATCATTTTAATCAGCAAAAGCTGTTGATGCTCCTAGGCACATCAAATGCCCTAGGCAATTGCCTAGTTTGCCTATGCCTATGGCCGGCTCTGTTAGGTTTATTATTTTCAGGGAGGACTGCTGGCAACAGTCTCCCTGCTTCGTGGGACTTAGGGGGCAGAAGTAGGAACCAACTTCCTGAATAGTTCCATGGGTCTGCTTCTGGCTGACAGGACACCATTAGCTCCTGAAGGGTACTGAACACTAGCTGCGGCTATGCGCTCACTCCCACAGCACGCCGTCACCCCCCTTACAGAGCCAGAAGACAGGTGAGTGTATAGAAGAGAAGATTCTTCAGACATCGTGACGGCTAAAAGGTACCGTGCAGTGGGCGGGTACGCTGCGCGCCATGCTACCCCTCAACATAGGCACAGCAGGGGGCAGGGAGCGGGGGGGGGGGTGCCCTGGGCAGTATGAAACCTATTAAAAACTGTCTATTAAGGAGACATAAGTTGCTGAAGCACAGTCCTACCCCCGCAAGTATAAAAATTAGTAGTGATATTGCTGAGGAGAAACGCACCATTACGGGGGCGGGGCTTCCTCCTGAGTCAGCCAGCACACTGCTCAGCGCAATTTTCTCTTCAAGCAGGCTGCAGAGAAGAACGCTGGTCCTCCTCCACTTCTGAACATGT
The DNA here is from genome assembly GCF_028390025.1 of Pseudophryne corroboree. Lineage (NCBI taxonomy): Eukaryota > Metazoa > Chordata > Amphibia > Anura > Myobatrachidae > Pseudophryne > Pseudophryne corroboree. The sequence continues at coordinate 570,489,467 of NC_086446.1, read as the reverse complement.
ATCGGGGTGCAAAACAGGGGGGGGGGGGGCACAGTATAAATTGGTGCTGTATTGTGTATTTATCAGTATAAAAGCGCTACAGGTCTGTGGGCAGTTTTGTGTTACACAGGGTTTTTCACTAGTGCTGGGTTGTGAGCTGGCAAATCCTTCTTTGTCCTTCTGACAGATTTTACTGTGGGTCTGTCCCCTATAAGTCCCGGAGTGTCTGTGGTGTGGTTGTGCACGTGTGTGACATGTCTGAGGCAGGGAGCTCTTCCCCTGAGGGAGCCATTTTAGGGACATTACATCTGGGTAAATTCCAGCACGTCCCATGTTTTGCACATACAATTAATTTGGTGGTGCAGAATTTTTTGAGAAATGACAGGGGCGTGCAGGAGGTACTGTCGGTGGCTGGAGAAATTGCGGGCCACTTTCGACATTCAGCCACTGCGTGCTACTCCTAGATGGGCCAGGTGTATGTGCCGCACACTTGGGTAGCTTAGCCATCCAGCTACAGTACCTCGGTGCAACCTTTTGGCCTAAAACAATATTGTGAGGTGTTCAGAATAGACTGGAAATGAATGTTATTGAGGTTAATAATACCGTAGGATCAAAATTACCCCCAAATTCTGTGATTTTAGCTGTTTTTGTGTTGGTGGTTCAAAAATCATCCAGATCCAAAACCCGAAAGGGTGGTTTTGGCAAAACCAATCCAGATCCAAAACACGAGCTAGGATCCAGATCCAGATCCAAAACCAAAACACGTAAAGTGCCCACTGTACATCTCTAATCACACTTGCAAAAGAGAGCAACAGCAGCAGCAAGAACAACTGCACCTGAATGAGGCTCATAAGGTGAGAAGCGCTGCAGGCTGGTATAAGGCGAGTGGCAATGGAAGCTGGTTGAGTATTGAGTAGAGATAAGCGCCGGAAATTTTTCGAGTTTTGTGTTTTGGTTTTGGGTTCGGTTCCGCGGCCGTGTTTTGGGTTCGACCGCGTTTTGGCAAAACCTCACCGAATTTTTTTTGTCGGATTCGGGTGTGTTTTGGATTCGGGTGTTTTTTTCAAAAAACCCTAAAAAACAGCTTAAATCATAGAATTTGGGGGTCATTTTGATCCCAAAGTATTATTAACCTCAAAAACCATAATTTACACTCATTTTCAGTCTATTCTGAATACCTCACACCTCACAATATTATTTTTAGTCCTAAAATTTGCACCTAGGTCGCTGGATGACTAAGCTAAGCGACCCTAGTGGCCGACACAAACACCGGGCCCATCTAGGAGTGTCACTGCAGTGTCACGCAGGATGTCCCTTCCAAAAAACCCTCCCCAAACAGCACATGACGCAAAGAAAAAAAGAGGCGCAATGAGGTAGCTGTGTGAGTAAGATAAGCGACCCTAGTGGCCGACACAAACACCGGGCCCATCTAGGAGTGTCACTGCAGTGTCACGCAGGATGTCCCTTCCAAAAAACCCTCCCCAAACAGCACATGACGCAAAGAAAAAAAGAGGCGCAATGAGGTAGCTGTGTGAGTAAGATAAGCGACCCTAGTGGCCGACACAAACACCGGGCCCATCTAGGAGTGTCACTGCAGTGTCACGCAGGATGTCCCTTCCAAAAAACCCTCCCCAAACAGCACATGACGCAAAGAAAAAAAGAGGCGCAATGAGGTAGCTGTGTGAGTAAGATAAGCGACCCTAGTGGCCGACACAAACACCGGGCCCATCTAGGAGTGTCACTGCAGTGTCACGCAGGATGTCCCTTCCAAAAAACCCTCCCCAAACAGCACATGACGCAAAGAAAAAAAGAGGCGCAATGAGGTAGCTGTGTGAGTAAGATAAGCGACCCTAGTGGCCGACACAAACACCGGGCCCATCTAGGAGTGGCACTGCAGTGTCACGCAGGATGTCCCTTCCAAAAAACCCTCCCCAAACAGCACATGACGCAAAGAAAAATTAAAGAAAAAAGAGGTGCAAGATGGAATTGTCCTTGGGCCCTCCCTCCCACCCTTATGTTGTATAAACAGGACATGCACACTTTAACCAACCCATCATTTCAGTGACAGGGTCTGCCACACGACTGTGACTGAAATGACGGGTTGGTTTGGACCCCCACCAAAAAAGAAGCAATTAATCTCTCCTTGCACAAACTGGCTCTACAGAGGCAATATGTCCACCTCATCATCATCCTCCGATATATCACCGTGTACATCCCCCTCCTCACAGATTATCAATTCGTCCCCACTGGAATCCACCATCTCGGCTCCCTGTGTACTTTGTGGAGGCAATTGCTGCTGGTCAATGTCTCCACGGAGGAATTGATTATAATTCATTTTAATGAACATCATCTTCTCCACATTTTCTGGATGTAACCTCGTACGCCGATTGCTGACAAGGTGAGCGGCGGCACTAAACACTTTCGGAGTACACACTTGTGGGAGGGCAACTTAGGTAGAATAAAGCCAGTTTGTGCAAGGGCCTCCAAATTGCCTCTTTTTCCTGCCAGTATAAGTACGGACTGTGTGACGTGCCTACTTGGATGCGGTCACTCATATAATCCTCCACCATTCTTTCAATGTTGAGAGAATCATATGCAGTGACAGTAGACGACATGTCCGTAATCGTTGTCAGGTCCTTCAGTCCGGACCAGATGTCAGCATCAGCAGTCGCTCCAGACTGCCCTGCATCACCGCCAGCGGGTGGGCTCGGAATTCTGAGCCTTTTCCTCGCACCCCCAGTTGCGGGAGAATGTGAAGGAGGAGATGTTGACAGGTCGCGTTCCGCTTGACTTGACAATTTTCTCACCAGCAGGTCTTTCAACCCCAGCAGACTTGTGTCTGCCGGAAAGAGAGATCCAAGGTAGGCTTTAAATCTAGGATCGAGCACGGTGGCCAAAATGTAGTGCTCTGATTTCAACAGATTGACCACCCGTGAATCCTTGTTAAGCGAATTAAGGGCTCCATCCACAAGTCCCACATGCCTAGCGGAATCGCTCCGTGTTAGCTCCTCCTTCAATGTCTCCAGCTTCTTCTGCAAAAGCCTGATGAGGGGAATGACCTGACTCAGGCTGGCAGTGTCTGAACTGACTTCACGTGTGGCAAGTTCAAAGGGCATCAGAACCTTGCACAACGTTGAAATCATTCTCCACTGCACTTGAGACAGGTGCATTCCACCTCCTATATCGTGCTCAATTGTATAGGCTTGAATGGCCTTTTGCTGCTCCTCCAACCTCTGAAGCATATAGAGGGTTGAATTCCACCTCGTTACCACTTCTTGCTTCAGATGATGGCAGGGCAGGTTCAGTAGTTTTTGGTGGTGCTCCAGTCTTCTGTACGTGGTGCCTGTACGCCGAAAGTGTCCCGCAATTCTTCTGGCCACCGACAGCATCTCTTGCACGCCCCTGTCGTTTTTTTAAAAATTCTGCACCACCAAATTCAAGGTATGTGCAAAACATGGGACGTGCTGGAATTTGCCCATATTTAATGCACACACAATATTGCTGGCGTTGTCCGATGCCACAAATCCACAGGAGAGTCCAATTGGGGTAAGCCATTCCGCGATGATCTTCCTCAGTTGCCGTAAGAGGTTTTCAGCTGTGTGCGTATTCTGGAAACCGGTGATACAAAGCGTAGCCTGCCTAGGAAAGAGTTGTCGTTTGCGAGATGCTGCTACTGGTGCCGCCGCTGCTGTTCTTGCGGCGGGAGTCCATACATCGACCCAGTGGGCTGTCACAGTCATATAGTCCTGACCCTGCCCTGCTCCACTTGTCCACATGTCCGTGGTTAAGTGGACATTGGGTACAGCTGCATTTTTTAGGACACTGGTGACTCTTTTTCTGAGGTCTGTGTACATTTTCGGTATCGCCTGCCTAGAGAAATGGAACCTAGATGGTATTTGGTACCGGGGACACAGTACCTCCAACAAGTCTCTAGTTGGCTCTGCAGTAATGATGGATACTGGAACCACGTTTCTCACCACCCAGGATGCCAAGGCCTCAGTTATCCGCTTTGCAGCAGGATGACTGCTGTGATATTTCATCTTCCTCGCAAAGGACTGTTGGACAGTCAATTGCTTACTGGAAGTAGTACAAGTGGTCTTCCGACTTCCCCTCTGGGATGACCATCGACTCCCATCAGCAACAACAGCAGCGCCAGCAGCAGTAGGCGTTACACGCAAGGATGCATCGGAGGAATCCCAGGCAGGAGAGGACTGGTCAGTGGACTGCTTCCGCTGTCACCCAAAGTTTTTGAACTTGTCACTGACTTATTATGAATGCGCTGCAGGTGACGTATAAGGGAGGATGTTCCGAGGTGGTTAACGTCCTTACCCCTACTTATTACAGCTTGACAAAGGCAACACACGGCTTGACAAATGTTGTCCGCATTTCTGGTGAAATACTTCCACACCGAAGAGCTGATTTTTTTGGTATTTTCACCAGGCATGTCAACGGCCCTATTCCTCCCACGGACAACAGGTGTCTCCCCGGGTGCCTGACTTAAACAAACCACCTCACCATCAGAATCCTCCTTGTCAATTTCCTCCCCAGCGCCAGCAACACCCATATCCTCCTCATCCTGGTGTACTTCAACACTGACATTTTCAATCTGACTATCAGGAACTGGACTGCGGGTGCTCCTTCCAGCACTTGCAGGGGGCGTGCAAATGGTGGAAGGCGCATGCTCTTCACGTCCAGTGTTGGGAAGGTCAGGCATCGCAACCGACACAATTGGACTCTCCTTGTGGATTTGGGATTTCGAAGAAAGCACAGTTCTTTGCGGTGCTTTTGCCAGCTTGAGTCTTTTCAGTTTTCTAGCGAGAGGCTGAGTGCTTCCATCCTCCTGTGAAGCTGAACCACTAGCCATGAACATAGGCCAGGGCCTCAGCCGTTCCTTGCCACTCCGTGTGGTAAATGGCATATTGGCAAGTTTACGCTTCTCCTCCGACAATTTTATTTTAGGTTTTGGAGTCCTTTTTTTACTGATATTTGGTGTTTTGGATTTGACATGCTCTGTACTATGCCATTGGGCATCGGCCTTGGCAGACGACGTTGCTGGCATTTCATTGTCTCGGCCATGACTAGTGGCAGCAGCTTCAGCACGAGGTGGAAGTGGATCTTGATCTTTCCCTAATTTTGGAACCTCAACATTTTTGTTCTCCATATTTTAATAGGCACAACTAAAAGGCACCTCAGGTAAACAACGGAGATGGATGGATACTAGTATACAATTATGGATGGACTGCCGAGTGCCGACACAGAGGTAGCTACAGCCGTGGACTACCGTACTGTGTCTGCTGCTAATATAGACTGGATGATTGATAATGAGATGAAATCAATATATATATGTATGTATATATAATATCACTAGTACTGCAGCCGGACAGGTAGATAATATATTTATTAGGTATTGGTAATGATGACTGATGACGGACCTGCTGGACACTGTCAGCTCAGCAGCACCGCAGACTGCTACAGTAAGCTACTATACTATAGTAGTATGTACAAAGAAGAAAGAAAAAAAAAACCACGGGTAGGTGGTATACAATATTATATATATATATATATATATATATATATATATATATATATATATATATATATATATATATATATATATTAAACTGGTGGTGATTGATTATTAAACTGGTGGTCAGGTCACGTTGCAACTTGCAACTAGTACTCCGAGGCCTAAGCAGACAATCACAAAATATATTATTATACTGGTGGTCAGTGTGGTCACAACAATGGCAGTGTGGCACTGACTCTGGCAGCAAAAGTGTGCACTGTACGTTATATGTACTCCTGAGTCCTGCTCTCAGACTCTAACTGCTCCCCACTGTCAGTGTCTCCCCCACAAGTCAGATAATACACTTACAGTCACACTATCTAATCTATAAATATCACTTCAGCAAGTAGTATAGTAGTATACAGTATAGTAGTACTCCTCCTAATAATGCTCCCCAAAATACTGTGTCTCTCTCTTCTCTAAACGGAGAGGACGCCAGCCACGTCCTCTCCCTATGACTCTATAAATATCACTTCAGCAAGTAGTAGAGTAGTATACAGTATAGTAGTACTCCTCCTAATAATGCTCCCCAAAATAGTATACTGTGTCTCTCTCTTCTCTAAACGGAGAGGACGCCAGCCACGTCCTCTCCCTATGACTCTATAAATATCACTTCAGCAAGTAGTATAGTAGTATACAGTATAGTAGTACTCCTCCTAATAATGCTCCCCAAAATACTGTGTCTCTCTCTTCTCTAAACGGAGAGGATGCCAGCCACGTCCTCTCCCTATGACTCTATAAATATCACTTCAGCAAGTAGTAGAGTAGTATACAGTATAGTAGTACTCCTCCTAATAATGCTCCCCAAAATAGTATACTGTGTCTCTCTCTTCTCTAAACGGAGAGGACGCCAGCCACGTCCTCTCCCTATGACTCTATAAATATCACTTCAGCAAGTAGTATAGTAGTATACAGTATAGTAGTACTCCTCCTAATAATGCTCCCCAAAATACTGTGTCTCTCTCTTCTCTAAACGGAGAGGATGCCAGCCACGTCCTCTCCCTATGACTCTATAAATATCACTTCAGCAAGTAGTAGAGTAGTATACAGTATAGTAGTACTCCTCCTAATAATGCTCCCCAAAATAGTATACTGTGTCTCTCTCTTCTCTAAACGGAGAGGACGCCAGCCACGTCCTCTCCCTATGACTCTATAAATATCACTTCAGCAAGTAGTATAGTAGTATACAGTATAGTAGTACTCCTAATAATGCTCCCCAAAATACTGTGTCTCTCTCTTCTCTAAACGGAGAGGACGCCAGCCACGTCCTCTCCCTATGACTCTATAAATATCACTTCAGCAAGTAGTAGAGTAGTATACAGTATAGTAGTACTCCTCCTAATAATGCTCCCCAAAATACTGTGTCTCTCTCTTCTCTAAACGGAGAGGACGCCAGCCACGTCCTCTCCCTATGACTCTCAATGCACGTGTGAAAATGGCGGCGACGCGCGGCTCCTTATATAGAATCCGAGTCTCGCGAGAATCCGACAGTGGGATGATGACGTTCGGGCGTGCTCGGGTTAACCGAGCAAGGCGGGAGGATCCGAGCCTGCTCGGACCCGTGGAAAAAAGCTGAAGTTCGGGCGGGTTCGAATTAGAGATGAGCGCCGGAAATTTTTCGGGTTTTGTGTTTTGGTTTTGGGTTCGGTTCCACGGCCGTGTTTTGGGTTCGACCGCGTTTTGGCAAAACCTCACCGAATTTTTTTTGTCGGATTCGGGTGTGTTTTGGATTCGGGTGTTTTTTTCCAAAAAACCTAAAAAACAGCTTAAATCATAGAATTTGGGGGTCATTTTGATCCCAAAGTATTATTAACCTCAAAAACCATCATTTCCACTCATTTTCAGTCTATTCTGAATACCTCACACCTCACAATATTATTTTTAGTCCTAAAATTTTCACCGAGGTCGCTGGATGACTAAGCTAAGCGACCCTAGTGGCCGACACAAACACCTGGCCCATCTAGGAGTGGCACTGCAGTGTCACGCAGGATGTCCCTTCCAAAAAACCCTCCCCAAACAGCACATGACGCAAAGAAAAAAAGAGGCGCAATGAGGTAGCTGTGTGAGTAAGATAAGCGACCCTAGTGGCCGACACAAACACCGGGCCCATCTAGGAGTGTCACTGCAGTGTCACGCAGGATGTCCCTTCCAAAAAACCCTCCCCAAACAGCACATGACGCAAAGAAAAAAAGAGGCGCAATGAGGTAGCTGTGTGAGTAAGATAAGCGACCCTAGTGGCCGACACAAACACCGGGCCCATCTAGGAGTGTCACTGCAGTGTCACGCAGGATGTCCCTTCCAAAAAACCCTCCCCAAACAGCACATGACGCAAAGAAAAAAAGAGGCGCAATGAGGTAGCTACAGCCATGGACTACCGTACTGTACTGTGTCTGCTGCTAATATAGACTGGTTGATAATGAGATGTAGTATGTATAAAGAAGAAAGGAAAAAAAAAACCACGGGTAGGTGGTATACAATTATGGATGGAGTGCCGACACAGAGGTAGCTACAGCTGTGGACTACCGTACTGTACTGTGTCTGCTGCTAATATAGACTGGTTGATAATGAGATGTAGTATGTATAAAGAAGAAAGAAAAAAAAAAACCACGGGTAGGTGGTATACAATTATGGATGGAGTGCCGACACAGAGGTAGCTACAGCTGTGGACTACCGTACTGTACTGTGTCTGCTGCTAATATAGACTGGTTGATAATGAGATGTAGTATGTATAAAGAAGAAAGAAAAAAAAAACCACGGGTAGGTGGTATACAATTATGGATGGACTGCCGAGTGCCGACACAGAGGTAGCTACAGCCGTGAACTACCGTACTGTGTCTGCTGCTAATATAGACTGGTTGATAATGAGATGTAGTATGTATAAAGAAGAAAGAAAAAAAAAACCACGGGTAGGTGGTATACAATTATGGATGGACTGCCGAGTGCCGACACAGAGGTAGCTACAGCTGTGGACTACCGTACTGTACTGTGTCTGCTGCTAATATAGACTGGTTGATAATGAGATGTAGTATGTATAAAGAAGAAAGAAAGAAAAAAACACGGGTAGGTGGTATACAATTATGGATGGACTGCCGAGTGCCGACACAGAGATAGCTACAGCCGTGGACTACCGTACTGTACTGTGTCTGCTGCTAATATAGACTGGATGATAATGAGATGTAGTATGTATAAAGAAGAAAGAAAAAAAAAAACCACGGGTAGGTGGTATACAATTATGGATGGACTGCCGAGTGCCGACACAGAGGTAGCTACAGCCGTGAACTACCGTACTGTGTCTGCTGCTAGTATAGACTGGATGATAAATAATGATATAAAAAATATATATATATCACTACTGCAGCCGGACAGGTATATATTATATAATGACGGACCTGCTGGACACTGTCTGTCAGCAGAATGAGTTTTTTAATTTTTATAGAATAAAAAAACACCACACAAGTCACACGACGAGTGTACTTTTTCAGGCAGACATTCAATCACAATATATATACTATACTGGTGGTCAGTGTGGTCAGGTCACTGGTCACAGTGGTCAGTGGTCAGTCACACTGGCAGTGGCACTCTGGCAGCAAAAGTGTGCACTGTTTAATATGTACTCCTGGCTCCTGCTATAACCTATAACTGCTCCCCAGTCTCCCCCACAATTAAGCTGTGTGAGCACAGTCAGATATTATACATAGATGATGCAGCACACTGGGCTGAGCACAGATATGATATGTGAGTGTGACTGAGTCACTGTGTATCGTTTTTTTCAGGCAGAGAACAAGAACAGAACGGATTATTAAATAATAATAAATTATAAAACTGCACTGGTGGTCAGGTCACTGGTCATCAGTCACTAGTATAACTCCTCCTAAGCTCCAGTAAGTAAATGAAGTGTCTCACTCTCACTCTCCTATCTATTTTAATTTCTAAACGGAGAGGACGCCAGCCACGTCCTCTCCCTATCAATCTCAATGCACGTGTGAAAATGGCCGCGACGCGCGGCTCCTTATATAGAATCCGAGTCTCGCGATAGAATCCGAGCCTCGCGAGAATCCGACAGCGTGATGATGACGTTCGGGCGTGCTCGGGTTAACCGAGCAAGGCGGGAAGATCCGAGTCGCTCGGACCCGTGTAAAAAAACATGAAGTTCGGGCGGGTTCGGATTCAGAGAAACCGAACCCGCTCATCTCTAGTTCGGATTCAGAGGAACCGAACCCGCTCATCACTAGTATTGAGGCTGCTATAAGGTGCAGGGGTACTTGTTATTGTGAAATATGTGGGATGCATTGCTGATTTTAGTATGTAACTGGGGTTTAGATAAGGACAATTTAAACTACTATCCACTTACTCTTAATCTGGCTCTGATGATACCTAATGATTATGGAATGTCTCATAAAATAGTTTGGTAAGCTTTCAAAAACTCCAGGAAGGTCTCTAAATTAATCCTGTTTAACATAGATAGCTCTACAACATTTAACATTTTCCCAATAGGCCTCTATGTATTACAGCTCGTACTAATATTACAGGCCTGTCATGCACCAGGTCACTAGGTGTTGTGCTCAATTTTGTCAGGCCTTTTTTCCTCTACCCCCCCCCCACTCATCTCTCTCCCCCAGGGCAGTAGGGAGCCTGGCTGGGCCCAGGTACTTTTAGGGGGCATGGCCTAATCACAGGAGGCGTGGCCATGCACCCTATGCGCCTCCTTGGGCAGCACTGCAGTCCAGCACACAGAAGGGTGTGCTGGGCTGAGAAGAGCTGCAGCTGCTGTCATGGAAGGGGGCCCCATGACCCTCACTGGGCCCCTCCATAAGGCCTGGATAATTAGTACCCCCCTCTCTGCACCACTGCTCTCCCACTCTTCTAGCCTTCCCTCTCCCTTATCCTGTCTTATCCCATATGTCTCTCTCAAAATCCCCCTTGTCTCTCTCCCTGCCACTGGTTTGTCCTGATGCTACACAGCAGCTGTGGCTTGATATGTCCCACTGAGCTTCTCACTGTTGTTGCCCACTGAGCTTCCTAGCTTCTAGGGTGGCTGTTCAGGACCTGCTCCGCCATGCAGCACAGTGAAGGGGATGAATTGGACATGCTGCAGCATGAGGGAGGTTCTGGACGTTCTCTTTTAGGAGGCGAAGCCACGACACAGTTCACTTGGAGGAGAAAAGCCTTAGATAGCCAGTAAATCCCTTGAGAGGGCTGAAAGGGGGTTTCATGAGGTGCCAATTTGTGGTACCTCCAACCGGGGGTGGGGTAGGACAGGGGTTGCACTAGGTCCATGGATCCACCTGATCTGACCTGCAGCTTCAATTTTAAATGCAGTGCTCCATCAAGGCCACACTCCAGCTCTCCACTTAACTTGTTCTAGACACACGCTCTGGCTCGTTATATAATACACATTTTGCAATATCTATAAGACCTCTAGTGTACATTCTTTATTATTTTATTCCATTCCATTAATATATTACTGTGTATAGAATACTCCATAGGGAGTCATGTTTGACCTGTATGTGCGTCTCAAAGGTCAATATTGTACCTTTTTAAAGAGACTGTTTAGATGGTGGCAATGAGAGAAATGGTAAATTGCCTATTTGATAAAAAGGTTATCACACGATCACATACAAAACTTTGCTGCACACTTATATGGTTGCCAAGCAACAGCATGGAGGCCAGAATAAAACTTTAATGCAAAAAATCAGGGCAGAGGTGGACTAGGAAAAGGTACAGAAGGAGTCTGGAAGAATGTGTTTTCTCACAAATCTTAGGACTAACCTATATCTACTTTATTTTCTATTAGTTTTACATGCAAGCATGCTCAGTGGTCATAAACATACATTTCTTAAAATATGAACAGCATACATAAATATCAAGAATAGCAATCAAACTCTTCCCATGGTTTATTTCAGTTTTCTTTTACTGCTGATAGATGTTATATGTTATATTTCTTATGGTGAAAACAAATTATCACATCAAAGTGGGATGTTTAGCCCTACTGAAAAACTGAGTACTAAAGCAAGATTTACTAATAACATTCAAAATGATGTTTCTTGCTACAGATGTAATGGCTTGTATTTTTTGGAAGGATAAGGATCAAAATATAGTATATGGGTTCCTAATATTTATTCTAAAGGTACTCCAAATGCATGTCCTTCAATAATCATTGTCCTCTCTGGATTCCTGGGAGCTGACTGGAGCAGCTACCCTTTATATTCTCTCCATGCCAATCCTTCAGTGCTGGTTATAGTTTACTCTTGATGTGTAAACCAGTGGTCCCTGTCCTGTACATTGTATCATTGTTCTGCGGATACTCTGCCTGTCAGCATCCAGTATCCTGCTCTGCCTGTCGTTACCCAGGCTTGGTGTGGTGTTCAACATCTGCCAACCCTTGCTCCCCTGGCTGGGAGCTTGTGTGCCATCTGCACTGCTTACAACTGCATAGACGGAGGCTGATCCAGCTTGTGCCTCATACCTCGGCAGTTGTGTGCTTCATTCTCAGCAGTCATTCAGTACAACTTGGGGTCTTCAGACTATTGGGTGAGCTCCTACTGCTGAAGGTATTAAGTCCAGGCAGGAACACTGGGAGGTTGTTAATGGCAGAAGACCCTCTTGAGGGCTCTGGGAGTCTCATCTTAACAATTCTGAAGTTCCCCACAACATCTTGCAGGTCCAAGCATCCGCACACTTATCAAATCCAAGTATCTTTGCGTTCATCAAGTCCAAGTGTTTCCTCACTCATCAAGTCCAAAACCACAATTCTAAGCAAGTCCAAGAGTCTCGACGCCAAGTGAGCTTAAGGTTCCTAACAATATGTCCCTCCTGTGGTCCTGCGCCATCTCTCCACATGGGTCCGGTATGTAATACCAGCAGTCTGGATCCCGGCAGTCAGGAGACCAATGCTGGAATCCTGACAGCCTGAATCCTGACATCTGGAATCCTGGCGGCGAGCACAGCGAGTCCCCTCGCAGGCTCGCTACGCTCGTTGCGCTTCAGGCCCATTGGTGAGCTTAGCTCGCCATACTATTATATTCCCCCTTGGGTGGTGGCATGGACCACCACCCAAGTGGGAACTCGAAGCTTTGGTTGGGATTCCAACCGGTGGCATTTCGCCTTCTGTCGAGATTCTGGCATAGGTCTCCTGACCGCCGGGATCCCGACAGCCGGTAAATTAACTGCATCCCCTCCACATGCTTCCATGCAGTGAATGGCTGCCAGCACTCTGATTCATAGCACCAGCCATCCACCAATCAGCATGCTGACAACCATTCACTGTCTAGCTGCAGACTGGGAGGCAGGCAGCCTCGCTGCTCTGATTGTGTGACCACCACCCGCCTCTGCTAAGAGGCCCCTAGAATTGTGGGGCCCTGGGCAGCTGGCCAATGTGCCTATATACATACTTACCTACTTTTTCAGTCTCCTCTCTGCCTATTCTTCCTGGACTGCTGGGGAATACCCCAAAACTCGGGAGCCTGCCGCAGCTTCCGGGTTGGTAGGCAAGTACAGTATGCCTATACATTAAGATGGCTATGACTGCACAGTGTGGGATACAGATTGTGGGCTCATTTCAAATTAATTGCAAATGCAAAATGTATTTATTTTTCAACCAAAACTCTGCAAACTCCTAGGAGGAATGGTGAATGGGGACTGGAGGAGAAGTGTAACTGCAGAATGAAACGGGTGTACTACGTTCTACCGACGATCAGGATCCTGGCAGCAGCAGGGCGAGTGCAGAAGAGCCCCTTGCAGGCTCGCTGCACTCGCCACACTGCGACACACTCGCTATTCGAGTGTGTGTCGCAGTGGCGTCATACGGGGGGTGCAGCCCGCACCCAGGTGTCACCCTTCAATGGGGTGACACCAAAAAGAGCTGCACCCCCATCCCATCCACATCCACAGCGGCAGCATCCACACTCCCTCCCGGCACCAATCCCCCTCACCCCCGCCGATTTTGGACGCGATGAGGGGCGGAGCTTAATTGCCGGCTTCGCACCAAGGGCACCGTTGCTGCACTAAGCAGAGCTGACGGCAGCAGCAACAGATCCCTCTCCCTGTTCCCCAGCACATTGGGAGCTGCTTGCTGTTGGGAGGGGGAGTGAGGTGGGAAGTGGTCTGGCGCGGAAAGATTGAGTTTGGACTGCTGGGAGCTAGGAGGAGTAGGCTGAAGAGAGAGTGCATGGTCTCATGGTGAGTAACTGTTATAAGCAGGGGTTAAAGTGGGCCGGAACGGGGCGGAACTGCGTTCCGTCACCTCCTTCTGGAGGCAGAACCGTTCCGCCTCCGCCAGCCCACCTTCCCCTGGTTATACCCGAACAGATTCTGCAGATGAGCCGCGCTGCATGTCTAAATAGATGAGGGAGGCGGGCGGCACTACAGTGACATGGCCCGCCTCCCTCCTATGACAAGCTGGGAATGAAACGCGGTGACGTAATGGAGCGACGTCTGCCTCATTCCCATCAGCGCGCCGCACACACCGCACAGGGAGCAGCAGAGGAGCTGCTGCTGGACTTGCAAGGCGGAAAGAATGCCGTTGCAGTGCAGATTTGGAGCGAGCACAGAGATAAGAGCACACAGACAGCTCCTACCTTACACGCAGCTGCACCTACTCTGTTCTGGATGTGGGAGGTGCACACAGCAGCCCACAGGGTACAGTGAGTGAATGCTGAAGGGAGGTATGGGGGGGGGGGGGGGGGTTCTACTTATATCACATGTCTCTAAATAGTATTCTGAGGTTTAGGGGTTTTTTTTTTTCAAATCGTTGTTTTTTTTTGGGGGGGCGGGGTTTGGGGGGTGTTAGTACTCATTGAAGATTTCTGGGGTTGTTGTTAGTGAATAAGGGTATGTGTGCTTTCGGGTGTTATTAATGAATGAGGGTCTGGGTGCTTTGGGGATTTTATTAATGAATGAGGGTATGGGTGCTCTGGGGTGTTTTTAATGAATGAGGGTGTGGGTGCTCTGGGGTGTTTTTAATGAATGAGGGTGTGGGTGCTTTGGGGTGTTATTAATGAATGAGGGTGTGGGTGCTCTGAGGATTTTATTAATGAATGAGGGTGTGGGTACTTTGGGGTGTTATTAATGAAATGAGGGTGTGGGTGCTCTGGGGATTTTATGAATGAATGAAGGTGTGGGTGCTTTGGGTGTTTTTAATGAATGAGGAGTGTGGGTGCTGCTGATGTATTAATAAAGGAATGGTGGATTGGGGTGTATTAGGTCAGGTTATGGATCTGCTTAGCTGACAAATGAAACAAAACTAATATAAAGTGTGTGTTGGGGGCAGCAGTGACTAGGGCAGTGGTTCTCAACTGTGTACCGTGCCCCTGGACCAGTGGCAATCAAAAGAAGGGGCAGCTATTTCAAAATCTGGCATGAACCAATCACGGCTCGGGGACTGGCAGCTTCTCATTAGCTGGCGGTCCGGGAGCTATGAATGGCGCACAATTGGCGCCAGATTTAAAGTGCAGCCTTGCTTCTTTTGAATAGCAGCCGGTCTGTGAGCCAGGACTATCTGGCAGCCGCTGCCAGCTTTACACCACAGCCAGGACCTGATGATTCAGGCCACAGCCACTGATGCAGGAGACCCAATGCTCCAGAGTCCAGGCTTTCAGGATGCAGGGGGTGAGAAAGAAGCAGGGGGTGAGTTGGGGGAGGGCGTGAAAGAAGCAGGGGGTGAGACAGGGAGGGGGTGAAAGAAGCAGGTGGTGAGTTGGGGGAGTGAGAGGAGCAGGTGGTGAGTTAGGAGAGTGAGAAGAGCAGGGGGTGAGATGGGGGAGTGAGAGGAGCAGGGAGTGAGTTGGGGGAGTGAGAGATGCAGATTGTGAGTAGGGGGAGTGAGAGGAGCAGGTGGTGAGTAGGGGGAGTGAGAGGAGCAGGTGGTGAGTTGGGGGAGTGAGAGGAGCAGGTGGTGAGTTGGGGGAGTGAGAGGAGCAGGTGGTGAGACGGGGGAGTGAGAGGAGCAGGTGGTGAGACGGGGGAGTGAGAGGAGCAGGGGGTGAGACGGGGGAGTGAGAGGAGCAGGGGGTGAGACGGGGGAGTGAGAGGAGCAGGGGGTGAGACGGGGGAGTGAGAGGAGCAGGGGGTGAGTTGGGGGAGTGAGAGGAGCAGGGGGTGAGTTGGGGGAGTGAGAGGAGCAGGGAGTGAGTTGGGGGAGTGAGAGGAGCAGGGGGTGAGTTGGGGGAGTGAGAGGAGCAGGGGGTGAGTTGGGGGAGTGAGAGGAGCAGGGGGTGAGTTGGGGGAGTGAGAGGAGCAGGTGGTGAGTTGGGGGAGTGAGAGGAGCAGGTGGTGAGTTGGGGGAGTGAGAGGAGCAGGTGGTGAGATGGGGGAGTGAGAGGAGCAGGGGGTGAGATGGGGGAGTGAGAGGAGCAGGGGGTGAGATGGGGGAGTGAGAGGAGCAGGGGGTGAGATGGGGGAGTGAGAGGAGCAGGGGGTGAGTTGGGGGAGTGAGAGGAGCAGGGGGTGAGTTGGGGGAGTGAGAGGAGCAGGGGGTGAGTTGGGGGAGTGAGAGGAGCAGGTGGTGAGATGGGGGAGTGAGGAGCAGGGGGTGAGTTGGGGGAGTGAGAAGAGCAGGGGGTGAGATGGGGGAGTGAGAGGAGCAGGGGGTGAGATGGGGGAGTGAGAGGAGCAGGGGGTGAGATGGGGGAGTGAGAGGAGCAGGGGGTGAATTGGGGGAGTGAGAGGAGCAGGGAGTGAGAGAGAAGCAGAGGCTGAAAGGGTCGCAGGGAGAGAGAGGTGCAGGGGGTGAGATGGGGGAGTGAGGCACAGGGAGTGAGAGGTGTAGGGGGTAAGAAAAGGAGAGAAAGATTCAGATGATTAGACACAAAGGAGAGCATATAGGGAGTATGGGATACCTAGAATGAAGATATGGACACATGAGGAGAGTGACAGACAAAGGAAACAAGAGAGAGGTGAGCAAAGGTTGTTCAACATATACTGCTATATTGTGAATCGAATCTAAAATTAGGAGGGGGAGGGCACTGCTGTGGGCATTGTGTGTGTAAAGGGCACTAGTATGTTGGGCGGGCAATGTGAATAAGAGTGTGCTACTGTGAGGCATTATTTTTAATTAGGGGTACTTTGAGTGGCCACGCCCCTTCCTTGTGAGGCCACACCCCTTTTGCGGTGCGCGCCTTCGGCGCGCATAGGGGGAGGGGTCGTGGGGGAGATGAGTTCCCCCACCTCTCCAGTACCACTTTAAGCCCTGGTTATAAGCAGGGTATATATATATATATATATATATATATATATATATATATATATATATATATATATATATATATATATATATATATATATATATATATATACACACAAAAAACAATGGTTCTCTTGGGAGCTTGACCACCACGGGTATCTTATATTTTAAAAATAATTTATTAAAACATGCTACAAATGTACTTCCAAAACATGAATCCATGCGATTCATGTTTTGGAAGTACATTTGTAACATGTTTTAATAAATTATTTTTAAAATATAAGATACCCGTGGTGGTCAAGCTCCCAAGAGAACCATTATTTTTTGTGTGTATATATATATATATATATATATATATATATATATATATATATATATATATATATATATATATATATATATATATATATATATATATACACAAAAAACAATGGTTCTCTTGGGAGCTTGACCACCACGGGTATCTTATATTTTAAAAATAATTTATTAAAACATGCTACAAATGTACTTCCAAAACATGAATCCATGCGATTCATGTTTTGGAAGTACATTTGTAACATGTTTTAATAAATTATTTTTAAAATATAAGATACCCGTGGTGGTCTAGCTCCCAAGAGAACCATTGTTTTTTGTGTATATATATGTCACTTGAATAATACATTCATTTCTGATAATCTATTGTAAAGATGTTTTCAATTATTCGGTGAAGTACTTATTTCTCAATATGGAAAAAGCATGTACGATCTGTTCACCAATTCATGGAAACGCGCAATCGTTGAACCCAACGCGTTTCGTCCGTTAGGACTTCATCAGGGTGCGCATCAACAAATGGCTTCACCAAAAGAAAAACAGAGTATGAACTCGCTGAGAGTGTATTCCTGTAGATACTAACAGACCATCAAATTGTGGATGTTGACCGAAGTAAATCAGTAATGCATCGGTGTGTTTCCTGTGGGTTCGCACTAAGAAAGGCAGTTGAGATGCTAATGCGGGTGAATAAACAGCCACTAGTTGTATAAAAACCTTACAGAATAATGAAGAAATGTGCTTTAAATGTTACTCTTTTCTCTGACAAGTTGTTATGGTATATTTGTGTCAACTATTTGTGTCAACTGCCTTTCTTAGTGCAAACTAGTGATGAGCGGATTCGGTTTTACTCGGTTTTACTCGGTTCTCAAAACCGAATCTTATTGGCTCACTGATGTCACGTGTTTTGGATAGCCAATAAGATTCGGTTTTGAGAACCGAGTAAAACCGAATCCGCTCATCACTAGACTGCAAACCCACAGGAAACACACCGATGCATTACTGATTTACTTCGGTCAACATCCACAATTTGATGGTCTGTTAGTATCTACAGGAATACACTCTCAGCGAGTTCGTACGGATATTACAGGTATGGGCCATACCAATTAAGGCCACTAAACCTTTTGCGTGGCCTACCACATATACTCACCTAAGTCCTCTGGTGACCAAAACGGCCAAGAAGCTTTGGCCTCTCGTTCAGACTGACAGTGATTTAAACCTATCTAATTCTTCACTAATGCCCTGCTACCGCAGGGGCAAGAATCTAAAAAATTTTTTGGTTCGTACGGATATTACAGGTATGGGTGGTAATACAGTACGGGGTACAACCTTTTGGGGATCCCCCAAACATGGCTGTTTTCGCTGCCCGAATTGCACT
Organism: Pseudophryne corroboree; assembly: GCF_028390025.1. Lineage (NCBI taxonomy): Eukaryota > Metazoa > Chordata > Amphibia > Anura > Myobatrachidae > Pseudophryne > Pseudophryne corroboree. The sequence goes on along the minus strand of NC_086446.1, from coordinate 570,471,059 downwards.
ACGTGTGGTTTTTTACAAACAGGTGCGGTATTTAATCATCCTTATTCTGGGAAAAAGTTTTTTATTAGACATCACCTTACCTGTTCAAGCCAATATGTGATCTATGTGATCACTTGCCCTTGCTCTTTACAATATGTGGGGAAGACGGAGCGCCAATTTAAAGAGAGAATGGCACTTCACAGATTGGCCATCAAAGCCGCAATTCTCAAAGGCACTAGTGATCAGCCTTTAGCTCGCCATTATGCAACTGCTAAACATAACTTAACAGCAATTAAATATAGAATGATTGATCATATACCTGTCCTTAGTAGAGGAGGTGATAGAAAAAAACTGCTGTTACAGCGTGAGACACAGTGGATTGAAAGGCTTGGTACACTTTCCCCTCGAGGGTTAAATGAATCCCTAGGGTTACACTGCTTTCTGTGATAAAAAGATTGGTGCATCTTTAATACATTGTTATAGATGGACCTACAGAATGCTATTTTGCAAGCCATCTATAGGTAAGGAATTGTCTTAGACTATGTAGTGGTTATTAATTTAAATAGCACAGGCATTCCGTTCTGTCAGATGTGTAGCTACATTTGTGTGTAGCTATATGAGGAAATACTTGTTCTAAAAGTCTAGTGCTTGTCATTGGTTTTTATTCTGGTCATTTTTTCACATGTTTTATTTAGATGTTTTGTATGTGTAACTTTTGTGATTTTTATATCTCTGATCACTGTGATGTTTAGAATGTGCATTTCTTGTAAATGTTAATTTGATTCAGCTGCCTGCACGTCACGCCCGGCACCACGTTGCTGCAGCATGAGGGAGGTTCTGGACGTTCTCTTTTAGGAGGCGAAGCCACGACACAGTTCACTTGGAGGAGAAAAGCCTTAGATAGCCAGTAAATCCCTTGAGAGGGCTGAAAGGGGGTTTCATGAGGTGCCAATTTGTGGTACCTCCAACCGGGGGTGGGGTAGGACAGGGGTTGCACTAGGTCCATGGATCCACCTGATCTGACCTGCAGCTTCAATTTTAAATGCAGTGCTCCATCAAGGCCACACTCCAGCTCTCCACTTAACTTGTTCTAGACACACGCTCTGGCTCGTTATATAATACACATTTTGCAATATCTATAAGACCTCTAGTGTACATTCTTTATTATTTTATTCCATTCCATTAATATATTACTGTGTATAGAATACTCCATAGGGAGTCATGTTTGACCTGTATGTGCGTCTCAAAGGTCAATATTGTACCTTTTTAAAGAGACTGTTTAGATGGTGGCAATGAGAGAAATGGTAAATTGCCTATTTGATAAAAAGGTTATCACACGATCACATACAAAACTTTGCTGCACACTTATATGGTTGCCAAGCAACAGCATGGAGGCCAGAATAAAACTTTAATGCAAAAAATCAGGGCAGAGGTGGACTAGGAAAAGGTACAGAAGGAGTCTGGAAGAATGTGTTTTCTCACAAATCTTAGGACTAACCTATATCTACTTTATTTTCTATTAGTTTTACATGCAAGCATGCTCAGTGGTCATAAACATACATTTCTTAAAATATGAACAGCATACATAAATATCAAGAATAGCAATCAAACTCTTCCCATGGTTTATTTCAGTTTTCTTTTACTGCTGATAGATGTTATATGTTATATTTCTTATGGTGAAAACAAATTATCACATCAAAGTGGGATGTTTAGCCCTACTGAAAAACTGAGTACTAAAGCAAGATTTACTAATAACATTCAAAATGATGTTTCTTGCTACAGATGTAATGGCTTGTATTTTTTGGAAGGATAAGGATCAAAATATAGTATATGGGTTCCTAATATTTATTCTAAAGGTACTCCAAATGCATGTCCTTCAATAATCATTGTCCTCTCTGGATTCCTGGGAGCTGACTGGAGCAGCTACCCTTTATATTCTCTCCATGCCAATCCTTCAGTGCTGGTTATAGTTTACTCTTGATGTGTAAACCAGTGGTAATACAGTACGGGGTACAACCTTTTGGGGATCCCCCAAACATGGCTGTTTTCGCTGCCCGAATTGCACTACGTGTGGTTTTTTACAAACAGGTGCGGTATTTAATCATCCTTATTCTGGGAAAAAGTTTTTTATTAGACATCACCTTACCTGTTCAAGCCAATATGTGATCTATGTGATCACTTGCCCTTGCTCTTTACAATATGTGGGGAAGACGGAGCGCCAATTTAAAGAGAGAATGGCACTTCACAGATTGGCCATCAAAGCCGCAATTCTCAAAGGCACTAGTGATCAGCCTTTAGCTCGCCATTATGCAACTGCTAAACATAACTTAACAGCAATTAAATATAGAATGATTGATCATATACCTGTCCTTAGTAGAGGAGGTGATAGAAAAAAACTGCTGTTACAGCGTGAGACACAGTGGATTGAAAGGCTTGGTACACTTTCCCCTCGAGGGTTAAATGAATCCCTAGGGTTACACTGCTTTCTGTGATAAAAAGATTGGTGCATCTTTAATACATTGTTATAGATGGACCTACAGAATGCTATTTTGCAAGCCATCTATAGGTAAGGAATTGTCTTAGACTATGTAGTGGTTATTAATTTAAATAGCACAGGCATTCCGTTCTGTCAGATGTGTAGCTACATTTGTGTGTAGCTATATGAGGAAATACTTGTTCTAAAAGTCTAGTGCTTGTCATTGGTTTTTATTCTGGTCATTTTTTCACATGTTTTATTTAGATGTTTTGTATGTGTAACTTTTGTGATTTTTATATCTCTGATCACTGTGATGTTTAGAATGTGCATTTCTTGTAAATGTTAATTTGATTCAGCTGCCTGCACGTCACGCCCGGCACCACGTTGATTGGAAGTGGGGTGGGACTTGACATGCAACGTGTGGTTTCACTGATGCTATTTATATGGTGTATACACAATGGTTTCTTATGCTGTCTGATAATCTTGATAAAAGTGCCGCCGAGCACTGAAACGTTGATTTAATCCAAGATGACGTTGTAGTCTCCAATTTATTTGTCCGGAGTGCCGCCGAGTGGTGTGAGGATATTGTGGGCCGCTGCAATACGGCCGTCACGGAGGGCACCTGGCAAGTTTTTGCTCTGGGACAACAAGAGTGCCGGATCTGGTGGATGTATATGGAACTTTCTCGCCAATATCTCAGGATCGTGAGTATGGGAGAAGTTTATTGATCAAGGCACCGACTCCTATATTGCCTGTCATATCAAGGCTCAGTGAACTGCATCTTTTAGTATTGACCTACATTCTCACTTCACGCTTTTATTGTGGGGGAACAGAGACACCTGCACTTATCACAGTGATTAAGCACTTTTGGAACTGTTCTACACTGACCTGTGCAACTTGAAGGATGCTTATGCCCTAATTCCTACCTGGCTTGTTTTATGATACAGTGAAAATGTCTAGTAACAAACCAGAGAAACCTGAAGCGGTTCATCAGCGTTTAGTACTAACACCCGGTAAGCTGTTTAGCTTTTCAGAATCGGAAGCGGAGAATATCCTTTTCACTGATAATGGGGAAGTTCATACAGGTAAAGCCAATTCACAAGATCTTTATAGAGACCTTTTTAAACTGAAAAAACGTGAATTAGATTTTTTCTTTCACGGTTTAACACTTTCCAATTATTATCGTGATAAACGCATTCCACGGGGCTTTAGAATTAAAAACGTTCCCACGATTGGAAGATATGACCCAGATTTTTGTATTAAATGGACATCAATTTTGAACAAATCTTCTTTTGACCTTTTACTTTTAGTCATTGAAGAAGCCAGACGGGAGATGGAATTGGCTAAAAGTAAAATTAAACTCTTTGAAGAGGCACATTTAGAGAAACTTTCTGGTGATAAGGATGGTGATTGGATCAATAGATTGGAAAAAGATGTTGAGAATTATAAACAAGATCTTATTAAATATAAAAAGGAGAAACGGGTCAAAGTTGATTTAGACTATGATCATCAGAGGGTTTATGGTTGGCTAACAGGATCCTATGGTGATGAGCGAAGCAAACCACATTTTAGAAAACGCTTCACCAAAAGGGGTAATAAATTCCAGTCAGATCTAGCCACGACAGGCAGTGATAGTGATTCCTATAATGAAGGGGCTTTTTCCAGACGTCTCCCTTTAGGGATGCAGACGCGAGCTCAACTTCAAAACCCAAACGGGGATACACCCGCCGCGGCAGGCAAAACACGCGGCAGGGGAAAAACAAACAACAAAAAGCCACCAGTCAAACGCAGGACTTAATCTTTAATTTATCGTCACGTTCATTTTCTGAAGATGAAATGAACGTTCTACAGAAAGGTTTATCCTTCGTCCCCACTACTCCTTTTGACAATTTGCAATGGAAAGTTGATCTGTTTAAACTTAACAGAAATATCAAACTTAAAGAACACTTTGGCAAAATGGCTCCATCTTCTGAAGCAAATATGTTACCACCCCATCTTATGGCATTTAGAACACGCTCCAGATTTGATCCTATCAGTAATAATCCATCTTTAAAGACATTCACCAGGTTACTTAACCATGAGGTAATGAGCAATCCAGGAGCGTTTAAACCTAATTATTGGAATTTGCATAAAAAAGAAAAATTGGCTCTAAAAGCACTTTCCTCTTATGATGACATCATTATCCGTCAGTCGGACAAAGGTGGTTCTATTGTCATACAGGACCTTTCGTCATATCGGGCTGAGATCTACCGACAATTGTCGGATACTGACACTTACAAATTGTTGACACAGGACCCGACTGCTATATTCAAGAGAGAACTGGATTCTGTCTTGGACAATGCCATGAAAGAGAATCTAATTTCCGACCTAGTTAGGAACTGTTTAGTGACTACCTGTCCCATTAAACCGATTCTATATACGTTGCCTAAGGTGCATAAGCACCCCACTAGACCACCGGGCGACCTATGTTATCTGCGCGGGGATCGATCTTCCAGCCGGTATCAGTTTATTTAGATGTTTTTTTGCAGCCCTTAATTTAATCTAAACCTACTTTTCTGAAAGATACTACGTCACTGCTTATGTCGTTGAGAAAGTTACCTTCATTACCATCTGATTTGTTGCTTATTTCCGTTGATGTATGTAATTTATACACATGTATTCCGCATAAACAGGGGCTGTTTTCTGTTAGGTTGCTGTTGGCTAACAATGTGAAATATGCAGGTCCAGATATAGAGTTATTTATGTCTTTGTTAGAAATGATTTTATCCAAGAATTATTTCTATTTTGATGGGAAATATTACCTGCAGACATCCGGTGTGGCGATGGGGTCCTCAGTGGCTCCGTCGCTAGCAAATTCTTACATGTTTATGATCGAGCAGGATGTATTCTTTACCAACCCCACAGTTGCTAGTAAAATACTTGCATATTTCCGCTATATAGATGATGTGCTCATTTTGTGGCAGGGTTTGGAATGTGAGTTTGTGGCTTTAATAGAAGAGCATAATCAGTCTAACAGCCCGGTTAAATTTACTTACCAGCTTAGCAGAGATACAGTTAATTACCTTGATGTAACCATCACAAGAAAGGGTGACGTTTTGGAGACGTCATTATTTACGAAAGCTACTGACAGAAATAATCTTTTGTTGGCTTCAAGTGCACACCCTAAGGCGTTAAAAGATTCTTTGCCTTCTAGTCAATTTTTAAGGGTGCTACGTATTTCTAGTAATAGAACTGAAGCTCTGATGCAGGTCGATCTAATGTATAAAAAATTATTGGAGAGAGGTTATTGTCCCAAGAACCTTGATATGCTGAAACGTAAAGCTTTAGCAGTACCTATTGATAATTTATTAGTTGGTAATAAGAAGGCAATTAAGGCCACTAAACCTTTTGCGTGGCCTAAGTCCTCTGGTGACCAAAACGGCCAAGAAGCTTTGGCCTCTCGTTCAGACTGACAGTGATTTAAACCTATCTAATTCTTCACTAATGCCCTGCTACCGCAGGGGCAAGAATCTAAAAAATGTTTTGGTTCGTACGGATATACAGGTATGGGTGGTAATACAGTATGGGGTACAACCTTTTGGGGATCCCCCAAACATGGCTGTTTTCGCTGCCCGAATTGCACTACGTGTGGTTTTTTACAAACAGGCGCGGTATTTAATCATCCTTATTCTGGGAAAAAGTTTTTTATTAGACATCACCTTACCTGTTCAAGCCAATATGTGATCTATGTGATCACTTGCCCTTGCTCTTTACAATATGTGGGAAGACGGAGCGCCAATTTAAAGAGAGAATGGCACTTCACAGATCGGCCATCAAAGCCGCAATTCTCAAAGGCACTAGTGATCAGCCTTTAGCTCGCCATTAGGCAACTGCTAAACATAACTTAACAGCAATTAAATATAGAATGATTGATCATATACCTGTCCTTAGTAGAGGAGGTGATAAAAAAACTGCTGTTACAGCGTGAGACACAGTGGATTGAAAGGCTTGGTACACTTTCCCCTCGAGGGTTAAATGAATCCCTAGGGTTACACTGCTTTCTGTGATAAAAAGATTGGTGCATCTTTAATACATTGTTATAGATGGACCTACAGAATGCTATTTTGCAAGCCATCTATAGGTAAGGAATTGTCTTAGACTATGTAGTGGTTATTAATTTAAATAGCACAGGCATTCCGTTCTGTCAGATGTGTAGCTACATTTGTGTGTAGCTATATGAGGAAATACTTGTTCTAAAAGTCTAGTGCTTGTCATTGGTTTTTATTCTGGTCATTTTTTCACATGTTTTATTTAGATGTTTTTGTTTGTATGTGTAACTTTTGTGATTTTTATATCTCTGATCACTGTGATGTTTAGAATGTGCATTTCTTGTAAATGTTAGTTTGATTCAGCTGCCTGCACGTCACGCCCGGCACCACGTTGATTGGAAGTGGGGTGGGACTTGACATGCAACGTGTGGTTTCACTGATGCTATTTATATGGTGTATACACAATGGTTTCTTATGCTGTCTGATAATCTTGATAAAAGTGCCGCCGAGCACTGAAACGTTGATTTAATCCAAGATGACGTTGTAGTCTCCAATTTATTTGTCCGGAGTGCCGCCGAGTGGTGTGAGGATATTGTGGGCCGCTGCAATACGACCGTCACGTAGGGCACCTGGCAAGTTTTTGCTCTGGGACAACAAGAGTGCCGGATCTTATGTATGTATATGTATGTGCGTGTGTGTGTGTATATATGTATATATATATATATATATATATATATATATATATATATATATATATATATATATATATATATATATATATATATATACACACACACACACACACACACACACACACACACACACACACACACACACACACACACACACACACACATATATACATGTATATATATGTATATATACATATGTATATATATATATATATATATATATTCCTACTTCAATTGCTGGTTATTTACATTGGTATACACAGGTGCAAAATTCCAGTGCTGAATGTCTAGTAAAACAGTACTTCAGAATGAGAGCCGGGATTTTGCCTGAACTATTTTGTTTGTTTTAATTGGTGTTTAGTTTTAATAGGTATGTGTATTTTACTCTATCTTTTTTTTCCATATGTGACTTCTTTTTAACATGTTTATACCAGACTTGCCTACCCTCCTGCATTTAGTGGGACGCTCCCATTTTTTACTTTAGCCTCCCACTGCCCTGGAAGCCATGCTAGTCCTCCCGTTTTTAGTTACCCCGTCCCTCTGTGAGAAAAAAAAGGTCATAAAGTACCAGTGTACTTTGTAATTTGTTAAAAGTAACAAATGCTACACCGCCAATCACCTGCCTCCACCATACCGCTGCTGCTAAGGTAATCATACACTGCTGCCTTTCTCTCTCCCTTCTGTATGTCATTGCTGTCCCTCTCTCGATCACTCTCCCTGTCCCTATGTCCCTGCTGTCGCTCTCCCTGTCACTTTCGCTGTCACTGCTGTTGCTCTCCCTGTCCGTCTCATGCTCCCTGTCCGTCTCATGCTCCCTGTCCCTATGTTTCTCTGTCACTCTCCCTGTCCCTGAATTGCGGCCTCATACTGTGTGGCATAATGTGAATTTTGGCTCATTCCGTGTGGCATAATGTAAATTTTGGCTCATTCCATGTGGTACAATGTGAATTTGGCTCAATCCGTGTGCATTTTGATCCATACTGTGTTGGGAAAAATGTGAATTTCGTCTCATACTGTGTGACATAATGTGAATATTGGCTCATTCTGTGTGCTATTGGCGGGCAGTGATGCAATCGCAATACAATTGTGATTGCATTGATGATTTAGGGTAACACGCCGCCATGTTTCCAATTGCAGCGTCTGCATGTGATGTCACATGGCCGCCCCAAACTCATCTCCATTTATGACGGCATTCCCCCACAATGCCGCATCGCCACCCCGTGAACTCCTCTGCCTGTCAAAACAGGCAGAGGTGTTCGCATAAGCTGGATGCGATTGCATCTTACTTTGTGAGCACGCACCGTATGGTCCATAGGGGGTGACACCATGAGTTACCACACCGGGTGACACCAACCCTAGTGACGCCTCTGGCATACACAAATAGTTCTACAAGCTAAGCTATGTTTCAGAATTGCGCTTGCAATTTCGATGCAAATTCTGCATCATCACCGTATTTAGTTGTAACTCAATGTATTTAAAGATGAACTTATACTATGTGTCACTGGAAATCCACCTTACTTTCCTGAGTTAAATGACTGTCACAACTGAGGGCCTGAGCTGACGGGAGGCAGCCTCAGTTGTAGGGGCTGAGATGTACCGGAACCTGGGAGGTTGTATCAGACCCCTGGACATGTAAGTAACATGAATAATAACTGCCCGAAGGCGTGACCACGACAACTTGGATAAAAGTCAATGATGTTTATTATGACAACTCCGCAACACAGCAGCAGTAAAAGAAAACGTAAAAGTCAGCAAAGAATAAATACAGTTCCTGGGTACTACAGGATGGCAGGAGCCACAGGGCACTGGTAGTGTGAGATAGTTCTTATGATCTTCTAGATGGAAAGTCCTTACCAGGCCCGACTGTAGCAATGGAGATAACCCAGGATTGTGCCAGCTGGTGTTCCAGGAAAAGCTGGGTTGCTGAAGATAAAACAGCTGCTGTGGATACTGGCTGGAACCAGACTGTTGTTAGCACGGAGTGGATACTGGCTGGAACCAGTTAAATAATAAATGAACTTGGGAGCGATGAAATATGAACTGAAATGTAGAACTTGAGAGCGGAGAAATAATAATACCGGTGGAGAGTGGTAAAGTGTAGAAAGGACACCGGCCCTTTAAGGGAAGCTGTACTCTGCTGGAAGCTGAGCTGGAAGCAGGTAATGTTGTAGCTGGAAACAGATGAATCCACAATGGATTGGAGAGTCAGGCTACACCGCAGGTGGAATGCTGGTGCGGGTCTCTATGGTGGAAGTCTTGAGACAGGAGCTGGAACCTGGAAGACAATCACAGGAGAGAGACAAACAGGAACTAGGTTTGACAACCAAAGCACTGACGCCTTCCTTGCTCAGGCACAGTGTATTTATACCTGCAGCAAGGAAGGGATTGGCTAGGCAATTATGCAGATTATCAATACTGAGAACAGATTGGTGGAAATGATCAGCTGACAGAATCCAAGATGGCTGCGCCCATGCAGACACTTGGAGGGAAGTTTGGTTTGTAATCCATGTGGTAATGAAAACAGTAATGGCGGCGCCGGCCACCGGAGACAGGAGGCGCCAGGCTGACAGATGCACATCCAACCACGCGGACACAGCGGAGGCCGCGGCTGACGTAATCGCCACTCAGACACTCTGCATGCAGAAGTTCAGGGACGGCGGCGGAGGCCGCGGGAGACGCCATGCCAGGTGTAATATGGCGTTTACTGTGACAGCGTCCCAGAGTGACAGGAGAGGATACAGGAATGTACACATCAGGATAACAGATGGGATCCGGTCCTGGAGCGCTGAGCCAGCCTTAGGAGGCATCTGATGGGTAAGAAATGGCGTCCAGATACCCGGATCGTGACAGCACCCCCCCTTTAGGAGTGGCCCCAGGACACTTCTTTGGCTTTTGAGGAAACTTGGAATGGAATCTCCGGACCAAGGCAGGAGCATGGACATCAGAAGCATTGGTCCATGAACGTTCCTCAGGACCATAACCCTTCCAGTCAATAAGATATTGTAGTTGACCGTAACGGTGACGTGAGTCCAGGATCTTGGCCACTTCATACTCAACGCCTCGTTGAGTTTGGACTTTCGGAGTTGGAGGAAGTGAGGAATGAAACCGATTCAAGATCAGCGGTTTCAACAGGGAAACATGGAATGTCCTGGGTATTTTTAAGAAGGGAGGCAACTAAAGTCTGTAAGCAACAGGATTGATGACTTGTTCAATCTTGAAAGGACCGATATAGCGAGGTGCAAACTTCATACTGGGAACTCTTAACCTCAAATTCTTCGTGGATAACCATACCCGATCACCCACCTTGAGAGCAGGAACTGCTCGACGCTTCTTATCCGCAAACTTCTTGTACCTGAACGATGCCTTGAGCAGAGCTGATCGTACGCTCTTCCAGATATTGGCAAACTGATGCAAGGTGATATCCACTGCGGGAACAGAAGTTGCTGGAAGCGGTTGGAACTCAGGGACTTTAGGGTGGAATCCAAAGTTAGTGAAGAATGGTGTTGAAGCAGATGAAGAATGATACTGGTTGTTATGACCTCGGCCCAGGGAAGTAATTGAACCCAGTCATCTTGAGAGGAGGACACATAGATGCGGAGGAAGGCCTCCAAGTCCTGATTCACCCTCTCGGTTTGACCATTGGTCTGAGGATGGTAAGCCGTGGAAAACTTTAGCTTGACTTGGAGGACTTGACATAAACTTCGCCAGAATTTGGCTGTGAATTGAACTCCTCGATCTGAGATAATTTCTTCAGGAAGACCGTGGAGTCGGAAGATCTCTTGTATGAATACTTGAGCCAACTTGGAAGCTGACGGAAGACCGGTGAGAGGAATGAAGTGTGCCATCTTGGTGAACCGGTCAACTACCACCCAGATGGTATTGAACTTGTTGCACATGGGTAAGTCTGTAATGAAATCCATCGACAAGTGGGTCCATGGTCGACGGGGAACGGATAGTGGAACCAGTTGCCCCGCAGGCGACTGGCGGGATACTTTATGTTGGGCACACTTTGGGCAAGATGCAATAAACTCCAAGACGTCCTTTTTCAGAGTTGGCCACCAATAGGACCTAGAGATAAACTCCAGGGTTTTTTGGATACCTGTATGTCCGGCAAAACGGGAAGCATGGGCCCAGTGCATGAGCTTCTTCCTTAGCATCGGCTTCACAAAACTTTTCCCTGATGGGGGCGTAGAGTCCATCCCTACCGTGGAGAATGCCAACGGATTTATAATAGGATGCTTGTCTGAAGACTCTGACTCATTTTCTTGCTCCCATGAGCGGGAAAGGGCATCGGCCTTGCGATTCTGAGAGCCCGGACAGAACTGGAGTTTAAAGTCGAACCTGGAAAAGAAAAGTGCCCATCTGGCCTGACGAGGGTTGAGACATTGTGCGCCCTTCAGGTATAAAAGGTTCTTGTGGTCTGTAAGTATGGTGATCGAATGAGAAGCTCCCTCCAACAGATACCTCCACTCTTCTAGAGCGAGCTTGATGGCTAGCAACTCCTGGTCGCCAATGGCATAGTTGCGCTCAGCTGGGGAGAACTTCCGGGAGAAGAAACTGCAAGGGTGTAAATGGCCATCTTTAGCCCTCTGAGATAACACCGCTCCTACTCCAACGGAGGAGGCATCCACCTCTAAGATGAAAGGAGAGTCGATGTCAGGCTGTTTCAGAACAGGCGCAGAGATGAACCTTTGTTTTAAAAGATGAAATGCTTGCATGGCTTCTTCAGACCACTTGGACGGGTTAGCACCCTTCTTAGTGAAAGCAGTAATAGGCGCCACAATGGTGGAAAAGTCTCGTATAAACTTTCGGTAATAGTTGGCGAACCCTAAGAACCTCTGGACCCCTTTGAGGGTTAAGGGTACCGGCCAATTTTGGATTGCTTGTAGTTTCTCAGGATCCATCTCTAGTCCGGAACCGGACACAGTGTACCCTAAAAACGGAATGGACTTGACTTCAAAGACGCATTTTTCTAATTTGCAATAGAGATGATTGACACGGAGACGGGACAGAACCTCTTTAACCCAAAAACGATGTTCCTCTAAATCGTTGGCAAAAAATAAGAATTTACTTACCGATAATTCTATTTCTCGGAGTCCGTAGTGGATGCTGGGGTTCCTGAAAGGACCATGGGGAATAGCGGCTCCGCAGGAGACAGGGCACAAAAAGTAAAGCTTTACGATCAGGTGGTGTGTACTGGCTCCTCCCCCTATGACCCTCCTCCAAGCCTCAGTTAGGATACTGTGCCCGGACGAGCGTACACAATAAGGAAGGATTTATGAATCCCGGGTAAGACTCATACCAGCCACACCAATCACACCGTACAACCTGTGATCTAAACCCAGTTAACAGTATGATAACAGAGGAGCCTCTGAAAGATGGCTCCCTACAACAATAACCCGAATTAGGTAACAATAACTATGTACAATTATTGCAGATAATCCGCACTTGGGATGGGCGCCCAGCATCCACTACGGACTCCGAGAAATAGAATTATCGGTAAGTAAATTCTTATTTTCTCTATCGTCCTAGTGGATGCTGGGGTTCCTGAAAGGACCATGGGGATTATACCAAAGCTCCCAAACGGGCGGGAGAGTGCGGATGACTCTGCAGCACCGAATGAGAGAACTCCAGGTCCTCCTTAGCCAGGGTATCAAATTTGTAGAATTTTACAAACGTGTTCTCCCCCGACCACGTAGCCGCTCGGCAGAGTTGTAATGCCGAGACCCCTCGGGCAGCCGCCCAAGAAGAACCCACCTTCCTTGTGGAGTGGGCTTTTACCGATTTTGGCTGTGGCAGGCCTGCCACAGAATGTGCAAGCTGAATCGTACTACAAATCCAGCGAGCAATAGTCTGCTTAGACGCAGGAGCGCCCAACTTGTTGGGAGCATATAGTATAAACAGTGAGTCAGATTTCCTGACTCCAGCTGTCCTTGAAATGTATATTTTTAAAGCTCTGACAACGTCCAACAACTTGGAGTCCTCCAAGTCGCTTGTAGCCGCAGGCACTACAATAGGCTGGTTCAGATGAAATGCTGACACCACCTTAGGGAGAAAATGCGGACGAGTCCGCAGTTCTGCCCTGTCCGAATGGAAAATCAGATATGGGCTTTTGTAAGATAAACCTGCCAGTTCTGACACTCTCCTGGCCGAAGCCAGGGCTAGTAGCATGGTCACTTTCCATGTGAGATATTTCAAATCCACAGTTTTTAGTGGTTCAAACCAATGAGATTTGAGAAAGTCCAAAACAACATTGAGATCCCACGGTGCCACTGGAGGCACCACAGGGGGCTGTATATGCAGCACTCCCTTAACAAAAGTCTGGACTTCAGGAACTGAAGCCAATTCTTTCTGGAAGAAAATCGACAGGGCCGAAATTTGAACCTTAATAGATCCCAATTTGAGACCCATAGACAATCCTGATTGCAGGAAATGTAGGAATCGACCCAGTTGAAATTCCTCCGTCGGAGCACTCCGATCCTCGCACCACGCAACATATTTTCACCAAATGCGGTGATAATGTTGCGCGGTTACTTCCTTCCTTGCTTTAATCAAAGTAGGAATGACTTCTTCCGGCATGCCTTTTTCCTTTAGGATCCGGCGTTCAACCGCCATGCCGTCAAACGCAGCCGCGGTAAGTCTTGAAACAGACAGGGACCCTGCTGAAGCAAGTCCCTTCTCAGAGGTAGAGGCCACGGATCTTCCGTGATCATCTCTTGAAGTTCCGGGTACCAAGTCCTTCTTGGCCAATCCGGAACCACTAGTATCGTTCTTACGCCTCTTTGCCGTATAATTCTCAATACTTTTGGTATGAGAGGCAGAGGAGGAAACACATACACCGACTGGTACACCCAAGGCGTTACCAGCGCGTCCACAGCTATTGCCTGCGGATCTCTTGACCTGGCGCAATACCTGTCCAGTTTTTTGTTGAGGCGAGACGCCATCATGTCCACCATTGGTCTTTCCCAACGGGTTACCAGCATGTGGAAAACTTCTGGATGAAGACCCCACTCTCCCGGGTGAAGGTCGTGTCTGCTGAGGAAGTCTGCTTCCCAGTTGTCCACTCCCGGGATGAACACTGCTGACAGTGCTATCACATGATTCTCTGCCCAGCGAAGAATCCTTGCAGCTTCTGCCATTGCACTCCTGCTTCTTGTGCCGCCCTGTCTGTTCACATGGGCGACTGCCGTGATGTTGTCCGACTGGATCAACACCGGTTTTCCTTGAAGCAGAGGTTCTGCCTGGCTTAGAGCATTGTAGATTGCTCTTAGTTCCAGAATGTTTATGTGAAGAGACGTTTCCAGGCTCGACCACACGCCCTGGAAGTTTCTTCCTTGTGTGACTGCTCCCCAGCCTCTCAGGCTGGCGTCCGTGGTCACCAGGATCCAATCCTGTATGCCGAATCTACGGCCCTCCAATAGATGAGCACTCTGCAACCACCACAGAAGAGATACCCTTGTCCTTGGAGACAGGGTTATCCGCTGGTGCATCTGAAGATGCGACCCTGACCATTTGTCCAACAGATCCCTCTGGAAAATTCTTGCGTGGAATCTGCCGAATGGAATTGCTTCGTAAGAAGCCACCATTTTTCCCAGGACTCTTGTGCATTGATGTACAGACACCTTTCCTGGTTTTAGGAGGTTCCAGACAAGTTCGGATAACTCCTTGGCTTTTTCCTCCGGGAGAAAAACCTTTTTCTGAACCGTGTCCAGAATCATCCCTAGGAACAGTAGACGTGTTGTCGGAATTAACTGGGATTTTGGAATATTCAGAATCCACCCGTGCTGTTTTAGCACTTCTTGAGACAGTGCTAATCCCATCTCTAGCTGTTCTCTGGACCTTGCCCTTATTAGGAGATCGTCCAAGTATGGGATAATTAATACGCCTTTTCTTCGAAGAAGAATCATCATCTCGGCCATTACCTTGGTAAAGACCCGAGGTGCCGTGGACAATCCAAACGGCAGCGTCTGAAACTGATAGTGACAGTTCTGTACGACGAACCTGAGGTACCCCTGGTGTGAGGGGTAAATTGGAACGTGGAGATACGCATCCTTGATGTCCAAGGATACCATAAAGTCCCCTTCTTCCAGGTTCGCTATCACTGCTCTGAGTGACTCCATCTTGAACTTGAACTTCTTTATGTACAGGTTCAAGGATTTCAGATTTAGAATAGGTCTTACCGAGCCATCCGGCTTCGGTACCACAAATAGAGTGGAATAATACCCCTTTGCTTGTTGTAAAAGAGGTACCTTGACTATCACCTGCTGAGAGTACAGCTTGTGAATGGCTTCCAAGACCGTCACCCTGTCGGAGGGGGACGTTGGTAAAGCAGACTTCAGGAAACGGCGAGGTGGATCCGTCTCTAGTTCCAACCTGTACCCCTGAGATATTATCTGCAGGATCCAGGGATCTACCTGCGAGTGAGCCCACTGCGCGCTGAAATTTTTGAGACGACCCCCCACCGCCCCCGAGTCCGCTTGAGAAGCCCCAGCGTCATGCTGAGGCTTTTGTAGAAGCGGGGGAGGGCTTCTGTTCCTGGGAAGGAGCTGCCTGTTGCAGTCTCTTCCCCCTTCCTCTGCCTCGTGGCAGATATGAATATCCCTTTGCTCTCTTGTTTTTAAAGGAACGAAAGGGCTGCGGTTGAAAAGTCGGTGTCTTTTTCTGTTGGGGAGTGACTTGAGGTAAAAAGGTGGATTTCCCGGCTGTAGCCGTGGCCACCAAATCCGATAGACCGACACCAAATAACTCCTCCCCTTTATACGGCAAAACTTCCATATGCCGTTTTGAGTCCGCATCACCTGACCACTGTCGCGTCCATAAACTTCTTCTGGCCGAAATGGACATAGCACTTACCCGTGATGCCAGTGTGCAAATATCCCTCTGTGCATCACGCATATAAAGAAATGCATCCTTTATTTGCTCTAAAGACAGTAAAACATTGTCCCTATCCAGGGTATCAATATTTTCAATCAGGGACTCTGACCAAGCTACCCCAGCACTGCACATCCAGGCTGTCGCTATAGCTGGTCGTTGTATAACACCTGTATGTGTGTATATACTTTTTTGGATATTTTCCATCCTCCTATCTGCTGGATCTTTAAGTGCGGCCGTCTCAGGAGAGGGTAACGCCACTTGTTTTGATAAGCGTGTGAGCGCCTTGTCCACCCTAGGAGGTGTTTCCCAGCGCGCCCTAACCTCTGGCGGGAAAGGGTATAAAGCCAATAACTTCTTTGAAATTAGCATTTTTTTATCGGGGGCAACCCACGCTTCATCACACACCTCATTTAATTCATCTAATTCAGGAAAAACTATAGGTAGTTTTTTCACACCCCACATAATACCCTGTTTTGTGGTACCTGTAGTATCAGCAATATGTAACGCCTCCTTCATTGCCAAAATCATATAACGTGTGGCCCTACTGGAAAATACGGTTGATTCATCACCGTCGCCACTGGAATCAGTGCCTGTGTCTGGGTCTGTGTCGACCGACTGAGGCAAAGGGCGTTTTACAGCCCCTGACGGTGTTTGAGGCGCCTGGACAGGTGCTAATTGATTGTCCGGCCGTCTCATGTCGTCAAACGACTGCTTTAGCGTGTTGACACTATCCCGTAATTCCATAAATAAAGGCATCCATTCTGGTGTCGACCCCCTAGGGGGTGACATCCCCATATTTGGCAATTGCTCCGCCTCCACACCAATATCGTCCTCATACATGTCGACACACACGTACCGACCCACAGCAGACACACAGGGAATGCTCTTAAAGAAGACAGGACCCCACT
Source organism: Pseudophryne corroboree (assembly GCF_028390025.1). Taxonomy (NCBI): domain Eukaryota; kingdom Metazoa; phylum Chordata; class Amphibia; order Anura; family Myobatrachidae; genus Pseudophryne; species Pseudophryne corroboree. The sequence continues at coordinate 570,454,102 of NC_086446.1, read as the reverse complement.
AGCCCTTTGGGGAGACAGAGGGAGAGTTTGCCAGCACACACCAAAAAGCGCTATATATGACAGGGATAGCCTTATAATAAGTGCTCCCTGTATAGCTGCTTTAATAATATAATTTTGCCACAATTTTGCCCCCCCTCTCTTGTTTTACCCTGTTTCTGTAGTGCAGTGCAGGGGAGAGCCTGGGAGCCTTCCTGACCAGCGGAGCTGTGTGAGGAAAATGGCGCTGTGTGCTGAGGAGATAGGCCCCGCCCCTTTTTCGGCGGGCTCGTCTCCCGCTCTTTAGTGGATTCTGGCAGGGGTTAAATATCTCCATATAGCCCCCGGAGGCTATATGTGAGGTATTTTTAGCCAAAATAGGTTTTCATTTGCCTCCCAGGGCGCCCCCCTCCCAGCGCCCTGCACCCTCAGTGACTGCCGTGTGAAGTGTGCTGAGAGGAAAATGGCGCACAGCTGCAGTGCTGTGCGCTACCTTAAGAAGACTGAGGAGTCTTCTGCCGCCGATTCTGGACCTCTTCTCGTTTCAGCATCTGCAAGGGGGCCGGCGGCGAGGCTCCGGTGACCATCCAGGCTGTACCTGTGATCGTCCCTCTGGAGCTAATGTCCAGTAGCCAAGAAGCCAATCCATCCTGCACGCAGGTGAGTTCACTTCTTCTCCCCTAAGTCCCTCGTTGCAGTGATCCTGTTGCCAGCAGGACTCACTGTAAAATAAAAAACCTAAGCTAAACTTTTCTAAGCAGCTCTTTAGGAGAGCCACCTAGATTGCACCCTTCTCGGCCGGGCACAAAAATCTAACTGAGGCTTGGAGGAGGGTCATAGGGGGAGGAGCCAGTACACACCACCTGATCGTAAAGCTTTACTTTTTGTGCCCTGTCTCCTGCGGAGCCGCTATTCCCCATGGTCCTTTCAGGAACCCCAGCATCCACTAGGACGATAGAGAAATGAGGATATCGTCTAGATAGACCACGACATGACGGTATAGAATGTCTCTGAAGATCTCATTGACAAAATGCTGGAAGACAGCTGGAGCATTGCTCAATCCGAAGGGCATGACGAGGTACTCATAATGTCCGTCACGGGTGTTAAAGGCGGTCTTCCACTCGTCACCCTCACGGATCCGGATGAGATTGTATGCACCTCGCAAGTCCAGCTTTGTAAAGATGGTAGCTCCGCTAACTCTGTCAAAGAGCTCAGTAATCAGGGGTAAAGGATAACGGTTCTTGATGGTAATGTCGTTCAAACCTCTGTAGTCGATGCACGGCCGCAGACCACCATCTTTCTTTTTTACAAAAAAGAAGCCTGCGCCGGCTGGAGAAGAAGAAGGTCGAATGAACCCCTTTGCTAGGTTCTCTTTAATATATTCCTCCATAGAATGCGTCTCAGGCAGAGACAACGGATAAGTTCGGCCTCGAGGTGGAACCTTCCCTGGAACGAGATCAATCGGACAGTCCCATTCTCTATGAGGAGGAAGGATATCAGCAGAAGCTTTACTGAACACATCCGTGAAATCTTGATATGGAGGAGGTGGAACATCAGACGACCTGGGGGAGGAAGAACAGACAGGCAATACTTTAAACAAACATGTCTCAGCACAGGAGGATCCCCATGCCAGGATTTGCGTAGTCGTCCAATCAATTGTAGGATTGTGAAGACGGAGCCATGGAAGGGTCAGGACCACAGGATGTGTGGCTCTTGGAATCACTAAAAAAGAAATAAGTTCGGAAAGAAGAACTCCCACTCTCAGACGAACTGGTAGAGTCCTTAAAGAAATAACTGCATCAAAAATTTTGCTGCCATCCACGGCAGTTAAAGAAATGGACGAAGGAAGTCTCTCGGTGGGTAGGGACCACCGTTTAACATAGGCTTCGGTAATAAAGTTCCCAGCTGCTCCGGAATCAAGGAGGGCAATGACGTTCCGATAACGTTGAGCAACTTGAAGCGAGACTGGGAGATTACAATCTTGAGGAGATGGAGAGGAGATCATTACTCCTAGCCGGCCCTCTCCTTGGCGAGCTAGGATTTGGAGTTTCCCGGACGTTTGGGACAGGCATTAATGGTGTGAGACGGAGCTGCACAATAGAGACAGAGAAACTCGGAGAGACGTCTTCGGCGCTCAGCAGGAGTTAAACGGGAACGGCCAAGTTGCATGGGCTCATCTTTAGATGGTGACAGTTGACGAGGAGGAGGAGCAGAAGATTTTGGAGCAGATCTTCCACGCTCAGTTGCTCTCTCTCTGAAACGTAAATCAACTTTCGTGCAGAGTGAGATTAGCTCATCTAACTTAGAAGGTAAGTCTCTGGTAGCTAACTCATCTTTAATACGCTCAGATAAGCCATGCCAGAATGCAGCATACAGGGCCTCGTCGTTCCATGCCAGTTCGGATGCCAGGATCAGGAACTGTATCAGATATTGTCCTACAGTACGTGACCCCTGGCGTAAACGGAGAATCTCGGATGAAGCTGAGGTTACCCGGCCTGGCTCGTCGAAGATGCGCCTGAATGTTGACACGAAGGCAGTGTAGGAAGATAGCAGGGTGTCGGACCTCTCCCATAACGGTGATGCCCAATCAAGGGCTGAGCCACTGAGAAGAGAAATAATGTAGGCAATTTTTGTACGGTCACTGGGAAAATTGCCAGGTTGTAGCTCAAACTGAATCTCACACTGGTTGAGAAATCCCCTGCAGAATCTTGGAGATCCGTCAAATTTTGCTGGCGTTGGAAGATGAAGACGTGGAGCAGAAATGGGTAAGGTGGGTGGGGTTATAGCTGGAGTCACTGTGGTTGACGCACCAGACGCGCCTGATCCACGGAGAGTTGTCTGAATCCCATCCAGCCGAGTAGAGAGATCCTGGAGACAGCGGATGATGTGGCCCTGTGCAGCCTCCTGATGTTCTAGTCGGGCTGCCAGTTCTTGCATCGGCTTGGCCGCTTGATCCTGGTCTCCGGCTGGATTCATTAGGGCAGTGCTTACTGTCACAACTGAGGGCCTGAGCTGACGGGAGGCAGCCTCAGTTGTAGGGGCTGAGATGTACCGGAACCTGGGAGGTTGTATCAGACCCCTGGACATGTAAGTAACATGAATAATAACTGCCCGAAGGCGTGACCACGACAACTTGGATAAAAGTCAATGATGTTTATTATGACAACTCCGCAACACAGCAGCAGTAAAAGAAAACGTAAAAGTCAGCAAAGAATAAATACAGTTCCTGGGTACTACAGGATGGCAGGAGCCACAGGGCACTGGTAGTGTGAGATAGTTCTTATGATCTTCTAGATGGAAAGTCCTTACCAGGCCCGACTGTAGCAATGGAGATAACCCAGGATTGTGCCAGCTGGTGTTCCAGGAAAAGCTGGGTTGCTGAAGATAAAACAGCTGCTGTGGATACTGGCTGGAACCAGACTGTTGTTAGCACGGAGTGGATACTGGCTGGAACCAGTTAAATAATAAATGAACTTGGGAGCGATGAAATATGAACTGAAATGTAGAACTTGAGAGCGGAGAAATAATACCGGTGGAGAGTGGTAAAGTGTAGAAAGGACACCGGCCCTTTAAGGGAAGCTGTACTCTGCTGGAAGCTGAGCTGGAAGCAGGTAATGTTGTAGCTGGAAACAGATGAATCCACAATGGATTGGAGAGTCAGGCTACACCGCAGGTGGAATGCTGGTGCGGGTCTCTATGGTGGAAGTCTTGAGACAGGAGCTGGAACCTGGAAGACAATCACAGGAGAGAGACAAACAGGAACTAGGTTTGACAACCAAAGCACTGACGCCTTCCTTGCTCAGGCACAGTGTATTTATACCTGCAGCAAGGAAGGGATTGGCTAGGCAATTATGCAGATTATCAATACTGAGAACAGATTGGTGGAAATGATCAGCTGACAGAATCCAAGATGGCTGCGCCCATGCAGACACTTGGAGGGAAGTTTGGTTTGTAATCCATGTGGTAATGAAAACAGTAATGGCGGCGCCGGCCACCGGAGACAGGAGGCGCCAGGCTGACAGATGCACATCCAACCACGCGGACACAGCGGAGGCCGCGGCTGACGTAATCGCCACTCAGACACTCTGCATGCAGAAGTTCAGGGACGGCGGCGGAGGCCGCGGGAGACGCCATGCCAGGTGTAATATGGCGTTTACTGTGACAGCGTCCCAGAGTGACAGGAGAGGATACAGGAATGTACACATCAGGATAACAGATGGGATCCGGTCCTGGAGCGCTGAGCCAGCCTTAGGAGGCATCTGATGGGTAAGAAATGGCGTCCAGATACCCGGATCGTGACAATGACATAGGACTGAGGAAATAGCATATTATTGAAAGAAAAATGGAAACTTTTATTATTGCAGGGAACGGGCTAAATACTGTATCTAAGTTTGGACCTAATTCAGACCTGATTGTAGATGTGCTAAATTTAGCACATCTACGATCAGTCACACAGACTTGTGGGGGGATGCCCAGCACAGGGCTAGTCCACCCCGCATGTCAGGCCTGACCCCCCCGCACAAGTACAAAAGCATCGCACAACGGCAATGCTTTTGTACTTTAGGAGTAGCTCCCTAGCAGGAGCTACTTGTCGCTGCGACCCTCACTGCGACGTTTGTGATGTCACGCAGTCGCCGAAGCCTGACCCACCAACGGTCAGGGCATGCCTGGGTTGCCCGGACCGCGCCCCCTAAATGGCGGCCAAACCCCGCCGGCCCGCCCCCTTCTGCCCAGCGACCGCCTCTGCCTGTCAGTCAGGCAGAGGCGATCACAGGGCTGAGACATGCGCAGTTCAGACCTGATCGGCTGCTGTGTGAAAAAAATGCACAGCAACGATTAGGTCTGAATTAGGCCCTCAGTAATGATTGCAAATTCTGATAATTAGCAGAAATTGCAATCCTTCTGGACGCATGCTGTGGACTGCCCATCGCAGGACAAGGCTGCCCAGCATGCTGACTACCGCCTCCCCCCTTCAAAAAGCAGAAATTGCAGTCGCATTGCAATTTCTGCTTCTTAGCAGAAATTAATGTTGCCTCCTGCCGGCGCAGCTTAGCTGTGCCCGCAGAAGGCCCACCGTCATCTTTCCGATCACTGTGGCTGCGTGTGACGTCATGCAGCCGCCGAGATCACGCCGCCATTCATGTTCCCATGCCCCCCGTTTGGCTGCCTCCACCCCTGCAACGCTGCATCTCCGTCTAGGAAACTGAGCAAACCCATCACTGAGCGGCAATCCACTTTGTACCCGTGCGACGCGCCTGCGCATTGCGGTGCATGCGCAGTTTTGACCTGATTGCCTGCTGTACGGAAACGCAGCCTAGCGATCAGGTCTGAATTAGCCCCTATATACATAACTATATTTTCACTTAATATTTTCATGTATGATACCCATATCCAAACCACAATTATTGTGTTCATCAGTTTTGCAGATAAATGGGGTGAAGTTGTTACTGTACATGAACATATGTCCTGATTTCAGAAGGACAACGGACAGTCCTAAACCACATACCTATAAATGGGTGGAGTTTCATCCCAAAGTGGACATGAGAAGAGGCTCAAGGGACAGGCTAGCAGGGCTACTGCCAAGAGCACTGCAGCATGCGGGCGCATCCGCAGTCACCCCACCAGCACTGCCGCCTGTTTGGGCAACAGCCACTGGGCCCTTGAACAGTGGTAGGTACTAGAGTGGTGTTGCCTTCTATTAGAACAATTGAGGCTGGGCTAGGACCCATCAGCTCTCAGCAGAGGCATGACCTGGAGTAACAAGGGTCAGTTGTAGGATGATGACATTGGTTATATTCCTACACAAATGGGCATCTTCCAGGCCATGAATAGAGAATACCGACTGATGATACTGTCTGCCCAGGGAGGATCAGTTTCTTCAAAGATTTCTCATTGCAGAGAAACCACAATAGAGGTAAGATGCATTTATATTCAATACTGTACACACGAAAAACAATATTTTTTTTAAAAAATGGGTTGCCAAAGGGACTTTTTGACTCGGGCTCTACTTAGCCTACAACCATCTCAGGTGGGGCAGTTGGGGGTGTGGCTTATTATATTGTGTTTCAATGTTGAGAGGTATGTGAAAAATATTTCTGTTAAAGTGTAGCTATTGCTTACTTACACATTTTTGTGGGCTGGATAGACAGACCCTAACAAATTAGCCATATCCATATGCTGTTAACTGGGCTTCCGGTGGGCAGGCCGAACTGACTGGACGCATCTTAAAGTGAGCTCTTCGTCCAGGCTGCTATTGTGCCCTATATCGCCGGCTGCATTAGGACTGAGACCCTGGCTTTTTCATCAGTGGGGTCTGGAGATACTGGGGGCAAAGTGGTGCTGCTTTCCGTCTCGCCCCTGCACTCTACTCACCGCCGGAGTCAACACATGCTGTGTTCGGTGTATGACTGTGGCCATATTGGATCCTGGCCGCGTCTGAGATCCGGCTGCTGGAGGGCGCATCGGCCCTATCTGTACCCACTGTGGTTGCCGTGCAGGTCTGGGATGTCCCTGCCTCCCTTCCACGCTCCCTACAGACTCCGCCTCTGGAAGCGGTGCATGCTGTGTGTGGCAGATGGCGGCAATTGCCTCTGCTTTCACCCGTAGATGCAGTATCTCCGTCAGGGACCAATCAGCTCAGCAGGTACCGTGCTGGTCGCTGCCTGCTCTCACCAACGGCTGTGTTTGGGTGCTGAGGGCTCCCCCCTCCCTCCCTGCTCCACACAGGCTTCTTCCTGCTACAGTGCCTGGGGACATTCTGTCACATTACACCCTGCCTGGCTATCTTCTGTCTCACACCAAGGGCTGTATTAAGGGGCACAGACTCCCCCCTTCCTTTCACTACACAGGCTTTCTATATGTCTGCAAACCGTTAATCCACGCTGCACCCTGCATGTCCTTTCCCTAAGGTTACAGTGTGAATTTCTGCCTGACTCTGCACTCCTCTCCCTTCAAGTAACAGTGCTTTTACTACAGCTGCCAGCACTCTGACAAGTGATACACTCTTTCATTATATCATTCTCTGGGACATTTTCCTTTTCCTTTGTATTTACGTTATGCCATTTGCCATAGAGCGGTATGTGGCCAAAACACTGCAAACGACCAAAGGTTCCCAGAACAAACATAAAACGGCCTCTAAAGATAAAGATGCTTGTTCGGATCACTCCTTATCCCCAACATCACCCGGACGGGGAGACTCCACAGATACTTTGGTTACAACTGATAGATTCAGTCCGTCTTCTGTTCAGAGGGCCAAAGAAATATCGGACATTATCTCGCCCCTTTTGGATGCTAAGTTAGCCCCGCTAATAGAAGCCATTAACTCCAAACGCCTTGTGGAAGCAGAGGGCCGCATCTTCACTTTGGAAGATGACCAATTTGAGGCTAAGTCGCAACTGCAAACGCATGACGCCAATCTTGTGGCTCTAAACAATAAAAATAAGAATTTACTTACCGATAATTCTATTTCTCGTAGTCCGTAGTGGATGCTGGGGACTCCGTCAGGACCATGGGGAATAGCGGCTCCGCAGGAGACAGGGCACAAAAGTAAAAGCTTTAGGATCAGGTGGTGTGCACTGGCTCCTCCCCCTATGACCCTCCTCCAAGCCTCAGTTAGGATACTGTGCCCGGACGAGCGTACACAATAAGGAAGGATTTTGAATCCCGGGTAAGACTCATACCAGCCACACCAATCACACTGTACAACCTGTGATCTGAACCCAGTTAACAGCATGATAACAGCGGAGCCTCTGAAAAGATGGCTCACAACAATAATAACCCGATTTTTGTAACAATAACTATGTACAAGTATTGCAGACAATCCGCACTTGGGATGGGCGCCCAGCATCCACTACGGACTACGAGAAATAGAATTATCGGTAAGTAAATTCTTATTTTCTCTGACGTCCTAAGTGGATGCTGGGGACTCCGTCAGGACCATGGGGATTATACCAAAGCTCCCAAACGGGCGGGAGAGTGCGGATGACTCTGCAGCACCGAGTGAGAGAACTCCAGGTCCTCCTCAGCCAGGGTGTGCCCCTGACCAAGTAGCAGCTCGGCAAAGTTGTAAAGCCGAGACCCCTCGGGCAGCCGCCCAAGATGAGCCCACCTTCCTTGTGGAATGGGCATTTACATATTTTGGCTGTGGCAGGCCTGCCACAGAATGTGCAAGCTGAATTGTACTACACATCCAACTAGCAATCGTCTGCTTAGAAGCAAGAGCACCCAGTTTGTTGGGTGCATACAGGATAACAGCAAGTCAGTTTTCCTGACTCCAGCCGTCCTGGAAACCTATATTTTCAGGGCCCTGACAACATCTAGCAACTTGGAGTCCTCCAAGTCCCTAGTAGCCGCAGGTACCACAATAAGCTGGTTCAGGTGAAACACTGACACCACCTTAGGGAGAAACTGGGGACGAGTCCGCAGCTCTGCCCTGTCCGAATGGACAATCAGATATGGGCTTTTGTGAGATAAAGCCGCCAATTCTGACACTCGCCTGGCCGAGGCCAGGGCCAACATCATGGTCACTTTCCATGTGAGATATTTCAAATCCACAGATTTGAGCGGTTTAAACCAATGTGATTTGAGGAATCCCAGAACTACGTTGAGATCCCACAGTGCCACTGGAGGCACAAAAGGGGGTTGTATATGCAGTACTCCCTTGACAAACTTCTGGACTTCAGGAACTGAAGCCAATTCTTTCTGGAAGAAAATCGACAGGGCCGAAATTTTAACCTTAATGGACCCCAATTTGAGGCCCATAGACACTCCTGTTTGCAGGAAATGCAGGAATCGACCGAGTTGAAATTTCTTCGTGGGGCCTTCCTGGCATCACACCACGCAACATATTTTCGCCACATGTGGTGATAATGTTGTGCGGTCACCTCCTTCCTGGCTTTGACCAGGGTAGGAATGACCTCTTCCGGAATGCCTTTTTCCCTTAGGATCCGGCGTTCAACCGCCATGCCGTCAAACGCAGCCGCGGTAAGTCTTGGAACAGACATGGTACTTGCTGAAGCAAGTCCCTTCTTAGCGGCAGAGGCCATGAGTCCTCTGTGAGCATCTCTTGAAGTTCCGGGTACCAAGTCCTTCTTGGCCAATCCGGAGCCACGAGTATAGTTCTTACTCCTCTACGTCTTATAATTCTCAGTACCTTAGGTATGAGAAGCAGAGGAGGGAACACATACACCGACTGGTACACCCACGGTGTTACCAGAACGTCCACAGCTATTGCCTGAGGGTCTCTTGACCTGGCGCAATACCTGTCCAGTTTTTTGTTCAGGCGGGACGCCATCATGTCCACCTTTGGTCTTTCCCAACGGTTCACAATCATGTGGAAGACTTCCCGATGAAGTCCCCACTCTCCCGGGTGGAGGTCGTGCTGAGGAAGTCTGCTTCCCAGTTGTCCACTCCCGGAATGAACACTGCTGACAGTGCTATCACATGATTTTCCGCCCAGCGAAGAATCCTTGCAGTTTCTGCCATTGCCCTCCTGCTTCTTGTGCCGCCCTGTCTGTTTACGTGGGCGACTGCCGTGGTGTTGTCCCACTGGATCAATACCGGCTGACCTTGAAGCAGAGGTCTTGCTAAGCTTAGAGCATTGTAAATTGCTCTTAGCTCCAGTACATTTATGTGGAGAGAAGTCTCCAGACTTGATCACACTCCCTGGAAATTTTTTCCTTGTGTGACTGCTCCCCAGCCTTTCAGGCTGGCATCCGTGGTCACCAGGACCCAGTCCTGAATGCCGAATCTGTGGCCCTTTAGTAGATGAGCACTCTGCAGCCACCACAGAAGAGACACCCTTGTCCTTGGAGACAGGGTTATCCGCTGATGCATCTGAAGATGCGATCCGGACCATTTTTCCAGCAGATCCCACTGAAAAGTTCTTGCGTGAAATCTGCCGAATGGAATCGCTTCGTAAGAAGCCACCATTTTTCCCAGGACCCTTGTGCAATGATGCACTGACACTTTTCCTGGTTTTAGGAGGTTCCTGACTAGCTCGGATAACTCCCTGGCTTTCTCCTCCGGGAGAAACACCTTTTTCTGGACTGTGTCCAGAATCATCCCTAGGAACAGCAGACGTGTCGTCGGAGACAGCTGCGATTTTGGAATATTTAGAATCCACCCGTGCTGTCGTAGAACTACTTGAGATAGTGCTACTCCGACCTCCAACTGTTCTCTGGACCTTGCCCTTATCAGGAGATCGTCCAAGTAAGGGATAATTAAGACGCCTTTTCTTTGAAGAAGAATCATCATTTCGGCCATTACCTTGGTAAAGACCCGGGGTGCCGTGGACAATCCAAACGGCAGCGTCTGAAACTGATAGTGACAGTTTTGTACCACAAACCTGAAGTACCCTTGGTGAGAAGGGCAAATTGGGACATGGAGGTAAGCATGTCCAGGGACACCATATAGTCCCCTTCTTCCTGGTTCGCTATCACTGCTCTGAGTGACTCCATCTTGATTTGAACCTTTGTATGTAAGTGTTCCTATATTTCAGATTTAGAATAGGTCTCACCGAGCCGTCTGGCTTCAGTACCACAATATAGTGTGGAATAATACCCCTTTCCTTGTTGTAGGAGGGGTACTTTGATTATCACCTGCTGGGAATACAGCTTGTGAATTGTTTCCAATACTGCCTCCCTGTCGGAGGGAGACGTTGGTAAAGCAGACTTCAGGAACCTGCGAGGGGGAGACGTCTCGAATTTCCAATCTGTACCCCTGGGATACTACTTGTAGGATCCAGGGGTCCACTTGCGAGTGAGCCCACTGCGCGCTGAAACTCTTGAGATGACCCCCCACCGCACCTGAGTCCTGTACGGCCCCAGCGTCATGCTGAGGACTTGGCAAAAGCGGTGGAGGGCTTCTGTTCCTGGGAATGGGCTGCCTGCTGCAGTCTTCTTCCCTTTCCTCTATCCCTGGGCAGATATGACTGGCCTTTTGCCTGCTTGCCCTTATGGGGACGAAAGGACTGAGGCTGAAAAGACGGTGTCTTTTTCTGCTGAGATGTGACTTGGGGTAAAAAAGGTGGATTTTCCAGCTGTTGCCGTGGCCACCAGGTCCGATGGACCGACCCCAAATAACTCCTCCCCTTTATACGGCAATACTTCCATGTGCCGTTTGGAATCTGCATCACCTGACCACTGTCGTGTCCATAAACATCTTCTGGCAGATATGGACATCGCACTTACTCTTGATGCCAGAGTGCAAATATCCCTCTGTGCATCTCGCATATATAGAAATGCATCCTTTAAATGCTCTATAGTCAATAAAATACTGTCCCTGTCAAGGGTATCAATATTTTCAGTCAGGGAATCCGACCAAGCCACCCCAGCGCTGCACATCCAGGCTGAGGCGATCGCTGGTCACAGTATAACACCAGTATGTGTGTATATACTTTTTAGGATATTTTCCAGCCTCCTATCAGCTGGCTCCTTGAGGGCGGCCGTATCTGGAGACGGTAAGGCCACTTGTTTTGATAAGCATGTGAGCGCCTTATCCACCCTAAGGGGTGTTTCCCAACGCGCCCTAACTTCTGGCAGGAAAGGGTATAACGCCAATAATTTTCTATCAGGGGAAACCCACGCATCATCACACACTTCATTTAATTTATCTGATTCAGGAAAAACTACAGGTAGTTTTTTCACACCCCACATAATACCCTCTTTTGTGGTACTTGTAGTATCAGAAATATGTAACACCTCCTTCATTGCCCTTAACATGTAACGTGTGGCCCAAATGGAAAATACGTTTGTTTCTTCACCGTCGACACTGGAGTCAGTGTCCGTGTCTGTGTCGACCGACTGAGGTAAATGGGCGTTTTAAAGCCCCTGACGGTGTTTGAGACGCCTGGACAGGTACTAATTGGTTTGCCGGCCGTCTCATGTCGTCAACCGACCTTGCAGCGTGTTGACATTATCACGTAATTCCCTAAATAAGCCATCCATTCCGGTGTCGACTCCTTAGAGTGACATCACCATTACAGGCAATTGCTCCGCCTCCTCACCAACATCGTCCTCATACATGTCGACACACACGTACCGACACACAGCACACACACAGGGAATGCTCTGATAGAGGACAGGACCCCACTAGCCCTTTGGGGAGACAGAGGGAGAGTTTGCCAGCACACACCAAAACGCTATATTATACAGGGACAACCTTATATAAGTGTTTTCCCTTATAGCATCTTAATATATAATAATATCGCCAAATAAGTGCCCCCCCTCTCTGTTTTAACCCTGTTTCTGTAGTGCAGTGCAGGGGAGAGCCTGGGAGCCTTCCTAGCAGCGGAGCTGTGTAGGAAAATGGCGCTGTGTGCTGAGGAGAATAGGCCCCGCCCCCTTTTCGGCGGGCTTCTCCCGTTTTTCTGACAACCTGGCAGGGGTTAAATACATCCATATAGCCCCAGGGGCTATATGTGATGTATTTTTAGCCAGCATGGGTACTTTCATTGCTGCCCAGGGCGCCCCCCCAAGCGCCCTGCACCCTCAGTGACCGTTGGTGTGAAGTGTGCTGAGAGCAATGGCGCACAGCTGCAGTGCTGTGCGCTACCTCATGAAGACTGAGAAGTCTTCAGCCGACGATTTCTGGACCTCTTCTCTCTTCAGCATCTGCAAGGGGGTCGGCGGCGCGGCTCCGGTGACCCATCCAGGCTGTACCTGTGATCGTCCCTCTGGAGCTAGTGTCCAGTAGCCTAAGAAGCCAATCCATCCTGCACGCAGGTGAGTTCACTTCTTCTCCCCTAAGTCCCTTGTTGCAGTGAGCCTGTTGCCAGCAGGACTCACTGAAAATAAAAAACCTAACAAAACTTTTACTCTAAGCAGCTCTTTAGGAGAGCCACCTAGATTTCACCCTTCTCGGCCGGGCACAAAAACCTAACTGAGGCTTGGAGGAGGGTCATAGGGGGAGGAGCCAGTGCACACCACCTGATCCTAAAGCTTTTACTTTTGTGCCCTGTCTCCTGCGGAGCCGCTATTCCCCATGGTCCTGACGGAGTCCCCAGCATCCACTTAGGACGTCAGAGAAATAGAAGATTTGGAGAATCGCAATCTGCGAAACAACTTGCGCCTTATTGGCCTTCCGGAATCGGCCCGCCCCAAAGATCTATTGGAGCTGGTCTCGTTGGCTTCCCAACACTCTGGGTCTCCCTTCCTCGCCTACATCCTATATGGTGGAAAGGGCTCATCGCAGCCTTCACAACACCACCCTCGGCCAGTGATTTTTAAGCTTCTGAACTACCTGGATAAGGTGAAAATCATGGAAGCCTACCGCAAGACCTCTGACTTCAGCTATGAGGACTCTAAACTGCTCCTTTTTCAGGACTTCTCATTTCAAGTTTCTTCAAAGACGAGAGTTTTCTCCGATTTGTAAAGAACTTTTCTCCAAAAATGTCCGATTTGCGCTCCTTTATCCTGCAAAACTGAGGATTTTTCATGCTGGCAAACCGCATTATTTTGACACCCCTGAAACTGCTCGGAACTTTCTTAAATCTCTATCTTCATCCTCGTTCGACTCATGTATGGATGATGCCGATTGACTGTCCTTGGTCTGATAAGTATTGCTAAGACATGTCCCTTTTTTCTTTCCTAATGAGTGACATGCTGTATTGTTTGTCCCTTTTGCTTTTCCTGGTGTTATTGTTGCAGGGGGTTTAACCTGCTATACTGTGGATACCGGGATGGAGGGGTATGGTTTATCCATTTTCTCTTCCTGTTCTCAAGGGTTCCTTTTTTCTAGTCGTAATTTTATTATAGTTAGACGGTTGGTAGAACCGTCCTACTGGGTTCAAAAAATGTCAACAATTTGACAGGTGCCACTTGTTATATATTGTTTTTACGCATATTGTGGTACGAATACATTTTCCAGGTTATATTACAGTATGTGCCTCCTTCTGCTATTTATTTTTAGTCCTTCCTCTGCTCGCTGGGTCAGGTGGTTGGAAGTTTTATTATGGCTTCGCCTTCCATGTTCCATCAGACTAGGTATTGGATGATGTCGGGGCCTATTGCTGCTGAAGTCTCAATAGACAACTCTAAGACTTCTCTTAAGCTGATCTCTTGGAACGTGGAAGGATTGAACACTCCAATTAAGAGAAAATTCGGAGTCATCTTAAATTTCCGTCCAGATGTTGTATTCTTACAAGAGATACACTGGCGGATCACGGACCCTAACAAAGTGAGAGACACTTGGATTAGTGATTTTAGGTGTGCCTCCTACACTACGAAAAAACCCGGGGAGTGTTGCTTTTGTTTAGTAAATCATTACACTATGAGATCAAAGATGAATGGATAGATCCTGAAGGGAGGTTTTTATTTTTGAAGGTAGATATTGAAGGGGAAAGGTTCACTTTAGCGTGCATTTATGCCCATACAGGATCAAATGTATTTTACTCAGATCTTTGTTAACCTGCACGGTTGGTTGGAAGGCTCTATAATTTTGGGGGGTGACCTGAACGTAGTTTTTGATCCATCCCTAGATGTGTCCGGTGGACCCAGACAGGCAGGATTGTGTAGATCTGCCCCATCCACATTATCACTTTTATTAGACTCACTACAATTATTAGATCCCTGGCAGTTCTTATATCCTGACTCTAGAGAATACTCCTTTTTCTCCCATCCACATAAATAATTTTCCAGATTAGACTTTTGGTTGATTTCCGGTTCATTGATTCATAGAGTTGAAGACTCAACTATAGCTAGTATTCTCTTATCTGACCACGACCCCATCACCCTTACACTTACCCTGACAGCACCCCGCACATACTCCCATAATTGGCACTTTCCGGATTACCTAGCCTCCTCTGAAGACTTTAAACTTTTACTTAGCACAATCTTTTTTTTTTTTTTTTTTTTAACTATGCCCATGACAATAGTGATCATTCTGATGACAAATCTTTTTTGGCAGGCTTCGAAACCGGTCCTTCAGGGCCACATCTTATCTTATGTCGCCACTAGGAAAAAAACTATATCTGGAACGATTATCTCACGGGACCTGAACAGTTACCTCGTCCTACACTCGATTGCTAGCTAACCCTTCCAAAACTAACAGACTGCTATACAAAGATGCCAAATGGTTCATGATACCCTTTGTGCTGAGCAGGCTAAATTGTTTCTGTCATTTCAATCTAATAAATATTTTTGTTGGGGCAATCGTCCTGGAAAACTATTGGCAAACTTAGTGAAAGCCTTATCGGCGCCTAAACATATTCATCTATTCGAACCACTCGGGGAACGTTGACACAGACCCAAGATAAAATTTGTGATGTTTTTCTTACATTTTTGAACATCTATATACTGCGCCTCCTTACCAACCAGTTACAGGTATGGACTTTTTTAGTTCAAGCTGACCTTCCCAGTCTTTCAGAAGCTGATAGAGAAATTCTTAGTTCTCCCATCACAGATGCGGAACTGGAAGCCGTTAAGTCCCTACCCAATGGGAAAACCCCGGGCCCAGATAGCCTATCTGCTGCATATTACAAACTTCTATCTCCACACCTAAAAGAACATCTTTCTAAACTCTAATTCTATCCTTACAGGTCATTCTGCCCCACCTGATTTTAATACAGCCAGGGTTATAGTCCTCCCCAAACCTAATAAAGATCCCACTTTGGTTTCCTCTTATAGACCAATTTCCCTTTTAAACCAGGATTTTAAGAATTTCACAAATTATTGCTTCCCGTCTCCAGTTGGTTCTGCCCAAACTGTTGCACCCTTCCCAGACAAGTTTCCTGTGTAAGACATTCAGTTCACAATGTCCACTCCTTATTGGCGGCTATGATTAAAACTCACAGCTCTCTGGAGACTGGTAACATAATTCTCAGTTGTGATGCTGACAAGGCCTTTGATAGAGTCTCATGGGCTCACATTGATGGAATCCTTCAACATCAGGAATTTGGCCTAGATTTCTTACATGTGTTCCGTACTCTCTATCAACAACCCTTAGATTTTTTTGCTGATTACATAGTTACATAGTCTGTGAGGTTGAAAAGAGGCAAAATGCCCATCGGGTACAACCTGTATTACTGCCCACAATACCTGTTACTTTACATTGCATCGAGGTACTAGACAGGGTTGCCCCTTATCTCCGCTTCTGTTCAACTTGGCGTTAGACCCCCTATTTTGACATTTTCTGAAAGAAGACAGATGGCATGGTATTAAATTGGCCCATGTGGAACTTAAGTTTTCAGCATTTGCTGATGATATTCTGCTGTATTTTAGTAATCCCCACAAGGCATTACCACACTTGCTATCTATTTTGAATTCCTTTGAATTAATATCGGGTTTTAAAATTAATCATTCAAAAACAGAAGCCTTGGCTTTCTTTTCTTCTGCCAAATCAGGTTGGGATGCCTCCTTTCCGTTCCACTGGGCAATTGACAATTATATCACCTACTTAGGTATCAAAATCCCTAGTCATCTTTCAAAGTTGTACACCTTAAACTTCTCTACTCTACTTACTTGAACGTATATGGATTTTTCTAAATGGGCTCATCTCCCTTTGACATACACTGGCCATTGTCATTTATATAAAATGATTAGCTTCCCACGTTTCTTATATGTATTGCAAATGCTTCCGTTAATCCCGCCCAAAAGTACATTCGCCCACTTGGATAAGGCATTAACTAAATTTATCTGGGCAGGTAAACGTCCAAGGTTTTCATTGTTTAAGCTGCGTCAACCAAGGACTTGGTGTGGCCTTAATCTACCATGTCTGCGCACTTATGCAGTGTCATCCAATTACAGAATCAATTTGGACTGGATTAATGGACGCAACGTCTATGCTAATCTACAACTAGAACAAACTTTTGCACCAAACGGGAATCTAGTATCCCTTTTACACACAGCACCACACTCCATGCCTGACTTCATAAACGACAATGTTCTATTATCTCCATGTATAGCGGGGAGACGATATGTTCTAAAATGAAATTGTCACGACAAGCCTCTTTATTCTTACCTCTTTGGGTCAATGCCACCTTTGAAACACATACCACCTCACGGACATTCCACGCATGGTATAAGGGGGGCCTCAAATATATTCATTTCTTAAATAAGGAAGATTTCGTCCTGCTCACATACTCTCAGATAATGGAACGTTTTCCATCTTTGGTTATCCCCTTATTTCCCTTACAGGCATGTAGTTATATACAGAGGGTTCTGGCCACTTTGACAGTGACTGATAAGACCAGCACTTTAGATGGAACATTACGCCATAATCCAGGTGTCCATTTCTCCACTGATTTCATACACACCCACTGACGACCCTAACTTGATTTGGACTCGGGGGTTGTGGGTTTATTGAGTTGGAAAATAGAATTTCCAAACCTTACATTGAAGTCCATTCTGGATGCTACTATATCTTTAGATAAAGCATTAGTGTCAACATCGTACACTATTGAAAACATCAGAAAATATTGCATAGGGCTTATGTTACACCTAAACTGAAGTTTCTTCTTGGGGCTGCCTCTATGTCCAATTGTTTTAAATGTGGCTCACCAGAAGCTGATATCGTGCCCGAAGGTACTTGCCTGTGGCACGCACTTCAAATGTATATCACAAATGATTTGAAAATTCAATTCACTATAGATAAAACTTGGGCTTTTTGGGACATTTATCCTAAATCTCCTCCCTCTATATTGTCTAAAGGGAACCGTATTCTATTGGTCAAATTGGCTGCTACCACAAAAAACTATACTCTCCCAACGGATTTCTCCAGACTCCATTCCCATTTCATTATTACACCCCAGGATCTCATATTTGTTTCATCTAGATTGGACAAATACCACACTTCACAAAGAAAAGCTGACTGAGAAACACTTTGACGTATGGCTTCCATATGTCCACACTTTATCCCTGTTACTTAGAGGCTTTACTGAGGTGTTTCCAGACTACTAAATGGTACAATTTAGAAGTCCTTGATTCCGGTGCCCCGTTCTGATCCAGCCCTGCCTAAGACTGTGTCCTCATGTACCCAATGATGTATTTTACTTATCTTGTGTCTGTTCTCTTTGGTTTATATTACTCTGTATATGCTCTTGACTCTTATATGATTGCTGTTCTTTCTTTTGTTTGATGGAAGATACTGATCATCCATTTGGTTATTGCGAGATATACCTGACCTCTATATGTTATTGCCTGTGTTTAATTTTACCGGTCAATAAAAACTTTTGGAAAAAAAGATTGCACTAACTTTATTTGAAAATCACTATATCCACAAGTTGTTTATATCTTCAGTGAAAGATAGGAAATGGGATCTATAGTCATTCATAACGAGATATGCTTGACGGAGTGCATCATAAGGAAATCTCTATCAACTAATGATCTAGACCTGAAAATGACGCTGACTTCTGAAGAAAGCAGGAATGCTCAGTGGAGCATGCTTGACATCAGATATGGCTTTGCACATTCCTGTTGGCATTACATATGGGCTGGCATTTGTTTCCCCATTACATATTTACAGAAAGCAGGAATGTCAGCACAACAAGTTTGACACCAGATAGATCTCAGTACATTAGGCTTGGCACCAACTATTCATCAGTGCATTAGGTAAGGTGCCAAATATAGCTTAGTACTGTATATTAGATTTAACATCTGGTATAACTTAGTACATTAGGTTAGGCACTAAATGTAGCTCAGTACATTAGGTTTAACACCAGGTAGAGCTGAGTACTATACATTAGGCTACCACCAAATAAAATAGTAAATCATGTTTGTCACCAGATATAGCTCAGTACAATAAGTTGGGCAACAGATATAGCTCAGTATATTAGGCTTTGCCCTAAACATAGATCAATATATTAGGTTTGGCAAACCTGTGGAGTGTTGGGAACGGAAGCCTGACTGAAGTGGCTCCAATAAGTTGTGTGAGTTAGTGTGCGAGTCGAGTGTAGGCAAGTCTCTCAAGTAGCTTTGAGAGACAAGGGAGCTGAGAGATAGGGTGGTAATTTGAGAGAGAGTTAGGGTCAGAATTTTTGTTTTTTCAAAATGGGATTAATCACTGCATGCTTGAACAGTGAAGGAAAAATACCAGTAGAGAGAGAGATTACAGATGTTAGTTAAGGTAGGGATGAGCACCGGACAGAGCTTTACTTATTTGTGAGGGTAAAGGATAAAGAGGAGAGGTAGTAGAGAAGCAGGATGAGAAGAGTGATGATACTTTCTCTTCATTTGATCACAGAAATTAAGATGGAGTGCCAGAGGGTTCAGGTAAAGAACTGAGCAGGTCACTGGCTGACGAAGAGCATACCATTTCATCTCAGATCTTATCAATCTTCTCCTTGAAGTAGGAAGCAAGATCTTATGCCTTGAGAGTAGCTGGTGGGGTAGGTGAGGGAGGATTCAGAAGTGATTTAAATGTATTAGAGTCGTTTGGGGTTAAAGGCTTGAGCAGAGATAAGAGTTTGGAAATATGTTTGTTTGGCAGTGTCCAGGGCATTTCAATAAGAGTGGTAGACAGTCTTATATGTGAGGAAGTCACTTGAAATACATGATTTGATCCACTGACATTCAAGTCTACCAGCGAGTTTTTGTAGAGGTCTTGTTAATTTGGAGTGACATGGTTGACATCAAGGCCTTTGTGGAGTGTGATGGGTAACTGGAGCCACTTCATCAAGGGCTAGTTCTAGAGACTTGTTCAGGCGTGATACAGCCATCTCAGGAGAGGTGAATGCAGACATAGGTGAAAGCAGTTGTTGGAGTGAGGTGGGAAGTTCTTGAAGATTCATTTTCATATTTCTGTGGGTTTGAGGAGGATTGGAGGACTTAAGGAACACAGAGTTTGAATTAATAGAAGAGAGCATGCTGGTGATAAGGTTATGATCTGAGAGGGGGAAAGGAGTGCTAGTGAATTCAGAAACGGAGCATAGTGTGGTGAATACTAGATCAAGGCAGTGGCCCTCCTGATGAGTAGAGGAGTCAGTCCATTGGGAGAGGCCGAGAGGAGGTTAGAGAGAGCAGTTTGGAGAAGTAGGTAAGGTTATAAATTTGGAGGAGGATTTTGAGTCTCTTCAGAATTACTTAAACTGGAAACGTGGGCAGCAAAATGGAGAATGAAGTACCTAGCCAAATGCAAGGTAATGCACTTCGGTAGCAAGAACAAGAATACTACCTACATACTAAATAGGGAAAAAGTAGGGGATACTGTACTGGAAAAAGATTTAGGTGTTCACATAGATAACAAACTTAATGGTAGTAACCAAAGTAGGAATGCAGCAAACTATGTATTAGCATGCATTAAGCGGGGAATTGATGCAAGGGATGAGTGTTATACTCCCATTACATAAATCTCTAGTGAGGCCATATCTTGAAATGCTGTGCACAATTATGGGCACCATACTACAAAAAGGATATCCTGGAACTAGAAAAGGTTCATAGACGGGCAACCAAATTGATTAAGGGGATGGAGATGCTAGAATATGAGGAAAGGCTTGCTAGGATAGGCATGTTTACACTGGAAAAAGGAGATTAAGAGGGGACATGATTAACATTTACAAATATATATAAGGGGTCAATACACAGAGCTAGTGGGGGATTTGTGTTTGGTAAGATCATCACAAAGGACACGTGGACACCCGCTTAGGTTAGAGGGGAGGAGATTTCACACACAGATGGAAAGGTTTCTTCACAGTAAGGACAATACATATTTGGAATTTCCTGCCTGAGAGCACACTAATGGCGGGCTCAGTCATTACTTTTAAGAATGGGCTAGATAAATTCCTAATGGATAAGGATATACAGGGTTATGGTGGGTAAATCATGTACTATATTAATAAAATATAACAAAAAAAAAAGAGTATTTTAGCTAATGGGTAAACATTCAACACAGTTAAAATTAATCTTAAAATATTAACATTGTAGGAGAGCACTAACATGTTGAACTCGATGGACGAATGGTCATTTTTCAACCTTAGAAACTTTGTTACTTTGTTACTATGTTACTGTATCCTACGACCAATCACAGAATAAACCAACTTCGGTGTCATAATTATTGCAACATACTTTATTGACTATGTCACACACTCCTAGGTTGATATTGGACCAAATTAAATGACACACCAGCCTCAAATTCAAGGGAGAGTGAGTTGACAGATCAAACAGGATCCACCCAATTGTATATTTAAAATAAACAGATAAATAAGAAATGCCAAGTACTACTCCTGAAACAATCAATTGAGCTCTATTGGAGAGAGCGCTATTTAAATAAAATTATTATTATTTGCATAGCAATCTAGACGTAAACATAAACAATGTCCGAAAACCAAAAACAAAATTCAGCAAGTGCTAACTAGCTGAAAACCCCCAACAACTGGTCAATAATAAGGAGATGGGTGGATTGGGGATAGAGGGGGCAGGGGAATCTAGGCGGGGGAAGTAACGACATAAGGCAAAACAAATAAACACCTGCCAGATGCTAAAATGTTTTCCTTTATTTTATTGTTATATTCTGGTCAGGAAAACACCAACCTTCATGGACTCATGGTGATGAGTAGCTAACTAGTCCTAAAGTTAGGATATAAATTAAACCTAATAAGCATTAGATTTCCAACGCCCAAGCGCTTGTACAGTATTTCAGGAAAGGACAGATCTGCTGTGGTAGCTTGAATGGGTACCAAACTCCACAGGGAATACCCAAGAGCCAGAATTCTGCGTTTCAAGACCCAACCAAATTAATTTCACTATTTAACCATTTTCATGAATCAATAATGCTTCAGCATCTCTGGACTGGCGCAATGGATAAGATGACACCAGTAATACTGGACAAATCCAGGAATTACTGCAAGCAAATAGGGACACCCCACAACCTCTTTCCAATTAGTCTGTCTTGGAACACTGAATCGGGCATACAGAGTTGGCTCTAATCAATATGATGCCCTAGACAAGATTTTGGCTGGTGCCCCCTAGCACCGCCACTAGTTCCGCCTCTGACCCTGCACCCCTTTCCCAGCACTATCACCGCTTACCCATAGCAGTCCTTATTTTGGTGTTCCTACCCCTATATTTTAAATAGGAACAGTGCACACATTCAGCGCACAGCCCAAAAAGGTGTGTGTTTTTGCTGGCAAGGGGCCCTCAATTCAAATTACGCCACACAGTAGTACAACTTTATTCACATTTTATCATGCGATAGTGTCCCTAATTCACGTTCCATCACATACAGTAGTAGTACCACTTTACATTATAAACGTTACTCATCACAGTAGTGCCCCTAATTCACATTACACCAAACCATATTGCTCTTTATTCACATTAGACCACACAGTAGTGCCCTTTCTATACGATACGCCACACAGTAGAGCACCTTAAACACACAATGCCACACATTAGTAATGCATTTATACACATTATATCACACAGTAATGCCCCTTACACATGACACACATTATTAATGTCCTTATAAACATAATGCGCCTTACACATTATGCCAACCTTTATTAATGCCCCTATACACATAATGTCCCTTACACATATGCCTCACATTATTAATGCCCTTATACACATAATGACACACAGTGTCCCTTACACATGTCACACATTATTAATGACCTTATACACATGACACACATAGTGCCCCTTACACATATGCCGCACACTATTAATGCATTTATACACACAGAGCCAGCCTTTGGCATATATTCTGTGTAGCATTTCGTATGCAGATACAGCCACAGTCGCACACAGTATATAGCCATGCTGCATATCATTTTAATCAGCAGAAGCTGTTTGTGCATCCTAGCCTCATAGCAATGTAAATAAGATGCATTTTCATCAAAAATAGGCACCCAACATGAGCAGAGCTGCCAGCTGACTCACGCCAGGCATCTCCTGCTGCATGGAGCAATGAGGCATGATGTATGAGGATACATCTATATCCAAGCAGAGGCAGAAGTCAGTGTTAGCGGCTGTGTGAGTGCTGTGCACATCATTTTAATCAGCAGAAGCTGCATGTGCCCCTAGGCGTGCCAAATGCCCTCGGCAGTTGCCTAATTTGCCTATGCCTAGGGCCAGCTTTGCGGGCATAACACTGCAACATTACTGACAAAAACACTGAAAAAAGGCAGAGCCATCAGATTGCAAACTCTAAAGGCTCAATGAAATGCCATAGCAAAGGCCAAATGCAGATGTAGAATTTCATAAGAATTACTTCACTGCATACACTATAGTTAACATGCCAGCTGTTTCTATGTATTTATTACAGTGGTATCCTTGTGTGTTTACATTTAGTGTGTATCTGTGTTTCTGCCTATATAGAATGGATCCTGCCTTTGCTGTATATCTGATATGGATCTGACTTTTACCCTTTACTGCTAAGCAAAGACTGCCTAGAGTCAGTCCTCTGAGTACTCTCAGTAAGAGAAGTACTTCCCTTTTCAAATTAATAATCTGCCGCAGAGCAGTGAAAGAAATAGAGCATGATTTGCATAATTATAAATTGAAGTACAGTATACTGTAAACCATCTATACTTTCCATTGCAAAATGAATCGCACTAACACTAAGCATTTAATAATTATTCATTTTAAATTGTGGCTTTGCACACCCATTAAAGGGGATAAGGGTGGCCAATCCCGCATTTTGGCCTAATATTGACATGGATTGAATCCTGGGATTGGAGCATCCAAACCTGGGTATTTTGTAGAGATGAGCAGGTTCGGGTTTTACTCGGTTCTCAAAACTGCATCTTATTGGCTATCTAAAACACGAGACATCCGTGAGCCAATAAAATGCCGTTTTGAGAACCGAGTAAAACCGAACCCGCTCATCTCTAGTATTTTGGGATTAGCCACCACTTTTTTTTTTTTATTCCAGTAGTGTTCTGCATTTTTAGCAGGTGCTGCCCAGCTCCCCCTGCCCCCGGCTGTGAGCACTACACGCGTGATGTGAAGTCAGAGGTCACGCTGCGCAGCCTGATGCCAGCCGCAGTGCTGCCAGGACCGCCCAGACCTCACGACTGCAGCAAGTCGACCCCCACCCCCGTCCGTCCAGAGGATGGTGAGTTGTTGTGTGGGCTGGTAGGGAAGGGGGGGGGACATTGAAGAATTTTCATTCTAATACCATCAACCCAATCCCGGGTGTCTAGGGAATCCCGGAATTAATCATTTTTCAATCCCGGGATTGAAAAAACGGCCTCGGATTGGCCTCCCTAAAGAGGATGTCTCTTCTTCATCAACACTAACCTATGTATGCCAAATTGAGACAGTCCCTGTAGAGTGGTGCGCTGTGCAAATTACCACAGGATTCTGAAGAGCTGTAGAAGTGTGTCTTTACTATTTGCAGTCATGCTGAACAATGACTACAGAGATACTTCCTGTAAATGGATAGAAATGATGCAATTTACACCATCCCCATTCAGCGTACATCTACATCCCCCACCTGGAACCATCATTGTAGCTGAACAGCAAATCATTGACTAGGTAGTTAGGGGTCATCAGGGCATGTGCTTCTTCTCTATGAAGAACAAGATAAACATGATGTCCGTAAACCTTAATACTTCCCAATCACTTGCACATGTCACACTTGCCTACTTTTGTAAAGTAGTTTCAGGGAAAGTATAGTTTGCATTATAATGTAACCAGTAAAGCGTGGCATGCCGTTTAGTGGGCATGTCACATTCTGTCCAAGGGGCGTGTCTATCTCCACCAATGGGCACATCTATTGTCAATCAGGGGTGTGTCCTGTAGTGGCAGGTGAAAACTAAAGTACAAAGGCCCTCATTCCGAGTTGATCGCTCGCAAGGCGAATTTAGCAGAGTTGCTCACGCTAAGCCTATGCCTACTGGGAGTGTATCTTAGCTTCTTAAAATTGCGACCGATGTATTCGCAATATTGCGATTACAAACTACTTAGCAGTTTCAGAGTAGCTTCAGACTTACTCGGCATCTGCGTTCAGTTCAGTGCTTGTCGTTCCTGGTTTGACGTCATAAACACACCCAGCGTTCGCCCAGACACTCCCCCGTTTCTCCGGCCACTCCTGCGTTTTTTCCGGAAACGGTAGCGTTTTTATCCACACGCCCCGAAAACGCCGTGTTTCCGCCCAGTAACACCCATTTCCTGTCAATCACACTACGTTCGCCAGAGCGAAGAAAAAGCCGTGAGTAAAAATACTATCTTCATTGTAAAATTACTTGGCGCAGTCGCAGTGCGAATATTGCGCATGCGTACTAAGCGGAATTTCACTGCGATGCGAAGAAAATTACAGAGCGAACGACTCGGAATGAGGGCCAAAGTACAGTACTGGCTACACACTGACATCACAGCTACACTACATAGCAAGACCACACACCGACATCATAGCTACATTACACAGCAGGGCCACACACCAACATTGAATTCAGTATGATATCCTGGCGGTCAGAATACAGATGCCTGGATCCTGATAGTGTAAATCCTGACAGGAGGGGTGAGACTATTCCCTCCTCTCCCCTAACCCTCCCTTCCGAAACCTAACCCCCCTCGTGGTGCCTATCCCTAACACACACCCCTGCAGCCCAACCCTAACTCCCCTAGGTGGTGACTAAACCTAACCACCCCGGCCCTAACCCTAACCAGCCCACTATAGTTACGGTCCAGTTTCCAGCGTCGGATTCTGGCATCGCCATTTTGACGGCTGTCGGGATTCCAGCATCATTTCGACTGCCAGAATCCCGACAGCTGGCATTTTGACCGCATCTTCCAACATCACACCTATATTACATGGCAGGGCTACACACTGACATCACCGCTACATTACACAGCAGGGGCACACTGACATCACCGCTACATTACACAGCAGGGGCACACTGACATCATTGCTACATTACACAGCAGGGGCACACTGACATCACCGCTACATTACACAGCAGGGGCATACTGACATCACCGCTACATTACACAGCAGAGGCACACTGACATCACGGGATGTAGTTATGTGACCGGCGGTCAGGAGACTACATACTGCCCCCTCACAGTCCCGATGGTCGGCTTGCCACTCATAGAGTGGGAACAGAACCCGTGGCGACCACAGGCCCACAGACCAACATCATAGCTACATTACACAGCAGGGCCACCTACTAACAGCGCACCTACATTACACAGCAGGGCCACCTACTAATAGCACACCTACATTACACAGCAGGGCCACCTACTAACAGCACACCTACATTACACAGCAGGGCCACCTACTAACAGCACACCTACATTACACAGCAGGGCCACCTACTAACAGCACACCTATATTACACAGCAGGGCCACCTACTAACAGCACACCAACATTACACAGCAGGACTACCTACTAACAGCACACCTACATTACACAGCAGGGCTACCTACTAACAGCACACCTATATTACACAGCAGGGCTACCTACTAACAGCACACCTACATTACACAGCAGGGCCACCTACTAACAGCACACCTACATTACACAGCAGGGCCACCTACTAACAGCACACCTACATTACACAGCAGGGCCACCTACTAACAGCACACCTACATTACACAGCAGGGCCACCTACTAACAGCACACCTACATTACACAGCAGGGCCACCTACTAACAGCACACCTACATTACACAGCAGGGCCACCTACTAACAGCACACCTACATTACACAGCAGGGCCACCTACTAACAGCACACCTACATTACACAGCAGCAGGGGGGGCTAGCTATAATCTCATTTGGCTGCCATAAATCAGATCTCTGTGGGATAACTGTGGTGACTGCCTTGTGAGGAGTCCTGGGAGGAGGAGGAGGAGGAGGAGGAGGAGGAGGCCGGGAGTCACAGGAACAGAGATCCTGCAATGGGGAGAGGAGGAGGAGCCTGTGACCGCAGCAGCAGTGCAGCCAGCACCATCTACAGCAGGCTTTCCCAACCACGGTCCTCAAGGCACACTAACAGTGCATGTTTTAGTGATATCCAGGCTTCAGCACAGGTGACTTAATTAGTAGCTCACTTATTTTGATTTAACCGTCTGTGCTGCAGCCTGGATATCACTAAAACCTGCACTGTTGGTGTGCCTTGAGGACCGTGGTTGGGAAAGCCTGATCTACAGTATATGTTAAAGGTGAGCTGTTGAGCATCACACCTGCACATTACACTGACATCACACACCAGGAGGGCTACATAGTGTATACTGACATCAGAGTATTGTAAGTGTGTGTGTAAATATATATAGAGATATAGATAGATATATAGATGAGAGATAAATAGGGAGGCGGAACCAACAGCCAGCACTGCAGCAGGGTATAATGATGATTGAGCGAAAAACCTCCCCATGTCTCTGCTTCCCCAGTCGCCCCATAGCAGTGTTATTAGCCCCCTGAGCCCCCACGCCGTTGATTGGTTGCCATGGGCAACTTCTCCACTAGCTCATTGATTCACTCTTTTCACTGCTTCATGAATAGACCCTTCCTGTCTAGGAGGAGCATGGAGGCTAGTGCTCGATTGCTAGGCTCTGTGTCCCATGCCCATTACATCCGGACTTGCGCAAGCGCAGTCCAGATTACCAACGGGGCTGTGGCGAATTTGGGGATTAGTTTGAGCTTTGCAGGGCAGCGGGAGACTCCACCGTGAATCTGAAGTCTCCCACTGGATGCAGGAGTGTAGACAACCTTTTAGCTCTACCTACAGTACTATACAGTACATGACGAGGTCTTTGATATCTTCTGCCCTCACTGTTGGCATATCAGTACAGATAATACAGCTGAAAGAAGTTCATGTAAATCAGGGAAATTAAATTAATATATCCTATGTATGTGATTTGATGTGTAGTTATCTATAACTGTTATGCACAGTTCCCAACATGTTGAAATAGGTTACAGGGACATTTTTGGTTGAGTCACTCCATGTCCATCACGTGCAAAATGATCACGATGAACCAGTGTTGCCATCTTGGCATTTAAAATATTCCTCATCATTGAAAACATTAATCTATGCGGGTATGGGTCATTAGGTCGACCACACTTAGGTTGACAGTCATTAGGTTGACCATCGACATGCATTAGGTCGACATGGTCACTAGGCCAACATGTACTAGGTCGACATGAGGTTTTATTTTACTTTTTCAGTGTCGTTTTCTTCGTAAAGTGACAGGGAACCCCAATCAGTGCACCGTGTCCCCTTGCATGGCTCACTTCGTTCGCCATGCTCCACTACTGCTGTGCTCGGCACAGGTTACTATTCCCAATCGTTGTCCACATGGATCGTAAGTCATGAAAAAGTTGAAAAAAAAGTGAAAAACTCATGTCGCCCTTTTTCCGTGTCAACCTAGTGACCATGTTGACCTAATGCATGTCGACCAATATTGGTCGACCTAATGACTGTCGACCTAAGTGTTGTCAACCTAATGACCGTATCCCATCTATGCAGATGAGCCGATAAGATTAATTAGCACGCATTGCAGGACTAGGGTTGTGTGAGCGGTGCCGTCACACAGGGTGCAGGGCCCTGGGAGCGGAACTGTCACTGATGCACGACCTCTGCATCTGGCTAGCAGGATGCCTGCAATGGCACCCTGCAGTCTATACAATCATCGGGATCGTCCTGAGGATACACTGCCAGTGCTGGTGGCCCCGCCCCCTTTGTCCAACAGCATGATGTCATACACTCAGGGGCAAGGCCGACCCAGGATGCATTACATCAAACATGCATAATGAGGAATTAACAGGTACTGTGTCTAATTGAGAAAAATAGGGCTAAAATTACTACCTTGCCCCGGGTGGCGTAAATCCTAGTTTCGGCCCTGTAGTGGCCTATCCTGCACCAGGGGTGTGAGAATCAACATAATCATCAACTATATTAGCTATATGCCCGCTAAATTCCCTTTAGATGAGCTGTGTCATTATTGCAGCCTGGGACAGAACATGATAGGACGGGTGTGGTATAAAACATGTACAGTTATCACTTATCAGATAGACATTCAATAGGTCGACACCATATGGTCAACATGCATTAAGTCAACAGGGTCAAAAGGTTGACAGGGTTAACAGGTCGACATGTAAACGGTAGACAGTACAAAAGATTGACAGATACAAAAAGTCAACAGGGTGAAAAGGTCGACAAGCAAATGGTCAACACAAAAAGGTTGACACAAGTTTTCTTTGTTTCACTTTATATGTTTCATCACCTTGACCCCAATTAGTGGTCACATAGACCCTCGTCGGCTCGCTTTGCTCGTCATGCTTTGCGCAAGGTACCTTGCTCCGCTACCACTGCACTCGGCACAGGCTACTATTCCCAGTCGTAGTCCAGTGGATGGTAAATGATGAAAAAGTATAAAAACATTAAAAGAATTAAAAAAAAAAAATTGTGTTGACCATTGTCATATCGACCTTTTGAACCTGTTGACCTTTAACACTACCTTTTACTGGTCGACCTTTCGACCCTGTCAACGTTTTGACCCTGTCGCCCATTGACCTATTGACTATCTATCTTTTTACTATAGCTCTATCAACCGAACACAGATAGGACAAGGGTAATAATGAAGAAAGAAAGAAAAAAGGGGGAAAGAATAGCAGGAGAAATACATAGAAATAAAGGCGCGGGGTATGGTATGCCGACACCGGGATCCTGGCAGCAGAATGATGATGGGGTGGGGGGAGCGCAACAAAGCCCCTTGCGGGCTTGGTGGCTCGTTGCACATGCCACAGGTTCTATTCCCACTCTATGGGTGTCGTGGACACCCATAGAGTGGGAATAGACACTGTGGGTCGGCATTCCGACTGGCGGCATTGTTAGCGTTAGGGATTCAGTTGTCAGCATGCTGATCGCCGGGATCCCGAGTGCCCTCATATCAACTACATCCCAAATAAAGGACCAGCAGTAGACCGTAAGGAAAACTGGGGTAGAGAAATAAGAAGTGAGATAAAGTAAAAGGACAAGAGAGCAATAACATGTACTGTACACAATATAGACAGTGAATATACAGGGACAACACAATAAAATACACAGGGTACTTTCCTCTAGAAACTTACAAAGAGGCAAGAAAGCTCCCAACCAGGAAATCACTATTATAAACTAGCAACTCAACCCAAAACTCTCTTAACTGTTATAAGACTACACAAATTAGATCATAAAAGGGGACACCTTTAACCCTTGCTTCTAAATGTATTCTGACACATCCTTCTTCCTTAGGCTTGGCACCAGATAACTGGGATACGGTCGTTAGGTCGACACAACTTAGGTCGACAGTCATTGGGTCGATCACGATAGGTCAACATGCGTTGGGTCGACATGGTAACTATGTCGACATGATCATTGGGTCGGCGTGTACTATGTCGACAGGTCGAAAGGTCGACATGAGTTTTTCACTTCTTTCTTTTCATTTTTTATTTTTCCATACTTGATGATCCACGTGGACTACGATTGGAATGGTAACCTTGCACGAAGCGTGGCGAGCGAAGCGAGACACTAACTGGGGTTCCCCGTCACTTTACGAATAAAAAGACACCCAAAAAATCCAAAAACTCATGTCGACCTTTTCACCTGTCGACCTAGTACAGGTTGACCTAACGACCATGTCGACCTAGTTACCCTGTCGACCTAACACATGTCGACCCAAGGAATGTTGACCTAAGCTGGGTCGACCCAACGACCCATACCCAGATAACTATAGTACTTTAGGCTTGGTACCCGATGTACTTCAGCACTGCACATATGTGATGACACAAGATATAGGCCCTCATTCCGAGTTGTTCGCTCGGTAAAAATCTTCGCATCGCAGCGATTTTCCGCTTAATGCGCATGCGCAATGTCCGCACTGCGACTGCGCCAAGTAAATTTGCTATGCACTTAGTAATTTTACTCACGGCTTTTTCATCGGTCTGGCGATCGTAATGTGATTGACAGGAAATGGGTGTTACTGGGCGGAAACAGGCCGTTTTATGGGCGTGTGGGAAAAAACGCAGGAGTGGCCGGAGAAACGGAGGAGTGTCTGGGCGAACGCTGGGAGTGTTTGTGACGTCAAACCAGAAACGACAAGCACTGAACTGATCGCAGATGCCGAGTAAGTCTGAAGCTACTCAGAAACTGCTACGAGGTGTGTAATCGCAATATTGCGAATACTTCGTTCGCAATTTTAAGATGCTAAGATTCACTCCCAGTAGGCGGCGGCTTAGCGTGAGCAACTCTGCTAAAATCGCCTTGCGAGCGAACAACTCGGAGTGACCTCCATAGTTCTGCATTATCCTGACGATATGAATTTGCAAACAAATTGATGTTGTAAAGCAGGGTTACCATTACTTGTTATACATTTATCTTCTAACTAAGGGGGTCATTCCGAGTTGTTTGCTCACTGCCGGTTTTCGCAATTAGGTGGAAAATGCGCATGCGCATGGTACGCAGCGCGCATGCGCTTAGTAATTTTACACGAAACTTTGGAGATTTACACAAGCTCGAGCAACGTTTTTTCAACACTCGAGTGATCGTAGTGTGATTGACAGGAAGTGGGTGTTTCTGGGCGGAAACTGGCCGTTTTCAGGGAGTGCGCTAAAAAAACGCAGGCGTGCCAGGTAAAAACGCAGGAGTGGCTGGAAAAATGGGGGAGTGGCTGGCCGAACGCAGGGCGTGTTTGTGACGTCAAACTAGGAACTAAACGGACCGAGTCGCAGTCTAGGAGTAGGTCTGGAGCTACTCAGAAACTGCAAGGAATTATTTAGTAGCAGTTCTGCTAATCTTTCGTTCGCTATTCTGTTAAGCTAAGATACTAGTGATGAGCGGGTTCGGTTCCTCGGAATCCGAACCCCCCCGAACTTCAGCCTTTTTACACGGGTCCGAGGCAGACTCGGATCTTCCCGCCTTGCTCGGTTAACCCGAGCGCGCCCGATCGTCATCATCCCGCTGTCGGATTCTCGCGAGGCTCGGATTCTATCGCGAGACTCTGATTCTATATAAGGAGCCGCGCGTCGCCGCCATTTTCACATGTGCATTGAGATTGATAGGGAGAGGACGTGGCTGGCGTCCTCTCCGTTTAGAATAGAAATAGATAGAGAGTGAGACACTTGATTTACTGGAGCTTAGGAGTACTCAGAGAGTGCAGAGTTTACTAGTGACTGACCAGTGACCACCAGTGCAGTTTTATTATTATTTAATATAATCCGTTCTCTGCCTGAAAAAAAAACGATACACAGTGACACAGTATACCATATCTGTGCTCAGCCTCAGTGTGCTGCATCATCTATGTATATCTGACTGTGCTGAGTGCTCACTGCTCACACAGCTTAATTGTGGGGGAGACTGGGGAGCAGTTATAGCAG
Source organism: Pseudophryne corroboree (assembly GCF_028390025.1). Taxonomy (NCBI): domain Eukaryota; kingdom Metazoa; phylum Chordata; class Amphibia; order Anura; family Myobatrachidae; genus Pseudophryne; species Pseudophryne corroboree. The sequence goes on along the minus strand of NC_086446.1, from coordinate 570,421,902 downwards.
GAGTACATTAACAGTGCACACTTTTGCTGCCAGAGTGCCACTGCCAGTGTGACTGACCAGTGACCACTGACCACCAGTATATTGTGATTGTCTGCCTGAAAAAGTTAAATACTCGTCGTGTGGTGTTTTTATTCTATAAACGCATTCTGCTGACAGTGTCCAGCAGGTCCGTCATTATATAATATATACCTGTCCGGCTGCAGTAGTGATATATATATATTTTTTATATCATTATCATCCAGTCTATATTAGCAGCAGACGCAGTACGGTAGTCCACGGCTGTAGCTACCTCTGTGTCGGCAGTCGCTCGTCCATCCATAATTGTATACCACCTACCTGTGGTGTTTTTTTTTTTCTATCTTCTTGATACTAGTAGCTTACTTTAGGAGTCTGCAGTGCTGACAGTGTCCAGCAGGTCCGTCATTATATAATATATACCTGTCCGGCTGCAGTAGTGATATATATATATTTTTTATATCATTATCATCCAGTCTATATTAGCAGCAGATGCAGTACGGTAGTCCACGGCTGTAGCTACCTCTGTGTCGGCAGTCGCTCGTCCATCCATAAGTATACTAGTATCCATCCATCTCCATTGTTTACCTGAGGTGCCTTTTAGTTGTGCCTATTAAAATATGGAGAACAAAAATGTTGAGGTTCCAAAAATAGGGAAAGATCAAGATCGACTTCCACCTCGTGCTGAAGCTGCTGCCACTAGTCATGGCCGAGACGATGAAATGCCATCAACGTCGTCTGCCAAGGCCGATGCCCAATGTCATAGTACAGAGCATGTAAAATCCAAAACACCAAATATCAGTAAAAAAAGGACTCAAAAATCTAAAATAAAATTGTCGGAGGAGAAGCGTAAACTTGCCAATATGCCATTTACCACACGGAGTGGCAAGGAACGGCTGAGGCCCTGGCCTATGTTCATGGCTAGTGGTTCAGCTTCACATGAGGATGGAAGCACTCAGCCTCTCGCTAGAAAAATGAAAAGACTCAAGCTGGCAAAAGCACAGCAAAGAACTGTGCGTTCTTCAAAATCACAAATCCACAAGGAGGGTCCAATTGTGTCGTTTGCGATGCCTGACCTTCCCAACACTGGACGTGAAGAGCATGCGCCTTCCACCATTTGCACGCCCCCTGCAAGTGCTGGAAGGAGCACCCGCAGTCCAGTTCCTGATAGTCAGATTGAAGATGTCAGTGTTGAAGTACACCAGGATGAGGAGGATATGGGTGTTGCTGGCGCTGGGGAGGAAATTGACCAGGAGGATTCTGATGGTGAGGTGGTTTGTTTAAGTCAGGCACCCGGGGAGACACCTGTTGTCCGTGGGAGGAATAGGGCCATTGACATGCCTGGTGAAAATACCAAAAAAATCAGCTCTTCGGTGTGGAAGTATTTCAACAGAAATGCGGACAACATTTGTCAAGCCGTGTGTTGCCTTTGTCAAGCTGTAATAAGTAGGGGTAAGGACGTTAACCACCTCGGAACATCCTCCCTTATACGTCACCTGCAGCGCATTCATCATAAGTCAGTGACAAGTTCAAAAACTTTGGGCGACAGCGGAAGCAGTCCACTGACCAGTAAATCCCTTCCTCTTGTAACCAAGCTCACGCAAACCACCCCACCAACTCCCTCAGTGTCAATTTCCTCCTTCCCCAGGAATGCCAATAGTCCTGCAGGCTATGTCACTGGCAATTCTGACGAGTCCTCTCCTGCCTGGGATTCCTCCGATGCATCCTTGTGTGTAACGCCTACTGCTGCTGTTGTTGCTGCTGGGAGTCGATGGTCATCCCAGAGGGGAAGTCGTAAGACCACTTTTACTACTTCCACCAAGCAATTGACTGTCCAACAGTCCTTTGCGAGGAAGATGAAATATCACAGCAGTCATCCTGCTGCAAAGTGGATAACTGAGGCCTTGGCATCCTGGGCGGTGAGAAACGTGGTTCCGGTATCCATCATTGCTGCAGAGCCAACTAGAGACTTGTTGGAGGTACTGTGTCCCCGGTACCAAATACCATCTCGGTTCTATTTCTCTAGGCAGGCGATACCGAAAATGTACACAGACCTCAGAAAAAGACTCACCAGTGTCCTAAAAAATGCAGTTGTACCCAATGTCCACTTAACCACGGACATGTGGACAAGTGGAGCAGGGCAGGCTCAGGACTATATGACTGTGACAGCCCACTGGGTAGATGTATGGACTCCCGCCGCAAGAACAGCAGCGGCGGCACCAGTAGCAGCATCTCGCAAACGCCAACTCTTTCCTAGGCAGGCTACGCTTTGTATCACCGCTTTCCAGAATACGCACACAGCTGAAAACCTCTTACGGCAACTGAGGAAGATCATCGCGGAATGGCTTACCCCAATTGGACTCTCCTGTGGATTTGTGGCATCGGACAACGCCAGCAATATTGTGTGTGCATTAAATCTGGGCAAATTCCAGCACGTCCCATGTTTTGCACATACCTTGAATTTGGTGGTGCAGAATTATTTAAAAAACGAGAGGGGCGTGCAAGAGATGCTGTCGGTGGCCAGAAGAATTGCGGGACACTTTCGGCGTACAGGCACCACGTACAGAAGACTGGAGCACCACCAAAAACGCCTGAACCTGCCCTGCCATCATCTGAAGCAAGAAGTGGTAACGAGGTGGAATTCAACCCTCTATATGCTTCAGAGGTTGGAGGAGCAGCAAAAGGCCATTCAAGCCTATTCAACTTAGCACGATATAGGAGGTGGAATGCACCTGTCTCAAGCGCAGTGGAGAATGATTTCAACGTTGTGCAAGGTTCTGCAACCTTTTGAACTTGCCACACGTGAAGTCAGTTCAGACACTGCCAGCCTAAGTCAGGTCATTCCCCTCATCAGGCTTTTGCAGAAGAAGCTGGAGACATTGAAGGAGGAGCTAACACAGAGCGATTCCGCTAGGCATGTGGGACTTGTGGATGGAGCCCTTAATTCGCTTAACAAGGATTCACGGGTGGTCAATCTGTTGAAATCAGAGCACTACATTTTGGCCACCGTGCTCGATCCTAGATTTAAAACCTACCTTGGATCTCTCTTTCCGGCAGACACAAGTCTGCTGGGGTTCAAAGAACTGCTGGTGACAAAATTGTCAAGTCAAGCGGAACGCGACCTGTCAACATCTCCTCCTTCACATTCTCCCACAACTGGGGGTGCGAGGAAAAGGCTCAGAATTCCGAGCCCACCCGCTGGCGGTGATGCAGGGCAGTCTGGAGCGACTGCTGATGCTGACATCTGGTCCGGACTGAAGGACCTGACAACGATTACGGACATGTCGTCTACTGTCACTGCATATGATTCTCTCCCCATTGAAAGAATGGTGGAGGATTATATGAGTGACCGCATCCAAGTAGGCACGTCACACAGTCCGTACTTATACTGGCAGGAAAAAGAGGCAATTTGGAGGCCCTTGCACAAACTGGCTTTATTCTACCTAAGTTGCCCTCCCACAAGTGTGTACTCCGAAAGAGTGTTTAGTGCCGCCGCTCACCTTGTCAGCAATCGGCGTACGAGGTTACATCCAGAAAATGTGGAGAAGATGATGTTCATTAAAATGAATTATAATCAATTCCTCCGTGGAGACATTCACCAGCAGCAATTGCCTCCACAAAGTACACAGGGAGCTGAGATGGTGGATTCCAGTGGGGACGAATTGATAATCTGTGAGGAGGGGGATGTACACGGTGATATATCGGAGGATGATGATGAGGTGGACATCTTGCCTCTGTAGAGCCAGTTTGTGCAAGGAGAGATTAATTGCTTCTTTTTTGGTGGGGGTCCAAACCAACCCGTCATTTCAGTCACAGTCGTGTGGCAGACCCTGTCACTGAAATGATGGGTTGGTTAAAGTGTGCATGTCCTGTTTATACAACATAAGGGTGGGTGGGAGGGCCCAAGGACAATTCCATCTTGCACCTCTTTTTTCTTTCATTTTTCTTTGCGTCATGTGCGGTTTGGGGAGTAGTTTTTGGAAGGGCCATCCTGCGTGACACTGCAGTGCCACTCCTAGATGGGCCAGGTGTTTGTGTCGGCCACTTGGGTCGCTTATCTTAGTCACACAGCTACCTCATTGCGCATCTTTTTTTTCTTCTTTGCGTCATGTGCTGTTTGGGGAGTAGTTTTTTGAAGGGCAATCCTGCGTGACACTGCAGTGCCACTCCTAGATGGGCCAGGTGTTTGTGTCGGCCACTAGGGTCGCTTAGCTTAGTCACACAGCTACCTCATTGCGCCTCTTTTTTTCTTTGCGTCATGTGCTGTTTGGGGGGTGTTTTTTGGAAGGGCCATCCTGCGTGACACTGCAGTGCCACTCCTAGATGGGCCAGGTGTTTGTGTCGGCCACTAGGGTCGCTTATCTTAGTCACACAGCTACCTCATTGCGCATCTTTTTTTTCTTCTTTGCGTCATGTGCTGTTTGGGGAGTAGTTTTTTTGAAGGGCCATCCTGCGTGACACTGCAGTGCCACTCCTAGATGGGCCAGGTGTTTGTGTCGGCCACTAGGGTCGCTTAGCTTACTCACACAGCTACCTCATTGCGCCTCTTTTTTTTCTTCTTTGCGTCATGTGCTGTTTGGGGAGTAGTTTTTGGAAGGGCCATCCTGCGTGACACTGCAGTGCCACTCCTAGATGGGCCAGGTGTTTGTGTCGGCCACTTGGGTCGCTGAGCTTAGTCATCCAGCGACCTCGGTGCAAATTTTAGGACTAAAAATAATATTGTGAGGTGTGAGGTGTTCAGAATAGACTGAAAATTAGTGGAAATTATGGTTATTAAGGTTAATAATACTTTGGGATCAAAATGACCCCCAAATTCTATGATTTAAGCTGTTTTTTAGGGTTTTTTAAAAAAAACACCCGAATCCAAAACACACCCGAATCCGACAAAAAAAATTCGGTGAGGTTTTGCCAAAACGCGTTCGAACCCAAAACACGGCCGCGGAACCGAACCCAAAACCAAAACACAAAACCCGAAAAATTTCCAGTGCTCATCACTAAAAGATACCCCCCCAGAGGGCGGCGGCCTAGCGTGTGCAATGCTGCTAAAAGCAGCTAGCGAGCGAACAGCTCGGAATGAGGGCCTAAACCTCATTACGTTTGTTTTTTTAAGTTCTACCCAATGAAAATACTTTTCTCTATAGTGTAAATGAGAGTGAAATGTAGTTCCTGCACATGAAATTACTGCATCCACTGTGTGAAGAAGACAGGTACAGTATATCTCCCAGTAGCCTTAATTCCCAAAAAAATAGGGTTTTTGAAAAATGCTTTGGCTTTGAGCAAAAGTGGGTGTCGTTAAGTATTATCTGCTCTTTAGACAATCGGGTAGAATTTGGGTGGATAGGGGTGAGGATTATTCTGTCCTCATTTTGCACTTTTAACTTTTGTTGGAAATGCATGGAGTAGGATCTGCTGATGCAATTCGCAGCAAATCACATCCCCATCCCACACTGAACAATACCACAATTTGAAGCATCGGAGAGCAGTAGCTATGATGACTTGAATCACGCTGCCCAATACCCCGCCTCCCATCACCATGTCATATGAACTTCAGGTGCAGGATCTTGCAGAGGAGAGGTCTACTCTACACCATAGGAGCGTATGCTTTAAGGGTAGCTGCATAATGGAGTTTTCTGCACCAGCATCTAGAGGGCCCAGGTCCCTGTGTCACCTCACATACTTGTATATGGCAATGTAATGATTGAGTTCCTGTCACACTAACACTGATCATCTGTAAAAATGCTACTCCCAGTGTTTATAGTGCATATCAGTGCTACTGTGACAGAAACATGGCGTTCACACTGCTAACCAGGTGCAGAAATAAAGAGATAATAAATACTGGGCAGCTGGGGTCATAATAGCGCACTACCCTAAAGAGAGAAGAAATGGTTCTAATCTCAGAGCAATACTCAGATTAGTGTTTACTAATATATAACAAGCAGACCAGGTCTCACAGGAGCATTTCCACAGGGAGAGCGGATATGGGACATGTTAGGGATTACATTGTTCTCCACATGTTTACTTATCTAAGTGGGTATGAATCTGCCTGATATTCAGATATGGCTAGATAGAGACATTGACTTTGCCTTACAGTATCTCTCTTTTGCAGGCAGTAATTACTGTTCAGCCACTACATTTCCTCTGCTGTTTTCATTGATCTTCATTGTCACTGCCTGTCAATAGCAATATTGCCAATGCTTACCACAGCAATGTAATAGTTATTGTAATAAAACTGACTTTGCAATTCTGACTGCTTATATTTATGTGATAATTCTGCCCTTCTTGGAATGCCTGAGAAGAACCCTGTCATATTGCCTAGTCAGAAGGGAAATTCACCTTGGTTTGTGTGGAACTGTCTGCCGTAAAGGAAATACGCTTGAGGTGGTCAAATGGATGTGCTATGTTGCATTATAATCCGGTTAATGGATATTTCCCTTGGACAAATCCATTCATATCAGTATACTGACTGCTCTTACTGGAGGTTGTAACCTTGGCCCATGCTTCACAGTCACCTTGACAACAAACACCACAGGAATTATTTACCTCACAATCAGTTCCCGCACTTTCCTTTGCAGCTAGTAATGAGCTCTGTGATCAGAGTTTTCTTCCCCTTAATTGAGCTTTTTCCAAGAATTGTACTGACAATTTTCTCTTCTGTTTCGTCTAACAAATTGCAACTGTTGGCCAAATAATATAAATTATTAAAAACACCCACAGTCTAACAGGAAATGGCTCATATAACAATATAAAATATACGACAAGTAATATTTTCTGACGTTTTGCAGTATTTCACCAATCTTGAAATACAATGGTTACGAGTGACATTTATGAAAGCACAACCGCAATCACATAAAAGATGATTTAGAAAAGAGCAGTTACCATTTTCCCTTTTTTTTTTTTTTTTTTTTACAAAAAGTCTTACTACTGTAGGTTAAAAAATGTCCATTATACATGCCTTATACACTAGTGCAGCAATAACTACTGCCTGCATTGGCACATTTTTTTTTAAAGTCACATGCAACTTGCAAGTAAAGTTACGCTTTATGTTGCATTGTAAAGCTTCACCCCCAGCGCTGATGATGTCATTGCCACTGCACTTCATCGTAGCCATAAGCATCACAAGCAATGGACGCACCTCTATACCATTCAAATATAAATGTCATAAATCAGCTTTATGATTACGTAAATTTCAAATTACATTTTTGTAAATTGACACATTTTATAAAATGTATCCATATATGGTATACAACAAAAACATCTGGTACCACTAACTGAAAAAGGACATGAATGAGAGCTAAAATGGGGATTTTATATAGGCTGAAGTGGGACAGGGAATAGGCGAACTGTTTTTGTTGGGCTAAAACTCCTGATGCTGTCTGTGGCATTACCAGTGATCAAAAATACAAAAATAAACAAAGGACTTTTCTTTCTAGTATTGTTTATTAAAATCTAAATTATTAATAGCTATTTTTTCCCTCATCACTGACTGCCTTAGACACAAATTACACACTACACACATGTATGCGTATATACAGGTTCAATGATAATCAAGCATTAAACTATTCTGGAATAATGTAATAATGAAATAACTAAGACCTAAAACATCATCATAATACAATGCAAATATGTCTTTGTTTTATGTTTTGGTGGGTTAAAAAAAAACAAATCTAGAAATGCATTCAATGACTTTTAACTATTTTATTCCATTATCTTATCTTATTTAAAGGGGGGGGGGGAGAATCCAACAACAACAAAAAAATAATTAATCCTAATAAATACTATACAGGTATCAAAAGCCATACCAGAGAATGGGCTGTAAGTCGGTGAGCATGACCTTATCTTGTACATAGCGTGTCAGTTGTACTAGACACTGGGTGCACGCAAAATCTGAATACCCAACAAACATTGTCACTCAGAATAAAATGCATAGAGGCATCAGAAACAACAGCAGCAGCCGCAGCAGCACTGGCTTCTGTGTGTAATCGCTTGTCACACATGAAAAGAGATGTGTGCAGTGCCTTCCTCTGTCATTGTGCCTGAGAGACAGGGACACTGCAAGTTGCTCAATGCAGAATGAGAACTGTGGGATGAACCTGACACACTGCATGGCAAACCCACCTCTGACTCCTGGAACCAGATGGAATTCCAGCCTAGTGGCAGGTGCAGGGGTCACTGCATTGAGCCCAGCAGGAGAGAAACCCCTTTGGTGCTGATGTTTATGGCTGCAGGTCCCTCTCAGGATATTGCACTGAATGGACATTCCTGGCTCTTTTACATTTTTGCTCTCAGTGTAGAAGATCCACCTTGACCGGTATTACTGTTGTCACCCCTTGACAGCAGGCTGGGAAGCAGCAATGGACTGGTCACAAACACTGGTTTTATCCTTAGCATTTTCTCTCCACCTCTGTGACCAGTGTAGTTACTATCAGGGCTTCCAGCAACTGGAGAGGTTTCACAGCATCTGTGAAAATATGAAAGGCAGAACAGGGGTGTATGGGATGGGGAACAGAGACTGTGAGTGCCATCTGCAGGGAAGCACAGGCAGCAAACCCAGTCTGCCTGCAATACTCTTTTGTGAAAAATGTTAACCATTTGTAACACAACACTTGTAACACATTCTATACACCTAAAATGTGTACTTTGTATGCAGTACTGAACATAATACAGTATATCTCCTCAGCTAATGTTTTCCTGCAGCTGTACTTGAATTGTTGGGAGGCAAAGGATGGTAGGAGCTGTAATACAGTAACTGGAAACATGGCACTTCTGGCCAAAGGGAGGCGTGTAAAGCATGTTTTCTATAAGAAAGACACATTGTTCACGAGTGCAACTTTCTGTACGTTCAAATTGAACTTCTCCAAAACACAAAATGCAAATTATTATACACAGTTACAAACACATTAATATAACCTACTTTGGGCCTAATTCAGATTGCGATCGCAGTCTGATGCCCTTTGTGGATTGCGCCCGTGCAGCGGGCGCTCCCCGGGAAGCCCTGTGAGATGCTAAAAGCATCTCAGGGCTGCGATCACCTCTGCCTGATTGACAGGGGGCGTGCCAACGGCGTTAGAACGCCGTTGGTGGGGCTGCGACCCTGGACGCAAAGGGTAGCCACCTGCCAGCGCATCTACGATCAGATCTGAATTACCCCCTATATAAGATATGTAGCTGGATTCACCTGTTCTGTATCAATTCCTGATATTTAGAAAAGCAATGGAGTTTTGCCTATACATCAGGCCCTTAATATGACCATTTCCACTAGGTGCTAAATGCTTTGCTCCTGGACTTTCCACGGGGTTCACTACGATCTGCCGGCGGCCGGCCTCCCGGCGACCAGCATACCGGCGCCGGGAGGCCGGCCGTCGGCTTACCGACAGTGTGGCGAGTGCAAATGAGCCCCTTGCGGGCTCGCTGCGCTCGCCACGCTACGCGCGCCACACTATTTTATTCTCCCTCCAGGGGGGTCGTGGACCCCCACGAGAGAGAATAAGTGTCGGTATGCCGGCTGTCGGGCTCCCGGCGCCGGAATGCTGGTCGCCGGGAGCCCGACCGCCGGCATACTGAAGACCACCCCTTTCCACGTATGTTAAAATTGTCTTTTTATTCCCAAAAGCTAGAAAATGGGTTAAAACGGACATTTAGATAAGTTGGTTAAATCAGATGGATTAAACCAAGTGAATGAACATTTTTGACTGTTTTCAGACATTTGGAAGCATATGGCTGATTGTCATTTGCCTATATACATTACCAGATTTTTATTCCAACAACCAACTACAGGTACAGTAGTTGGATGGTTGGAAGGATAATCTTTTTGATGTGTGGCCAGCAGTGGCAGCTGCTGCCCTTGGGCTGCAGCGCACACCACACTGTGTGTGTGTGTGTGTGTGGGGACTGGTTAGCACATATAAACATACTGTACATGCAACATTGTATGTAATATATGTGCTGGCTGCCTGTCCCCAGGGATCAGCAGCGCTGTGGATCACAGCTGCAATAACACCCAGGATGCAGCATTCAGCTTCACTTCTCCTTCTAATCCCTACCCCCAGACTCCTGTGAAACTAGCCAATGGGAATCTGAGGGCGGGCTTAGAAGGCCGAATGCTGTGTCCCGAGTGCAGCAACCATTGTGAAACGCACAGTGCTGCTGATCCTCGGTAACAGGCAGCCAGCACATATATTACATACAATATTGCATGTACTGTATGTTTAGATGTGCTGGCCACCCTCCACCGCCCTTGCAAAGTGAGGTGTTCACTGCAGCCGACATTGGGGGCCAGCTTAACAGAGGCACGGTGGCATCCCAATGTGCAGGAAGTAAACACACCCATGGCTAATGCAGTTTTTAATAAAAGACAATACTGTAAATGAAACTAATGTACTGGTATGTCCATGATTAAAGGGATTTTTCCTCTTTGGGCTTAATCACCAAGCACTGAAAGTTAGGAGGATGGGATAGCAGTGCAACCAGATGCTGCATCTATTCAGTCACATGCTGCAATTGCAGAAGATACTCCCTCTTATAATATCCCTGGGGAACCTATTCAATCGTTGGGCTAATTGTCCTGAATGTGACCATATAGTTGCAACAACATGGTATTTACTAATAAGGCAGTCCCACCGAGCAAAAAAAGAAAAAAATGAGGCCCGGTACAAAATTCCAAAGTTTCAGTAACACAAATTATTCATAAAAATATACTATAGCCATACACTGTATTATTGCAGAAATGTCTCTGTCATCAAATATTGTTATATTTATATCAATTATATTTTCAAAGAACTGCATATCATATAAATGCCTCCTGAGAAGGGGATCGTTATATAATCTATGCCTATACAGGAATAGATTTAAAACTTAACCTCTTCATAGCTGAAAGCTGCTTTTCTATTTTTAACAATGAATTGTGGCAGATTTATTAATATTAGATCAATTAATGGTTAAGAAAGAGAAATAATTTTGCTGTGTTATACAAATCCTCCTGGGATATTTATCCAATATTTAATGTTTATCCTGTATGCTTTTCTACTGCCTACGTATGACAGGCCAATTGCTACAAAAGGTAAAATATAAACTGAAGTAGCATGCTCACCTTGTTGTCTTATAATCAATTGCTGTCAGCCTTTAGAAATATAGTTTTAGTAAGTTACTTTCGATTTTATTTCACATACGGACAAGCCAGCTCATCCATGGCCTTTAAAGATCTTGCTGCAAAAATGCTCTTGTGACTTCTGGTGGAGAGGTTAATTATTTCATCGTCAAAGGATCTGCTATGTTGACGTACGTGCTATCATGGACTTTTAATAGTACAGCACATTAAAGAGATTTTCCATTTTTGGAAATTCCACTTTATGTTAATTTTACTCCCTACTAGTAAATCTTCTGTGGACAACAACCCTCTGATCTATAGAAATAGATAAGTGATACAGGTACTGGGTATTACCCTGGATATAATCATTCAGAATGTTGACTTTTTTTGGACTATTACAAACTCCTATGAATTTGGTTATAAATAATACAGTGAGCTGTCCATATATTAATAATTTTGAACTCATGCTACTCTTCATAGCTATACACAATTCTTTTTACATTTTGATTAATTTTAACCAAGTCATATTTATATTTAATATATATTTATTAAAATTTTCAGTCATACTATATATCATATATATATATATATATATATATATATATATATATATATATATATATGTGTCAAATCTTTATCAACTCCTTGGGTCCATATATGTAAATCTGGCTCTGATGATAGCCAGTGTAACCCCAGCCATTTACCTCACTACACGTCACTACACCAGAGATGCCCGCAAAGCTGCTGCCATCATCACTTGGCAAGTTATTATTTCAGGCTCGGGCAGCACTGGGCTCTTCTGAGTGGCCCAGACGTGGCCTGGCCCGTGACCTATGGAGACGCGGCTTGACTCATAGGTCACACATGCCATTTGGCATGGCATGCCCACCAGCCCAGTGCTGCTCCCTGCTCTTCACTGCCTGTGCTGTCTTGACAGACACTTGACACTCTGGCTGCATAAAAACTCCTGCCGCTGAGGGAGGGAGGGGGAAAACTAACTTCACATCTACTGACTCAAAGGTAGGGGGCAGTGTATATTTATTTATTTAATGAATGTGGGGGCTAATGCATGTAATTGCTTGGGGGGGGAACAATGTGTGGGTTTACTGTGGGGGGAAATGTGTAGAAATATTGTGGGGGCCAGTGCATTTGCTATATTACTGCAGGAATAATGAGTGTGTTTTTCCTCGCTGGAGACCAATGTATGTGTGGGTTTTTTTTTCCCAGTAAGAGATAGTATGTATGTGTTATTTTTGTTACCGTGGGTGGGGGCGGGGTGGTTAGGGGGCAATGTGTGTGTTTATTCCCATTCGAGACCAATGTATGTGTGGGTTTTTTTCCAGTGGGAGTGTGTGATCGTGTAATTTTTTTTTTTTTACCATTGGGGGATGCTATTTGTGTGTTTTTTTTCCTCGTGGGATACTGATGGTGTGCCTTGTCAATTTTAAAATCCTGTTTGGTGTGTGAATTGAAAAAGGTTCAAAATCAGTAAATTAAGGTCAAACAGTAGATGCCCTCCCAGTGTAGCAATACAAGGACACGTGAGTCGTGTGAGTGTATGTAATACAATAAAAGTTAATATTTTCCAGAACTTGGAAAAGATTTAAAACATAGATCTGACTATGCAAAGATATTTTTTTTAGATGTGTGCCAAGAGTGTCTCTCATGGAAAGTTAAATGTTTTTGTTATATATGTAATCATAATGTGCAAGAGCCGTTCTTTAGTTAATACCTTACCTCACACAATATAATCTACATTTCTAATAACCTCAGCCATTACTTAATTTTAACTCTGCAGGCAGACCAGCTCCTGTAGAAGATGTTAAACAAATAAGATATCCTACCTTATGTCTACTAGTTATCTACACAGGTGTGGCAGCCATTTTGTTCCACAAGTTCCTCATACCTCAGTGATGTCAGTCTGGTTCATTTAAGAATGTTAAATACTGGTTAATGAAGAATGTCCATTCATCTCACAGAATGGCTACTTTCATGGAGTGTAGGGGAAAAATAAACATTACGAAAGATGGATGCTTAGGTGTGCTCTTCTGTTTTATCGAGGGCTAACGGGCTGAGTAGGAATATGGAATGGACAACACAGCATTTTTGTTTTTTCAATAATGTCCATATTAAAATTTAGAAACAGATTTTAAAAGTAACGTAGAATAATATCTGGCACACACGCATCTATGGAGTAGGAGACGTTTGTAACAGCTGATTTTTGCCTTAGTAAAGTGACATAACTCCTAGTCCTTATGCACTGCTTGTGTACTTCTAGCGCTATTATTATGTACAATGATTGATACATAATCCCAGTGTCATATACCGTATCTTACTGTTCAGTTCCCACATGTCAAGTCACACAAGTCATTGTGCTGTAGTGACACTTTTAGTAAAGCTTCTTAATTATGTTAAATCCAAAAGGCACTGTGTGTACAAATTACGAGAGCAATGTTCCTATGCCATCTATCCTGGAGAATGTTTAAGTGACTTGGACAGCAATACTGCAGGTATTTACAGGCAGCATTCTTCAAGTTGTGTTTGCACTTGACATCTCCTTAGAGCTCTCTGGCAAGAGGCCCAGGAAATTTCCCAGCAGGCTTCCTTCCTGAGACAAGACAATTATATGATATCATAGATTTGGCTGGAAGCTTCCAATGTGGGGAACCAATAACCTCCATGGTTCTGTACTCTGCTGTTGCAGGACAACTGTTGTGAGTGACATGGGAACTGAAGGGAGAACACCCGCCCCCACCCCTAGACCTGCAACCTCAAATAGTTGTTATTAAAGTAAACTTTTAAGTGCAATATAAAAATAAGACTGATTGTGAAAGGAAGAGTCTGTGTATTGTACTCTAGCTAAGTACCATGACTTTGAAAAGTTGATTCAAATGTATTTTATGCCTAACGGAACAGCTGAGAGTGGAACAAATCCTCACTTTCGAGATTACTTTTACTGATCTGTCATATTCCAGCATAAAGCTTTGCCCTGGCTGTCAAGTCAACACAAGAGCCAGGAACTATTTGTTTGGAAAACTGCAGGTGACATAAGAAACCAGAAAAATATACCGTACTGAAATCATCGAAAACTCAGAAGCCAAATCCTATTTTGTTTCAGCTCTTTCCAATATTTAAAATGTGTGCTATTTTTACCTATGCTTTGTGTAATTCCAGTAGCTGTCGAATGACATTTTGCTTTCCGTATCTTTATACAGTAATACATGTTTTAGAAGCACTTGTATTGATTGCACATTCATTATATAACGTACAGACATAACTTGAATGTGGACACAGCGTGGCACAGAACAGATCATAATTCCTTTATGACTCATCTCCGCTAACAAGAACAAGGAGATACACACCCCTGCAACACCATACAATATAATGACCACAGAACATGTTTAAGACACTGAACTATGCAATTAAATGACACCTTAGAATCATTTTACCTCCTTTCTTTTAATGTATAACTCTAAAGGATCTACACACATTTTTGCAAAAATGACATTATTATGAAAGTCAGGGATTGACTTGAACCGTACTACCGTTTCTAGTAACTATATATAGGGCATAGTTGGTGTTTTTATATTTGTGGGTTACATGCAAAAGCACCCAGTATTTGCCCTGCATGAAAAAAATTTATTTGCTCCCTTTGTACTGAAATATGGTTTGTCCAGGTGCAAAATTACTTACTGTTTTTGCTTCCCTCCAAACTCAGCCCTACTGTATCCAAAGAACAACATACAAAAGTGCAAATAATTTTGTGAGTGGTTAAATATTGCACGGACAAAGGGTGTGGGATGGTTAAGGAGCCATAGCCCCTTGCAACAGCGTGAACATTGCACGCAGGGCACGATGAATCACCTAGTAGGTGCTGTGCTTAGGGGAGTGGTGGGTGTGTGGGAGACATGGATGGGGGAGGGAGTTCAGGGGTGCCGGGGGTGGGGGAGGGGTGGTGGCGAAGGTGCCGCGGGTGGGTGCGGGGGTGCCGTGGTTGGGGAAGAGAGTCCTGAGCCACCGGGGGTGGGGGAGGAGCGGGTGCAGAGAGCGCGTGGATGGGGGAGAGGGTCCAGAGGTGCTGCGGATGGGGGAGGGGCAGGTGCAGGGGGTATGTGTGGATGGGGGAGGGGGTATACAGATGCTGATGGTGGGGGAGGGGAGGGGCGGGTGCAGCTGGCCGTGGATGAAGGAGGGGGTCTGGAGGTGCTGTCCATGGGGGAGGGGCGGGTGCAGGGGGGGTGCATTTGGGTAAGGGGCCGGGTAGGATGGGTTTGGGGGATGGGTTGCAGAGGTGCTGCGGGTGGGGGAGGGGTGGTTGCGGGGTGCCGCATATGGTGTGGGGTGCGGGAGGGGTGGCCGCAGGTGGGCCGCGGATGGGGGCAGGAGGTGCTGTGGGTGGGGTAGGGACGGAGACGTGGGGCCATTGATGGGGGACGGGTTCCGGAGGCACTGCGGGTGGCAGATGGGTGGGGGTGCCTTGGGTGGGGGAGGGGCAGGTGCGGGGCTGTTGCAGATGGGGAGGGGTTACGGAGGTGCTGCAGGTGGGAAAGGAGGAGGGGTTGATGCGGGTGGGGGAGTGGTAGGAGCGGGGGTGCCGTGGTTTGGGTAGGGGGTCTGGAGGCGCCATGGTTGGAGGAGGGGGTGCCACAGATGGGGGTGGGGGTCTGGTGGCGCTGCAGACGGGGGAGAGGCGGATGCTGGGGCGCCACGGGTGGGGTTGGGGCAGGTGCGGGGGTGCTGCGAGTGGGGTAGGGGGTCAGGAGGCGCAGCAGGTGGGGGAGGAGCGGGGTTGATGCCGGTGGGGGAATGGCATGTGCGGGGTTGCCACGGATGGGGTCCATAGGTTCTGCGGGTGGTGGAGTGGTGGGTGCGGGGGTTCTGCGGTTTGGGTAGGGGGTCTGAAGGCACCAAGGGTGGGGGAGGGGTGGGGGTGCCGCGGATGGGGTCCGGTGGCGCTGCGGATGGGGGAGGGACGGGTGTTGGGGTGCCGCGGGTGGGGGAGGGGCAGGAGCGGGGGTGCTACGGGTGGGGGAGGAGGGTGTGATGCAGGTGGGGGAGGGGTGGGTGTCGGGAGGACTCAGGGGCGGGATGTACTAACCTCTCCCGCTGCGGTATCTGGCTCATTGCATCCTGTGTGGTCTCCTCGTTAATAGACTGTCGTTTTCTCCTCACTGCGCTTCCGCCTCATCACTGCCACGGCCACTCAGTCCTGAACTCTCCGTAGTGGTTGATCAGCGCTGAGCTCCCCCTGTCAGTCGCGAATGCGCACTTGTCTCTGCTGTGTGCCATAAGCAGTGTGCGCATGCGCGACTAACCGCTATGCAGAGTTCAGGACTGAGTGGCCGCAGCAGTGATGAGGAGGAAGCACAGTAAGGAGAAAACTACGGGTAGCGATGGGCAGAGGGCGGCGATCCTATTACCGAGGAGAACACAGAGGATGCTTTAAGCCAGATACCGCAGTGGTAGAAGTTAGTACATCCCGCCCTGACTCCGCCCAGCATTGTGACTCCACCCAGCATTATACACACAGTCACAGATCTGGGCTAATATATAGGAGATGGCAGCATCACAGTGATGCAAAAGTCTACATATTCTGCTAGTGGGATGGAACCTTGCACTTATGGGGTGTTACTAAGGGCCTGATTCAGATTTGTATGTAAATGCGATGGTTTACTTTATGTACAAATCTGATGCTTTGGGAACTGCACATTTGCAGGACTCCATCTGTGCTAGCTCAGGACTGTTCCTGAGTGATTGCTCACAGTCCCCTCTTAGCCGCAGAGTCATTAACATGCTGCAGCATTTGGGGGCAGCGACTGGGACCGTTCCCATTTTGTAGGTGTGCCAAGCCCAGGGTCTGTGTCATCCAATGGCCAGTCTGATTGCGTAAACAGGCAGTGACTGATCTTCATGATGACCCAACGTTGCGTCTTGGGATGCAGCACTCAGATCACAGATGCATGCAGGAGGCGTCTATTTCCTATAAACGCCTCCTGCTACATTTGCATTTTAGTTTTACGGTATTGCAGAGATGCTTCCCTGCGCTTCAGTACAAATCAGAATCAGGCCTAAAACTCAATCCAGTCACACTTTTACGTGTCATTTTAAGCTTACATATAAAAAAAAATGTAATATAATTTTGCTAGACAATATATTTAAAGGAAAATTATGCTTTAAAGAGACATTCCCTGCTTAGTAGAAAAGTGCAAAACCATATTCTAACATAGTAACATAGTATCTAAGGTTGAAAAAAGTCAATTGTCCATCGAGTTCAACCTATTTGTGGTCTCCTATGCACGATTATTTCGTATAAAATTTTGACTGAAGTTGATGACTGCCGTTACGTTTTACCCCTCTTTTTTATAATAACCATAGTGCGTGACTATGCCCCGTAACCCTGGATATCCGAATCCATTAGGAATTTATCTAACCCATTCTTAAAGACGTTGACTGAGTCAGCCATTACAACTCCCTCAGGCAGGGAATTCCAAACACGTATCGTCCTTACCGTAAAAAAGCCTTTACGCCGTATTGTGCGGAATCTCCTCTCCTCTAACCTGATCGAGTGTCCACGAGTTCTCTGTGTTGATCTAACCAAAAACAGGTCCCGCGCAAGCTCTGTGTATTTGTAGATGTTGATCATGTCCCCTCTTAGTCTCCGCTTTTCCAATGTAAACATGCCTAGTCTTGCAAGCCTTTCCTCGTATTCCAGCGTCTCCATACCCTTAATTAGTTTGGTTGCCCGCCTTTGAACCTTTTCTAGCTCCAGGATATCCTTTTTGTAGTAAGGTGCCCAGAATTGTACACAGTATTCAAGGTGTGGCCTCACAAGTGATTTATATAATGGGAGTATAATACTCTCGTCCCTAGCATCAATTCCCCATTTTATGCATGCTAATATCTTATTAGCCTTCTTTGCTGCAGTCCTACTCCTGACAGCTGTTTCGAATATCTTCTTCAGGGGAATGAATAAAGTGTCATAGTGCTGACCACTGCACACACCGCAGTGTCAATTTCCAAAGTGTCTTGTGCCTAATGAGCTTGCCAAGCAAGTGCAATTTATAGTGTGTAGTGTACTTACCTGGGAACCATCTCTCCCGCCCGGTCACACGTGGACGCAGCAGACGTCATTCACAAGCGCCACCTTCGGACGCTGCCAGGAAATGACGTCAGGGGAAGGGTATGTCCGCTACACTTCCCGTGTGTAACACACGAAGGAGCCGGACAGCAACTCCCCCCACGGCGGAAAAATTCCTCCGAGAGTGCGGACATGTTGCACAAGTCGCCTAGTCCCACGCGTCATGTTCAGCGCGCAGTATATGACAACCCGTGGGAGGCGCTCAGTGAGTCCCGATAGAAAAACTCTCCGGAACTAAAGGAACACCATACCTGTTCCCGGGGAGGAAAAAAGGTTCCCAGGAATAAACAAACCAAAAAACAAAAATACATAAATAAAACAAATGATAAATCTCATTGTGAATACTGGACTCATGGAGCATATTGATGGTCAATCATAAATCTATCAGATAGCTTCAAATAAGTATCGATTTACACAATTAGACTATCTGAGATCCTGTAATCAACTAATGTGGTCTCATTTAACAATGCATCCACAGCTCCAAAATATGGCCCTCAATCTAGACATCATGACCAGTACCAATGTATAAGAACATAATCTACATACAAATATAAAACTAATAAATCTCGGGTAATGGATCCAGATACGACATCATAAAATTGGTCAAGGCTCACATGTGTTTATGTATAATAAAAAAAGAAAAACTGAACAATATTAAACCAAAAGAAAATTACAAAAATGGCACAAAGGAAAAATCCTCATTGAGGCCAGCTGGCGAAAGGGTGTCCAAACGACGAATCCACCGACATTCTTGTTGCAATAGCAGCTTGTGGTGATTGCCGCCCCTTTTGAGAGGAGGTACATGGTCAATGGGCATGAATAATAGATCTTTAATATGATGTCCAAGATGAACAAAATGCTTGGCGACTGGTGGCGTTGAGCTTTCAACTTTGGTGAACGCCTTTTTGATTGATGAACGATGCAAGGCTATGCACTCTTTCAGCATTCTGATTGTCTTTCCAACATATAATTTGTTACAGGGACATTGGATCACATAAATGACATATCTTGTTTCACATGTCATGCGATATTTAAATCGAAACATGTAAAAAATTGCTGCCCGTGTGCATATGCTTGCAATTAACACAGGAGCCACATTTGTGTGCTCCCAGTTTCAGTTGTAACCAGCCGCTACCATGTTGTGACATCGGCACTATGTCAGAGTAAGTGATCTGATCCTTGAGGTTTGAGCTGCGTTTGTAGCTAAATAGCGGTAGATTGCCACAAAATCTCCCCATTGTCGGATCTGCCTGTAAGATATGCCAATATTTAGAGATCGCACGTCTCGTGACACCAGAGGCAACAGAGTATGTACTGGAGAAGACTAATCGTCCAAGCTCATTATCTCTACTTTTGGATCTGATCAAATCTGTCCGTCAAATCTTTAGACATTTCGAGATGGCTTCTTGTACCTCTAGTGGATCATAGCCCCTCTCAGTAAATTTATTACCCATCTCGGCCAAAGCACCTGGTAATATTTTGGCATCAGAGGTTATTCGCATCACTCGTATAAGTTGCGAAAAGGGTAAACCCTTCTTCAAAGGCTGCGGGTGAAAACTTGTTGCCAGCAAAAGAGAATTTTTATCAGTAGGTTTTCTAAACACCTCTGTGGTGATAGATCCATTAGTCAAATTAATAGTAACATCCAAAAAATTAATAGAAACAAAATCATAAACACATGTGAGCCTAATAGACCCTGGCAAAAGGTTCAGTTTGGCAATGAATTGCTGTAATTTAGTCTCACCACCAGTCCACAGCATGAAAAGGTCGTCAATGAATCGAACATAAAACTTAATAAATGAAGAAAATTCTGAATCTGCCATGATATGATTCTTTTCATATTGGAACATAAACAAATTTGCATACGATGGGGCCACATTGGACCCCATCGCCGTGCCCTGTAATTGCAAATAAAAAGAATTTTCAAACAAAAAATTATTTTTGTGTAAAATAAAGTCCAACAAAAGTAACAAAAATTCACTTGGTGGACCCTCATACTGTGGACTGGAGGAAACTGCATTCCTAGTGGCCTCTATACCCTCAAGATGATTAATGCAGGTATATAAACTGGTGACATCTAGTGTCACCAGTATACATCCTTCAGGAACTGGGCCAACTGCATTCAGTTTAGGTAAGAAATCTAAGGTGTCTTTAATGAAGTACGGTGTAGATTGCACTACCGGCTGTAGATAAAAATCTACAAATTGGGATAATGTCTGACATAGAGATCCCCTGGAAGATATAGTAACATAGTAACATAGTATCTGAGGTTGAAAAAAGACAATTGTCCATCGAGTTCAACCTATTTGTGGTCTCCTATGCATGATGATTTGACTAAAATTTCTGACTGATGCTGCTGTCAGCCGTTGCATTTTATCCCTATTTATAGTAACTATAATGCATGACTATGCACCATACCCCTGGATATCCTTATCCATTAGGAATTTATCTAACCCATTCTTAAAGGTGTTGACAGATTCCACCATTACAACTCCCTCGGGCAGGGAATTCCAAACACGTATTGTCCTTACCGTGAAAAAGCCTTTACGCCGTATTGTGCGGAATCTCCTCTCCTCTAACCTGAGCGAGTGTCCACGAGTCCTCTGTGTTGATCTAACCAAAAACAGGTCCCGCGCAAGCTCTGTGTATTGTCCCCTTATATATTTGTAGATGTTGATCATATCCCCTCTTAGTCTCCGCTTTTCCAATGTAAACATGCCTAGTCTTTCAAGCCTTTCCTCGTATTCCATCGTCTCCATGTCTTAATTAGTTTGGTCGCCCTCCTCTGTACCTTTTCAAGCTCCAGGATATCCTTTTTGTAGTACGGTGCCCAGAATTGTACACAGTATTCAAGGTGTGGCCTCACTAGTGATTTATATAACGGGAGTATAATACTCTCGTCCCTAGCATCAATACCCCGTTTTATGCATGCTAATATCTTATAAGCCTTCTTTGCTGCAGTCCTACTTTGGGTACTACTGCTTAGCTTGCTATCTATGAGGACACCTAAGTCCTTTTCCAGTACAGAATCCCCTAATTTTACCCCATTTAGTAGGTAGGTGTAATTTTTGTTCTTGTTACCACAGTGCATTACCTTACACTTGTCTGTGTTGAAGCGCATTCTCCATTTGGCTGCCCATGCTTCTAATTTAACTAAGTCGTTCTGAAGAGACTCGGCATCCTCCTCTGTATTTATAGCCTTACACAATTTGGTATCATCTGCAAAAATTGACACCATGCTCTCTAGACCTTCTGTTAGGTCGTTAATGAAAATATTGAACAATAGCGGTCCTAATACTGAGCCTTGCGGCACACCACTTAGCACTTCAGTCCAAGTTGAAAAAGATCCATTAACCACAACGCGCTGCTCCCTATTATCTAACCAGTTTTTGACCCAAGTGCATATTGTGCTTCCTAGCCCTGATTCTTGTAGCTTGTAGATAAGTCTCATGTGTGGTACAGTATCGAACGCTTTGGCAAAGTCTAAAAAGATTACATCCACGTCTTTACCCTGATCTAGGTTTGCGCTTACTGTTTCATAAAAGCCAAGTAAGTTGGTTTGACAGGATCTGTCCTTCATAAACCCATGTTGATTCCTTTTAATGACCTTATTGGTTTCAAGGAACTTCTGAATACTATCTCTTAGAATACCTTCCAATACTTTCCCCACTATAGATGTAAGACTAACTGGTCTATAATTACCTGGTTCAGCTTTACTTCCCTTTTGAATATAGGCACTACTTCCGCTATACGCCAGTCTTTGGGAACCATACCTGATATAACTGAATCCTTAAAGATCAAAGATAGCGGTTTTGCCAGTTCAGAGTGAAGCTCCATTAGAACCCTTGGATGAATGCCATCGGGCCCTGGTGATTTATTAATCTTTAAATGTTTTAATCGGTCACAGACTACTTCCTCGCTTAAATAAGTACCTATCAGTGTGATATTCTCATTATTGAGATTGTGTGTCAGTCCCTGAATTGGGTCCTTTCTAGTGAATACTGTTGAAAAAAACTCATTTAGTGTGTCCGCTATGTCATTATCATTTTTGCTTAAGACTCCCAACTTGTCTTTAAAGGGCCTATACTCTCCTTCTTTAATCTCTTGCTATTAATGTATTTAAAGAATTTTTTGGGATTCGCTTTGCTTTCCTTTGCTACTAGTTTTTCAGTTTCTACTTTAGCCGCTCTTATTTCCTTTTTGCAAATTTTGTTACATTCCTTATAGTGCTGAAATGACTCTGCTTCCCCGTCAGATTTGTATTTTTTAAATGCTCGCCTTTTCTTGCCCATAAGTTCCTTAATCTTTTTGTTAAGCCACATCGGCTTATGATTTTTATTCCTTTTTTTGCTACTCATAGGAATACATTTGAGTGTATTTTTAGCTAGCAGGAATTTTAGTACCTCCCATTTCTCCGTAGTATTTTTTCCTAAAAACAAACCTTCCCATTCAATATCCCTGAAAAATACTCTCATCTTTTCAAAATTTGCTTTGCTAAAGTTTAAAGTCCTAGTTGAGTCAGTATAGGGCTGTTTATAGAAACTGATATTGAATGTGACCATATTGTGGTCGCTATTTCCTATGGGTTCCCCTACTATAATACCTGATACCAAATCCCCATTGTTTGTTAATACCAGGTCTAAGATTGCATTGTACCTAGTTGGTCCCTCAATTAGTTGGACTAAGTAGTTATCATTAAGTGTGTTTAAAAACATATTGCCCCTAGCAGTATCACATAAGTCATTTTTCCAGTTTATCTCTGGATAGTTAAAATCTCCCATCACTACTATGTCTCCTACTCCTGCTGCTCTTTCAATTTGCTTTAGTAACAATTCATCATCAGATGCGTTGATACCAGGCGGCCTATAGCATACACCCAATACTAACTTTTTTATTCCTTTTTCCCAGCATGCAATTTCTACCCATAATGTCTCGACAGTGTCTACAGTCCCCTCCTGAATATCTTCCCATATATTAGGTTTTAAAAACGGCTTTACGTAAAGACACACCCCTCCACCCTTTTTATTTAGTCTGTCTCTCCTAAACAGTGTATAGCCCTCTAGATTGACTGTCCAATCATGAGATTCATCCCACCAAGTTTCATATAATTGGTCTTCCAGGGGGTTTGTTCAAGCATTTGTGAACTTTGGGCAAGATATAGATCAAAGGAATTCGAGGAAAATCCTGTGTAAGAAAATTGGCCGTTTGCTCATCAATCCAATTGTTGGACACACCAATTCCAATAATTGAATCTACCTCACGTTTGAAGTTGTTAGTCGGGTCAAAACGCAATTGCTTATAGCATTGTGTGTCAGCTAATTGTCGATTTATTTCATCAATATAATCAGTGCGATTCAATAATACCACGCCCCCGCCTTTATCGGCGGGGCGTATGATGATACTGGTGTTGTTTCTCAAAGTATTGATTGCCAACCTCTCTGATTTCGTCATGTTATAGTTCTTAATTCTAATATTTTTAATACAGGGCAAAATATCCTTCTTAACTAATCCCATAAATACCTCAATGGCCGGATTCGTGGAGGGTGGATCAAAGTTACTGGGAGCTCTAAAATGACCTCTACAAATTATATGTTGGAAAGACAATCAGAATGCTGAAAGAGCGCATAGCCTTGCATCGTTCATCAATCAAAAAGGCGTTCACCAAAGTTGAAAGCTCAACGCCACCAGTCGGCAAGCATTTTGTTCATCTTGGACATCATATTAAAGATCTATTATTCATGCCCATTGACCATGTACCTCCTATTAAAATGGGCGGCGATCGCCACAAGCTGCTATTGCAACAAGAATGTCGGTGGATTCGTCGTTTGGACACCCTTTCGCCTGCTGGCCTCAATGACGATTTTTCCTTTGTGCCATTTTTGTAATTTTCTTTTGGTTTAATATTGTTCAGTTTTTCTTTTTTTATTATACATAAACACATGTGAGCCTTGACCAATTTTATGATGTCGTATCTGGATCCATTACCCGAGATTTATTAGTTTTATATTTGTATGTAGATTATGTTCTTATACATTGGTACTGGTCATCATGTCTAGATTGAGGGCCATATTTTGGAGCTGTGGATCCATTGTTAAATGAGACCACATTAGTTGATTACAGGATCTCAGATAGTCTAATTGTGTAAATCGATACTTATTTGAAGTTATCTGATAGATTTATGATTGACCATCAATATGCTCCATGAGTCCAGTATTCACAATGAGATTTATCATTTGTTTTATTTATGTATTTTTGGTTTGTTTATTCCTGGGAACCTTTTTTCCTCCCCGGGAACAGGTATGGTGTTCCTTTAGTTCCGGAGAGTTTTTCTATCGGGACTCACTGAGCGCCTCCCACGGGTTGTCATATACTGCACACTGAACATGACGCGCGGGACTAGGCGACTTGTGTCATGTGTCCGCACTCTCGGAGGAATTTTTCCGCCGTGGGGGGAGTTGCTGTCCGGCTCCTTCGTGTGTTACACACGGGAAGTGTAGCGGACATACCCTTCCCCTGACGTCATTTCCTGGCAGCGTCCGAAGGTGGCGCTTGTGAATGACGTCTGCTGCGTCCACGTGTGACCGGGCGGGAGAGATGGTTCCCAGGTAAGTACACGACACACTATAAATTGCACTTGCTTGGCAAGCTCATTAGGCACAAGACACTTTGGAAATTGACACTGCGGTGTGTGCAGTGGTCAGCACTATGACACTTTATTCATTCCCCTGAAGAAGATATTCGAAACAGCTGTCGGGATGTTAAGTATCTATTGTTTTAGTTCATATGCTGCTATCATCATGTGTGCCATATGCTTGCTGTTATGAACAGCACTTTTTTCATTCTGAAACCAGTAAAAAAGTTTTTGCATTCAAGCAGTGTGCTGGTCTATCTGAGTTTGATCCCTCTGGTGGTTACTCTTGGAACTTTCTATATATATATATAAAGTCCAACGTGCGGCACTCAGCTATCAAGAAAAGAACACTGGAAACCAGTAGCGTATAACAACGTTTCAGTGCCCGTAAGCACTATCGTCAGGTTTATATAGCATAAACAAACAATTACATACCTTTTATACATAACCACCCGTGAACACTGCCACGCCGGGAGCCCCAACGGCTCCTCCTCCTTTCCGGCTGCGGCTGATGACATCATCAAAAAGTGACTCCCATCACCATAGAAACACATAAACAAGTAGCAGCCATTCTAAAAGGTATAATAGTTATAATCATACATATCACCGGTCTTGTATAGCCTTAGTTACTACTAATGCCTTAATTAAACATAATAATCATACCATCAAAAACAGCTATAGCTCAAATATTCATTTAATCCCCGTGGAGATAATACATCTAGCCGATGTATCCACTCAACCTCCCTCTGGATTAATAGCCGATTACGATCTCCCCCTCTCATAGGTTTTTTGACCCAGTCAATCATACGATATCTGAGACTAGACACACTGTGCTTGAATTCTGCAAAATAACGAGCAACTGGTTGCTCTGATTTTTTATCACTATTTAATGCGGCCCTAATCGCCGACCGATGCATCGCCATACGGTCCTTAAATCTCCCCTGGGTCTTACCTATATAGGAAAGCCCACAAGGGCAGATTATTTGATAAACAACATAGCTGGAATTGCATGTTAAATGATGACGAATTAGGATTTTTTTTCCGGTATGAGGATGGTAAAAAGAATCCCCTGAAATTAAAAAGCTGCCGGTGGTACACCCACATCTGAAGCACCCCAAACCTTTCTTCGAAAGAAAGTGTGAGGGTCCTGCGTTTTTACACTTGCTGATGTCTGCACGTACTAGAAGATCTCTAAGGTTTTGTCCCCGTGTGTAACACGGCATAGGATTTATATTCTGAAATGGCAGTTGTTGGTCTGATTTTATTACATGCCAATGTTTTTTAATTACTGTGCTTACCTTACTAGATTGTGTATTAAACTGAGTGATTATGGGCATGCGTTCACTCTCTGCCTTCACCTCAACTTTTTTTAACAGTGTATTGCGATTCAATTGCAACACTCGCTCTTTAGTATGAGCCAGTAGATTCTTGGAATATCCTCTAGCACATAACTTCTCAATTAACAAATCAATCTGTTTAATAGCCGTACCTCTATCAGAATTGATCCTCCAAATTCTTAGCATTTGTGAGTACGGAAGGGAATTTTTTAATTTTACCGGATGACAGCTATTATATTGTAATAATGTATTCCTATCTGTCATCTTCACATGTACCGAGGTTTCAAATTGATTGCCAATCAATTTGATATCTACATCAAGGTAATCTATAAATTCCTGGCTCATGCGAAAAGTGAATTTAATTGGACCTTCACCTACATTATTACCTTCAATTAAATTGCAGAAGCTGTCCTTAGATCCTGACCAAACAATAAATAAATCGTCTATAAAACGAGTATATAAGACAATCTTTGACGACACATCTTCATCAGAAAAGAATAATTCTTGTTCAACACTGAACATAAAAATGTTCGCTATTGCCGGGGCTACAGCAGAGCCCATAGAGCAGCCGCTCAATTGTATATAGTATTTCTTGTCAAACAAAAAATAATTCTTTTTGAGGGTAAACTCTAAAAGAGTTAAACAAAATTCCACAAATGACAGATCATAAATCCCACTATCTATTAAGAAACATTTTACAGCCTGTAAACAGATATTGTGAGGTATAACCGTGTACAAGCTGACCACATCTGCACTGATCATCCAAGAACCCTCCGGAATCTCGTGCAGTGTGGTCAGCTTGTTCAGAAACATACTTGTGTCCAGAAGGAAATTCTTATGCCGTTGCACCAACGGCTGAAGAATCGAATCCAAATAGGTGGATATCAGCTGTGACAAAGATCCTCTTGCCGAGACAATAGGGCATCCCGGTGGAGGGGTTACCCCCTTGTGTATCTTGGGGAGTGTGTATAAAAGTGCGGCTATGGGGTAATTTGGTAATAGCGCATCAGCCAATTTTTGCTCTATGATGCCCTCTTGTACCGCTGTTGACAAAATTAACCCCAATTCTTTTTGGAACATATCCACTGGATCTCCCGGTAATTCTTTATAGGTCTCCCCATCATTTAACTGACGTAAAATTTCCTTGCGGTAATCTTGAAGGTCCTGTAGGACGATCGCCCCGCCTTTTTCTGCCGGTCGTATAATTAAATTAGTGTTCTTTGAGAGAGTTTGTATGGCTCTCCTTTCATCCGGAGTTAAATTAGGGTGTATCTCTTTTGGCCGTACTGTCACACTTTGAATTTCTTTATCTACTAGACGCATGAATGTCTTAAGACTAGGGTTGTTGGTATTTGGATCAAATGTCGACTTTGGGATAATTTTTCTTAGTTGTTCAGGAATAGGGTTTACTGGAACAGCTTCCTCTGGCTTTGTAGGTTTATTGAAGAATTCTTTAATTTTTAATTTTCTAAATAGTTGATGTTTTTCTTGTTGCCACTTGAAGTCGTCAAAATAGGCAGTAGGAATATAGTAGAGGCCTTTACTTAGTAAAGATCGTTTTGATTGAGACAGATCATAAGAAGATAAATTCAGTATTATTTCTTCCTTAATACCGGTGGTTTCTTTGCTGGGTCGGATCCTTTTATTTTGGCCCCCCCTCCTTGTTGTTTTCCGTTTTTTGCCAAGAATTTAGCCCGGGTTTGCGCACCCGAAGGGGCTGATCCAGAAGTTGTCGGTTCTGAATCACTGTTGGTACTACTATTCTCCTGTGAGGAGAAACCAGATCTCCCTGTTCTCTGTGGACGAAGTTGAAGTTCAAAAAATAAAAATAAAAAAGGTTAAACAGGATTATGAATTACATACAGTGTATCAGTGGACATCAGGAGATATGGGGAATACTAACAGACGTCCATTTTTTCGTCGTCCACAGAGAACAGGGAGATCTGGTTTCTCCTCACAGGAGAATAGTAGCACCAACAGTGATTCAAAACCGACAACTTCTGGATCAGCCCCTTCGGGTGCACAAACCCGGGCTAAATTCTTGGCAAAAATCGGAAAACAACAAGGAGGGGGGGCCAAAATAAAAGGATCCGACCCAGCAAAGAAACCACCGGTATCAAGGAATAAATAATACTGAATTTATCTTCTTATGATCTGTCTCAATCAGAACGATCTTTACTAAGTAAAGGCCTCTCCTATATTCCTACTGCCTATTTTGACGACTTCAAGTGGCAACAAGAAAAACATCAACTATTTAGAAAATTAAAAATTAAAGAATTCTTCAATAAACCTACAAAGCCAGAGGAAGCTGTTCCAGTAAACCCTATTCCTGAACAACTAAGAAAAATTATCCCAAAGTCGACATTTGATCCAAATACCAGCAACCCTAGTCTTAAGACATTCATGCGTCTAGTAGATAAAGAAATTCAAAGTGTGACAGTACGGCCAAAAGAGATACACCCTAATTTAACTCCGGATGAAAGGAGAGCCATACAAACTCTCTCAAAGAACACTAATTTAATTATACGACCGGCAGTCAAAGGCGGGGCGATCGTCCTACAGGACCTTCAAGATTACCGCAAGGAAATTTTACGTCAGTTAAATGATGGGGAGACCTATAAAGAATTACCGGGAGATCCAGTGGATATGTTCCAAAAAGAATTGGGGTTAATTTTGTCAACAGCGGTACAAGAGGGCATCATAGAGCAAAAATTGGCTGATGCGCTATTACCAAATTACCCCATAGCCCCACTTTTATACACACTCCCCAAGATACACAAGGGGGTAACCCCTCCACCGGGACGCCCTATTGTCTCGGCAAGAGGATCTTTGTCACAGCCGATATCCACCTATTTGGATTCGATTCTTCAGCCGTTGGTGCAACGGCATAAGAATTTCCTTCTGGACACAACTATGTTTCTGAACAAGCTGACCACACTGCACGAGATTCCGGAGGGTTCTTGGATGATCAGTGCAGCTTGTACACGGTTATACCTCACAATATCTGTTTACAGGCTGTAAAATGTTTCTTAATAGATAGTGGGATTTATGATCTGTCATTTGTGGAATTTTGTTTAACTATTTTAGAGTTTACCCTCAAAAAGAATTATTTTTTGTTTGACAAGAAATACTATATACAATTGAGCGGCTGCTCTATGTTCTCTGCTGTAGCCCCGGCAATAGCAAACATTTTTATGTTCAGTGTTGAACAAGAATTATTCTTTTCTGATGAAGATGTGTCGTCAAAGATTGTCTTATATACTCGTTTTATAGACGATTTATTTATTGTTTGGTCAGGATCTAAGGACAGCTTCTGCAATTTAATTGAAGGTAATAATGTAGGTGAAGGTCCAATTAAATTCACTTTTCGCATGAGCCAGGAATTTATAGATTGCCAATCAATGTGATATCTACATCAAGGTAATCAATTTGAAACCTCGGTACATGTGAAGATGACAGATAGGAATACATTATTACAATATAATAGCTGTCATCCGGTAAAATTAAAAAATTCCCTTCCGTACTCACAAATGCTAAGAATTTGGAGGATCAATTCTGATAGAGGTACGGCTATTAAACAGATTGATTTGTTAATTGAGAAGTTATGTGCTAGAGGATATTCCAAGAATCTACTGGCTCATACTAAAGAGCGAGTGTTGCAATTGAATCGCAATACACTGTTAAAAAAAAGTTGAGGTGAAGGCAGAGAGTGAACGCATGCCCATAATCACTCAGTTTAATACACAATCTAGTGAGGTAAGCACAGTAATTAAAAAACATTGGCATGTAATAAAATCAGACCAATAACTGCCATTTCAGAATATAAATCCTATGCCGTGTTACACACGGGGACAAAACCTTAGGGATCTTCTAGTACGTGCAGACATCAGCAAGTGTGAAAACGCAGGACCCTCACACTTTCTTTCGAAGAAAGGTTTGGGGTGCTTCAGATGTGGGTGTACCACCTGCAGTTTTTTAATTTCAGGGGATTCTTTTTACCATCCTCATACCGGAAAAAAATTCCTAATTCGTCATCATTTAACATGCAATTCCAGCTATGTTGTTTATCAAATAATCTGCCCTTGTGGGCTTTCCTATATAGGTAAGACCCAGGGGAGATTTAAGGACCGTATGGCGATGCATCGGTCGGCGATTAGGGCTGCATTAAATAGTGATAAAAAATCAGAGCAACCAGTTGCTCGTCATTTTGCAGAATTCAAGCACAGTGTGTCTAATCTCAGATATCGTATGATTGACTGGGTCAAAAAACCTATGAGAGGGGGAGATCGTAATCGGCTATTAATCCAGAGGGAGGTTGAGTGGATACATCGGCTAGATGTATTATCTCCACGGGGATTAAATGAATATTTGAGCTATAGCTGTTTTTGATGGTATGATTATTATGTTTAATTAAGGCATTAGTAGTAACTAAGGCTATACAAGACCGGTGATATGTATGATTATAACTATTATACCTTTTAGAACGGCTGCTACTTGTTTATGTGTTTCTATGGTGATGGGAGTCACTTTTTGATGATGTCATCAGCCGCAGCCGGAAAGGAGGAGGAGCCGTTGGGACTCCCGGCGTGGCAGTGTTCACGGGTGGTTATGTATAAAAGGTATGTAATTGTTTGTTTATGCTTTATAAACCTGACGATAGTGCTTACGGGCACTGAAACGTTGTTATACGCTACTGGTTTCCAGTGTTCTTTTCTTGATAGCTGAGTGCCGCACGTTGGACTTTATATGATTGTACAGCTGTACATGTGAGGGCACCAGCGCAACAATTACCTTACCGAGGAGTGCCGGCCCTACGCTACTATATATATATATATATATATATATATATATATATATATACATACAATTTAAAAAAAAAAAACATTTTTGTGGATGTTCTGTACTCAGCGAAAATACGATTAGCTGCTGGTGCAAGGGTGCCCTCCTTGCATAATGATATAGCCTGGTATGGTTTGCTGTGTGAGGTTTGCACCTTCCTGACACACAAAAAGACACAGACGGAATTCGACAGACTTATATATAAATATATTAGTGCAAATACAGCATCAAGGATCCCAACGTTTCAACACCACGCAGGGTGTTTTTTTCAACCACATTGTTTACTTGAAAAAAACAACAAAAACACCCTGCATGGTGTTGAAACGTTGGAATCCATGATGCTGTATTTGCACTAATATATATATATATGTCTGTCGAATTCCACCTGTGTCTTTTTGTGTGTCAGGAAGGTGCACATGTAACATAGGGGACCAAACACGGTTTATACATTGAAACATTGCCATCAGCAAAGTTGCAGTGTATTAATTTTCGGCGTGCCGCCATTTGGGACTTGTGCATGACAAGTATTGCCTTTGGCAGCACGTATTGGAGGGCACCCGACACAGCAATGTTTGTGAGCATTTGAATGCCAGAGCTGGGGGAATTATATATATGCAATGGTATACAGGTGTGCTGGTACATCAAAATGAAAGCATCCAGTCCACAGGTTTAAACTCCGGGCTGTAGCACAGGTAGTCTTAATTACCGCAGCTACTCTCCCAATAAGTAGCTCCGAAATCCTGGAGCAAATGGATTTCTAAACACAAAGGTGAAAGGAGTATGCGCTCATAGTGCAGATTCTTTTTATTATTATAAAAACAATATTTCAGGACAGGCCAACAGTATTCGTAAGTCTCGTACCATAAATACCCACACTGTGGACTGGAAACCACATGAAAAAATCTAGCCTTTTGTATTGTATTTTATCATGTGGTAACCAGCCCACAGTGTGGGTATTCATGGTACGAGACTTACTAATACTGTTGGCCTGTCCTGAAATATTGTAATATTGCTTTTATAATAATAAAAATAATCTCCACTATGAGCGCATTCTCCTTTCATTGTTGTCTTTAGAAATATATATCTGACGACAGTAAGTATTGTGTGGCTACGCCCCTATTTCAAATATGTGTGTGTGTGTGTGTGTGTGTGTGGGGAGGGGGGGGCGCCAGTCCCCTACTTTGCCAGGGGTGCTCAGACCCCTAGATACACCCCTGGGTAGGTGTTATTTTTGTTATTGTTACCACAGTGCATTACCTTACACTTGTCTGTATTGAAGCGCATTCTCCAATTCGCTGCCCAAGCTTCTAATTTAACTAAGTCGTTTTGAAGCGACTCGGCATCCCCCTCCGCATTTATAACTTTACACAATTTGGTATCATCTGCAAAAATTGACACCATGCTCTCTAGACCTTCTGTTTGGTCATTAATGAAAATATTGAACAATAGCGGTCCTAATACTGAGCCCTGCGGCACACCACTTAGCACTTCAGTCCAAGTTGAAAAAGATCCATTAACCACAACGCGTTGCTCCCTATTATCTAACCGGTTTTTGACCCAAGTGCATATTGTTTCTTCCTTGCCCTGATTCTTGTAGCTTGTAGATAAGTCTCATGTGTGGTACAGTGTCGAATGCTTTGGCAAAATCTAAAAAGATTACATCCATCTCTTTACCCTGATCTAGGTT
This sequence comes from Pseudophryne corroboree, assembly GCF_028390025.1. Classification (NCBI taxonomy): domain Eukaryota; kingdom Metazoa; phylum Chordata; class Amphibia; order Anura; family Myobatrachidae; genus Pseudophryne; species Pseudophryne corroboree. The sequence goes on along the minus strand of NC_086446.1, from coordinate 570,389,172 downwards.
TGCGCTTACTGTTTCATAAAAGCCAAGTAAGTTGGTTTGACAGGATCTGTCCTTCATAAACCCATGTTGATTCCTTTTAATGACCTTATTGGTTTCAAGGAACTTCTGAATACTATCTCTTAGAATACCTTCCAATAATTTCCCCACTATAGATGTAAGACTAACTGGTCTATAATTACCTGGTTCAGCTTTACTTCCCTTTTTGAATATAGGCACTATTTCCGCTATACGCCAGTCTTTGGGAACCATACCTGATATTACTGAATCCCTAAAGATAAAAAATAGCGGTTTTGCAAGTTCAGAGTGAAGCTCCATTAGAACCCTTGGGTGAATACCATCGGGACCTGGTGACTTATTAATCTTTAAATGTTTTAATTGGTCAGAGAGTACTTCCTCGCTTAAATAAGTACCTATCAGTGGGATATTCTCATTATTGAGAGTATGTGATAGTCCCTGAATTGGGTCCTCTCTAGTAAATACTGTTGAAAAAACCTCATATAGTGTGTCCGCTATGTCATTATCATTTTTGCTTAAGACTCCCAACTTGTCTTTTAAAGGGCCTATACTCTCCTTAATTAATCTCTTGCTATTAATGTATAAAAATATTTTTTTGGGATTCGCTTTGCTTTCCTTTGCTACTAGTTTTTCAGTTTCTACTTTAGCCGCTCTTATTTCCTTTTTGCTAATTTTGTTACATTCCTTATAGTGCTGAAATGACTCTGCTTCCCCATCAGATTTGTATTTTTTAAATGCTCGCCTTTTCTTGCCCATAAGTTCCTTTATCTTTTTGTTAAGCCACATCGGTTTCTGATTTTTACTCCTTTTTTTGTTGCTCGTAGGAATAAATTTGAGTGTATTTTTAGCTAGCAGGAATTTTAGTACCTCCCATTTCTCTGTAGTATTTTTTCCTAAAAACAAACCTTCCCATTCAATATCCCTGAAAAATACCCTCATCTTCTCAAAATTCGATTTGCTAAAGTTTAGAGTCCTATTTGAGCCAGTATAGGGCTGTTTATGAAAACTGATATTGAATGTGACCATATTGTGGTCGCTGTTTCCTATGGGTTCCCCTACTATAATACCTGATACCAAATCCCCATTGTTTGTTAATACCAGGTCTAAGATTGCATTGTACCTAGTTGGTTTCTCAATTAGTTGAACTAAGTAATCATTAAGTGTGTTTAAAAACATATTGCCCCTAGCAGTATCACATGAATCGTTTTTCCAGTTTATCTCTGGATAGTTAAAATCTCCCATCACTACTATGTCTCCTACTCCTGCTGCTCTTTCAATTTGCTTTAGTAACAATTCCTCATCAGATACGTTGATACCAGGCGGCCTATAGCATACACCCAATACTAACTTTTTTATTCCTTTTTCCCGCATGCAATTTCTACCCATAATGTCTAGACAGTGTCTACAGTCCCCTCCTGAATATCTTCCCGTATATCAGGTTTTAAAAACGGCTTTACGTAAAGACACACCCCTCCACCCTTTTTATTTAGTCTGTCTCTCCTAAACAGTGTATAGCCCTCTAGATTGACTGTCCAATCATGAGATTCGTCCCACCAAGTTTCAGTAATGCCTATAATATCATACTGTTTGCTTGCTGCAAGTATTTCTAGTTCTTACCAGTAATGCTTCTAGCGTTTACATATATACATACAACTAAGATAAGTATTTTCCCTTGCGTTAGGGACATCTTTCACCTTATGTAGCAATGATGACCTGTAATCATCATTGGTTAGTGCTTTGGTAAAATCTCTTTTAGTACCCATGTTAGTAACCTTACCGCCTGCTCTTACCCTCTCCCCAACTTCTCCCCCATTTCGTTTACTACCGCCATTCCCACTATTCTCACTGCATGACCTGTAGTTTCTAGCTAAACCCTCCCCCCAGGCTCCTAGTTTAAAATCTCCTCCAACCTTCTAACCATCCTTCCTCCAGCACCGCTGCCCCCTCCTCAGTCAGGTGCAATCCGTCACGACGAAAAAAATGGCGCCTGACTGAGAAGTCCGCCCAGTGTTCCAGGAACACAAACCCCTCTTTCCTGCACCAATCCCTAAGTCACACATTTACCTCCCTAATCTCCCTCTGCCTCCCTGGACAAGCGCTTAGCATGGGTAATATTTCAGAGAATATTACCTTAGATGTCCTTGCCTTAAGTTTCTTTCCTAAGTCCCTATAGTCTTTCTTAAGGACATCCCACCTTCCGCTAACTTTGTCATTGGTGCCAACGTGCACCAAGACCGCCGGGTCTTTCCCAGCCCCTCCCAACAATCTATCTACCCGGTCCACGAAGTGCCATACCCGAGCACCCGGGAGACAACAGACTGTACGGCGATCACGGTCCCGGTAGCAGATTGCCCTATCTGCCTACCTGATGATAGAATCCCCTACCACCACCATCTGACTGGGTACCTCACTATCTTTTATCCCAACTGAGCCAGAGGGACCGCTCCTCTGGATTCTAGAGGGAGCAGTCTCCTCCGGCACCGTCATTTCTTCACTATCATCCTCCGATTCCTCGTCCAGTCGGGCAAATTTGTTCGGGTTTGATAGTTCAGAGATGTCGAGCCTCTCCCTCTTTTTCTTCCTTCTAACTGTGACCCAGTTGGCTACCTGATCATCATCCTCTTCTACCAGTGACCCCTCCCGCAACTCCTCCACCGTTCTGTCTAAACTTCGCTCGAGATTGTGAATCTCCCTTAGTCGCATAACGGTTTGCTCTAGATCAGTTACCTGGGCTTCCAGGGCAACCGTTCGCACACACCTCGTGCAGATGTAATCACACTGGGCCGGTAGCTCCAGGTGTGCATACATCTTGCACGACATGCACTGAGTGAGGTTTCCAATCACAGCCCCTACCATATTGTTTGTAAGGTCTAACTCCCTCTTACTCTCAAAGAAAAAAAAGCAAAAAGAAAAAGTAGAAGACAAACAATCTCACTTATACAATAATTAAGATGGCTTATACTTATCTATCTTTGTGCGGTTCTTGGTCCTTCACTTTTATGCAGTCGTAGTACTCTCTCCTGCGGCACCGATACTCCACTTAGCAGTTGATGTTGTTCCAGCTCACTGCACCTCCTTTTCACTTGGCTTACAAATCCTGCTTTTGCTGTTACCAACTCACATACACTTACAAATCCAAGCAACACTTTAAAATTCTACCTCAGAATATGTTTTTTAATACTCTGGAGATAGCTTAAATTATTTTAAGTGAATGCATTTAGTAAGTTGTGTCCTTTCAGTCAGTCCAGTGAAATGTACAGTAGGCACCTGGAAACGTACTGTAGGCACCTGCATCGGAGGCGGGGGTGTACGGCGTGCCTAGGCATGCCTGCGCCTCAGCCTGCTGCCGAGCGTACAGACATGCTCCCATTCAAAGTGAATGGAGTGCGCGCGCATCTACGATGCACGTGCGTCCCATTCTTTCCCAGCGTTGTGCCCGGCGCGGTGCACCTAGTCGCCCACAGAGCCATTATTAGCGTGGCTCCATCTGTAGGCTTTGACCAATCAGAGCAGTCCAATCCATTCCTATGAGAGTATCAGATGAGTGATCTCCCATTACCATTATGCTTCCATAGACAGAAGTCACATCGTGGTAATGTTTTTGTTTTTATTTGGCACGTAGGGGGAGTCTCTGAAGCTGCATACGAAGTGCCATGATGCAGCGGCAGCAGCTTTTTTACATGCCAAGTTCCATGGTGCTTTATATACAGACTCAGTCACACACAGATATACAAATGTCGCATATCACATTAATCAGCACAGTCTCCTAGTCACATGGCGTTGAGACACATTTTCTACCGCTGCACGGTGTATTGAGTCGAAATGTATGAGGACACATCTGTATGCCTCTTGTCTCTTAATCATAACAGGTGGTACAGAATAACGAGTTATAGAAGATGAGGCCAGTTTAATTTGTGCAGTATGAAAAAAGGAATGATTTTTAAGCATAGACTGTGGTAATTATAGTTTTACAACAAGCTTGTGCAGGACTGACAGTAAATAGACCAATGGGGGTCACTCCGAGTTGATTGCTAGCTGACGTTGTTCGCAGCGCAGTGATCAGGCTAAAAATTGGCATTTCTGTGCATGCGTATGGTGCGCTCTGCGCACGCGTAAAGTGCTTTCACACAAAACTATGCAGTTTCACACAAGGTCGAGCGACGCTTTTCAGTCGATCTGCTATCGTAGAGTGATTGACAGGAATTGACAGTTTCTGGGAGGTAACTAACCATTTTCTGGGAGTGTGCTAAAAAACGCAGGCGTGTCAGATAAAAATGCAGGCGTGCCTGGGGAAACGGGGGAGTGGCTGGCCGAACGCATGGCGTGTTTGTGACGTCAAAACAGGAACTAAACAGACTGAAGTGATCGCAAGGTAGGAGTAGGTCTGCAGCTACTCTGAAACTGCTTGAAAAATTTTCACCACTATTCTGCTAACCTTTCGGTCGCACTTCTGCTAAGATACACTCCCAGAGGGCGGCGGCTTAGCATTTACACTGCTGATTAAAGCAACTAGCGAGCGATCAACTCGGAATGAGGGCCAATATACACTATGTATTTGCACATTTAGTTGTCGGTTGTAATACTCTTGAGCTCTTTGTAGATGCTTTATCACCAAGGTTTAATTATGGATAAAGTAATCATTTTTTTAAATCAGCATCAGTTTTATATGCTGTGTTATCTGTAGATTATTGATACGTTCTTTCCACATTTCCTGCACAATACAATGGAGACTTTGTATTACTGGTATATTGCTGTCATTATAAGAATTGAGAAATGACTGTGTTTGATACCCATAGTAATTAACAGACAATTAACTATGAAGTGTAGAAGACTGTTGACTATTGTACAGTAACAGAAATTCAGATAACAGAAGATAATTGCCAAAATTATCCTTTTGATGTTTACTGTAGATACGCAAATACTGCTCCAGACATTGATTCATCCTTTCTATTTGTCCGATTGACTGAGGGTGATACTTGCTGAAGACAATACATTCTTATTTTAATTCTTAGCATTTCTCAAAAGCACTCTCCAAAAACAGTTATTGGACACAGGGCAACCATGTAAAAGATATATATATATTTTTAATGAAGAGACATGCAGTTTGTGTTAAAGGCAGCTTGATCAAGACTACAAAATGGGCCATTCTGGAAATCTGTCAACAAAGACTAATATTGTAACAAAACCCTTAGATGGAGGCAAATCAGTTATAAAATCTAATGACATTTCTTATAAGGAACCCAGAGGTATTTGGCAAAGTTTGTAACCTGTGACAAGGTTATGTGTAATTTGTTTTAAGCACAGACTTCACAACTCATCTGATTTTCACAATTATTTTGTACTGTAGTAATACACATACTGTAGGTAGCACTGATGGCTTGATTTACAGATCCCGAGACAATGGGAGAGCCATCGATAATCTCTACCAGAATGCTGGTATGCCTATTAGTGACTGAATTTAGATGTTTACATATCAAACCCTTGTCTATGTAATTAGCCCATTGTTCTAGAGTAAACTAATACTACTGTTTCAATATTTTTAATTGGAAGACTATTTGTAATGAAATATAACATTCTGGTAAATATTTGAATTCTCTTACAGATTGAAGTTTAAGAAGATACACCCACGATTTACCCCACTAACACCCCTTCATGGAGAAGGGTTACTAGCATTTACTGACACATCACTTATTGCTTGTGTTTTTGACAACCAGCATGCATGAGAGACTAGCACAACAGAGACATAAATGAAATTATTTTCTCCATTGTTTTTCCTGAGTTGTGATAGGACCGCGCACGCTTCCAGTCAGCATAGGTTTATGGTTTGATTAATATTTAAATAACCATGCCGGTAAAGGAACCTGAGGTATATTTGGGGAATGTAAAAAGTAATTTGAGTGCTTTATCTTGCGTCTCTTACTACACATTTTGCAATTTGCGAATCAATTGTTATACAGCAATCCATAAATTCCCCTAGGCACCAAATGGGTCAGCTAATCCTTAACATGCTCATAGGCCCTTGAAATATGGATTCCTCTTAGCAGCCATATTCCACTTAGAGTCCCCATCTATTGGCTGAATTCCAAGGTATACTATAAAAGGGAGATATTTCCTTTCTGTAAATTAGCCAGCAGTAGTTACCTGGTGTGGATCATCAAGCTCCTTAGCTAAAGCTTTCAGAAAACATGAGAGCTCAATATAGGATAATGACTTTCTAGATAAAGTGTTACTGAAGACAGTGCATAACTTTTAAGCAATGTTAGTCCTGTTTTCAGTAAATCGTTTAAGAATGTTCTAGGATGAACCATGTCAGTGGTGCAAGTAGAAAAAATGTCTTATAGGTACTGTGTGCGCGCGTGCCAGAAAATGGGTGTGGCCAAATGCCACATGGAGCGTGGCCAATGAAAATGGGGGGGCCAGATACACATATGACCCCAATAGTGCCAGATACACTTTGCCCCACAGTGCCAGATATACATTGCCCCAGAGTGCCAGGTACACAAATGCCCCCACAGTGCCACATACACAAATGCCCCCACAGTGCCACATACACAAATGCCCCCACAGTGCCACATACACAAATGCCCCCACAGTGCCAGATACACAAATGCCCCACAGTGCCAGATACACAAATGCCCCCACAGTTCCAGATATACATTGCCCCACAGTGCCAGATACACAAATGCCCCCACAGTGCCAGATACACAAATGCCCCCACAGTGGCAGATACGCAAATGCTCCCACAGTGCCAGATACACATTGCCCCCACAGTGCCAGATACACATTGCCCCCACAGTGCCAGATACACATTGCTCCCACAGTGCCAGATACACATTGCTCCCACAGTGCCAGATAGACATTGCCCCACAGTGCCAGATACACGAAGGCCCCAGTGTCAGATACACATCGCCCCACAGTGCCAGATACACAAATGCCCCCACAGTGCCAGATACGCAAATGCCCCTACAGTGCCAGATACGCAAATGCCCCCACAGTGCCAGATACACAAATGCCCCCACAGTGCCAGATACACAAATGCCCCCACAGTGCCAGATACACAAATGCCCCCACAGTGCCGGATATGCAAATGCCCCCACAGTGCCAGATACGCAAATGCCCCCACAGTGCCAGATACACATTGCCCTTACAGTGACAGATACACATTGCCCCCACAGTGCCAGATACACAAATGCCCCAGTGTCAGATACACAAATGCCCCAGAGTGCCAGATACACAAATGCCCCCACAGTGCCAGATACACATTGCCCCACAGTGCCAGATATACAAATGTCCCCACAGTGCCAGATACACAAATGTCCCCACAGTGCCAGATACACAAATGTCCCCACAGTGCCAGATATATAAATGCCCCCACAGTGCCAGATACACAAATGCCCCCACAGTGCCAGATATACAAATGCCCCCACAGTGCCAGATATACAAATGCCCCCACAGTGCCAGATATACAAATGCCCCCACAGTGCCAGATATACAAATGCCCCCACAGTGCCAGATATACAAATGCCCCCACAGTGCCAGATATACAAATGCCCCCACAGTGGCAGATACACAATTGCCCCCACAGTGCCAAATACAAAAAAATCCTCCCACAGTGCCGGATACACAAATGCCCCCACAGTGCCAGATACACAAATGCCCCCACAGTGCCAGATACACATTGCCCCACAGTGCCAGATACAAAATTGCCCCCACAGTGCCAGATATACAAATGCCCCCACAGTGCCAGATACACAAATGCCCCCACAGTTCCAGATATACATTGCCCCAGAGTGCCAGTTATATATTGCCCCACAGTACCAGATACACAAAAGCCCCCACAGTGTCAGATATACATTGCCCGACAGTGCCAGATACACAAATGCCCCACAGTGTCAGATATACATTCCCCCACAGTGCCAGATATACATTGCCCCACAGTGCCAGATACACAAAAGCCCCCACAGTGCCAGATATGCATTTCCCCAGAGTACCCCCCCCCCCCCTCCCTGCTCACTGCTGCCTCTGTTGATGAATCCCACTGGCTGCTATGTGAGGGGAGGAGAGCGCAGCGCAGTGCCTCTCCTGACCCTCAATGCTCGTGAAGTCTGGTCTCCGCAGCTTCGGCGGCAGGTATCTCAAATGAGGCGCCGGTTTGTTAGCCAATCAGAGCTTGCAGACCAGCAGCCAATCAGGAGCCGCGGCTGCCGATCCACGAGCTCTGATTGGCTAGCAAACCGGTGCCTTATTGAGATCATCCCCCGCCGCCGCAGCCGCTGGAATGGAGACTGGAACTCACAGAGAATTGAGGGGTAAGAGAGGCGCTGTGCTGCGCTCTCCTTCCCTCATATAGCAGCCAGCGGGATGCAGGTATGGTGGACGGCCTGGTGGTACGGCATATCGGCTGGGAATTTATTACCGGTACACCGTACCGCCATATATGCAGCACTGACTGTGCCATAAACTGATGACACTGACTTTTATTACATCACATTTCTCTCTCAACTGAATCAGAGGTTTCTGGGTCTGCGTGAGCCATAGACATGGCTGCGCCAACTGATGCCATTGCCATAGATGCTTGCAAAGCATTAGCTGCCAGTAGCCTATACATTGGAAGGGGATGTAGTAATGTTACCATTGCCGGTTTCCCGGCCAATTCAGAGCCCGACAGTTGGCATGCCAACCAGCAGGGACTATTCCCACTCGTAGGTGTCCACGATATTAATAGAGTGAGAATAGAACCTGTAGCAACGGCAGCGAACCACCGAGCCCGCAAGGGGCTTCGTTGTGCTTGCCTACCCCACCGGCAATCTAAAGATCACGATCCCAGCGTCGGTATGGTGACCTCTGGGACCCTAAACGACGGTCACTCTAATCTAACACATTGGAAGCTGCATAACTGCATATTGTCCATGCAGAGTCCTTAATCACTTGGATCAACACTGTCCCAGTATTTACTATGATTGCCAGTCCTAAAGGGGGGTACACACGGAGAGATCCATGTTTAAAATCTAAGCAATCTGACTAGATTGCTTAGATTTTAATAGAGATGAGCGCCGGAAATTTTTCGGGTTTTGTGTTTTGGTTTTGGGTTCGGTTCCGCGGCCGTGTTTTGGGTTCGACCGCGTTTTGGCAAAACCTCACCGAATTTTTTTTGTCGGATTCGGGTGTGTTTTGGATTCGGGTGTTTTTTTCCAAAAAACCTAAAAAACAGCTTAAATCATAGAATTTGGCGGTCATTTTGATCCCAAAGTATTATTAACCTCAAAAACCATAATTTCCACTCATTTTCAGTCTATTCTGAATACCTCACACCTCACAATATTATTTTTAGTCCTAAAATTTGCACCGAGGTCGCTGTGTGAGTAAGATAAGCGACCCTAGTGGCCGACACAAACACCGGGCCCATCTAGGAGTGGAAAACAAAATAGAAAAGTGGAGACTGAGACTTAACTAGCGCTTCTTATTCCTGGTGATGTTTGTCTTTCCACAAGCTTCCGTCACTCACGGGTATTATTTGTAAAAGATAAATATAAAGTGCATATAGTGAAATAACGTTTTAATTAATTACACATAAAGCACACATTAAAAGAACAAAGGTCAGATATTGCACAATTTCCCTCCAAGCAGCACAAGAAAGACAGGCTAATTACCGGATCATCTAGAACTGAGGTTAAGCAGTTCTAAAAGCGCATGGGAGATGGTACAGAGATTTCCGGATAATCCCACCACATACGTATAGTTCTTACTGGATACCGGTTCTTATGTCAGTCCTTCAGCTTGTTGGGAAGATAACCAACGCGTTTCCACCCCGTGCTGGGGTCTTTTTCAAGGTTCACAAAAGGCTGAATGCTGACCACTCCATTCAGTTTGCTATTTAAATATGCACAGCACCAATAGGAATCCTTGCTGCCCAGCTGGACCCTATACACAATCAAAACTACCAGTCCCATGGTCCTTTGTCGTGGGCGTTCCTGTTGTCATGGGGACTCCATTCCTTAGTCAGGGAGACCTCAGTGGGCGTGCCCGTTTCTATGGAGATCTGTTTGTTTCTGTTCGGATTCCGGAAATGGCTCGCGTCGCGTCACTTCCGGTTTCCGTTGTCATGGATACCGTTGTATCTGTCCGTGATTAGACGCTCCATTATCCTGCCACTGAAACGTATGGCAGGTATAGATAATCTGTCCCCATCCTCACTCTAAAGCAGTCCAACATTAAAAGTTCATATATGTAATTGTCCATAAGTCCTCTTTATTTCGAGCGTAACGTCACTTCCGGTGACGTCAGTCATACAAATCGCACATCCATCTAAAAGGTTTGATAATTAAAAACGAGGAAACTTTAACAGGATGATATTGAAGTTCATTGCACATATCCCAATAATTTATCAATGAGCTATTTTGTCAGAGTTAGATTGGTTTTAAAATTCATCAAGCTAATAATAATGTAAAACATGATATATATTAAAATATATATTAAAATATATTAAAAATATATTAAAAATACATTAAGCATACACCCCTAAACCTATTCTAGGTGAAAATAGATTACGTATAATTATGGGGACTGTGGAATTAACCATCTTATATGAGGTAGGAAATGTAATTAATAACCACTAAACCTATTCTATAATTTAGATTGCACATCTTCAAAGGGTTGTTATAAACAAGTAAAAAAACGCTAATAAAAGGGGGAGGTTATAAAAACCATTTAACCTCAAAATCGGAATTAATTCCTCCTGGTTTTAGGGTGCCGAATTCATAGATTAATTGCATCTCTTTCTTTGCTAATTGTCCTGGAATGTTCTTACACCTCCAGTTCCCTTTAACATGCTTAATGCCGCAAAAGTGTCTGATGGCTGAAGTTTTACTCTGGTGAACAACTCTGAAATGTTCAGATAATGCATGTGTGTTTAACCCATTTCGGATATTTCTCAGGTGTTCACCAATGCGGACCTTTAATGCTCTCGTAGTGCGGCCTATGTACCAGAGGCCGCACGTACATTCTATTGCATAAATTACATTGGAAGAGTTACATGTGATGAAATCTGTTATTTTCCAATTCCGTTTATTGATAGTGACCTCAGTGATTTTACTGGCTTTTGACTGGATGCCCCTGCATCCAAGACATAGGCCACATCGGAAAAAACCCTTGGATTTTATAGTGCCCATGGCTTTTTTCAGGGGGTGGGCGCTTTTCACAAGACTGGTTTTTAGATTTGGTGCCTTTCTAAAAATACACCTGGGTTTATTCGGGACGACACCTCCGATTATCGGGTCCTTTTTCAATATTCCCCAATGCTTAGTCAACGTTTTTTCGATCTTCTTATATTGGCTGTTGTAAGATGTTATGAATGCCCATTCAAAATTAGAGTTGTTCTTCTTCTCACCAGTAGTTTTGGGTTGTAGCAAGAGGTCTCTATCCATTCTTGCTGCTTTGTTTCTGGCATTTAGAACCTGTTCTTTATCATATCCAGATTCCATGAATCTGAGTTGCATTTCCTCTGCCTGTACCTCATATCTTTCTTCGCGGTTGCAATTTCTTTTCAATCGCCTGAATTGGCCCCCTGGGATTGAGCCCAACCAGTCTGGATGATGGCAACTCCTTGCATTTATGTAGGCTCCGGAATCGGTTGGCTTTTTAAAAGTCATAGTGTTAAACTTTCCATTTTCCACATAAACTGTCACATCAAGAAAGTTGATAGTATTGACACTTTTTTCAAAAGTGAAGAAAATATTTGAATCATTAGTATTCAAATATGTAAAAAACTCGTCTAACTTCTTTTCTTCACCTTTCCACACAAAAAAGACATCATCGATGTAGCGTCTCCACAGCACCAGGTTCGCTCCAAAGGGGCAGTGGTTCCAGATGGTTTCCTCCTCCCACTGTCCCATGAAGATGTTAGCGTAACTAGGAGCGAACCTGGTGCCCATCGCAGTGCCTACACATTGAAGATAAAATGTGCCTTTGAAGGAGAAGTAGTTATTCTCTAAAATAAATCGAACTCCCTTATATATAAATTCTTGGAGGTCACTTCCTAGTCCACTATTCATTAAAGCTAATTGTACAGCTTTTATACCTCCACTATGTTCTATAATAGTGTACAATGACCGGACGTCTGCTGTGACTAGTATCATTCCTTCCTCCCATTGTAACTCGTTCATCAATCTTAAAAAATCTCTTGAATCCTTCAAATGTGCTTTGTTCTTCAGAACCAATGGTTGTAGGAAATAATCGATGAATTCCGACAAATTCGAGGTAATTGAACCTATTCCAGATACAATAGGACGTCCTGGGGGTTTCACCGGGTCCTTATGTATCTTCGGTAGGACGTATATGACCGGGATAATGGGTTCCGTAATGCAGAGAAATTTCATCTCCCTTTCCTTCAGAGTTCCTTTCTGATGGTACTCCTCCACTAATTTAATTAAGGCTGTTTGAATTTTTTCCGTTGGGTCTGATCTCAATTTACAGTATGTAGTACCATCCCCTACTTGTCTAAGTACCTCATTTTCATAATCCTCTCTTGACATGATAACAACCCCTCCGCCCTTATCTGTAGGTTTGATTACCAAATCTTCATTGGCTCTCAAGTTTTTTAATGCACCACGTTCCTTAAACGTCAGGTTTGGTCTGGACACTTTCGTCTCCATTGCCTGAATATCATCCGACACCAATTTTAAAAAAGTTTCTATAAAATTCCCTTTTATATGCAACGGATTAAAAACAGATTTGGGTTTAAAGGGAGTATCCGATGTTGATGGTATGTTTATTGGGGCACCATCCTCTTTCATTAAGAAAAATTTCTTAATGCAAATTTTTCTCACGAATTTATGCAGGTCTACAAATGTACCAAATTTGTTTAATGGAAGTGTAGGTGCATATTTCAGACCTTTTTCCAAGAGTGATATCTCCTCTCTAGCAAGGGTATGGGTACTCAGATTAAATATTTTAATTTTTGTTTCCAAATTGGGAGATATTTCCTTATCCCCCGATGATGTGCCTATTGTTCCAATTCCATTTTCCGTTTTCCTTTTGGATCTCATTTTTTTCTTTTTCTTTTTCAAGTTCTTTTTCGGCTGTCCACCTCTGGTTCCTCTCCTTCTCACCTTGGATACCTCTGGTTCCTCCCTCTGGATAAAAAAGGAGCCGGAGATTGTGGCTGTTCCTCCAACACTCTGAACCTGTTCTCTATATTGGTTCTGATGGGAGTATTTCTTTCAGCTCTTTCATTAAAATTCCTGTTTCTAGACCAATCCCTCATATTATGCGTGTCAATGGAGTTTTTCGGTCTCCATATTCTTTCTTCTTCTACATAGTCCCTTGGTTTATATTCTCTGTATTGAGGTGTTCTTTGATAATTCCCCCACCTAAAATGTGTTCTATGCTCTTTGTTGCCACCTCTACCACCATAAAATCTTCCCCTTTCTTGTTGGGGATAATTTGTCCTTCTCTTTTTAATTGGTTGAGAGTGTGTAGGGGGTGTTCTCTCTAACCTTCTCTCCTCAACTTCAATATCTACTTCATCCTCTATTTCCTGTTCCTGTTCTCCTGATAACTCACATTTCTTGTCTCTATTAAATTTCCTCACTTATTTAATATTTTTTTCCATTCTGATGAAAAGGTCTCATCAGAAGAAGAAAATGTGGCATTCTTTTGGATGAGTAATCCTCTAGGGATAATTTTATGGGAGAGGTACCTTTCCAGTGTGACCGTCTCCCACCAGATTCTACTTTCTCTTAAGAGGACTCCCTCCAATTTTTTCATTAATCCCTCCAGATTTTCATCTACAAGGACTGAGGAATTGCCTTCCTCTCTAAATACATAATCAAATGTGGATTTACGATTGTCTCTTAATTTGAACATATTATGCAGCACAATCTATTCACTAAAAAAGGAAAACAGATAATAGTACGGAGGCAAAAAGATAGGAATAAATCGTGCGCAATATATAGCAGCTGGTAATGTCTCAAAGGCTCCTGGAGGTTTCCTTCACCCCTCACCCACAAAGTGCAAAACAAAATAGAAAAGTGGAGACTGAGACTTAACTAGCGCTTCTTATTCCTCACTTTTCTTTCTATCAGTGTTTTTTCATTCTTTTTCAAGCTATTCTCTATCCTTTTCTCTAGCTCTTTAAATTCCTGTAGATCCTTGAATGGATTGATTAAAGTCCTATAATTGGCAATCTCTGCTTCTAATTTTACTAGTTCCTGCTTCCTATCCACAATAATTAAATTTATCAAGGATAATGAACAAGTATATATATCATGTTTTACATTATTATTAGCTTGATGAATTTTAAAACCAATCTAACTCTGACAAAATAGCTCATTGATAAATTATTGGGATATGTGCAATGAACTTCAATATCATCCTGTTAAAGTTTCCTCGTTTTTAATTATCAAACCTTTTAGATGGATGTGCGATTTGTATGACTGACGTCACCGGAAGTGACGTTACGCTCGAAATAAAGAGGACTTATGGACAATTACATATATGAACTTTTAATGTTGGACTGCTTCAGAGTGAGGATGGGGACAGATTATCTATACCTGCCATACGTTTCAGTGGCAGGATAATGGAGCGTCTAATCACGGACAGATACAACGGTATCCATGACAACGGAAACCGGAAGTGACGCGACGCGAGCCATTTCCGGAATCCGAACAGAAACAAACAGATCTCCATAGAAACGGGCACGCCCACTGAGGTCTCCCTGACTAAGGAATGGAGTCCCCATGACAACAGGAACGCCCACGACAAAGGACCATGGGACTGGTAGTTTTGATTGTGTATAGGGTCCAGCTGGGCAGCAAGGATTCCTATTGGTGCTGTGCATATTTAAATAGCAAACTGAATGGAGTGGTCAGCATTCAGCCTTTTGTGAACCTTGAAAAAGACCCCAGCACGGGGTGGAAACGCGTTGGTTATCTTCCCAACAAGCTGAAGGACTGACATAAGAACCGGTATCCAGTAAGAACTATACGTATGTGGTGGGATTATCCGGAAATCTCTGTACCATCTCCCATGCGCTTTTAGAACTGCTTAACCTCAGTTCTAAATGATCCGGTAATTAGCCTGTCTTTCTTGTGCTGCTTGGAGGGAAATTGTGCAATATCTGACCTTTGTTCTTTTAATGTGTGCTTTATGTGTAATTAATTAAAACGTTATTTCACTATATGCACTTTATATTTATCTTTTACAAATAATACCCGTGAGTGACGGAAGCTTGTGGAAAGACAAACATCACCAGGAATAAGAAGCGCTAGTTAAGTCTCAGTCTCCACTTTTCTATTTTGTTTTGCACTTTGTGGGTGAGGGGTGAAGGAAACCTCCAGGAGCCTTTGAGACATTACCAGCTGCTATATATTGCGCACGATTTATTCCTATCTTTTTGCCTCCGTACTATTATCTGTTTTCCTTTTTTAGTGAATAGATTGTGCTGCATAATATGTTCAAATTAAGAGACAATCGTAAATCCACATTTGATTATGTATTTAGAGAGGAAGGCAATTCCTCAGTCCTTGTAGATGAAAATCTGGAGGGATTAATGAAAAAATTGGAGGGAGTCCTCTTAAGAGAAAGTAGAATCTGGTGGGAGACGGTCACACTGGAAAGGTACCTCTCCCATAAAATTATCCCTAGAGGATTACTCATCCAAAAGAATGCCACATTTTCTTCTTCTGATGAGACCTTTTCATCAGAATGGAAAAAAATATTAAATACTTGTTCATTATCCTTGATAAATTTAATTATTGTGGATAGGAAGCAGGAACTAGTAAAATTAGAAGCAGAGATTGCCAATTATAGGACTTTAATCAATCCATTCAAGGATCTACAGGAATTTAAAGAGCTAGAGAAAAGGATAGAGAATAGCTTGAAAAAGAATGAAAAAACACTGATAGAAAGAAAAGTGAGGAAATTTAATAGAGACAAGAAATGTGAGTTATCAGGAGAACAGGAACAGGAAATAGAGGATGAAGTAGATATTGAAGTTGAGGAGAGAAGGTTAGAGAGAACACCCCCTACACACTCTCAACCAATTAAAAAGAGAAGGACAAATTATCCCCAACAAGAAAGGGGAAGATTTTATGGTGGTAGAGGTGGCAACAAAGAGCATAGAACACATTTTAGGTGGGGGAATTATCAAAGAACACCTCAATACAGAGAATATAAACCAAGGGACTATGTAGAAGAAGAAAGAATATGGAGACCGAAAAACTCCATTGACACGCATAATATGAGGGATTGGTCTAGAAACAGGAATTTTAATGAAAGAGCTGAAAGAAATACTCCCATCAGAACCAATATAGAGAACAGGTTCAGAGTGTTGGAGGAACAGCCACAATCTCCGGCTCCTTTTTTATCCAGAGGGAGGAACCAGAGGTATCCAAGGTGAGAAGGAGAGGAACCAGAGGTGGACAGCCGAAAAAGAACTTGAAAAAGAAAAAGAAAAAAATGAGATCCAAAAGGAAAACGGAAAATGGAATTGGAACAATAGGCACATCATCGGGGGATAAGGAAATATCTCCCAATTTGGAAACAAAAATTAAAATATTTAATCTGAGTACCCATACCCTTGCTAGAGAGGAGATATCACTCTTGGAAAAAGGTCTGAAATATGCACCTACACTTCCATTAAACAAATTTGGTACATTTGTAGACCTGCATAAATTCGTGAGAAAAATTTGCATTAAGAAATTTTTCTTAATGAAAGAGGATGGTGCCCCAATAAACATACCATCAACATCGGATACTCCCTTTAAACCCAAATCTGTTTTTAATCCGTTGCATATAAAAGGGAATTTTATAGAAACTTTTTTAAAATTGGTGTCGGATGATATTCAGGCAATGGAGACGAAAGTGTCCAGACCAAACCTGACGTTTAAGGAACGTGGTGCATTAAAAAACTTGAGAGCCAATGAAGATTTGGTAATCAAACCTACAGATAAGGGCGGAGGGGTTGTTATCATGTCAAGAGAGGATTATGAAAATGAGGTACTTAGACAAGTAGGGGATGGTACTACATACTGTAAATTGAGATCAGACCCAACGGAAAAAATTCAAACAGCCTTAATTAAATTAGTGGAGGAGTACCATCAGAAAGGAACTCTGAAGGAAAGGGAGATGAAATTTCTCTGCATTACGGAACCCATTATCCCGGTCATATACGTCCTACCGAAGATACATAAGGACCCGGTGAAACCCCCAGGACGTCCTATTGTATCTGGAATAGGTTCAATTACCTCGAATTTGTCGGAATTCATCGATTATTTCCTACAACCATTGGTTCTGAAGAACAAAGCACATTTGAAGGATTCAAGAGATTTTTTAAGATTGATGAACGAGTTACAATGGGAGGAAGGAATGATACTAGTCACAGCAGACGTCCGGTCATTGTACACTATTATAGAACATAGTGGAGGTATAAAAGCTGTACAATTAGCTTTAATGAATAGTGGACTAGGAAGTGACCTCCAAGAATTTATATATAAGGGAGTTCGATTTATTTTAGAGAATAACTACTTCTCCTTCAAAGGCACATTTTATCTTCAATGTGTAGGCACTGCGATGGGCACCAGGTTCGCTCCTAGTTACGCTAACATCTTCATGGGACAGTGGGAGGAGGAAACCATCTGGAACCACTGCCCCTTTGGAGCGAACCTGGTGCTGTGGAGACGCTACATCGATGATGTCTTTTTTGTGTGGAAAGGTGAAGAAAAGAAGTTAGACGAGTTTTTTACATATTTGAATACTAATGATTCAAATATTTTCTTCACTTTTGAAAAAAGTGTCAATACTATCAACTTTCTTGATGTGACAGTTTATGTGGAAAATGGAAAGTTTAACACTATGACTTTTAAAAAGCCAACCGATTCCGGAGCCTACATAAATGCAAGGAGTTGCCATCATCCAGACTGGTTGGGCTCAATCCCAGGGGGCCAATTCAGGCGATTGAAAAGAAATTGCAACCGCGAAGAAAGATATGAGGTACAGGCAGAGGAAATGCAACTCAGATTCATGGAATCTGGATATGATAAAGAACAGGTTCTAAATGCCAGAAACAAAGCAGCAAGAATGGATAGAGACCTCTTGCTACAACCCAAAACTACTGGTGAGAAGAAGAACAACTCTAATTTTGAATGGGCATTCATAACATCTTACAACAGCCAATATAAGAAGATCGAAAAAACGTTGACTAAGCATTGGGGAATATTGAAAAAGGACCCGATAATCGGAGGTGTCGTCCCGAATAAACCCAGGTGTATTTTTAGAAAGGCACCAAATCTAAAAACCAGTCTTGTGAAAAGCGCCCACCCCCTGAAAAAAGCCATGGGCACTATAAAATCCAAGGGTTTTTTCCGATGTGGCCTATGTCTTGGATGCAGGGGCATCCAGTCAAAAGCCAGTAAAATCACTGAGGTCACTATCAATAAACGGAATTGGAAAATAACAGATTTCATCACATGTAACTCTTCCAATGTAATTTATGCAATAGAATGTACGTGCGGCCTCTGGTACATAGGCCGCACTACGAGAGCATTAAAGGTCCGCATTGGTGAACACCTGAGAAATATCCGAAATGGGTTAAACACACATGCATTATCTGAACATTTCAGAGTTGTTCACCAGAGTAAAACTTCAGCCATCAGACACTTTTGCAGCATTAAGCATGTTAAAGGGAACTGGAGGTGTAAGAACATTCCAGGACAATTAGCAAAGAAAGAGATGCAATTAATCTATGAATTCGGCACCCTAAAACCAGGAGGAATTAATTCCGATTTTGAGGTTAAATGGTTTTTATAACCTCCCCCTTTTATTAGCGTTTTTTTTACTTGTTTATAACAACCCTTTGAAGATGTGCAATCTAAATTATAGAATAGGTTTAGTGGTTATTAATTACATTTCCTACCTCATATAAGATGGTTAATTCCACAGTCCCCATAATTATACGTAATCTATTTTCACCTAGAATAGGTTTAGGGGTGTATGCTTAATGTATTTTTAATATATTTTTAATATATTTTAATATATATTTTAATATATATCATGTTTTACATTATTATTAGCTTGATGAATTTTAAAACCAATCTAACTCTGACAAAATAGCTCATTGATAAATTATTGGGATATGTGCAATGAACTTCAATATCATCCTGTTAAAGTTTCCTCGTTTTTAATTATCAAACCTTTTAGATGGATGTGCGATTTGTATGACTGACGTCACCGGAAGTGACGTTACGCTCGAAATAAAGAGGACTTATGGACAATTACATATATGAACTTTTAATGTTGGACTGCTTCAGAGTGAGGATGGAGACAGATTATCTATACCTGCCATACGTTTCAGTGGCAGGATAATGGAGCGTCTAATCACGGACAGATACAACGGTATCCATGACAACGGAAACCGGAAGTGACGCGACGCGAGCCATTTCCGGAATCCGAACAGAAACAAACAGATCTCCATAGAAACGGGCACGCCCACTGAGGTCTCCCTGACTAAGGAATGGAGTCCCCATGACAACAGGAACGCCCACGACAAAGGACCATGGGACTGGTAGTTTTGATTGTGTATAGGGTCCAGCTGGGCAGCAAGGATTCCTATTGGTGCTGTGCATATTTAAATAGCAAACTGAATGGAGTGGTCAGCATTCAGCCTTTTGTGAACCTTGAAAAAGACCCCAGCACGGGGTGGAAACGCGTTGGTTATCTTCCCAACAAGCTGAAGGACTGACATAAGAACCGGTATCCAGTAAGAACTATACGTATGTGGTGGGATTATCCGGAAATCTCTGTACCATCTCCCATGCGCTTTTAGAACTGCTTAACCTCAGTTCTAAATGATCCGGTAATTAGCCTGTCTTTCTTGTGCTGCTTGGAGGGAAATTGTGCAATATCTGACCTTTGTTCTTTTAATGTGTGCTTTATGTGTAATTAATTAAAACGTTATTTCACTATATGCACTTTATATTTATCTTTTACAAATAATACCCGTGAGTGACGGAAGCTTGTGGAAAGACAAACATCACCAGGAATAAGAAGCGCTAGTTAAGTCTCAGTCTCCACTTTTCTATTTTGTTTTGCACTTTGTGGGTGAGGGGTGAAGGAAACCTCCAGGAGCCTTTGAGACATTACCAGCTGCTATATATTGCGCACGATTTATTCCTATCTTTTTGCCTCCGTACTACCATCTAGGAGTGGCACTGCAGTGTCACGCAGGATGGCCCTTCCAAAAAACCCTCCCCAAACAGCACATGACGCAAAGAAAAAAAGAGGCGCAATGAGGTAGCTGTGTGAGTAAGATTAGCGACCCTAGTGGCCGACACAAACACCGGGCCCATCTAGGAGTGGCACTGCAGTGTCACACAGGATGTCCCTTCCAAAAAACCCTCCCCAAACAGCACATGACGCAAAGAAAAAAAGAGGCGCAATGAGGTAGCTGTGTGAGTAAGATAAGCGACCCTAGTGGCCGACACAAACACCGGGCCCATCTAGGAGTGGCACTGCAGTGTCACGCAGGATGTCCCTTCCAAAAAACCCTCCCCAAACAGCACATGACGCAAAGAAAAAGAAAAGAAAAAAGAGGTGCAAGATGGAATTGTCCTTGGGCCCTCCCACCCACCCTTATGTTGTATAAACAGGACATGCACACTTTAACCAACCCATCATTTCAGTGACAGGGTCTGCCACACGACTGTGACTGATATGACGGGTTGGTTTGGACCCCCACCAAAAAAGAAGCAATTAATCTCTCCTTGCACAAACTGGCTCTACAGAGGCAAGATGTCCACCTCATCATCATCCTCCGATATATCACCGTGTACATCCCCCTCCTCACAGATTATCAATTCGTCCCCATTTTTAGGACACTGGTGAGTCTTTTTCTGACGTCCGTGTACATTCTCGGTATCGCCTGCCTAGAGAAGTGGAACCTAGATGGTATTTGGTAACGGGGGCACACTACCTCAAGAAATTGTCTAGTTCCCTGTGAACTAACGGCGGATACCGGACGCACGTCTAACACCAACATAGTTGTCAAGGCCTCAGTTATCCGCTTTGCAACAGGATGACTGCTGTGATATTTCATCTTCCTCGCAAAGGACTGTTGGACAGTCAATTGCTTGGTGGAAGTAGTAAAAGTGTGCTTACGACTTCCCTTCTGGGATGACCATCGACTCCCAGCAGCAACAACAGCAGCGCCAGCAGCAGTAGGCGTTACACGCAAGGATGCATCGGAGGAATCCCAGGCAGGAGAGGACTCGTCAGAATTGCCAGTGACATTGCCTGCAGGACTATTGGCATTCCTGGGGAAGGAGGAAATTGACACTGAGGGAGTTGGTGGGGTGGTTTGCGTGAGCTTGGTTACAAGAGGAAGGGATTTACTGGTCAGTGGACTGCTTCCACTGTCACCCAAAGTTTTTGAACTTGTCACTGACTTATTATGAATGCGCTGCAGGTGACGTATAAGGGAGGATGTTCCGAGGTGGTTAACGTCCTTACCCCTACTTATTACAGCTTGACAAAGGGAACACACGGCTTGACACCTGTTGTCCGCATTTCTGGTGAAATACTTCCACACCGAAGAGCTGATTTTTTTTGGTATTTTCACCAGGCATGTCAACGGCCATATTCCTACCACGGACAACAGGTGTCTCCCCGGGTGCCTGACTTAAACAAACCACCTCACCATCAGAATCCTCCTGGTCAATTTCCTCCCCAGCGCCAGCAACACCCATATCCTCCTCATCCTGGTGTACTTCAACACTGACATCTTCAATCTGACTATCAGGAACTGGACTGCGGGTGCTCCTTCCATCACTTGCAGGGGGCGTGCAAATGGTGGAAGGCGCATGCTCTTCACGTCCAGTGTTGGGAAGGTCAGGCATCGCAACCGACACAATTGGAGTCGGACTCTCCTTGTGGATTTGGGATTTCGAAGAACGCACAGTTCTTTGCGGTGCTACTGCTTTTGCCAGCTTTAGTCTTTTCATTTTTCTAGCGAGAGGCTGAGTGCTTCCATCCTCATGTGAAGCTGAACCACTAGCCATGAACATAGGCCAGGGCCTCAGCCGTTCCTTGCCACTCCGTGTGGTAAATGGCATATTGGCAAGTTTACGCTTCTCCTCCGACAATTTTATTTTAGGTTATGGAGTCCTTTTTTTACTGATATTTGGTGTTTTGGATTTGACATGCTCTGTACTATGACATTGGGCATCGGCCTTGGCAGACGACGTTGCTGGCATTTCATCGTCTCGGCCATGACTAGTGGCAGCAGCTTCAGCACGAGGTGGAAGTGGATCTTGATCTTTCCCTAATTTTGGAACCTCAACATTTTTGTTCTCCATATTTTAATAGGCACAACTAAAAGGCACCTCAGGTAAACAATGGAGATGGATGGATTGGATACTAGTATACAATTATGGACGGGCTGCCGAGTGCCGACACAGAGGTAGCCACAGCCGTGAACTACCGCACTGTACTGTGTCTGCTGCTAATATATAGACTGGTTGATAAAGAGATAGTATACTCGTAACTAGTATGTATGTATAAAGAAAGAAAAAAAAACCACGGTTAGGTGTTATATACAATTATGGACGGGCTGCCGAGTGCCGACACAGAGGTAGCCACAGCCGTGAACTACCGCACTGTACTGTGTCTGCTGCTAATATATAGACTGGTTGATAAAGAGATAGTATACTCGTAACTAGTATGTATGTATAAAGAAAGAAAAAAAACCACGGTTAGGTGGTATATACAATTATGGACGGGCTGCCGAGTGCCGACACAGAGGTAGCCACAGCCGTGAACTACCGCACTGTACTGTGTCTGCTGCTAATATATAGACTGGTTGATAAAGAGATAGTATACTCGTAACTAGTATGTATGTATAAAGAAAGAAAAAAAAACCACGGTTAGGTGGTATATACAATTATGGACGGGCTGCCGAGTGCCGACACAGAGGTAGCCACAGCCGTGAACTACCGCACTGTACTGTGTCTGCTGCTAATATATAGACTGGTTGATAAAGAGATAGTATACTCGTAACTAGTATGTATGTATAAAGAAAGAAAAAAAAACCACGGTTAGGTGGTATATACAATTATGGACGGGCTGCCGAGTGCCGACACAGAGGTAGCCACAGCCGTGAACTACCGCACTGTACTGTGTCTGCTGCTAATATATAGACTGGTTGATAAAGAGATAGTATACTCGTAACTAGTATGTATGTATAAAGAAAGAAAAAAAAACCACGGTTAGGTGGTATATACAATTATGGACGGGCTGCCGAGTGCCGACACAGAGGTAGCCACAGCCGTGAACTACCGCACTGTACTGTGACTGCTGCTAATATAGACTGGTTGATAAAGAGATAGTATACTCGTAACTAGTATGTATGTATGTATAAAGAAAGAAAAAAAAACCACGGTTAGGTGGTATATACAATTATGGACGGGCTGCCGAGTGCCGACACAGAGGTAGCCACAGCCGTGAACTACCGCACTGTACTGTGTCTGCTGCTAATATAGACTGGTTGATAAAGAGATAGTATACTCGTAACTAGTATGACTATAAAGAAAGAAAAAAAAACCACGGTTAGGTGGTATATACAATTATGGACGGGCTGCCGAGTGCCGACACAGAGGTAGCCACAGCCGTGAACTACCGCACTGTACTGTGTCTGCTGCTAATATAGACTGGTTGATAAAGAGATAGTATACTACTAATATATTATATATACTGGTGGTCAGGTCACTGGTCACTAGTCACACTGGCAGTGGCACTCCTGCAGCAAAAGTGTGCACTGTTTAATTTTAATATAATATTA
Source organism: Pseudophryne corroboree (assembly GCF_028390025.1). Lineage (NCBI taxonomy): Eukaryota > Metazoa > Chordata > Amphibia > Anura > Myobatrachidae > Pseudophryne > Pseudophryne corroboree. The sequence continues at coordinate 570,365,330 of NC_086446.1, read as the reverse complement.
TGTACTCCTGGCTCCTGCTATAACCTATAACTGGCACTGCAGTGCTCCCCAGTCTCCCCCACAATTATAAGCTGTGTGAGCTGAGCACAGTCAGATATATATATACATTGATGCAGCACACTGGGCTGAGCAGTGCACACAGATATGGTATGTGACTGAGTCACTGTGTGTATCGTTTTTTTCAGGCAGAGAACGGATATATTAAATAAAACAAACAACTGCACTGTCTGGTGGTCACTGTGGTCGTCAGTCACTAAACTCTGCACTCTCTTCTACAGTATCACAGCCTCAGGTCAATCTCTCTCTCTCTCTCTCAACCCTAATCTAAATGGAGAGGACGCCAGCCACGTCCTCTCCCTATCAATCTCAATGCACGTGTGAAAATGGCGGCGACGCGCGGCTCCTTATATAGAATCCGAGTCTCGCGAGAATCCGACAGCGTCATGATGACGTTCGGGCGCGCTCGGGTTAACCGAGCAAGGCGGGAAGATCCGAGTCGCTCGGATCCGTGGAAAAAAACATGAAGTTCGTGCGGGTTCGGATTCAGAGAAACCGAACCCGCTCATCTCTAGATTTTAAGCATGGTTCTGCCGTGTGTATGCCCCCCAGCGATAGTCGCCAGTGCTAAATTGAGCCTGCATGCAGGCTCAATCTAGCAGGTCGCTCACTTCACCGCTGTGTGAAGTGAGTGTCCCCCCGTCCGTCCCCTCGCTCAGCATATCGCGCTGTGCTGAGCGGGGGGAGAGATGTGTCCTGAGTGTTCTGTGTTAAGATCGCTCAGCACACATCTCCCCCGTCAGTACCCACCTTAAAGGTTTTAAGGGAAGTCTAATGTTTATCTTGTTTTGCATTTGTTAGGGCAGTTTCAACATTTATTATTTTGCTGTACTACATCTACAAATATTTCTACTTAATAGGTCTACTAATATTTCTACGTCTACTTCTTTAAATCCTGCCATATAGATAGTATATTTCCTAAAGCAAACAAAATACTTTGCATGGAAAAGAAAGCTGTCTGAGGTGCTTCTTTTTTGTTAAGTGCTGAATTCCTATAAATACACATAATGGAATATATAATGGATACACTGAACTACTGTACCTGCTAAAATATTCACAATACCTCTAACAGCATTACAAGATATTGTAAACCCATAACATTTATTTATAGAAGGGCATTATAAACCATCTAACCCATGACGTGTATACAGTGCTAGCCTATTTTAGGTTCATAATCTAAGGACAAGAACAATCCATATTCTCCTGAGCACTCTCCTAGGAGACAATACAGCCGGCAGGCAGAAATCTCTTTATATCACTGAAATAGCCAGTTAATATAATGCAGGGATGAACTAGTGAGTGACCTAAATGTTATACCGCGTACTGCATCATATGATGTTAAGTCATCCTAGACTAGATATGTCTCCATAAGTCAGCCACGTATTCTAAGAAATATGACGCATTCTAAAAATACTGCACTCTTCTCAGCACTAATATTTGGTAATAACCATACGCAGCAAAATAATGCTAATGTCATGGAAGTTGCTTGATACTCCTTCAGACAGATTGTCCTAAAGGGCCTCATACACTAGAACGATAATGCCCGATTTCATCCAATTTCGGGCATTCGGGCCGATATATCGAGTGAAATCGGGCATTTTGGAGGTGTATCCAATCCGATCCGATGCGCGTTCCTGTGAGGGTCGGATCGGCTCCCCTAGATCGTTAGTGCTGCACTTGTGATATTTAGGTTCCCGCAGGCATGACTGGGATCGCATACGATATATTGCATGCAAAATTTACCAAATCGTATGGAACCACTCCCAGGAAGCTCCCGGGAAAGTTCAAGGGAAATCGCCTCCGACTTCAGCCTCAGACATATCGTTGTAGTGTATGGGGCCCTTTACACTTCACAGTGAACAAAGTCCTAGGGGCTCAAGGTACCAATGCCCATACAGCCTGCAAGCCGCCACTGTGCTACAAATTATTTCCAATATACAAAAGCAGCGCTACTCTAAAATGTTTATCCCACCACCCATGCAGTGGTTTAGCATTTTGGAGCATAGAAAAGGAGATGGGCACACAATACATTGTAGTAATTAATATAATTTCTATACATGTGTACAGTAGCTCTGACATGACCAGGGATCATATATAGAAGAGAGAGAAAAATGGCCCACTTTCTCCATATTTGCTGTACAGTATATCCTAGTACACAGACTCCTTAGAGTTTTATGGTATTCATTTTTTATTAGTTGTGTTCATCCTACATAATAAAAGGCTAATGCTGTTTCTCACTTCTCTGGGGGAAGTTCGAGCATTTTGCGCGCTGGAGGCCACTAGATGGCGCCCAACAGAGCAATTCAAGTTTTGCTCCGTTCAGGCGCACACAGCCGCTGGCGCTGGCATTGCTGTTATGTTGTTCCATCACTTTGACGGACTGGTAACTAGTAAAATATAATTTTGAGACTTTACAAAGTATGTGGAAATACATCAAGGAACTTGTGACATAAATGTTTTAATTGCATCTATTCACCTTATGTAAGACCTCTTCTGATTGGATGTCCATCTACAAAGCAAGGGGCTTGACAATCTTAACTCATTTACATAGGGGACTATGATGGATAATAAAAAAAACATTAAAAAGGCAGGTATAACACACACTACATTACCGAAAATTATTGAGGGCAAATAATTGTTAAAATTAATGGGGGCAAATAAATTACATAAAAATAATAAAGGTGCCACAAATAATTATTGTATAAAGGGCTCAAAACTAACAGCATTTATCATTAACCAAGCAGAGGCTATTGCAATTCAGCATTATTTTGGGCATCTGAAGTACAAGCAGGGCCATATTATAGGTGGGATGAGCGGGGTGGTCGCCCAGGGCCCCCCATATATTGGGGGTCTCCATACTATAGCAAAAATTGCTCCCATCAGCAGTGCAGTCAGTGAAGGATGAGTTTTATCTTTGGAGACAGAGACAGCTTTGTCTTCGTTAGGGACCGACTGTCAGAGCCCCACCCCCTCAAGGAAATAATGCCATGATTCAAGGGTGTATGGGGAATGGGGTAGGGCCTAATGCCATGAAGTGCCCACCCCCCATTACATGATGCCGTAGCCTGCAACAGATGATGTCTCTCCCACTCTCCCTGACACCTTCTCTCTTGCTCGCCTCTCCCTCCCTGACAACCTCTCTCCCTCCCACTGACTCACTGTCCCTCTCTCTCTTTCCCTGACACCCTCGTTCTCTCCCTCTCTCCCTTCTATCTCTCCCTCCCTCTCTTGCCCTCTCTTTGGCCCTCCCTGACACTCTTTCCCTCTCTCTTGCTCTCCTCCCTCTCTGTCTCTCTCCCTCCCTGGCATCCTTTCTCTCGCTCGCCCACTTGGTCCCCCTCAATCTCTTTGTCTCTCTCTCTCCCTGACACCCTCTCTCTCTCATTCTCTTTGTCTCTCCCTGACATGCTCTCTCTCCTAGACACCGTCTCTCTCTCTTCCTCGCTCAACCTTCCTCTCTCTGTTTCACTCCTCTTTCTCCCTGAAATTCTCTCTCTTGCTCCCCTCTTTCTCCTTGTCTCTCTCTCCCTGACACCATCTGTCTCTCTACCACTAACTCCGACTTCCTCCCTCCCTGAGGCCCTGTCTCTCTCCCTTCCCTCACTCCGTTTCTCTCCCATCCCTCTCCCTGACAGCTTCTCTCACTCTATACTTGACACCTTTTCTCTTTCCCTCTTTCTCCCTGTCACTGTCTCTATCTTGCTCCACTTTGTCTCTCTCTTCTCTCTTTCCCTCTCTCTCTCTGACACCTTCTCTCTGTTTCCACCCTCTATCCCTCTCCCTGACACTTGCTCTCTCTCTTTCACTCTCCCCTCTTTCCTTTATTCTCTCTTTCCATGACACCCTCTCTCTCTCCATGACCCCCATATCTCTCTCTCTCTACCTGACACCCTCTCTCTCATTACTCTCTATCCCCCTCTCTTTCTCTCTCTCTCTCTCTCTCCCTGACACCCTCTTTGTCTCTTTCACTCTCCTCACTCTCTCTCTCCTGCTCCCTTAAGGGGCATAGTAGTCACAGCAGCAGGGGGAGGAGTCAATGGTATGGGTGGGGGACCCACACCTTAGTTGCAACAGGGCCCCCACTAGCCTTAATCTGGCACTGAGAACAAGGAACTGTACATCCACCTAGAATCGAATGGTGGCTTTTTTTACTGTTAAATTCTCTCCTTAGATTCTAAGCAAAGGTGGTGAAAAAAAGTAGCATATTAGCAGATTACAAGAAGTTGCCATAATTTTTTTTATTGTGTGAGTAGCAGCTATAAAATTAAAACACCTAGTTCTGGTTCCAGCTGACTAGGCTTTACTGCTATTGAGGAAGACACACGATGTCTGACTTTTGCACGGAAATTTTTCATAGTCTTAATTTTTAATGACCATAAAACTTGAAATACATATTCTCCTAAACTGTTCAAAGCTAAAACCAGCACTTATTATGTACAGTATCATGCGTTGGGATCCAGTAAGGATCCGGGTGGTCAGGATCCCGGCAGTCATAATACCGATGCCGGGATCCCAACACTTTTCAGAATGCCGACATCAGTATTCCGAATAGGGTATCCAGCCTGGCACCGGAATCCTGACAGCCGAGATCCCAAACGTCCACATACCGCTGTGCCGTAGAGGTAAGTCCCATGGGGGGAGGGTTAGGATAAGGCTGCATCCTGGGAGGGTTAGGTTTAGTCTACGGAGAGGGGGGTTTAGGTTTAGGCTCCCCCCCAGGGAGGGTTAGGCTATGGGGGGTAGGTAAGTATACTTAACGTCCCCTGTATGGATACTGAACATCCTGAATAGGGTATCCAGCCCTGCACTGGAATTCTGACAGCCAGGATCCCGAACGTCCACATACCACTGAGCCAGAGAGGAAAGCCACGCGTGGGGGGGAGGAGGTTAGATTTATGCTTCTGGTGGAGGGTTTGCATAAGGCTGCATCCTGTGGGGTTAGGTTTGGGCTGCGGGGAGGAGGGGTAGGTTCAGGCACCCTCCAGGGAGGGTTAGGCTGCAGAGGAGGGGGGTGTTAGGTTCAGTATGTGGGAAGGGGGAGTTACATTTAGGCACCACCGGAGAGGATTAGGGTTAGGCTGCGGGAGAGGGTGGAGGGTTAAGTTTAGGTTGTGGGAAGGGGGTGTTAGGGTTTAGGGGATGTGGGGGAAGGATACTGAACTTCGGGATGCCGCCGACAAATCATATCCAAACCCAAACATTAACATTAGGGGCCGATTCAGACCAGATCACTGCTGTGCATTTTTTCACAGGTTGCGATCAGGTCTGCACTGCGCATGTGTATGCACCGCAATGCACAGGCACAACAGACCACAGCAATGGGGATCGCCGGTCAGCGACAGGATGGTGCGAAAAATCTGCAAGCACCGGCAATAGCAAGGAGATTGACAGGAGGGGGGCATTTTTGGGTGGCAACTGACTAGGGAGTGTCCTGAAAAACACAGGAGGGACCCGGCGTGGGAGGATTTATGATGTCAGCTCCGTCCCCGATCATCGCAGTGTGTAAGTCCTGGCTGTGCAGAGACTGAACAAACTGCTGATTGTGCAGCTCTCCAGCACAAGCGATCGCACACCTGCACACACACAATACCCTCCCCCTGTAGACGGCGACTACCTGATCACAGGGATGCAGAAAATGCACCCTAGCGATCAGGTTTGAATTACCCCCTCAGTTGACTACAGATGTATAAACTAGTGTAGTGTAGCTCCATATAGCTTTAGAGCAGCTGTGTGGCAACAAGAGTGGTATGGACACTTAGGTTAACAGTGTCTAGGTCGACCACTATTGGTCAACAGTAACTAGGTCAACAGGGATTTTAGGTCGACAGGATTCCGAGGTCGACATGTTCTAGGTCAACAGGTCAAAAGGTCGACATGAGTTTAAAAAAAAATGGTGTTGTTTTCTCCATACAGTGACCGGGAACCTCAATTAGTGCACCGTGTCCCCTTGCATGGCTCGCTTCACTCTGTTACTACAGGTTACTATTCCCAATCGTAGTCCACGTGGATCGTTAAGTATGAAAAAGTAAAAAAAAAAAGAAAAAAATTGTGAAAAACTCATGTTGACCTTTTGACCTGTCGACCTAGAACATGTCACCCTAGAGACCCTGTCAACCTAGTTACTGTTGACCAATAGTGGTCGACCTAGACATTGTTGACCTAAGTGTGGTCGACCTAGAGACTGGATACCGTAGCAACAGTGGTAGCATTAGTGACAACTGAGATTAGACATTTAGGCCTAGGGGAGCTGTAGTTACAAAAACAAATGTAGGCACCATGAAATTTAGCACCAGTAAAGGTGCCAGGCACTCATACTAGGGTGTGGATTAATAGATTAACAATGTATTGGTCAACAGTCAATAGGTCAACACTACGTGGTCAACATGCATTAGGTTGTGTCAACCATTTGTGTGTTGACAGTTTTCATGTCAACCTTTTGAACCTGTTGACCCCTTGTACCTGTCGACCTTAAGTAAGGTTGACCTTTCATGTCGACCTAATGTATGTTGACCATATGGTGTCGACATAATGACTGTTGCCCTATACATTGCCGATCTAACTACCGGATACCCTCATACTGGCACCTCCACTGTCACACACTGCAGTTTTAAGCCCCTCACCCACACATTCACTCCATTTATTGGTACAGATGTTTGTAAGTAAAGCAAAAGCAAGTAACTTTGTGTTTAGAACAAACCATGTTGCCATGCAAGGGGAGCAAATACTGCCTGCTTTTGCATGTAGCCCACATGAACACATCACACCCAAATCTAAATCTCTCTGCACATTACATCTGCCCCATCTGCAGTGCAACATGGTTTTGCCCAATTACTTTACTTACAAACATGAATCAGGCCCAATGTCCTTCATTTCCATCATGATAATCCTGTATATGTAGTCGGGACACAGTCAGGATGAAGAGAAGCTAAAATAGAGACAAAGGGACTAAGGGGGGGGGAATGGCCTGGCAGCCGAGGACGTGAGTTGCAAGGTGACTGAGTGTGTCCCCTGCGTGTCTTCTGAGCTCCTGCCCTGCCGGCTTCCAGAATATCACCGGAGGCTCCTGATAAAAATAGGTGGTGGTGAGATATTGTGCACTTAGGTCCACACATGCACACACTTCCTTACCCGCAGACTGGGCCTACTGCAATTATATTCTGCAACCATAGTTTGAGCAAGGTAGAGTACAACAGCTTTACACTGGCCTGTTATTTCACAGCTTCTAGAATAGATCCATGTAACTTCCTGGCCTGACATTCAAATTGAGCTTGGTGCAATCACTATTTTCTACTACCCCCTCTGTTTGTTTTGTGATACTGTATCTACAGTCGTAAAAACAATACAATCTGTATGTTATTGCCACGCTCTCAGGCTAGGTAATTCAATTACTAGAGAAATGTACAAATGATTATTTTTTTGTTGAAGTCAAAGGCAAACCTGTGTGCCTAGTTTGTGGCGATGAGTAGCAGTAATGAAAAAAGCCAATCTGGAGCATCATTACAGCTCCAAATATGCTAAACTCAATGAATTGAGAGGCCAAATGCATCTGGATAAAATCAATGCTCTTCATCGGAGTTTGGAATCACAACAAGCCACTTTCACTAGGCCTCGTTGTGACAGAGACAACGTTATTCAGATGAGTTATGTAGAGAGCAAGCTAATCGGAAAGAGGCTGAGGCCTCATTTAGAGGAAGATTTTGTGAAAGAGTACATGGTGGCTGCTGCAGAATTGTTAGCACCAGACAAAGTAAAATTGTTTCAGAGTGTTAGTTTGGTCTCAGAGAACCATCTCAGATCGGATTACTGATTTAGCACAAGATATTGACACAGTGGCCTGCAGGAGGGACAACGGTACAGTCCCAAAAAAGTGGGGTACGTGGGAAGTATGGATATGTACTGAGACTCAGAGGCGGAACTACCGGCAGTGCAGGCAGTGCACTGCACTGGGGCCCGCCTCTGTCCAGGGGCCCAAGCATGTAATGAGTCAAACTGACTCATTACATGCCGCTGTGCGCTGCGGGCAACCGCTGCCCGCAGCGCACAGCCGCCCGGCGAAGAGAGGAGAGGAGCAGCGGTACTACAGACGGGGGAAGGAGGAGGAGGGAGGCTGAGAAGGGAGCCGCAGCAGCGCTTTGTTACTGGTGGAGGCGCTGCTGCTGCTGCCCCTCTGCTTCCCTATAGGCTGTCTTCGAGAACAGCCTATAGGGAAGCAGAGGGGCAGCAGCAGCAGCGCCTCCACCAGTAACACAGCGCTGCTGCGGCTCCCTCTCAGCCTCCCTCCTCCTCCTTCTCTCCAGCCCGGGAATCGTCTCTGACGCTGCACCGAGGAGCCTGAGCCAGCGGAGAGGGTAAGTATAATTCTTCTTTCTTTCTTTCTTTCTTTCTTTCTTTCTTTCTTTCTTCTTTCTTCTTTCTTTCTTTCTTTCTTTCTTTCTTTCTTTCTTTCTTTCTTTCTTTCTTTCCTTCTTTCCTTCTTTCCTTTTCCTTCTTTCCTTCTTTCTTGTGCCTGCCTGCCGCAATGTGTAAAAATGGGGGACTACCTGCCGCACTGTGTAAAAATGGGGGACTACCTGCCGTAACTGTGTAAAAATGGGGGACTACCTGCCGCAATGTGTAAAAAGGGGGGCATACCTGCCGCAATGTGTAAAAAGGGGGGACTGCCTGCAGCAATGTGTAAAAAGGGGGGACTGCCTGCAGCAATGTGTAAAAAGGGGGGACTGCCTGCCGCAATGTGTAAAAAGGGGGGACTACTGCCGCAATGTGTAAAAAGGGGGGACTGCCTGCCGCAATGTGTAAAAAGGGGGGAATCAGTCTGCCGCAATGTGTAAAAATGGGGGACTGCCTGCGCTATGTGTAAAAAGGGGTAATCTGCCCGACGCAATGTGTAAAAAGGGGAATCTGCCCTGCCGTAATGTGTAAAAAAGGGGGACTGCCTGACGCTATGTGTAAAAATGGGGAATCTGCCTGCTGCTATGAGTAAAAATGGTGAATCTGCCTGCCGTAATGTGTAAAAAATGGGGACGCTGTCTGCCGTAATGTGTAACAAGGGCACGCTGTCTGCGTAATGTGTAAAAATGGGGACGCTGTCTGCCGTAATGTGTAACAAGGGCACGCTGTCTGCCGTAATGTGTAACAAGGGCACGCTGTCTGCCGTAATGTGTAACAAGGGCACGCGGTCTGCCGTAATGTGTAACAAGGGCAACGCGGTCTGCCGTAATGTGTAACAAGGGCACGCTGTCTGCCGTAATGTGTAAAAAGGGCACGCTGTCTGCCGCTATGTGTAACAAGGGCACGCTGTCTGCTGTAATGTGTAAAAAGGGCACGCTGTCTGCCGTAATGTGTAACAAGGGCACGCGGTCTGCGTTATGTGTAAAAAGGGCACGCTGTCCTGCTGTAATGTGTAAAAAGAGGAATCTGTTCGCTGTAAGGTGTAAAAGGGTCTCTACCTGGTGTAGTGGTGCTACTGTGCGGCGTAATTTGAATAATGGAGACTACTGTGTTGGTATTATTTTGTGGCCACACCCCTTCCCACGAAGCCACGGCCACTATGTATTTTTGCCGCGCGCCTACGGCGCGCACTGCCCCTGGGGTGGACTTGGATGGGGGGGGGGTAGGGGGGCCCAAAGCATTTTGTCGCACCTGGGCCCACCGCTTGCTTGTTCCGCCACTGCTGAGACCTTATGTAAATAACACCGTATTTTGAACAAATTTATGGTACAATTGATCACCAATTGGTGAGTGAAGAAAAAGAGACTGACAGAATTATTAGCTCTGCATATATGTGGCTGCCCATGGGAGTTTGTCAGAATGGCAGCTACTGTTGTCTTCAGCTGCTCACTGTCATACTATCGAAGTAGCCTGGCAGCTGCTAGGATTTCAATACGATCCCGAGAGACAGCTATGGAGTGGGCAATCAGGGATATATGCAGGTATGACTCACTGAGACGGCAAGGAAATATACAGGAGGACCTGTAGAAAAGCTGGGGCCACTTGATTACATTTGCTCACCCAGGCTAAACGTTGCCAGCCAGCCCTTGTAATTAGGGCGCTCAAGGGCACAGCTTCTACTTGGTCCCAGTAGCCCCTTTGTTACATTATGACATCACATGTGTCACAGTCCGCTGGGCAGTCCTTGCAACACGCAGGTCCCGTTTGTTGCCAGGCGGACGGGATGCTGTGACTTTTCCAGCCACCGAGGTTGGCAGGCTCCACCCAGTGCCTGACACAATGACCACATTTCATGCTGGGAGTCGCCGGGCACCATGCAACCAGGCTGCTGGGTGCAGACGGCGTTCCCAGTTGCTGGGCAATGAGGTAGCAGGTGCAGTTGATTAGGTTGAACGTGCAGCAGCATAGCTTCACATATTTTTGGTAATTGTTGTCCCTCCTCTTGTCTGGTAGCTGATTGGCGCAGATACCCTATTTATCCTCTCCACCCCACTCCCTCAGTGCTGGTTATAGTTTAGGCCTGCTGTGTAAACCACTGGTCCCTGTTACCTGTTTTAGTCTTTGTCCTGTGGATACTCTGCCTGTTAATACTCGGCCCTGCCTGTTAATACCCAGGTTTAATGTGGCACCCCTTCATCTGCCAATACAGTACCCCGGCTGGGAGCTTGCATCTGCACCACCTCCACTGATAAGAAACCTGCCTCGACGCAGGTTTATCCAGCTCATACTTCATACCTACGGCAGCCATATCTTCAATGTCAGCTGTTACCTAGTACTATTTGGGATTTTTCAGTCTATTGGGTAAGCTCCTACTGTTGGAGGTATTAAGTCCAGGGGCCCCCCCTAAATACCGGTGTGTACAAAAAGCACTATGGGTTGCCTATTGGTGAAGACCCCCTGAGGGCTCTAGGAGTCTCACGCCAATAGTACTAGAGTTCCCCACGACATTCAGCAAGTCCAAATTCCCCCAGGAATATCTACTCCAAGTGGTCTCCAACTCTAAGCAAGTCCAAAAGTCTTGGCTTCAAGCAACTCCAAGTTTATAACAACATGTTTGGGGATGGGGCTGGCATAAGGAGGCATTATTTTTCAAGGAACACTGCCAACTTTCTTCTGTAATCACCATCCTGACATAACTGAAGAAAATATATGAAAGAAATGTATTCTTTTTGGGGGGGAAAATAATAATAAAATAAATTATATATATATATATATATATATATATATATATATATATATAGGGATGCTGCTGGATCGGCACTCTACATGATAGTGATAACAAGTACCTGCGTGCCCTTGTGTAATAAATAGTCCTCTAGATACTCTCCTGGCAGAGAGAGCAAAACACGGCACTGCAGGGTTTTCAAATAGCTGAAGTTTAATTCAACGTTTCGGGACCCAAAGTCCCGTCGTCAGGAAAATATCATACAAACAGTGACATGTGAAGGGCTTACCTTATATCCCTGAATCGTCCATATCTCCCCCTCCTCACCTCCCATTTCCAGATGCACCGCCGAAGCCGGGGCGCCGTCAGCGGGACGGAAGGGGCGTGTCGCATATGTGTGACGTCAGCTCCACATGTCCCTGCGGTTGCTAGGCAACCCCCATACACATCCTATGGTTGCTAGGCGCCGCTCTGATGCGAGTCCCTGTGATCGGCGTGTACTGTAAGAGACATTGGTGGGGAGAATAGACATAAACATACACCCAGTGATAATAGAAAAACATTTAAAACTACATAAAACACAACATGAAAAAACGTGACATGAGTAGCAAAGGCCAGTGGATATTATGACCGCCAATGATTCCTAGGGAGAAAAGTAATTATGTATTCATGCACTGAGGAAAAAGCTCACATCTATTTGAAACCCACAGGTGTATCCAACAAGATTATAAGGCGTGTATTAAAATTAATATAGGGGAGCACCCCCTCGCTGGACCATGACCTGTGGGTAACGAGCTAAGTGTGCAAACTATGGTAATGAAATAACATCAATACATTTATGTTAAAGAGTTCCACATAATTCTTTCATTTAGGCCGTTGGGGGCTACCGTGTTGAGACGGAAAATCCACGAGCTTCACGACGTAAAAGTGTCTTGGTACGGTCCCCTCCCCTGTTGGGTGAGGGATTTGATCGATGATCATATATGTTAGCTTGACAAAGGATGATGATGATCTCTGAAGTGAGTAGCAACAGGTTGATCGTTAGGCTTGCCATTTATACGACGGGGACTTTGGGTCCCGAAACGTTGAATTAAACTTCAGCTATTTGAAAACCCTGCAGTGCCGTGTTTGCTCTCTCTGCCAGGAGAGTATCTAGAGGACTATTTATTTACACAAGGGCAACGCAGGGTACTTGTTATCACTATCATGTAGAGTGCCGATCCAGCAGCATCCCTATGAATTGGACTGTCCGAGCTAAGGACACCCCAGGGTTAAGGCACCTCTATAAATTTTCCAAGGGGATATTATCTACGTATCCGGCAGCAACTGGTGCAATCCCAGTTTCTACACACCTCCTTTTTTTCTTTTCTTTTTTTCTTTATTTTTTTTGGTGAGACATCTCTGCGATTTTTTCATTTGAAGCACCATGAGTAAGCAATCACCCGTGGCAACGACCTCCTCCACTACAAATGATGGAACCGGATTTGCAGCATTACAAACACCTATCGGGGAAACCCTCTGCTTTACAGATGAAGAGGCTGCTAACATCTTATTTGATGAGGAAGATCCTGAGGACACTTCAGCAGAAGACGTATACCATACGCTATTACGTTTCAAGAAAAAAGAGGTCGATTACACCTTACATGGACAATCATTGTCTGATTACTTTCGCCGCAAACTCATTCCGCGAGGTTTCCGAGTGCGCAACGTTCCAACTATTGGCAGAAAAAATCCAGATTTTTGCAGAAGATGATTGCCATTCTGAACAAGTGCAGTTTAGACCTGATGTTACTTGTAATTGAAGAATCTGGCAAAGAGCTTAAATCCACAAAAACTAAGATTGCAGATCTTCGTTTAACGAATTCTTCAGTATTGAATGATCACGAACACGATCACTGGTGGGAAAAGCTACAAACACAAGTGGACGCTTACAAAAGAGAATTACAGAAATTTAAGAAAAATAAACTGCAGGTGGTCCAGCAGGATTACGACACCAATAGTGTGTACCGCTGGCTAACAGGAAACCGAACCGACAAGACAATATAACAAACATTCCAAACCACACTGGCGGTCGCGGAAACAACGCGATTTATCGGGACCCCAATCAATCCCAGAGCGACAGTGATTTCACAGGAGTTGACTCTGATGGTCCAGGCAACAGCCGTAGACCCCTTTAGGGGTTGCCACACGGCGGGCCGCAACACCAAAAACTCCAGAACCCGCCGTGGAGGCCAAAACGAAAGGAACCACAAAGCCAAAAGCAAAAAAGTAAATCTTGTCTTTAATCTCTCAGACCGTCCTCTAACGAAAAACGAGGAGGACCTATTAAATCATGGACTCTCCTTTGTGCCAACAGTGTCCCATAATGAGTTCAACTGGCAAATGGACGTTCACCGTCTTAATAGAAAACTAAGATTAAAAGAATTCTTTCAGGATAAGTCATCTGCACCAGTGACCCATCCGTCGGCTAAATTCATTCAATCTCGCCTCCAGTTCCAACTTTGATCCAGTATCCACGAATTCAAGTATAAAAACCTTCACCAGACTTCTGGATGATTCTATGACCCGTTACACGGCCACTCCACCTCAAAGACACTCCAATTTGAACAAAGCACAGTGGCAGGCTCTCAATAAATTAAAAACAGAAAAAAGCATTACATCAGACCTGCCGACAAGGGAGGGGGAATCGTCGTGCAGAACATAGACGATTACCGGAAAGAAGTACAGCGGCAACTCTCTGATCAAAACACATACAAAAAGTTGACTTTTGACCCCACCACTAAATTTCAAAAAGAACTTGGAGTCGTGCTACAAGAAGCTGTAATTCAAAATTGATTGATCAACCCCTACAGGCAGCCTTAACACAAGCGGATCCCATCATCCCAATATTATATACAATTCCAAAGATTCATAAACGCTTGGTGGACCCGCCTGGGCGCCCAATAATATCAGCACGGGGCAGCCTATACCAACCGGCCTCTCAATATTTGGACATGTTACTCCAACCACTCATTGTCAATCAACCTACACACTTGAAAGACACCACAAATTTCCTCAATTTACTTCTTAACTTCAAAGACATTTCGGAAGACACCATTATGTGTGTGATGGATGTGGAGAGTTTGTATACCTCCATACCCCACGATGATGGCCTATTGGCAATGAGAGAATTCCTGGCACAATATATTTCAGAATTAGAAATGGATGTTGATTTGTTTCTGAGACTATTGGAACTTATTTTAAATCGGAATTATTTTATGTTTGACGGCTACTTCTATTTACAACAAGCCGGCTGTGCCATGGGATCAGCGGTCTCTCCGTCATATGCCAACATTTACATGTTTAAACAAGAGAATCGTATGTTTTTCTCCGGGCAGTATGCAAACAACATTCGGTTATTTTGCCGGTACATAGATGATCTGTTCATGCTGTGGGATGGGGGCCCTGAATTGTTCATCTCCATGATGCAAGAGATCAATAAGATGGCTAATCCGATTAAATTTACATACAGATGGAACAATCAAACTATCTCCTTCCTGGATGTAACAGTTAAGATCATTAACAAACAGATATCTACCACAGTTCACAGCAAAGATACTGATCGCAACACCCTTCTTCTAGCCAGCAGCCACCATCCGCCTCCTCTAAAAAATGGTCTTCCATACTCGCAGATGTTGCGAATTGCACGCATTTGCAGCGATACCCAAGAACTTTCACAACAATTAGATCAAGTCCTCTACAAGTTCCGGGATAGAGGATACAACTTGAATAAACTCCAACAGACCAAGAATCGAGTTATGGCTCTCAATAGATCTGATTTATTACAAAGCACCATGAAAGAACCAAGAACAGACGTTTTTCCATGGATCACCACATTCGATACAGCAAGTGCCCTTATTCCAAAAGCCTGTAAAGCGCTTTGGCCTATTGTATCCACGGATCAAACGTTAAGAACCTTCAAAGAAGTACGACCGATGACCTGCTATCGCAGGGGACGCAATTTACGGGACCTTTTGGTCCATACCGACATAACCAGTTCTTCCAAACGCTCCAATTATGGCAAAATGGGCTGCTTTAGATGTCCAAAGTGTGAAACATGTAAATTTCTCCTTACAGGTTCCATCTTTAAACACCCGCATAATTCTACAGAATACAGAATCAGACACCATTTGTCCTGTGACTCTCGGTTTGTAGTTTATGTGCTTATTTGTCCGTGTAAGCTATACTACGTAGGTATGACTACACGTAAATTCAAGGAGCGAATGGCTTTACACCGTTCTGCCATTAAAGCCGCTATAAATGGCAAGCCTAACGATCAACCTGTTGCTACTCACTTCAGAGATCATCATCATCCTTTGTCAAGCCTAACATATATGATCATCGATCAAATCCCTCCACCCAACAGGGGAGGGGACCGTACCAAGACACTTTTACGTCGTGAAGCCTCGTGGATTTTCCGTCTCAACACGGTAGCCCCCAACGGCCTAAATGAAAGAATTATGTGGAACTCTTTAACATAAATGTATTGATGTTATTTCATTACCATAGTTTGCACACTTAGCTCGTTACCCACAGGTCATGGTCCAGCGAGGGGGTGCTCCCCTATATTAATTTTAATACACGCCTTATAATCTTGTTGGATACACCTGTGGGTTTCAAATAGATGTGAGCTTTTTCCTCAGTGCATGAATACATAATTACTTTTCTCCCTAGGAATCATTGGCGGTCATAATATCCACTGGCCTTTGCTACTCATGTCACGTTTTTTCATGTTGTGTTTTATGTAGTTTTAAATGTTTTTCTATTATCACTGGGTGTATGTTTATGTCTATTCTCCCCACCAATGTCTCTTACAGTACACGCCGATCACAGGGACTCGCATCAGAGCGGCGCCTAGCAACCATAGGATGTGTATGGGGGTTGCCTAGCAACCGCAGGGACATGTGGAGCTGACGTCACACATATGCGACACGCCCCTTCCGTCCCGCTGACGGCGCCCCGGCTTCGGCGTGCATCTGGAAATGAGGAGGAGGGGGAGATATGGACGATTCAGGGATATAAGGTAAGCCCTTCACATGTCACTGTTTGTATGATATTTTCCTGACGACGGGACTTTGGGTCCCGAAACGTTGAATTAAACTTCAGCTATTTGAAAACCCTGCAGTGCCGTGTTTTGCTCTCTCTGCCAGGAGAGTATCTAGAGGACTATATATATATATATATATATATGTGTGTGTGTGTGTGTGTGTAGATACGGGTGACACTCAGAAAACATAGCATACATCCTTTATTAAAGATGATATATATATACATACATACTTATCGAAGTAAGCACAAATGGTCATATATTTGTAGCTCTGTGTTTCGGTTTTGGCTTTGCTGAAACTGCCCTCAGGTGTTTTGGTTTTGGATCTATTTTTTTTTAATTGATAGAAACAGCTAAAATATCATAATTTGGGTCTTTTTTTTGTTCTTACAATATTAATAACCTCAATAATATTCATTTCCAGTCAATTTTGAACACCTCACTGCCCATAATATTGTTTTCATCAATATTGGCCAAAGGCTGCAGTGAGCTGGCTGGTTACTAAGCGAAAGAGCAGCAGCGCAAACACACAGCAGTTTATTGCAATTGAAGTGCTTTGCTTATTTGGATCCCACAAACAAATTTTTTTGGAAGGACTGCCTCCTATCGCAAATGAGGAGGTTAATGATGAGGATGATGGCGGTGGAGATTGCATGGGCTGGTCCAGACTGTTGGTAGCTGATACTGGACTGCTTGTTATTATGGTTAACGTCGCTACATTTACTAAATTTGGCCTCACAAATGGAGCATATGCCTTCACAAATGTTGTCAGGATTTGGGTAAATATAATCCCATAGCCAAGAGGTGGCTTGACAGGCATCACAATGACTTACTTTTTATCATGGGCAAGAAAACAAACACAAACAACATCTTCATTCTCATCATCCTTATTAGTATCAGATACAGTATATATAGCATACAGTATATATCCCCCTCATCCTGTTCCACTTCCATAATAGCATCCTCAATTTCAATTATGTTATTATCACCGTCTTTACTTGTACTGCTCATCCCCACATTTGCAGATGGTGCAGAAATGGTGGAAGGAGGTGAGGGGGCTTTTATACAAGTACAGTGTCAGACTCACACATAGCTAACTTGAACACCTTGAGACTCTTTTCAGGGATTTGTGAACACGTTGTATTTTATCCATGTTTGATTAAGATAAAACACAGATGATGTTGATCATACATGGGTGTATTTTAAAAAAAATATATGGAAATTTATAGTCGTGTTTGGCAGTCGGATCTACCCCCCGCCAAACACTCCCATACATAAAGCCTACACAGATCAGCGAGATCTGTGCAGGCTTGTCTGTTTAAAAGTGAAAGCAAGAGTTAAAAAATGTATTAAAAAAATGTGTGGAGTAACCTCCCCACCCAAGCATAACCAATCCTGTTTATAAAAATACAGGGGGGGGGGGGGGGGGAGAGGGAATGCACAGGGTTCCCGTGTATTTAAAGAATCAGCATCAGGCTCTTGGACTGGTCCTGGTTCCAATCATATGGGGGGGGGGGGGAGAGGAAGACATGGGGTTTCCCTTTTTTCTTAAACCAGCGCCGGGCTACACTAGCCAAGAAGATAATGCCACAGCTGGTGGACACAATCATATTGGTTCTGGTGGCCATAGCATTACCCCCCCTCCCCCCCCCCAACTAGTCAGCCCAATAAAGGGGTCCCCCCTTCCAGGGCACCCAAGGCCAGTGTTGACGTCTAGTATGGGAACCGCAGCTATGTGGTTAACAGCAAGGTCAATTGAGGTCCACCACAAGATTGAACACAGCGGTTCCCACAATAGACTACTATGAATAGGTGTATCAATAATACCTATAGTATCCCAATGGAAACTCCATTGGGATATTATAGGTATTACTGATCTACCTCCTTAGTAATTAATTGAGTGGTTGCAGTTTGAATTTCAGAACTCATATTTTGTTAAGTTTAAAATGCGCATTGTGGCTTATTCATATAAATATTATTACATGTATTATTTATACTATGTTTTAATCTCGGTTGACCGGTCAATAATTATTTATTTGACAATTAAAATCTAAAAAGTTTTTTTCTGATTGAGGAAATTTGAAGTAATGTGTGATTTCTTTCATACCTACCTTCACTTGTGAGATCAGCGCTGAGATATTCAGTTCTTGTTTTACAACACACGTGATTTCCAGGTGTGTTTATATGCAACCACAAGCATATTATTTTCTCTGCTGCTCGATTCAAAGAAGCTTTAAGTCTGAGTATTTTATTATCTCCTATATAATAGCCCAGGTTTGTCACTCTGTGACTGTGTGGATAACTCTGGGCGTGACTAGGAGCTCTCATTGGGTTAGCAGCAGGTCTATCACACCCAGTCCACAGCTGATTGGGAGAGAAACACCCTCCCACACAGGTTACATGATCCAATGGGAGGCTCTGCCCTTTGGCTGCTGTGTGTTCCCAGAGCAGAATTAACAATGGAGCTGATGGAGCTGTAGCTCCAGGTCCACACCCCAAAATAGGCCCACTGCATTTGCAGCAACATACCCTCCAACAATTTACACATAAAAATCGGTACAAATTCGAAACGGGGGCATGGCCATGGGTAAAGTGGCGTGGCCATGCCCCTTTCCCTATACTTTCAATGGAAGTTTGGGGAGCCAAAAATCGGTACAGACCATAAAAAAAGGTACTGTTCCTGCCAAAAAAGTACAGTTGTATGAAGCAAGTCTCTGCGCTGTAGATAGGGGAAAAAAATCCTTTTACTGCAGCGTCCTATGTCCTGCTGCCAGTCCACCTGCCTCCTCTGGCATCAACAATCCCCACTCCCTAGCCGCGACACAGGTGGAACAAGAGCTGCTGCGGCCACCGGCATAGATGTGTATGAAAGCGGTGCATACTCTCTGAGCCCCGGAGCCTCATCTGCGCGTGATGTCACAGAAGTGCCTCTCTGCAACAGCGGTGCCCAGATCCCCAGAGGCCCTGACTCCGCAACACAGCATCTGGGCTGCCGGCCTGGATGCCCCAAGATGGCTAAAGTAATGGATAGAGTGGGTGATATCGCGGAGGGTACTGTCTGGATGCTGAATCAATGTAAAAGGTGACGGAGCTGTGCAGTGCAGTGTCACTGACACTGCACAGGGGTGGTATTCATGTGACCGACGGTTGGGAGACCGACGGTCACATGACCTCCTCCAGCATCCCGACCCCCACTATCCCGATGGTCGGCATGCTGACCAACAGGGACTATTTCCACTCGTGGGTGTCCACGACACCCATAGAGTGGGAATAGAACCCGTGGCGACCGTAGGTCGCCACCGAGCCCGCAGCGTGGCGAGCGCAGAGAGCCCGCAAGGGGCTTGCTGCACTCGCCCCTCCCCGCCGGGATCCCGGCGTCGGTATGCTGCCGGGATCCCGGAGTCGGTAAGCTGACCGGCGGCCAGGAGACCGCCGGTCAGCCATACTACACCCCTGCACAGCACTCTCACCTTTTACATTGATTCAGCGAGTCAGTCAGTTCTGCCAGCCAGTCACTATTGTTAGCGCCGGTGTCCCAACACGCCGCATTACAGGGAATAGACGCACTAAATAAACTACAGCTCCCGGCGCTAAGGCCTGCTGGGAGCTGTAGTTTATTGAGTGCATCTTCTTCCCTGTAATGTGGCGCGTTGGGACACCAGCGCTAACAATAGTGCTTGGCTGCTGTGCGAGTCTCCGGGAGAGCCACTGCCAAAGGGAGGACAGCAGCTTAGCTGCTTCCAGGAGGAGAAGCAGGAGAAGCATTACCCACCCCTGCCCCATCCGTGGCACCCCCACAACCCCCCTCCACCACCCGCAGCACCCCCGCCCCTCCCCCACCTGCCGCACAACCGGACCCGCCCCTCCCCTACCGGCCACACCCCCGGTGGCTCTGGACCCCAACCCGCAGCTCCCACGCACCCACCCCTCCCCCACCCGCCACACCACCGCATCAGCCCCTCTCCCACCCACGCCACCCCTGCAACCACCCCTCCCCCACCCACGGCACCCCCGGATCCTCTCCCCCATCCGTGTCTCCCCTGCACCCACCACTCCCACAACCCTAGTACAATAGGTGATTCATTAGGCCCTGCGTGCGCTGTTGCAAGGGGCTACGACCCCTTAACCATTGCAAGCCCTTTGTCCATGCAATATTTAACCACTCAAACAATTATGATTGGAGGTAATGTTCCATATAATACAAATATTTCACGCCACAAGGCCGTGCAAGGGTTAAGGGGGCATAGCCCCATATGACAGTGTAAAGAGCGCCCATAGGGCGCAATGAATCACCTAGTATAAAAACATTTTATAATTAGCACCAGGCTAGTTGCATTTTCACTATAAAAAAATAAAAAAGAATGTTTTGCTGACTGCTTACATACATCTAGCTCAGCCAGTATATTAAATTAACCAGGGACATATGGGAGCCTGTCAAACAGTGACTCCTCTTCTGCCCCCCCCCCCCCCCCCTTCCAGTGGCCCATTGTGAAATGGCGGCTGAATTGCCATGGGATGGACTTCTATTGAATCCAAAACACGTGAGATCCGATGTGGAGAAGATGTTTTGCATCATTTCAGAATCTAAGCCTGGCTGGAAAACCCAAGCCACGGCTTGGATTCCCTCGGATCCCGGAATAATGGAGCCATCTCATCTCTCTCTAGCTATCTCTCTATATATCTATAACTATATACAGTTGTCATTATGATTTAAAAAGAGTAAACACAGTTGTTTGACAATAAATGGCTTCACCCAACCACTAACCATGAGTGAAAGAAAAATTTGTGAGTTATCATTCATATTCTCTGACAAATGGCCAGAAAATCACAAATTCTGCTAGGGTATGTAAACTTATATATATAGATCAGTTAATACCTGTGGGATTCAGGGACTATGCACCCGGGAGTTGCAGTTTGGAGATTGTGGAGGACACTAGTAGTAATATTCTTTCCATTGATGTTGATAAAAGAAATGTAATTTGTTTCAATGAGTGACTGTAGTTGTTACATATATATTTTTATTACGTACAGCAGGAGTCGAAAATAGTGCATCATCTTAACTTAATTTGTAGATAGATAGATAGATAGATAGATAGATAGATAGATGTGGGTTCCCTGGGTCAGGTCTGCTTACCGCCTAGGGCCCCGGACAGGACCCAACATATGCAAACTTGAAGGCGGCACTTGGAAATCACAAATGAGGAGGTTAATGAGACTTTATTGTCTCATCATCATATCCTGATGTTGAGACAATAATGTCTCAAAACACTGATGTATATAGTTGTCTGAGGACCTAATTCAGAGCTGATCGTAGATGTGCAAAAAAACACATTTACAATCAAAATCTCTGACATGCGGGGAACGCCCAACACAGGGCTAGTCCGCCCCACATGCCAGGCCCCCCCTCCCCACAGAGGTGTAAAAGCTCACGCCCCTGCAGGACTTGAATAGTTTAGGACCTTGCACATGCGCGTACCGGCGTACGTGCATGCGCAGATGAGCAAAAATAGCTACCTAGTCTGAGTCTTTGATTTCCGGGTGCCTCCTTCAACATTGTATCTATCTCCTATATAATTGCCCAGATCTGTCACTCTGTGACTGTGTGGCTAATGCTGGGCGGAGTCACAATCACAGAGTGACAGAGCTAGGCCAATAGGAGGAGGAGGATGGCGCCCCTCAGTCAGTCAGAGCCGCCGCTGTATGTATGGCCGCTGTATGTATGGCCGCTCTGTCTCCCACCCCTGTCTCCTCCTCTCTACCCCTGCCCTCTCTCCCTGGCTCCATCTCCCCCTCCCCGGCCATCGGAGACTACCAGGCTGAGGCAGAGAGAGGCCGCTCAACGCCCAGCCGTGGTCAGTCTCACTGCCGCCGCTCCCCGGAAATCCACGGTCACCACTTAGATGAAGGCCACCCGTCACCACTGCCCTCAGCCCGTGGACAGCTGTCACTGCTGCCGCGGACCGCACGCTCCCCTAACTGCTGCTGCAGGCAGGTCCGTCTTTTTGTATGGGCTCAATGGGCTCTTGCCCAAGGGCCCCAGGAGTATAAGGGCCCTAGGCTGATAGCTGAGGGTCCCCTCTTTCTAGAGGTACCAGATTTTTTAAAATCGGCCATAGGGAACCAAAGATATCGAACTACAAAGCAGTGGTCCCCATCCAAGCCTGTTAATTGCTTTTCCCAGCCA
The DNA here is from genome assembly GCF_028390025.1 of Pseudophryne corroboree. Classification (NCBI taxonomy): domain Eukaryota; kingdom Metazoa; phylum Chordata; class Amphibia; order Anura; family Myobatrachidae; genus Pseudophryne; species Pseudophryne corroboree. The sequence continues at coordinate 570,342,890 of NC_086446.1, read as the reverse complement.
CATATCTCAGGTTCTGTATGACTTAGAGTTTTTCTGAGGATACAGTTCAAAAGCTGGGACTCTCCACTTTCGGTGGACACTGGCAGATTTTCTCTACTATGCCCAGAACCAGAGATATCAGCCTTCAAGCAGCTGGTCCCTGCTCAAGCTCCACACGCCTAATATGCAGTTTTATATATTCATTGGTGGATTGCTCTGGCTCCTGAACTCTGATCTCCAAGTCCCCAGTACCTCCTGACAGGTGAGGCACTCTAATATTTTATCCCATTCAGAGCTAAGAAATCTTTTTCCAGGAACTTGAGATATCTGCAGTCAAGCAAGCTGCTCTCTCACCACACCAGAAAATTATGAATATTAAGCTCACTCCACTATCGACCCCTCCCTTACATATTAATCACCCCATACCACCCTGAAAGTCATGTACCGAGGCCCCTTCATTCATCCCAATGCCACCTTCTATAGTTTAGTGTTCTCCCTCCCTCCCCATCTGTGCAGTAAAGCAGTAATTGGCAGAAATTACTGCTCCAGGTCCTACATGCTGAGCAGAAGACAGAACACCCCATACCGCCCGCGGGACATCAAAGCTACTGCTGATAGCACCCCCCCCCCCCTGAGGATATGTAGGGGCCCCAGTGCATTGCTGTGCCCAGGGGCCATCACCGCTCTCCACAGCAGCATAGCTAAGGGGGAGATAGCGCTTGGTAGCCGGCCACAAATTGCCAGACCGCGGCTCACATACAAACGGTGGGGGGAGAGGCATACATACACTGCACACATTACATATATACATACATACATACATTGCACATATTACATATATACATACATACACTGCACACATTACATATATATATATATATATATATATACATGCATACACTGCACTGCTGCACTACATACACTGCACAAATTACATACAGTATATATATATATATATATATATATATATATATATATAGGCAGGCGACGGCGCGGCACTCAAGGTTAGAGGAAGAAGACAATGGGTGACAACCAGGTCTGCAACAACGTTTCAATCTTATTGGATTTTCATCAGGTTACAATCAATCATACAAAACATCCTACCTTATATCCATCACCAACACCATGTGGACATGACGTCCGTACCGGCGTCCCGCACATGCCGCCGCGGTCCGATGCCGTCATCACGCACCTCTCCGACGGCATCGGACCGCGGCGGCACGTTGTTGCAGACCTGGTTGTCGCCCATTGTCTTCTTCCTCTAACCTTGAGTGCCGCGCCGTCGCCTGCCTGCATCCTGTTCATTGTGAGGGCACCGGGTGAAGGTAATCTACATCACAGGAATGCCGGACACATTGTTCCTTTTATATATATATATATATATATATATATACACACATACATATACACTGCACACATTGCATGCATACATACACATACATACATGCATACATACATCAATCATACACTGCATTACTACACACCATACATACACTGCACACCACACCTCCCAATCCGCGGAACCCCCACACCCACCCCGCCATACATACACTGCACACCCGCCCCTCCCCAACCCGTGGCACCAAAGGACTCCCTTCCCCACCCACGACATCCCCACACCCGTCCCTCCCCCACCCGCGCCACCCCTGCAACCATTTCTCCCTCCCACAGCACCCCCGCACCTGCCCCTCCCCCATCCGCAGTGGCTCTGGACTCCAACCCACGGCACACCCGCACGCGGCTCTCCCCCACCCGCGTGGCTCCAGACTCCCACCCCCCACCCACAGCACACCCACACGTGACCCTCCCCCATCCGCCGCTCCACAGCAACCGCCCCACCGCATAGTTACCTACCCTCCCTCATTCTACAGGAGAATCCCTGAAACAGTAGCAATCTCCCTCACTCCCTGAATAGACCAGCAATCTCCCTGATTGCACCTTATCCCCATTATGCAGCTGTTACATTCTTGGGGGGGAAAATAAATCAGAGACACATACTTTTAAATAGGCTCATCAGTGCCATTTCCCTGCACTAGTTATAAGGCACAATGATCCCTATGGCTACATGCATTTTAAATAAGGTTTGGAACCTCTTGAAAAACACAATACACAAGTCCTGAAAAATATCAGTGTCTTTTTTTCAACAAATAGATCTTACTAACTTTGGGGCTTATGTACATTTGGATGTAAGCAGGGCTGGTGCAAGGTTTCTCGTCCCCCCAGGCAAAACTTCTGCCTACTGCCCCTTCCCCCTACCCACCCTTCATGTGAAAGGCATGCTGCAGCTCTCCCCCACCCCCAGTCTTTTGCATAGCTGCTCTCTTCTCCCCATCTTCCCAGTCTCTATGGCTGCCTGCTGCTCTCACCCCCTCACTCTGTTAAATGTCTGCTGTTCTATCCCCCCACCATCTGTGTGCATGCTGCTGCTCATCTCCCCCCAGACTCAGAGCCGGCCATAGGCATAGGCAAACTAGGCAATTGCCTAGGACATTTGATACACCTAGGGGCATCAGCAGCTTCTGCTGATTAAAATGATATGCGGCATGCCTATATTCTGTGTGTAGCATGTCATATGCAGATACAGCCACAGTCTCACACAGTATATAGGCATGCTGCATATCATTTTAATCAGCAGAAGCTGCTTGTGCATCCTAGCCACATAGCAATGCAATTAAGTTTTTCATTTTCTTTAAAAAAAAAGTGCCCAACGTTAGCATTGAGGCAAGATTTATGAGGACACATCTGTATCCAAGCAGAGGCAGAGGTCACAGTGTTAGTAGCAGTGTGAGTGCTGTGTGCGGATGGGTTGGTTGTGCAGTAGTGTTCGGAATATGTGTAAGGAGCATTATGTGTGTCATGTAAAAATGCATTGATAATGTGCAACATATGTGTAAGGGGCACTGTGTGTCATTATGTGTATAAGGGCATGAATAATGTGCGGCATATGTGTACAGGGTACTACTGTATGTGTGTCATGTGTATAGGGGCACAAATAATGTGCAGAAAATGTGTAGGGGGCACTATGTGTGTCATTATGTGTATAAGGGCATTAATAATGTGCGGCATATGTGTAAGGGACATTATGTGTAAAAGGGCATTAATAAAGGTTGTCATAATGTGTAAGGCGCATTATGTTTATAAGGACATTAATAATGTGTCTCATATGTGTAAGGGGCATTACTGTGTGGAATTATGTGTATAAGGTGCTCTACTATGTGGCCTTGCGTATAGAAAGGGCACTACTGTGTCATCTAATGTGAATAAAGAGCAATAGGGTGTGGTGTAATGTGAATAAGGAGCAATTCAGTGTGATGTAATGTGAATAAGGGGCTCTACTGTGAGGAGTAACGTTTATAAGGTAAAGTGATACTACTGTGGGAAGTAATATGAATTATGGACACTATCGCATGATCAAATGCGAATAAAGTTGCAGTACTGTGTGGCGTAATTGGAATTGGGGTTACTATTGTGTGGCAATGCCCCTTGTCAGCAAAAACACCCCCCCTTTTTGGGCTGTGCGCCAAATGTGCAAACTGTTCCTATTTAAAATATAGGGGGTACAAACACCAAAATAAGGACTGCTATGGGTGAGGGGTGATGGTGCCGGGAAAGAGGTGCAAGGTCAGAGGCGGAACCAGCGGTGGTGCTAGGGGGCACCAGACAAAATCTTGCCTAGGGCATCATATTGGTTAGGGCCGGCTCTGCCCAGACTGCTGCTCTTCCCCTCCTTCCTTTCAAATGCAGAGAGTGCACTGTGTAGCCACCTTACCAGCAGGCAGTGTTGCAGAGTTGGGACTGAGTAGTCTGTGAAAGAGCCTGGAATGAAGAGCAGCACCACATGTCACCCATGGCCAAGACTCCAGGAGCTTTAAAAGTTAATGCCTGTGCCGAATGGAGGCGGAGCTGAGGGCTGCAATACGCATACCTCCCAACTGTCCTGATTTTCGCGGGACAGTCATGTTTTTTTGGGTCTGTCCCTCCCGCGGGCCGCAGTGTCCCGCGGTGGGTGGGGGCAGTTGGGAGGCTCCTGATCACTCACTGCTCTGCTCAGTTGAGAGCAGAGCAGCGGTGAATAGACGCTGTGCGCGTGCGCACAGCGTATATTCCAGTGAGTTAGAGGGAGAGGGGGCATGCCAGCAGCTCACAGAGCGCTGGCCATGCCCCCTCAGTGACGAAAACGGGGGCATGGCTCGCGATCGCAGGACCTCCGCGAAGCCACGCCCCCTTCTACACAGGCCATGCCCCCTTTTCGGCCGCGGGGGCGCTACGCGCGCCAAGATGTCCCTCCTTCGTCTACTTCAATGTTGGGAGGTATGCAATACGGGAGCTTGGCAGTCGCGGCTACTGTAAAATAAGAGTGCAGAGGGGTTTTGCAGCGGCTGTGAGAGGTAGGACCACGCTAATCTTTTCAGCTAGCTGTAGCAGGCCGCCCCCTCAGGACCCGACGCCCCTAGGCAGCTGCCTAAAGCTGCCTAGTGGAAGCTCCGGCCCTGAATGTAAGTCATTTTTATGACACGCCTTCCAGATGTAGCAGTACACGTCTATGCTGATACTGTAGGTGCTACTTTCACAATCTCCCAGAAATGCTTTTCCAAAAGTAGGCAAGTATGCCCCACCGCCACCCGCAGCACCCCCGCAACCGACCTCTCCCCCACTCACGGCACCCCCGGACCCTCTCCCCCAGCCGCCTCTCCGCCGCACCCGCCACTCCCCCAACCACAGCACCTACTATTCATTGTCCCCTGCATGCGCTGTTCATGCTGTCACAAGTTGCTATGGCCCCGTTACCATCGCAGGCCCTTTGTTCATGCAATATTTAACCACTCCCAGAATTATAATTGGAACTAATACTCCATATAATCTAAATATTGCAAGGCCCAGGGGCGTGCAAGGGTTAAGGGGGCGCAACCCCTTGTGACGGTGTGAAGAGCGCCCGTAGGGTGCGATGAGCCACCTAGTATGTGTGTGTGTATATATATATATATATATATATATATATATATATATATATATCTGTACAGCCCGGCACTCCACTGATCAAGGGAGAAGATTGCCCCGGTGCCTTCCGTGTGGGATCAAATGATAGAGGAAAATAACCAGCGGCACTCAGGGTCTTGTTGCGGAGTAGATTGTATTTAAAACATCAATACAAGACCATCAACGTTTCGGGGTTCTCACATCTTGACAAAGGGGTTAAATCCCCGAAACGTTGATGGTCTTGTATTGATGTTTTAAATACAATCTACTCCGCAACAAGACCCTGAGTGCCGCTGGTTATTTTCCTATATATATATATATATATATATACATACACACACACATACAGTGTAACTTTTTTTTTTACATATTTTATCCTCTTTTTTTTTTTTAGCAATAAATAAAGATGACGCTGGAATCAAATATAGGTTTTTGGTTCCACTGCGCATGCATAAAGTGGCTAGTCAGGTCATACATGTGCATTTCTCTTCAGACAGACAATGTGAAGCTGTAACTTTCCACTCCAGACAAGTATTACAGAGACAGCTCAGTATCGCCCAGCTTCCTCAGGGAGGTTTTAATGGCGACACTATAAAAAGTGCATTGTCATAAATAGACCCCCTAAGTGTACTTGAAAGTGTAGAGATAACATACTAGGGAGGTTTGACAAAAAGAAGATTTTACTTGAGTGAGATTCTTTCTCTCTGCCTTCCACTATGAGGCAGTAGAGCATCAGATTTAGAGTATACAGACTTGACCTGATATAGTCTATCATCAGAAATAAATTCCTGCTATATGCTATACTATTTTTAACAATAATAAATACTAGAGATGAGCGGGTTCGGTTTCTTTGAATCCGAACCCGCACGAACTTCACTTTTTTTTCCACGGGTCCGAGCGACTCGGATCTTCCCGCCTTGCTCGGTTAACCCGAGCGCGCCCGAACGTCATCATGACGCTGTCGGATTCTCGCGAGGCTCGGATTCTATCGCGAGACTCGGATTCTATATAAGGAGCCGCGCGTCGCCGCCATTTTCACTCGTGCATTGAGATTGATAGGGAGAGGACGTGTCTGGCGTCCTCTCCATTAGAATAGAGATAGATAGATTAGATAGAGAGAGATTGTGCAGAGTCGCAGACAGAGTTAGTTTACCACAGTCAGTGACCAGTGCAGTTGCTAGTTAACTTTTATTTAATATAATATATCCGTTCACTTCTCTCTGCTATATCCGTTCTCTGCCTGAAAAAAAAAACGATACACAGCACAGTCAGTCACACAGTGTGACTCAGTCTGTGTGCACTCAGCTCAGCCCAGTGTGCTGCACAGTCATCAATGTATAAATTAAAAGCTTATAATTAATTGTGGGGGAGACTGGGGAGCACTGCAGGTTGTTAGCAGGAGCCAGGAGTACAATTATATTAATTAACAGTGCACACTTTTGCTGCAGGAGTGGTGACCAGTGCCTGACCACCAGTATAGTATTGTTGTATACTACTAATATCTCTTTAAATATCAACCAGTCTATATTAGCAGCAGACACAGTACAGTGCGGTAGTTCACGGCTGTGGCTACCTCTGTGTCGGCACACGGCAGGCAGTCCGTCCGACCAGAATTGTATTATTTATTATTATATACCTACCACCTAACCGTGGTTTTTTTTTCATTCTTTATACCGTCATAGTGTCATCCTAATTGTTACGAGTATACTACTATCTCTTTATCAACCAGTGTACAGTGCGGTAGTTCACGGCTGTGGCTACCTCTGTGTCGGCACACGGCAGGCAGTCCGTCCGACCAGAATTGTATTATTTATTATTATATACCTACCACCTAACCGTGGTTTTTTTTTCATTCTTTATACCGTCATAGTGTCATCCTAATTGTTACGAGTATACTACTATCTCTTTATCAACCAGTGTACAGTGCGGTAGTTCACGGCTGTGGCTACCTCTGTGTCGGCACACGGCAGGCAGTCCGTCCGACCAGAATTGTATTATTTATTATTATATACCTACCACCTAACCGTGGTTTTTTTTTCATTCTTTATACCGTCATAGTGTCATCCTAATTGTTACGAGTATACTACTATCTCTTTATCAACCAGTGTACAGTGCGGTAGTTCACGGCTGTGGCTACCTCTGTGTCGGCACACGGCAGGCAGTCCGTCCGACCAGAATTGTATTATTTATTATTATATACCTACCACCTAACCGTGGTTTTTTTTTCATTCTTTATACCGTCATAGTGTCATCCTAATTGTTACGAGTATACTACTATCTCTTTATCAACCAGTGTACAGTGCGGTAGTTCACGGCTGTGGCTACCTCTGTGTCGGCACACGGCAGGCAGTCCGTCCGACCAGAATTGTATTATTTATTATTATATACCTACCACCTAACCGTGGTTTTTTTTTCATTCTTTATACCGTCATAGTGTCATCCTAATTGTTACGAGTATACTACTATCTCTTTATCAACCAGTGTACAGTGCGGTAGTTCACGGCTGTGGCTACCTCTGTGTCGGCAGTCGGCAGGCAGTCCGTCCATCCATAATTGTATTATTATTATAATATATACCACCTAACCGTGGTTTTTTTTTCATTCTTTATACCGTCATAGTGTCATACTAGTTGTTACGAGTATACTACTATCTCTTTATCAACCAGTGTACAGTGCGGTAGTTCACGGCTGTGGCTACCTCTGTGTCGGCAGTCGGCAGGCAGTCCGTCCATCCATAATTGTATTATTATTATAATATATACCACCTAACCGTGGTTTTTTTTTCATTCTTTATACCGTCGTCATAGTGTCATACTAGTTGTTACGAGTATACTACTATCTCTTTATCAACCAGTGTACAGTGCGGTAGTTCACGGCTGTGGCTACCTCTGTGTCGGCAGTCGGCAGGCAGTCCGTCCATCCATAATTGTATTATTATTATAATATATACCACCTAACCGTGGGTTTTTTTTCATTCTTTATACCGTCGTCATAGTGTCATACTAGTTGTTACGAGTATACTACTATCTCTTTATCAACCAGTGTACAGTGCGGTAGTTCACGGCTGTGGCTACCTCTGTGTCGGCAGTCGGCAGGCAGTCCGTCCATCCATAATTGTATTATTATTATAATATATACCACCTAACCGTGGTTTTTTTTTCATTCTTTATACCGTCGTCATAGTGTCATACTAGTTGTTACGAGTATACTACTATCTCTTTATCAACCAGTGTACAGTGCGGTAGTTCACGGCTGTGGCTACCTCTGTGTCGGCAGTCGGCAGGCAGTCCGTCCATCCATAATTGTATTATTATTATAATATATACCACCTAACCGTGGTTTTTTTATACCACCTAACCGTGGCAGTCCGTCCATAATTGTATACTAGTATCCAATCCATCCATCTCCATTGTTTACCTGAGGTGCCTTTTAGTTCTGCCTATAAAATATGGAGAACAAAAAAGTTGAGGTTCCAAAATTAGGGAAAGATCAAGATCCACTTCCACCTCGTGCTGAAGCTGCTGCCACTAGTCATGGCCGAGACGATGAAATGCCAGCAACGTCGTCTGCCAAGGCCGATGCCCAATGTCATAGTACAGAGCATGTCAAATCCAAAACACCAAATATCAGAAAAAAAAGGACTCCAAAACCTAAAATAAAATTGTCGGAGGAGAAGCGTAAACTTGCCAATATGCCATTTACCACACGGAGTGGCAAGGAACGGCTGAGGCCCTGGCCTATGTTCATGGCTAGTGGTTCAGCTTCACATGAGGATGGAAGCACTCAGCCTCTCGCTAGAAAACTGAAAAGACTCAAGCTGGCAAAAGCACCGCAAAGAACTGTGCGTTCTTTGAAATCCCAAATCCACAAGGAGAGTCCAATTGTGTCGTTTGCGATGCCTGACCTTCCCAACACTGGACGTGAAGAGCATGCGCCTTCCACTATTTGCATGCCCCCTGCAAGTGCTGGAAGGAGCACCCGCAGTCCAGTTCCTGATAGTCAGATTGAAGATGTCAGTGTTGAAGTACACCAGGATGAGGAGGATATGGGTGTTGCTGGCGCTGGGGAGGAAATTGACCAGGAGGATTCTGATGGTGAGGTGGTTTGTTTAAGTCAGGCACCCGGGGAGACACCTGTTGTCCGTGGGAGGAATATGGCCGTTGACATGCCAGGTGAAAATACCAAAAAAATCAGCTCTTCGGTGTGGAGGTATTTCACCAGAAATGCGGACAACAGGTGTCAAGCCGTGTGTTCCCTTTGTCAAGCTGTAATAAGTAGGGGTAAGGACGTTAACCACCTCGGAACATCCTCCCTTATACGTCACCTGCAGCGCATTCATAATAAGTCAGTGACAAGTTCAAAAACTTTGGGTGACAGCGGAAGCAGTCCACTGACCAGTAAATCCCTTCCTCTTGTAACCAAGCTCACGCAAACCACCCCACCAACTCCCTCAGTGTCAATTTCCTCCTTCCCCAGGAATGCCAATAGTCCTGCAGGCCATGTCACTGGCAAGTCTGACGAGTCCTTTCCTGCCTGGGATTCCTCCGATGCATCCTTGCGTGTAACGCCTACTGCTGCTGGCGCTGCTGTTGTTGCCGCTGGGAGTCGATGGTCATCCCAGAGGGGAAGTCGTAAGCCCACTTGTACTACTTCCAGTAAGCAATTGACTGTTCAACAGTCCTTTGCGAGGAAGATGAAATATCACAGCAGTCATCCTACTGCAAAGCGGATAACTGAGTCCTTGACAACTATGTTGGTGTTAGACGTGCGTCCGGTATCCGCCGTTAGTTCACAGGGAACTAGACAATTTATTGAGGCAGTGTGCCCCCGTTACCAAATACCATCTAGGTTCCACTTCTCTAGGCAGGCGATACCGAGAATGTACACGGACGTCAGAAAAAGACTCACCAGTGTCCTAAAAAATGCAGTTGTACCCAATGTCCACTTAACCACGGACATGTGGACAAGTGGAGCAGGGCAGGGTCAGGACTATATGACTGTGACAGCTCACTGGGTAGATGTATGGACTCCCGCCGCAAGAACAGCAGCGGCGGCACCAGTAGCAGCATCTCGCAAACGCCAACTCTTTCCTAGGCAGGCTACGCTTTGTATCACCGCTTTCCAGAATACGCACACAGCTGAAAACCTCTTACGGCAACTGAGGAAGATCATCGCGGAATGGCTTACCCCAATTGGACTCTCCTGTGGATTTGTGGCATCGGACAACGCCAGCAATATTGTGTGTGCATTAAATATGGGCAAATTCCAGCACGTCCCATGTTTTGCACATACCTTGAATTTGGTGGTGCAGAATTTTTTAAAAAACGACAGGGGCGTGCAAGAGATGCTGTCGGTGGCCAGAAAAATTGCGGGACACTTTCGGCGTACAGGCACCACGTACAGAAGACTGGAGCACCACCAAAAACTACTGAACCTGCCCTGCCATCATCTGAAGCAAGAAGTGGTAACGAGGTGGAATTCAACCCTCTATATGCTTCAGAGGTTGGAGGAGCAGCAAAAGGCCATTCAAGCCTATACAATTGAGCACGATATAGGAGATGGAATGCACCTGTCTCAAGTGCAGTGGAGAATGATTTCAACGTTGTGCAAGGTTCTGATGCCCTTTGAACTTGCCACACGTGAAGTCAGTTCAGACACTGCCAGCCTGAGTCAGGTCATTCCCCTCATCAGGCTTTTGCAGAAGAAGCTGGAGGCATTGAAGAAGGAGCTAACACGGAGCGATTCCGCTAGGCATGTGGGACTTGTGGATGCAGCCCTTAATTCGCTTAACAAGGATTCACGGGTGGTCAATCTGTTGAAATCAGAGCACTACATTTTGGCCACCGTGCTCGATCCTAGATTTAAAGCCTACCTTGGATCTCTCTTTCCGGCAGACACAGGTCTGCTGGGGTTGAAAGACCTGCTGGTGACAAAATTGTCAAGTCAAGCGGAACGCGACCTGTCAACATCTCCTCCTTCACATTCTCCCGCAACTGGGGGTGCGAGGAAAAGGCTCAGAATTCCGAGCCCACCCGCTGGCGGTGATGCAGGGCAGTCTGGAGCGACTGCTGATGCTGACATCTGGTCCGGACTGAAGGACCTGACAACGATTACGGACATGTCGTCTACTGTCACTGCATATGATTCTCCCCCCATTGAAAGAATGGTGGAGGATTATATGAGTGACCGCATCCAAGTAGGCACGTCAGACAGTCCGTACTTATACTGGCAGGAAAAAGAGGCAATTTGGAGGCCCTTGCACAAACTGGCTTTATTCTACCTAAGTTGCCCTCCCACAAGTGTGTACTCCGAAAGAGTGTTTAGTGCCGCCGCTCACCTTGTCAGCAATCGGCGTACGAGGTTACATCCAGAAAATGTGGAGAAGATGATGTTCATTAAAATGAATTATAATCAATTCCTCCGCGGAGACATTGACCAGCAGCAATTGCCTCCACAAAGTACACAGGGAGCTGAGATGGTGGATTCCAGTGGGGACGAATTGATAATCTGTGAGGAGGGGGATGTACACGGTGATATATCGGAGGGTGAAGATGAGGTGGACATCTTGCCTCTGTAGAGCCAGTTTGTGCAAGGAGAGATTAATTGCTTCTTTTTTGGGGGGGGTCCAAACCAACCCGTCATATCAGTCACAGTCGTGTGGCAGACCCTGTCACTGAAATGATGGGTTGGTTAAAGTGTGCATGTCCTGTTTTGTTTATACAACATAAGGGTGGGTGGGAGGGCCCAAGGATAATTCCATCTTGCACCTCTTTTTTCTTTTCTTTTTCTTTGCATCATGTGCTGATTGGGGAGGGTTTTTTGGAAGGGACATCCTGCGTGACACTGCAGTGCCACTCCTAGATGGGCCCGGTGTTTGTGTCGGCCACTAGGGTCGCTAATCTTACTCACACAGCTACCTCATTGCGCCTCTTTTTTTCTTTGCGTCATGTGCTGTTTGGGGAGGGTTTTTTGGAAGGGACATCCTGCGTGACACTGCAGTGCCACTCCTAGATGTGCCCGGTGTTTGTGTCGGCCACTAGGGTCGCTAATCTTACTCACACAGTCAGCTACCTCATTGCGCCTCTTTTTTTCTTTGCGTCATGTGCTGTTTGGGGAGGGTTTTTTGGAAGGGCCATCCTGCGTGACACTGCAGTGCCACTCCTAGATGGGCCCGGTGTTTGTGTCGGCCACTAGGGTCGCTTATCTTACTCACACAGCGACCTCGGTGCAAATTTTAGGACTAAAAATAATATTGTGAGGTGTGATGTGTTCAGAATAGGCTGAAAATGAGTGTAAATTATGTTTTTTGAGGTTAATAATACTTTGGGATCAAAATTACCCCCAAATTCAATGATTTAAGCTGTTTTTTAGGGTTTTTTTAAAAAAACACCCGAATCCAAAACACACCCGAATCCGACAAAAAAAATTCGGTGAGGTTTTGTCAAAACGCGGTCGAACCCAAAACACGGCCGCGGAACCGAACCCAAAACCAAAACACAAAACCCGAAAAATTTCCGGCGCTCATCTCTAATAAATACTTGTTCTACAAAACATAAGGCAAAATACAGTAAAGTAGAAAAGTAATAGTGATTGAACTTATAAACTGAATCTTACTCAAATCTTAAGGTGTGTACACACGGTGTGATTTGTGCTTACGATTTTGACTATATAGTCAAAATCGTAAGAAAAGCTAGCACAAATCACACCATGTATATGCACTTGCGATACCGATGCGCGGTCCCGCAGGATCGGCATCGTAAGGAAATATAGTGTGTACAGGGAGGGTCGATACTGACTAAATCGGAGGTTCATGCTTCTAGTCAATATCGGCCGTTGGCGAGAATCGCACCATGTGTATGCACCTTTGCTGTATCACCTCAGTATTCCTGTGATTACAGTTGCAATTCTGGATAGCTAAGCAATATTTTGTTTCTATGCTTCTGTCCTGGAACACTCTGCATGCATAGGCTACAGTACATCTATACATTTGGAACATTCTGAACCCACAGTAGACCTAATTCTTTGAGATACTAGGACCTGAAAGGAGCTTGTTACTGCCCGATAGAGAGAATTTTACAATAGATAAAAAAAAAAAAGTAAAGTCTGGCAGTAAATAACAAATGGGAGGTGGATGATGGAAATCTGTAATGAGCAATGACTTTATAGGGATATATTCAATAAGAGTCGGGTCCATTCCAACATGCAGTTATCGGAATGGACCCGACAACCCCTATTCAAAGAGCGGCCAAATCCGACTGTCGGATTTGGCCGTTCCCTGTGTCTTGTCATACTGCTGCTGCCAGCAGCAGCCGGGTGCGCTGACAGCAGCGGCGGGGGGAACAGTGAGTGGCTGCCGGCGGGGGAACAGTGTGGTGGCCAGCAGGGGAGCTGAGATCGGCGGCTGGAGCTGGCAGCGGAGGTGATGTCTGCGGCGGCGGGGGAGGCACTGCAGGGAAAGAGGTGCCTGGCCGGGGGACGGCCGTCAAGGTACCTCTCATCCATAGCCCGCCGCACCACTCCCCGTGTCCTCACCTCAATCCGACTTGTTTTCAAGTCGGATTGAGTTTGTCGGAAAGGGGGCCAAAACCTGTCTGATTTGGCCCTGTTTCCGACAGCAGCAAGCGGATCGGCGGGTATTAAGCCGATCCACCTGCTTTCTGACAGCATTCTGACAAGTCGGGTTTCCCGACTTGTTGGAAAAAATTGGCCTGTATTGAATAGGTTGGAACCCCTTCCGACCTACTACAGTCGGAAACTGACGCCTTTCCGACAAGATGGCAGTTTCCGACTCTTATTGAATTACTGAATCCGAACCCGCACGAACTTCATGTTTTTTTTCACGGGTCCGAGCGACTCGGATCTTCCCGCCTTGCTCGGTTAACCCGAGCGCGCCCGAACGTCATCATGACGCTGTCGGATTCTCGCGAGACTCGGATTCTATATAAGGAGCCGCGCGTCGCCGCCATTTTCACACGTGCATTGAGATTGATAGGGAGAGGACGTGGCTGGCGTCCTCTCCATTTAGATTAGGAGAGAGAGAGAGAGATTGACCTGAGGCTGATACTGTAGAAGAGAGTGCAGAGTTTAGTGACTGACCACAGTGACCACCAGCAGTGCAGTTGTTTTATTTAATATATCCGTTCTCTGCCTGAAAAAAACGGTACACACAGTGACTCAGTCACATACCATATCTGTGTGCACTGCTCTGCCCAGTGTGCTGCATGCCTGCATCATCTATGTATATATTATATATCTGACTGTGCTCAGCTCACACAGCTTATAATTGTGGGGGAGACTGGGGAGCACTGCAGTGCCAGTTATAGGTTATAGCAGGAGCCAGGAGTACAAGACAGTCACATACCATATCTGTGTGCACTGCTCAGCCCAGTGTGCTGCATCATCTATGTATTAGAGATGAGCGCCTGAAATTTTTCGGGTTTTGTGTAGAGATGAGCGGGTTCGGTTTCTCTGAATCCGAACCCGCCAGAACTTCATGTTTTTTTTCACGGGTCCGAGCGACTCGGATCTTCCCGCCTTGCTCGGTTAACCCGAGCGCGCCCGAACGTCATCATGACGCTGTCGGATTCTCGCGAGGCTCGGATTCTATCGCGAGACTCGGATTCTATATAAGGAGCCGCGCGTCGCCGCCATTTTCACACGTGCATTGAGATTGATAGGGAGAGGACGTGGCTGGCGTCCTCTCCGTTTAGAATAGATTAGAGAGACACTTGATTTACTAATTTTGGGGAGCATTAGGAGTACTCAGTACAGTGCAGAGTTTTGCTGATAGTGACCACCAGTTTTATTTATAATCCGTTCTCTGCCTGAAAAAAGCGATACACAGCACACAGTGACTCAGTCACATACCATATCTGTGTGCACTGCTCAGGCTCAGGCCAGTGTGCTGCATCATCTATTATCTATATATAATATTATATATATCTGTCTGACTGCTCAGCTCACACAGCTTATAATTGTGGGGGAGACTGGGGAGCACTACTGCAGTGCCAGTTATAGGTTATAGCAGGAGCCAGGAGTACATAATATATTATATAGTGAGTGACCACCAGACACACAGTGCAGTTTATTTAATATATCCGTTCTCTGCCTGAAAAAAGCGATACACACAGTGACTCAGTCAGTCACATACCATATCTGTGTGCACTGCTCAGGCTCAGGCCAGTGTGCTGCATCATCTATATATATTATATATCTGTCTGACTGCTCAGCTCACACAGCTTATAATTGTGGGGGAGACTGGGGAGCACTACTGCAGTGCCAGTTATAGGTTATAGCAGGAGCCAGGAGTACATAATATTATATTAAAATTAAACAGTGCACACTTTTGCTGCAGGAGTGCCACTGCCAGTGTGACTAGTGACCAGTGACCTGACCACCAGTATATATAATATTAGTAGTATACTATCTCTTTATCAACCAGTCTATATTAGCAGCAGACACAGTACAGTGCGGTAGTTCACGGCTGTGGCTACCTCTGTGTCGGCACTCGGCAGCCCGTCCATAATTGTATATACCACCTAACCGTGGTTTTTTTTTCTTTCTTTATACATACATACTAGTTACGAGTATACTATCTCTTTATCAACCAGTCTATATTAGCAGCAGACACAGTACAGTGCGGTAGTTCACGGCTGTGGCTACCTCTGTGTCGGCACTCGGCAGCCCGTCCATAATTGTATATACCACCTAACCGTGGTTTTTTTTTCTTTCTTTATACATACATACTAGTTACGAGTATACTATCTCTTTATCAACCAGTCTATATATTAGCAGCAGACACAGTACAGTGCGGTAGTTCACGGCTGTGGCTACCTCTGTGTCGGCACTCGGCAGCCCGTCCATAATTGTATATACCACCTAACCGTGTTTTTTTTTTCTTTCTTTATACATACATACTAGTTACGAGTATACTATCTCTTTATCAACCAGTCTATATATTAGCAGCAGACACAGTACAGTGCGGTAGTTCACGGCTGTGGCTACCTCTGTGTCGGCACTCGGCAGCCCGTCCATAATTGTATATACCACCTAACCGTGGTTTTTTTTTCTTTCTTTATACATACATACTAGTTACGAGTATACTATCTCTTTATCAACCAGTCTATATATTAGCAGCAGACACAGTACAGTGCGGTAGTTCACGGCTGTGGCTACCTCTGTGTCTGCACTCGGCAGCCCGTCCATAATTGTATATACCACCTAACCGTGGTTTTTTTTTCTTTCTTTATACATACATACTAGTTACGAGTATACTATCTCTTTATCAACCAGTCTATATATTAGCAGCAGACACAGTACAGTGCGGTAGTTCACGGCTGTGGCTACCTCTGTGTCGGCACTCGGCAGCCCGTCCATAATTGTATATACCACCTAACCGTGGTTTTTTTTTCTTTCTTTATACATACATACTAGTTACGAGTATACTATCTCTTTATCAACCAGTCTGTATATTAGCAGCAGACACAGTACAGTGCGGTAGTTCACGGCTGTGGCTACCTCTGTGTCGGCACTCGGCAGCCCGTCCATAATTGTATATACCACCTAACCGTGGTTTTTTTTTCTTTCTTTATACATACATACTAGTTACGAGTATACTATCTCTTTATCAACCAGTCTATATATTAGCAGCAGACACAGTACAGTGCGGTAGTTCACGGCTGTGGCTACCTCTGTGTCGGCACTCGGCAGCCCGTCCATAATTGTATATACCACCTAACCGTGGTTTTTTTTTCTTTCTTTATACATACATACTAGTTACGAGTATACTATCTCTTTATCAACCAGTCTATATATTAGCAGCAGACACAGTACAGTGCGGTAGTTCACGGCTGTGGCTACCTCTGTGTCGGCACTCGGCAGCCCGTCCATAATTGTATATACCACCTAACCGTGTTTTTTTTTTCTTTCTTTATACATACATACTAGTTACGAGTATACTATCTCTTTATCAACCAGTCTATATATTAGCAGCAGACACAGTACAGTGCGGTAGTTCACGGCTGTGGCTACCTCTGTGTCGGCACTCGGCAGCCCGTCCATAATTGTATATACCACCTAACCGTGGTTTTTTTTTCTTTCTTTATACATACATACTAGTTACGAGTATACTATCTCTTTATCAACCAGTCTATATATTAGCAGCAGACACAGTACAGTGCGGTAGTTCACGGCTGTGGCTACCTCTGTGTCGGCACTCGGCAGCCCGTCCATAATTGTATATACCACCTAACCGTGGTTTTTTTTTCCTTTATACATACATACTAGTTACGAGTATACTATCTCTTTATCAACCAGTCTATATTAGCAGCAGACACAGTACAGTGCGGTAGTTCACGGCTGTGGCTACCTCTGTGTCGGCACTCGGCAGCCCGTCCATAATTGTATATACCACCTAACCGTGGTTTTTTTTTCTTTCTTTATACATACATACTAGTTACGAGTATACTATCTCTTTATCAACCAGTCTATATATTAGCAGCAGACACAGTACAGTGCGGTAGTTCACGGCTGTGGCTACCTCTGTGTCGGCACTCGGCAGCCCGTCCATAATTGTATATACCACCTAACCGTGTTTTTTTTTTCTTTCTTTATACATACATACTAGTTACGAGTATACTATCTCTTTATCAACCAGTCTATATATTAGCAGCAGACACAGTACAGTGCGGTAGTTCACGGCTGTGGCTACCTCTGTGTCGGCACTCGGCAGCCCGTCCATAATTGTATACTAGTATCCAATCCATCCATCTCCATTGTTTACCTGAGGTGCCTTTTAGTTGTGCCTATTAAAATATGGAGAACAAAAATGTTGAGGTTCCAAAATTAGGGAAAGATCAAGATCCACTTCCACCTCGTGCTGAAGCTGCTGCCACTAGTCATGGCCGAGACGATGAAATGCCAGCAACGTCGTCTGCCAAGGCCGATGCCCAATGTCATAGTACAGAGCATGTCAAATCCAAAACACCAAATATCAGTAAAAAAAGGACTCCAAAACCTAAAATAAAATTGTCGGAGGAGAAGCGTAAACTTGCCAATATGCCATTTACCACACGGAGTGGCAAGGAACGGCTGAGGCCCTGGCCTATGTTCATGGCTAGTGGTTCAGCTTCACATGAGGATGGAAGCACTCAGCCTCTCGCTAGAAAAATGAAAAGACTCAAGCTGGCAAAAGCAGCACAGCAAAGAACTGTGCATTCTTCGAAATCCCAAATCCACAAGGAGAGTCCAATTGTGTCGGTTGCGATGCCTGACCTTCCCAACACTGGACGTGAAGAGCATGCGCCTTCCACCATTTGCACGCCCCCTGCAAGTGCTGGAAGGAGCACCCGCAGTCCAGTTCCTGATAGTCAGATTGAAGATGTCAGTGTTGAAGTACACCAGGATGAGGAGGATATGGGTGTTGCTGGCGCTGGGGAGGAAATTGACCAGGAGGATTCTGATGGTGAGGTGGTTTGTTTAAGTCAGGCACCCGGGGAGACACCTGTTGTCCGTGGGAGGAATATGGCCGTTGACATGCCAGGTGAAAATACCAAAAAAATCAGCTCTTCGGTGTGGAGGTATTTCACCAGAAATGCGGACAACAGGTGTCAAGCCGTGTGTTCCCTTTGTCAAGCTGTAATAAGTAGGGGTAAGGACGTTAACCACCTCGGAACATCCTCCCTTATACGTCACCTGCAGCGCATTCATAATAAGTCAGTGACAAGTTCAAAAACTTTGGGTGACAGCGGAAGCAGTCCACTGACCAGTAAATCCCTTCCTCTTGTAACCAAGCTCACGCAAACCACCCCACCAACTCCCTCAGTGTCAATTTCCTCCTTCCCCAGGAATGCCAATAGTCCTGCAGGCCATGTCACTGGCAATTCTGACGAGTCCTCTCCTGCCTGGGATTCCTCCGATGCATCCTTGCGTGTAACGCCTACTGCTGCTGGCGCTGCTGTTGTTGCCGCTGGGAGTCGATGGTCATCCCAGAGGGGAAGTCGTAAGCCCACTTGTACTACTTCCAGTAAGCAATTGACTGTTCAACAGTCCTTTGCGAGGAAGATGAAATATCACAGCAGTCATCCTACTGCAAAGCGGATAACTGAGTCCTTGACAACTATGTTGGTGTTAGACGTGCGTCCGGTATCCGCCGTTAGTTCACAGGGAACTAGACAATTTATTGAGGCAGTGTGCCCCCGTTACCAAATACCATCTAGGTTCCACTTCTCTAGGCAGGCGATACCGAGAATGTACACGGACGTCAGAAAAAGACTCACCAGTGTCCTAAAAAATGCAGTTGTACCCAATGTCCACTTAACCACGGACATGTGGACAAGTGGAGCAGGGCAGGGTCAGGACTATATGACTGTGACAGCCCACTGGGTAGATGTATGGACTCCCGCCGCAAGAACAGCAGCGGCGGCACCAGTAGCAGCATCTCGCAAACGCCAACTCTTTCCTAGGCAGGCTACGCTTTGTATCACCGCTTTCCAGAATACGCACACAGCTGAAAACCTCTTACGGCAACTGAGGAAGATCATCGCGGAATGGCTTACCCCAATTGGACTCTCCTGTGGATTTGTGGCATCGGACAACGCCAGCAATATTGTGTGTGCATTAAATATGGGCAAATTCCAGCACGTCCCATGTTTTGCACATACCTTGAATTTGGTGGTGCAGAATTTTTTAAAAAACGACAGGGGCGTGCAAGAGATGCTGTCGGTGGCCAGAAAAATTGCGGGACACTTTCGGCGTACAGGCACCACGTACAGAAGACTGGAGCACCACCAAAAACTACTGAACCTGCCCTGCCATCATCTGAAGCAAGAAGTGGTAACGAGGTGGAATTCAACCCTCTATATGCTTCAGAGGTTGGAGGAGCAGCAAAAGGCCATTCAAGCCTATACAATTGAGCACGATATAGTAGGTGGAATGCACCTGTCTCAAGTGCAGTGGAGAATGATTTCAACGTTGTGCAAGGTTCTGATGCCCTTTGAACTTGCCACACGTGAAGTCAGTTCAGACACTGCCAGCCTGAGTCAGGTCATTCCCCTCATCAGGCTTTTGCAGAAGAAGCTGGAGGCATTGAAGAAGGAGCTAAAAGGGAGCGATTCCGCTAGGCATGTGGGACTTGTGGATGCAGCCCTTAATTCGCTTAACAAGGATTCACGGGTGGTCAATCTGTTGAAATCAGAGCACTACATTTTGGCCACCGTGCTCGATCCTAGATTTAAAGCCTACCTTGGATCTCTCTTTCCGGCAGACACAGGTCTGCTGGGGTTGAAAGACCTGCTGGTGACAAAATTGTCAAGTCAAGCGGAACGCGACCTGTCAACATCTCCTCCTTCACATTCTCCCGCAACTGGGGGTGCGAGGAAAAGGCTCAGAATTCCGAGCCCACCCGCTGGCGGTGATGCAGGGCAGTCTGGAGCGACTGCTGATGCTGACATCTGGTCCGGACTGAAGGACCTGACAACGATTACGGACATGTCGTCTACTGTCACTGCATATGATTCTCTCAACATTGATAGAATGGTGGAGGATTATATGAGTGACCGCATCCAAGTAGGCACGTCACACAGTCCGTACTTATACTGGCAGGAAAAAGAGGCAATTTGGAGGCCCTTGCACAAACTGGCTTTATTCTACCTAAGTTGCCCTCCCACAAGTGTGTACTCCGAAAGAGTGTTTAGTGCCGCCGCTCACCTTGTCAGCAATCGGCGTACGAGGTTACATCCAGAAAATGTGGAGAAGATGATGTTCATTAAAATGAATTATAATCAATTCCTCCGCGGAGACATTGACCAGCAGCAATTGCCTCCACAAAGTACACAGGGAGCTGAGATGGTGGATTCCAGTGGGGACGAATTGATAATCTGTGAGGAGGGGGATGTACACGGTGATATATCGGAGGGTGAAGATGAGGTGGACATCTTGCCTCTGTAGAGCCAGTTTGTGCAAGGAGAGATTAATTGCTTCTTTTTTGGGGGGGGTCCAAACCAACCCGTCATATCAGTCACAGTCGTGTGGCAGACCCTGTCACTGAAATGATGGGTTGGTTAAAGTCTGCATGTCCTGTTTTGTTTATACAACATAAGGGTGGGTGGGAGGGCCCAAGGACAATTCCATCTTGCACCTCTTTTTTCTTTTCTTTTTCTTTGCATCATGTGCTGATTGGGGAGGGTTTTTTGGAAGGGACATCCTGCGTGACACTGCAGTGCCACTCCTAGATGGGCCCGGTGTTTGTGTCGGCCACTAGGGTCGCTAATCTTACTCACACAGTCAGCTACCTCATTGCGCCTCTTTTTTTCTTTGCGTCATGTGCTGTTTGGGGAGGGTTTTTTGGAAGGGACATCCTGCGTGACACTGCAGTGCCACTCCTAGATGGGCCCGGTGTTTGTGTCGGCCACTAGGGTCGCTAATCTTACTCACACAGCTACCTCATTGCGCCTCTTTTTTTCTTTGCGTCATGTGCTGTTTGGGGAGGGTTTTTTGGAAGGGACATCCTGCGTGACACTGCAGTGCCACTCCTAGATGGGCCCGGTGTTTGTGTCGGCCACTAGGGTCGCTTATCTTACTCACACAGCGACCTCGGTGCAAATTTTAGGACTAAAAATAATATTGTGAGGTGTGAGGTATTCAGAATAGACTGAAAATGAGTGTAAATTATGGTTTTTGAGGTTAATAATACTTTGGGATCAAAATGACCCCCAAATTCTATGATTTAAGCTGTTTTTTAGTGTTTTTTGAAAAAAACACCCGAATCCAAAACACACCCGAATCCGACAAAAAAAATTCGGTGAGGTTTTGCCAAAACGCGTTCGAACCCAAAACACGGCCGCGGAACCGAACCCAAAACCAAAACACAAAACCCGAAAAATTTCAGGCGCTCATCTCTAGTTTTGTGTTTTGGTTTTGGGTTCGGTTCCGCGGCCGTGTTTTGGGTTCGAACGCGTTTTGGCAAAACCTCACCGAATTTTTTTTGTCGGATTCGGGTGTGTTTTGGATTCGGGTGTTTTTTTCAAAAAACACTAAAAAACAGCTTAAATCATAGAATTTGGGGGTCATTTTGATCCCAAAGTATTATTAACCTCAAAAACCATAATTTACACTCATTTTCAGTCTATTCTGAATACCTCACACCTCACAATATTATTTTTAGTCCTAAAATTTGCACCGAGGTCGCTGTGTGAGTAAGATAAGCGACCCTAGTGGCCGACACAAACACCGGGCCCATCTAGGAGTGGCACTGCAGTGTCACGCAGGATGTCCCTTCCAAAAAACCCTCCCCAAACAGCACATGACGCAAAGAAAAAAAGAGACGCAATGAGGTAGCTGTGTGAGTAAGATTAGCGACCCTAGTGGCCGACACAAACACCGGGCACATCTAGGAGTGGCACTGCAGTGTCACGCAGGATGGCCCTTCCAAAAAACCCTCCCCAAACAGCACATGACGCAAAGAAAAAAAGAGGCGCAATGAGGAAGCTGTGTGAGTAAGATTAGCGACCCTAGTGGCCGACACAAACACCGGGCCCATCTAGGAGTGGCACTGCAGTGTCACGCAGGATGTCCCTTCCAAAAAACCCTCCCCAAACAGCACATGACGCAAAGAAAAAAAGAGGCGCAATGAGGTAGCTGTGTGAGTAAGATTAGCGACCCTAGTGGCCGACACAAACACCGGGCCCATCTAGGAGTGGCACTGCAGTGTCACGCAGGATGTCCCTTCCAAAAAACCCTCCCCAAACAGCACATGACGCAAAGAAAAAAAGAGGCGCAATGAGGTAGCTGACTGTGTGAGTAAGATTAGCGACCCTAGTGGCCGACACAAACACCGGGCCCATCTAGGAGTGGCACTGCAGTGTCACGCAGGATGTCCCTTCCAAAAAACCCTCCCCAATCAGCACATGATGCAAAGAAAAAGAAAAGAAAAAAGAGGTGCAAGATGGAATTGTCCTTGGGCCCTCCCACCCACCCTCAGGGCCGGCGCTACCACTAGGCAGCTTTAGGCAGCTGCCTAGAGCGCCAGCCACTGGAGGGCGCCGCTGAGACACTTAAAAAAAAAAAGGATGTCCGTTGTCTTTTCACACGATGCTGGCACCAGCTGCAGCCAGGGGGACTTACCAAACGCCCGCCCCCCTCTCCCCACCTTCCCCACCAATCCATCCCTGACAAACCAAAATGTTTTATCTTCCACAAAGACAGCAGCCACGGACCCCAATTTAAGTCCCGCCTATTGTTGCATTTGGCACCGCCCCCTATCCACATACCCGTGAATTGCACTGCAAAGAGATACACTTGACTCCCAATCCCATCAGTGACAGTGACCTGGCTCTCTGGTGTGGCTGCTGACAGTGACCTGGCTCTCTGGTGTGGCTTCTCATCCTGCTGACCCCACTGGTACATGTTAAGTAAGTTAGTTATAAATATATATGTATATATGGATATATAGTATATGTATATATGGATATATAGTGTCTGTGTGTGTCTGTGTGTGTTTGTGTGACACAGTAATGCTATCACTAAAGCACAATATATATATATATATATATATATTTTTATATATATATATATATATATATACATACAATGGGTGGCAGTGATGGTTACTTTCAGTGGTGGGGGCGGTACTATTAATCCTGGTGGCTGTGATCATACGTGCACACAGGGGGGGGGGTTCCGAGTACCTGGAAACCCCCCCTGCACACCGATATATCGGCGCAGCTGACTGATTTTTTTATTTGTTGAATCGAGGAGCTGGCACTGCAGCTGTGTATGCCCCAATCATGGTAAACGTCGTTGGGGAACTGCAGCATGCATCTCCCAGCTCCCACTCAGAGCCGGGAGCTGACAGCCGCGTGTGATCTGCTGGGTGGTGCAGGTGGGCGGGCACAGCGGCCTGTCTTCTATTCTGATGGGGACAAATTGGCGCAGCGGGAGTTCCGGTGGGTAGCCGCGCCCACTGTCAGACAGTAAAGCACCGCGCGGCCCGCAGTCAGACAGTGAGTGACAGCAGTGTGGCCGCACAAGGAACTCATCTCAGAAGGCAGAGGAGGCGAGAACTGGACATTGCAGCTAATCGTGTGACTGTGGAGCAGCATGCAGCCTTGCAGGTTTCAATCCCTATCAGTCCCTTGTGTCTCTCTGTCATCTCACTCTACCCCTCCCACTCTCTCTCCCCCACATCTCGCTCTCTCTCCATGTCTCTCTCACCCCAACATCTCTCGTTCTCCCACACTGCTACTCCCAGCCTGCCCCCTTCTATGCACTATTACTCCCATTCTACCTCATGACTACTACACCAAGCTTTCCCCCTGCTTCCCACTACTACTCCCATCCTACCCCTTACTTCCCACTGCTACCTACGTTCTGCCCCCATCTCTGCACTACTACTCCCATCCTGCCCTTACTTCCCACTACTACCTACATCCTGCCCCCTGCTCTGCACTACTACTCCCATCCTGCCCCTTACTTCCCACTACTACCTACATTCTGCCCCCTGCTCTGCACTACTACTCCCATCCTGCCCCTTACTTCCCACTACTACCTACATCCTGCCCCCTGCTCTGCACTACTACTCCCATCCTGCCCCTTCCTACTACTACCTACATCCTGCCCCCTGCCTGCACTACCACTCGATCTCCCCATGCCCCCCTCTCTCTCCTCTGTGCCCCTCTCTCTCTCCATGCATCTCTTGCTCTGTCTCACTCCCCATGCTCCCTCTCTCTCTCCCCCCTCTCTCTCTCTGTCTCTACCCCATGCCACTCTCTGTGCCCATGCCTCTCTCTCCCCCATGCCTCTCTTTCTTCCCCATGCCTCCCACTCTCTGTCCCCCTTTGCCTTTCTCTCTCGCTCTGTGATATATATATATATATATATATATAAAAAATTATATATCTCTGGAACCCCCCCCCCCCCCCCCAAAAAAAAAAAAAAAAAAAAATCCTGCTTTGCCCTTGGTGATATCCACGGGTGGGCCCCTATAATTTTTGGTGCCATAGGCAACTGCACATTATGTCCAATGTAAAAGACAGCTCTGTGCAAGGAGTTGAATCAGAAAGAGGTCGCGCTATAGAGCCAATTAATTGTTCCACACCATTCTCAATTGTAAATATTTATTTAAAACATATAACCATATAAAAACATATATATATTTTATTTTTGTGATATTAAGATCTGGTGTGGTCACAACACCCTCAACTTCATAACAATTATAAAAAGATGGTTCTCATTCATAAAAATAAGTGTGCTGAATAGTAAAATGTCCAGACTGGCAAAAAATTATGCCACAAGTTCAGTCCGTAATAGGATCCTCCGTATTAATTTGCACCCAATGATAGAGTCCAGAGGACACTGATATTTTTGTCCAAGGACTGTGCACCACAAATGTAAAGAATCACAGGTACCTCTGCTCACTCTGTCCCTTATGCTTATAATACGGGACCTGTTTGCCAGTTTGAGGAGCTTTAAGTGTAGCCCGAGCGTCCCCGGGATTGCACGGTGTAATAAACAACTGTTACCTGTGGATTGTAGCGGTGTGGTGCAATGAGTTGGCGGCTTCTGTCCGTATGGCAGGATGAATCACACTGATGGGAGGTTTCCGTACGGGCAGCCCGACAGTTCCAACGAGCGGGCTAACACTGTTGCTAAAGCCCGCTCGAGCGGTCAGCCGCACAGCCGCTCCGGCTTCCAGAAAACACTGTTCTCTCCGGCACTGAGTGATGGTAACTTCCACGGTTTGCTGGTAACAGGTGCCGGGTGTTCTGTGCAAGGAGTGTCAATGTTATGGGGGAAAGAGGCTTAGGGGTGCCTGGACCCAAGATATAAAGGGCGAAATTCAAATGTTGCCGCCCCTTATCTCCCATCTAAAGTAACAGGAGTTTGCAGGGGCGATATACAAATGTCACATGTTTTCACACTGATCGCTCCCAAATCAGTCGGGTCACCGACTAAACTGTCCGGCGCAATGCGAAAAATCCCATTTTGGTGCCTCCGGGCATGGCGAGCTGAAATGCTGATGTCACGCCCGCCGGCATCAACATGTCATGCTTAGTGGGTTTTTGTTTCTATTCAACAGAAGGGTGAGGATGTGGGGGGGGGGGGGGGGGCAGGGAGTAGGCAGAGGTTTTGCCTAGGGTGCCGAGAAACCTTGCACCGGCCCTGCCCACCCTTATGTTGTATAAACAAAACAGGACATGCACACTTTAACCAACCCATCATTTCAGTGACAGGGTCTGCCACACGACTGTGACTGATATGACGGGTTGGTTTGGACCCCCCCCCCCAAAAAAGAAGCAATTAATCTCTCCTTGCACAAACTGGCTCTACAGAGGCAAGATGTCCACCTCATCTTCACCCTCCGATATATCACCGTGTACATCCCCCTCCTCACAGATTATCAATTCGTCCCCACTGGAATCCACCATCTCAGCTCCCTGTGTACTTTGTGGAAGCAATTGCTGCTGGTCAATGTCTCCGCGGAGGAATTGATTATAATTCATTTTAATGAACATCATCTTCTCCACATTTTCTGGATGTAACCTCGTACGCCGATTGCTGACAAGGTGAGCGGCGGCACTAAACACTCTTTCGGAGTACACACTTGTGGGAGGGCAACTTAGGTAGAATAAAGCCAGTTTGTGCAAGGGCCTCCAAATTGCCTCTTTTTCCTGCCAGTATAAGTACGGACTGTGTGACGTGCCTACTTGGATGCGGTCACTCATATAATCCTCCACCATTCTATCAATGTTGAGAGAATCATATGCAGTGACAGTAGACGACATGTCCGTAATCGTTGTCAGGTCCTTCAGTCCGGACCAGATGTCAGCATCAGCAGTCGCTCCAGACTGCTCTGCATCACCGCCAGCGGGTGGGCTCGGAATTCTGAGCCTTTTCCTCGCACCCCCAGTTGCGGGAGAATGTGAAGGAGGAGATGTTGACAGGTCGCGTTCCGCTTGACTTGACAATTTTGTCACCAGCAGGTCTTTCAACCCCAGCAGACCTGTGTCTGCCGGAAAGAGAGATCCAAGGTAGGCTTTAAATCTAGGATCGAGCACGGTGGCCAAAATGTAGTGCTCTGATTTCAACAGATTGACCACCCGTGAATCCTTGTTAAGCGAATTAAGGGCTGCATCCACAAGTCCCACATGCCTAGCGGAATCGCTCCCTTTTAGCTCCTTCTTCAATGCCTCCAGCTTCTTCTGCAAAAGCCTGATGAGGGGAATGACCTGACTCAGGCTGGCAGTGTCTGAACTGACTTCACGTGTGGCAAGTTCAAAGGGCATCAGAACCTTGCACAACGTTGAAATCATTCTCCACTGCGCCTGAGACAGGTGCATTCCACCTACTATATCGTGCTCAATTGTATAGGCTTGAATGGCCTTTTGCTGCTCCTCCAACCTCTGAAGCATATAGAGGGTTGAATTCCACCTCGTTACCACTTCTTGCTTCAGATGATGGCAGGGCAGGTTCAGTAGTTTTTGGTGGTGCTCCAGTCTTCTGTACGTGGTGCCTGTACGCCGAAAGTGTCCCGCAATTCTTCTGGCCACCGACAGCATCTCTTGCACACCCCTGTCGTTTTTTAAAAAATTCTGCACCACCAAATTCAAGGTATGTGCAAAACATGGGACGTGCTGGAATTTGCCCATATTTAATGCACACACAATATTGCTGGCGTTGTCCGATGCCACAAATCCACAGGAGAGTCCAATTGGGGTAAGCCATTCCGCGATGATCTTCCTCAGTTGCCGTAAGAGGTTTTCAGCTGTGTGCGTATTCTGGAAACCGGTGATACAAAGCGTAGCCTGCCTAGGAAAGAGTTGGCGTTTGCGAGATGCTGCTACTGGTGCCGCCGCTGCTGTTCTTGCGGCGGGAGTCCATACATCTACCCAGTGGGCTGTCACAGTCATATAGTCCTGACCCTGCCCTGCTCCACTTGTCCACATGTCCGTGGTTAAGTGGACATTGGGTACAGCTGCATTTTTTAGGACACTGGTGACTCTTTTTCTGAGGTCTGTGTACATTTTCGGTATCGCCTGCCTAGAGAAATGGAACCTAGATGGTATTTGGTACCGGGGACACAGTACCTCCAACAAGTCTCTAGTTGGCTCTGCAGTAATGATGGATACCGGAACCACGTTTCTCACCACCCAGGATGCCAAGGCCTCAGTTATCCGCTTTGCAGTAGGATGACTGCTGTGATATTTCATCTTCCTCGCAAAGGACTGTTGAACAGTCAATTGCTTACTGAAAGTAGTACAAGTGGGCTTACGACTTCCCCTCTGGGATGACCATCGACTCCCAGCGGCAACAACAGCAGCGCCAGCAGCAGTAGGCGTTACACGCAAGGATGCATCGGAGGAATCCCAGGCAGGAGAGGACTCGTCAGAATTGCCAGTGACATGGCCTGCAGGACTATTGGCATTCCTGGGGAAGGAGGAAATTGACACTGAGGGAGTTGGTGGGGTGGTTTGCGTGAGCTTGGTTACAAGAGGAAGGGATTTACTGGTCAGTGGACTGCTTCCGCTGTCACCCAAAGTTTTTGAACTTGTCACTGACTTATTATGAATGCGCTGCAGGTGACGTATAAGGGAGGATGTTCCGAGGTGGTTAACGTCCTTACCCCTACTTATTACAGCTTGACAAAGGGAACACACGGCTTGACACCTGTTGTCCGCATTTCTGGTGAAATACCTCCACACCGAAGAGCTGATTTTTTTGGTATTTTCACCTGGCATGTCAACGGCCATATTCCTCCCACGGACAACAGGTGTCTCCCCGGGTGCCTGACTTAAACAAACCACCTCACCATCAGAATCCTCCTGGTCAATTTCCTCCCCAGCGCCAGCAACACCCATATCCTCATCCTGGTGTACTTCAACACTGACATCTTCAATCTGACTATCAGGAACTGGACTGCGGGTGCTCCTTCCAGCACTTGCAGGGGGCGTGCAAATGGTGGAAGGCGCATGCTCTTCACGTCCAGTGTTGGGAAGGTCAGGCATCGCAACCGACACAAGTGGACTCTCCTTGTGGATTTGGGATTTCGAAGAATGCACAGTTCTTTGCTGTGCTGCTTTTGCCAGCTTGAGTCTTTTCATTTTTCTAGCGAGAGGCTGAGTGCTTCCATCCTCATGTGAAGCTGAACCACTAGCCATGAACATAGGCCAGGGCCTCAGCCGTTCCTTGCCACTCCGTGTGGTAAATGGCATATTGGCAAGTTTACGCTTCTCCTCCGACAATTTTATTTTAGGTTTTGGAGTCCTTTTTTTACTGATATTTGGTGTTTTGGATTTGACATGCTCTGTACTATGACATTGGGCATCGGCCTTGGCAGACGACGTTGCTGGCATTTCATCGTCTCGGCCATGACTAGTGGCAGCAGCTTCAGCACGAGGTGGAAGTGGATCTTGATCTTTCCCTAATTTTGGAACCTCAACATTTTTGTTCTCCATATTTTAATAGGCACAACTAAAAGGCACCTCAGGTAAACAATGGAGATGGATGGATTGGATACTAGTATACAATTATGGACGGGCTGCCGAGTGCCGACACAGAGGTAGCCACAGCCGTGAACTACCGCACTGTACTGTGTCTGCTGCTAATATAGACTGGTTGATAAAGAGATAGTATACTCGTAACTAGTATGTATGTATAAAGAAAGAAAAAAAAACCACGGTTAGGTGGTATATACAATTATGGACGGGCTGCCGAGTGCCGACACAGAGGTAGCCACAGCCGTGAACTACCGCACTGTACTGTGTCTGCTGCTAATATATAGACTGGTTGATAAAGAGATAGTATACTACTAATATTATATATACTGGTGGTCAGGTCACTGGTCACTAGTCACACTGGCAGTGGCACTCCTGCAGCAAAAGTGTGCACTGTTTAATTTTAATATAATATTATGTACTCCTGGCTCCTGCTGTAACCTATAACTGGCACTGCAGTAGTGCTCCCCAGTCTCCCCCACAATTATAAGCTGTGTGAGCTGAGCAGTCAGACAGATATATAATATATATAGATGATGCAGCACACTGGCCTGAGCCTGAGCAGTGCACTCAGATATGGTATGTGACTGACTGAGTCACTGTGTGTATCGCTTTTTTCAGGCAGAGAACGGATATATTAAATAAACTGCACTGTGTGTCTGGTGGTCACTCACTATATAATATATTATGTACTCCTGGCTCCTGCTATAACCTATAACTGGCACTGCAGTAGTGCTCCCCAGTCTCCCCCACAATTATAAGCTGTGTGAGCTGAGCAGTCAGACAGATATATATAATATTATATATAGATAATAGATGATGCAGCACACTGGCCTGAGCCTGAGCAGTGCACACAGATATGGTATGTGACTGAGTCACTGTGTGCTGTGTATCGCTTTTTTCAGGCAGAGAACGGATTATAAATAAAACTGGTGGTCACTATCAGCAAAACTCTGCACTGTACTGAGTACTCCTAATGCTCCCCAAAATTAGTAAATCAAGTGTCTCTCTAATCTATTCTAAACGGAGAGGACGCCAGCCACGTCCTCTCCCTATCAATCTCAATGCACGTGTGAAAATGGCGGCGACGCGCGGCTCCTTATATAGAATCCGAGTCTCGCGAGAATCCGACAGCGTCATGATGACGTTCGGGCGCGCTCGGGTTAACCGAGCAAGGCGGGAAGATCCGAGTCGCTCGGACCCGTGAAAAAAAACATGAAGTTCTGGCGGGTTCGGATTCAGAGAAACCGAACCCGCTCATCTCTACTATGTATATATTATATATCTGACTGTGCTCAGCTCACACAGCTTATAATTGTGGGGGAGACTGGGGAGCACTGCAGTGCCAGTTATAGGTTATAGCAGGAGCCAGGAGTACATATTATATTAAAATTAAACAGTGCACACTTTTGCTGCATGAGTGCCACTGCCAGTGTGACTGACCAGTGACCTGACCACACTGACCACCAGTATAGTTAGTAGTATACTATATTGTGATTGCCTGAAAAAGTTAAACACTCGTCGTGTGACTTCACTTGTGTGGTGTTTTTTTTTTTATTCTATAAAAAACTCATTCTGCTGACAGACAGTGTCCAGCAGGTCCGTCATTATATAATATATATACCTGTCCGGCTGCAGTAGTGATATATATATTTTTTTTATATCATTATTTATCATCCAGTCGCAGCAGACACAGTACGGTAGTTCACGGCTGTAGCTACCTCTGTGTCGGCACTCGGCAGTCCATCCATAATTGTATACCACCTACCCGTGGTTTTTTTTTCTTTCTTCTTTATACATACATACTACTACATCTCTTTATCAACCAGTCTATATTAGCAGCAGACACAGTACAGTACGGTAGTTCACGGCTGTGGCTACCTCTGTGTCGGCACTCGGCAGTCCGTCCATAATTGTATACCACCTAACCGTGGTTTTTTTTTCTTTCTTCTTTATACATACATACTACGACATCTCTTTATCAACCAGTCTATATTAGCAGCAGACACAGTACAGTACGGTAGTTCACGGCTGTGGCTACCTCTGTGTCGGCACTCGGCAGTCCGTCCATAATTGTATACCACCTAACCGTGGTTTTTTTTTCTTTCTTCTTCATACATACATACTACGACATCTCTTTATCAACCAGTCTATATTAGCAGCAGACACAGTACAGTACGGTAGTTCACGGCTGTGGCTACCTCTGTGTCGGCACTCGGCAGTCCGTCCATAATTGTATACCACCTAACCGTGGTTTTTTTTTCTTTCTTCTTTATACATACATACTACGACATCTCTTTATCAACCAGTCTATATTAGCAGCAGACACAGTACAGTACGGTAGTTCACGGCTGTGGCTACCTCTGTGTCGGCACTCGGCAGTCCGTCCATAATTGTATACCACCTAACCGTGGTTTTTTTTTCTTTCTTCTTCATACATACATACTACGACATCTCTTTATCAACCAGTCTATATTAGCAGCAGACACAGTACAGTACGGTAGTTCACGGCTGTGGCTACCTCTGTGTCGGCACTCGGCAGTCCGTCCATAATTGTATACCACCTACCCGTGGTTTTTTTTTCTTTCTTCTTTATACATACATACTACTACATCTCTTTATCAACCAGTCTATATTAGCAGCAGACACAGTACAGTACGGTAGTTCACGGCTGTGGCTACCTCTGTGTCGGCACTCAGCAGTCCGTCCATAATTGTATACCACCTACCCGTGGTTTTTTTTTCTTTCTTCTTCATACATACATACTACGACATCTCTTTATCAACCAGTCTATATTAGCAGCAGACACAGTACAGTACGGTAGTTCACGGCTGTGGCTACCTCTGTGTCGGCACTCGGCAGTCCGTCCATAATTGTATACCACCTAACCGTGGTTTTTTTTTCTTTCTTCTTCATACATACATACTACGACATCTCTTTATCAACCAGTCTATATTAGCAGCAGACACAGTACGGTAGTTCACGGCTGTAGCAGTCCGTCCATAATTGTATACTAGTATCCATCCATCTCCATTGTTTACCTGAGGTGCCTTTTAGTTGTGCCTATTAAAATATGGAGAACAAAAATGTTGAGGTTCCAAAATTAGGGAAAGATCAAGATCCACTTCCACCTCGTGCTGAAGCTGCTGCCACTAGTCATGGCCGAGACGATGAAATGCCAGCAACGTCGTCTGCCAAGGCCGATGCCCAATGTCATAGTACAGAGCATGTCAAATCCAAAACACCAAATATCAGAAAAAAAGGGACTCCAAAACCTAAAATAAAATTGTCGGAGGAGAAGCGTAAACTTGCCAATATGCCATTTACCACACGGAGTGGCAAGGAACGGCTGAGGCCCTGGCCTATGTTCATGGCTAGTGGTTCAGCTTCACATGAGGATGGAGGCACTCAGCCTCTCGCTAGAAAAATGAAAAGACTCAAGCTGGCAAAAGCAGTAGCACCGCAAAGAACTGTGCGTTCTTCGAAATCCCAAATCCACAAGGAGAGTCCAATTGTGTCGGTTGCGATGCCTGACCTTCCCAACACTGGACGTGAAGAGCATGCGCCTTCCACCATTTGCACGCCCCCTGCAAGTGCTGGAAGGAGCACCCGCAGTCCAGTTCCTGATAGTCAGATTGATGATGTCAGTGTTGAAGTACACCAGGATGAGGAGGATATGGGTGTTGCTGGCGCTGGGGAGGAAATTGACCAGGAGGATTCTGATGGTGAGGTGGTTTGTTTAAGTCAGGCACCCGGGGAGACACCTGTTGTCCGTGGGAGGAATATGGCCGTTGACATGCCTGGTGAAAATACCAAAAAAATCAGCTCTTCGGTGTGGAACTATTTCAACAGAAATGCGGACAACAGGTGTCAAGCCGTGTGTTCCCTTTGTCAAGCTGTAATAAGTAGGGGTAAGGACGTTAACCACCTCGGAACATCCTCCCTTATACGTCACCTGCAGCGCATTCATAATAAGTCAGTGACAAGTTCAAAAACTTTGGGTGACAGCGGAAGCAGTCCACTGACCAGTAAATCCCTTCCTCTTGTAACCAAGCTCACGCAAACCACCCCACCAACTCCCTCAGTGTCAATTTCCTCCTTCCCCAGGAATGCCAATAGTCCTGCAGGCAATGTCACTGGCAATTCTGACGAGTCCTCTCCTGCCTGGGATTCCTCCGATGCATCCTTGCGTGTAACGCCTACTGCTGTTGGCGCTGCTGTTGTTGCTGCTGGGAGTCGATGGTCATCCCTGAGGGGAAGTCGTAAGCCCACTTGTACTACTTCCAGTAAGCAATTGACTGTTCAACAGTCCTTTGCGAGGAAGATGAAATATCACAGCAGTCATCCTGCTGCAAAGCGGATAACTGAGGCCTTGACAACTATGTTGGTGTTAGACGTGCGTCCGGTATCCGCCGTTAGTTCACAGGGAACTAGACAATTTATTGAGGCAGTGTGCCCCCGTTACCAAATACCATCTAGGTTCCACTTCTCTAGGCAGGCGATACCGAGAATGTACACGGACGTCAGAAAAAGACTCACCAGTGTCCTAAAAAATGCAGTTGTACCCAATGTCCACTTAACCACGGACATGTGGACAAGTGGAGCAGGGCAGGGTCAGGACTATATGACTGTGACAGCCCACTGGGTAGATGTATGGACTCCCGCCGCAAGAACAGCAGCGGCGGCACCAGTAGCAGCATCTCGCAAACGCCAACTCTTTCCTAGGCAGGCTACGCTTTGTATCACCGGTTTCCAGAATACGCACACAGCTGAAAACCTCTTACGGCAACTGAGGAAGATCATCGCGGAATGGCTTACCCCAATTGGACTCTCCTGTGGATTTGTGGCATCGGACAACGCCAGCAATATTGTGTGTGCATTAAATATGGGCAAATTCCAGCACGTCCCATGTTTTGCACATACCTTGAATTTGGTGGTGCAGAATTATTTAAAAAACGACAGGGGCGTGCAAGAGATGCTGTCGGTGGCCAGAAAAATTGCGGGACACTTTCGGCGTACAGGCACCACGTACAGAAGACTGGAGCACCACCAAAAACTACTGAACCTGCCCTGCCATCATCTGAAGCAAGAAGTGGTAACGAGGTGGAATTCAACCCTCTATATGCTTCAGAGGTTGGAGGAGCAGCAAAAGGCCATTCAAGCCTATACAATTGAGCACGATATAGGAGGTGGAATGCACCTGTCTCAAGCGCAGTGGAGAATGATTTCAACGTTGTGCAAGGTTCTGATGCCCTTTGAACTTGCCACACGTGAAGTCAGTTCAGACACTGCCAGCCTGAGTCAGGTCATTCCCCTCATCAGGCTTTTGCAGAAGAAGCTGGAGACATTGAAGGAGGAGCTAACACGGAGCGATTCCGCTAGGCATGTGGGACTTGTGGATGGAGCCCTTAATTCGCTTAACAAGGATTCACGGGTGGTCAATCTGTTGAAATCAGAGCACTACATTTTGGCCACCGTGCTCGATCCTAGATTTAAAGCCTACCTTGGATCTCTCTTTCCGGCAGACACAAGTCTGCTGGGGTTGAAAGACCTGCTGGTGAGAAAATTGTCAAGTCAAGCGGAACGCGACCTGTCAACATCTCCTCCTTCACATTCTCCCGCAACTGGGGGTGCGAGGAAAAGGCTCAGAATTCCGAGCCCACCCGCTGGCGGTGATGCAGGGCAGTCTGGAGCGACTGCTGATGCTGACATCTGGTCCGGACTGAAGGACCTGACAACGATTACGGACATGTCGTCTACTGTCACTGCATATGATTCTCTCACCATTGAAAGAATGGTGGAGGATTATATGAGTGACCGCATCCAAGTAGGCACGTCACACAGTCCATACTTATACTGGCAGGAAAAAGAGGCAATTTGGAGGCCATTGCACAAACTGGCTTTATTCTACCTAAGTTGCCCTCCCACAAGTGTGTACTCCGAAAGAGTGTTTAGTGCCGCCGCTCACCTTGTCAGCAATCGGCGTACGAGGTTACATCCAGAAAATGTGGAGAAGATGATGTTCATTAAAATTAATTATAATCAATTCCTCCGCGGAGACATTGACCAGCAGCAATTGCCTCCACAAAGTACACAGGGAGCTGAGATGGTGGATTCCAGTGGGGACGAATTGATAATCTGTGAGGAGGGGGATGTACACGGTGATATATCGGAGGGTGATGATGAGGTGGACATCTTGCCTCTGTAGAGCCAGTTTGTGCAAGGAGAGATTAATTGCTTCTTTTTTGGGGGGGGTCCAAACCAACCCGTCATATCAGTCACAGTCGTGTGGCAGACCCTGTCACTGAAATGATGGGTTGGTTAAAGTGTGCATGTCCTGTTTTGTTTATACAACATAAGGGTGGGTGGGAGGGCCCAAGGACAATTCCATCTTGCACCTCTTTTTTCTTTTATTTTTCTTTACGTCATGTGCTGTTTGGGGAGGGTTTTTTGGAAGAGACATCCTGCGTGACACTGCAGTGCCAATACTAAATGGGCCCAGTGTTTGTGTCGGCCACTAGGGTCGCTAATCTTACTCACACAGTCAGCTACCTCATTGCGCCTCTTTTTTTCTTTGCGTCATGTGCTGATTGGGGAGGGTTTTTTGGAAGGGACATCCTGCGTGACACTGCAGTGCCACTCCTAAATGGGCCCGGTGTTTGTGTCGGCCACTAGGGTCGCTAATCTTACTCACACAGTCAGCTACCTCATTGCGCCTCTTTTTTTCTTTGCGTCATGTGCTGATTGGGGAGGTTTTTTTGGAAGGGACATCCTGCGTGACACTGCAGTGCCACTCCTAAATGGGCCCGGTGTTTGTGTCGGCCACTAGGGTCGCTAATCTTACTCACACAGTCAGCTACCTCATTGCGCCTCTTTTTTTCTTTGCGTCATGTGCTGATTGGGGAGGGTTTTTTGGAAGGGACATCCTGCGTGACACTGCAGTGCCACTCCTAAATGGGCCCGGTGTTTGTGTCGGCCACTAGGGTCGCTAATCTTACTCACACAGTCAGCTACCTCATTGCGCCTCT
Organism: Pseudophryne corroboree; assembly: GCF_028390025.1. NCBI lineage: Eukaryota > Metazoa > Chordata > Amphibia > Anura > Myobatrachidae > Pseudophryne > Pseudophryne corroboree. The sequence continues at coordinate 570,306,418 of NC_086446.1, read as the reverse complement.
TTTTTTCTTTACGTCATGTGCTGTTTGGGGAGGGTTTTTTGGAAGGGACATCCTGCGTGACACTGCAGTGCCACTCCTAAATGGGCCCGGTGTTTGTGTCGGCCACTAGGGTCGCTAATCTTACTCACACAGTCAGCTACCTCATTGCGCCTCTTTTTTTCTTTGCGTCATGTGCTGATTGGGGAGGGTTTTTTGGAAGGGACATCCTGCGTGACACTGCAGTGCCACTCCTAAATGGGCCCGGTGTTTGTGTCGGCCACTAGGGTCGCTAATCTTACTCACACAGTCAGCTACCTCATTGCGCCTCTTTTTTTCTTTGCGTCATGTGCTGATTGGGGAGGGTTTTTTGGAAGGGACATCCTGCGTGACACTGCAGTGCCACTCCTAAATGGGCCCGGTGTTTGTGTCGGCCACTAGGGTCGCTAATCTTACTCACACAGTCAGCTACCTCATTGCGCCTCTTTTTTTCTTTGCGTCATGTGCTGATTGGGGAGGGTTTTTTGGAAGGGACATCCTGCGTGACACTGCAGTGCCACTCCTAAATGGGCCCGGTGTTTGTGTCGGCCACTAGGGTCGCTAATCTTACTCACACAGTCAGCTACCTCATTGCGCCTCTTTTTTTCTTTGCGTCATGTGCTGATTGGGGAGGGTTTTTTGGAAGGGACATCCTGCGTGACACTGCAGTGCCACTCCTAAATGGGCCAGGTGTTTGTGTCGGCCACTAGTGTCGCTTAGCTTAGTCATCCAGCGACCTTGGTGCAAATTTTAGGACTAAAAATAATATTGTGAGGTGTGAGGTATTCAGAATAGACTGAAAATGAGTGGAAATTATGGTTTTTGAGGTTAATAATAATATGGGATCAAAATGACCCCCAAATTCTATGATTTAAGCTGTTTTTTAGTGTTTTTTGAAAAAAACACCCGAATCCAAAACACACCCGAATCCGACAAAAAAAATTCGGTGAGGTTTTGCCAAAACGCGTTCGAACCCAAAACACGGCCGCGGAACCGAACCCAAAACCAAAACACAAAACCCGAAAAATTTCAGGCGCTCATCTCTATATTGAATACACCCCATAGACTTTATATAGTATAGATTACAAGGTTTGATCACAGAGTTATACAACATTACCAAAACATTTATACAGTATTTATACAGTATTACCAAAACATTTTTGACACCTTGAACACATAAACATAACAGGCTTTAGAGACACTCCAGCAGCCACTTATATACTATGTAATTCTAGGTCTATATCCTGAAGCACCACTGTCCAATATATTGGGAAACACCATATACAGGTGAAACTCAGAAAATTAGAATATCGTGATAAAGTTAATTTATTTCAGTAATTCAACTTAAAAGGTGAAACTAATATATAGACTCATTACATGCAAAGTGAAATATTTCAAGCCTTTATTTGTTAGAATTTTGATGATCATGGTTTACAGATTAAGATAACCCTGCATCCAAAATCTCAGAAAATTAGAATACTACATTAAAAAAAAAAAGGATTTTATATACAGAAATAATTTTGATGATTGTGGCTCATGGACAATCCCCCGATTTTTGGAAAGCAGTATCTAGTAGCATTATAGAATGTTATTGCTTAACCCTTAGTACTGTATAATATGCTCTTTGGGAACAGTGGATGGATAACTTTCAACTCAAACCATCATTTCTTAATTATACTGAAGCAAGTATTCATCAGGGTCACAGCAAGAACTTTGTGGGCCTCATAGCAACATTTTGAAGGATCCCTGCTCCAGTACTTCTGGAGAAACACTGCTTCACAGCAGTTGTTCATTTTATGAACCATAGTAGGGCTTTAGTTCATTTTATGCCCCATAGTAGTGGTCTGATTCACTTTATGAACCACACTAGGGCCCTAGTAAATGTTATGTCTGACAGTAGTGGCCTGGTTTAATTAATGGACCATAATCATGCCCTAGTTCATTTGATCCCCTAGTTCACATTAAACCACACAGTGACCCCAGTTCAGATTAAACCACACAGTATCCCTAGTACATGTTATGCCCCCAGTTTTTAGTAGTGATGAGCGGGATCGGTTCGTCAGAATCTGAACCCCCCCCCCCCCCCCCGAACTTAACCCTTTTCACACGGGTCCGAGGCAGACTCGGATCCTCCCGCCTTGCTCGGTTAACCCGAGCGCGCCCGAACGTCATCATCCCACGGTCGGATTCTCGCGAGATTCGTATTCTATATAAGGAGCCGCGCGTCGCCGCCATTTTTCACTCGTGCATTGGAAATAATAGTGAGAGGACGTGGCTGGCGTCCTCTCAGTTTTATTCAGGTGGCTGCAAATATCTGTGCTCACTGCTTTTTTATGGGGACTGGGGACCAGCAGTATTATATAGGAGGAGTACAGTGCAGAGTTTTGCTGACCAGTGACCACCAGTATTATATGTTCTCTGCCTGAAAAACGCTCCATATCTGTGCTCAGTGTGCTGCATAGATCTGTGCTCACACTGCTTTATTGTGGGGACTGGGGACCAGCAGTATTATATAGGAGGAGTACAGTGCAGAGTTTTGCTGACCAGTGACCACCAGTATTATACGTTCTCTGCCTGAAAAACGCTCCATATCTGCGCTGCATTGTAGTATATAGTAGGAGTACAGTGCATAATTTTGCTGACCACCAGTATATAATATATAGCAGTACGGTACAGAAGGCCACTGCTCTACCTACCTCTGTGTCGTCAAGTATACTATCCATCCATACCTGTGGTGCATTTCAGTTTTGCACAGTTTGCTGACCACCAGTATATAATATATAGCAGTACGGTACAGAAGGCCACCGCTCTACCTACCTCTGTGTCGTCAAGTATACTATCCATCCATACCTGTGGTGCATTTCAGTTTTGCACAGTTTGCTGACCACCAGTATATAATATATAGCAGTACGGTACAGAAGGCCACTGCTCTACCTACCTCTGTGTCGTCAAGTATACTATCCATCCATACCTGTGGGGCATTTCAGTTTTGCACAGTTTGCTGACCACCAGTATATAGTATATAGCAGTACGGTACAGTAGGCCACTGCTCTACCTACCTCTGTGTCGTCAAGTATACTATCCATCCATACCTGTGGTGCATTTTAGTTGTCGTGCGCAGTATATATAGTAGTAGGCCATTGCTATTGATACTGGCATATAATTCCACACATTAAAAAATGGAGAACAAAAATGTGGAGGGTAAAATAGGGAAAGATCAAGATCCACTTCTACCTCGTGCTGAAGCTGATGCCACTAGTCATGGCCGAGACGATGAAATGCCATCAACGTCGTCTGCCAAGGCCGATGCCCAATGTCATAGTAGAGAGCATGTAAAATCCAAAAAACAAAAGTTCAGTAAAATGACCCAATAATCAAAATTAAAAGCGTCTGAGGAGAAGCGTAAACTTGCCAATATGCCATTTACGACACGGAGTGGCAAGGAATGGCTGAGGCCCTGGCCTATGTTCATGGCTAGTGGTTCAGATTCACATGAGGATGGAAGCACTCATCCTCTCGCTAGAAAACTGCAGTGCCACTCCTAGATGGGCCAGGTGTTTGTGTCGGCCACTTGGGTTGCTTAGCTTAGTCACGCAGCTACCTCATTGCGCCTTTTTTTTTCTTTGCATCATGTGCTGTTTGGGGACTATTTTTTTTGAAGTGCCATCCTGCCTGACACTGCAGTGCCACTCCTAGATGGGCCAGGTGTTTGTGTCGGCCACTTGTGTCGCTTAGCTTAGCCATCCAGTGACCTTGGTGCACCTCTTTTTTTCTTTGCATCATGTGCTGTTTGGGGACTATTTATTAAATCTGCCATCCTGTCTGACACTGCAGTGCCACTCCTAGATGGGCCAGGTGTTTGTGTCGGCCACTTGGGTCGCTTAGATTAGCCATCCAGCAACCTTGGTGCACCTCTTGTTTTCTTTGCATCATGTGCTGTTTGGGAACTATTTTTTAAATCTGCCATCCTGTCTGACACTGCAGTGCCACTCCTAGATGGGCCAGGTGTTTGTGTCGGCCACTTGGGTCGCTTAGCTTAGTCATCCAGCGACCTCGGTGCAAATTTTAGGACTAAAAATAATATTGTGAGGTGTTCAGAATAGACTGAAAATGAGTGGAAATTATGGTAATTGAGGTTAATAATACTATGGGATCAAAATGACCCCCAAATTCTATGATTTAAGCTGTTTGTGAGGGTTTTTTGTAAAAAAAAACACCCGAATCCGACAAAAAATTTTCAGGGAGGTTTTGCCAAAACGTGTCCAAATCCAAAACACGGCCGCGGAACCGAATCCAAAACCAAAACACAAAACCGAAAAATGTCCGATGCACATCACTAGCAATAATACATATTTTTGAGAAAGCACTGTAGTAAACTATGTGGCGCCCAACAGGTACTGTACACTTTAAACCACAAAAAGCAATCTAACGTTGCCTATGTGATAAAGTACTGCTTCACTGTGTATGCTTTAGAGTTCAAGGCCATGGATATAACAAGTGTCGGACTGGGGCATAAGGGGCCCACCGGGAGGGATGCTGTGAATGGGGTCCAAAAACACGGCCGCGGAACCGAATCCAAAACCAAAACACAAAACCCGAAAAATGTCCGGTGCACATCACTAGTTTTTAGTATGGGCGGGATGCACTATTCACTGCATCCACTGATAACGCCAGTATGTACCTAGAATTGCAATTAGTATAACAAAGGATAGCTCTCCCAATATAGCTGTCCTTTGTGATCGATTGACTTCCAGGTTTTTATGACCCAGAAGTCCTTCTGCACATGCACAGAATAACTCGGGCTACGCAAGGATGCTGAGAGATCCCTCCCTGGAAAAAAAGCAAAAAGAAACCATAGGCCTCTATTAGGTAAATCCATACCATAGCTTGGTATATATGGGAACCCAGCCAGAACTCTGAAAACTGCATTTTCTGAGTTTTGGCTGCATTTCTGGTATTAGTACATTCTGCCCTATGTTTCATTGTAGTGACCAAAGTTAGTAACATGCCACATTGTAGTACCCTGAGTTCCTTTTCTTCTACAATGTTGTGCCCCAGTTAATATTATGCCAGACTATAGTGACCACAGTTCACACTGAGCAACATTACAGTGCCCCGGTTCATATTATGCCACACTACAATGTCTTCTGGTTCAGATTAAAATTACAGTGCCTTCCAGTTCATATTATGCCACATTGCAATGCATTACAGTTCATATTATGCCACATTACAAGGACCCCAGTTCAGATTATGCCACATAGTACCCCAGTAAATTATAACATCAGTTACACAAACTACCATTACCATTATAAACACCCCTCACTGAAAATGAAAAGTCACACCATTAAGCAGCCATATCCAACATAGAAGTCTTATAAGAGATTATGGTGGTTATTCAGCATCAGTAGCAGTATTGCTAAAATCACTAAACTGCTACTGGTAAAAAATGCATGCTTGGGGGCACCTAGCACAGGGCAAGGCCTGCCCAGCATGTGAAGCACCGCCCTGCAATGTGATCACATTTGAAAAGCGATCACATCGCAGAAATTGAGAAACATCAGGGAATACTGGTTGACCCAGGCTGCGTATGCCGGGTGTCCTCAGTCATCACTGGTTTACGTCTTCTCCAGAGGTGTAGCTAGGGTTTTTGGAGCCCAGGGCAAGATGTAAAATGGCGCCCCCCCAAAAAAAACAAAAAACAAAAAAAGCACACAAAAAGAAGCAAATGGGCGAAAAAATGGGCGTGGCCACACTCCAGAAGGGGTGTGGCCACACTCCAGAAGGGGTGTGGCCACTGAAAATGGCCCACAGTGCCAGATACAATGCCCCACAGTGCCGGATACATGCCCCACAGTGCCGGTTACATTGCCCCACAGTGCCGGATACATGCCCCACAGTGCCAGTTACATTGCCCCACAGTGCCAGTTACATTGCCCCATAGTGCCAGATACAATGCCCCACAGTGCCGGATACATGCCCCACAGTGCCGGATACATGCCCCACAGTGCTGGTTACATTGCCCCACAGTGCCAGTTACATTGCCCCACAGTGCCAGTTACATTGCCCCACAGTGCCAGATACAATGCGCCACAGTGCCGGATACATGCCTTACAGTGCCGGATACATGCCCCACAGTGCCAGTTACATTGCCCCACAGTGCCAGTTACATTGCCCCACAGTGCCGGATACATGCCCCACAGTGCCAATTACATTGCCCCACAGTGCCAGATACAATGCCCCACAGTGCCAGATACAATGCCCCACAGTGCCAGATACAATGCCCCACAGTACCGGATACATGCCCCACAGTGCCAGTTACATTGCCCCACAGTGCCAGTTACATTGCCCCACAGTGCCAGTTACATTGCCCCACAGTGCCAGATACAATGCCCCACAGTGCCGGATACATGCCCCACAGTGCCGGATACATGCCCCACAGTGCCGGATACATGCCCCACAGTGCCGGATACATGCCCCACAGTGCCGGTTACATTGCCCCACAGTGCCAGTTACATTGCCCCACAGTGCCGGATACATGCCCCACAGTGCCAGTTACATTGCCCCACAGTGCCAATTACATTGCCCCACAGTGCCAGATACAATGCCCCACAGTGCCAGATACAATGCCCCACAGTGCCGGATACATGCCCCACAGTGCCGGATACATGCCCCACAGTGCCAGTTACATTGCCCCACAGTGCCAGTTACATTGCCCCACAGTGCCAGTTACATTGCCTCACAGTGCCGGATACATGCCCCACAGTGCCCGTTACATTGCCCCACAGTGCCCGTTACATTGCCCCACTGTGCCAGATACATGCCCCACAGTGCCAGTTACATTGCCCCACTGTGCCAGATACATGCCCCACAGTGCCAGTTACATTGCCCCACTGTGCCAGATACATGCCCCACAGTGCCAGTTACATTGCCCCACTGTGTCAGATACATGCCCCACAGTGCCAGTTACATTGCCCCACTGTGCCAGTTACATGCCCCACAGTGCCAGTTACATGCCCCACAGTGCCAGTTACATGCCCCACAGTGCCAGATACATGCCCCACAGTGCCAGGCCCCACTTAGTGCCAGTTACATGCCCCATTTGGTGCCAGATACATGCCCCACTGTGCCCGTGCCCCCCCCCCGTTCACTCACCGGCCGCTTATGTGAGGGGAGGAGAGCGCAGAGCAGCGCCTCTCCTTCCCCTCACCGCTCCGTCCAGGTCTCCCGTCCCATCTCCGGCGGCTGTGTCTGGCGCCGGTTCGCTAGCCAATCAGAGCTCGCGGACCGGCAGCCAATCAGGAGCCGGTCCGCAAGCTCTGATTGGCTAACGCCGGAGACCGGACACAGCAGCGCTGCTGGCAGCGCTGCTAGTGCTGGCAGCGGCGGTGAGGGGAGGGAGAGACGCTGCGCTCTCCTCCCCTCACATTTAGGGTTGACGGGGGCGAGTGGGGCATGATGCCCTGGCCGCCGGCGGCGCCCCCCTCTCCTGGGTCTGCCAAGGCGCCCAGGGCACGTGCCCCACTCGCCCTACCCTAGATACGCCTCTTGTCTTCTCTGAATGCCATAGAAAGAAGAGGTTGTGTAATAGTGTTCACTGTTTCCACAGAGTAGAAGATGCCAATGCTAAAGAATAGGTGGAATTTTTACTCAACTTTCATTGATTAGCTCAGCTGTGCCTCTGAGGGTGAAATGGGAGGGCAGGAGATGGATCATCTCATTATGGATAGAGACCTCCACCTATATGATTGCAGATGAGTTCCCTGTTTCAGGCTGGACAATGGGCAGAACCCAATTGCTTAATGGGCAATTCCAGGAACGTAAAAAAAAGACATCTATACGACCTGGATGCAGGGCAGATGGGCCCAAAAAGCATCTAGGCTCCATAGCAATGGCACCCAATATACAGTTGTTATATCCAGGGTTGGACTGGCCCACAGGGGTCTATGGGAAATCCCCAGTGGTCCCCACTGTCTGGGCCCCCTCCTCCTCTAGGTATCAGGTTCCAGACTGTTCACATGAATTATACATTATGCATATGTTACATTATACTGCACAGGACTATGGTGTATTATCTACAGTGCATGGCTAGTATTAATCTGGTACATTATCATACATGCACTAGTAGTATTTACTGTATATATTTATCAAGGGGCTCTGGCCATGCACTCTCTAATAGTTAGCCAAACCTCTGTGGTGGCTGGCCTCCCCTCCTCTGAACACTGACCACACCCCTAAACATGGACCCCATTCACAACATCACTCCCGGTGGGCCCCTTATGCCCCAGTCTGACACTGGTTATATCCATGGCCTTGAACTCTAAAGCATACACAGTGAAGCAGTACTTTATCACATAGGCAACGTTAGATTGCTTTTTGTGGTTTAAAGTGTACAGTACCTGTTGGGCGCCACATAGTTTACTACAGTGCTTTCTCAAAAATATGTATTATTGCTAGTGATGTGCACCGGAAATTTTTCGGGTTTTGTGTTTTGGTTTTGGATTCGGTTCCACGGATGTGTTTCGGATTCGTACGCGTTTTGGCAAAACCTCCCTGAAAATTTTTTGTCGGATTCGGGTGTGTTTTGGATTCGGGTGTTTTTTTACAAAAATCCCTCAAAAACAGCTTAAATCATAGAATTTGGGAGTCATTTTGATCCCATATATTATTAACCTCAATAACCATAATTTCCACTCATTTCCAGTCTATTCTGAACACCTCACACCTCACAATATTATTTTTAGTCCTAAAATTTGTACCGAGGTCGCTGGATGACTAAGCTAAGTGACCCAAGTGGCCGACACAAACACCTGGCCCATCTAGGAGTGGCACTGCAGTGTCAGACAGGATGGCAGATTTAAAAAATAGTCCCCAAACAGCACATGATGCAAAGAAAAAAAGAGGTACACCAAGGTCGCTGGATGGCTAAGCTAAGCGACCCAGGTGGCCGACACAAACACCTGGCCCATCTAGGAGTGGCACTGCAGTGTCAGACAGGATGGCACTTCAAAAAATAGTCCCCAAACAGCACATGATGCAAAGATAAATTAAAGAAAAAAGAGGTGCAAGATGGAATTTTCCTTGAGCCCTCCCACCCACCCTTATGTTGTATAAACAGGACATGCACACTTTAACAAACCCATCATTTCAGCCACAGGGTCTGCCACATGACTGTGACTGAAATGACTGGTTGGTTTGGGCCCCCACCAAAAAAGAAGCAATCAATCTCTCCTTGCACAAACTGGCTCTACAGAGGAAAGATGTCCACCTCCTCCTCATCGTCCGATTCCTCACCCCTTTCACTGTGTACATTCCCCTCCTCACAGAGTATTAATTCGTCCCCACTGGAATCCACCATCTCAGGTCCTTGTGTACTTTCTGGAGGCAATTGCTGGTGAATGTCTCCACGGAGGAATTGATTATAATTAATTTTGATGAACATCATCTTCTCCACATTTTCTGGAAGTAACCTCGTACGCCGATTGCTGACAAGGTGAGCGGCTGCACTAAACACTCTTTCAAAGTACACACTGGAGGGGGGGCAACTTAGGTAAAATAAAGCCAGTTTGTGCAAGGGCCTCCAAATTGCCTCTTTTTCCTGCCAGTATACGTACGGACTGTCTGACGTGCCTACTTGGATGCGGTCACTCATATAATCCTCCACCATTCTTTCAATGGTGACAGAATCATATGCAGTGACAGTAGACGACATGTCAGTAATCGTTGGCAGGTCCTTCAGTCCGGACCAGATGTCAGAACTCGCTCCAGACTGCCCTGCATCACCGCCAGCGGGTGGGCTCGGCATTCTTAGCCTTTTCCTCGCAGCCCCAGTTGCGGGATAATGTGAAGGAGGAACTGTTGACGGGTCACGTTCCGCTTGACTTGACAAGTGTCTCACGAGCAGGTCTTTGCACCTCTACAGACTTGTGTCTGCCGGAAAGAGAGATACAATGTAGGCTTTAAACCTAGGATCGAGCACGGTGGCCAAAATGTAGTGCTCTGATTTCAACAGATTGACCACCCGTGAATCCTGGTTAAGTGAATGAAGGGCTCCATCCACAAGTCCCACATGCCTAGCGGAATTGCTCCATTTTAGCTCCTCCTTCAATCTCTCTAGCTTCTTCTGCAAAAGCCTGATGAGGGGAATGACCTGACTCAGGCTGGCAGTGTCTGAACTGACTTCACGTGTGGCAAGTTCAAAGGGTTGCAGAACCTTGCACAACGTTGAAATCATTCTCCACTGCGCTTGAGTCAGGTGCATTCCCCCTCCTTTGCCTATATCGTAGGCAGCTGTATAGGCTTGAATGGCCTTTTGATGCTCCTCCATCCTCTGAAGCATATAGAGGGTTGAATTCCACCTCGTTACCACCTCTTGCTTCAGATGATGGCGGGGCAGGTTCAGGAGTGTTTGCTGGTGCTCCAGTCTTCGGCACGCGGTGGCTGAATGCCGAAAGTGGCCCGCAATTCTTCGGGCCACCGACAGCATCTCTTGCACGCCCCTGTCGTTTTTTAAATAATTCTGCACCACCAAATTCAATGTATGTGCAAAACATGGGACGTGCTGGAATTTGACCACATGTAATGCACGCACAATATTGGTGGCGTTGTCCAATATCACAAATCCCCAGGAGAGTCCAATTGGGGTAAGCCATTCTGCGATGATGTTCCTCAGTTTCCGTAAGAGGTTGTCAGCTGTGTGCCTCTTATGGAAAGCGGTGATACAAAGCGTAGCCTGCCTAGGAACGAGTTGGCGTTTGCGAGATGCTGCTACTGGTGCCGCCGCTGCTGTTCTTGCTGCGGGAGGCAATACATCTACCCAGTGGGCTGTCACAGTCATATAGTCCTGAGTCTGCCCTGCTCCACTTGTCCACATGTCCGTGGTTAAGTGGACATTGGGTACAACTGCATTTTTTAGGACACTGGTGACTCTTTTTCTGAGTACATTCTCGGTATCGCCTGCCTAGAGAAGTGGAACCTAGATGGTATTTGTTACCGGGGACACACTAACTCAATAAATTGTCTAATTCACTGTGAATTAACGGTGGATACCGGACACACGTTTAACACCACCCAGGCTGCCAAGGCCTGAATTATCTGCTTTGCAGCAGGATGACTGCTGTGATATTTAATCTTCCTCGCAAAGGACTGTTGGACAGTCAATTGCTTACTGGAAGTAGTACAAGTGGTCTTACGACTTCCCCTCTGGGATGACGATCGACTCCCAGCAGCAACAACAGCAGCGCCAGCAGCAGTAGGCGTTACACTCAAGGATGCATCGGAGGAATCCCAGGCAGGAGAGGACTCGTCAGACTTGCCAGTGACATGGCCTGTAGGACTATTGGCTTGCCTGTCTAAGGAGGAAATTGACACTGAGGGAGTTGGTGGTGTGGTTTGCAGGAGCTTGGTTACAAGAGGAAGGGATTTAGTTGTCAGTGGACTGCTTCCGCTGTCACCCAAAGTTTTTGAACTTGTCAATAACTTCTGATGAATGCGGTCCAGGTGACGTATAAGGGAGGATGTTCCTAGGTGGTTAACGTCCTTACCCCTACTTATTACAGCTTGACAAAGGCAACACACGGCTTGACACCTGTTGTCCGCATTTCTGTTAAAATTATTTCACACCGAAGAGGTGATTTTTTTTTGTAATTTGACCAGGCATGTCAATGGCCATATTCGTCCCACGGACAACAGGTGTCTCCCCGGGCGCTTGACTTAAACAAACCGCCTCACCATCAGAATCATCCTTGTCAATTTCCTCCTCAGCGCCAGCAACACCTATATCCTCATCCTGGTGTACTTCAACAGTGACATCTTCAATTTGACTATCAGGAACTGGACTGCGGGTGCTCCTTCCAGCACTTGCAGGGGGCGTGCAAATGGTGGAAGGCGCCACCTCTTCCCGTCCAGTGTTGGGAAGGTCAGGCATCGCAACCGACACAATTGGACTCTCCTTGGGGATTTGTGATTTAGAAGAACGTACAGTTCTTTCCTGTGCTTTTGCCAGCTTAAGTCTTTTCATTTTTCTAGCGGGAGGATGAGTGCTTCCATCCTCATGTGAAGCTGAACCACTAGCCATGAACATAGGACAGGGCCTCAGCCGTTCCTTTCCACTCCGTGTCTTAAATGGCATATTGGCAAGTTTACGCTTCTCATCAGACGCTTTTAATTTGGATTTTTGGGTAATTTTACTGAACTTTTGTTTTTTGAATTTTACATGCTCTCTACTATGACATTGGGCATCGGCCTTGGCAGACGACGTTGATGGCATTTCATCGTCTCGGCCATGACTAGTGGCAGCAGCTTCAGCATGAGGTGGAAGTGGATCTTGATCTTTTCCTATTTTATCCTCCACATTTTTGTTCTCCATTTTTTAATGTGTGGAATTATATGCCTGTAATATATATCAATAGCAATGACCTACTGTACCATACTGCTATATATATATTCTGGTGGTCAGCAAAATTCTGCACTGTCCTCCTACTATATACTGCGCACAACTAAAATGCAGCACAGTTATGGATGGATAGTATACTTGATGACACAGAGGTAGAGCAGTGGACTACTGTACCGTACTGATATATATATACTGGTGGTCAGCAAAATTCTGCACTGTCCTCCTACTATATACTGCGCACAACTAAAATGCAGCACAGGTATGGATGTATAGTATACTTGATGACACAGAGGTAGAGCAGTGGACTACTGTACCATACTGCTATATATATATATATATATATATATATATACACTGGTGGTCAGCAAAATTCTGCACTGTCCTCCTACTATATACTGCGCACATCTAAAATGCAGCACAGGTATGGATGGATAGTATACTTGACGACACAGAGGTATAGCAGTGGACCACTGTACCATACTCCTATATATATATATATAGATATATATACTGGTGGTCAGCAAAACTCTGCACTGTCCTCCTACTATATACTGCGCACAACTAAAATGCAGCACAGGTATGGATGGATAGTATACTTGACGACACAGAGGTAGAGCAGTGGACTACTGTACCATAGTGCTATATATATACTGGTGGTCAGCAAAATTCTGCACTGTCCTCCTACTATATACTGCGCACAACTAAAATGCAGCACAGGTATGGATGGATAGTATACTTGACGACACAGAGGTAGAGCAGTGGACTACTGTACCGTACTGCTATATATATTATGGTGGTCAGCAAAATTCTGCACTGTCCTCCTACTATATACTGCGCACAAATAAAATGCAGCACAGGTATGGATGGATAGTATACTTGACGACACAGAGGTAGAGCAATGGACTACTGTACCGTACTGCTATATATATATACTGGTGGTCACAGCAAAATTCTGCACTGTCCTCCTACTATATACTGCGCACAACTAAAATGCAGCACAGGTATGGATGGATAGTATTCTTGACGACACAGAGGTAGAGCAGTGGACTACTGTACCGTACTGCTATATATATATACTGGTGGTCAGCAAAATTCTGCACTGTCCTACTATATACTGCGCACAACTAAAATGCAGCACAGGTATGGATGGATAGTATACTTGACGACACAGAGGTAGAGCAGTGGACTACTGTACCGTACTGCTATATATATATACTGGTGGTCAGCAAAATTCTGCACTGTCCTCCTACTATATACTGCGCACAAATAAAATGCAGCACAGGTATGGATGGATAGTATACTTGACGACACAGAGGTAGAGCAATGGACTACTGTATCGTACTGCTATATATATATATACTGGTGGTCACAGCAAAATTCTGCACTGTCCTCCTACTATATACTACAGTGCAGCACAGATATGGAGCATTTTTCAGGCAGAGAACGTAGATATTTTCAGCACACTGAGCATAGATATTTGCAGCACACTGAGCACAGATATTTGCAGCACAGTGAACACAGAAACTGAGAGAACGCAGCCACGTCATCTCGCTATCATCTCCAAAGCACGAGTGAAAATGGCAGCGACGCGCAGCTCCTTATATAGAATACGAATCTCGCGAGAATCTGACAGCGGGATGATGACGTTCGGGTACGTTCGGGTCAACCGAGCAAGGTGGGAAGATCCGAGGCTGCCTCGGAACCGTGTAAAATAGGAGAAGTTCGGGGGGGGGGGGGGGGGGTCGGATCCCGAGGAACCGTACCCGGTCATCACTAATTATTGCAGCTGAAATATAATCATGTACTTATGCTGTGACATGGTCTGGTTTCACTGTATGCTGCATGCTCTTCTCCAATGATGTTTACTAAAGGCATATAAATAAAGTGTAGTTAATACAGTATACTGGCACTGGGGTTTTCCTCTTTGTAGGAACGAAACAGGCAATTTATTTAATTCCTCCCTTCCTTTCCTTTTAGGTGGTTATGTAATATGCCAGCTATTACCACAATTACGTTTCTTTTTCCTATTTAATGGGATTTTGTTCTATTTTGTCAGCAATTACAAGCTCTGAATCTAAACAATATGAAGCAATTCTCAAAGATGTTGTAATACAGAATACACAGTTTGATGCCTATAAAATACACTGTAATCATAAAAATATGTTTACACTCATAACACTATTATTAACATTATTAGGAACATTTATTTGCCAACATATTCCACTGCACTTTACAAGTGTCAAACACCAGTAATATTATAATGCAACCATAGAGCCTGATGATAATTCAAATAGCTGACTAATGCCACTACTGTATATCATACTTGCCTATTCCTTGCCTTTTGGCTTTTGGGGAGCCCCCGCCATTCCACTAGAGTAAACAGGCCTGTTGGTTCCACATACTTCCCCAGTGATGTAGAGGGTCTTGGGGCTTGATGAGCCATTTGCAGTAAATCCTCATAACATGATGCCACAGATTGCACCATTATAACGCAGAGGTCAGGGTCAAGATGACGCAGTATGAGTGCCACATCCCTATTTTGCCCTCTGCCCAGTGTCTCCCAGAGGGAAGCATAAAATGTAATCAATTCCTCATATGCCACTATGCAGTATCACAATTCACATACACTTTTGCTCAAATTGCGCCAAATAGCCCCGTTTGGCATACCATGGACTTTGAAACTTAGCCATGCTAAACTATAAATAATGTGGCAGATGTACAATGCAAGGGTACACTGAATAATGACAAATCAACAATGGCATTAACTGTACGTCTCTATATGACTATTGTAAGTCTAATCTGGGTAACAAAATGCAAAAAACGAGTCTGTATAATCCAGAGGTTTCCGAACGTGGTCACCAAGACACCCTAATTGTCAGGGTTTTAAATACATCCATGGTTGAGCACAGATGGTTAAATCAAATTGACTGAGGTACTAATTAATTCACCTGTGGCCAAGCATGGATATTCATAAAACTGGACCATTAGGTTGCCTGGAGGACCGTGACTGGCAACCTCTGACTTAATCTGTCATTTTAAATTTATGCCAATTCCTGTGCGACAAAAGTACTGAACTAATGTGCCTGGTACACTGAGTGACTTGGATGTAAAATACAGGAACATTAAGAATCACTAGACCTGGCAGAGCCATATGGGGCTAAAAAAACACTAGGTGAATGAGGACAAATCAGTAGTTCCGATCATGCCTCCAAATAGCCTCATGGCAGCTGCAAGTCCAAGTGAGCATGTGATTCAGTCCCATACCATGTTAATAGAAATTAGCTAAAGCTAATTTACAGATAAGGGCCCTCATTCCGAGTTGTTCGCTCGCAAGCTGCTTTTATCAGCATTGCACACGCTAAGCCGCCGCCTACTGGGAGTGAATCTTAGCTTAGCAAAATTGCGAACGAAAGATTCTCAAAATTGCAAATAGAAATTTCTTAGCAGTTTCTGAGTAGCTCGACACTTACTCTGCCACTGCGATCAGTTCAGTCAGTTTCGTTCCTGGTTTGACGTCACAAACACACTCAGCGTTCGCCCAGACACTCCCCCGTTTCTCCAGCCACTCCCGCGTTTTTCCCAGAAACGGCAGCGTTTTTTCACACACTCCCATAAAACGGCCAGTTTCCGCTCAGAAACACCCACTTCCTGTCAATCACATTACGATCACCAGAACGAAAAAAAAAACCTCATAATGCCGTGAGTAAATTACCAAACTTCTTAGTAAATTTACTTGGCGCAGTCGCAGTGCGAACATTGCGCATGCGCAATTAGCGGAAAATCGCTGCGATGCGAAGAAAATTACTGAGCGAACAACTCGGAATGAGGGCCAATGCTACTAATGTTTAGTGGTATGCTTAGGGTAAGGATTATGAATGAGCCATCAATTAAATTTGCAAGCCTAACAGTTGCCATAATCTAATATATGCTTCCTCTATAGAGAGGCAATAATATTATTAAATGTTACGTAATAAATATTGTCAAAATTGTAAATGACCCCATTTATCCCTTGTTTCATCAGTCTATTTATAGTTACCACTTTCTTTTATGCGGTATGAGGATAGTGGCTATGCGCTAGTCTTGCAGTCTTAGCAGATAAAGATTTTCATTGCCTTTCCAGTGATTATGCAAAATAGACAAATTTACATACTCACAGGTGCTCAATTTATTGGGAGTTTTACTTTTCAGTAGAGAGGATAATTTATCATACAGACACAGAGCTCAGTCCCTGGGTTCTGCTGACAGCCTCTCGTTTAGGGATTTCTCTAATTAACAATTAAGACATCCATGTTCTCTATATACAGTACCTCAAGGCAAAATGTTTAGGCATGCAAATCTCTGCAAATCTGAACTGTTAGCAGTTATTGATAAAATACTATAATTTGAAATAAGTTTATTTTGCATATCAGATGTAAGACAGAACAGTGGGGGGTAATTCTGAGTTGATCGCAGCAGCAAGTTTGATAGCAATTGGGCAAAACCATGTGCACTGCAGGAGGGGCAGATATTACATGTGCAGAGAGCGTTAGATTTGGGTGGGTTATTTTGTTTCTGTGCAGGGAAAATACTGCCTGCTTTATTTTTAAACTGCAATTTAGATTTCAGTTTGAACACACCCCACCCAAATCTAACTCTCTCTGCACATGTTACATCTGCCGCACCTGCAGTGCACATGGTTTTGCCCAACTGCTAACAAATTTGATGCTGCGATCAACTCAGAATTAGGCCCAGTATATACGTAAACTATTAGCGGGGATAGAAATCTGGAGTAATGTGAACATTCTGGTGCTCAGTGTCATAAGTGCAGCGTGCCTGAACAGAGGGCCCCAAATGTAGTTTAACACATATGTTACCAGTATGGGGACAAGGGTTTTGGCAATGTGGTACAGTGTAGATTTTATAGATATGTTGTGAGCAAGACCATTACAAGATTCTAAAATAACAGCTTATTTATTTATTTATTTATTTATTATTTAGGTGGGTACACACTAGGCGAAATATTGCACGGCTACGATCAGCCACCCTGACATGTGGGGAGACGCCCAGCACAGGGCTATTTCGCCCCGCATGTATGACTCTGCCCCCCCTGCACAGGTACAAAAGCATTGCATGGCGGTGATGCTTTGTACCTGAAGAATAGCTCTCTACCAGTGCAGTTCCTGTGCACTGGCAGGGAGCTACCCGTCGCTCTCCGGGTCACAGTGGCTGCGTGTGACGTCATGCAGCCGCCGCGGTCTGCCCCCCATGCGTTCTGGGCACGCCAGCGTTGCCCGGACCGTGACCCCAAAATGGCGGCCTAACACTGCTGGCCCGCCCCCTCCCACCCAGCGAACGCCTCTGCCAATCAGGCAGAGCCGATAGCCGGGCAGAGGTGCCAATCACATCTCTGGCATGCGCCGGCGCACTGCTGAGTCTGTGCATGCACAGTTCAGACCTGATCGTCCGCTGTGCTCAGGTCTGAATTAGCCCCTATGAGCGACGTCGCCTAGTGTGTTCCCTTCCCTGCCAGAGCGGTCGTCGACAGTGCGTACACACTGAGCAATATGCAAACGATATCGCACAGAGACGTCATGCCATGGCCGGGCCGCGCATGCAGTTTTCGAATGACAGTCCAAATTGAGCTGCATGCACGACCAACAGCGAGGGCCATTGATACACACTAGTCAATATGGTAAACGACGTCGCTCAGGAAGGGCAGAAATTTACTTTATCAGCATGTGTGTACCCACCTTTTCTCCTCCAGCACAGATATGTTACTGCAGAACATCACAACACTTTTAGTAACTACATAAATCATAATGGTTGCATTTCTTAAACATCACAACTCCTGCAGCACAATACTTTTGCAGATGTTAAATGCTAATTTGTAAAGCACAGTCTCCTATTGCCACCTGCACAGTTCTTAATATCAACAGTGTTGTCTGAAGTTACATATTAGATTCTGCTGGAAGCAGTAGTTCCTCAGTTACACAAGATTATAGCTTTCTCACATAACCATCCTTTTTACCAGGGATTTGGATTCAGTCTTTGCAGTTCATTTCAATTCCCTCAACCATTGACTCAGTACTGTTAAGTTCTATTATATCACAAGAGAAGCAATACATATGCACACTGTGGTTTGAGCCGCTGCGGCCGCTAATCATATACATATAACCGCTAAGTTGTGTATATAAGTTGCGTATACACGCCGACACGTTATGCACACAATATAGCGATGCGTGTGGCTGAATACCCTTTACCCCCATCAGGAATGGAATGCGGCACCAGTAGTTAAATGTAATGCTGTGGTCCAACGCATCAACAGTATTTACTTGAGAGTATACAGGTAAAAGGTACAACAATATACAGAGAAGAGCTACAACCAATAATACATACGTTTAGACGCGAGCGCTCCTGGATCCAGGCCTCAGTCAGTCTTGGCAAGATGACCTCAGAGTATAGGGACTGAACCTGGATCAGGAGACCTCTCTTTTATACAGTGTGTCCAAATACAGTACAATGTAAGCTCTTCTTTCATAGGTCAGAGGGCAAGTTATTTACAGTACATGAGGGGTCATAGGTTGGTTTGAATCAGTGGGCGATGCTTGGTCCAGGGTGCACTTGCAGGTGTCCGCCTCCGGTTTCCCACCGAATATCAAGAGTAGCAGTTTGCAAATTTTACAATTCTGGGTATATCTATACGCAAAAACATGCAATATACTGGAAATAGCCACCGGAATGTAGATCATAAAATACTGCACATCTGAGTACCAAACACTGAGTCCTAATACTGCCCCATTCCCTCACACCATGTAGAGCTAAATAGCTCCGTTGCTTTACCTTTAAAGTGTATGCAAGTCGCTGACAATGTCTATGGAGACTATGGGGGTCATTCCAACCCGATTGCTCGTTGCAGTTTATCGCAGCTCAGCGATCGGGTCACATCTGTGCATACGACGGCGCCGTAGTGCGCGGCGCATGCTGGACAGCAGAAGGCTGTTGCTCCCTAGCGATTGCCTCTGCCTGATTGACAGGCAGAGGCGGTCGCTGGGCGGGAGGGGACTTGATGGCGGCATTAAGCCTCCGTTTAGGGGGCGCGGTCCGGCCAACGCAGGCGTGGCTGGACCATTGGGGATGGCGGGACGCGTCGGCTGCGTGATGTCACACGTTTAGGGGGCGTGGTCCAGCCAACGCAGGCGTGGCTGGACCATTGGGGATGGTGGGACGCGGCGGCTGCGTGATGTCACACGCAGCCGCTGCGACCCAGGCAGCGAAGAGGTTCTCCCGGCCAGCCGCAGGAGCTGCGCTGGCCGGGAGTTACTCCTCAAATGCAAGAGCATTGCTGCTGTGTGATGCTTTTGCACTTCTGCGGGGGGCGGCACTGACATGCGGGGCGGACCAGCCCTGTGCTGGGCGTCCCCCCGCATGTCTGAGTGCCTGACCGTAGCTGTGCTAAATTTAGCACAGCTATGATCAACTCAGAATGACCCCCTAAGTGTAAATTATGCACTATATGAATAAGATATTAAATATGTCATTGTGGCTTTTCTGTGCGAATGCGTATGCTACCGTATATACTCTTGCCATGCGTTAATACGCAAAGCGCGTGAACCTGTGCACGTACCGTACGTGTATGCGTACGCACGGCGGTAACACGCACAAACAGAGGTCACTCTGGAGTTTGTATGTTGTGTGTATGTAATATTTCTGACTTTGAAAGTACTTAAGCCCCATTGCTATATCACCCTCTACCTCACAGTAATAGAGCACTTTACAAAGGGGATTTACATTTGTTGCATACTGTAACTCTAGAATTGTCACTTGCTCGATAAACATGCTACCAGTACTTCCATCAAATATTGAAGTGCCACCCCCAACCAATTATATCCATAATTAATACTTTTATTATTACTGTTTTACTTTGTATTATTATTAAAATCTCACACATTGGCCCTCATTCCGAGTTGTTCGCTCGGTAATTTTCTTTGCATCGCAGCGATTTTCCGCTAATTGCGCATGCGCAATGTTCGCACTGCGACTGCGCCAATTAAATTTGCTAAGAAGTTTGGTATTTTACTCACAGCATTACGAGGTTTTTTCTGCGTTTTGATGATCGGAGTGTGATTGACAGGAAGTGGGTGTTTCTGGGCGGAAACTGACCGTTTTATAGGAGTGTGTGAAAAAACGCTGCCGTTTCTGGGAAAAACGCGGGAGTGGCTGGAGAAATGGGGGAGTGTTTGGGCGAACGCTGGGTGTGTTTGTGACGTCAAACCAGGAACAACAAGCACTGAACTGATCGCACTGGAAGAGTAAGTCTCGAGCTACTCAGAAACTGCACAGAGAAATATTTTCGCAATATTGCGAATCTTTCGTTCGCAATTTTGCTAAGCTAAGATTCACTCCCAGTAGGCGGCGGCTTAGCGTGTGCATAGCTGCTAAAAGCAGCTTGCGAGCGAACAACTCGGAATGAGGGCCATTGTCCCCCATGGGAAAACAACACACTCATAGGCAGACAATAAACCAAATTGGCCTCAACAGGAAAAATACACACACATTGGCCTCCACAGGAAAATAAACACACAATGAACCACGCACAGGAGAAAAAAAACAACACATTGACCACCCACAAAAAAACCCACATTGGTCGCCATGGGGAAAAAAACAAAACACATTGGTGTAAATTTACTAAGGTCCCGATTTGAGTTTACATTTTCATACGAAAATGCAAGTCTGAAATTTTAGTAAACACAGATCTTGGCAGTGTTGGGGCAATTCGTATTGAGATACACTGCGGTCCATACAAATACAAATCAATAGACCATCTTGTGGGTGACCTCAATTAACCTTGCATACTTCCGCAGACCGGATTTGTTTCCCCATTACTGCCTATGCGCTCCACTTGATTGGCACTTGATTGGCAGTCCAGGAGAGCACAGCCAATCAGCAGTGAGCGATAACATTACACTCCCTGATTGGATGCTGGGTTCCCAAGTGACAGTAGTCATGATGGGCATTCGGGGAAAGGGGGCCCATGTGTAAACATGGATCCCCTTCAGTTGCGTGGACCAGGATTTTTGCAGTTTGTTTTTTATTAACCCATAGATGCCTACATGGACCAAGGAGGACCGATCTACACTGGATTAGGTGGGTAAATATATATATATATATATATATATATATTTATTTATTTTACAGGTACCTGTCTACTAGACAAGGGGACCGAGGGGCTCCGTGGGACACTAGGTAAGTATGTGTGAGTGTGTAAGTGTGCATGTATGTTTTATTAAAATTGTACTTTTACAGTGTGTGTCCTGTGTTTTTAAACATATTTATCTTACTGTGAAACTACAGGTACCAGTGTGCCGTTTAATGCCCCACATGCTGATACTTGTGGTTCTCCAAGTACCAGCATGTGGGGAAGGCTTGCTGGGACTTGTAGTTCCACAGCAAAAGACCATTCTTGTTTTTTTTTACACATGGGCTATCATCCTGCCATCCACAGCCCACGGTTGGCAGGGACAGCCCTGAGCTTCATCCCTGGCACTTGGGTGCCTGGAGGGGGAACTCCTTTATTGGGGTGATCCCCACACCCACAGGGAACCTCGGCCAGGGGTGACTTGTTGGGGGGTAATGCCATGACCGCAGGGACCAGTATAAATGTGTCCCATGGCTGTGGCATTATCTCCTTGGCAAGTGGAGCCCGGTGCTGGTTTAAAAAATTGGGGGGACCCTTACGTCTTTTGTCCCCCATATTTTTGGAACCAGGACTGGTCCAAAAGCCCAGTGCTGGTTGTTAAAATACGGGGAACCCCTATGCAAATTTTCCGCAGTATTTTAGCAACCAGGACTGGCTCAAAGAGCAGGGGACTGGTTATGCTTAGGGGGAGGGACCCCACGCAATTTTTTCTTGAACACTGTTTTACTAATCTCTCCTATAAAACACTGCCTGACAATACAAATTACATTGGCATCGGTAAACTTTAATTGAAAAAATAGGGTAGTTTAGTAAATTACAGTGTTTTTTCTCTCAAAAAGTTCCAATCTCAAATGGCCGATTTCAGCCGAGATTGATCTCGGTTGAAATCAGCTGAACATGAATATTAGTAAATTTACCCCATTGAGCCCCACAGAAACCCCAAAACATTAACCCCCACAGGAAAAATTAAACACACTGTCTATCAAAAACCAAAGAAAACACATTGCCCCATAGGGGGGTGGGGGGGGACATATTGTCCTACACACAGGGAAAAAAAATGTTTTCCCCAAAGGGAAAAAAAAAAACAGTATGCCCCAACAGAAAAAAAACTAAACTATTGTCCCCCACAGAAAAAAATATAACAATGGCCCCCCAGGAAATAAATTAAAACTTACATTAATTGCTCCAGCCCCCCGCAGAAGACTGACCTGACCTGTCAGTTCGCTGAAGATGATGAGAGAGAGGAGCTCCCAGTCACTCCCTGCCACATGGGGAAAAAACACACATAGGCCTCCACAGAAAAAAAACAACACATTGGCTCCAAAAGGAAAAAAATAAAAGCAAGTCTCCCCCACCTGAAAAAAAACAACACATTGGCCCCATGGGGAAAAAACAAAACACATCAACTCCTACAGGAAAAATCTCCCAAGATATTCGTCCCGCAGGAAAAAATAAAATAGACTGCTCCCCACAAAAAAAACATTATCCCCCATAAGGAAAACAAATATTGTCCCACAAAGGAAAAAAAAACACACATTAATTGCTCCAGCCCCCCAAGGGAGACTTACCTGACCTGTTAGAAGATCAGAGAGAGGAGCTTCCAGTTACTCCCTGCCCTCATCACAGGCAGCACTAGCAGTCCAGCATCTACTGCAGTTTCACTGGAGACTCTGGAGCATTATGTGTGTGGTACTGCAGGCAGCTGCAAGACTTGTGATGTCACGGCCTGGCTTCTGATCCACTTGTATGAGCCCAGTGCTACCCAAGCCTGACGTTAGAACTGGTGCTGGTGCTGGAGACGCTGCCAGGTCAATCAGTCTTGATCGGTCTAAAGTCATGTTTGGTGGGTGCATTGCACTCTCTATGGCAGTGGTTCTCAAACTTTATTCTCAGGACCCCACACAGTTCACATTTTCCAGGTCACCCAGCCGGTGGGACTGTGTGTCACCAACTGTCACATTTTAAAAATTCACAGGTGACCTGGAAAACATGATCTGTGTGGGGTCCTGAGGAATGAGTTTGAGAACCTGTGATCTACAGGGCGGCAACCTTGTGCTGCCACTCCACTGTCATGGCCCTCCATCAGGCCCTGCTGTAGGGTAGTTCCCTCCTCCATAAGCAGAAGCTCTCTCTCCATCTGGAAAAGGAGTTCCTTCCCACTTAAGCAGCTACACTGACTGATGTGGCAGGCCCCCTCACGGTATAGGAGTGTTTGATCCTTTCACCGCACTGGTGCATTAATCAAAAGATTTTTTGGGGCGAGGTTAGGGCAGCTTCAGAAACATTGGGGGGAATTCCAAGTTGATCGCAGCAGGAATTCTGTTAGCAACTGGGCAAAACCATGTGCACTGCAGGGGAGGCAGATATAACATGTGCAGAGAGAGTTAGATTTGGGTGTGGTGTGTTCAATCTGCAATCTAATTTGCAGTGTAAAAATAAAGCAGCCAGTATCTACCCTGCACAGAAATAAAATAACCCACTCAAATCTAACTCTCTCTGCAAATGTTATATCTGCCCCCCCTGCAGTGCACATGGTTTTGCCCAACTGCTAAAAAATTTCCTGCTGCGATCAACTTGGAATTACCCCCATTAGGCATTCTCTGTTAGCACTAATGTGGCTTGCTCACACTCCTTCTTTAAGGGTTCAATTCAATCAGCCGCAAGGAAGGTGAGTTGCCATTGCCCCCTTGTGAGTCCATCTTGCCCCAGACTTGCAGATTTTTGTACTCCGCCTAATTGGTGAGTCTAATTGAATTAACCGCTAAGTGTTTTCCACCATACCAAGACCATATTGGGAGGTACGTAACAATATGATAGTCAATACATAATGCATGTCATAGTTTTAAAAGGAAAATATCATTTCATATGCATTTATATTGTAATTTGCAATGTAAATGTAATATGGTAAAAAAAAGTGTACTATAAATACTGTTTGTATAGTTTATTGTAACTTTTTTTTAGCATAACTTGTATTATATCCGATTGAAAATTCAGTAAGCTTTCTGTGTTAAAAAAACAAAAACCTGGACCATCCCACTGTGCTTTTGGAAGAAAGGATTGTCATAAAAAAGCCAAGTACAAGTTTAGAAAAGTACATCATTTTTATCTAAGTCCTTAATATAGCTTTTAAATACATACTTCAGATGACACATTCACGTTACTGCAATATATTATTTATCAGTGGTATGTCCTGTACTATAGATAAATATAAATAAAGTATGTCAACTCCTCTCTCTCTCTCTCTCTCTCTCTCTCTCTCTCTCTCTCTCTCTCTCTCTCTCTCTCTCTCTATATATATATATATATATATATATATATATATATGTATTTATTTTCACTTCCAAGAAAACCACACTCATTCATACTATTTTCCTTCAATCCATGTGTAAGGTCATATATCACATATATGTTCAAGGTACCAGCAATAAGAATGATAGAGGCCAACACTCAGTTATTAACTGCCAAATATCAGTAATCCATTTATTCCATGTTATAAGCCACTTTGTAAAATATGTTGGCTAACATGTATGTGCGTGCTTATATATACACACACACAGACACACTGATGATATATTGGGTTATTTGTTCATAAACATCAATCTCCAAATTGTCATTAGGAGAAGGAGGAATCTATCAAAGTTATTTCAACTGGTCCTCTGTACTATTTGGTGTTATCTCCAAGAAAGGATACTATACCATTTTGTATTATTGCTTTTGTTATAATACATTTTATACGGAACATGTTAATGTGATTTTATGCTCATGAATTAGGAGTAAATATTTTAGGGAGGCTGCTGTTTTGTCCCATTGAATATTGGGTGGAAAAACAACCCAAGTGCGCCCATTCCTCTATTGGCACATATATATATATATATATATATATATATATATAAAACACAGCAAATTACCGTCACTCCACCTATAGTGATAATTGCCCCAGGTGCCATCCAGCTATAGAAGCATGTATATGGTCCAGAAACGGCGGCACTCCACGAGGACTTCAGACTTATATAAATAACGAGGCAAACACCCCTGTTGTGCTGTTCAACGGCACAACAGGGGTGTTTGCCTCGTTATTTATATAAGTCTGAAGTCCTCGTGGAGTGCCGCCGTTTCTGGACCATATATATATATATATATATATATATATATATACATATATATTAGTGATGAGCGGGTTCGGTTCCGAACCCCCCCCGAACTTCACCCATTTTACACGGTTCCGAGGCAGACTCAGATCCTCCCGCCATGCTCGGTTAACTGGAGCGCGCGCGAAAGTCATCATCCCGCTGTCGGATTCTCGCGAGATTCGTATTCTATATAAGGAGCCACGCGTTGCCGCCATTTTCACTCGTGCATTGGAGATGATAGGGAGAGGACGTGCAGCGTTCTCTCAGTTGTGTTCAGTGTGCTGCAAATATCTGTGCTCAGTGTGCTGCAAATATCTGTGCTCAGTGTGCTTGCAAATATCTGTGCTCAGTGTGCTTGCAAATATCTGTGCTCAGTGTGCTGAAAATATCTACGTTCTCTGCCTGAAAAACGCTCCATATCAGTGTGCTGCAAATATCTGTGCTCAGTGTGCTTTATTGTGGGGACTGAGTACCACCAGTATTATATAGTAGGAGGACAGTGCAGAGTTTTGCTGACCAGTGACCACCAGTATTATACGTTCTCTGCCTGAAAAAACGCTCCATATCTGTGCTGCATTGTAGTATATAGTAGGAGGACAGTGCAGAATTTTGCTGTGACCACCAGTATATATATAGCAGTACGGTACAGTAGTCCACTGCTCTACCTCTGTGTCGTCAAGTATACTATGCATCCATACCTGTGGTGCATTTAAGTTGTGCGCAGTATATATAGTAGGAGGACAGTGCATAATTTTGCTGACCACCAGTATACAATATATAGCAGTACGGTACAGTAGTCCACTGCTCTACCTACCTCTGTGTCGTCAAGTATACTATCCATCCATCTTTCCTTTCCTTCTTCCATTCCTTCCTTTTTGTTTTAAGTAGTTGTAATTCATGTAATGTTTTTTTTGGCGATACGATATGTTTGTGGAAAGGCGATACTCCCTTTACGGGTCTCTTTAATGTACACGGTGTTGAGTACTTCCTGATGCTGTATCTCTGATGTTATCGGATGCTATTTAGTTGTTTTTCTTTTTGAAATTTTTCAATAAAACTTTATTTGCAAAAAAAAAAAGTATACTATCCATCCATACCTGTGGTGCATTTAAGTTGTGCGCAGTATATATAGTAGGAGGACAGTGCATAAATTTGCAGACCACCAGTATATAATATATAGCAGTGCGGTACAGTAGGCCACTGCTCTACCTACCTCTGTGTCATCAAGTATACTATCCATCCATACCTGTGGTGCATTTAAGTTGTGCGCAGTATATATAGTAGGAGGACAGTGCATAATTGTGCTGACCACCAGTATATAATATATAGCAGTACGGATCAGTAGTCCACTGCTCTACCTACCTCTGTGTCATCAAGTATACTATCCATCCATACCTGTGGTGCATTTAAGTTGTGCGCAGTATATATAGTAGGAGGACAGTGCATAATTTTGCTGACCACCAGTATATAATATATAGCAGTACGGTACAGTAGGCCATTGCTATTGATATATTACTGGCATATAATTCCACACATTAAAAAATGGAGAACAAAAATGAGGGTAAAATAGGGAAAGATCAAGATCCACTTCCACCTCGTGCTAAAGCTGCTGCCACTAGTCATAGCCGAGACGATGAAATGTCATCAACGTCGTCTGCCACGGCCAATGCCCAATGTCATAGTAGAGAGCATGTAAAATCCAAAAAACAAAAGTTCAGTAAAATGACCCAAAAATCAAAATTAAAAGCGTCTGATGAGAAGCGTAAACTTGCCAGTATGCCATTTACGACACGGAGTGGCAAGGAACGGCTGAGGCCCTGGCCTATGTTCATGGCTAGTGGTTCAGATTCACATGACGATGGAAGCACTCATCCTCTCGCTAGAAAAATGAAAAGACTTAAGCTGGCAAAAGCACAGAAAAGAACTGTGCGTTCTTCTAAATCACAAATCCCTAAGGAGAGTCCAATTGTGTCGGTTGCGATGCCTGACCTTCCCAACACTGGATGGGAAGAGGTGGCGCCTTCCACCATTTGCACGCCCCCTGCAAGTGCTGGAAGGAGCACCCGCAGTCCAGTTCCTGATAGTCAAATTGAAGATGTCACTGTTGAAGTACACCAGGATGAGGATGTGGGTGTTGCTGGCGCTGAGAAGGAAATTGACAAGGAGGAATCTGATGGTGAGGTGGTTTGTTTAAGTCAGGCCCCCGGGGAGACACCTGTTGTCCGTGGGACGAATATGGCTATTGACATGCCTGGTCAAATTACAAAAAACATCACCTCTTCGGTGTGGAATTATTTTAACAGAAATGCGGACAACAGGTGTCAAGCCGTGTGTTGCCTTTGTCAAGCTGTAATAAGTAGGGGTAAGGACGTTAACCACCTAGGAACATCCTCCCTTATACGTCACCTGGAACGCATTCATCAGAAGGCATTGACAAGTTCAAAAACTTTGGGTGACAGCGGAAGCAGTCCACTGACAACTAAATCCCTTCTTCCTCTTGTACCCAAGCTCCTGAAAACCACACCACCAACTCCCTCTGTGTCAATTTCCTCCTTAGACAGGAACACCAATAGTCCTGCAGGCCATGTCACTGGCAAGTCTGACGAGTCCTCTCCTGACTGGGATCCTCCGATGGATTCTTGAGTGTAACGCCTACTGCTGCTGGCGCTGCTGTTGTTGCAGCTGGGCGTCGATCGTCATCCCAGAGGGGAAGTCGGAAGAAAACTTGTACTCTTTCCAGTAAGCAATTGACTGTCCAACAGACCTTTGCGAAGAAGATGAAATATCACAGCAGTCATCGTGCTGCAAAGTGGATAACTCAGGCCTTGGCAGCCTGGGTGGTGTTAAACGTGTTTCCGGTATCCACCGTTAATTCACAGGGAACTAGAGTATTGCTTGAGGTACTGTGTCCCCGGTACCAAATACCATCTAGGTTCCACTTCTCTAGGCAGGCGATACTGAGAATGTACACAGACGTCAGAAAAAGAGTCACCAGTGTCCTAAAAAATGCAGTTGTACCCAATATCCACTTAACCACGGACATGTGGACAAGTGGAGCTGGGCAGACTCAGGACTATATGACTGTGACAGCCCACTGGGTAGATGTATTGCCTCCCGCAGCAAGAACAGCAGCGGCGGCACCAGTAGCATCATCTCGCAAATGCCAACTCGTTCCTAGGCAGGCTACGCTTTGTATCGCCGCTTTTCAGAAGAGGCACACAGCTGACAACCTCTTACGGAAACTGAGGAACATCATCGCAGAATGGCTTACCCCAATTGGACTCTCCTGGGGATTTGTGACTTCGGACAACGCCACCAATTTTGTGTGTGCATTACATGTGGGCAAATTCCAGCACGTCCCATGTCTTGCACATACATTGAATTTGGTAATGCAGAATTATTTAAAAAACGGCAGGGGCGTGCAAGAGTTGCTGTCGGTGGCCCCAAGAATTGCGGCCCACTTTCGGCATTCAGCCACCGCGTGCCGAAGACTGGAGCACCAGCAAACACTCCTGAACCTGCCCCGCCATCATCTGAAGCAAGAGGTGGTAACGAGGTGGAATTCAACCCTCTATATGCTTCAGAGGATGGAGGAGCAGCAAAAGGCCATTCAAGCCTATACAGCTGCATACGATAAAGGCAAAGGAGCGGGAATGCACCTGACTCAAGCGCAGTGGAGAATGATTTCAACGTTGTGCAAGGTTCTGCAACCCTTTGAACTTGCCACACGTGAAGTCAGTTCAGACACTACCAGCCTGAGTCAGGTCATTCCCCTCATCAGGCTTTTGCAGAAGAAACTGGAGGGATTGAAGGAGGAGCTAAAACGGAGCGATTCCGCTAGGCATGTAGGACTTGTGGATGGAGCCCTTCATTCGCTTAACCAGGATTCACGGGTGGTCAATCTGTTGAAATCAGAGCACTACATTTTGGCCACCGTGCTCGGTCCTAGGTTTAAAGCCTATGTTGGATCTCTCTTTCTGGCAGACACAAGTCTGCAGAGGTTCAAAGACCTGCTGGTGAGACACTTGTCAAGTCAAGCGGAACGTGACCCGTCAACAGCTTCTCCTTCACATTCTCCCGCAACTGGGGCTGCGAGGAAAAGGCTAAGAATTCCGAGCCCATCCGCTGGCGGTGATGCAGGGCAGTCTGGAGCGAGTGCTGACATCTGGTCCGGACTGAAGGACCTGCCAACGATTACTGACATGTCGTCTACTGTCACTGCATATGATTCTTAGAGATGAGCGGGTTCGGTTTCTCTGAATCCGAACCCGCACGAACTTCATGTTTTTTTCACGGGTCCGAGCAGACTCGGATCCTCCCGCCTTGCTCGGTTAACCCGAGCGCGCCCGAACGTCATCATGACGCTGTTGGATTCTCGCGAGACTCGGATTCTATATAAGGAGCCGCGCGTCGCCGCCATTTTCACACGTGCATTGAGATTGATAGGGAGAGGACGTGGCTGGCGTCCTCTCCATTTAGATTAGGGTTGAGAGAGAGAGAGAGAGATTGACCTGAGGCTGTGATACTGTAGAAGAGAGTGCAGAGTTTAGTGACTGACGACCACAGTGACCACCAGACAGTGCAGTTGTTTGTTTTATTTAATATATCCGTTCTCTGCCTGAAAAAAACGATACACACAGTGACTCAGTCACATAGCATACCATATCTGTGTGCACTGCTCAGCCCAGTGTGCTGCATCAATGTATATATATATCTGACTGTGCTCAGCTCACACAGCTTATAATTGTGGGGGAGACTGGGGAGCACTGCAGTGCCAGTTATAGGTTATAGCAGGAGCCAGGAGTACATAATATTATATTAAAATTAAACAGTGCACACTTTTGCTGCAGGAGTGCCACTGCCAGTGTGACTAGTGACCAGTGACCTGACCACCAGTATATATAATATTAGTAGTATACTATCTCTTTATCAACCAGTCTATATTAGCAGCAGACACAGTACAGTGCGGTAGTTCACGGCTGTGGCTACCTCTGTGTCGGCACTCGGCAGCCCGTCCATAATTGTATATACCACCTAACCGTGTTTTTTTTTTTCTTTCTTTATAGTCATACTAGTTACGAGTATACTATCTCTTTATCAACCAGTCTATATTAGCAGCAGACACAGTACAGTGCGGTAGTTCACGGCTGTGGCTACCTCTGTGTCGGCACTCGGCAGCCCGTCCATAATTGTATATACCACCTAACCGTGGTTTTTTTTCTTTCTTTATACATACATACTAGTTACGAGTATACTATCTCTTTATCAACCAGTCTATATTAGCAGCAGACACAGTACAGTGCGGTAGTTCACGGCTGTGGCTACCTCTGTGTCGGCACTCGGCAGCCCGTCCATAATTGTATATACCACCTAACCGTGGTTTTTTTTTCTTTCTTTATACATACATACTAGTTACGAGTATACTATCTCTTTATCAACCAGTCTATATATTAGCAGCAGACACAGTACAGTGCGGTAGTTCACGGCTGTGGCTACCTCTGTGTCGGCACTCGGCAGCCCGTCCATAATTGTATATACCACCTAACCGTGGTTTTTTTTTCTTTCTTTATACATACATACTAGTTACGAGTATACTATCTCTTTATCAACCAGTCTATATATTAGCAGCAGACACAGTACAGTGCGGTAGTTCACGGCTGTGGCTACCTCTGTGTCGGCACTCGGCAGCCCGTCCATAATTGTATATACCACCTAACCGTGGTTTTTTTTTCTTTCTTTATACATACATACTAGTTACGAGTATACTATCTCTTTATCAACCAGTCTATATTAGCAGCAGACACAGTACAGTGCGGTAGTTCACGGCTGTGGCTACCTCTGTGTCGGCACTCGGCAGCCCGTCCATAATTGTATATACCACCTAACCGTGGTTTTTTTTTCTTTCTTTATACATACATACTAGTTACGAGTATACTATCTCTTTATCAACCAGTCTATAGTAGCAGCAGACACAGTACAGTGCGGTAGTTCACGGCTGTGGCTACCTCTGTGTCGGCACTCGGCAGCCCGTCCATAATTGTATATACCACCTAACCGTGGTTTTTTTTTCTTTCTTTATACATACATACTAGTTACAAGTATACTATCTCTTTATCAACCAGTCTATATATTAGCAGCAGACACAGTACAGTGCGGTAGTTCACGGCTGTGGCTACCTCTGTGTCGGCACTCGGCAGCCCGTCCATAATTGTATATACCACCTAACCGTGGTTTTTTTTTCTTTCTTTATACATACATACTAGTTACGAGTATACTATCTCTTTATCAACCAGTCTATATATTAGCAGCAGACACAGTACAGTGCGGTAGTTCACGGCTGTGGCTACCTCTGTGTCGGCACTCGGCAGCCCGTCCATAATTGTATATACCACCTAACCGTGGTTTTTTTTTCTTTCTTTATACATACATACTAGTTACGAGTATACTATCTCTTTATCAACCAGTCTATATTAGCAGCAGACACAGTACAGTGCGGTAGTTCACGGCTGTGGCTACCTCTGTGTCGGCACTCGGCAGCCCGTCCATAATTGTATATACCACCTAACCGTGGTTTTTTTTTCTTTCTTTATACATACATACTAGTTACGAGTATACTATCTCTTTATCAACCAGTCTATATATTAGCAGCAGACACAGTACAGTGCGGTAGTTCACGGCTGTGGCTACCTCTGTGTCGGCACTCGGCAGCCCGTCCATAATTGTATATACCACCTAACCGTGGTTTTTTTTTCTTTCTTTATAGTCATACTAGTTACGAGTATACTATCTCTTTATCAACCAGTCTATATTAGCAGCAGACACAGTACAGTGCGGTAGTTCACGGCTGTGGCTACCTCTGTGTCGGCACTCGGCAGCCCGTCCATAATTGTATATACCACCTAACCGTGGTTTTTTTTTCTTTCTTTATACATACATACTAGTTACGAGTATACTATCTCTTTATCAACCAGTCTATATTAGCAGCAGACACAGTACAGTGCGGTAGTTCACGGCTGTGGCTACCTCTGTGTCGGCACTCGGCAGCCCGTCCATAATTGTATATACCACCTAACCGTGGTTTTTTTTTCTTTCTTTATACATACATACTAGTTACGAGTATACTATCTCTTTATCAACCAGTCTATATATTAGCAGCAGACACAGTACAGTGCGGTAGTTCACGGCTGTGGCTACCTCTGTGTCGGCACTCGGCAGCCCATCCATAATTGTATATACCACCTAACCGTGGTTTTTTTTTTCTTCTTTATACATACATACTACTACGACATCTCTTTATCAACCAGTCTATATTAGCAGCAGACACAGTACAGTACGGTAGTTCACGGCTGTGGCTACCTCTGTGTCTGCACTCGGCAGGCAGTCCGTCCATAATTGTATACCACCTAACCGTGGTTTTTTTTTCTTTCTTCTTTATACATACATAGTTACATAGACATCTCTTTATCAACCAGTCTATATTAGCAGCAGACACAGTACAGTACGGTAGTTCACGGCTGTGGCTACCTCTGTGTCTGCACTCGGCAGGCAGTCCGTCCATAATTGTATACCACCTAACCGTGGTTTTTTTTTCTTTCTTCTTTATACATACATAGTTACATAGACATCTCTTTATCAACCAGTCTATATTAGCAGCAGACACAGTACAGTACGGTAGTTCACGGCTGTGGCTACCTCTGTGTCTGCACTCGGCAGGCAGTCCATAATTGTATACTAGTATCCATCTCCATTGTTTACCTGAGGTGCCTTTTAGTTGTGCCTATTAAAATATGGAGAACAAAAATGTTGAGGTTCCAAAATTAGGGAAAGATCAAGATCCACTTCCACCTCGTGCTGAAGCTGCTGCCACTAGTCATGGCCGAGACGATGAAATGCCAGCAACGTCGTCTGCCAAGGCCGATGCCCAATGTCATAGTACAGAGCATGTCAAATCCAAAACACCAAATATCAGAAAAAAAAGGACTCCAAAACCTAAAATAAAATTGTCGGAGGAGAAGCGTAAACTTGCCAATATGCCATTTACGACACGGAGTGGCAAGGAACGGCTGAGGCCCTGGCCTATGTTCATGGCTAGTGGTTCAGCTTCACATGAGGATGGAAGCACTCAGCCTCTCGCTAGAAAAATGAAAAGACTCAAGCTGGCAAAAGCAGCACAGCAAAGAACTGTGCATTCTTCGAAATCCCAAATCCACAAGGAGAGTCCAATTGTGTCGGTTGCGATGCCTGACCTTCCCAACACTGGACGTGAAGAGCATGCGCCTTCCACCATTTGCACGCCCCCTGCAAGTGCTGGAAGGAGCACCCGCAGTCCAGTTCCTGATAGTCAGATTGAAGATGTCAGTGTTGAAGTACACCAGGATGAGGAGGATATGGGTGTTGCTGGCGCTGGGGAGGAAATTGACCAGGAGGATTCTGATGGTGAGGTGGTTTGTTTAAGTCAGGCACCCGGGGAGACACCTGTTGTCCGTGGGAGGAATATGGCCGTTGACATGCCAGGTGAAAATACCAAAAAAATCAGCTCTTCGGTGTGGAGGTATTTCACCAGAAATGCGGACAACAGGTGTCAAGCCGTGTGTTCCCTTTGTCAAGCTGTAATAAGTAGGGGTAAGGACGTTAACCACCTCGGAACATCCTCCCTTATACGTCACCTGCAGCGCATTCATAATAAGTCAGTGACAAGTTCAAAAACTTTGGGTGACAGCGGAAGCAGTCCACTGACCAGTAAATCCCTTCCTCTTGTAACCAAGCTCACGCAAACCACCCCACCAACTCCCTCAGTGTCAATTTCCTCCTTCCCCTGGAATGCCAATAGTCCTGCAGGCCATGTCACTGGCAATTCTGACGATTCCTCTCCTGCCTGGGATTCCTCCGATGCATCCTTGCGTGTAACGCCTACTGCTGCTGGCGCTGCTGTTGTTGCTGCTGGGAGTCGATGGTCATCCCAGAGGGGAAGTCGTAAGCCCACTTGTACTACTTCCAGTAAGCAATTGACTGTTCAACAGTCCTTTGCGAGGAAGATGAAATATCACAGCAGTCATCCTGCTGCAAAGCGGATAA
Source organism: Pseudophryne corroboree (assembly GCF_028390025.1). Taxonomy (NCBI): domain Eukaryota; kingdom Metazoa; phylum Chordata; class Amphibia; order Anura; family Myobatrachidae; genus Pseudophryne; species Pseudophryne corroboree. The sequence goes on along the minus strand of NC_086446.1, from coordinate 570,271,632 downwards.
CTGAGGCCTTGACAACTATGTTGGTGTTAGACGTGCGTCCGGTATCCGCCGTTAGTTCACAGGGAACTAGACAATTTATTGAGGCAGTGTGCCCCCGTTACCAAATACCATCTAGGTTCCACTTCTCTAGGCAGGCGATACCGAGAATGTACACGGACGTCAGAAAAAGACTCACCAGTGTCCTAAAAAATGCAGTTGTACCCAATGTCCACTTAACCACGGACATGTGGACAAGTGGAGCAGGGCAGGGTCAGGACTATATGACTGTGACAGCCCACTGGGTAGATGTATGGACTCCCGCCGCAAGAACAGCAGCGGCGGCACCAGTAGCAGCATCTCGCAAACGCCAACTCTTTCCTAGGCAGGCTACGCTTTGTATCACCGCTTTCCAGAATACGCACACAGCTGAAAACCTCTTACGGCAACTGAGGAAGATCATCGCGGAATGGCTTACCCCAATTGGACTCTCCTGTGGATTTGTGGCATCGGACAACGCCAGCAATATTGTGTGTGCATTAAATATGGGCAAATTCCAGCACGTCCCATGTTTTGCACATACCTTGAATTTGGTGGTGCAGAATTTTTTTAAAAACGACAGGGGCGTGCAAGAGATGCTGTCGGTGGCCAGAAGAATTGCGGGACACTTTCGGCGTACAGGCACCACGTACAGAAGACTGGAGCACCACCAAAAACTACTGAACCTGCCCTGCCATCATCTGAAGCAAGAAGTGGTAACGAGGTGGAATTCAACCCTCTATATGCTTCAGAGGTTGGAGGAGCAGCAAAAGGCCATTCAAGCCTATACAATTGAGCACGATATAGTAGGTGGAATGCACCTGTCTCAGGCGCAGTGGAGAATGATTTCAACGTTGTGCAAGGTTCTGATGCCCTTTGAACTTGCCACACGTGAAGTCAGTTCAGACACTGCCAGCCTGAGTCAGGTCATTCCCCTCATCAGGCTTTTGCAGAAGAAGCTGGAGACATTGAAGGAGGAGCTAACACGGAGCGATTCCGCTAGGCATGTGGGACTTGTGGATGGAGCCCTTCATTCGCTTAACAAGGATTCACGGGTGGTCAATCTGTTGAAATCAGAGCACTACATTTTGGCCACCGTGCTCGATCCTAGATTTAAAGCCTACCTTGGATCTCTCTTTCCGGCAGACACAGGTCTGCTGGGGTTGAAAGACCTGCTGGTGACAAAATTGTCAAGTCAAGCGGAACGCGACCTGTCAACATCTCCTCCTTCACATTCTCCCGCAACTGGGGGTGCGAGGAAAAGGCTCAGAATTCCGAGCCCACCCGCTGGCGGTGATGCAGGGCAGTCTGGAGCGACTGCTGATGCTGACATCTGGTCCGGACTGAAGGACCTGACAACGATTACGGACATGTCGTCTACTGTCACTGCATATGATTCTCTCAACATTGATAGAATGGTGGAGGATTATATGAGTGACCGCATCCAAGTAGGCACGTCACACAGTCCGTACTTATACTGGCAGGAAAAAGAGGCAATTTGGAGGCCCTTGCACAAACTGGCTTTATTCTACCTAAGTTGCCCTCCCACAAGTGTGTACTCCGAAAGAGTGTTTAGTGCCGCCGCTCACCTTGTCAGCAATCGGCGTACGAGGTTACATCCAGAAAATGTGGAGAAGATGATGTTCATTAAAATGAATTATAATCAATTCCTCCGCGGAGACATTGACCAGCAGCAATTGCCTCCACAAAGTACACAGGGAGCTGAGATGGTGGATTCCAGTGGGGACGAATTGATAATCTGTGAGGAGGGGGATGTACACGGTGATATATCGGAGGGTGATGATGAGGTGGACATCTTGCCTCTGTAGAGCCAGTTTGTGCAAGGAGAGATTAATTGCTTCTTTTTTGGGGGGGGTCCAAACCAACCCGTCATATCAGTCACAGTCGTGTGGCAGACCCTGTCACTGAAATGATGGGTTGGTTAAAGTGTGCATGTCCTGTTTTGTTTATACAACATAAGGGTGGGTGGGAGGGCCCAAGGACAATTCCATCTTGCACCTCTTTTTTCTTTTCTTTTTCTTTGCATCATGTGCTGATTGGGGAGGGTTTTTTGGAAGGGACATCCTGCGTGACACTGCAGTGCCACTCCTAGATGGGCCCGGTGTTTGTGTCGGCCACTAGGGTCGCTAATCTTACTCACACAGCTACCTCATTGCGCCTCTTTTTTTCTTTGCGTCATGTGCTGTTTGGGGAGGGTTTTTTGGAAGGGACATCCTGCGTGACACTGCAGTGCCACTCCTAGATGGGCCCGGTGTTTGTGTCGGCCACTAGGGTCGCTAATCTTACTCACACAGCTACCTCATTGCGCCTCTTTTTTTCTTTGCGTCATGTGCTGTTTGGGGAGGGTTTTTTGGAAGGGCCATCCTGCGTGACACTGCAGTGCCACTCCTAGATGGGCCCGGTGTTTGTGTCGGCCACTAGGGTCGCTAATCTTACTCACACATCTACCTCATTGCGCCTCTTTTTTTCTTTGCGTCATGTGCTGTTTGGGGAGGGTTTTTTGGAAGGGACATCCTGCGTGACACTGCAGTGCCACTCCTAGATGGGCCCGGTGTTTGTGTCGGCCACTAGGGTCGCTTATCTTACTCACACAGCGACCTCGGTGCAAATTTTAGGACTAAAAATAATATTGTGAGGTGTGAGGTATTCAGAATAGACTGAAAATGAGTGTAAATTATGGTTTTTGAGGTTAATAATACTTTGGGATCACAATGACCCCCAAATTCTATGATTTAAGCTGTTTTTTAGTGTTTTTTGAAAAAAACACCCGAATCCAAAACACACCCGAATCCGACAAAAAAAATTCGGTGAGGTTTTGCCAAAACGCGTTCGAACCCAAAACACGGCCGCGGAACCGAACCCAAAACCAAAACACAAAACCCGAAAAATTTCAGGCGCTCATCTCTAATGATTCTACCACCATTGAAAGAATGGTGGAGGATTATATGAGTGACCGCATCCAAGTAGGCACGTCAGACAGTCCGTACGAATACTGGCAGGAAAAAGAGGCAATTTGGAGGCCCTTGCACACAAACAGGCTTTATTTTACCTAAGTTGTCCCCCCTCTAGTGTGTACTCCGAAAGAGTGTTTAGTGCAGCCGCTCACCTTGTCAACAATCGGCGTACGAGGTTACTTCCAGAAAATATGGAGAAGATGATGTTCATCAAAATGAATTATAATCAATTCCTCCGTGGAGACATTCACCAGCAATTGCCTCCAGAAAGTATACAGGGACCTGAGATGGTGGATTCCAGTGGGGACGAATTAATAATCTGTGAGGAGGGGGATGTACACAGTGAAAGGGGTGAGGAATCGGACGATGAGGAGGAGGTGGACATCTTTCCTCTGTAGAGCCAGTTTGTGCAAGGAGAGATTGATTGCTTCTTTTTTGGTGGGGGCCCAAACCAACCAGTCATTTCAGTCACAGTCTTGTGGCAGACCCTGTCGCTGAAATGATGGGTTTGTTAAAGTGTGCATGTCCTGTTTATACAACATAAGGGTGGGTGGGCCCGTGGGCCCTAGGACAATTCCATCTTGCACCTCTCTCTTTTTTCATTTTTCTTTGCATCATGTGCTGTTTGGGGACTATTTTTTGAAGTGCCATCCTGTCTGACACTGCAGTGCCACTCCTAGATGGGCCAGGTGTTTGTGTCAGCCACTTGGGTCGCTTAGCTTAGTCATCCAATGACCTCGGTGCAAATTTTAGGACTAAAAATAATATTGTGAGGTGTGAGGTGTTCAGAATAGATTGGAAATGAGTGGAAATTAGGGTTATTGAGGTTAATAATACTATGGGATCAAAATGTCCCCCAAATTCTATGATTTAAGCTGTTTTTGAGGGTTTTTTGTAAAAAAACACCAAAATCCAAAACACACCCGAATCCGACAAAAAATTTTCAGGGAGGTTTTGCCAAAGCGTGTCCGAATCCAAAACACGGCCGCGGAACCGAATCCAAAACCAAAACACAAAACCCGAAAAATGTCCGGTGCACATCACTAATATATATTTATATATATATATATATATATACATACATACACACACGCTCACACACACACACACACACACACACACACACACACACACACACACACATATATACTACTAGTTTTCTGGCTAGAATAACACCAGTTACAAATGCCTGGTTGTTGTAAAAGGCCTATTAAGCTCCTGTTCTATTTAGACCGGATTATAAATGTTGTTCAAGCATAAGCCATCGTTTTTCAATCTGTGTATTTTAATAAGCAGGAAGCTGTCAAGTAAAAGAGCAGGAGGTACACATGGAAGTAAAAGACTGCAGGGTCCTATTGTTGTCTGTAAGTATTTTGATGGTACTTGAGGTTTTTGGCTTCTAACATTGCATAAACAGGAGGAACTTAGCATAGCTTCAGCTTTACTAAAAAAGGTCAGCTGCCTCACCAGCCAGGAATGTTAAACCATCTCTAGTGAGGGAGGAGGTGGGATGCTCCTATGGCCACTAGTTTGGGAATAAAGCTCTCCTGTCTATAAGGGTCCTGGCTGCTTTTGTTGAAAAAGAAATCTGACTTCCCAACAGCAGCTTTGTGTTTTTACTGTTGAAACCTCAACAAACAATAAAACTATAAGGAACCTTCTGCCTATTAAATATCAAGTTTAAATTTGTTGCATTATCAATTAAGTGAATTAATAATTAAGTAATATAATCACCTGAAATCTAGATAATAAAACAAAGGGCTGATAAAAATTACTTTAATATGTCGGTTATTGCTTTCTAAGCAATAAAAAGCTCACCTTTCCGATGTTTGGTGAGTGACAACATGCTTCACCGCCATTACTGGCTATGGTGATAATGTTATTAAGAGATAACAGATTTTTCAAGGATTGCCGTTTTAACACATATGAAGAAAAGGTGCTAGCCACACCTCATGGAGTGCAAATGTTTAGACACCCTATAAAAGTAACAGGCTGATTTTGAGTCAGATAGAAGTGGTATTGTGGATGGTTCTTGCAGATTTCTTTCACCAAGGAAAAGGTTGGGCAATTTGGTCAGTAATTGGGAGGTGTAGAAGGGACTAGTCTCATAAGAGTGTCATGGGAGTGTTGAGAACATGGCAGATGACTTTGCTGCTTGTTTAAGGCATGTGGACAGAGATGGGATGTATGTTTCAGGTTGGTCTTTTGCACCCACCATTGACTTGCTGTAAGTCACTATACTAATGATGATGGTTGCAGCTGCAGATGTAAGAACAATAGGCGGGATCATAACCAGATTAAGGAGGGGCATGGGGGGCTATGTGCCCCTGGCACTCCTCTCGCAGCTCCTGTCTGGTCCTGTTGTATGCACAAGGAATACAGCACTCTCTGGGCAGCTCAGTACATATTCAAATGACTGCCCTGTACAGGCGGTAGCAGAACAGGTGAGGACTGGAGGTGGAGTGGTGTACGGTAGACTGGAAGAGTAATGGAGCAGGCTGTGAGAGGAGAGTAACTGTCACAGCCATCACAAGGAGTGTACATGGGGTGCCAGCCACAACCTGGTGTCACCCTTCCAGGGGGTGACACCAAAATGTCAGATCCTCTGCAGTGACAGGAGTTGGGTGCTGCAGTGTGACATTATCTAGCTGCAAACATCACTGAGAAGGAGCCGGCATTGCAGTCACTAGTGTCCAGGGCTAACCCAGCATTTCCGGGGAGGCTGGGCAAATCTCTGGAATTAAGAAAATGTGGACTTCCCATAAGACCACGTCCCTGTATTGTAGTGGTGGTCTGGCAAGGGGGGGCTAGATAGGAGAAGATTACAGTAGTCCAGTCTGGAAATGACCAGTGAGTGAATAAGTGGCATCCTGGGTGAGAAAGGGTCTAATCCTGGAAATATTTTTGAGATGAAAATGACAGGTTTGTGAGAGGTGCAGAATGTGTGGTTTGAAGGAGAGGGAGGAGTCAAGGATTACTCCAAGACAGCACACTTGGTGGCTAGAGGAAATAGTAGTACCATCAATAAATAATGAGATTATGAGAGGTGAGGTTGTGCGGGATGATGGGAAGATGATCAGCTCAGTGTCAGACATGTTGAGCTTAAGAAAGCACTTGGACATCCAGGAAGAGATAGCAGAGAGACAGTTTGATACACGAGTGAGGAGAGCAGGGGAGGAAAGGTAGACTTGAGTGTCATCAGCATTGAGATGATATTGGAAGTTAAAAGAGCTAATGAGTTCACCTAAAGAGGACTTATAGATAGAGAAAAGGAGAGGACCAAGAACAGAACCCTGGGGTACACCTACAGTTAGTAGAAGTGGGAAGGAGGTGGCATTATGAGAGGAGACAGAAGGAATGATCAGAGAGGTAGAAGAACAGCTGGGAGAGGGCAGTATTATGCAGACCAAGGGAGTGAAGGATTGCAGAAGGTAAGGGTGGTCCACAGTATCAAAAGCAGCAGAGAGGTCAAGGAGAATAATCAGAGAGTAGTGGCTCTTAGATTTTGCTGTATAGAGGTCATTGCAGGCTTTTGTGAGGGCAGTTTCAGTGGAGTGGAGAGACCAGAAACCAGACTGAAATTGGTCAAGTAGTGAAAGAAAAACAGTAAGGCAGTTGTAGACAATACACTCAAGGAGTTTGGAGGCAAAAGGGAGGAGAGAAATGGGTTGATAGTTGGAGAGGATGTTTTGATCACAGGTAGTTTTTTTTTAAGAATAGGGGACACAAGAGCATGCTTGAAGGCAGAGGGGACAGTGCCTGATGAAAGGGAGAGATTGAGGTGGGCAAGATGGGAACAGGCAGAAGGAAAGAGGTAGTGGAGGAGGCAGGATGGGTTGTGTTGTATAGGGAAGTGGCTTGTACAGTGAATGTTATACAGAGTAATGCAGTGAAACACAATACTCATAGTGAATTCTATCTAGATAAATGCAGTGAAACACAATACCCACAGTGAATGCTATCTAGAGAAATGCAATGAAACAGAATACCCACAGTAAATGCTATGCCCCTTAGCAGCTCATGTAGGGGACCATCGATCTCAGGAAAACCCTTGATAAATTGCCTGTAGTAGCCTACTAGGCCCAATAACGCCCGCACTTCCATCACAGTGGTCGGCATCTTCCATCTTTGTACCGCAGCCAGCTTGCCAGGAGTTGGTTGTACCAACTCTGTGGGACCTATGTGGCCTAAGTATTCCAGGCTGGGCTTCAGGAGGTGACATTTCCAGGGCTTCAGCTTGAGGCCATAATTTTCCAAATGCTGTAAGAGAGAGAGAGAGAATAGAAGAGAGAAGTGAGTCGAACAGAGAGGACAGGGATGAGGTGCCAAAAGCCTCAATGTTACGCTTAGTGATGGTAGCCTTAGGAGGTAGATATGGGAAAGCAGGGAGAGATACTGTAAGTTAAATGAGAGCAGGTGGTGGTCAAAGAGTGGAAAAGGGGAGTTAGAGAAATCAGAAATATCACAACAGTGTGTGAAAACCAAATCCAGTGAGCTCCCATTAACATGGGAGGAGGTCCACTGGGAGAGACCAAGTGAAGAGATGATGTTAGATATTTAGAGGCAGGTGATTTTGTAGGGTTATTGATAGGAATAAAAAGGTATCACTGCGCTGATCTATTGTAGTGATTTATTTGACTGATATATACGCTTCCCATTTGAACACATTAGTATTGTATGTATAATTCAATTAGTTTATTCAGTTTAAAAACAAGCACATTTCTAAAGTATTAATAGTAAATGATTCTCATATATATATCACAGATGTTCTTTTGCTAAAAAGGTGTGCTAATCACTGGCGTCCCACTGAAGCTGTTGATATTAGGTATAAATGTCACTGTTAATGAGAGGTGAATGAGATATCAACTGTATGAATATAGGTACTCTTTCCCAGATAGAAACGTTTCCTTGTCGCACCGGGTGGGTATTAGTCTGTCCGTGACTTACAGGCTGTCCCGTACTACTCATGGAGACTGTGCAATAGAAGTCTGGGTGGGGACACTTACAAAATGGTTGGTTCTAAATCGGAGTGGGAGAAGGGACCTTCTGATGTCACTAGGGGAGGAGACATGACACCAGGGGGATGAGCTACGGCCAAACATGGTACCCGAAAAGTACCCTCACTAGCTCGCTTTGCTTGCCACGCTTCGGGCTCGGAAAGGTAATAGTTGGTGCCGTGGATAGTAGAGAAACTATCCCACTGACCTAGCTCCTCCCCCTTGTGTCGTGGCAACTCCCCCTAACGTAAAAGGTCCCTTAGGACACTTGAATCTAGCATCAACCCTTGCAAAATCCCCTATGCGGTGAGAGGTGGCGTCTGTGTAAAGGATGCAGTGGGAGCTGGTTGGATGAGCACCGTAGTGTATGCTGGGATCCTGCCCTGCGAGGGGCGACCACGTGATTTCTATGGCTGGACTCTGCCAGCTAACTGACCATCCCACAGTCGAGTCCGGGTTGCTCCCGCATGCTGTGTATATGTGTTCCAGTAATTAAGTATGGCTATATTTAGAATTATTTTTATTAAGTGTTTGATATGATTGTTATATTGTAACTTGCATATGAATGTTACCAACATATTTAGTTCTCTCGGTGAGACAATCAATCCATGGGATATATAGGAGAATTATTTACTATTAATACTTTATAAATGTACTTATTTTTAAACTGAATAAACTAATTGAATTATATATATTATACCAATGTGTTTGAATGGGAAGCGTATATCACTCACATAAATCATTACCAGTGGAGCAAGTAGAAATATTTTCTTAGTGGTACTGAGTGCCGATAAATGGGCGTCGGCATGTGTTGTGAGGGGGGGTGGCCACATGCTGCTAGTGGGAGTGGCTACATGACACTAGCGGCGTGGCCACATGACAGCCCCTTTTTTGAGGGTGAATCTGGAGGCAAGGCTAAAAATATATAGTAATGCCTCCAGTATAATAGAAATATATAGTGATACCTCCAGTATAATAGAAATATATAGTAATACCCCCAATTTAATAACAATATATACAGTAGTAATGCCTCCATTATAACAGGAAAATACAGCCACTGTCGCACTCCCAGTAACCCTGACAAAGCGGGAGGAGCCGTCATACTGCCAAGCACCATGGTCTTGTTGCTTTGTGGCACATTATAATTGTGGTAATGGCAAAGTGTGTGGCAGGTGGTACTGAGTACCCGTTGCCAAATTCTTATGGGTACTCCGTACCTGAGCGTGCCCGCATACTTGCACCGCTGATCATTACAATAGATCAGCGCAGTGATACCTTTTTGTTTTATATGTTATCATAACCTATAAGCCCTCACCAGGCTTTTTTTTCACTAACTGCAGATTTTATTATATGGATGTTTTCATCCAAATCCTATTAAACTGAATTAATATTTTCAACTTATCCGCACTAGGAATTTTTTAACAGGTTACCTGTTCACAAAATCTCTCTCTTATTGATAGGAATGTTGAAGTCACCTAGGATATTGGTGGGAATGTCAGCGGAAAGGAAGTGAGGAAGCCAAGAAGCAAAGTTGTCGAGGTATTTGGAGGGAATGCCGGGGAAGGGGGTCGGTAAATGACAGCAACGTAAAGATTAGCAGGTTGGCAGCAGCTTATAGCATGGACCTCAAATGTAGAGAATGTAAGGGTCGGTTCTGTAGGTATAAGTGGGTATGTGTAGCTAAAGGGGAGGAGGACTCCAACACCACCACCATGGCGACCCCCAGGGCGGGGTGTTTGTGAAAATGTGAGTCCCCCAGCAGAGAGGGCAGCATGAGAAGTAGTGTCGGGGGGTTTTACAGGTTTGAGTAATGGCTAGGAGATGCAGAGAGTTGGAAATGAAAAGGTTATGAGTGGGGGCCATTTTGTTACAAACAGATCTGGCATTCCAGATGGCACAGGATAGGGGTAGGAGTTTGTGGGAGAGATGAGAATAAGATTAACAGGGCTCCTGCAGTGATGAGGTGAGATGAATTTGGAAGGAAGGAATTTAGAGGGTGTAGTGATGGTGCTAGGTCTTGGGCTAGCAATTGAGACTACAGGAGTGGAGCATGGAGGGAGTGCAGTATGATACTGGTGGAGCAGAGGTGAGGTGACAGGGAGAGGAGGGAGAGAGCAGGGCTGAGTGGTGGGTTAGAGTGCCTAAGATGGGGCAGAGGTGAATGCCAGTGGGGTAGCAGGATAGGAGGGGAGACAGAAAAGAGCAGATAAGATGTAGGAAACTGGGAGAGAAGGATAGAGGTGGTAGCGGGGGGCAGAATAAAAGATCAAGTAGGCAAGGAGTGTTGGGGAGTTTTGTCAGCCTGGGCATAGTGTGGTTGGGGTAAGTAGTGACAGTAAAATGAGTGGTTGAATGAGGTGGCTGAATGAGAGAGAGCAGTAGAATTGTAGATAGTTGATAGTAATACTAAGGTAATTCAAACAGGATTTGCAAGTATATAAACCGGGGTTAATGTACACAGGTTAAAAAAAGGCAAATGTTTAAGTAATGAAAGATAAAAAATTACACAGTCATACCTCCCAACTTTTGCTGCAGGTGACGTGGGACTTGCCATGCCAGAGGTGCGGCGGCAGCAGTAACAGCAGTGTGGCCTCGGAAGAAGTGGGCATGGCCTCAGGTGGTGGAGCGTGGCCTAGTGCCGCAACCTTCTTTTTCATCATTTTGGGGGCGTGCCCAGCGCTCCCTGAGCAGCTGGGCAGCCCCCAGCTAACCCGTCCTGCACTGATAAATGCAGTGCGCATGCAGAGCAGTGGTAATCACTGACACTCACAATCTGCTCCTCCCCCCCCCCCCCCCCCTCCCGTGGGACACTGACCTGTGGAAGGAATAGCGTGACAGTGTCTAATTAGCGGGACTGTCCCGCTGTATTCAGGACAGTTGGGAGGTATACACAGTGTTTGTAATACAAACAGCAACCCAGTGTTTCTTCATTACCTATGCCTCTCAGACCAAACTTTGTTTCGAAGGTATTTACACTGTCAAGGAAAACATTGCATTACAGACACTTTTTTTTTTGTATAGTGTTCACAGTCGGTGAGGATTGGAGGTTGTTAGAAATGAACATACATTTGTAGTTGTGAAGCATTTCAATTGTTGATAGATTTTAAAGATATTTTCCTCATTTGTTTGATGTTTTCTTTTAGTTTTCGTCCAGGTTAAGTCCAGGATAAGTTGCATGCATCACCCTTTGATTCTTTGCCCTTTGAGCCCCCAGCTAAATCAGCCTTCCTAAACTCTTATATATAAGAAGACCTTTAACATCTGTTTGTAAGCACATTGATTAAACCCAACCCTTGCCCATCACCCGTAGAAGCAATAAAAACTAAAACAAACAAATGGAGAGAAGGGAGGATACCAACACAAATTCCCAAAATATCTAACAATAAAACAGGCTTAAATCTGCTTATAACAAAAATTCCACAATTGCCTAAAGCTATGCAGACATCCTAATCAGGTTGTGCTAATTAGCAGAAGCAATACAGTTTGCTGGGAGATGTAGTTCCACAATTTTCTCTAGGTGAGATATTTGGCGTTACTTTGCAGTCCTTTGCATATAGTGTTAGGGGCATATGGGACACTATTGTATTAATGGCATGGGGGGGACTGTTGTGTTAGTGGCATTTGGGACAGTATTGTGTTAGGGGCATATGGGGCACTATAGTGTTGGGAGCATATGAGGCACTGTAGTATTAGGAGCATCTGGGGCACTATAGTGTTAGGGACATATGTGGCAATACTGTGTTAGAGGCATATGGGACACTATGTGTTAGGGGCATATGGGACACAATTGTGTTATGGTCATATGGGCACTATGTGCTAGTGGCATGCGGGGCACTATTGTGTTAGTGGCATATGGGCACTATATAGTCCTGGGGATGTGTGTGTGTGTGTGTGTGTGTGTGTATATATATATATATATATATATTTCTTTTTTCTTTTTTTAATAAAAAAAAATAGGGACTCCAGGAACTTATGTTAAGCTTTCTCAGTTATAGAGGATTCCTTTTTCAAACTACAGGTACCTAGTGTGCTAATCTTGGGAAGTCTTGAGAGAAGTCCTTGAAATGCCTACTTATTTGACTTTATTTTCAGCATTACTTTGTAATTGATGTGCGTTGTGCACATGGGCATGATATGTTTGGTGTGCCATCCTTTTGTCTGTCTGTCTATCTATCTATCTATCTATCTATCATCTTCATGTTATAGACATTCACACTCTTCATTTTGCATGGAATAATTTGTACAATCATAATTATAATACATCACCTAACTTCTAACCATACATTATTACTATATTTTGATCTGTTAGTCACTCTTTTCTTGACACCCTTCACCAGAGCCGGCCCTAACCAATATGATGCCCTAGGCAAGATTTTGTCTGGTGCCCCCTAGCACCACCGCTGGTTCCGCCTCTGACCTTGCACCTCTTTCCCGGCACCATCACCCCTCACCCATAGCAGTCCTTATTTTGGTGTTTGTACCCCCTATATTTTAAATAGGAACAGTTTGCACATTTGGCGCACAGCCCAAAAAGGGTGTGTGTTTTTGCTGACAAGGGGCATTGCCACACAATAGTAACCCCAATTCCAATTACGCCACACAGTACTGCAACTTTATTCACATTTGATCATGCGATAGTGTCCATAATTCATATTACATCCCACAGTAGTATCACTTTACCTTATAAACATTACTCCTCACAGTAGAGCCCCTTATTCACATTACATCACACTGAATTGCTCCTTATTCACATTACACCACACCCTATTGCTCTTTATTCACATTAGACGACACAGTAGTGCCCTTTCTATACGCAAGGCCACATAGTAGAGCACCTTATACACATAATTCCACACATTAGTAATGCATTTATACACATAATTCCACACAGTAATGCCCCTTACATATATGAGACACATTATTAATGTCCTTATAAACATAATGCGCCTTACACATTATGACAACCTTTATTAATGCCCTTTTACACATAATGTCCCTTACACATATGCCGCACATTATTAATGCCCTTATACACATAATGACACACATAGTGCCCCCTACACATTTTCTGCACATTATTAGTGCCCCTATACACATGACACACATACAGTAGTACCCTGTTACACATATGCCGCACATTATTCATGCCCTTATACAAACAATGACACACAGTGCCCCTTACACATATGTTGCACATTATTAATGCATTTTTACATGACACACATAATGCTCCTTACACATATTCCGAACACTACTGCACAACCAACCCACCCGCACACAGCACTCACACTGCCACTAACACTGTGACCTCTGCCTCTTCTTGGATACAGATGTGTCCTCATAAATCTTGCCTCAATGCTAACATTGGGCACCTTTTTTTAAAGAAAATGAAACTTAATTGCATTGCTATGTGGCTAGGATGCACAAGCAGCTTCTGCTGATTAAAATGATATGCAGCATGCCTATATACTGTGTGAGACTGTGGCTGTATCTGCATATGACATGCTACACACAGAATATAGGCATGCCGCATATCATTTTAATCAGCAGAAGCTGCTGATGCCCCTAGGCGTATCAAATGCCCTAGGCAATTGCCCAGTTTGCCTATGCCTATGGCCGGCTCTGCCCTTCACACCTTTGGTGTTGGTGACACTATTCGCTGCTGGTTCACATCCCACTTTTTAGATCACTCCACCAGAGGGGGCACTCTTACCAAAATATTTAAAACTTAACCTTCAATGCCAAAAAAAATAGGTATAAAATATCACTTATTATATAAGACAATTATTCTGTCTTGTAAGTGATATTTTATACCTAGTGTATATTTGTGGCATTAATAAAGGTTAAGTTTTAAATAGTTCAATAAAAATGCCTGCTCTGGTGGGTCTTTCTCCCTACCCCAATGTACTAATCTGTTTAATCATTGGGTATCACCAACAGTGGTGTATAAGATTTTAGCATCCAGCTAGTGCATGAGTTTCTTTCTTCTCCTCCACAAACATAGCTAAAATGTCTATCTTCCCTAAAATATGATACATTATAAATTATGCAAATTAACCTCCTTCTGTTAAGAAGGGTTGATAAAAAGAACTTAACAAAAACATCGCAAATTTTATATGGAATGGGAAATACTGTAAGATAGATTTTGTATGATCTGCCAATCTGTAAATCTGCTAAACCTTATATTTTATAACATAGCGTGTCAACTCCAATCTGTGATAGACCAAATCAGAAATAAAAGAACATACACAAACACTATATTAGATTTTACACTATGTACTGCTTTATCCCTCAGTTACACTTAACTTGCATCCTTCAAAAAACTCATGGATCACAATATAGATAATATCTTAATTAACTCCACATGTAGAGTTTAGAAACTGGCAAGGAGAATCAACAAATTATATCACAGACGTTCCTTATTTCTAACATTACTAGGAAATCTAGAGTTTCAGGAAGTAGAGGCAAAATTTTGGACTGGTGATTATGTTAGATTGGTGCAAAGAGTGGATATAAAGGCAGTTGTGAGTACTATAACTGGAAGTTGGTTTAGTAGAAATTCACTGTCCATGTAGTATTTCAGATACAGTATACTGGCACAGTACAGCAGGCACATGAAGAAGGCAAAGTAATAATGGTGTCAGGAGTCACTAGAATCCAAAGCCCATAGTCAGAGCCTGAAGCATGACAGGTTTTCTTTTCCATTTGCTGGAAAATCTGTCGATAATTAGAAATAGTGTTTCCACTTTATGTTTTATTGTCCTGAGAGTAAGTTAACGATGGGTCCAGGGATGGATCTAGACCTTTCTTTTAGGGGGGGCGGTTTATTTATTCCTGACTCCTCCCTACACTCATTACTCCTCCCACTTCCCATCCCAACTGTCCATTAATGCTCTAAAGAGCATATAAAGCATTGCCAGGCTGCACATGTACTCCTTATGTAGCAAACACACACCGGGCACAAGTAACTACTAACACACCGAAGGGCGGAACACACTGCCCAAGGTGGGGGTGATGGCATTTGATGATGGCAGATGGGGCTAGGGGCCCCGGGGACACGGAGGATGGGGAGGGATGTCAGTGCAGCCACACACCATCACCTGGCAGCAGCCCCCACCTCTGGTGGCCCCAGCAGCGCAGGGAGCCAGCACGACCCCCGTCCAAGCCTGTGGGGCTGGCGTTGCTGCAGAATGCCATGTATTGGTACGGGTAGCCGGATGCTGGGGAGGGGGATGCCGCCGCTATGAAAGATCCACCTTCAGGTGAGAGATGCTGGGCTGTGCTGGCTGCTGCAGGTGCTGACAGTGGGGGAGTCAGGGGAGGAAGATGAGTGATGCCAGCAGAGGGAGATCGCTGCTGCACTGGATTGCTGCCACCCAGAGCGGCTTACCCACATCTCCCAGGGTGACCAGGCCCATAATGGAGGAGCCACCAGCGCACAGCCTCTGTCTGAACAGCACCAGCAGCGGCGGGAACTGCACATCCAGCTCGTTCTCCCCACTGTGCGCCGAAGACAGCTTGTCCCGCTACCCTGGGATCTTCCTCATGCCGCTGTTGGACTTGGTGGCTGTGACTGGCAATGTGGCCGCCATCATGTAAGTGGGCGTGGTTATGACTGTTAGGGGGGCGTTCGCCCCATTCACCCCCCCTGGATCCGGCCCTGGATGGGTCGAATTCAGACTTGATTGTAGCAGCAAATTTGTTAGCAGATTGGTAACAGATAACATTTGCAGAGAGAGTTAGATTTGTGTGGGTTATTTTGTTTCTGTGCAGGGTAAATACTGGCTGCTTTATTTTTACACTGCAATTTAGATTTCAGTTTTAACACACCCCACCCAAATGTAACTCTCTCTGCACATGTTTTATCTGCCCCACCATGTCACTACTGAGGGCTGGTGCTGAAATGCGGAAGCCTCAGTTGTAGGGGCTGGGGTGTAGTTAAACTTGGGAGGTAGTATAAGACTTCTAGACATGCAGTACCCAAGCCCGAAGGCGTGACCACGACAACTGGAATGAGGATAACGGGTTTTATTAAAGCACAGTTCAGATGGTACATTTGGCAGCAGTGTCAGATATGATAAATGAAATGACAATACACAGTTCCTGTAAAAAGCAGTAGTGATGGAGATGCCTCTGGGTGCTGTAATGTGGATGACAAGAAAAAAGAACCAAAACGTGCGCAAAAGGAAGAGCCAATCAAAAATTATTTAGATTAATTATTATTTTTATTTTTATTAAATATTATTTATTTGCAATTATTACCAAATAAATTAATTATAAATGTATTCCTTAGAGTGACCACAATAGGATATTGAAAATAATATTAAAATGAATAAAATAACACAATCATGAAATATATAACCATCTAGTTAATTTCTCGTATATGGTTTAGTATTCCAGGAAACCAATAATGGATACAAATATATAGAACCCTGAAAAACACTGGCTGGCCAGCCTTAATTAATATTTAATAAATTGTGCACAAAAATGTATCAAAAATCAATGAAATATACAAATGGAAGATGTATTGCCTGTAGGATATCATAAAATTGCATATAAAATAAAAATAGAAAATAAAAACTCAGAGTTCTTCCAATAACGATCTAAACTGGTAGTGGTTAGCCGTTATATATGTATCCAAAAGTCTCGTATGGCTCATTAGCTCTTAACCTCTTACGGCTGCTGATGTGAATAATAAATGTTTGAGCAAATGAATAGAAAACAGTCCCGTCCTTTTAACCAATATTATTGAAAAGTCTCGATAAAGGCACCTATCCTTAAGCAGCCGTTAGTATGGGCAGCCAATGCCGTAGAATTATAGTCCCGTATTTAAGATGATTAATATATATAAAAAAATATATAAAATGAGATACTAAAACAAAGTCCCAAATCGCTCAAATAGCCCCTAGCCTAGTGAGGCCATAGGTGTAGGTGGCTAAAATGACGGGATAGTGTATAAATAAATGAGACCCCGTCTCACTCGTAGCAATCTCACCTGTGCCAGTGAATGCAGTAGTCGTCTCACTCGTAGCAATCTCACCCGTACCAGTGAATGCAGAAGCCGTCTCACTTGTAGCAATCTCACCCGTGCCAGTGAATGCTGTAGCCGTCCGACCGACCGGATATTCACCGGACCTCCGCCGTTTCCAATCCACAAGCCGTTCTGTGCTGCGCTGCCTGGATGCTCCTCCGACAGCGCAGCTGGGTAATCCTTGGGCTTGGATGTAGTAGATGGAAATATCTATGGCGGTTTAGGGCGGATTAGGGCTGTCGGTGATCTCCGTTCGTCTCCAAATGACAGAGAGATGGTGTGTAACAGTGGATCACTCCAAAGCCGTTCAACCTAACGCGTTTCTCGACCGTAGGCACTGGTCGTTTCATCAGAGGAAGTGTAATGAAAGAGAGTCCTCATCTGACTATATTTAAAGCTCCCCGTTAATTGTCTAAACAGAAACAGCTGATGAATTTCAAACTATTCACCCATAGGAATCAAATTAAAGTGAAAGAGACCAATATACTTTTCAATACCTATGTATACATCTCTTAGTATCGTACTTAAATATATTTAGAATTAAATCAAAACCAATGTATATAAAATAATATAAATATATAAAGTAAATATATATAAAAATATAAATTGTGAATATCATTATTATTTAATCATTCAGAAATGAAAACTCAGGAGTGGCGTGTCTTCAGTGCATGCCTAATATTTCATTTGTTATCTATAGTTATCAAAATATATAATATATAAAGTGCGTACTTTATTAGTTGATCTATTATATATTTTATTCAGTAGATGATTATTGTATCATCAAGTTTTAGATCTGGGGGTGTCATGTCTGGATCCTGTAGGCGAGGTTAACATTCGTTAGACAGACGTTTCTTGGATGAGTTTAAATATATCTCTCCTTTTTAGGTTAGTTCTTCCTTGTGTTTTCCCCGCAGACGGGTTACATGATGTGACGCAGTCCAGATTCTTATGTCGATATATATGTATTTATTCATTTCTCATATTTATCATTATTTATATTCTTTTTACCCACTATAAGTTTTCTATACACATTCTTTATTTGATAACTATAGATAACAAATGAAATATTAGGCATGCACTGATGCACAGATAAATGGGCATTTATATATGTATATTTCTTGTCTATTTTGTATTTTTTATTTTTATACACATATAGATAACTAGTTTTTTATATATAATTATAATAATTATTACTGTTTAATTTAGCACTTATATAGGTTTTTCCTACTACACTATTTATATGTTTATAGTGATTCTATGTGGTACACCATATTTATTTATGTTTATACACCTGAAGACACGCCACTCCTGACACGGGTGAGATTGCACAGGCACGGGTGAGATTGCTACGAGTGAGACGGGGTCTCATTTATTTATACACTATCCCGTCATTTTAGCCACCTACACCTATGGCCTCACTAGGCTAGGGGCTATTTGAGCGATTTGGGACTTTGTTTTAGTATCTCATTTTATATATTTTTTTATATATATTAATCATCTTAAATACGGGACTATAATTCTACGGCATTGGCTGCCCATACTAACGGCTGCTTAAGGATAGGTGCCTTTATCGAGACTTTTCAATAATATTGGTTAAAAGGACGGGACTGTTTTCTATTCATTTGCTCAAACATTTATTATTCACATCAGCAGCCGTACGAGGTTAAGAGCTAATGAGCCATACGAGACTTTTGGATACATATATAACGGCTAACCACTACCAGTTTAGATCGTTATTGGAAGAACTCTGAGTTTTTATTTTCTATTTTTATTTTATATGCAATTTTATGATATCCTACAGGCAATACATCTTCCATTTGTATATTTCATTGATTTTTGATACATTTTTGTGCACAATTTATTAAATATTAATTAAGGCTGGCCAGCCAGTGTTTTTCAGGGTTCTATATATTTGTATCCATTATTGGTTTCCTGGAATACTAAACCATATACGAGAAATTAACTAGATGGTTATATATTTCATGATTGTGTTATTTTATTCATTTTAATATTATTTTCAATATCCTATTGTGGTCACTCTAAGGAATACATTTATAATTAATTTATTTGTAATAATTGCAAATAAATAATATTTAATAAAAATAAAAATAATAATTAATCTAAATAATTTTTGATTAGCTCTTCCTTTTGCGCACGTTTTGGTTCTTTTTTCTTGTTATTGCTATTTTTTGGGGGTTGACAGCTTCCCCATCTTTCCATATTGTGCGGCATCAGGAAGTTCATCTAGGTTGTAAGTCACGGGCGCCTCTTTTTCTTTTCTTGTAATGTGGATGGTCTGGGTAGACCTAGGAGATGGCATGTCCATATCCAGCACCCATCCGCTGAGTAATAGAATAGCAGCAGGAACTGACCAGCAGATGTTCTCTGGAAGCTGGTGGTATTGGTTTGAATATTAGTGCTGCTGGGTAGGCCGGATGGAACCGGACGAACGATGAACTGTGTGGTGAACTTGATGCACCAATGTAGTTGGAGAATAGCTAGTAGCACTGGTGATGCTGGAGATCGCTGGAATTAGGAGGTCGATGGCGGAGCACCAAGGATAACTGGTATTCGATGGCGGAGCACCGATGGTAACTGGTATTCAATGGCGGAGCCCCGAGGATAACTGGTATTCGATGGCGGAGCACCAATGGTATCTGGAACGTGGAAACAGAACACCGCTGGAAGCTGGATGCTGGAAGCCGGTGTTAGACACTGCCAGTTGCAGGAAGCAATGTGAGAACACTGCTGAGTCAGGCTGCACAGCTGGGTGGTAAACTGGAGCGGGTCTCTAGAGGAGTTGAAGACAGGAGCTGGAATACCTGAGTAAGCAAACAACCACAAAGCAGGGAGACTGGTATCACTGGGTTTGACAACCAAAGCACTGATGATTTCCTGGTTCAGGAACAGGATATTTATACCTGCAGAGGAGCAGGCATTAGCTGATCAATTGAGCAGAGTCCAGCGGCACAGCGGATTGGTGGAGTAATGTCATGTGACTGAAACCAACATGGCTGCGCCCATACTAGCACTTGGAGGGAAAGTCAGTTTGTGGAACCATGTGATGAATCACAGTAATGGTGGTGAAGGCCGCAGCGGGCCGGAGACGCCAACTTGCACACTTGAACCACAGAGATGGCGACGGAGGCCGCGGTGGGCAGGAGACGCCATGCAGAGTTATTGTATATTGGAAATGCAGGAATGGCGGCGAAGGCCGCGGAGGGCTGGAGACGCCATTCTAACTTTATGAAACCACTGTGACAGCACCTGCGGAATGACAAGGAGGAGATGTGAAGTGAGGATGTCAGCAACACGACTGAGACCCGGCCCTGGAACACTGAGCCAGTCTCAGGAGACACCTGAAAGGTAGATAATGGCGTCCAGTTACCCGGATTGTGACACACCAGCAGTGCACATGGTTTTGCCCATCTGCTAACAAATTTGCTGCTACGATCAGGTCTGAATTAGGCCCAATATCCAAAGCCAATAGACAGATTCAATAGTCACCAAAATCCCAAGCCAATAGTTAGAACCAAAAGTCACTGAAAACCTACAAAATTACCATATCCAAATCATAATACTGTACTTACAGTACTGTACAAATGTTTTAGGCAAGTGTGGAAAAATGCAGCAAAGTAAGATTGTTTTAAAAAAATAGATGTGTTAATAGTTTATTTTTATCAATAAACAAAATAGAAAGTGAATGAACAGAAGACAAATCTAAATCAAATCAAAATTTGGTGTAACCACAATTTGCCTTCAAAACAGCATCAATTCTTCTAGGTACACTTGCAGACATTTTTTGAAGGTACTCGACAGGGAAGTTGTTCCAAACATCTCGGAAAACTAATCAGAGATCTTCTGCAGATGTAGGCTTGCTCAAATCCTTATGTCTCTTCATGTAATCCCAGACAAACACTATGATGTTGAGATCAGAGCTCTGTGGGGGCCATATTATCACTTCCAGGACTCCTTGTTCTTCTTTATGCTGAAAATAGTTCTTAATGTCATTGGCTGTATGTTTGGGGTTGTTGTCCTGCTGCAGAATAAATTTGTAACCAATCAGACACCTCCATGATGGTATGGCATGATGGATAAGTAGCTGTCTGTATTTTTCAGCATTGAGGACACCAATAATCCTGACCAAATTGGTGACATTCAGCCCCAAACTTGCAATGAACCTCCACCATGCTTTACTGTTGCCTGCAGACACTCATTATTGTACCACTCTCCAGCCCTTCGGCAAACAAATTGCCTTCTGTTACAGCCATTTCACATTTTGACTCATCAGTCCAGAGCACCTGCTGCCATTTTCTGCACCCCAGTTCCTATGTTTTCAGACATAGTTGAGTTGCTTTACCTTGTTTCCAGGTCAATGGTATGGCTTTTTGGCTACAATTCTTCCATGAAGACCACTTCTGGCCAGACTTATCCGAACAGTAGCTAGGTGTACCTGGGTCCCACTGGTTTCTGCCAGTACTGAGCTGATGGCACTGCTGGATATCTTCCGATTTGTAAGGGAAGTAAGCATGATGTTTCTTTCATCTGATGCACTAAGTGTCCTTAGCCGACCACTGCATCTACGGTCCCTAAGGTTGCTCATTTCTTTGTGCTTCAATGCTGATAAATACAGGCAGGTACTAATCCATCATGCAATACCATCATGGAGGCATCTGCTTGACTTCAAATTTATTTTGCAGGACAACAATCCCAAACATACAGCCAATGTCATTAAGAACTACTGGGGACTTGGGTTCAGGAGCCAGAGCAATCCACCTATGAAAATATAAAACTGCCTACCAAGTGTGTGGAGCTGGAGCAATCTGCTGGAAAGTTGATATCTCTGGTTCTGGGCATAGTAGAGTTCTAATTAAAATCTGATCCATTTCTGCACAGCAGACATACAATATTGTGCAGTGCATAGAGGGTGTGCCAATTTTGCATACCTTAAATCTCTTGTGGATCCTATGATCACCCTGCAAAGGGCTCTAAGAAGACAAAGATTGTCTGTCATAATAAATAAATAAATAAATAAATAAAATTAAAAGTTAACATTTTGCTTCGCTTCTAAATTGAGCTTGTACAGTATGTCATGTCTATTCTGACCTATTGGGGGTCATTAAAAATAATAAATAAAAGATCCTGCTCTGGACAGGAAAACTATTCTAAAATCAGAATCAATAAATAAAATTATTAAATTCTGCTCTGTCAGAATGAAAAGAAAATCAATTTAATTTGAATACATATTTATTCAAAAAGTGATCACTATTTATTAATAAGACACAACAAAAAATTCACTTGTAAGAAACACAAAGGGGTATACTGTATTTACTAAAAGTCAATTTGGGTCGATTTTGATAGATTTCAGATGTTTATTGTTTAAGCGATTTTGTGTTTCAGGGTTTAAATCACACATTTACTAACATGATTTTTATTATTATTATTATTATTATTATTATTACTACTAGTTATTTATATAGCGCACACACATTACGCAGCGCTTTACAGAGAATATTTGGCCATTAACATCAGTCCCTGCCCAAGTGGAGCATACAATCTATATTCCCTATCACATGTACACACAGAAACATTCACACTAGGGTTAATTTTGTTGGGAGTCAATTAACCTACCAGTATATTTTTGTATTGTGGGAGTACCCGGAGGAAACCCAGTCAAGTACGGGGAGACTATACAAACTCCGCACAGTTAGGGCCGTGGTGGGAATCAAACACATGACCTCAGTGCTGTGAGGCAGTAATGCTAACCATTACACCATCCGTACTGCCCCATTTTTGACATTGTTCAAAAAAATTTTTCAAAAATAATCTGTTAGTAAATGTGGAATTTAGACACTGAAATACAAAATCGACCAAATAGTGACCAAAAATAGTAAATATACCCCTAAATCCCACATTTACTAACATATGATTTTTTTAAACAAAGTCAAAAATCATCTGTCAGTAAATGTATGATTTAAACCCTGAAACACAAAATCAACCAAAAAGCGACCAAAATCGACCCAAATTGACTTTTAGTAACTATACACCCGGGTTCTAAAAATCCATTAACCATCACAATAGAGACAGCTCACTTTTTTTTTGCAATTGAAGGTTATAGTAAAGTTTTCTGAAAACAGCTTATAAAAGGGGTACTGCAACAAAACAAATCAAATGAGGGAGAGGAATACAAAGCATAAAAGGGTTGCAATAAACATCAAATATAGAGACAATGGGGGACTGAACTGAGGGAACCAGAGAACAAATTTGGTTGAGACCAGGGGTAGGAAGGAGGGGAGTATCATTGGTGATCAGTGCAAGGGTATATGAATGCTGTATACTGCACTCTGTTCTGCTGATTTAAGTGGCTGTGCAGTGTCCAGACAGAATGACTAATACAAGTGGCTGTTTTTAACTTATAAAAAGCATGCTGCTGTATGCTGTGCTCTGCTGCTTTAAGTAGCTGTATGGTGTACTTACAAAGTGACTAATACAAGTGACTGTTTTTAACTTATACAAGGCACCCTGCTGTATGCTAATTAAAAATATTTAAAAACTAAAAAAAATTGTATAACTTGTTTGTACTGTTCTGCACACTGCACCTCAGTACGCTGAACCCAGAACACTCTACCCCAGTGCACATGTGGAAAAGTGGTCTGACTCCACACAGTGTGAGCCAAGTTGCCAGTTAAAAAAGGAAAAAACATATATTGTACACTTTATTTGTACTGTTCTGCACACTGCACCCCAGTACGCAGCACCCAAGTATGCTGTACGCCCATGCACATGCGGAAAATTGGTCTGACTCCACACAGTGTGAGATTAGCTGCCAGTTAAAAAAAGAAAAGACATATATTCTATACTTTATTTCTTGTACACTTTATTTGTACTGTTCTGCACACTGCACCCTAGTACGCAGCACCCCAGTATGCTGCACCCCAGTGCACATGTGGAAAATTGGTCTGACTCTACACAGTGTGAGATGAGCTGCCAGTTAAAAAGAAAAAATATATATATTGTTGTATAATTTGTTTGCACTATTCTGTGCACTCAACCTACCCCAGTACTCAATGCGTTTTGTTCACTTCACGTAAGTCCTGTGACTCCACACAGTGTGAGCCAAACTGCCAGTTAAAAAAAGTACAAAATATATTTGCCTAAAATTAGTGACACCTCTACTGTAACGCCATTTGATACTGTTACCATCCATAGAATAGTGGAGGATTATTTTCATGACACCATAGAAATAAGCATGTCACAGAGACCCTTTGACTACTGGAAGGAAAAAAACAATTTGGAGGCCTTTCTACAAACTGGCTTTGCAATAGTTAAGCTACCCACCCTCCAGTGTGTACTCAGAAAGAGTTTTCAGCACAGCAGGGAACTTTATCAGCGATTAGTGCAGGAGGCTACTTACTGAAAATGTGGAAAAGATGATGTTCATTAAAATTAACTAGAAATTCCATGAGGAAGCTCTTTACTGGCAATTACATCAAAGTACAGAGACTTCTGTAATGTTGGATTCCAGCAGGGATGACTTGATATTGTGTGAGGATGATGTACATACACACTGATGATGGTGAAAATGAGGAAGGCAGTGATGATGAAATCTTACCTCTGCAGAGCTGTTAGCATAGCTGCCTTAAGCCCATTGGTATCTTGGTTTGTGGGGGTCCAAACGAACCAATCACTTCAGCTACAGGTCCCTGTCACTTGGTTTTTTAAACTGTTCCAAGCTTTCGTATTATCAAACATAAGGGTGTGTAGGAGGGCCCAAGGACAATTCCATTTTGCACCATTTTTCATTTCTGCCACTGCTGTGTGGAAATGTTTCTTAGATGTGCTATAAACTGCCAAGTGTTTGTGCCACTGCTCTGTCGCTTAGTAACCAGCCAGCTCGCAAAAGCCTTTGGCCTAAAGTGGATGAAAACAATATTGTGAGCTTTGAGGTGGTCAAAATTGACTGGAAATGAGTGGAAAGTAATGTTATTGAGGAAAATAGCACTCCAGGAACGAAAAAAAGGCCCAAATTATGTGATTTTAGCTTTTTCTGTAAATTTTTGGAAAAAGTACAAAACAAAAATCAGCGGATTCCATCGCGAGACTCGGATTCTATATAAGGAGCCGCGCGTCGCCGCCATTTTCACACGTGCATTGAGATTGATAGGGAGAGGACGTGGCTGGCGTCCTCTCCGTTTAGAATTAGAATAGATTAGAGAGACACTTGATTTACTAATTTTGGGGAGCATTAGGAGTACTCAGTAGTGTACAGTGCAGAGTTTTGCTGATAGTGACCAGTGACCACCACTTTTATTTATAATCCGTTCTCTGCCTGAAAAAAGCGATACACAGCACACAGTGACTCAGTCACATACCATATCTGTGTGCACTGCTCAGGCTCAGGCCAGTGTGCTGCATCATCTATTATCTATATATAATATTATATATATCTGTCTGACTGCTCAGCTCACACAGCTTATAATTGTGGGGGAGACTGGGGAGCACTACTGCAGTGCCAGTTATAGGTTATAGCAGGAGCCAGGAGTACATAATATAATCCGTTCTCTGTCTGAAAAAAGCGATACACAGCACACAGTGACTCAGTCACATACCATATCTGTGTGCACTGCTCAGGCTCAGGCCAGTGTGCTACATCATCTATTATCTATATATAATATTATATATATCTGTCTGACTGCTCAGCTCACACAGCTTATAATTGTGGGGGAGACTGGGGAGCACTACTGCAGTGCCAGTTATAGGTTATAGCAGGAGCCAGGAGTACATAATATATTATATAGTGAGTGACCACCAGACACACAGTGCAGTTTATTTAATATATCCGTTCTCTGCCTGAAAAAAGCGATACACACAGTGACTCAGTCAGTCACATACCATATCTGTGTGCACTGCTCAGGCTCAGGCCAGTGTGCTGCATCATCTATATATATTATATATCTGTCTGACTGCTCAGCTCACACAGCTTATAATTGTGGGGGAGACTGGGGAGCACTACTGCAGTGCCAGTTATAGGTTATAGCAGGAGCCAGGAGTACATAATATTATATTAAAATTAAACAGTGCACACTTTTGCTGCAGGAGTGCCACTGCCAGTGTGACTAGTGACCAGTGACCTGACCACCAGTATATAATATTAGTAGTATACTATCTCTTTATCAACCAGTCTATATTAGCAGCAGACACAGTACAGTGCGGTAGTTCACGGCTGTGGCTACCTCTGTGTCGGCACTCGGCAGCCCGTCCATAATTGTATATACCACCTAACCGTGGTTTTTTTTTCTTTCTTTATACATACATACTAGTTACGAGTATACTATCTCTTTATCAACCAGTCTATATATTAGCAGCAGACACAGTACAGTGCGGTAGTTCACGGCTGTGGCTACCTCTGTGTCGGCACTCGGCAGCCCGTCCATAATTGTATATACCACCTAACCGTGGTTTTTTTTTCTTTCTTTATACATACATACTAGTTACGAGTATACTATCTCTTTATCAACCAGTCTATATATTAGCAGCAGACACAGTACAGTGCGGTAGTTCACGGCTGTGGCTACCTCTGTGTCGGCACTCGGCAGCCCGTCCATAATTGTATATACCACCTAACCGTGGTTTTTTTTTCATTCTTTATACATACATACTAGTTACGAGTATACTATCTCTTTATCAACCAGTCTATATTAGCAGCAGACACAGTACAGTGCGGTAGTTCACGGCTGTGGCTACCTCTGTGTCGGCACTCGGCAGCCCGTCCATAATTGTATATACCACCTAACCGTGGTTTTTTTTTCTTTCTTTATACATACATACTAGTTACGAGTATACTATCTCTTTATCAACCAGTCTATATATTAGCAGCAGACACAGTACAGTGCGGTAGTTCACGGCTGTGGCTACCTCTGTGTCGGCACTCGGCAGCCCGTCCATAATTGTATATACCACCTAACCGTGGTTTTTTTTTCTTTCTTTATACATACATACTAGTTACGAGTATACTATCTCTTTATCAACCAGTCTATATATTAGCAGCAGACACAGTACAGTGCGGTAGTTCACGGCTGTGGCTACCTCTGTGTCGGCACTCGGCAGCCCGTCCATAATTGTATATACCACCTAACCGTGTTTTTTTTTTCTTTCTTTATACATACATACTAGTTACGAGTATACTATCTCTTTATCAACCAGTCTATATATTAGCAGCAGACACAGTACAGTGCGGTAGTTCACGGCTGTGGCTACCTCTGTGTCGGCACTCGGCAGCCCGTCCATAATTGTATATACCACCTAACCGTGTTTTTTTTTTCTTTCTTTATACATACATACTAGTTACGAGTATACTATCTCTTTATCAACCAGTCTATATTAGCAGCAGACACAGTACAGTGCGGTAGTTCACGGCTGTGGCTACCTCTGTGTCAGCACTCGGCAGCCCGTCCATAATTGTATACTAGTATCCAATCCATCCATCTCCATTGTTTACCTGAGGTGCCTTTTAGTTGTGCCTATTAAAATATGGAGAACAAAAATGTTGAGGTTCCAAAATTAGGGAAAGATCAAGATCCACTTCCACCTCGTGCTGAAGCTGCTGCCACTAGTCATGGCCGAGACGATGAAATGCCAGCAACGTCGTCTGCCAAGGCCGATGCCCAATGGCATAGTACAGAGCATGTCAAAACCAAAACACCAAATATCAGTAAAAAAAGGACTCCAAAACCTAAAATAAAATTGTCGGAGGAGAAGCGTAAACTTGCCAATATGCCATTTACCACACGGAGTGGCAAGGAACGGCTGAGGCCCTGGCCTATGTTCATGGCTAGTGGTTCAGCTTCACATGAGGATGGAAGCACTCAGCCTCTCGCTAGAAAACTGAAAAGACTCAAGCTGGCAAAAGGCAAAGCACCGCAAAGAACTGTGCGTTCTTTGAAATCCCAAATCCACAAGGAGAGTCCAATTGTGTCGGTTGCGATGCCTGACCTTCCCAACACTGGACGTGAAGAGCATGCGCCTTCCACCATTTGCACGCCCCCTGCAAGTGCTGGAAGGAGCACCCGCAGTCCAGTTCCTGATAGTCAGATTGAAGATGTCAGTGTTGAAGTACACCAGGATGAGGAGGATATGGGTGTTGCTGGCGCTGGGGAGGAAATTGACCAGGAGGA
Source organism: Pseudophryne corroboree (assembly GCF_028390025.1). Lineage (NCBI taxonomy): Eukaryota > Metazoa > Chordata > Amphibia > Anura > Myobatrachidae > Pseudophryne > Pseudophryne corroboree. Next base: position 570,243,437 of record NC_086446.1, on the reverse strand, counting down.
TTCTGATGGTGAGGTGGTTTGTTTAAGTCAGGCACCCGGGGAGACACCTGTTGTCCGTGGGAGGAATATGGCCGTTGACATGCCAGGTGAAAATACCAAAAAAATCAGCTCTTCGGTGTGGAGGTATTTCACCAGAAATGCGGACAACAGGTGTCAAGCCGTGTGTTCCCTTTGTCAAGCTGTAATAAGTAGGGGTAAGGACGTTAACCACCTCGGAACATCCTCCCTTATACGTCACCTGCAGCGCATTCATAATAAGTCAGTGACAAGTTCAAAAACTTTGGGTGACAGCGGAAGCAGTCCACTGACCAGTAAATCCCTTCCTCTTGTAACCAAGCTCACGCAAACCACCCCACCAACTCCCTCAGTGTCAATTTCCTCCTTCCCCAGGAATGCCAATAGTCCTGCAGGCCATGTCACTGGCAATTCTGACGAGTCCTCTCCTGCCTGGGATTCCTCCGATGCATCCTTGCGTGTAACGCCTACTGCTGCTGGCGCTGCTGTTGTTGCCGCTGGGAGTCGATGGTCATCCCAGAGGGGAAGTCGTAAGCCCACTTGTACTACTTCCAGTAAGCAATTGACTGTTCAACAGTCCTTTGCGAGGAAGATGAAATATCACAGCAGTCATCCTACTGCAAAGCGGATAACTGAGGCCTTGGCCTCCTGGGTGGTGAGAAACGTGGTTCCGGTATCCATCATTACTGCAGAGCCAACTAGAGACTTGTTGGAGGTACTGTGTCCCCGGTACCAAATACCATCTAGGTTCCATTTCTCTAGGCAGGCGATACCGAAAATGTACACAGACCTCAGAAAAAGAGTCACCAGTGTCCTAAAAAATGCAGCTGTACCCAATGTCAACTTAACCACGGACATGTGGACAAGTGGAGCAGGGCAGGGTCAGGACTATATGACTGTGACAGCCCACTGGGTAGATGTATGGACTCCCGCCGCAAGAACAGCAGCGGCGGCACCAGTAGCAGCATCTCGCAAACGCCAACTCTTTCCTAGGCAGGCTACGCTTTGTATCACCGCTTTCCAGAATACGCACACAGCTGAAAACCTCTTACGGCAACTGAGGAAGATCATCGCGGAATGGCTTACCCCAATTGGACTCTCCTGTGGATTTGTGGCATCGGACAACGCCAGCAATATTGTGTGTGCATTAAATCTGGGCCAATTCCAGCACGTCCCATGTTTTGCACATACCTTGAATTTGGTGGTGCAGAATTTTTTAAAAAACGACAGGGGCGTGCAAGAGATGCTGTCGGTGGCCAGAAGAATTGCGGGACACTTTCGGCGTACAGGCACCACGTACAGAAAACTGGAGCACCACCAAAAACTACTGAACCTGCCCTGCCATCATCTGAAGCAAGAAGTGGTAACGAGGTGGAATTCAACCCTCTATATGCTTCAGAGGTTGGAGGAGCAGCAAAAGGCCATTCAAGCCTATACAATTGAGCACGATATAGTAGGTGGAATGCACCTGTCTCAAGTGCAGTGGAGAATGATTTCAACGTTGTGCAAGGTTCTGATGCCCTTTGAACTTGCCACACGTGAAGTCAGTTCAGACACTGCCAGCCTGAGTCAGGTCATTCCCCTCATCAGGCTTTTGCAGAAGAAGCTGGAGGCATTGAAGGAGGAGCTAACACGGAGCGATTCCGCTAGGCATGTGGGACTTGTGGATGCAGCCCTTAATTCGCTTAACAAGGATTCACGGGTGGTCAATCTGTTGAAATCAGAGCACTACATTTTGGCCACCGTGCTCGATCCTAGATTTAAAGCCTACCTTGGATCTCTCTTTCCGGCAGACACAGGTCTGCTGGGGTTGAAAGACCTGCTGGTGACAAAATTGTCAAGTCAAGCGGAACGCGACCTGTCAACATCTCCTCCTTCACATTCTCCCGCAACTGGGGGTGCGAGGAAAAGGCTCAGAATTCCGAGCCCACCCGCTGGCGGTGATGCAGGGCAGTCTGGAGCGACTGCTGATGCTGACATCTGGTCCGGACTGAAGGACCTGACAACGATTACGGACATGTCGTCTACTGTCACTGCATATGATTCTCTCAACATTGATAGAATGGTGGAGGATTATATGAGTGACCGCATCCAAGTAGGCACGTCACACAGTCCGTACTTATACTGGCAGGAAAAAGAGGCAATTTGGAGGCCCTTGCACAAACTGGCTTTATTCTACCTAAGTTGCCCTCCCACAAGTGTGTACTCCGAAAGAGTGTTTAGTGCCGCCGCTCACCTTGTCAGCAATCGGCGTACGAGGTTACATCCAGAAAATGTGGAGAAGATGATGTTCATTAAAATGAATTATAATCAATTCCTCCGCGGAGACATTGACCAGCAGCAATTGCCTCCACAAAGTACACAGGGAGCTGAGATGGTGGATTCCAGTGGGGACGAATTGATAATCTGTGAGGAGGGGGATGTACACGGTGATATATCGGAGGGTGAAGATGAGGTGGACATCTTGCCTCTGTAGAGCCAGTTTGTGCAAGGAGAGATTAATTGCTTCTTTTTTGGGGGGGGTCCAAACCAACCCGTCATATCAGTCACAGTCGTGTGGCAGACCCTGTCACTGAAATGATGGGTTGGTTAAAGTGTGCATGTCCTGTTTTGTTTATACAACATAAGGGTGGGTGGGAGGGCCCAAGGACAATTCCATCTTGCACCTCTTTTTTCTTTTCTTTTTCTTTGCATCATGTGCTGATTGGGGAGGGTTTTTTGGAAGGGACATCCTGCGTGACACTGCAGTGCCACTCCTAGATGGGCCCGGTGTTTGTGTCGGCCACTAGGGTCGCTAATCTTACTCACACAGTCAGCTACCTCATTGCGCCTCTTTTTTTCTTTGCGTCATGTGCTGTTTGGGGAGGGTTTTTTGGAAGGGACATCCTGCGTGACACTGCAGTGCCACTCCTAGATGGGCCCGGTGTTTGTGTCGGCCACTAGGGTCGCTAATCTTACTCACACAGTCAGCTACCTCATTGCGCCTCTTTTTTTCTTTGCGTCATGTGCTGTTTGGGGAGGGTTTTTTGGAAGGGACATCCTGCGTGACACTGCAGTGCCACTCCTAGATGGGCCCGGTGTTTGTGTCGGCCACTAGGGTCGCTAATCTTACTCACACAGCTACCTCATTGCGCCTCTTTTTTTCTTTGCGTCATGTGCTGTTTGGGGAGGGTTTTTTGGAAGGGCCATCCTGCGTGACACTGCAGTGCCACTCCTAGATGGGCCCGGTGTTTGTGTCGGCCACTAGGGTCGCTAATCTTACTCACACAGCTACCTCATTGCCCCTCTTTTTTTCTTTGCGTCATGTGCTGTTTGGGGAGGGTTTTTTGGAAGGGACATCCTGCGTGACACTGCAGTGCCACTCCTAGATGGGCCCGGTGTTTGTGTCGGCCACTAGGGTCGCTTATCTTACTCACACAGCGACCTCGGTGCAAATTTTAGGACTAAAAATAATATTGTGAGGTGTGAGGTATTCAGAATAGACTGAAAATGAGTGTAAATTATGGTTTTTGAGGTTAATAATACTTTGGGATCAAAATGACCCCCAAATTCTATGATTTAAGCTGTTTTTTAGTGTTTTTGGAAAAAAACACCCGAATCCAAAACACACCCGAATCCGACAAAAAAAATTCGGTGAGGTTTTGCCAAAACGCGTTCGAACCCAAAACACGGCCGCGGAACCGAACCCAAAACCAAAACACAAAACCCGAAAAATTTCAGGCGCTCATCTCTACTAAACACATGTCTGCAACATCACAGGGCATTTTCAGTCCATTACTCCCTTATGACATTGTCCAAAAATGCAGACTAAAGAGGATCATGGGATAATGTACTATATATCATGCAAACCTAATACACTATCTGCATTTTTAATATCAAGAATTCTCTGCAGTCCTGTAAACACTATATACCAAAAGTGTACATTGTTGAAGTGCCTGACAGCTGTATGTAATACAATGAGGTGAAGAGTCTGAAACGGTAACAAGTTTTGCAAAGATATGTTAAACTTTATGAAGCATTGCAGAAAATGAAGATACAGTACCTGCAACTGGGTTATGGATCAATGGGTCGACCTGTATTAGGCCAACCACCAGTCCTGTAACTGTGTCGATCATTTTAGCATGTCGACCTTTTTACTGTGTCGAACATGTCAATGTTGACCAATAGGGGTCGATCTACTGACTATCGACCTAATCCATCACGACCTACCATCCGTATACACTGCAACTGCAGGGTGCTAAACATTATTGTGCAAAGTAAAAATATTTTCAAGCAGCAAAGTCATATAAAAGTATACTAGAATAATGTGAATACTCCATCAAGTCATCTTTAAATATTCACATCAAATGTTACGTATCAGTAAATCATTTTTCACAGGAAGACATTAAATCTTCTGAGAATTAAAAAAGGAGTCAAATACAATAGCACAGAGATCCGAAACACATAACGGGGGTCATTCCGAGTTGTTCGCTCGTTGTCGATTTTCGCAACGGAGCGATTAAGGCGAAAATACACATGCGCATGGTACGCAGTGCGCATGCGCTAAGTATTTTAGCACAAAACTTAGTAGATTTACTCACGTCCGTACGAAGAATTTCCATCGTTGAAGTGATCGGAGTGTGATTGACAGGAAGTGGGTGTTTCTGGGCGGAAACTGACCATTTTCTGGGAGTGTGCGGAAAAACGCAGGCGTGCCAGGATAAAACGCAGGAGTGTCTGGAGAAACGGGGGAGTGGCTGGCCGAACGCAGGGCGTGTATGTGACGTCAAACCAGGAACGAAACGGGCTGAGCTGATCGCAGTGTAGGAGTAAGTCTCGAGCTACTCAGAAACTGCTAAGAATTTTCTATTCGCAATTCTGCTAATCTTTCATTCGCAATTCTGCTAAGCGAAGATACACTCCCAGAGGGCGGCGGCCTAGCGTGTGCAATGCTGCTAAAAGCAGCTAGCGAGCGAACAACTCGGAATAACCCCCAACAGGTGGTATTAAAAGAGGGGAAAAACTAGAATGTCTTTAGCAACTTTACAGTGATTTACAATGATGATTCAGTGATATACAATGATGATAGTGATATACAATGATGATACAGTGATATACAATGATGTTAGTGATATACAATGATGATACAGTGATATACTGCACAATGATGATACAGTGATATACAATGATGTTAGTGATATACAATGATGATACAGTGATATACAATGATGTTAGTGATATACAATGATGATACAGTGATATACTGCACAATGATGATACAGTGATATACAATGATGTTAGTGATATACAATGATACAGTGATATACTGCACAATGATGATACAGTGATATACAATGATGTTAGTGATATACAATGATGATACAGTGATATACTGCACAATGATGATACAGTGATATACAATGATGATACAGTGATATACAATGATGATACAGTGATATACAATGATGTTAGTGATATACAATGATGATACAGTGATATACTGCACAATGATGATACAGTGATATACTGCACAATGATGATACAGTGATATACAATGATGTTAGTTATATACAATGATGATACAGTGATATACAATGATGTTAGTGATATACAATGATGATACAGTGATATACAATGATGTTAGTGATATACAATGATGATACAGTGATATACTGCACAATGATGATACAGTGATATACAATGATGTTAGTGATATACAATGATTATACAGTGATATACTGCACAATGATGATACAGTGATATACAATGATGATACAGTGATATACTGCACAATGATGATACAGTGATATACTGCACAATGATGATACAGTGATTTGCAATGATGATACAGTGATATACAGTTATACAGTGATAGACAATGATGATACAGTGATATATAGTGATGATACAGTTATGATACAGTGATATAAAATGATGAAACAGTGATGATAGTGATATACTCTACAATGATACAGTGATATACAGTGATGATACAGTGATATACAGTGATGACACAGTGATATACAATGATGATACAGTGATATACTCTACAATGATGATACAGTGATTTGCAATGAGGATACAGTGATATACAGTGATGACACAGTGATATACAATGATGATACAGTGATGACACAGTGATATACAATGATGATACAGTGATGACACAGTGATATACAATGATGATACAGTTATGACACAGTGATATAAAATGATGAAACAGTGATGATACAGTGATATACTCTACAATGATACAGTGATATACAGTGATGACACAGTGATATACAATGATGACACAGTGATATACAATGATGACACAGTGATATACAATGATGATACAGTGATATACAATGATGATACAGTGATATACTCTACAATGATGATACAGTGATTTGCAATGAGGATACAGTGATATACAGTGATGACACAGTGATATACAATGATGATACAGTGATATACAGTGACATACAGTACCTCCCAACTGTCCCCATTTTCGCGGGACAGTCCCATTTTTTTTGTACTGTGCCGCTGTCCCACCTGCGGGCAGCAGTGTTCCGCGGTGGGGGTGACAGTTAGGAGGCTCTTGTACTCGCTGCAGAGCAGGGTGAATAGACGCTGTGTGCATGCGCACACAGTGTCTATTCATGAAGACAGAGGTACTGGGGGCATGCCAGCAGCTCACTGAGTGCTGGCCATGCCCCCATAGTGACAAGAATGGGGGTCGTGGCTTGCGATCGTGGCTTTGCCGCGAGGCCTATGTGCAAAGTGTGTAATAGCTTTCACTTTACATGTGGGTTCTGCAGATGCACCAACAGCACTACCTGCTCCCGGTACTGGAAAGGGGGCATGGTCAACTCAGAGTGGTGTGGTCAGGCCTCTCTTTATAAAATATGAAAAATTATATTTTATGTGCGAGCGCGGTGTGGCTGAGCAAGCTGTACAGGGGGTCACCGATGGCAGATCCAATAGATGGGAGCAACGAGTCACGAAGGCAGAGAGAGGACTGACAGCTTCTGCAAAAGCCTTTCAGCCGAGCACAGCACAGCACACAGCAGCATGTACTGGGCTCAGGAGAGCAGCCTCTTCTCTGCACCTGCGTGAAGTGTCGCCAGGGACGGACTGCGGCCTCAATTCGGCCCTGGCAATCGTAAACGCGCATCACGGGGGGCACTCGCGCAACACCGGGGGGGGGGCGCGTCACAGAGGGCGTGTTGTACGACATATAGGGGCGTGCTGCGAGTCATGGAGGCACGCCCCCATTACCATGGCGACGGTTGCTGGGGCTCTCTGAGTGACCGATTCGGCCCACCTGCCCATCGGCCCTTCTGGCATGTGCCAGATGGCCAGTCCGGCCATGAGTGTCGCTGTCTGCAAGTTGCAACAGGGAAGGGAGTGGTAGTAAAGAGTACCCCCCTCGGCACAGTTGGGGTTCTGACCCAGCTTTCTCACTGATCATTTTGCAATAGAAAGGACAGGGGGAGTATCCCCTCCTGGGGAGATATCAGAAGATCTCTCTCCAGCAATGCTTTAGCCACAAGGACAAAAAAACTAATGCCACTGAGAGTTATGGGGACTGCAGCCTGAAGGATGAGATTGCCCAATATACTGTAGAATGTATCTTTACTGCTTCTGCATTGTTTTTAGGCTACATAAATAGACCTCTTAAGCTCTAGTAGTTGGAAAACATTGATCCTACCACCAATCAATTTGGAGTTAGGCACACAGAATCTAATATTGCACCTGGAACTTATTATCACTACTAAAAAAAACATTTCTCTGTCTATAAATATCACTGTATGAAAGATGCTACCACAGAACTTTGGCACCCCAAATATAGACAATAACTGACATTCCGAAAAATATTTTAAGACCACCACAGGATTTCGAGACTGTCATTTGAAAAATATACTTATATTTACAATTGTGAATACTGATTTGCCCTAGGAGTTTGAATAATTAATTTATTTGTCAAAGCAATACAACATATAGATTTCTTTCATGTAAATAATATTGCAACCCCACAGATATCTACAAACCATCCAACTAGCAATGTATTAAGGAATGTATAGTTGGGATTTTTTCTGTCATACTAATCCTTTCCTTCTACAATTGTACCTACTTGCCCCAAAGTGTATTTTGCAGTACACAGCCACTTCTCCATCATTCTGTTTGCTTTTCAGGTATGTGATGAAAATGCAGATGATGAAAAGAGTAACAGACCATTTTAAGGTCCAACCTAACAAGACTTTAGTACAAACGTATGTATTCACTAGCATTTGCCCGTGACTTTGCTAATGTGGATGTCTGTTATTGGTCAGCTTAGCCTTAAACTAATTTTGCAAGGACAGTAGTGCCATCTAATATTGTAATGTAGATTTTATATTGTCACAAAATTTCTTTTTAAACAATATTTGCAGTTTTTCCTTCAGGGATTAACACAACAAGATGCTTGGGGCTTCTAACTCATGAGCAAACCATGTAAAGCTGCCCATGGGAGAAGCAGCTGGTCCTGAGATCTAAGCCTGCAGCCTTGACTGTTTGCCCAAAGTGTCAAGCATTCAGTTTCTCCTTTATTGCTCCTCTCCCTGATGTCACATAGAGATTATACATACCTCAGTTTCTTTCTAGGTCATTAAGCTTTACAATAGTGAAAACGCGATTCAAATTCATGAAATAGCTTTGGTGTGATGTCGGGATGAACATGCAGTCAAACAGACAAAAAATCAGATATTCTTTCTTACCATTTCCATAGATCATAAACGGACCCTAGAATTATATTTCTCAAAAAAAAAAAAAAAATTGCTATGTATAGACACATCCCTTACAGTTTTATTATATGCATAGATTCCAATTCAACGTATGCATTTCTCTCATTATACAGTATATTGCTTTGGTATATGCTCATTTAAGTGTTAACTTAATCATTAGAGTGCAATTATAATATGTTTCACTATTGCATATCTTCCAAATCTCACATCTTTGTCAGGACAGCCCTGATTTTCAAGGTCCTAGAGTCAGAATATTCATATTCATCCCAGTTTGCATATAAGCAAAGGGGGGTGGGGCTTTTTTGGAGGTGTTTCCGTGCCGACCGGCAATGGAGATGTGTCCCCATAGCATGCTTCATTAAAGGTAACTATTTTTTTTTTTTTTAAATCTTGTTACTATGTCCAGTGGGGAATTTCCCATTAGGCACGTGATGTACGTGCCTAGGGGCAGCACTTGGATGCTTGTGTCCAGGGCCGGACTGCACATCTGGCATTTCTGGCAAATGCCAGAAGGGTTGATGGGATGGAGGGCCGGTCCTGTCATTCAGAGAGCTGGGAAGGCCGCACGCAGTGCAGCCTCCGGATCTCTGTTGTAGATGCTCCCCCGCCTCCCTGCCCTTTTCCATGGGAATGGAGGTGTGCAGCGAGTCCACGCCCCCTTGACTCGCGGCACGCCCCCGTATCTAGTGCGCGCGTGCCCATGCACTTGCCAGGGCCTAATTTGTGCCCCAGTCCGTCCCTGCTTGTGTTTGTTACGTCAGCCCAAAAAGTACCAGTAACTGCAAAATATTTCCACTGTACTCTGCTATATGCCATCTTGAATGGAGTGTAAATGGGTAGGACATGCACATACTGCCCCCGTAAGCTGTCCTACTTAGTAAATATGTATTCATAATTATTCGTTAAAAAAATGCGATAGTTAGTGGCTTTTGCATTATTCTATTAAATTAGCTATCATCAAATGAGGGCCTCTAACCAATAAATTAAAATTATAAAATGAGGCAGCCGGGGGAGGACAAAATCCAAGAAACATAACTAATAAACTGAAATATTATGACAACCTTTTTATCAATATTAATTCAAAGAAACTCCTACAGTTAGCTTGTTATAAATATGTAATACAAATCAGTGCTTAAAGTGGTCCTAGAGAGGTGGTGGTACTCACTCCCCTCCCCATGGCGTCCATATATTAAAGGTATTGTGCGCGCCAAAAAGGGGTGTAGTCTCAAAAAGAAAGGGGCGTGGTCATACAATAGTAATAATTCCCACAGTAGTAGCACCCAAGTGGAAATTTTAAAGTGGGGGTATGGAAAAGTGAAGGTTGGAATTATGTGCAGGCCAAAGGCGCGCGCATTCCTGAAAAGTGGGCATGGCCACTCAAAAGGGGGCATTTCCTTCAGTGTAGTTTACCACACCATATACTCCTTATACACATTATGCACCACAGTAGTAGGACCCCTTACTGGTGCCCCTTTCACATTATACCACACAGTATGATCCGAAATTCCCATTATACCACACAGTTTGACCCGAAATTCACATTATACCCAACAGTATGAGCCGAAATTCACATTATAGCACACGGTATGAGCAGAAATTCACATTATAGCACACGGAATGAGCCGAAATTCACATTATAGCACACGGTATGAGCCAATATAGAGTGACAGAGGGACAGGGAGAGTGACAGCAGGGACATGGAAAGTGACAGCAGGGACAGGGAGAGTGACAGAGAGAGAGACAGCAAAGGCATACAGTAGGGACTAGGGAGAGAGAAAGGCAGCGGGGTAAGATTACCTGTTTAGCAGCGGCGGTGGTCTGCGGTGCGGTTGATGAGTAGGCTATGGTAGGGGTGGGGTGGATGAGGCTGTGGGCCTCAGAGATAGTGCGGAGGAGGAGGCTGTGGGTGTGCAGAGGAGGCTGAGGGCGGCTGCAGCGGATCTGGGACCAGGTTGGCTTTATTATCCTTCCCGCTGCATCGAGCTCCTGTGACCATGGCGCTAATATTTAAAAACTGCCGCGGACAGGCAGCCAATCAGCAACAGATTTGAACTAGAAGCTCCAAGGTCACAGGAGCTCGATGCGGTGGCAGGGATAATAAAGCTGGCCTGGTCCCAGATCCACTGCAGCTGGGAGTCTGGAACCAGGGCTTCCAGTGCGGCGGCAATGGTAGGGGTGGAGGGACGGAGGGCTGACCGGGAGCTCAGCTTATTTGTCGGCCCTGCAGTGCTCGAAGAAGTGCCGGTATACCATACCATGTATACCGGCCCACTTCGAGCACTGGTAGCATGCCGTAATACACATACAGTAATGCCCACAGTAGTAGCACCCCTTATACAATGCTCACAGTAGTAGTGCCCCTTATGCAATGTCCGCAATAGTAGTGCCCCTCATGTCCCCAGGAGTGGTGCCCCTTATGAAGTTCCCCCTTTACAATGCCCTTATTAGTAGTGCACCCTATCAGTAATGCCCTAAATGGTAATGCCTCTCTGTAGTATTGCCCCCAGTAGTATTGTTGCCTGTAGAAATGCCCCCAGTCGTTTAACCCCCTGTAGTTTAGCCCCAGTAGTTATGCCCCCACTGGTAATGCCCCTGCAGTTATGACCCCAGCAGTTTACTCCCCCCCCCCCTTTAGTTTAGCCTCCCAGTGGTAATGCCAACAGTAGTTTAGCCCTCGTGTAATTTAGCTCTGTTCCCTGTAGTTTAGCCCCCAGTGTAATGCCCCCTGCAGTTGTGCCCCCAGTAGTTTAGCCCCTGTAGTTTAGCCCCCATGTAGTTTGCCCCAGTAGATAGCCCCCGTTAGTAATGCCGCCAGTAGTTTGCCCCTTGTAGTAATGCCCCCAGTAGTTTAGCTCCTGTTGTTTTCCCCCTTGTAGTTTAGCCCCCCAGTAGTAATGCCCCCAAGTAGTAATGCCACCAGTAGTTTAGCCCCCCTGTAGTTTGCCCCCTTGTAGTAATGTCCCAGTAGTTTGCCCCCCAGTAACAGCGTCGCTAGTACACATATGGGAGGTAGGGGGGAAGGAACACCATACTCACCAAGCCCCACTCCCGCCGCAGTCCTCTCGGCGTCCGCTCCTCGGCACTATGGGAGAGACGTCATGATATCTCTCCCATAGCGCGCACTGACAGAGCAGGAACCCGGAGCTCAGTAGTGAGCTCCGGCCTCCGGCTGACGCTGTGCAGGGAGAGCCGGGCGCCGCTGGTAAAACAATCTCAGCGGGCGCCTGGCATCTCCCTGCAGCGCCGGGACATCGGGTTAGGTGAGCCAGAGGAAGCGGAACTGCGTTCCGCCTCCAAGTGGAACTGACGGAACGCAGTTCCGCCCCGTTCCGGCTCACTTTAACAAATACAAAAATCAGCTTGAGATAAATAATATACTTTAAAATACATAAAAATATTATGCAATAATACTGTATTTACAGTAAAGTACAGAACCAAAATATATCTGTCTTTAGCAGATCAAAGGAAATTAAAAGTTATCTCAATTAAGTTTCTTAAATTTAGCGTGATCTACAAAATAAGTAGCCAGATCTCAAACATTTCCCTATTTACAAAGAGTTTAAAGAGTTGTTGAGTAAATACAAGTCTACTTTACTCCTCGCAGTGCTGAATATGTTTAGTCTAAATCTCAGACTTCTTTCCATCATCCACTAAATTAATTACACTAACATAAAAAACTTCTGGAATAAGACAAAAGCGTCTTTTAGCACCCCAAAGATTAATACATGGAAAAAACATCATCCACCTACAGAGATTGTCTGGGGGGAAGCATGTAATGAGACGTGTTTCCTGATACATTGGTCATTATGGATAGTATGCTCATATAGAAGGTGTAGTGATGTTATATTACATGTCACATATACCTTGTGTCTCATCACTCAAATAGTGATTATTGCTTTTGCCATTTACCCTTGCAAGCAACCGAGAGCCTATATGTGAAAAATAGTGGTTTTGAAGTGGAAAGTGGCAGCATGTACACAGTGTGTGACAACCTGAATTATGTCAACAGTGACTAAAGAAGCCAATATATTGTACCTGTAACAAACATAAGAACTCCACTATGCAATTTCCATCTGTTCATTTAATGTGATCTAGAACCACTGGTAAATAAGATTTTAGCCTGCAAATTAATACAAAGAATATCTGCCAAGGGTGGAAGGAATGCCTATTTTGCTAAGCAAAGGCTGAAAAGCACCCCAAGATGGTTCAAAAACATGTTGCTCCATTATATGCCGCAATGTAGCTTTATATATTTGGGTGATTCTCCAGAAAATGAACATAAAGTCCCATGCATCACACACTTTTATTTTTTTTCCTTTTAAACTGACCTGTTAAGAACTTGTTCTTATATGAAAATGTAATTGCTTAGTAGCAGTGCCTTACCCTATAACTTAAGACCCACTAAAATCTTGGTATTTTGGAGAAGTATGTCCTTTGAATTTGTGTAGCTGTCCCGTGCATCACGAAGAATTGCACATTTCTGAACTACTGCATTTATTAGAATGCACAGAGCTTAAGTATAATCAGAGGCGTTGAAATGGGGGGGGGGGGGGGGGGGCAAGGGGGCAGCTCGATCTCCCAAACATGATGGAGGCGTGGGTGCAGGGAGCGCTTACTTCCGCATCCCCATGGGCGGTTTCAACTTTGAAAGTAGTCGGCTGTTGCAAGCAGGGTGTGGTGTCCCTTCTATCAGAGGCGTCACTAGGGTTGGTGTCACCAGGTATGGTAACTCATGGTGTCACTCCCATGGACCTCCTTCCGTATCACAACACACGGAACCCTTAGTAATGTTTTTGTACTGGTTTTAGAGCACTTGTGTATGATATTGTGAGTCCAGGACTGCTGGGAAGCTTCTGGGGTACTCAAGTGAAATCGCATGCGATGATCACATGTGATTCATCTGATGTATGGCCACCTTCAGGCATGCACATTCATGTGGAAATCTGTTTCATTACAAAAAATTTATTTGCAGACTCGCACTTACAGATGTGTCCTGTAACACTCTCGCTGCGGGAGGCAGATTATCCTGGTGCTGCTGCATCGCAGCATGCCGTACGTAGCCTCCCGCAGCTGACAAAGGGCCTAATTCAGACCTGATCACAACAGCACATTTTTTCTCTAATGGGCAAAACCATGTGCAGTGCAGGGGGGGAGGGAGAGGGGCAGATATAACGTGCAGAAAGAGTTAGATTTGGGTGGGGTGTTTTCAAACTGAAATCTAAATTGAAGTATACAAATAAAGCAGCCAGTATTTACCCTGCACAGAAACAATATAACCCACCCAAATCTAAGGGGTCTCTTTACTAAGCCTTGGATGGAGATAAAGTGGACGGAGGTAAAGTACCAGCCAATCAGCTCCTAACTGACATGTCACAGGCTGTGTTTGAAAAATGACAGTTAGGAGCTGGTTGGCTGGTACTTTATCTCCATCCAAGGCTTAGTAAGTAGACCCCTAACTCTCTCTATCTCTGCATATGTTATATCTGCCCCACCTGCTGTGCAGCCCATTAGAGAAAGATTTTCCTTTTGTGATCAGGTCTGAATTAGGCCCACAATCCATTGATATGCTAATAATCACAGGTATGTATATGCACGCACTCGCTAGTGGCCTGAACTTTACTGCAATAACTACGGCTATCAGGAGCATTGGTAACCCCCAGTGGTGCAAGAGAAAAAATGAGTTAGTGGTACTGTGTGCGCGTGCCATAGGCATGCGGCGAAAAAAATGGGCGTGTCCATGTGCCACAAAGGGGAATGGCTAGTGAAAATGGGGCTTGTAGACATGACATGCCCCCATTTCCTGTCACTCTGGGAACATTAATTTACATTCCATATGCACCTTACCTTTAAGGTGGTTTAGTAGAAAAGTGTTTGTTGGAAAGAACCAACAAAAAAAGTAGATTGCTTTTATGGAGCACTCTTTAGATAATTTATGTAATTAATTTGATATGATTGCAATAATATAAAACGTAACCTTTAATATGCTTCCATAAAATAAGTGGGGTAATTAAGTAGCAATATTTATGCATAAGCGCCACTCAATAAGTGCATTCACTGTATTGCACCCCCTATCAACTATAGGAATCAATACGCTTAATTAAAACAATTAATTGTATGTGGTGAGTTTATTAATAAACTTTGTTTCTGTACTTCAGACATCCGAGGTAGTCCTATTTCAAGTAATAACACCAAAAAGTCAATTAAGTCAATTATCTCGGATGTCTATAATAGTACCATTTAACGTAATAACAACAAGTTATTAGCTAAATCAAATACTAACGAATCGTAGCCATTGACTGATGATAAATGCAGCTGGTATTGGAAATCCTTGTATACCATAGCATCAGCATGTGCACATAGCCGTTGTGATATGACTCATACTGAGCTTTCCACTGAGTATAATTGTAGCACTGAAGACATGAATCAAAGGGGGTCATTCCGAGTTGTTCGCTCGGTAAAAATCTTCGCATCGCAGCGATTTTCCGCTTAATGCGCATGCGCAATGACCGCACTGCGACTGCGCCAAGTAAATTTGCTATGCAGTTAGGAATTTTACTCACGGCTTTTTCATCGTTCTGGCGATCGTAATGTGATTGACAGGAAATGGGTGTTACTGGGCAGAAACAGGCCGTTTTATGGGCGTGTGGGAAAAAAAACGCTACCGTTTCCGGAAAAAACGCAGGAGTGGCCGGAGAAACGGGGGAGTGTCTGGGCGAACGCTGGGTGTGTTTGTGACGTCAAACCAGGAACGACAAGCACTGAAATGATCGCAGATGCCGAGTAAGTCTGGAGCTACTCAGAAACTGCTACGAGGTGTGTAATCGCAATATTGCGAATACATCGTTCGCAATTTTAAGATGCTAAGATTCACTCCCAGTAGGCGGCGGCTTAGCATGAGCAAATCTGCTAAAATCCGCTTGCGAGCGAACAACTCGGAATGACCCCCAAAAGTGTTTCATACCCTTAGCTTGTATCCAAATGTAACATCTCTTATGACACTAGACAAACTGCTTTCAGCAAACGGATGTGTGTGACTATATATAACATCCTTTCTGATAAATTAGCAATAGATCCAGGACCATATAGGAATAAAATTTTTCCAAGGGTGCTATATTTCTTGAAATAGATCAACACTGACATGTGTTTGATCGTGGGATCTTACATCAATATAATTAAGCACTGCATCTTCTTATACACATGATTTTTCAGATCTAACACTTTTGACAGTTGACTTAACATTCATTCATACAAAACAGAAAGTGCAACTGAGGTTAAGAATCTTTACATGTCAAAATGCTGATGTCACACTTATTACTATTATAATAATTATGGTGTGACAGATGCAAAGCTTTCCACTAAGTGAATTTATCACAATATCAATGTATCACAGCATTTCATACCCTCTGCGTGTATCCAATTGCAGTGTCTCTATAACACTTAAGGGGGGTACACACGGAGCGATAAGCCGTCCATTGATTTTATTAACGGCCTCGCCGTCCACCCCCTACCCCCTTTTCTCCCCAATAAACACTCGGACAACTGAATTGCGATTTAAAAGGTCACAGCCAAATTTATTGATCGAATTAGAATTGGTACTCTATAAGTGGGTGGCGAGAAAGCAGTGCGTACCCCCGGCTACAGCCTCTATATTAATTTCTCCTAAATTAAACAACGGGGCGGAACCTAAGTCCCGCCCTTGCGCAAGTTAGCTGAGCGGTACCACTTCCCACCATTGGCATAGCACCGGTCCACCCTTAAGATGACGACCGTGTCGGCCCTTGAGGCCACGACAAACTCGCCGAGGATCTGGGGGAAGTGCCGGCCAACCGACGTTGCGCTACTACAGACTGCCGAGGAGCACTGCTTGCCTCGCCTGCTGGACCTCTTTTGCCAGACCATAAATAAAGACCGAATTGGCCTGACGGTGCCTCCACCGGACGTAAACTTAAATTCAAATTCCAGTTACCTCACCTTCGCACTGGTGATAATGAAAACTCTGGATTGCCTATCGGTGCCACCACCGAAAATAAAAAACATTCAATTCCTAAATACCAGGGCCAATTGCCCTACCACTTGGGCGGGAGGGTGGGTGCCTTCTTGGATCCTTGATCAGCATGAAAGAGGGAGCCTGCCTGGCATTCCTGGTCTTTTGTACCTCCCAGGTAAGCCTCCTCCCCCTTTCCCTATAGGATGCTGCTATGCTACCTGCTCTATCCCCCCCCCTCCCCTCCCCTCCCCTCCCCTTTTCTCCCCTTCCCTGCCCCAGGCTCCTTCTTTAAAAAACCCAGGACGCTTATTTATTCTCGGGCCTAGTTTGTCCCTCGAATTCTTTAAGCCGTCCATTGATTTTATTAACGGCCTCGCCGTCCACCCCCTACCCCCTTTTCTCCCCAATAAACACTCGGACAACTGAATTGCGATTTAAAAGGTCACAGCCAAATTTATTGATCGAATTAGAATTGGTACTCTATAAGTGGGTGGCGAGAAAGCAGTGCGTACCCCCGGCTACAGCCTCCATATTAATTTCTCCTAAATTAAACAACGGGGCGGAACCTAAGTCCCGCCCTTGCGCAAGTTAGCTGAGCGGTACCACTTCCCACCATTGGCGTAGCACCGGTCCACCCTTAAGATGACGACCGTGTCGGCCCTTGAGGCCACGACAAACTCGCCGAGGATCTGGGGGAAGTGCCGGCCAACCGACGTTGCGCTACTACAGACTGCCGAGGAGCACTGCTTGCCGCCATAGCCTGGTTCCTAGAACCCAGGCCCGCCACCCGCTGCTACCTCCTGCCTCCCGCCGACGCTTTCTGCTATGTCGCCCAAGAATAAAGCTAAGCCTTTCTCTGTCAGGTGTACCCCGTCTTGCCTGAATAGTCCCTCCTCTCCGAACCTCAACAACGGGTGCCTGGCGATTGTATCGCCTTCTCCCGTTAAGAGCCGGGCTACCGCCTTGTTCACCTTTCTTCTGACCCTTTGTAACCCCGGGCCCCCCTGTGCCCTTGGGACTATATCGGACCATGTGATCCGTGTATTAGGCCACCGGCCCTTCAGCCATTGTATGTCGGCTTGAATTGCCGTAATCAGCTCGCTCCCCTTGCTTTTTCCTAGATCGTTGCCCCCTAGACCTTTTGCACTCCTGAAAAGTAGAATTACACATAATCGTTACCCCCTGTTGTATGCGGACCTATGGTGCGAACTTTCGCGCGACCCATATGAAGGTGAAAACCACAAAACCTCTTTTTGTTTGAGGGCAAAATTGGAAAAAGTCCTTCATTCCCCCATTTATGGCGGGCAGCTTAAGGCCTTGGGTTTCGCGAAAGACGCCGAGCTGCCTTCTAGTCTTGCTTTTCCGAGCGTAAGTATACCTTGTACGCTCCTGATTTCCACCTGCCCAGGTTTTTTGATCTCGCCCGCTGGCAACCCCTTACGTGCCAATACTGCCATGTCTTGTCAGTTGATAATTACACTTTCAAATGGCCTGACGGTGCCTCCACCAAAAATAAAAAATTTCTACATCCTAACGGTGCCACCACCGAAAATAAAAAATTTCTACATCCTGACGGTGCCTCCACCGAAAATAAAAAATTTCTACATCCTAACGGTGCCACCACCGAAAATAAAAAATTACTACATCCTAACGGTGCCACCACCGAAAATAAAAATAAAAATTTCTACATCCTAACGGTGCCACCACCGAAAATAAAAAAATTCTACATCCTAACGGTGCCACCACCGAAAATAAAAAAAATTCTACACCCTAACGGTGCCACCACCGTAAATAAAAAATTTCTACATCCTGATGGTGCCTCCACCGAAATTAAAAAAAAAAAAAAAAAAAAATTCTACATCCTAACGGGTTCAATCCGGTTAGGTATACTCATCATATAGCGCACTATGATCTATATCTAGCAACTATCATATGAAATAAGACACCCGAGAGTGCATATAAACTCCACAAAGAATGCTCTTAACTGGATTGAACCCATGACCTAAGCACTGTGAAGCCGTAATACTACCCATTGCCACATAACTGGTACGTTTACGCTGAATTGCTATTCATGCCTTGCGCCCGACTATAGTTGTCCTACGTTATCCCATATACCGCTAAGGCACATGCAGCCTTGACCCCTACTTTATGCAGAGACGAGGTACTATTCAGCCCTTAAACCTTCGCTTTGCGCCTGGACCTTTGGCTTTCCTTTTCCTTCTGTCCTGTCTACCTTATTATGATGCCATAAGTGACCATCATATTGCACGTTCACTAAAGTAGCTTTGATGGTTTTTTACTGTGATCGCTACCGCTACTTGCTTTGCCTTGCATTTTGTATGACCGTTTGGTTATGGAACAAACTTATTCAGCGCTTAAAGACATAGCTAGTAAATGCAATATGAATTAAGAACTGGGATTGCCCATGACCTCAGTGCTGCGAGGCCGTAATGCTAACCATTGCCCCATAAATGGTGCGTTTCTGCTATTCTGCTACCTAAGTGAACATAATACTGCGCATTCCCCAAAGCAGCTTTGATGGTTTTTCTATTGTGATCGCTATCGCTACTTGCTTTGTCTCCCAGGCCTGCCTTTTGTATGACACTCAGGTTACATAACAAGCTACTTTGCACTAAGCTGTTATCATTATAACTATATACCACATAATACAATGCCAGGGGATTAAACCATGCGTTTAGCACAGTGGAAGTTGTACTGTGTAGCGCTGGGCTGTACCGCGCTATACAAATCATGGCCTGTCTATTTTTTTTTTTTATTATTATTATTATTATTATTATTTTTGGTTTTTGTTACTGCCTCGTTATGCTCTGTGTACCCAGGCCTTTATCTAATGTATGGACTGTGCAAGGCATTGCAAATCGCCTGTGATGCCTTCCCACTAACTGCAATACAATAATAATCGAGCTAAGGCCACGGGTAATACCGAAAAATTTGCTAATATGAACGATATGGTGCGTGACTGTCCCACACTGATCTGTATTATACTGTTCTTATATACCTACTATCAATGCCATAATACCTGTTCACGGCAATGCGATGACTGTTCTGCCTTATATTGTATAATTTATCGCTATTCCCCTCTATAATCTGCAAAATACCCCCCGGCCATTCGATCCGGTATTAATCTTTATATTAGCCCGCTAGTATACCTATGATGCTGAAATATGCTCTTGCCGCAATGCCCTCAGTAATCATTACGCTGTATACCTAGTACGACCCGTACCCTGTAATATACCCGTGCGGCAATGACATTGCTGATTTGCTTTATCTCGTATACTATACCCCTTTCACACCGCAGCCCGTACCCGGTATTTTGCCGTTTTAACTGGCTTCCTAAACGGGTCAAGCTGCGATGTAAAAGGGGTCCCCTTCAATTTACCGCTCCAAAACTACAGGTATTTTGAAACGGTAAAAAAGAAGGGTCCTACCCGTTTCAGTCCCATTTCACTGTGCAGTGTGAAAGGGTCCGAAACGGTATTTGCAAGCCCCAGCAGGTCATAGGCTGTCTCCATGTGTGATGTCAGCATCCATTACTGGGACCGTCAAGGATACCCTCATATATAAAACATAGCACAATGCTTCACGCTGCTGGGTTCCATCGTACTACTATCCAAATTTATTAATAATTAATTAATTAATACTTATTAATAATGTGTGGGCTAGAAAAGTCCATTTATAATGACAACCACTGTTTTCTATGGGTGAAACAGGTTCAGTGTGAAAGGTACCAAAAAAGGTAATGAAATGGTAATTTACTGGTTACAACATGAGATGTGGAAGGGGTTTAACTGCTCAGACCCGTTTTAAGAACCGTTTCAAATACCATTTCAAAAGCAGGTTTTGCGATGTGAAAGCAGCATTACTAGTACCTATTCTACCCTGCAATATATACATGCCGTTGCACTTCTGCGATCCTTGCATCAATCGCATACTATAACCCTATCATACTTTATACGCTGTAATTTAATACTGACTCTGCAATGTAACCACTGACCCATGTTATACTGTCTACTATGACACTATTACACACTATGCGCTGCAGTGACCCCCACACCCCTGTAATTCTACCCAGCACCCCCCTGCCCTTTTATTTCATTTATTTATGCATTTTTATTTTTACACCCCCTCCCTCGTATACCTTACACTGGTCACACTGCTGGGAGGGGTTACGTGCAGGGGAGAAGATGAAAGGGAACCACTAACATTGTTGGAGGAGGGGAGATAAGATAACCCCCAGCCAGATAGCGTCTGCTGGACATGCTATCAGTAATTAAGGAGGGGGGAAGCTAGTGTATTACTGTGAGAGCAGAGATTTTATGAGGGAAGCAACGGGGAAGGGGAGGGCTGCGTAGATGTGGGTTTTGCAATCCCTGCAGCAGCTGAATGTCCCATCCTGCTATTATATGATCTGCTTCCCATGCGTTTGCCTTTTAAAACAAACTCCAAGGCTGGAGTGATTATCTTAGGCTTCCACATACAATTTATTTGCAGTTTACTGGAGAACGTATAGTAAGGTTCCTGCCCTAACGTCACGATTATACTGGTGGACAGTGCTGGACTTTTCACTCATTATGTTCATTGACCATTGAGGCCTGTTTACTAGACAGTCGCTTTAACCCACTAAGCCACAGCGCAGAAGCCATACCCCTAGCCTGTAAATACATGATACTTATCTGGGTGGTCCCTCTGCGTGCATCCTAAGGAATCCTTAGATTGCAAAGCTTCGCGTGGGCTCCCCCCAAAGCTAAGCCGTAAGGAGAAACGAGACGAGTAGTCTGATCATCTGTAAGTAAGTACAGTAAGTGAAAAGGAAAAGTACCCTATTACAAAGTAACATGACAGAAAAGGGAAAATTTATGTAAATAAATAATTAACTATTTAAGCGTGCTGTCTTGCTGCTGTGGGCTGCGACGGGGTTGGGCACCATGGGGGGTTGGGTACTGGTGGGCCAGTATCCCGCCCAGTGTGAGTAATGGGCCGGGGGGAGGTGCAGGCCTGCCTGCCACCAGGGGGGGGGGGGGAGCGCTGTGGGCTGCTGCCCCCACCCCAGCTGTTGCATCACTGCGTATTGCGGTTGGCTGTACGCAGTTTGCCCCGCCTGCGCTTGCGGAGTGAGGGTGCCCCGAGACAGTATTGGAGGGTACGGGTGGGTTAATTGCAGCGCTGGGGGGGGGGTGCACGGGCTCCGGCGGTGGGGTCTGTCCTACCGGAGCCGTGTTATGCTGCTGCTGGGCACGTCCCATCATGTGTGGGTACGTGCTGCTCATGTGCAGCGACGCGGGGGGTGTGCTCACGGGCTCCGGCGGTGGGGTCTGTCCCACCGGAGCCGTGCTATACTGCTGCTGCGCACGTCCCATCGTGTGTGGGTACGTGCTGTTAGTGTGCCGTGACGCGGGGGGGGGTGCGTGTGAGCTCCGGCGGCGGGGCCTGTTCCGCCGGAGCTGGGACATCCGGCTGCTGCTGCGTCTGGGCGGCGCCGAGCGTGACGCGATCGCTCGGCACCTGAATTGCAGCGCTGGGGGGGGGGGGTGTGCACGGGCTCCGGCGGTGGGGTCTGTCCCGCCGGAGCCGCTATTTGTGTCTGCTGCCGCTGCTGGGCGCGTACCTGCGTGTGTGGGTACGCGCCGCTACTGTGCAGCGTCGCTGGGGACGTGAGTGCGGGCTCCGGCGGTGGGGCCTGACCCGCCGTAGCCGGGGTTTGTGGCTGCTGCTGCGGCTGGGCCGCGCCGAGCGTGACGCGATCGCTCGGCGCCGGAAGGAGGGGGGGGGTGCGGCCTGCGGCTGGCTGCGGGCTGGGGCCCTCGGGGAGCAGCGTGCTGTGAACTGAGCGCTGCCTGGTCCGCCTGGATGAGACGCCGGGGGGGCATTCCTCCTGGGCCTGCGCATGCTGCGGGGTGGGTGCTGGCTGACGGTGCTGCGTTTGGGGCAGTGTCTGAATATATTTTGTGATAAACTGCCGCAGTGTATGGAGGGGGATTAGATTGTGGGCTGTGTTATACCCTTGCAGTGTGGCTTATACCTGCAGCGTAGGAGAGGGGGAGCGCGGGGAGAGCTAATAAATGAAAATGTACTTATCCTTCCCTTGCTTCCAGGAGCTGTGAGGGTGGTGCCTTCTTGGATCCTTGATCAGCATGAAAGAGGGAGCCTGCCTGGCATTCCTGGTCTTTTGTACCTCCCAGGTAAGCCTCCTCCCCCTTTCCCTATAGGATGCTGCTATGCTACCTGCTCTATCCCCCCCCCCTCCCCTCCCCTCCCCTCCCCTTTTCTCCCCTTCCCTGCCCCAGGCTCCTTCTTTAAAAAACCCAGGACGCTTATTTATTCTCGGGCCTAGTTTGTCCCTCGAATTCTTTAATCTAAGCAATCTGACTAGATTGCTTCGATTTTCAGCAAGATCGCTCTGTGTGTAGCCCTAACAGCGATAGCGATGCGCAGCCCCGCGCATCGCTATCGCTGGTGCTAGATTGGCCTGCCGTGCAGGCCAATCTAGCGGGTCGCTCACTTCACCCGCTGGGTGAAATGAGTGCCCCCCCGTCTCCCCCCACACGCTTAGCACAGATCGCGCTGTTTCGCTCAGCACACATCTCTCCCGCATCGGCCCGTCTATATGGGCCTTTAGTGAACTGCCTTTAACAGAAGGGTACACATGATAATATAAAACAAAAAATTGTTTCAGATTTCACTGTGTGCATTTGTTCTAAATACAATTTGCAACATTATTATAGCTTGTGCCTGGCTGTAGATTTTCACATCCAATGTAATTTAAGCACCGTATCTTATTATCCAACAAACACTTTTTTACTATGTCTGGTTTATGATTGCAGGAGCACCTCCAGCTTTTTGAATCCAAACCCAAATCAGGGTATATAGTGTTTAGCTGGTTTCGTATTTGGTTTGTTACCATTACAATATAACATTGTTGCATGTTCAGTGTGGGATATTAACACAATATTGCCTTTAAGGTGGTTTCTCTGAAGAATGGGTAACCTCTGAAGATATGTACAGTATCCTCCCTGGTCAAACAGCATCTTTAGTCGGTATTCACTATTCATGTAGGAAATCACATGGTCTGTAATATGCCTGTTTGTGTAGGAATATAACCAAAGTCATCGTCATATAACAGAGGTTTAACCAGATTCATACCAGCTGTGCCACCTTATACCCCCTGTGTTTCTCCGCGACACCATTATTTCCTATCTCCCCCCCCCACCACCACCGGTGTCTCTTAACCACACCATCATCTCCCCCTGCATCTCTCAGCCACACCGTCTTCTCCCCCTGATACTCTCAGCCACACCATCATCTCTCCCCAGCGTCTCTCAGCCTTCGTTCCCACCTCCTTCATTCTGAGTCTCTCAGCCTGCGTCCCCCCTCCTTCATTCTGTGTCACTCAGCCTGCGTCCCCCCCTCCTTTATTCTGTGCCTCTCAGCCTGTGTCCCCCCGTTCAATCTGTGTCTCTCAGCCCACCTTTATTCTGTGTCTCTCAGCCTGCGTCACCCCCTCCTTCATTCTGTGTCACTCAGCCTGCGTTCCCCCCTCCTTCAATCTGTGTCACTCAGCCTGCATTCCCCCCTCCTTTATTCTGTGTCTCTAAGCCTGTCTCCCCCCCCCCCCCTCCTTCACTCTGTGTCTCTCAGCTCATGTCCCCCTCTTTCATTTTGTGTGTCTCAGCCTGCAATCCCCCTCTTTCATTCTGTCTCCCAGTCTGCGTTCCCCCCCACTCCTTCATTCTCTGTCTCTCAGCCTGCATTCCCCCCACTCCATTCTGTGTCTCTCAGCCTGCATTTCCCCCCTTCTTCATTCTGTCTCTCTCAGCCTGCATTCCCCTTCCTCCTTCATTCTGTGTCTCTCAGTCTGCATTCTCCCCACTCCTTCATTATGGGTGGAATTCAAATGTTTGAAAAGTCGGCTGGGTGTCTATTTTTTCCTATCTAATAGACAGGAAACAACAGACTCCCAACTGACTTTTCAAACATTTGAATCTCCCCCTATGTGTCTCTCAGCCTGCGTTCCCCTTCTCCTTCATTCGGTGTCTCTCAGCCTGCATTCACCCCACTCTTTCATTCTGTTTTCTCCCTCGATACTCTCGGCCACACTGTCATCTCCCCTCAGTGTCTCTTAGCCTGCACCCCCCCCCCCCCCCACACACACACACACTTCCTTCATTCTGTCTCTCAGCCTGCATTTCCCCATTCCTTCATTCTGTGTCTCTCAGCCTGCGTTCCGACCCCCTTCACTCTGTCACACAGCCTGCATCCCCCTCTTCATTCTGTCTCTCTGCCTGCATCCCCCCCTTCATTCTGTCTCTCAGCCTGCATCCCCCTCCTTTATTCTGTGTCTCTCAGCCTGCATCCCTCCCTTCATTCTGTCTTTAAGCCTGCATCCATCCCCTTTCATTATGTCTGTCAGCCTGCATCCCCCCTTCATTATGTCTCTCAGCTTGCATTCCCCCCCCCCTTCATTATGTCTCTCAGCCTGCATCCCCCCTTCATTCTGTCTCTCTGCTTGCATCCGCCCTTCATTCTGTCTCTCAGCCTGCATCCCCCCCTATCATTCTCTTTCTCAGCCTGCATTCCCCCTACCTTTATTATGTCTCCCAGCCTGCATTCTCCCCACTCCCCTTCATTATGTCTCTCAGCCTGCATTCTCCCCACTTCATTCTGTCTCTAAGACTGCATCCCTCCCCCTTCATTATGTCTCCCAGCCTGCATCCCCCCCATCATTATGTCTCTCAGCTTGCATTCTCTCCCCCCTTCATTGTGTCTCTCAGCTTGCATTCCCCCCCCCTCCCCCAGTTCATTATGTCTTTCGGCCTGCATCCCCCCCTTCATTCTGTCTCTCCCCTCCCCCCTACATTCTGTTTCTCAGCCTGCCTTCCCCCCATTCCTTACCTCTGTGTCTCTCCCACTTTTTTCCCTACACTCCAGGTGCAAGGGAAAGCAAGAAAGGCGTGCAGCAGGAGGAAGCAGCAGCTCTTCCTTCCAGCTATGATGCTGCGCTCCCAGCACGCAGCACTGAACCAGGAAGAGCCACTGCTTTTGGCTGTGCCCTGCCGCGGTGGTGTTGTACGGGCAGGTGTATAGCTAGTTTTGAAACTGGCTATACAGTCAACAGGGGTGCGGCATGATTGTGGCGCTTGGTGCCGGGGAGGAGGGGGTGTAGATGCCATGGATGTATCCCAGGTCAGTGGATGGGGTGGAGGTGCGGGTGTGAGTGCGCGGCTGTATTTGGTGTCCGTGTCACCCCATGGAAGAGTGAAACCCGGGTGCAGTCCGCACCCCCCTCATGACGTCACTACCTTCTGTACTAGCCGGCTGTCTCTTCACTGATGCTGCTGCTGCTGCATTACTGGGAGGAGGTACGGATGTGGCCCCCGAATGTCCCAACAGGCACAGCATGGCCACACCACCTCCCAGTATGCAGCAGCATCAGTGGAGAAACAGCTGGCTAATACAGATGAAGGGACACCGCACTCTGCGATAACCGACTACTTTTAAAGTTAAAGCTGCCCATGGGGATGCGGAAGTAAGTGCTCCCCCACACTGACGGGGAGGGGGTATGGGGTAGAAGGAGTGGACTGTGAAGTTAGCGCTCTCCCGCACTGACGGGGGTGTAAAAGGAGCAGGGGCGCCAAAATGAAATTCCACTCTCTCTCCCCCAGCGCCCCTGAGTATAATACAACCCTTTGCCCTAGTCTGCAGTCAATATCACTATGCCAGTGAAGTAACTAGAGTGTGGAACAACAGTATATGGTTCTTATGTCTTAGCTTGCAACCACTATCACCATTTCACTATCCAGATGAGGTATAAGGGTTTGGGACAGCACTATATGAGTTATGTGTACTAGTCTGCAGTCATTATCACCATGTCACTATCCAGATGAGTTATTAGGGTTTGTGACAGAAATTCATGAGTAGTGCATATCCTGTTTTGCAGTCACTATCACCAATCCATCATCCAAAGGAGTAACTTGGGTTTGGCACAATAAATGAGTCCTATTCTGCAGTCGCCATGTAGTTTGGAACAACAATCCATGAGTGCTGTTCTTCAATCACTTACTCTCTAGACTAGGCTTTTTCAACCAGTGTGCCGTGGCACACTAGTGTGCCGCGACCAGTTGCAAGGTGTGCCGCGGAGCCAGAGCAGCTTCCTGCACCTTCAGAGTGAACTGTTGGCCCGGGCTCTTCTTAGAGGATCAGTCATGCTCCGCCTGTGACGTATGCCTTGAAGACGCGGTGGTGTGATATCATAGGTCACAGCCACCGCGTCTCACCACCCAGCCAGCCCACCCGCCTGCATACACATCTTCCAGTTCCTGCCTGCATACACAGCTTTCCTTGCCCACCCACATCCACACCTGCCCCCCGCCCGCTACTCAGTATTCGCAGCACTCCACTATGAACAACTGAGGAACAGGGAGGAGGACAGCTGACCGGTAGGGGCTAATATTTGTTATTTTGTTTCTCCTGTAGGGAACAATAGGATTCATGTGGGGAGAATAAGGATTTATGGGGGGAACAATGTGAATGATTCATGTGGGGAGCAATAGGATTTATGTACGGAGCAATATGATTTATGTGGGGAGCAATGTGATTGTTTTTCCTGTGTAGGCCAAGGTATGTGTGGATATTTTTTACTATGAGGGCCAATGTGTGTTTTTTGTTTTTTTCTGTGGAGAAATGATGGTGTGCCTTGGCAAGTTTAAATTATTGTTCGGTGTGCCGCGAGTAAAAAAAGGTTGAAAATCACTGCTCTAGACAGAAAGTACCAGCCAAGCAGCTTCTTACTGCCATGTTACAGGCTGTGCTTGAAAACTGACAGGAGCTGGTTGGGTGGCAGTTTATCTCTCTCCAAAGTTTGATAACCCCACTTACCCCAATCACATGTCACTATCCAGAGGAGTAACCAGGTTTTGGGACAACACTACATGAATCCTATGACCTACTCTGCAGTCACTATCACCATGCCACTAAAAGGAATAATTAGGGTTTGGCACAGCAATACATTAATCCAGTGGTTCCCTATCTTTTTTGAATCATGGCGCCTTAGAGTATCAGAATTTATTTCACGGCACCCCTAGGCCAAAAGTGTCTTATTGAGAAATTTAGAAAGAAATATTAAATTAAGTAAATTGTGTTTATGCCATCCTTAGGTTTAATTGTGTGGTGAGGGAGAAGATTTGCTTCTGTTTATCCACATATGTTATGATTGGCTGCCACCAACACTCGTTTTACCAATTATATTGCCCATAAATAATTCTAATTGGTCCTGGACCAATAATACAAGGCACCCTTGCAAGTGCCCTGTGGCACCCAAGGTGCCATGGCACATAGTTAGAGAACCACTGCATTAATCATATGTGCTATTCTCCACTCATTGTCACCATGCCACTATCCAGAGGATTACCATGCAGCTATACCATGCACAACATGATTGAAACTGAGTGTGAGAAAATTAATTTTCTGCTTTTGTCTTAAAATGTTGCCAAGTGTTATCATGGCTGTTTTCAATCAAGGCTACAGTATCTTGGATATGTTTCACAAGTCGGATGCCTGGATGTTAATCTCTGTACCTAACAGGCAAGTACATTTAAATACAATTAAATAGTGTGCTAGACATACATGCCTTGGCAACCAGTGACCCTTGCCTAGGAAGAGGCCTGCAGGGTTACAGGCCATAACCATGGTAGTCAGTGTCCCTTGATAGCAATGTTCCATAACCATGGGAACTAGTAACCCTTGCCTAGCAATGGACCATAACCATGGCAACCAGCGATCCTTGTCTAGTAATGGGCCCAAACCATGGCAACCAGTGTTATTTACCTAGCCACAGGTCATAAACATGGCAACAAATGACATTTGCCTAGCAATGAACTGTAACTATAGCAACCAGTGACATTTGCATAGCAAGGGGCAGTAACCATGGTAACCACTTTTCTTTACCTAGCAATGGTAGGCTATTTAAAGTTTTTTTGTTTTTTTTAACTTTTTATTGAAGTTTTGCACAATACAGAAATACTTTACAAGGTATAGATTCATGGGGGCATATTCATCATATTAATAATCGGGGGCCTGGTGACAATTCATCATTGCGCTGAGGTAGGACAGCTGATCAGTTTTGGAGCAGTTAAAAAAATGTGGTAGTGCTAGTACTAGTGCGCCTGCATAAACTAGGATTCACGCGGGCATACAAATTCCCCAGAGTCCGGCGGAAGAAGCCTGAAGGATCTCTCTACATAAGCCGGGACTGTTTTCAATAGGTATGCAGATGGTGAATGCTCCCGCAGCCAAGCTCTGAAAATATAGTATTTCCAGAGCTTGATTAGTGAGGTTCCTATAGCAGTGTATGGGGATGCCTGACCTGATCAGTAGTGAAAGGTAAGTGGGAGATATCTGTGATATCGCCTGCATTACCTTTATGATGAATGTCCTCAAAACGTAATTTTTACATTGTGCCTTGGGAGTTGAGGGAGAGGAGTACAGCAACTCCTAAAACTCCCCCATGAGGGTATAGATTTCACTGTTAAGCCGGATACACACTTAATGATGTGTGTACCCGGCAATATCGGTAGTTGCCAGGTGCCAACATACACACTTGTCGATTTTGGCAGCGATGGAGCGGTGGCGGAGGGAGGAACGGGGCCATGCTGCATTCTGCAGAATGGCCATACTGGTGATATCGCCCATTGGCCATGCATACACATCCAATGGGCAGTGTCGCTCACAATGGGCAGAAGCACGCATCGTCAGCGACATAGGGCTTACACACTAGACAATATTGTGAATGATGTGTTGGAATCGGGCACATCGTCCACTATATCGTCTAGTGTGTACTCCGCATCAGAGTTAGTGAGAGAACCGAAGGACATCTTTAAGGGATGAACTAGCATAGGAGGTCGAGTGCCGTTCAGGAAATTCGTCAAGAGACATCCCGTCTTATTTCCGAATTTGTGGAAGCGGTAGGTAACTAATAATAATAATAATAATAATAATAATAATAAAAAGATATTTACCACTCATAAATTGGAGGAATTCTTAAAAATTTATTTTTGCAGTGTGATAGTGATGTTTATTAGCAGGGAAAGGATTAGATTTAAAGTTTTTATTGGCTTCTGTTAGACAGTCCTGGAGGATCAGGTACAGTGGTATTACAAGGGTGGGGCGAGCAGGGTGCTTGCCCTGGGAGCTGTGGCAGGCCCAGCAGAGGGGGGCACGCTGGCCAGGGTATTACACAAGCACTGCACCGCACCATCCGCCGCCCGGCCACTATGCGCCACACTTCCTGTCCACCATTGCGGTGGCAGCGCCTCCTGCCTTCTTCACCGTCGCCTCCCGCCTATTGCCTGTCCTCACTGTCCACTCTCAGAAGGTGAGGGGGGAGGGGGACACAGACTATGGGGGAAGGGGGGTGGAAGAGACACGGAGAGACATTGAATGGGGGGGAGACACTGACTGAGACATAGATTTTAGGGTGGGGGGACACTGACTTGAGACATACATTGAAGGGGGACACTGCACTGAGACTTAGGGCTCTATTTACTAATCCTTGGATGGAGATAAAGTCGCTGGCAATAAAGTACCAGCCAATCGGCTCATAACTGCTATGCCACAGGCTGTGTTTGAAAAATTACCGTCAAGAGCCGATTGGCTGGTACTTTATTATCTCCAGCGACTTTATCTCCATCCAAGGCTTAGTAAATTGACCCCATAGATTGAAGGGGGCACTTCACTGAGACACAGATTGAAGGGGAAGGACACTGCACTGAGACATGGAGGGGGGGGGGGGGGGGGGGCAGAGAGACAGAATTAATAGAGGGGAGAGAGAGATATAGAATGAAGGGGGGATGAGACACAGAATGAAGGGCTAGAGATGATAGTGTGGCTGAGAAGATGCAGGGAGGGGGTGATGGTGTGCAGGGAGACGATGCAGGGGGAGATGATGGTGTGCTGAGAAATGACCTGGTGGGGAGATGATGGTGTGCTGAGAGATGCAGGGGAGAGATGATGGTGTGGCTGAGAGATGATGCAGGAGGAGATGATGGTCTGGCTGAGAATGACACAGTGGGGTGATGATGGTGTGCTGAGAGTTAACACAGGGAAAAAGATAATGGTGTGCTGAGAGACGATGCGGTGGGGAGACGATGGTGTGCTGAGAAACGCAGGGGGGAGATGGTGTGGCTGAGAGATACAGGGGTTAGAAAGTGACTCGGGGGGCACAAGTCTGGTTGAACCGCTATTGTATGATAATGACTTTGTTAATATTCCTACACAAACAGGCATCTACCAGGCGATGTGACCCACATGAATAGTGAATACCGTCTGAATACGCCATCTTCCCAGGGAAGATGCATTTCTTCAGAGGTTCCACATTGTGAGAAAACAGAACATAGATAAGGTGCATACCGAATTGAAAGGAATGTTCCTAGAGCGACAAAAGATGGGTGGCGTGTCATGTTGGCACGGCCCATTTTCAGTTGCCATGCCCCTTTTCCAGTATGTGACCACCACCTCCAAAGTGTACTTTGCATGTATGTGTTGGAGGGGCGTCATTCTTCATCTTGCCCTGGGCGCCGAAGACCCTAGTTACGCCTCTGGTCAGGTGGGAAGTGAAATATTTAGTGCAGAGACATACGAAATAATGGCATTTCTAATTACCATTTATTTATCGGCTTGCCATAATTACGGTTTGTCAGTTTCAGCATGGAATAAGTTAATGGTCTTCTTCCCATTCTGCCTCTATCCTATTTTAAATTTTAAGGAGCGAGCAAGGTGGGCAGGACCCTCCATGTAGTGTATGGGAACTTCTTATGACTACTTGCAGGGAGAGACAAGTTAAAGCGTGGTCAGAAATGGTAATGGGTATGATATTAGCTTCCAGGACTCTGGGAAATAATCAGTGGCGAATTTCCCATTAGGCACTTGAGGCACATGACTAGTGGCAGCGCTTGGTTGGGGGCGGGACCATATGCCATCTTGAATGGAGTATAAATGGGTAGGACATGCACATACCGCCCCTGTAAGCTGTCTACATAATTAAAAATGTCATAGTTAGTTGATGCTTCTTTATTATTCTATTAAATTGGCTATCGTCAAAGAGAGCTTATTACCAATCAGTAAAAATAACAAAATTAGGCAGATGAGGGGAGGGTAGGGGAGGGAGGGGGGGGGACGGGCTTCCATCACTGTTGTGCCCAGAGGCGGCGCCTCTTCCCTAAATCCGCCCCTGGAAATAGTATTGTGGATAGCATAGTATAAACTATTCTAGAGAATGGTGGTGAGCCGATAAGAGGCAAGTATGTTCTTTGGCAGTGGGATGGAGTGCTCTCCATACAGTATATCAACCAACTGGAGTTTAGAAAGAAATGTGGTATCCCTAGTTTCAGGATGGTTTAGCGGTAGTTTCAGCATTTCTGACCATACTAGATGTGTCTCCTGTATATATGTAAATTTAAAATTCTGTTTAGAGAGATAAATAAGGACTTTTTAATCCCTCCAATATTCCATGAGCCTATCTGTACGTAAGAAATGCTGTTTGGTATGAAAGGCAACCCTTGTACCTGATAGCATGAGTGTAGTGGTAGATCAAAAGGGGACGTAGAGCAGATACATAAGGGTAAGTGGTAACAGACAGGAACGACTAGGGAGGAAGAGGGGAAAAAATTACATAAAAACATAAACAGTCCCATAACTGGGAATGCACACATTACAATAAATGCGGTCTTCAGGTGTAGCTCAACAATGAACAATCAAATACTGTAGCTACTAATTGCTTACGAGAGCAAGCTCCTGCATTTCCTGGCATAAGTAAGTTAAAGTGGAGGACAAAAATGGAACCAGCTCATGATATTGTGTGCCTTCAGCTGAGCCATAATTAAATTGTGCAGGTACACATAAAGAGTCAGATAACAAGGTATAGGAGTACAGGGGGGCACAAGATGTTTTACGGCACAGTCCGTTTGCATGAAAAGCAATGTATGTTAATGAAGGTTATGCTAGAGATATACAGTATACTTAGCATATCAGCTGAGAACTGTGCATAAGAGAGTATCAGACCCTCAAGGTTCGACCAATCCAGAGCATACAATGAAATCAGGCTATTTAAGGTGTTAAATATGGCTCACAAGTCAGCCCTTGTCTGACTGTAACCTCTCTACCTGAGAGATGAGTACATTTCAGTACAGTTTAATGGTGTGTTCCACGTACAGTTGCCACCGCATCCCTTTAATTCTGGACACATATTAATTACACAGGTTCTGTGGCTGATTAAACCAGGTGAAATGGAGTCTTGAAGTCAGCCAGCCACAGAACCTGTGTAATTAATATGTGTCCAGAATTAAAGGGATGAGGTGGCAACCCTAGTTACGCATACAGTATATGCCTTGGCAACCAGTGACCGCTACCTTACAATGGACCATAGTCATGGCACCCAGCGACCCTTTGCGTAGCAAAAGGACATAACCACGGTTACAGGCTGTAACCATAGCAACCAGTGTCCATCTTAGAAATGCCCTTAATGATGGCAACCAGTGACCCTTGCCTAGCAACAAGCCATAACCATGGCAACACATGAATCTACATACCAATGAGCCATGGTAACCAGTGATATGTGTCTACAATTTGCCATAACCATAGAAACCAGTGTCCCTTGCCTAACAATGGGCCTAAATTATGGCAACAAGTGCAAATTGCCTGGTTGCAGGCTGTAAACATGGCAACTAATGACATTTGAATAGCAATGGGTGGTAACCATGGCAATGAGTGATCCTTGCCTAGCAACAGCCCATAACCATGGCAACCAGTATCCCTTGTCTAGCAATGGTTCATAACCATGTTGGCCAGCAATCTTTACATAACCAATGAAGATGAGTAATCCAAAAGCAGGAATATTTATTTTCTGTTTTTGTGACTCAATTTTGCCTAGTGGTATCATGGCTGCTTTCAATATAAGGCCTATTTGGGCATGGCTCTAACTAGGGTTTGGTACAACAATACATGAGTCCTTTGTCATATTCTGCAGTCATTGTTACAATATCACTATCCAGAGGAGTAACTAGGGTTTGGGACATCAATACATGAGCTCTATGTGCTATTCTGTAGTCACTATCACAAGTTCTTAGTAGTATATTTATCATTTAAAATCCCAACTCTTTGAGGTAGATTTCTGCCATTAACATTATTTAGTCAGCATCCAGTCTACATGCATATTTTTCCTGCCAGTCACAGATTGAAAACAGAGTTAGAGATGCCACATTGATTATGTGTTATTATACATACCGTAATTGATATTTAGTGTGCGTGTATATACTAATATGGCACAATTACAGGCGATTTATTGGAGCAAGTGCTACAATTATGTCTGTTGTTTCTTCCTTATTCTTTGTCACAAGATTTCCTAATTACACTTTTGCCTCTGCTTCTATTAATGCCTGTGGTTAGTCTTTAATCAATGGGTAAACCCTGTGACTGCTCGAGCGATAGTGATTCTAGCTGATTATACTGTGCATAATGTACTAGACTTTAAATTCGCTTTATCACTGCAAAACAATATGCAGAAAGGCTGTTTAATTAACAAATATATCATATCACTCAGTATTACAAAACATTAAAAATAGATTTTCATGATGTTCTCTGAATAGTGAATGGTGTTACTGGTCCTTTGAAAGGGTGATCAGGTATCAGATTCTGGTATTCTACACGGAGGAATAGACAACTTCTATTATTTCAGGAAGCAATGATTAGGTCAAATTTGTTCAAGTGGCTACATCTATCTTATTTCAATCACCCTAAATCCATGGAATTAACAGCTTAAAATTGTAAAATTTAGCTCTGTGCAACCATGACACAGATTGTGGAACCTTGTGAACTGTATCATTTTCCTAAAGCAGACAAAGGGAATTATTACAGACTGTATATATAAAAGTTTACTATATGGTGAATACAAACGTACCTACTTCCCTGTTGAAGGAAGAGATTTAATGTGGCCTGAGGTCAGGGGCTCTGTCTACTAAACAATACAATTTTTGGAAACTCCAGGACATTATGTTGAAATTGATAATGATTAATGTACAGGATTAAGAGAAAGGAAACACAAATAAAATAAACAGGATATGTTTTCTCTTAATGGCGGGTTAGCATGTATAGCAAATAATTTTGAATGATTGATGCTAATCAGAATTTAATGTTGATTAATTGTATAAAACAATATATACAAGAGTAATGTGCTGCTCACTAAGCAGACACTAGTTGAGGCAGTGTATAAGGGAGAGGGAAGGAGATGGGAAGGCAGGATTCTCAGGTACATAACTGGTCACAGCAAGAAAGTGGAAGCAAGGAAGAGGCAAGCAACTACCGACCAGTTAGCCTTTCATCAGTAGGAGTGAAACTGATGGAAACACTCTTAGAAGGAAGAGTTGTAGATTATCTCAAATCCAGCAATTTATGGGATCCCAAACAGTATGGATTTACTGGGGGGAGATCATGTGAAACTAATCTTATTGACTTTTTTTATCTCAACTTTAGTAAAGCTTTTGACACTGTCCCACATCGCAGACTGTTAAATAAACTTGAAAGCATGGGATTGGATACTAAAATGGTTAAATGGATAAGATCTTGGTTGCAGAATAAAAAAGCAGACAGTTGCAGGAAATGGAGTGCATTCACAGGAGGGAACAGTTACCAATGGAGTACCACATGGATCTGTACTTGGACCAGTGCTTTTTAATATATTTATTGGTGACATTGCAAATTGTATTGAATGGAAAGTGCGCTTTTTTTGCAGATGACACAAAGGTATGCAACAGAGTAGACACACCAGGAGGGGTAAAACAAATGACTGATGATCTAGGTAGACTAGAGGAATGTTAAAGAATGTGGCACTTGGGTCTCAAAAATTTGAAGACTAAATATGGTATTAATGGCACTATACTGGAAACTACTGAGGAGGAAATAGATCTATGAGACACTATTTTAAATGACTTAAAGGTAGGTTGGCAATGTAACAAAGCAATGGGGAAGGCTAGTCAGATGCTTGGTTGCATAGGGAGAAGAATCAGCCGCAGAAAGTGGTAATAATGCCATAGGTCATTGGTGCGGTCTCATCTAGAATACTGTGTTAAATTCTGGAGGCCGTGGGGGTAATTCAGAGTTGATCGCAGCAGCAAATTTGTTAGCAGTTGGGCAAAACCATGGGGGTAATTCCAAGTTGATCACAGCAGGAATTTTTTTTAGCAGTTGGGCAAAACCATGTGCACTGCAGGGGAGGCAGATATAACATGTGCAGAGAGAGTTCGATTTGGGTGTGGTGTGTTCAATCTGCAATCTAATTTGCAGTGTAAAAATAAAGCAGCCAGTATTTACCCTGCACAGAAATAAAATAACCCACCCAAATCTAACTCTCTCTGCACATGTTATATCTGCCTCATTGCAGTGCACATGGTTTTGCCCAACTGCTAAAAAATTTCCTGCTGCGATCAACTTGGAATTACCCCCCATGTGCACTGCAGGTGTGGCAGATATAACATTTGCAGAGAGAGTTAGATTTGGGTGGGTTACTATACTGGGGTGATATTACTATTACTATGGTGATGAGGGATAATAATCCAGTATGAGGTGGTACGAGGGAATGTTTTCTGTTTGAATAATTAAAATACAAAGTGTACATAGTTATATAATAATGTTTTTTATATATTGTTTTGTTGTTTATTTCATTTGTGCTTTTACTGATTAGAATTCTGTTTACTTCACATGGTCCTGTCCTCCAGACCACTCTCCAGGTTTCCACTCACCTCGCTAGAACAGCAGCCGCAGGTCTACTCCTTGAAAGAGCAGCAGCAGGTCTCCTCCTCACTAGAGCAGCAGCAGCAGGTCTCCTCCTTCCAAGAGCAGCAGTAGCAGCAGGTCTCTTTCTCACTAGAGCAACAGCAGCAGGTCTCCTCCTTCCAAGAGCAGCAGCAGGTCTCCTTCTCACTAGAGCAGCAGCAGCAGGTCTCCTCCTTCCAAGAGCAGCAGCAGCAGCAGGTCTCCTCCTCACTAGAGCAGCAGCAGGTCTCCTCCTTGCAAGAGCAGCAGCAGCAAGTCTCCTTCTTTACGAGAGCAGCAGCAAGTCTCCTTCATGCTAGGGCAGCAGCAGCAGGTCTTCTCCTTGCTAGAGCAGCAGCTGCAAGTTCCCTCCTTGATAGAGCAGACGCACAGCAGGTCTCCTCCTCACGAGAGCAGCAGCAGGTCTCCACCTGTTCTGTTGCCTGTTAGTGCAGTCTGCTGACATCGCAGCAGCAAGGTGTATAGCCTGCACACACCACACCCGGCAGAGCAGAGGACATGGAGCAATATTACTGCTCATCTGGGAGCGATAAGTGAAAAGCCCTAATCAATGTAACTAACTTTACCCCAATAATTTTGGGGTCTGCGATCAATGCACTTCTGGACTACAGTACTATCTGTAAATTACCGACTGCCTGGAGAATACCTGGATGGGTGGTGACATAATAGGTGCCATTTGCAAGAGTTTTATAAAAACAATAATTGTATTTATCTAGTGCTTTTCTCCTGTAGGACTCAAAGTTGCTTTACAGTAATCACAAACAAGTTACATTGTACAAAGATTTGGTAATTACAGAAATTAGAAAATCACACAGAAACAAAAACAGAAACCAAGAGAGCACAATAAGTATATTTCAGGGTTGATGTAGACATTTTGGGTCAAAACTTCCAGAGTTCATATATTTCACCCATGAAAGGTACCAGATAAGGCAGCCATCTTGAGCGCACTACGTAGGATTACTGTGGGTGGAATAAGTCACTCCTAGAAGAGATGACACAAAATGAGTGGTTGTAGCATCCTGACTCTAGGAGTAGGGTCCCACCATAACCATCAGGTCCATGTATTTTTCATCTTACTCACATTATGTAGCTGCTAAGTCATTTTTAGGACACGTCTCTCATATGTAGCAGTTGACATCCACTTTAACACCATGCTCATAGGCAAATGCAGGGGGTGTTTCCAGTTAACCTGGAAACCCCCCTCCTCTTGGCAAGTGGCTCACATTATAACAACAACAGCAATGGTACTGTATATAATACGATTACTATAGCTGATGCGACATCATGCACTTTAATGGACAGAGCAGAGCTGCTGCACATGCCCAGTGGTAGCAGCTTCTTTTCCAAGTTTGCTATGTGTGTGTATCTTAGTCCTCAGTCAGTGCTTTGGACTAGGGAGTAGCTACCAGTAAGAAGAGACAGGAGCCTTACCATAAGGTGGGAGAATGTGTACTTAGAAAGTGCAGTACTGGTTCTACTATGTTTGTGTATTTATTATGGTATGTTTAACCTTTTCCTGACCACTTTGTTTGATACAGTCTATACTATAGACCATCTATAATGTTAAATATTAATACTGTATTCCATACAGTATCCAGTATATAGATAGACCAATGATTACATTAATGTCCAGGGTCATTATTATGTTCTTTCTGTCACTCCCCCAAACTCCAGCAATTGCTCCAATGTTCTGCAGAATGAGAGATTGTGGATTGGCAATTGGGGGGCCCTCTAGGGATTGGATTGGGGGCCCTCTAGGAATTCTGTGTTTGTCACTGGTGCTTATAGATGTTACCGTCACAATCTCTCTGAAATGTTGTTTTAGAAAAAGGCAAGTTAATGTATGATAAGTGTATCCATTCATTCACATCCATCTATTCACATTACTTAACAGACATTTCCATTTATACTACTGCAGAAAGAAGACTCCCACTTGGGGTTCAAAGGCAGAAAACAGCACTGTCACAAGACATAAGTATGCACACTTATACGCCTGGACCAAATGCTCCTGTTTTAAAGTTGGATGCACCATGAAATGTGTCTGACTAAGCTGTATATGAGAATGTGTTTTTCTTGTGTCTGTTCCTACTTAGTTATAATTAGGTCATAACTGTGTTCGCCTCTAAATGAAAACCAAGGTGTATAATTTAGACCTGGAATGATGCATCATCACTTGGAAAGTGATAAAATGGAGAGTGAAAAAGTACCAGCCAATCAGCTCCTAACTGCCATTTTTCAAACACAGCATGTGACATGGCAGTTAGGACCTGATTGGCTGACACTTTTTCACTCTCCATTTTATCACTTTCCAAGCAATGATGCATCTAGCCCTATGATGCATAGCATAATCATGGTGCTGCAATAAATGATTTATATGCACAGTGCAGTACTTGATGTAAAGAGAATATCAATGATGCACAGAATTGTTACATTAAAGCAGGATTCCATTCCGAGCTGTTCATTCTGCAGCTGCAATCTGCTTTTATCTCATCATGTGCCATTCATGCTTCAGACACAGTGTTCTGAGAAATGTGTCTTCATTCCGTTGGTGCTATTGGAATAAAAACAGATTAAAAAAAACATGTTTAAACTTCAGGGGAAGAGTTACAAAGTAATGTAATTGACAGCTTAGCACTTTCTCAGTTTCTAATGTACTATGATGTTTGCATAGCAGGAGAGCAATATTATTTAATAATACTTTCTATTTTGAGCCGCATTAGAGATAGCGTTTTCTTTGAACTGTGCACTCTGTAACTCCCCAGTGTTCATATGACAACTTCAATCACACTGTATCTTTGTTCTGTTTTTTTTGTCGGTAAATGTGTAGAAGATATGAATGATGTTTTTAGTACCAAACATAAATCACTTGCTAGTCCCTAATGATAGAAATGTTTATGTTGTTAAAAGCTCAAACTGCAACTTGCCCACAATTTATTTCATTTTGTTTTATGTACAGTAAACGTGCCCGTCACCTCCGTATCTTCATGTATAATAAAGTGCACAGACACTTCCCATTTTGGAAACAGTCCTTGTACAAATACTCTGCGTGATCAAGACAACCTTGACCCCAAAACCAAAAGAACCCTAATCTCAAACCGGAGTGTCCCATCCCCCCAAATCTAGAGAACATAGGGCATAATTCTGAGTTGATCGCAGCATCAAATTTGTTAGCAGTTGGGCAAAACCATGTGCACTGCAGGTGGGACAAATATAATATGTGCAGAGAGAGTTAGATTTGGGTGGGGTGTGTTCAAACTGATATCTAAATTGCAGTGTAAAAATAAAGCAGCCAGTATTTACCCTGCACAGAAACAAAATAACCCACCCAAATCATACTTACCTACTCTCCCGGATTCTGCGGGAGACACACGGTTTTTCGAGTAGTCCCCCGCAGCCCCGGAAGAGTGGGCACAGCTCCCGCATTCTGCCCACTTCCTAGTGAAGTGGGCAGAATGTGGAGAAAGACACAGCAAAATCGCAGACTGGTGGAGGGGGCGGAGCCTAATGATGTGATAATATGCTAATCGCGTCATTTAGCTCCGCCCATATGCAAATATTAACCAAATGTGGGCTTTTCCTGGCGAGTAGGCGGGGCTTAATGATGTAATTATCTCAGCCCCGTCCTCGTCGCCGCCCACCTGCTTCTCCTCTCCGGGCATCTCCCGGAGAGGAGATTTGAAATGTCGGTAAGTATGACCCAAATCTAACTCTCTCTGCAAATGTTATATCTGCCCCCCCTGCACTGCACATGGGGGGTAATTCTAAGTTGATCGCAGCAGGAACTTTGTTAGCAGTTGGGCAAAACTATGTGCACTGCAGGGGAGGCAGACTTAACATGTGCAGAGAGAGATAGATTTGGGTGTGGCGAGTTCAATCTGCAATCTAAATTGCAGTATAAAAATAAAGCAGCCAGTATTTACCCTGCACAGAAACAAAATAACCCACCCAAATCTAACTCTCTCTGCAAATGTTATATCTGCCCCCCCCCCCCTGCAGTGCACATGGTTTTGCCCAACTGCTAAAAAATTTCCTGCCGCGATCAACTCAGAATTACCCCCATAGTCCCCCCAATGCAGGGGGCACCAGCACTCCAGAGGTCAACTGTAGTCTCCTGCATTCTCATAGCTTATCCTTGTACATCTCAACTGCCCCCCTCTTCTCTGTGTCAAGTGTGTGTTTGTATAGAGGGACCATAATTAAATGTCCCATATTCAGATGTATCTATAGCTTGATCTAACAATCAGAGACTAATTAAGACACGGGAAACAATATTTTGTGCAATAAAGATTTAGTGCACGAGGTCGCTGATAGGGGGAATATGGCGCTGCACAATGTGAATACAGGACAGTCAAATATTTTATTGCTGTGTTATCATTAGTGTAACACAATAAAAGTTATTGTTTATGACAGTTTATTCAGATGAGATAAACGCAATCAGATTGAAAAAGAGTTAAATACTGATGCAGAACCTAGGCTTGTAGGAATAAAACTCCTTGTGATGACACTGCTGTGTCTATTGTAACTAGCCAATCAGTCAGCTAGGGGAAGGTGGATCTGGATCTTAGGAGTCTTTAAGGACTAGATGCATCGTTGCTTGGAGAGTGATAAAATGAAAAGTGATAAACTATCAGCCAATCAGCTTCTAACTGTCATTTTCAAATAGGGCCTGTGACATGGCAGTTAGGAGCAGATTGGCAGGTGCTCTTTCTCTCTCCATTTTATCACTCTCCAAGCGATGATGATTCTAACTCAATGGGCGGTATTCAAGTCTTTTCAACCCATTCCACACCCGTTCTGTTTCTGTTGACGGGCGTGGTATAATCATTTCAGCTAGCTACCCCCGGAGTAGCAAGGGTGCCCAACCCTTTACGCAGCTAAACA
Source organism: Pseudophryne corroboree (assembly GCF_028390025.1). Classification (NCBI taxonomy): domain Eukaryota; kingdom Metazoa; phylum Chordata; class Amphibia; order Anura; family Myobatrachidae; genus Pseudophryne; species Pseudophryne corroboree. Next base: position 570,201,971 of record NC_086446.1, on the reverse strand, counting down.
TAATTACTATGGGTGCAATATGTGCAATAATGGGGATCACTTTAGAAAGGAGATTGGGCATCATTTGAATACCACCTAATAATGTGTCTATTGTACAGTGACTCAGGTGTGTTTGTTTACTGATGACTCTCCCTCCCCTTTTTTCTTTTCTCTTAATTTGGCTAGTATTATTTCAGCAATGTTGCAGCTTTATTGCAACAATGTCAACTCACACCCTAGCCTGAGATTGACTATTCATCCAAGAATGTACTGTACATACACCCCACTGCTGCTGAATCTCTCCCTTTTTTATTAGTATAGTGTAGTAAGGATCCTATTCAGTAAGGATTGTGAATGCTGGAGGCCACTCATCGCAGGGCAAGGATGCCTAGCATGCAGTACACTGCCGATCCACTGCGGTCACGCTGAAATTGCTGTCGCACCGCAATTTCATTGTAATCACTGAAACTGTGGATGGCTCCTGCTGGCACAGCCTGGCTGCAACGGCAGGAGGCCCTCCACCATCTTTTTGATTGGAGCGGCTGCATGTGACATCACACAGCCGCTCCAATCACGCATACACCATGCCCCCCATTCGAAAGCCGCTGCCCTGATTTCCCTGCTGCCGCCCTCGCAACACTCCATCTCTACCTTGGAAATTGCTGCCCCCTCCCACCCCTCGAACGCCACTACCCTGCATATGCTCCCGTGGGGCGAACACAAAAATTCTGTTTTTTTGAGATCCAACCTGAATTAGCCCCTAAGTATCAATCTCAAACAATTATCTGGTTAATTCTCAATAGCATAAGTTACCATATATTTGTACTTTATAAAGGTGACAGATAGTAGTTATAAGGTCCAGAACATAACAGGGTTGAGGCACAGTATGCCAGACTGCAGAGCGTTCCCTGCATAAAATCACACTGTGCACACCCAGAACGTTGGCACATGCATGTGCCCCCATACAGATTTGTGTGACTGATTCTGACCCTTATGCAGAGGCGTATCTAGGGTAGGGCGAGTGGGGCAGTGCCCTGGGCGCCTTGGCAGGCCCAGGAGAGGGGGGCGCCGCCGGCGTCCAGGGCATCATGCCCCATTCGCCCCCGTCAACCCTAAATGTGAGGGGAGGAGAGCGCAGCGTCTCTCCCTCCCCTCACCGCCGCTGCCAGCACTAGCAGCGCTGCCAGCAGCGCTGCTGTGTCCGGTCTCCGGCGTTAGCCAATCAGAGCTTGCGGACCGGCTTCTGATTGGCTGCCGGTCCGCAAGCTCTGATTGGCTAGCGAACCGGCGCCAGACAGCCGCCGGAGACCTGGAGCGGTGAGGGGAAGGAGAGGCGCTGCGCTGCGCTCTCCTCCCCTCACATAGCAATATCAACAAGCGGCCGGTAAGTGACCGGGGGGGGGGGGTCCGGCGGCACAGTGGGGCATGTATCTGTCACCAAGTGGGGCCTGGCACTGTGGGGCATGTAACTGGCACTGTGGGGCAATGTATCTGGCACTGTGGGGCAATGTAACTGGCACTGTGGGGCAATGTAACTGGCACTGTGGGTCAATGTAACTGGCACTGTGGGGCAATGTATCTGGCACTGTGGGGCAATGTACCTGGCACTGTGGGGCATGTAACTGGCACTGTGGGGCATGTAACTGGCACTGTGGGCAATGTATCTGGCACTGTGGGGCATGTAACTGGCACTGTGGGGCATGTATCTGGCACTGTGGGGCAATGTATCCGGCACCGTGGGGCATGTATCCGGCACTGTGGGGCAATGTAACTGGCACTGTGGGGCAATGTATCTGGCACTGTGGGGCAATGTAACTGGCACTGTGGGCCATTTTCAGTGGCCACACCCCTTCTGGAGCATGGCCACACCCCTTCTGGTGTGTGGCCATGCCCATTTTTCGCCACATGCGCCTTCGGCGCGCGCACATGCTTCTTTTTTTGTGGGTTGTTTTTTTTTGGGGGGGGGGATTTTCCGTCTTGCCCTGGGCTCCGAAAACCCTAGTTACACCTCTGCCCTTATGCCTAGACAGACTGGCAGGGGCTGGATGGGTTCTGTTTGTGGATGCTCCTCTGGTTCTGATTGGTAATTTCTTTATCACTCTGGAATGCATTACTCTATGGATTTGTGTACTGTTCAAGCAAAACATTTTTGTACATGAGCTGGGGAGTTTATGTCTATACTGTGATATAGAGGTTTTTTCAGTTCTATTAATACCTAAGAGAAAATGCAACTGTACTACTACATAGCCTTATACAACCAGCACCTAAGTGATGAGATGCACACAAACCATGTTACTGAAGCACTCTTCTTAAAATGTTTAACTTTTGAAAGAACATATTTTGGTGAAAGAGACCCAAGAAGCAGGAGTAATTGCTGCTGCGTCTCTTTAATAATATCTTAGAGGTGACATCTGACTAATACTGTACACACTGTAAGCCAACAGATAGCGCAGATGGATTTTTGTCTTCCTTGGCAATTTTTTCATCATTGCAATGTCTTAGAAAGATCCATGTCCAGCACCATAAACCAGCTCACCACATGTGTAGATTCCATACATAAAACATGATATAAGGCTAAGTTGTATTATCCTAGTCATTTGCTATTAAAACTAGGCATTTGCATGTAGGGTAAGTGTGCCATGGGTGTAGAAATGGAAGTATGAGATATTTTGAGGATGAGAAAGACTAACCCTTTACCTTAAATAACCAATAGTGATATAAGTTATGTACTGCCAAAGGAGCACTGTACAATACCTCCCTAATGGACAGCAAGGTAATAACTCTGGCTACAGTGCTATAGCCATTTTATGGGTGGGTGGAGAAGGAAACACACAGACATTGATGGATGCATGGGAGGGAAATGGCAACAGAAATATACGGGGTGGGGGGGGGGAGGGTGGGGGGGGGGGCAGGAAGAAGAAGGAGACACACAGACATTGATGGATGAATGGGAGGGAAATGGCAACAGAAACATACTGATGGGGGGGGGGGCAGGAAGGAGAAGGAGACAGACATTGATGGATGCATGGGAGTGAAATGGGAACAGATACATACCGGGGGGGCGTGGGGGGTGTAGGGGGTCAGAAGGAACTGATGGTCACTGATGGCACCAGGGGTCAGGGAGACAGGTATTGAGACAGAATGGAGACACCGAAGTAGTAAAAATGAGCATAGGGGAGTCACTGAAGATCAGGGGGTAACACTGTAGGACATGAATAGATCACTTTCCATTTTTGTCCATTTAAGAAGGTATGGCATTACTTTTATACAGAGGCCAGGGAATAACTAAGAGCCAGATGATACTTAAAGTTCTAAACTGAAGCATTCATGGACAATAGTTTTCTTGTTATTTTATTGTTTTGGCAATAACAGTTTTATATTAAAGCTCTAGTTAGGTGCACAACAAATCCACATATCTTAGGTTTTACACAGCACAGTAAAACATTGCATTTTTATATAGTTCCTCTTTACAAATGGCGTTTGTCTTGGTACACAAGACTCACACATAGTAAAAGGGGGTTTTACGTGGCTTTCCTGTATTCACAGATGATTTAATTCCCTCACCACTATTCTCGTCCTCCTGGATAATCAATTAAACAGATAAGTAATTTCTGCCGGGCACCATAACCTTGTGGTTTAAATACGTTGTTGTCCTGCTCTGTCTGGGCAGGTGGATATAACGTCTAGCCAGGAATAATAAGTGTGTTCTCCTGTTGCTTGTAATTTTTTATGTGAATAGTGTACTGCTTACTTAGACTATTCCACATTGCAAATTTCATATGGGGTACAATAAAGATATGTATTTGTAAGACAACAGTGAATGGCAACTTTCATTACTGTACTCACTCAACCATGCAGTGATTATTGCAAAGAATCCAGAAGAATAAATAATATCTGTTGCTGGAGAAAGGTGTGAATTATGTATTGCATTATTGAAAAAAAAAATATTATCACAGCAAACAGAGCAAGAAGTTGATATGTATGCATACTGAATATCTGTGATAGCAACTGTAAACAGCCAAGTTAATTATTCTATTTTTAATATTTTATAAGTAAAAAAATAAGAATATGATACAGTAAATGTTCTGATAAATATAAGATCTAATAACTAAGGTCAGATTGCAGCAGTATAGTAGCATATTATTCATTAGCTGGAGTCTTGCTACCATAGCTCCTTTAATTGCCCATGGCTGAGCATTCTATTCCAATGAGCGCTGGCAGATATTATGGGCATTATTTAGAGTTGGATAAGAGTTCATATTTTTTGCATAAGATCCGCATTATGTACTACACATGTGTATAACAAAGTTGCGTTCCCATCTGTATCAAGCTTAGGCAGCATTTGGCGCTTTTACTGTAATAATGGGGTGGAGAGGGTGTCTGCAAACAAGGGATGAATACAGTTTATGTAAATGCAGCTTATCCAGATCACAACACAGAATTCTCTGCTTCAGATGGATACAAACCCGTCAGGCGTATATATTATGGGGGCTGAAGCCACAGTACTACGTGAATGTCTCAGAAATGGACATAAATGACATCGCATCTGCAATTTAGTATGACACAGTCTACAGCACATGCGCAGGTATCTAGGAAAATGTCATGGTGGCCATTTTTCTATTTGGCATGCAGAAATTGCTGTGAAAATGGCAGCTGTATCATTTTTCTCATGATTTGTGCAGTGCTGCTGCTATTGAAGCCATACTTTGTAGAGATGATTAATAAAACCATTGGTGCAGGGTGTGTAGTGTGGGCCTCTGCAGGTGGCCTGAAAAAATATGTTTTATGAATGTGTTATGGGAATGCTGCGAAGGTGTCAATGCAAGTGGCTGCATTCTCAGACACAGTACTGCAGCCACAGAGGCTATGTTAAGCTAAAGTTGAGAAGAAGGCCCTGCACCTGCCATACACTGGTGCAAGTGTCAATGGTGAGATTGTTGTGATGATGCACAGGCAGATTTACACCATCCATGACCATTGAAAGTATGTGTTTTAGGGCTTGGGCACATGCAAGTGCACAAAGGGAAGGGTGAAACTAGAATTAGCAGATTAAACTGCATCAACCTCTGAATCAGATGCCGTGCAGCATTATGTATAGATTGAATTGGAGAGAGTTGACATAGAGTGAGGCCAGAGGGGAGAAGGTTACAATACTTGAAGAGATGATTAGTGTAAGGACCATTATCCTTGCACTAGTCATCTCCCTCCTAACTGTTGTAATCTGTAACCTTCTCTCTTCTCAGTGGCAGTGCAAAAACTAAAAAATTACTATTTTGGATTTAACTGTGTCCAGTTGTAAAGCACAATGGAACTTGCTGCACTATATAAGAAACTGTTAATAAATAAAATAAATAAAAATAATATTTAAATCAGTAAAATGTAAGCCAACTTAATGTAAGTATTCCCATTTTCCAGAGTGCTGAGTAGCTAAATTTTAAGTGAAGTCTACTCTAAAGCAGTGTATACTTTACATTCATCGACAATTAGAGGCTGCAAGGCCACTACTAAGTCTACTGTAAAAGGTCTCCAGAAATCCAAATCCACCCGAATTTTGTGGACCAAAAAACCCCAAACCAAAACCCAGTCTAGATCCCCCAAGGACATCCGATCCAAACCAAGGGCTGGATGTAATGAAGTCCGAGTTGGTTCCAGGCTGAACTGTGACTTTTTTGTGTAATAACAATCATATGCACATCCCTTGCTTTGCACAGCAGTTGTGATTAAAGAACAGATTAGATATTGTTCAGTCCTGATGATAAAGCCTTGCTGGGGTAGCATTGTTTGCTCTATATATAGTATATGACAACCTCCCAGTAACCTGTGCAAGGTATATTAGCAATAGGGTTCATCAATGGGAGAGTTGATAGAACCATGGCCCTCATTCCGAGTTGTTCGCTCGGTATTTTTCATCGCATCGCAATGAAAATCCGCTTAGTACGCATGCGCAATGTTCGCACTGCGACTGCGCCAAGTAACTTTGCTATGAAGAAAGTAATTTTACTCACGGCTTTTTCATCGCTCCGGCGATCGTAATGTGATTGACAGGAAATGGGTGTTACTGGGCGGAAGCACGGCGTTATAGGGGCGTGTGGCTGAAAACGCTACCGTTTCCGGAAAAAACGCAGGAGTGGCCGGAGAAACGGTGGGAGTGCCTGGGCGAACGCTGGGTGTGTTTGTGACGTCAACCAGGAACGACAAGCACTGAACTGATCGCACAGGCAGAGTAAGTCTGAAGCTACTCCAAAACTGCTACGAGGTTTGTGATCGCAATATTGCGATTACTTCGGTCGCACTTTTAAGAAGCTAAGATACACTCCCAGTAGGCGGCGGCTTAGCGTGTGTAACTCTGCTACATTCGCATTGCGACCGATCAACTCGGAATGAGGGCCCATGTTCCTCAGTTCAGTCCTGCTGATACTGGGTTGTTTATATAGTGGTTTCCTGTTATACGGAGTCTATCAGAACCGGTGTCTATAAGGCACTGGGCCACACACATGGGAAAATGTAGCCTATTTATTGGACTAAAAGTGTGTTTTTCCCAACGGCTGGTATATGAGCCTCAAGTTGGCAATTTGACTGCTCAAGTCACTTGTGTCTGGTAACAACCCTTCTGGGTACATGTGTGCAAGTGGCTCCTGCTCTGATCCCTGTTACTCCGACATTATCTAAAATTGGTATCAATTATGGCTCAGCTGAAGGTGTTTCAGAAGCTGCACCCCAAAACTATATTTGCTGTCTCTTTTACACCCAAGAAATGATCATCAGGTGTTTGGAGCCTCAGCAGCGAAAGCAGAGTTATAATTTGTTCCCCCTGTGTTCAATGAACTGATCAACTAACATTTCACATACTTAATGTAGTCCTAAAGGGTCTGCTTGTTCAATGGCCCCAAGTGCCACCTATAAGCTGAATGCATAGTCATGGAGTGATTCTCTCAGTTGCTGCCTTCATGCCTAAAATGGTGTTTTTAACTCAGAAATGGTTCTGGTATATGATGATGGAAAGTTTCTGTAAGATGTAAGCCTCTGTGGTTTATTCTGCTGTGGACCAAGAGTTTGCTACTCTCAGCACTAAGCGTCACAATCGTCATGTTACTGATATAAACGTAACATGAACCACATTTTTGCTATAAAGTCCCTAAGACCACTTGTATCAGGGATGGGCTATTGCTTAGGAACCAGGATGCTCTAACATAGTATGGCATGGTCTGTGGCCATGCTTAGCACCCCTCTAATGAAACTGCTCAATTCTTGAGTTTCCTCCATATTTCATCTGTAATGGGAAATTGATTGCTTTGGACTTTATATCCTGATCCTGTTTGGACAGCAAAGTGATGATTTGAAGTGGTTACAAGGCTCTGAAACAAAGAGCTTGCTAGTCCAGGAGAAGTTGGATGATTCTAGGTAATGAGAATCTACAGACCTTGGGACTGTGGGGGTAATTCAAAGTTGATCGCAGCAGGAATTTTGTTAGCAGTTGGGCAAAACCATGTCCACTGCAGGGGAGGCAGATTTAACATGTGCAGAGAGAGTTAGATTTGGGTGTGGTGTGTTCAATCTGCAATCTAATTTGCAGTGTAAAAATAAAGCAGCCAGTATTTACCCTGCACAGAAACAAAATAACCCACCCAAATCTAACTCTTTCTGCAAATGTTATATCTGCCTCCCCTGCAGTGCACATGGTTTTGCCCAACTGCTAACAAAATTCCTGCTGCGATCAACTTGGAATTACCCCCTGTGTTGGATAACCTGACCACATATGGTTGACATGGAAAAGGTTGACATGATCAAAAGGTCATCAGGGTCATTAGGTTGACATGTAAAAGGTCGACAAGTACAAAAGGTCAACACATGAAAAGGTCGACAATAGAAAATGGCCAGCCTTTTGTACCTGTCAATAATAAGCACTGTCGACCTGTTACTTGTTGACCTGTTACTTGTCGACCTTTTGACCATGTCGACCATTAGTGGTTGACCTATTTTCAACCTATAGTCCATATACCGCTGACACCCACCTCCACAGAGAGAAAAAAAAGACACCAAAACATTAAGCAAAGACAGAGGAAGGAATATCTTTCTGTACAAAGGGAATTTTATAAAGAAAAACCATTTAGCACATTTTAACAAAACACAATAACAATTACAGATTGTGCAATAAACAGTATGAACAGCAAACATTACAGGATCAATGACATTATGTTGCAAAATCACTAGATAGTTAATTTAAAAAAATAGTCTGGCACCACTGTACTTCCTAAACATAAATATGTATGAATTTTGCTACCTAAGAGTATGTTTAGAGGGCATAAGAGTTCAGATACTGCTACTGAATCAGTGTTGCTTGTAGTACATATGCATATGTATACAGAGTACAATCAGTATGCCAAAGCAAATCAGTATGTATGCATTCTTAATGTGTGCAATGTCCCTTAGTTCCATCTGCAAACGTAGCAGCCATCACTATTACTTTCATTTACACCTACAGTAGCATATGCTGGGTGCGGGAGATACAAAATACGCACTGCATACACAAACATGACTAGGCGATGGTTCTCTTCCATGCATAAGCCCAAATGTCACCTATTTCCAGCATAGCAGGTAACAGCGGAGATTTGAATGACTCAAAATTGCCCGTGTATACCCAAAGATACCCAAAATAATGTTAGTATGTTCAGCGCTAGACTGGGCAAGCACCCATAGTGATGGAAAGGGAGCAGGTCATGGTGGGGGCATGCTGACCCCCCTTGGTGTCCAGCACCTTGCCCTGAAAAATCTTAAAAAGAATGCTATTCCCCTATACACTCCAACACCTAGAAACCCCCCCCCCCCCCCCCTCATACAGTCCAACACCCAGACAAGGGAGCATGTCATGAGGCCACACATCTACAGTGAGAGGCCACACCCCTTTTGTTGGGTGAGCGCGCGCAGCTGTGCCCCCCTTGGTGTCCAGCAACCCGACCTAGAAAACACTCAAACGCCCCACCTCTCATATACTACAGCACCCAGCTCCCCCTTCCTCATACTATCCAACACCCACCAAGCACCTCCTCACTCACTACAGCAGTCCCCATAATACACTACAGCACCCAGCCCCATTTCCTCATACACCCAGGCAGCTTGGGACACAGTTAAAATGCCAGAGGGCTGGATCCCGGCGGACACAATACCGCCGCCTGAATCCATAATAACATCACAATGGCGACAGAGGTCAGATTCCCAATCGTCCTCTCAGTGGGACACGCTGGCGTCCTGCCACGGGAGGGGGGGGGGTAGGTTTAGGCAGGAGAAGGGGGATTAGGGTGAGGGTGCAGGGCTAGGAAGGTTAGGGTTAGGTACCGGGAAGGGGGGGGGGGTTAGGATTAGGCACTTAAAAGGCTAGGTTAGGGTTAGGCACCCAAGCGGGGAGGGTTGGGTTTAGCAGTAGGGAAGGGAGCGTTAAGGTTAGGCTCTCCCGGGGAGGGTTAGACACCCACAATGGAGGTTTAAAGTTAGGGTAGGACACAGAGGAAGTTTAGGGGGTTTACTGCGGGGTTGTTGGGATTTCACTGGATGGGATGCCGATGTCGGTATTCAGACCATCGGAATCCCATGCAGCCCAACCCCCATGTTCTGATTGGCCCACAGTCCAGTCAGTGAAAGAAATGGGATGACCATCAGTTGTGGAAACCATGGATAGCCATTGATTACATAGTTGGCAGCCATTGATGGTCACTTACCATATCACCATCGATAGTAAACATAGATGATTACCACACCGATGGCCATCCAAAGCTCCATGCACTTCCAGAGCAGAGGGAGCAGGTCCTGTAGTGTATAAGAGGGTTGGTAGGAGGAGCCTTTAGCAGAGATACGCACCGAGTGGGGCATACACTTCATCATGTGCACCCGCCCTGGCTGCTGCTGCATTGCGATCCCCACTAGTATGTGATTCGCAACTTTTTTCACACTGCCCATCAGCCCAGTCTGGCACCAGCGCAACCCACTATGCGGGGGTACCAGCGGCCGGTCTCTGTTGACTGAGATTTCAAAATACTGCATAAAGCCTATGGCGCTTCCAGACACCCCGCCCACCCAATGATGCTGCCTCGGCTGCTACTTCCCCATCTCATCCTTCTCCTATTGGTCTGGCGGTGGCTACCTTCCCACCTCATTGTGGGCACGAGTACACAGTCCAATGCTCCCCCTTTCCCCTGGATAGTCCAGAACGGAGGTGAGGTGGGAATAGGATTTTCAGTAGCTGACACTGCACCATGTAAACTGCTCTGGCCAGCTGCACCCCCTTATGCCAGTCCTGCCACAGCACCCAGGGCATATGCCCTGCTCACCCTGCCATAGATATGCCTCTGACAAGGTCCACAGTGTTTAGTAATAAAATAAGGGACAACAAGCAAGTAATTAACAATTGGGAAGGGTTTTAATGTGAAACCGGCTAAAGGTACTCATTAGGCTACTCTGAAATATGGCTGTAAATTTTGCATCTAGAATGTATGGAATTGTAAAGGCAGGACTTGCAAAGTCTTTCCATTCTCAGCTATTATGTGTTAACACTTATTTATAGTGCCAGCATATTCCTTTAAGCTTTACAATTTTAACAAAACAGTAATAAAATGTGATTGGGTATAAACAGATAGACAGACAAAAAGGTAAAAGGATCCTGCTCACAAACTTACAATACATATAAATGTGCAAATAGTTGAAAAGTAGATGCAAGATAGATATCAATTGTATTGTATACTGTATTTTTGGAAAATATTACTTCTTTCAACATTGTATCTTCTGTTCCTTCACTTTAACCTACAAAAAAATGCAGGAATATTGGAAGGAGAAAAGCCCACTGAGTGGATCTCTATGCAGTGCAATACTGTGTGAATAATTCAACATCTGTGATGCAGTTCAGCCATGATGAATTAGGAAGATGTGCTTGTATTGACATACTGAGGTGTTACTGTACTTGACCTATTGAGAGGTCTGGACAAGATGAAGTCTCAGCAGTGCAGGCAGTAGCTGTGTTATCACATTACAAAAACTTAGTAAAACATTGTTTGACATTAAACCACAGGAAGGTCTGTGGAGAGAAAGCTACAGTATTACAGACAGCCCACTCATTAACTGTAGCAAGAGTTCAGACCCCTAGGTCTATAGGGGCAAGTAAAATTACGGAAAAGAGTTCACATTTCACAAATCTAATGAGACAAACAATTTCTAGGAAAAGAAAGCAATTAAAGTCTGTTTCAGAAAGCTGGAATAACCATCGAAAAGATGAATTAGCAATTGCATAACAAAGAATTACTAATGATCTTTCTGAACTACTGTACAGCGCAATGGAATATGTTTGAGAATGACGCAAATATAAATTTTCTCAAAGTCTGCTGTCTCAGTTTTTATAATGGCAGTTTGCATATACTCCAGAATGTCATTAAAGGTGCAGCGTGTATGAACAGCGATGATCGCTGACATCGCTGGGCTGAAAAGCGCTCAGTGCATACACACTGAGTGCTTTTTCCCCCTGCCCAGCGATGTCAGCAGGGGTGAGTAGCTTTCCATAGCAGGACGCTATGGAAAGCTGCTCACACTGCCGTTCATCTACTGGTAATACCAGTAGATGAACGGCGGCCGCCAGTGATGAAGCGGGAGCGCGCATCAGCGCTCACCACTCATTGCTTGTGCATACACACTGGGCGGCTTTGAGCTGAAAGCAGCTCAACACACCAAAAGTTATCTGCTTTCAGCTCAAAATCGCTCAGTGTGTATGGGCCTTAAGAGTGATCAAATTAATTGCAATTGATTGTAAAGTCCCTCTTTGCCACGATAATGAACTTAGGGCCTAATTCAGTACTGATCGCTGAAGTGTAGGAATCGCTATTCGGCGATTTCAGCACTTCTGCACATGTGCCCATGCCACTGTTCACGTGTGCGAGGACTTAAACTGTGATGGCAGCCTTAATCCCGATGGGGACAGGACAACAATGCAGCGTGTTGGAGGAGGCGACGCGACGTTGGGGGGGGTGCAGTCCAGACAACGGAGGCATTTCTGGAATGTTTGTAGGGCGGGCCGGGGTGGCTGCATGATGTCACAGGCAGCTGCTGTGACCCAAAACATGGTGGCCTGGTGATGCAAGCGATTCGCTGTTTAGCAAAGCACTTGCATTTCAGCAGGTGGGGATAACCTGGCATGCGGGGTGGCATTGCCCTGTGCTGGGCAACCCCCCGCATGCTAGAGAAAGAAGGTGTAGTTTTGCAATTTTTTTTCGCAAAGCTACAACTCATGCTGAAATAGACCCATAATCCCCAAAACAACATTTCCACTGCATTATAGCCCTGCCACAAAAGGACCAGCTGAGATCATGTCAGTGATTCTCTCATTAACATTGGTGAGTGTGTTGACGAGGACAAGGCTGGAGATCACTCTGTGATGCTGATTTAGTTAGAATAACAGACTGTAAGCTTTAAAGGGAGGGTGGTGCTTGAAATCATTGTTCTTCCTCTGTTAACCATGGTTACCTGCAAGGAAACACGTGCAGTTCTCATTGCTTTGCACAAAAAGAGTTTCACAAGCAAGGATATTGCAGCTAGTAAGATTGCACCTAAATCAACCATCAAGAACTTCAAGGAGAAAGGTTCAATAGTTGTGAAGAAGGTTTCAGGGCACCCAAGAATGTCCAGCAAGCACCAGGACCGTCTCCTAAAGTTGATTCGGCTGTGGGATCGGGGCACCACCAGTGCAGAGCTTGCTCAGGAATGGCAGCTGGCAGGTGTGAGTGCATCTGTATGCACAGTGAGGTGAAGACTCTTGGGAGGATGGCCTGGTGTCAAGAAGGGCAGCAAAGAAGCCATTTCTCTCCAGGAAAAACATCAGGGACATATTCTGCAAAAGGTACAGGGATTGGACTGCTGAGGACTGGCCTAAAGTCATTTTCTCTGATGAATCCCGTTTCAGATTGTTTGGGGCATCTGTAAAAATGCTTGTAATGAGATGGAAAGGTGAGTGCTACCATCAGTCCTGTGTCATGCCAACAGTAAAGCATCCTGAGAGCATTCATGTGTAGGTTTGCTTCTCAGCCAAGGGAGTGGACTCACTCACAATGTTGCTTAAGAACACAGCCATGAATAAAGAATGGTACCAAATCATCCTCCAAGAGAAACTTCTTCCAAACATCCAAGAACAGTTTAGTGACAAACAATGCCTTTTCCAGCATGATGGAGCACCTTGCCATAAGGCAAAAGTGATAACTAAGTGGCTCGGGGAACAAAACATCAAAATATTGGGTCCATGGCCAGGAAGCTCCTCAGACCTTAATCACATTGAGAACTTGTGGTCAATCCACAAGAGGTGGGTGGACAAACAAAAACCCACAAAGTTTGACAAACTCCAAGCATTGATTAGGCAAGAATGGGCAGACATCAGTCAGTGTGTGGCTCAGAAGTTGATTGACAGCATGCCAGGGCAAATTGAAGAGGTCTTGAAAAAGAAGGGTCAACACTGCAAATATTGATTCTTTGTAGAAAAAAAAGTGAATACCCTTTTCCGCGCAGTTCTGGAGAGACCATGCAGCCCTATAAACACTATAAGGGAACAGAACACTCAGTTCCAATACGTGAACCAAAACAATAGATTGTATAGTGTATATTTTAGGAGCTAGTATCCCCTGGATGTTCAAATACAGAGAAATAATTTCAATAAAAACTTTTATTCTATAATCCAACACAATTTGGATATGATAACTGAATTCAGTCTTAAGCTTTCACATTACCAATGTTTATTTATTTTGTTTTTAAAGTGACATAGTGCAGTTGTTATAGTGCAATTTTCATTTATCACAGTACCATGATAAAAAGTGACACAGTGCATATGGGGCATCAGAATGATATCAGTCTCTCACTATTGCGGTGGGCTGGCTGTATGGCAGTGTAGGTCCCGGGCTGTAAAGCTCGGCACCACCGCAGTATGATTTTACAGACCGATTAGATGTCTCCCCTTTCTGTGTATTCCAAAGTGCATGTAGTCCAAACAACGCGTTTCGGTTAAAGATCCTTTTTCAAGAATGGATGACATGCAGTGCACGCTCTGGGTTTAAATACCCTGTGATACTCTGTCTAATTACATATTATTTGGATGATTTCCGCCTCATGGTTAGATGAAATGCTTGTTTTGCGTTCCATAGCACTTACACACTGAAAATTGTAATGCCGCCTTGCTGGAACCAGAATTAGCGTCATGCGTTCCATCTGATGCTTCCGGTTGTGTTACAAAGTATCCGTATCAATTTCTTTAATATAATCAGTTTGGTTCATAATAACGACCCCTCCCCCTTGTCTTCCTATACAGGAAAATAAAAACTTGATAATAAAGCCGGCAGACAAGGGGGGAGGGGTCGTTATTAAAACTGATTATATTAAAGAAATTGATAGACAGTTGGCAGATCAGGGTACCTATAAAAACTAAGGAGTGACCCTATAACAAATATTGCTAAGAATCTAATCAATATGTGTAATAACGCTCTCGAAAAGGGGACCCTCAAAAAAGAGGAAGTAGATTTTATTAACATTATGGATCCCTCAACCACAACTATCTATGTTCTGCCTAAGATTCACAAACACCCCACTGAGCCACCAGGTCGCCCCATAATCACGGGTACCAATTGTATAACCTCAAATCTATCAGCAATGATAGATTCCTTTTTACAACCATTAGTTGCTGATACGCCTTTTTTTCTAAAAGATACTGGTGATGTCTTAAGGAAACTGGAAAATATCCAATGGGAAGATGATTGCACGTTAGTAAGTGCCGACGTTAGTACTCTTTATACAATTATAGAAGGGAACAAAGGGAAACAGGTTGTTGAATATTTCCTAGGCACAAGCACTTATTCCGAAGATCTTAAAGAATTCATCTTGGAGGCCATTGGTTTTATTCTAACCAATAATTATTTTTATGTTAATGGCTCCTATTACCTCCAACAAAGGGGTACCGCCATGGGTACCAGGGTCGCCCCCAAGCTATGCTAAGTTATTCATGGCCTATTGGGAGAAAGAAACCATAGATGAAGTCAGGAGACTGGGGGCGAGCCTGGTATGCTGGTGGTGTTTTATAGATGATATATTTTTTATTTGGAAGGGAAATATGAATTCCTTACACTCCTTTTGTAACATTTTAAATGATAATTCTATTAATATCAATTTAACTTTTTCTATAAGTCAATCAGAGATTACGTTTTTAGATTTGGTCATATATATTGAAGGAGGACAGATCTGTACTAAGACTAATAGAAAGCCCACTGATTCAAATGCCTATATTAATATGAATAGTGAACACCATATAAAATGGTTGGAAAATATACCCTTGGGGCAATATAGACGTTTGAAAAGAAATTGCACTAGAAATGAGATATTACAAACCCAAGTGGAAGAAATGACAGAGAGATTCGCAGAAAAAGGGTATTCTAAAAAAACTTTAGCTGAAGCAAAAAAGAAAATTGAAGAAATAGAAAGAATCTACTTGTAGCAAAACCGAAAAATAGAGTGGAATCCACTGCATATCAATGGGCATTTCTCACCCAATACGGTGGGCACTATAAGAACGTAGAACAAGTTATTAAGAACAATTGGAAATTACTTTTAAATGACCCATTGCTGGGTAACCATCTCCCAGAAAAACCACTGTTTATATTAGAGATGAGCGGGTTCGGTTCTCCGAGATACGAACCCCCCCCCCCCCCCCCCCCCCCGAACTTCACTTATTTTACACGCTTCCGAGGCAGCCTCAGATCTTCCCGCCTTGCTCGGTTAACCCGAACGCACCCGAACGTCATCATCCTGCTGTCGGATTCTCGCGAGATTCGTATTCTATATAAAGAGCCGCGCGTCGCCGCCATTTTCACTCGTGCATTGGAGATTGAACGGAGAGGACATGGCTGCGTTCTCTCCCTGAAAAGCTCCGTAATCTGTGCTCAGTGTGCTGCAAATACCTGTGCTCAGTGTGCTGAAAATATCTACGTTCTCTGCCTGAAAACGCTCCATATCTGTGCTCAGTGTGCTGCAAATATCTGTGCTCAGTGTGCTGCATTGTGGGGACTGGGGACCACCAGTATATAATTATCGTAGTACAGTACAGTAGGCCATTGCTGTATCTTGCAGCTCTGTGTCAAGTATACTATCTCTGTGCTGCATTATTGTGAGCAGTATATAGTAGGACAGTGCAGCATTTTGGTGACCAGCAGTATACATATAGTACAGTACAGTAGGCCATTGCTGTATCTTGCAGCTCTGTGTCACTTCTAGAATCCTGATCAGTATTCAATATCTGCTGCATTGTTGTGACCAGAATGTATACTGTACTGTGCGACGTGTGTTATACACCTGGTGATTTTATACATCCTGTAATCTGTACTGAGCAATGTGTGAGATACACCTGGGGATTATACACCCTGTATACTGTACTGTGCAACGTTTGTGATACACCTGGTGATTATACACCCTGTATACTGTACTGAGCGATGTGTGAGATACACCTTGGGATTATACACCCTATATACTGTACTGTGTGATGTCTGTTATACACCAGGTGATTATACATCCTGTAATCTGTACTGAGCGATGTGTGAGATACACCTTGGGATTATACACCCTATATACTGTACTGTGTGATGTGTGAGATACACCTTGGGATTGTACACCCTATATACTGTACTGTGTGATGTTTGAGATACACCTGGGGATTATACACCCTATATACTGTGCTGTGCAATGTGTGTTATACACCTGGTGATTATACATCCTGTAATCTGTACTGAGCGATGTGTGAGATACACCTGGGGATTATACACCCTATATACTGTACTGTGTGATGTGTAAGATACACCTGGGGATTATACACCCTTATATTATTATTATTATCCTTTATTTATATGGCTCCACAAGGGTTCCGCAGCGCCCAATTACAGAGTACATAAATAATCAAACAGGAAAACATCAACTTACAGTTGATGACAGTATAGGACAAGTACATGGTAAATAAACATAGTTACATCAGCAGATGACACTGGAATAAGTATCAGGTGGCACTACTCGGTTCTCAAAACGGCATCTTATTGGCTCACGGATGTCACGTGTTTTGGATAGCCAATAAGATGCCGTTTTGAGAACCGAGTAAAACCGAGTAAAACCGAACCTCGCTCATCACTAGGTGGCAGAAGACTGCTGGATGTGGTACAATTGAAGATTATTAAAGTAAGACAAAGGATAAGCACATGAGGGAAGAGGGCCCTGCTCGTGAGAGTTTACAATCTAAAGTGGAGGGGTAGACAGACATGGGTGACACAGATGGGATACATAGAGAACGTGGAACAGAGGGTTAGGATGAGATTTGGCTGGGTTTGGTGAAGAAGTGGACCCCCAGAAGGCACAAGTCAATATTTAACATTGCAACATTTTACTGGGCTATGCAGGAGAAAATTAAAAATAGGGAAAATAAAAATAAAAAAAATAATCTATAACTTTAAGGGGCAGACTAGATGGGCCAAGTGGTTCTTATCTGCCGTCAAATTCTATGTTTCTAACTTCTACCGCTTTCAAAAAGGTCAATGGAAGCTGAAATAATGGACAACTACCTCATGGAAGCCAGATACAGTATACCAAACAGTACTTAGCAGAGTTAGGAATGAGTGCTTATGAAATACAGTAACATTTTGTCATAATATTTCAGAAACTGCATGGCTAGTCTCTTGCACTCTTTTGCTCTAATACACCACCTGCTTTAGGATTTATATTCAAAAACATTATGTCTCCATAATTCCAAAAAAACGTCAGTCTTGTTGGAAAGTGAAAAACCAAAGTTTTTCCCATGAATGGGAAAAGATAGAGGCGCTGATATTAAAATATTAATAATAAATACACCATATACCAATATATATAATTTTGATTTATTATACCAATCTGATAAAAAGATTATTCTTGGTATTACCGGCCGGTAAATATAATAAAATATATTCCACTATTTGAACAATCACATGCCATAAAATAAAGGAAATAAGAAACTTAAAAAACTACTAATTGAATGAAAATCTACAGTGTAGAATGTCCTTTAAAGTTTTTGGATATCCAAATACTGATGGTTTATTCCACCTAAAACTTGAGCCCAATATTATTATTATAATCACTCCTCCCGGCCGCTGGTAGCAGTTCCTTTATATGCGGACATATCAGGAGGTCAAATGGAAATGTTTAACTTGTGGTTGTTTAAAAGTTACCAGAAAGTGATATTGGCTCATCAGGTGGTGTTCAATTAGTATTCAGCTGAAGTGGAGCAGTCTCTCAATCAATATATCATAAACGGATCAAAGATTCTCTTTAAACGAGGGGTTATTTAGCTGATGGTATACGGGCTTTCAAGCAGTGTTCCCAATGGGGCGAGGTGTAATAATAAGTGCTCACCTCGTTCTCTGTATCAGGCTACATGCCGCACATGGGCTGTGCGGCAGGCGCTGCTTCAAGCGCTGCTCTCTCCCCAGACCGCTTCGTAGCTAACTCCCTCCGTGCTCTATGGGGTATATTTACTAAGGTCCCGATTTTGACCGAGATTATGTTTTTTCTTCAAAGTGTCATCTCGGGAATTTACTAAACTCAAATCACGGCAGTCATGAGGGCATTCGTATTATTTTGGAAGTCCTAGGAAAAAATTTCGAATCAATCCACCATCGGTCAAATACGCCAGGAATTTGGTAGAAATCGGTCATTTACTAAAAAGTGCAAATCACAAACACTGCCGACAATAGCCAAACACTGCGGTGCTAAAATACAAATCGTGAAAAAGTGCTAAAAAAAACCAGACCTGCTTTTTTTTACCGTGTTCGGATAGGCATGCACGGATCCATGAGATCCGTGCATGTTTTTCTGTGGGAAGGGGTGTGAAAGTGTTATTTTTGTTTAAAAAAAATGCGTAGATCCCCCCTCCTAAGCCAAACCAGCCTCGGGCTCTTTGAGCCGGCCCTGGTTGAAAAAATATGGGAAAAAAGTGACAGGGGTTCCCCCATATTTAAACAACCAACACCGGGCTCTGCGCCTGGTCCTGGTTCCTAAAATACGGGGGACAAAAAGCGTAGGGGTCCCGCGTATTTCTGAAACCAGCACCGGGCTCCACTAGCCAGATACATAATGCCACAGCCGGGGGACTCTTTTATATAGGTCCCTGCGGCCCTGGCATTACATACCCAACTAGTCGCCCCTAACCGGGGTACCCTGGAGGAGTGGGGACCCCTTCAATCAAGGGGTCCCCCCCTCCAGCACCCAAGGGCCAGGGGTGAAGCCCGAGGCTGTCCCCCCCCATCCAAGGACTGCGGATGGGGGGCTGATAGCCTTGTCAAAAAATGAATATTGTTTTTATTAGCAGTACTACAAGTCCCAGCAAGCCTCCCCCGCAAGCTGGTACTTGGAGAACCACAAGTACCAGCATGCGGTGGAAAACCGGGCTCGCTGGTACCTGTAGTACTACTACTAAAAAAAAAACCCCAATAAAAACAGAAGACACACACCTTGAAAGTAAAAGTTTAATACATACATCCACACCTCCATATACACATACTTACTTATGTTCACTTGAGGGTCGGTCCTCTTCTCCATGTAGAATCCATGGGGTACCTGTTGAAAAAATTATACTCACAAAATCCAGTGTAGATGGCTCCTTTTCTTTTCAATTTGTAATCCTGGTACTTTGCAAAATAAAAAAACGGACACCCGACCACGCACTGAAAGGGGCCCCATGTTTTCACATGGGACCCCTTTCCCCGAATGCAAGGAACCCCCCCTGACTTCTGTCTAAGAGGGTTCCATCAGCCAATCAGGGAGCGCCACGTTGTGGCACCCTCCTGATTGGCTGTGTGCTCCTGTAGTGTATGGCAGGCAGCACACGGCAGTGTTACAATGTAGCGCCTATGCGCTCCATTGTAACCAATGGTGGGAACTTTGTGGTCAGCTGTTGACCGAAAGTAACCTCACCGCTGACCACAAAGTTCCCAAACAAACAAACAAACCGTACGGCAGGCACCACTGCAGATGGCACTCGCTCCCTGAGCACCCAATGGTCTCCACTGCATGCAGGTCAAGTTGATCCTCAATGTAATGGAAATGCCGGCTTGTGATAAATAAACAAGAAGGCCTTCAAGACAGATCAGCGGCTTCCTCAGAACGGTTTGTGTGCGGCGTGCAGCCCGACATAGAGCACGGAGGGAGTTAGCTACGTAGCGGTCTGGGGAGAGAGCAGTGCTTGAAGCAGTGCCTGCCGCACAGCCCGTGTGCGGTGTGTAGCCTGATACAGAGAACGAGGTGAGCACTTATTATTACACCTCACCCCATTGGGAACACTGCTTGAAAGCCCGTATACCATCAGCTAAATAACCCCTCGTTTAAAGAGAATCTTTGATCCGTTTATGATATATTGATTGAGAGACTGCTCCACTTCAGCTGAATACTAATTGAACACCACCTGATGAGCCAATATCACTTTCTGGTAACTTTTAAACAACCACAAGTTAAACATTTCCATTTGACCTCCTGATATGTCTGCATATAAAGGAACTGCTACCAGCGGCCGGGAGGAGTGATTATAACAATAATATTGGGCTCAAGTTTTAGGTGGAATAAACCATCAGTATTTGGATATCCAAAAACTTTAAAGGACATTCTACACTGTAGATTTTCATTCAATTAGTAGTTTTTTAAGTTTCTTATTTCCTTCATTTTAAGGCATGTGATTGTTCAAATAGTGGAATATATTTTATTATATTTACCAGCCGGTAATACCAAAAATAATCTTTTTATCAGATTGGTATAATAAATCAAAATTATATTTATTGGTATATGGTGTATTTATTATTAATATTTTAATATCAGCGCCTCTATCTTTTCCCATTCGTGGGAAAAACTTTGTTTTTTTGTTTTCATCTATTGTGGGAAGAGTAAACCCACTCAAGAGGCTGCAGATATTTAAATATTTTCAGCTGGCGCTGGGTTAATCTTTCTATATATATATATACATTTATTGGAAAGTGGTTTGTTCCTTTGTAAGGGAAAGAGAACAAACGTTCTCAAACAACGGTTTCTCAATTTCTTTTTGCTCTGGGAAGGGATTGTGGATTCGCAGGAATATCCGAGCATTTCTGTAATCAGAAAGCAGCAACTTTCTACAAATGTTTACGAATAATTCCAATGATTTTGTCATTTTCTTCCAGTGATTTGGACCAATAATACCATTGATTAAAATGAATAATTCCAGTGATTTTGTCATTTTCTTCCAGTGATTTGAACCAATAATACCATTGATTAGAACGAATAATTCCAGTGATTTGTCATTTTCTTCCAGTGATTTGGACCAATAATACCATTGATTAGAATGAATAATTCCTGTGATATTGAGGTGTTTGTGTCGCTTAGCTTAGCCGTCCAGCGACCACAGTGCACCTCTTTTTCTCTTTTCTTTGCATCATGTGCTGTTTGGGGCCAATTTTTTTTAAGTGCCATCCTGTCTGACACTGCAGTTCCACTCCTAGATGGGCCAGGTGTTTGTGCCGCCCTCTTGGGTCTCTTTGCTTAGTCATCCAGCGACCTTGGTGCAAATTTTAGGACTAAAAATAGTATTGTGAGGTGTTCAGAATAGACTGGAAATGAGTGGAAATTGTGGTTATTGATGTAAATAATACTATAGGATCAAAATTACCCCCAAATTCTATGATTTAAGCTGTTTTTGAGGGGTTTTTGAAAAAAAACACCCGAATCCAAAACACACCCGAATCCGCCAAAAAATTTTCAGGGAGGTTTTGCCAAAACGCGTCCGAATCCAAAACACGGCCGCGGAACTGAATCCAAAATAAAAACACAAAACCCGAAAAATTTCCGGTGCACATCTCTAGTTTATATACAGAAAAGCTAAGTCATTAAAAGATAATTTGGTCAACAGTAGCCTTCTGGAAGTTAGTCTAAAGAAGGAACGGAATAAGGGTTTTCATCGCTTTTGCGATTGTGTGATGTGTAAAACCACAACACACTCGTAGCATTGAACGTAAAACGGTAGAATTTGTGGCTAATGGCAAAAAATATAAAATAAAAGATTTCATCACTTGCCATTCTTGCATTGTAATTTATTTACTTGAATGTAAATGTGGTCTAATCTATATAGGCAAAACATTGAGATCTTTGAAGAAAAAGCGGAACATGTCTATAACATACGAAAAGGGTTACATACACATCCGCTATCAGAACATTTTAGTGTAAAACACAATAAATGTGAGAAACAAATTAAGAGGTTTTTAGGGATCCAACAGGTACAAGCAACTTGGAAATATAAAAATGTAGAGAAATTAATAGCCTAGAGAGAGATGAGGTGGATCTATGAACTAAATACCCTCAAACCGAATGGTCACAATGCTGATTTTGAAATTAAGTGGTTTTTAGATTAATCTTGATGTAAAAATATTTTATATATTTTTTATTTAATGTGTTTTTCTCTCTTTTTTCTCTTTCTTTTTAAAAATGTTTCAAAAACCAGTTTGGAGCGAGTGCTAAAAAGTGGGAAAATCCTGACTCAGTTTAGGGAAGGACTATGTGGGAATATAAAGTACCACATTAGATTAATTGTGAGCCAGGACTAGTACCACTTTTTGGGATCAGTTTTTGATTCAAATATCTGAAGTCCGAAGTATATTGGATACCTGTTTAAAAATGGTGACGAACATAGTAATCACATTATGAAGAAACCATTGCCCTGACTAAAGATGGCCACCGTTCCAGATGTAAAGGGAGATCCAGGAGGAATTACAGTGGAGATGTGACATATAAAGCTCTTGAACGGAGTTAATGGAGATTACGATATAGAGGTGGAACGGATAGATCAAACTAAGTAAAAGCTCCGCATTGTGATAAATCATCTACGAATACTTTGGAACGCAACCAGAAGCGTCAGATGGAACGCATGACGCTACTTCCGGTTTCGGCAAGGCGGCATTACAATTTTCAGTGTGGAAGTGCTATGGAATGCAAAACAAGCATTTCCTCTAACCATGAGGCGGAAATCATCCAATTAATGTGTAATTAGACAGAGTATCACAGGGTATTTAAACCCAAAGCGTGCACTGCATGTCATCCATTCTTGAAAAAGGATCTTTAACCGAAACACATTGGCCCTCATTCCGAGTTGTTTGCTCGGTAATTTTCTTCGCATTGCAGCGATTTTCCGCTAATTGCGCATGCGCAATGTTCGCACTGCGACTGCGCCAAGAAAATTTGCTATGCAGTTAGGAATTTTACTCACGGCATTACGAGGTTTTTTCTTCGTTCTGGTGATCGTAATGTGATTGACAGGAAGTGGGTGTTTCTGGGCGGAAACTGGCCGTTTTATGGGTGTGTGTGAAAAAACGCTGCCGTTTCTGGGAAAACGCGGGAGTATCTGAAGAAACAGGGGGGTGTCTGGGCGAACGCTGGGTGTGTTTGTGACGTCAAACCAGGAACGAAACTGACTGAACTGATCGCAGTTGCCGAGTAAGTGTGGAGCTACTCAGAAACTGCTAAGAAGTGTCTATTCGCAATTCTGCTAATCTTTCGTTCGCAATTTTACTATGCTAAGATTCACTCCCAGTAGGCGGCGGCTTAGCATGTGCAAAGCTGCTAAAAGCAGCTTGCGAGCGAACAACTCGGAATGACCACCATTGTTTGGACTACATGCACTTTGGAATACACAGAAAGGGGAGACATCTAATCGGTCTGTAAAATCCTACTGTGGTGGTGCCGAGCTTTACAGCCCGGGACCTACACTGCCATACAGCCAGCCCACCGCAGCACCTGTTCATGGTGAGAGACTGATATCATTCTGATGCCCCATATGCACTGTGTCACTTTTTATCATGGTACTGTGATAAATGAAAATTACACTATAACAACTGCACTATGTCACTTTACCAATGTTTATATATTTTGTTTCTAATGTGAAAGCATAAGACTGAATTCAGTTATCATATCCAAATTGTGTTGGATTTTAGAATAAAAGATTTTATTGAAATTATTTCTCTGTATTTGAACATCCAGGGCAGAGGCGTAGCTAGGGTTTTCAAAGCCCAGGGGCAAGATGGAAAATGGCGCGCCCCCCAAGAAAAAAAAGTTTTAAAAAGCGCGGTGAAAAAGAGGGCGTGGCCACGCACCAGAAGGGGTGTGACCACGCACCAGAAGGGGTGTGGCCACTGAAAATGGCCCACAGTGCCAGTTACATTGCGCCACAGTGCCAGATACAATGCCCCACAGTGCCGGATACATTGCCCCACAGTGCCAGATACATTGCCCCACAGTGCCAGATACATTGCCCCACAGTGCCAGATACATGCCCCACAGTGCCAGTTACATTGCCCCACAGTGCCAGTTACATTGCCCCACAGTGCCAGATACATGCCCCACCGTGCCAGATACATGCCCCACCGTGCCAGATACATGCCCCACCATGCCAGTTACATGCCCCACCGTGCCAGATACATGCCCCACAGTGTCAAATACATGCCCCACAGTGCCAGTTACATGCCCCACAGTGCCAGTTACATGCCCCACAGTGCCAGTTACATTGCCCCACAGTGCCAGATACAATGCCCCACAGTGCCAGTTACATGCCCCACAGTGCCAGATACATGCCCCACAGTGACGGATACATTGCCCCACAGTGCCAGTTATATTCCCCACAGTGCCAGATACATGCCCCACTGTGCCAGTTACATGCCCCACTGTGACAGATACATGCCCCACTGTGACAGATACATACCCCACTGTGCCAGATACATTGCCACACAGTGCCAGATACATTGCCACACAGTGCCAGTTACATGCCACACAGTGCCAGTTACATTGCCCCACAGTGCCAGTTACATTGCCCCCACAGTGCCAGATACATGCCCCACAGTGCCAGTTACATGCCCCACTGTGCCAGATACATGCCGCACTGTGCCAGATACATGCCCCACTGTGCCAGTTACATGCCCCACTCAGTGCCAGATACATGCCCCACTCAGTGCCAGTTACATGCCCCACTCAGTGCCAGATACATGCCCCACTGTACCGCTCCCCGTTACTCACCGCTTATTGACGTGAGGGGAGGAGAGCGCAGCGCAGCACCTCTCCTTCCCCTCACCGCTCCAGGTCTCCGGCGGCTGTCTGGCGCCGGTTCGCTAGCCAATCAGAGCTCGCGGACCGGCAGCCAATCAGGAGCCGGTCCGCGAGCTCTGATTGGCTAACGCCGCCGTAGACCGGACATAGCAGCGCTGCTAGTGCTGGCGGCGGTGAGGGGAGGGAGAGACACTGCTCTCTCCTCCCCTCACATTTTGGCGTGACGGGGGCGAGTGGGGCATGATGCCCTGGCTGCCAGCGGCGCCCCCCTCTCCTGGGCCTGCCAAGGCGCCCAGGGCATGTGCCCCACTCGCCCTACCCTTGTTACGCCTCTGATCCAGGGGATGCTAGCGCCTAAAATATACACTGTACAATATTGATTCTTTGCACAACCTAATGTAATTGTCAATAAAAGCCTTTGACACTTATGAAATGCTTGTAATTTTACTTCAGTATACCATAGTAACATCTGACAAAAGGTCTAAAAACACTGAGGCAGCAAACTGTGTGAAAACCAATCATCTAAAGTTGCAGGAGGCATGGCGAACTACCAATTTCTATGACTGTACTTATGTTGCTGAGAAGAAGCCAGGCCAGCGGGCCATGAGTGTGAGAAAGCCAGGAGACCTTGTCTACACCAGCAAGAGGCAGGAAGGACTTTGAAAAGGCCAGGAGGTGCCATACCTGTGAGCAGGGTTGCCATCAGAAATTGTGGGCCCCCAGAACTGACAAAATAGGTAGGACTTCCCCTGGGGGTGGAGCTATGGATATAGGGGATGCAGTAAGTACACCAGCTGTCGAGATCCCGGCGCTCAGGAGATCGATGCTGGAATCCCAACACCGGACCCGTATTCCCACTCAGTTGGTGAATCCATGGCACCAACTGAGTGGGAATAGAACCTGTGGCGAGCGCAGTGAGCCACCGGGCTCGATGCATGGCGAGCACAGTGAGCCTGCGCGGGGACTCGCTGCTAGGATTCTGACAGACAGGATGCTGCTGTGGGTATAGAGACAGTTGGCATCCAGTCTGCCAGGATATCGTATATAGCCTGGATAAAGTGGGTAGAGCTACAGTAGGGTGGAGCATTACATTTTTTTTTCAAATGTTAAAGTTTGGACTGTGGGGTGGGTGTTATTATAACATGTTACTCTATCATTATAGCTATGTGATACCATAGCCTGCCTCAGCCACCTCAGTATGATCTTAAATAAACTCATGGCAGATCAACCTCACTCACACATAAACACATACCCCAACCACCTCCCTCTATCACACATATGCCCATCCCTACCCCAGCCTACTCTTTAAAACATAAATACCCCAGTCACTTATATCTCACACATATATACCCAGCCTTGCCCCCAGCAACCTCTTTCACACATATATACCCCAGCCACCTCACACATATACACCCAACCCTGCCCCAGCCACCTCCCTCACACATATATACCCCAGCCACCAATGTTTCACACATATATACCCAGGCCTGCCCCAGTCACCTTCCTCTCACACACATATACCCCAGTCACCTACCTCTCATATATATACCCCAGCCACCTCCCTCTCACGCATATACCCAGCCCTGCCCATCCACCTCTCTCTTACACACATATACCGCATCCACCTCCCTCTCACACATATAGGTACTGTAGCCCTACCTCACCGCTGTCAGAGTTTCCCAGGGTAGTTGCTAAATCCAAGTTTTCCCAGTGTGCTGCTTAGTCTATTACGATCTTTCGGACATAATGTTGCCTTCTCTCTGACTTTTGTAAAACATGATGCTTGTGTTTCTGTATTTGTTTGCCCATATTGTCGTTTTTTTTTTGTATCGTCCATGGTGGCAGCCATTTTGTTGAAGACATTTCTATACAGATCCTCATTCGCAGCCGCACAGGTGGGCTCCCTTTCTGTACGAGCTTGTTACTGCAGTTCCCCCATTATGGCGGTCCTGCCTATTAGATTCAGGACTGAGACTTTAATGTGAAACTTTGTGATGCAGACTAGCTGTCCAGTATAGTGAGAAGCAAAGAAGTGAGTTAGTGACCTGCACTGGGGCTATGTTGTTCGTTATTATTTGTTTCATTTAAAGCTCCATTTGATTAATTTGCCTGAAAAGCTATGTGTGGACCCTGATTAAGCTAATTACTCCAGAATTGTCATATATATATATATATATATATATATATATATAGACAGATCCAGCACTCACGCAGACCCTCAGCTGCTCGAAACTTGCTCACGGTGCACTCCTTAGAGACAGATAGCCCCAAATATAGACAGCGGACGGAGGCGACACTCAGAGACTTGTAAACGGGTAAGTTTTCGTGAAATTTAATACATCTACGTTACGGAGCCTCAGACCCATCGTCAGGATAACAGTGTAATACAAAAAACAACTTAAATACCTTAAGAGCATATGGTCCTTCCGTCACCGCCATCCACGCTGCCCGACTTCCGGTCATGTCTCGTCCGACCTCCGGAAATTACAAGCTCCCGGCCCGTCCAGCAAGCGTTCAGGGGTTGGGACTTGGTAACCATAGCAACCTGTGACAACAAAACAATTGAAAAAACAATCAGAAATGACAGATGAAGTTTAAAACAGTATACTACAATGTGTCACATCGTGCTTAGATAAGTTACCATAGCTAAACAAAAAATACACAAACAATAGTGATAAAATAGAGATGTGCATCGGGCATTTTTCAGGTTTTGGATTTTGGTTTTGGATTCGATTCTGCGGTCGCGTTTTGGATTCGGACGCGTTTTGGCAAAACCTCCCTTAAGAATTTTTGTCGGATTCGGGTGCGTTTTGGATTCAGGTTTTTTTTTTTTTAAACCCTCAAAAACAGCTTAGATCATAGAATTTGGGGGTAATTTTGATCCTATAGTATTATTAACTTCAATAACCATAATTTCCACTCATTTCGAGTCTATTCCGAACACCTCACACCTCACAATATTATTTTTAGTCCTAAAATTTGCACCGAGGTCGCTCGATGACTAAGCTAAGCGACCCAAGTGGTCGGCACAAACACCTGGCCCACCTAGGAGTGGCACTGCAGTGTCAGACAGGATGGCACTTAAAAAAAATAGTCCCCAAACAGCACATGATGCAAAGATAAATAAAAAAAAGAGGTGCAAGATGTTGTATAAACAGGACATGCACACTTTAACAAACCCATCATTTCAGCGACAGGGTCTGCCACACGACTGTGGCTGAAATGACTGGTTGGTTTGGGCCCCCACCAAAAAATAAGCAATCAATCTCTTCTTGCACAAACTGGCTCTACAGAGGCAGGATGTCCACCTCCTCCTCATCGTCCGATTCCTCACCTCTATCACTGTGTACATCCCCCTCCTCACAGAGTATTAATTCGTCCCCACTGGAATCCACCATTACAGGTCCCTGTGTACTTTCTGGCGGCAATTGCTGGTAAATGTCTCAGAGGAATTGATTATAATTCATTTTGATGAACATCATCTTCTCCACATTTTCTGGAAGTAACCTCCTATGCCGATCGCTGACAAGGTTACCGGCTGCACTAAACACTCTTTCGGAGTACACACTGGAGGGGGGGGGGGGGGGGGGGGCAACTTAGGTAAAATAAAGCCAGTTTGTGCAAGGGCCTCCAAATTGCCTCTTTTTCCTGCCAGCATCCGTACGGACTGTCTGACATGCCTACTTGGATGCTGTCACTCATATAATCCTCCACCATTCTTTCAATGGTGACAGAATCATATGCAGTGACAGTAGATGACATGTCAGTAATCGTTGGCAGGTCCTTCAGTCCGGACCAGATGTCAGTTTTCGCTCCTGACTGCCCTCACCGTGAGCAGGTGGTTTTGGAAATTTGATCCTTTTCCTGGCAGCTCCAGTGGCTGTAGAAAATGAAGGAGGAGTTGTTGGCAGGTCACGTTCCGCTTGACTTGACAAGTGTCTCACCAGCAGGTCTTTGAACATCTGCAGACTTGTGTCTGCCGGAAAGAGAGATACAACGTTGGCTTTAAACCTAGGATCGAGCACGGTGGCCAAAATGTAGTGCTCTGATTTCAACAGATTGACCACCCGTGAATCCTGGTTAAGCGAATGAAGGGGTCCATCCACAAGTCCCACATGCCTAGCGGAATCGCTCTGTTTTAGCTCCTCCTTCAATCTCTCCAGCTGCTTCTGCAAAAGCCTGATGAGGGGAATAACCTGACTTAGGCTGGCAGTCTCTGAACTGACTTCACGTGTGGCAAGTTCAAAGGGTTGGAGAACCTTGCACAACGTTAAAATCATTCTCTACTGCGCTTGAGTCAGGTGCATTCCCCCTCCTTTGCCTATATTGTAGGCAGCTGTATAGGCTTGAATGGCCTTTTGCTGCGCTTCCATCCTCTGAAGCATATAGAGGGTTAAATTCCACCTCGTTACCACCTCTTGCTTCAGCTGATGGCAGGGCATGTTCAGGAGTGTTTGATGGTGCTCCAGTCTTCGGCACGCGGTGGCTGAATGTCGAAAGTGGCCCACAATTCTTCGGGCCACCGACAGCATCTCCTGCGCGCTCCTGTCGTTTTTTTTTAAATTCTGCACCACCAAATTCATTGTATGAGCAAAACATGGGACGTGCTGGAATTTGCTCAAATGTAATGCACGCACAATGGTGGTCATTCCGAGTTGTTCGCTCGTTGTCGATTTTCGCTGTATTGCGATTAGACGCTTACTGCGCATGTGCAAGGCTCGCAGAGCGCATGCGCTTAGTTATTTTACACAAAAGTTAGGTATTTTACTCACGGCATAACAAGGTTTTTTCATCGTTCTGGTGATCGTAGTGTGATTGACAGGGAGTGGGTGTTTCTGGGCGGAAACTTGCTGTTTTCTGGGCGTGTGAGAAAAAACGCTGGCGTTTCTGGGAAAAAACGCGGGAGTGTCTGAAGAAACGGGGGAGTGTCTGGGCGAACGCTGGGTGTGTTTGTGACGTGAAACCAGGAACGAAACTGACTGAACTGATCGCAATGGCTGAGTAAGTCTCGAGCTACTCAGAAACTGCTAAGAAATTTCTATTCGCAATTCTGCGAATCTTTCGTTCGCAATTCTGCTAAGTTAAGATACACTCCCAGAGGGCGGCGGCTTAGCGTGTGCAATGCTGCTAAAAGCAGCTAGCGAGCGAACAACTCGGAATGAGGGCCAATATTGGTGGCGTTGTCCGATGTCACAAATCCCCAGGAGAGTCCAATTGGGGTAAGCCAATCTGCGATGATGTTCCTCAGTTTCCGTAAGAGGTTGTCAGCTGTGTGCCTCTTTTGGAAAGCGGTGATACAAAGCGTAGCCTGCCTAGGAATGAGTTGGCGTTTGGGAGATGATGCTACTGGTGCCGCTGCTGCTGTTGTTGCTGCGGGAGGCAATACATCTACCCAGTGGGCTGTCACAGTCATATAGTCCTTAGTCTGCCCTGCTCCACTTGTCCACATGTCTGTGGTTAAGTGGACAGTGGGTACAACTGCATTTTTTAGGACACTGGTGACTCTTTTTCTGACGTCTGTGTACATTCTCGGTATCGCCTGCCTAGAGAAGTGGAACCTAGATGGTATTTGGTACCAGGGACACACTACCTCAAGAAATTCTCTAAGTCCCTGTGAACTAACGGCGGATACCGGACGCACGTCTAACACCAACATAGTTGTCAAGGCCTGAGTTATCCGCTTTGCAACAGGATGACTGCTGTGATATTTCATCTTCCTCGCAAAGGACTGTTGGACAGTCAATTGCTTACTGGAAGTAGTACAAGTGATCTTCCGACTTCCCCTCTGGGATGACGATCGACTCCCAGCAGGAACAACAGCAGCACCAGCAGCAGTAGGCGATACACTCAAGGATCCATCGGAGGTATCCCAGTTAGGAGAGGACTCGTCAGACTTGCCAGTGACATGGCCTGCAGGACTATTGGCGTTCCTGTCTAAGGAGGAAATTGACATTGAGGGAGTAGGTGGTGTGGTTTGCAGGAGCTTGGGAACAAGAGGAAGAAGGGATTTAGTTGTCAGTGGACTGCTTCCGCTGTCACCCAAAGTTTTTGAACTTGTCAATAACTTCTGATGACTGCGCTCCAGGTGACATATAAGGGAGGATGTTCCTAGGTAGTTAACGTCCTTACCCCTACTTATTACAACAAAGGCAACACACGGCTTGACACCTGTTGTCCGCATTTCTGTTAAAATAATTCCACACCGAAGAGGTGATTTTTTTTGGTATTTTGACCAGGCATGTCAATGGCCTTATTCATCCCACGGACAACAGGTGTCTCCCCGGGTGCCTGACTTAAACAAACCACCTCACCATCAGAATCCTCCTTGCCAATTTCCTCCTCAGCGCCAGCAACACCCATATCCTCATCCTGGTGTACTTCAACAGTGACATTTTCAATTTGAATATCAGGAACTGGACTGTGGGTGCTCCTTCCAGCACTTGCAGGGAGCGTGCAAATGGTGGAAGGAGCCACTTCTTCCCGTCCAGTGTTAGGAAGGTCAGGCATCACAACCGACACAATTGGACTCTCCTTGGGGATTTGTGATTTAGAAGAACGCACAGTTCTTTGCTGTGCTTTTGCCAGCTTAACGCTTTTCATTTTTCTAGCGGGAGGATGAGTGCTTCCATCCTCATGTGAAGCTGAACCACTAGCCATGAACATACATAGGCCAGGGCCTCAGCCGTTCCTTGCCACTCCGTGTCGTAAATGACATATTGGCAAGTTTACACTTCTCCTCAGACGCTTTTAATTTAGATTTTTTTGGTCATTTTACTGAACTTTTGTTTTTTGGATTTTACATGCTCTCTACTATGACATTGGGTATCGGTCTTGGCAGACGACGTTGATGGCATTGAATCATCTCTGCCATGACTAGTGGCAGCAGCTTCAGCACTAGGTGGAAGTGGATCTTGATCTTTCCCTATTTTACCCTCCAAATTTTTGTTCTCCATTTTATAATGTGTGGAATTATATGCCAGTAATATATCTGGAAATAGATGGTAGTAATGTCTGGAATTAGATACCACTAGATAGATACCAGATACCACTGTGACTGGAATGATGATGACCTAGGCACAGTGACAGGACACTACCATAGCACCCTACAGCAGCAAGATGCAGCACAAGACACTGGACTTTTAGTAATGTACTGTAGTATACTGGTCACCACAATGCAGCACAAGACAATGAGTAGTGATCCTGAGCACTGATGAGGATACTAGAACTGACACTGGGCAGCGAGATGCAGCACTGGACTATTGTACTGTAGTATACTGGTCACCACAATGCAGCACAAGACAATGAGTAGTGATACTGAGCACTGATGAGGAGACTAGAACTGACACTGGGCAGCAAGAACAGCACTGGACTATTGTACTGTATTATACTGGTCACCACAATGCAACATAAGACAATGAGCAGTGATACTGAGCACTGATGAGGATACAAGAACTGACACTGGGCAGCGAGAATAGCACTGGACTATTGTACTGTAGTATACTTGTCACCACAATGCAGCACAAGACAATGAGTAGTGATACTGAGCACTGATGAGGATACTAGAACTGACACTGGGCAGCGAGAACAGCACTGGACTATTGTACTGCTGTATACTGGTTACCACAGTGCAGCACAAGACAATGAGTAGTGATACTGAGCACTGATGAGGATACTAGAACTGACACTGGGCAACGAGATGCAGCACTGGACTATTGTACTGTAGTATACTGGTCACCACAATGCAGCACAAGACAATTAGCACTGATCCTGAGCACTGATGAGGATACTAGAACTGACACTGAGCAGAGAGATGCAGCACTGGACTATTGTACTGTAGTATACTGGTCACCACAATGAAGCACAGATACTGAGCACTGATACTGAGCTGATATTGAGCTTTCCACTCAGAGAACGTAGCCACGTCCTCTCGCTCTCTCGACAATGTATGAGTGAAAATGGCGACGACGCTCGGCTCTATATGTGATCTCAATCTGGCTAGAATCCGACAGCGGGATGATGACATTTTACCTCGTTCGGGTTTTCCGAGTCAGGCGGGAAGAACTGAGTCTGCCTCGGACCCGTGTAAACAACGTGGAGTTCGGGGGGGGGGGGGGGTGTGGGGGGGGTCGGTTCTCAGAGAACCGAACCCGTTCATCTCTAGTGATATATAAATACTCAGGAGAAAAACACGTAATAAACACAATGAATATGAAGAGAGATCGATACAGCAAATGTCGGCAGCAGCAAATGTATGAAAGAACAGCCTCATAACTGGCAATTTAAATGAATGTATAGGAAGCACCTTAGGCACAGGGATTCATTAAACCCCCTCGGGTATATTGTGTCCAATAAATGGATCCACTTGGCCTCAAGCTGTAGGAGCTTCCTTGATCTGTCTCCACCCCGCAACGAGGAGGGGACATGATCAATGATCCGATAACGCAAAGTTGCCAAACCATGTTTGGCTACCATGAAATGCCTAGCCACAGGCTGTTCACTCGTCCCACACTTAATCGCTTCTCTAATTGCATACCTATGCTGTGCCATTCTGGTCTTAAATTGGCAATCAGTTTTGCCTACACAGGCCAAGCCGCATGGGCAATTCAAATTATAAATCACAGACCGAGAATCATACGAAAGGGGAAAGCGAATCGTATACCTTTTTACCGTATGGGGATGTGAAAATTGATCTCCTGGTGTCATATAACTACATGTTACACACACACTACATCTAAAACAACCATCTTTCCATTGTAAAAAATGAGGTTTGGTCCGATTAAAATTGGAAATATCAGTTTTGACAGCCATGTCCCGTATACTCCTGTTTCTGGTGAAACTAGGCATCAGTTTACTTTGGTAAACTGTGCCTAGGTCCTTGTCAGTAGCAACAATAGGCCATAACTGTTTGGCTCTCTTACTTAAGTGTCTGCTTCTGGAATTAAACTGTGTAACCCAGGGTACTCTGCCTTTAAGAGTTTTTTGGGCTTCTGTTCTAATAATGCCTCACGAGAAAGTTTGCAAGTGTTAAATCTTGCTGACTCTAATACTTCAACAGGATACCCCCTTTGGAGGAATTTCTGTGTCATAGCAGTAAGCTGTTTGTCCCTCATTTCTAGGTTACTAGTAATCCTACAGACACGAAGAAACTGGGAATACGGTAAACCCAATGTTGTCCCCCTAGGATGAGAGCTATTAAATTTAAGGATATTATTACGATCCATTGGCTTGGTGTATAAACTAGTAACAATTTGATTATTCTCCAAATGGATACAAACATCCAAAAAGTTGATCTGCTTGTTGTCCAACACCATTGTAAACTTAATAGGACTACTAGTATTATTGTGCGTGTTGATAATGGATTCCAGCTGTTCACTGCACCCCTTCCACAACACCAGCACATCATCTGTATACCGCTGGTACACAAAAAGATGATCACTGACACCTGGATCCAGAAAGAATAATTCCCATTCCACCGCCCGCATAAAGGTATTGGCAAATGACTGTGCGACCGCTGACCCCATTGCGCACCCCGTGCACTGAACTTGGAAACCTTTATCAAAAAGAAAATAATTCATTGTGTTGATTACGTGTTTTTCTCCTGAGTGTTTATTTATCACTATTGTTTGTGTATTTTTTGTTTAGCTATGGTAACTTATCTAAGCACGATGTGACACATTGTAGTATACTGTTTTAAACTTCATCTGTCATTTCCGAATGTTTTTTTTCAATTGTTTTGTTGTCACAGGTTGCTATGGTTACCTAGTCCCAGCCCCTGCATGCTTGCTGGACGGGCCGGGAGCTTGTCATTTCCGTAGGTCGGACGAGAAGTGACTGGAAGCAGGGCAACATGAATGGAGGCGGCGGGAGGATCATATGCTCTTAAGGTATTTAAGTTGTTTTTTGTATTACACTGTTATCCTGACGATGGGGCTGAGGCCCCGTAACGTAGATGTATTAAATTTCACGAAACTTACCCGTTTACAAGTCTCTGAGTGCCGCCTCCATCCGCTGTCTATATTTGGGGCTATCTGCCTCTGAGGAGGGCACCGTGAGCAAGTTTCCAGCAGCTGAGGGTCTGCGTGAGTGATGGATCTGTCTGTATGTATGTATATATATATATATATATATATATATATATAAAATGACAATTCTGGAGTAATTAGCTTAATCAGGGTCCACACATACTGTAGCTTTTCAGGCAAATTAATCAAATGGAGCTTTAAATGAAACAGAAAATAACAAACAACATAGCCCCAGTGCAGGTCACTAACTCACTTCTTTGCTTCTCACTATGCTGGGCAGCTAGCCTGCATCACAAAGTTTCACATTAAAGTCTCAGTCCTGAATCTAATAGGCAGGAGCGCCATAATGGGGGAACTGCAGTAACAGGCTCGGACAGAAAGGGAGCCCACCTGTGCGGCTGCGAATGAGGATCTGGTTGAAATACCAGCTGAGTCTACTGTGAGGATCAATTGAATTGTTGGACATTTGGAGCGCAGTGAGATTGTACCTTTTCTTTTGTATGTTATTTATAGGTTTGGTGACCTATTCAGTACTATTTCTGCTGCTCCATTGTGCAGTGCCATAGGAGGGATTATCTTTTTGTATACTTTGAGTATATCTAAGCAGTTGATGGTCAGGGTGTTGTCCTAGAGGACCATCACATTCATAAAAGAGAGAGTATACCAGCGCTGGCTGTAGGGAAACATATAAAATGGACAGTTTGTTTTTCAAATATAATCACAATTTATTATCTACAATACACATACAAATACATTTTTTTAGTTGTGTAAGAAATTAAAAATGTATTGCCACCTGTATGAATTATACGTAATCCACAAATGCCCACTTGTACACTCCTATATGCGATTAAAGGAGCTTGGTGCTAGGACCTTCTCTGATGTGTTCATGAAGTCACTATATTTTAGCAGCAAAGGTTTACCGGTGTGTAGTAGCAATTCATTTATAAGACATATATAGTATATATTACTGTAGGCCAGTTTGGTTTGCTTTGGGCGGGGGAAGGGGGGGATTATTATTATTATTATTATTATCCTTTATTTATATGGTGCCACAAGGGTTCCGCAGCACCCAATTACAGAGTACATATGCACATAATCAAAACAGGAAAACAGTGACTTACAGTTGAAGACAATTTAGGACAAGTACAGGGTAACTAAGCATAACTACACCAGTAAATGACAGAGATAAGTTCCAGGTGGCCAAAAAACTGCGCGATTTGGGCAGTTGAGGATTATTAAAGTAAGAAAAGGATAAGCACATGAGGGAAGAGGGCCCTACTCGTGAGAGCTTACATTCTAAGGGGAGGGGTAGACAGACAGGTGTGACACATATGGGGTACATAGAGAGCGTGGAACAGAGGGTTAGGATGAGATTTGGCTGGGTTTGGTAAAGAAATGGGTCTTAAGAGCCCGTTTGAAGTTTTGTAGAGAGTCTGAGGGGGAGAGGTAAAGAATTCCAGAGGAAGGGAGCAGCACGTGAAAAATCTTGGAGATAGGAGTGGGAGGAAGTAATCAGAAGACAGGAGAGCCAGCATGCATTAGCAGAGCGAAGAGGACGGGTGGGAGAGTAAAGGGAGATAAGGTCAGAGATGTAAATGGGAGAGGAGTGGGTGAGTGCTTTGTAAGTGAGAGTGAGAAGTTTGAATTGGATTCTGAAAGGGAAGGGAAGCCAGTGAAGGGCTTGTAGGAGAGGGGAGGTGGACGTAGTGCGTTTGGTGAGAAAGATGAGCCGGGCAGCAGCATTGAGGATAGATTGGAGTAGAGAGAGGTAATTGTCAGGGAGGCCAGTTAGGAGGAGATTACAGTAGTCCAGTCTGGAAATAATCAGTGAGTGAATAATGATCTTAGTGGCATCCTGGGTGAGAAAAGGTCTGATCCTGGAAATGTTTTTGAGATGAAAATGACAGGTTTGTGAGAGGTGCTGAATGTGTGGTTTGAAGGAGAGGGAGGAGTCAAGGATTACACCAAGACAGCGTACTTGGGGGCTAGAGGAGATAGTCGTGCCATCAATGTATAATGAGATTGTGGGAGGTGAGGTTGTGCGGGAGGGTGGGAAGATGATCAGCTCAGTCTTAGACATGTTGAGTTTAAGAAAGCTCTGGGACATCCAGGAAAAGATAGCAGAAAGACAGTTAGAGGCACGAGTGAGGAGAGCCATGGAGAGATCAGAGGAGGAGAGGTAGATTTGAGTATCATCAGCATAGAGGTGATACTGGAAATTAAAAGAACTAATGAGTTCACCTAAAGAGGACGTATAGAGAGAGAAAAGGAGAGGACTAAGAACAGAACCTTGGGGGACACCAACAGTTAGTGGAAGTGGGGGCGAGGTAGCATCATGAGAGGAGACAGAAAAGGAACAATCAGAGAGGCAGGAGGACAGCCAGGAGAGGGCAGTATCGCGTAGACCAAGAGAGTGAAGGATTTGCAGAAGGAGAGGGTGGTCCACAGTGTCAAAAGCAGCAGAGAGGTCAAGAAGAATAAGCAGAGAGTAGTGGCCCTTAGATTTGGCGGCATGGAGGTCATTGCAGACTTTTGTGAGGGCAGTTTCAGTGGAGTGGAGAGAGCGGAAACCAGACTGGAATGGGTCAAGCAGTGAGTGAGAGGAAAGAAAGGCAGTGAGGCGATTATAGACAATACGCTCAAGAAGTTTGGAGGCAAAGGGGAGGAGAGAGATGGGTCGATAGTTGGAGAGAGTGTTAGGATCAAGGGTAGGTTTTTTAAGAATAGGGGAGACAAGAGAATGCTTGAAGGCAGAGGGGACAGTGCCTGATGAGAGGGAGAGATTGAGAAGGTGGGCAAGATGGGAACAGGCAGAAGGAGAGAGGTAGCGGAGGAGGTGGGAGGGGATAGGGTCGAGTGGGGAGGTTTTTTGGGGGGGCAGGTGGAGTGTATGAGGGCCATGACTTCCTCGCCAGATACATGGGAGAAAGATGTCAGAGTTGGTAAGAGGGTAGGGGAGGGGTGGCAAAGGATGGGTGGTGGCTGGTTGCTGGACTGTGGACAGTGCATGTTATTAAATTAATTACTGTGTATATAGAAATTGCGACAACCCGAAAAGCGCCAAATACATATGGGAAAGGCATCCAGTAGAGCTTGAGATTAATGTATTAATTTACAGGGACGTGCGGTGAGCTAAATGGCTCAGGAGGCACTGGCTAGCCCCAGAGTCAGATTTACATGCAATATATGAGCCAAAGGGTACATCTGGGCATTATACACAGGTGCAGCAGTATATACTCCTGGAAATTTGGTAAGTTTTGATTAGAGATGTGTGGAAAGGCAGAGCCGGCCATAGGCATAGGCAAACTAGGCAATTGCCATGGGCATTTGATATGCCTAGGGGCATCAACAGCTTTTGCTGATTAAAATGATATGCGGCATGCCTATATTCTGTATGTAGCATTTCTTATGCAGATACAGCCACAGTCTCACACAATATATAGGCATGCTGCATATCATTTTAATCAACAGAATCTGCTTGTGCATCCTAGCCACATAGCAATGCAAAGAAGATGCATTTTCATAAAAAAGGTGAATGACGTTAGCACTGAGGCAAGATTTCTGAGGACACATCTGTATCCAAGCAGAGGCAGAGGTCACAGTGTTAGTGGCAGTGTGAGTGCTGTGTGCATGTGACTGGGTTGGTTGTGCAGAAGTGTTCGGAATATGTATAAGGAGCATTATGTGTGTCATGTAAAAATGCATTAATAATGTGCAACATATGTGTAAGGGGCACTATGTGTGTCATTATGTGTATAAGGGCATTAATAATGTGCGGCATATGTGTAACAGGGTACTACTGTATGTGTGTCATTATGTGTATAGGGGCACTAATAATGTGCAGCAAATGTGTAGGGGGCACTATGTGTGTCATTATGTGTATAAGGGCATTAATAATGTGCGGCATATATGTAAGGGACATTATGTGTAAAAAGGCATTAATAAAGGTTGTCATAATGTGTAAGGCGCATTATGTTTATAAGGACATTAATAATGTGTAAGGGGCATTACTGTGTGGAATTATGTGTAAAAATGCATTACTAATGTGTGGCATTATGTGTATAAAGTGCTCTACTATGTGGCATTGCGTATAGAAAGGGCACTACTGTGTCGTCTAATATGAATAAAGAGCAATAGGGTGTGGTGTAATGTGAATAAGGAGCAATTCAGTGTGATGTAATGCGAATAAGGGGCTCTACTGTGAGGAGTAATGTTTACAACGTAAAGTAATACTACTGTGGGATGTAATATGAATTATGGACACTATCGCATGATCAAATGTGAATAAAGTTGCAGTACTGTGTTGCGTAATTGGAATTGGGGTTACTATTGTGTGGCCATGCCCCTTGCCAGCAAAAACACCCCTTTTTGGGCTGTGCGCCAAATGTGCGAACTGTTCCTATTTAAAATAATAAGATTTTACTTACCGGTAAATCTATTTCTCGTAGTCCGTAGAGGATGCTGGGGACTCCGTAAGGACCATGGGGATAGACGGGCTCCGCAGGAGACATGGGCACTTTAAGAAAGAATTTAGTTCCTGGTGTGCACTGGCTCCTCCCTCTATGCCCCTCCTCCAGACCTCAGTTAGAGAAACTGTGCCCAGAGGAGATGGACAGTACAAGGAAAGGATTTTGTTAATCCAAGTGCAAGATTCATACCAGCCACACCAATCACACCGTATAACTTGTGATAACTACCCAGTTAACAGTATGAAAACAACATATCATCAGTGCAAGACCGATGCAACTATAACGTAACCCTTATTGAAGCAATAACTATATACAAGTATTGCAGAAGAAGTCCGCACTTGGGACGGGCGCCCAGCATCCTCTACGGACTACGAGAAATAGATTTACCGGTAAGTAAAATCTTATTTTCTCTAACGTCCTAGAGGATGCTGGGGACTCCGTAAGGACCATGGGGATTATACCAAAGCTCCCAAACGGGCGGGAGAGTGCGGATGACTCTGCAGCACCGATTGAGCAAACATGAGGTCCTCCTCAGCCAGGGTATCAAACCTATAGAATTTTGCAAAAGTGTTTGAACCCGACCAAGTAGCAGCTCGACACAGCTGTAGTGCCAAGACCCCCCGGGCAGCCGCCCAAGAAGAGCCCACCTTCCTAGTGGAATGGGCCTTGACCGATTTTGGTAACTGCAATCCAGCCGTAGAATGCGCTTGCTGAATCGTGTTACAAATCCAGCGAGCAATAGTTTGCTTTGAAGCAGGGGCACCAATCTTGTTGGATGCATACAGGACAAACACGTACATTTTTAAAGCCCTGACCACATCAAGTAACTCGGAATCCTCCAAGTCACGTGTAGCCACTAGAGATGAGCGCCTGAAATTTTTCGGGTTTTGTGTTTTGGTTTTGGGTTCGGTTCCGCGGCCGTGTTTTGGGTTCGACCACGTTTTGGCAAAACCTCACCGAATTTTTTTTGTCGGATTCGGGTGTGTTTTGGATTCAGGTGTTTTTTTCAAAAAACCCTAAAAAACAGCTTAAATCATAGAATTTGGGGGTCATTTTGATCCCATATTATTATTAACCTCAAAAACCATAATTTCCACTCATTTTCAGTCTATTCTGAATACCTCACACCTCACAATATTATTTTTAGTCCTAAAATTTGCACCGAGGTCGCTGGATGACTAAGCTAAGCGACCCTAGTGGCCGACACAAACACCTGGCCCATCTAGGAGTGGCACTGCAGTGTCACGCAGGATGTCCCTTCCAAAAAAACCTCCCCAAACAGCACATGACGCAAAGAAAAAAAGAGGCGCAATGAGGTAGCTGTGTGAGTAAGATTAGCGACCGTAGTGGCCGACACAAACACCGGGCCCATTTAGGAGTGGCACTGCAGTGTCACGCAGGATGTCCCTTCCAAAAAACCCTCCCCAAACAGCACATGACGCAAAGAAAAAAAGAGGCGCAATGAGGTAGCTGACTGTGTGAGTAAGATAAGCGACCCTAGTGGCCGACACAAACACCGGGCCCATTTAAGAGTGGCACTGCAGTGTCACGCAGGATGTCCCTTCCAAAAAACCCTCCCCAAACAGCACATGACGCAAAGAAAAATAAAAGAAAAAAGAGGTGCAAGATGGAATTGTCCTTGGGCCCTCCCACCCACCCTTATGTTGTATAAACAAAACAGGACATGCACACTTTAACCAACCCATCATTTCAGTGACAGGGTCTGCCACACGACTGTGACTGATATGACGGGTTGGTTTGGACCCCCCCCAAAAAAGAAGCAATTAATCTCTCCTTGCACAAACTGGCTCTACAGAGGCAAGATGTCCACCTCATCATCATCCTCCGATATATCACCGTGTACATCCCCCTCCTCACAGATTATCAATTCGTCCCCACTGGAATCCACCATCTCAGCTCCCTGTGTACTTTGTGGAGGCAATTGCTGCTGGTCAATGTCTCCGCGGAGGAATTGATTATAATTCATTTTAATGAACATCATCTTCTCCACATTTTCTGGATGTAACCTCGTACGCCGATTGCTGACAAGGTGAGCGGCGGCACTAAACACTCTTTCGGAGTACACACTTGTGGGAGGGCAACTTAGGTAGAATAAAGCCAGTTTGTGCAAGGGCCTCCAAATTGCCTCTTTTTCCTGCCAGTATAAGTACGGACTGTGTGACGTGCCTACTTGGATGCGGTCACTCATATAATCCTCCACCATTCTTTCAATGTTGAGAGAATCATATGCAGTGACAGTAGACGACATGTCCGTAATCGTTGTCAGGTCCTTCAGTCCGGACCAGATGTCAGCATCAGCAGTCGCTCCAGACTGCCCTGCATCACCGCCAGCGGGTGGGCTCGGAATTCTGAGCCTTTTCCTCGCACCCCCAGTTGCGGGAGAATGTGAAGGAGGAGATGTTGACAGGTCGCGTTCCGCTTGACTTGACAATTTTGTCACCAGCAGGTCTTTGCACCCCAGCAGACTTGTGTCTGCCGGAAAGAGAGATCCAAGGTAGGTTTTAAATCTAGGATCGAGCACGGTGGCCAAAATGTAGTGCTCTGATTTCAACAGATTGACCACCCGTGAATCCTTGTTAAGCGAATTAAGGGCTGCATCCACAAGTCCCACATGCCTAGCGGAATCGCACCCTTTTAGCTCCTTCTTCAATGCCTCCAGCTTCTTCTGCAAAAGCCTGATGAGGGGAATGACCTGACTCAGGCTGGCAGTGTCTGAACTGACTTCACGTGTGGCAAGTTCAAAGGGCATCAGAACCTTGCACAACGTTGAAATCATTCTCCACTGCACTTGAGACAGGTGCATTCCACCTCCTATATCGTGCTCAATTGTATAGGCTTGAATGGCCTTTTGCTGCTCCTCCAACCTCTGAAGCATATAGAGGGTTGAATTCCACCTCGTTACCACTTCTTGCTTCAGATGATGGCAGGGCAGGTTCAGTAGTTTTTGGTGGTGCTCCAGTCTTCTGTACGTGGTGCCTGTACGCCAAAAGTGTCCCGCAATTCTTCTGGCCACCGACAGCATCTCTTGCACGCCCCTGTCGTTTTTTTAAAAATTCTGCACAACCAAATTCAAGGTATGTGCAAAACATGGGACGTGCTGGAATTTGCCCATATTTAATGCACACACAATATTGCTGGCGTTGTCCGATGCCACAAATCCACAGGAGAGTCCAATTGGGGTAAGCCATTCTGCGATGATCTTCCTCAGTTGCCGTAAGAGGTTTTCAGCTGTGTGCGTATTCTGGAAAGCGGTGATACAAAGCGTAGCCTGCCTAGGAAAGAGTTGGCGTTTGCGAGATGCTGCTACTGGTGCCGCCGCTGCTGTTCTTGCGGCGGGAGTCCATACATCTACCCAGTGGGCTGTCACAGTCATATAGTCCTGACCCTGCCCTGCTCCACTTGTCCACATGTCCGTGGTTAAGTGGACATTGGGTACAACTGCATTTTTTAGGACACTGGTGAGTCTTTTTCTGACGTCCGTGTACATTCTCGGTATCGCCTGCCTACAGAAGTGGAACCTAGATGGTATTTGGTAACGGGGGCACACTGCCTCAATAAATTGTCTAGTTCCCTGTGAACTAACGGCGGATACCGGACGCACGTCTAACACCAACATAGTTGTCAAGGACTCAGTTATCCGCTTTGCAACAGGATGACTGCTGTGATATTTCATCTTCCTCGCAAAGGACTGTTGGACAGTCAATTGCTTACTGGAAGTAGTACAAGTGGGCTTACGACTTCCCCTCTGGGATGACCATCGACTCCCAGCAGCAACAACAGCAGCGCCAGCAGCAGTAGGCGTTACACGCAAGGATGCATCGGAGGAATCCCAGGCAGGAGAGGACTCGTCAGAATTGCCAGTGACATGGCCTGCAGGACTATTGGCATTCCTGGGGAAGGAGGAAATTGACACTGAGGTGTCAGATTGTGTTTGGGCTGTGTCCCCGGAGGGGGCGCTAGTGGGTCAGTGGAGGTAGATGGGAGAAAACGAGGAGGCTGGATAACGTTCCTGCGCATGAGCGCAATGGTATTTTATTTGGCAGATGATATAATACAGAATGGTAGCAGAAACAATAATAACAGATGAATAAAGTCAATCACTCAGTATGATAACTGAAAGTCTATGGCAATGGATGACAGATGACTTGAGAAAATAATATCCGGTAATATATAAACAGAAGAACAAGTGTTTGTGAAATGGTTCTGGTTTGGAAACCAGTGCAGGTTTTAAAACAGGA
This sequence comes from Pseudophryne corroboree, assembly GCF_028390025.1. Taxonomy (NCBI): domain Eukaryota; kingdom Metazoa; phylum Chordata; class Amphibia; order Anura; family Myobatrachidae; genus Pseudophryne; species Pseudophryne corroboree. The sequence continues at coordinate 570,158,120 of NC_086446.1, read as the reverse complement.
AACTTAGGCAGCAAGGTGGAAATGGCAAACCTGAGCAGAGGCAGGAGTCTGACTTCACAGTGCAGGTGATGAGGCACTGGCAGCAGCAAGCTGTATCACAGGTGGAGGAATGAAACACACCTGGAGTCAGTCTTCAACTGCAGGCTGAAGCACACAAGGTGGTGATGAGTGTGAAGCCTTGTTTGCAGGTTGCAGGTATTGCTGGGCCTTGAAGTTCCACGGAGCTGTGCAGAGTAACCAGGAGTACAAGTTCTTAACCAGAGAACCAGGAACACAGGAGGAACAGGAACAGATCCTTTCACATGGGTCGCTGGAGTGACACAAAGTCCAGGATGCCTGCAGACTGATCCTGCAGTCTCTTATGTACCCCATGGTGCACAGGGATTGGGTGAGTGAAGGAAAGTGGGTGCGGCCAAGCACCAGATTGGCCGCAGTATACTGGCTGTTTGCAGACTGTCATGGCGGCGCCCACGCCGCGGCCTAGCGGGGACGCGGCGCGCTACACGCCCGCTGTCTCAGGAGTGTTCCCAGGCCCTTGATGATGTCCCATGGCAGGGGCATAGGTGACAGGTGACCGCAGGGAGCCAGGACGGAGTCCGCAGCGGCGGACGGATGTCAGCCTGGTAAGTCGATTCCTGACAGTACCCCCTCCTTTAGGGGTGGACACCGAACACCCACGTGGCTTGGAGGGATGAGTGCTGTGGAAGACACGGACCAACCTAGGAGCATGGACATCGGACGAATTCACCCAACTTCTCTCCTCTGGGCCATAACCGGACCAATCGACCAGGTACTGGAGACGTCCATACCGACAACGGGAGTCCAGAATTTTGTTGATCTCGAATTCCACGCCCCGCTGAGTTCGAACCTTGGGACCTACTGGAAGAGTATTCTGAAAGCGGTTTAGGACTAGAGGTCTGAGGAGAGAAACATGAAAAGCGTTAGGTATACGAAGGGAAGATGGTAACTTCAATTTGTAGGCCACTGGGTTGATGACTCTTTCGACAGGGTAAGGACCAATGAAGCGTGGTGCAAACTTCATGGATGGGACCCTGAGACGGAGGTTACGGGTTGATAGCCAAACCTTGTCCCCAGGTTTCAAATGAGGAACCGCACGTCTCTTGCGGTCGGCAAAGAACTTGTACCGACTGGAGGCCTTTTTGAGAGAAACGTGAATTTTTCTCCAAATAGATGAAAACTGAGTCAGAGCAGTAGTGGCAGCAGGAACATCCATATGAGGGAGTTCTTGGAAATCAGGTACACGGGGATGTTGCCCATATACTGCAAAGAATGGTGTCGTTTCAGTAGCAGTATGGTATCGAAAGTTGTGGGCAAACTCGGCCCATGGGAGCAGATCGAACCAGTCATCCTGGGAAGATGAAACATATAATCTTAAAAAAGTCTCAAGTTCTTGATTGACCCTCTCTGTCTGCCCATTCGTCTGAGGATGGTATGATGACGAAAACTTCAGTTTGACCTGCATGGCAGAACAGAGGGCCCTCCAAAACCTCGCTACAAACTGTACCCCCCGGTCAGATATTATTTCTGAGGGTAAACCATGTAAGCGGAAAATCTCCCGTAGGAAGATTTGGGCAAGTTTTGGGGCAGAAGGGAGACCCTGGAGAGGAACAAAATGAGCCATCTTGGTGAATCTGTCCACTACAACCCAAATGGTATTATGTCCTTGAGAAGGAGGAAGGTCGGTGATAAAATCCATGGACAGGTGTGACCAGGGACGACTAGGGACAGACAGTGGTTGTAACTGACCTGCTGGAGACTGACGAGGAGTCTTGTGCTGCACACATTTAGGACAGGATGCCACGAAATCCTGGATGTCCATTTTCATCTTTGGCCACCAATATGTCGCAGAAAGGAACTTGAAGGTCTTCAGGACACCAGGATGACCAGTGAACTTGGATTGATGGGCCCAAGATAGCAACTTGGAACGGAGTTCTGGGGAAACAAAAGTCTTACCAGGAGGAGGAGCTGGGGAGACTTGAGATGCAGCGAAAACCACGGGACTCAGGATGGAATGTGGCACTGAGTCAGATGTTCCTTCTTCAGATTCCATGGATCGGGATAACGCGTCGGCTTTCACATTCTGCGAACCTGGGCGGAAATGAAGCTTGAAATTAAAACGTGAGAAAAACATAGCCCACCTGGACTGGCGAGGGTTAAGGCACTGAGCTGCCTTTAAATATAGCAGGTTTTTATGATCCGTGTAGATGTTAAACGGATGTTTGGCCCCTTCTAGGAGATATCTCCATTCCTCGAGAGCCAGCTTGATCGCCAGTAGTTCTTGATCTCCCACGGAGTAGTTAGCTTCTGCAGGAAGAAACTTGCGAGAATAAAATCCACAAGGGTGGACTTTCCCATCGGATCCCTTCTGGGAGAGAACAGCTCCAACCCCAACTGTAGAGGCATCTACCTCCAACTCGAACGGTCTGTTGACATCTGGCTGAGACAGCACTGGAGCAGACATAAAGGCTAGCTTGATCTTCTGGAAGGCTGCCAAGGCTTCTTCTGACCAGTTGGAATGGTCTGCCCCTTTCCGAGTCAGGTTGGTAATAGGAGCGATGAGAGTGGAGAATCCTCGAATAAATTTTCTATAGTAGTTGGCGAAACCCAGGAACCGCTGGATAGACTTGAGAGAATTTGGAATGGACCAATTGGCAATAGCTTCCAATTTTGTCGGGTCCATCTGAAGATCCGATCCGGAAATTATATAACCCAGGAAGGGTATAGAGGGAACTTCAAAGGTGCATTTAGATAGTTTCCCGTTGAGCCGGTTCTCACGAAGACGTCGGAGAACTTCACAGACTTGTAGACGATGAGATGGAAGGTCTTGGGAGAAGATAAGGATATCATCTAAGTAAACAACGAGGTACTTATACAGGACATCACGAAAGATTTCGTTCACAAAGTGTTGGAACACTGCTGGAGCATTACTCAACCCAAATGGCATTACCAGGTATTCATAATGGCCATCTCGAGTGTTGAAAGCTGTCTTCCACTCGTCACCACTCCGGATTCTGATGAGATTATAGGCACCGCGGAGATCTAACTTGGTGAAGATGCGGGCTCCTTTAACTCTGTCAAATAATTCGGTAATGAGTGGTAATGGATAACTATTCTTGATGGTAATGTCATTGAGACCCCGATAGTCAATGCATGGACGCAGTCCTCCATCCTTCTTTTTAACAAAGAAGAAACCTGCACCAGCGGGTGATGATGACGGACGGATGAATCCCTTCTGAAGATTCTCTCTGATGTAATCACTCATCGCCTCAGTTTCAGGAACAGACAACGGGTAGGTGCGCCCCCTAGGTGGCTTCTTGCCAGGAAGGAGATCGATGGGACAATCCCATTCCCTATGGGGCGGCAGGATATCAGCAGCCTTTTCACAGAAGACGTCTGAGAAGTCTTGATAAGCTGCTGGGAGACTTGACTGTGTCTTTACTTCGGTAGACTTTATGGGACACACTTGGGCTAAACAGGATTGATGACAATGTGAACCCCATGAGGTAAGCTGCAACGTTGACCAGTCAAACTGTGGATTATGTAGCTGGAGCCAGGGCATGCCCAAGACAATCTCCTGGGTGGCTTGAGGGATGACCAGGAACTTGATCAGTTCAGAATGGAGAAATCCAACTCCCAGAACCACTGGAACAGTTTGATGAGAAATGTTCCCCTTGGAGATTCGACTACCATCCACAGCAGTAATGTAAACTGGACAAGAAAGTTCACAGGTAGATAGGCAAAATTTATTTACCGCAGCTTGGGTGATAAAGTTTCCTGCAGCACCGCAGTCCACTAATGCTGACGCAGACTGGAGCCCAACTGGAGTCTCTAGCATCACTGGAAGGATGAGGTCTTGTTGAGAAGGAGCTTGACTGAAAGATCCTAACTTGACTCCTCCCTTACAAGTCAGGATCTGGCGTTTCCCGAACGCACCGTGCAGGAGTTAATCTGATGGCCCGCAGCAGCACAGTATAGGCAGAGTCTCTCACGTATTCTTCTTGCCCGCTCTTCAGGAGTTAGGCGGGACCTATTTATCTGCATAGGCTCGTCAGAAGAGGGAGACTGGAACTGTACAGAAGGTATGAACCTTGATCTGCGTGGCTCACTCCGAGCGCGTTCATTATTGCGTTCGCGGATGCGAGAGTCCAACTTAATGCACAGGGAAATCAAATCAGACAGTTGAACAGGAATGTCACGGGTCGCCAGTTCATCCTTGATCCGATCCGAGAGTCCGTGCCAGAAAGCTGCTACCAGAGCTTGGTTGTTCCACTGAATCTCTGCAGCCAACGTCTGGAACTGGATGACATATTGTCCCATGCTTCGGGTACCTTGACGAAGTTGGATCAGGTCTGCCGAAGCTGATGTTGCACGACCAGGCTCGTCAAAGATCCGTCTGAAGGTTGACACGAAGTCTGTGTAGTTGTTAATCAGAGGGTCAGCACGTTCCCACAGAGGAGACACCCAACTCAGAGCAGATCCAGAGAGTAAGGAGATGATGTAGGCAACCTTGGATCTTGGCGTGGGGAAATTATATGGCAATAACTCAAACTGTATTTCACATTGGTTGAGAAACCCGCGACATAACTTTGGACTGCCATCATACTTGCTCGGCACGGGCAGGTGCAGACGTGACACTGGAGCTGATGCAGCCGGCATAGAAGAACTCACAGCACTGGCAGGTGCTGGAGTAACAGGAACAGTAGGAGAGAGTACACTAGGCAGGGATTGCTGTAGTGTATCTAATCGGGAGGACATCCCTTGCAGGAATTGAAGCATCTGCTGCTGCGCAACCTCTTGACCATCCAGACGGGAGACCAGATTTTGCAAGGCCTCTGACCCCACACTCCGTCCACCATCCGAGTCCATCGATCCTGGACTTACTGTCAGATTGTGTTTGGGCTGTGTCCCCGGAGGGGGCGCTAGTGGGTCAGTGGAGGTAGATGGGAGAAAACGAGGAGGCTGGATAACGTTCCTGCGCATGAGCGCAATGGTATTTTATTTGGCAGATGATATAATACAGAATGGTAGCAGAAACAATAATAACAGATGAATAAAGTCAATCACTCAGTATGATAACTGAAAGTCTATGGCAATGGATGACAGATGACTTGAGAAAATAATATCCGGTAATATATAAACAGAAGAACAAGTGTTTGTGAAATGGTTCTGGTTTGGAAACCAGTGCAGGTTTTAAAACAGGAAACTTAGGCAGCAAGGTGGAAATGGCAAACCTGAGCAGAGGCAGGAGTCTGACTTCACAGTGCAGGTGATGAGGCACTGGCAGCAGCAAGCTGTATCACAGGTGGAGGAATGAAACACACCTGGAGTCAGTCTTCAACTGCAGGCTGAAGCACACAAGGTGGTGATGAGTGTGAAGCCTTGTTTGCAGGTTGCAGGTATTGCTGGGCCTTGAAGTTCCACGGAGCTGTGCAGAGTAACCAGGAGTACAAGTTCTTAACCAGAGAACCAGGAACACAGGAGGAACAGGAACAGATCCTTTCACATGGGTCGCTGGAGTGACACAAAGTCCAGGATGCCTGCAGACTGATCCTGCAGTCTCTTATGTACCCCATGGTGCACAGGGATTGGGTGAGTGAAGGAAAGTGGGTGCGGCCAAGCACCAGATTGGCCGCAGTATACTGGCTGTTTGCAGACTGTCATGGCGGCGCCCACGCCGCGGCCTAGCGGGGACGCGGCGCGCTACACGCCCGCTGTCTCAGGAGTGTTCCCAGGCCCTTGATGATGTCCCATGGCAGGGGCATAGGTGACAGGTGACCGCAGGGAGCCAGGACGGAGTCCGCAGCGGCGGACGGATGTCAGCCTGGTAAGTCGATTCCTGACATGAGGAAGTTGGTGGGGTGGTTTGCGTGAGCTTGGTTACAAGAGGAAGGGATTTACTGGTCAGTGGACTGCTTCCGCTGTCGGCCCAAGTTTTTGAACTTGTCACTGACTTATTATGAATGCGCTGCAGGTGACGTATAAGGGAGGATGTTCCGAGGTGGTTAACGTCCTTACCCCTACTTATTACAGCTTGACAAAGGGAACACACGGCTTGACACCTGTTGTCCGCATTTCTGGTGAAATACTTCCACACCGAAGAGCTGATTTTTTTGGTATTTTCACCAGGCATGTCAACGGCCCTATTCCTCCCACGGACAACAGGTGTCTCCCCGGGTGCCTGACTTAAACAAACCACCTCACCATCAGAATCCTCCTGGTCAATTTCCTCCCCAGCGCCAGCAACACCCATATCCTCCTCATCCTGGTGTACTTCAACACTGACATCTTCAATCTGACTATCAGGAACTGGACTGCGGGTGCTCCTTCCAGCACTTGCAGGGGGCGTGCAAATGGTGGAAGGCGCATGCTCTTCACGTCCAGTGTTGGGAAGGTCAGGCATCGCAACCGACACAATTGGACTCTCCTTGTGTTTTTGGGATTTCGAAGAACGCACAGTTCTTTGCGGTGCTACTGCTTTTGCCAGCTTGAGTCTTTTCATTTTTCTAGCGAGAGGCTGAGTGCCTCCATCCTCATGTGAAGCTGAACCACTAGCCATGAACATAGGCCAGGGCCTCAGCCGTTCCTTGCCACTCCGTGTGGTAAATGGCATATTGGCAAGTTTACGCTTCTCCTCCGACAATTTTATTTTAGGTTTTGGAGTCCTTTTTTTACTGATATTTGGTGTTTTGGATTTGACATGCTCTGTACTATGACATTGGGCATCGGCCTTGGCAGACGACGTTGCTGGCATTTCATCGTCTCGGCCATGACTAGTGGCAGCAGCTTCAGCACGAGGTGGAAGTGGATCTTGATCTTTCCCTAATTTTGGAACCTCAACATTTTTGTTCTCCATATTTTAATAGGCACAACTAAAAGGCACCTCAGGTAAACAATGGAGATGGATGGATACTAGTATACAATTATGGACGGACTGCTGAGTGCCGACACAGAGGTAGCTACAGCCGTGGACTACCGTACTGTACTGTGTCTGCTGCTAATATAGACTGGTTGATAAAGAGATGTAGTAGTAGTATGTATGTATAAAGAAGAAAGAAAAAAAAACCACGGGTAGGTGGTATACAATTATGGACGGACTGCCCAGTGCCGACACAGAGGTAGCTACAGCCGTGGACTACCGTACTGTACTGTGTCTGCTGCTAATATAGACTGGTTGATAAAGAGATGTAGTAGTAGTATGTATGTATAAAGAAGAAAGAAAAAAAAACCACGGGTAGGTGGTATACAATTATGGACGGACTGCCCAGTGCCGACACAGAGGTAGCTACAGCCGTGGACTACCGTACTGTACTGTGTCTGCTGCTAATATAGACTGGTTGATAAAGAGATGTAGTAGTAGTAGTAGTATGTATGTATAAAGAAGAAAGAAAAAAAACCCACTGGTAGGTGGTATACAATTATGGGCGGACTGCCCAGTGCCGACACAGAGGTAGCTACAGCCGTGGACTACCGTACTGTACTGTGTCTGCTGCTAATATAGACTGGTTGATAAAGAGATGTAGTAGTAGTATGTATGTATAAAGAAGAAAGAAAAAAAAAACCACGGGTAGGTGGTATACAATTATGGACGGACTGCCCAGTGCCGACACAGAGGTAGCTACAGCCGTGGACTACCGTACTGTACTGTGTCTGCTGCTAATATAGACTGGTTGATAAAGAGATGTAGTAGTAGTAGTATGTATGTATAAAGAAGAAAGAAAAAAAAACCACGGGTAGGTGGTATACAATTATGGACGGACTGCCGAGTGCCGACACAGAGATAGCTACAGCCGTGGACTACCGTACTGTACTGTGTCTGCTGCTAATATACACTGGTTGATAAAGAGATGTAGTAGTAGTATGTATGTATAAAGAAGAAAGAAAAAAAAACCACGGGTAGGTGGTATACAATTATGGACGGACTGCCGAGTGCCGACACAGAGGTAGCTACAGCCGTGAACTACCGTACTGTGTCTGCTGCGACTGGATGATAAATAATGATATAAAAAATATATATATATCACTACTGCAGCCGGACAGGTATATATTATATAATGACGGACCTGCTGGACACTGTCTGTCAGCAGAATGAGTTTTTTATAGAATAAAAAAAAAAAACACCACACAAGTGAAGTCACACGACGAGTGTTTAACTTTTTCAGGCAATCACAATATAGTATACTATACTACTAACTATACTGGTGGTCAGTGTGGTCAGGTCACTGGTCAGTCACACTGGCAGTGGCACTCCTGCAGCAAAAGTGTGCACTGTTTAATTTTAATAATAATATGTACTCCTGGCTCCTGCTATAACCTATAACTGGCACTGCAGTGCTCCCCAGTCTCCCCCACAATTATAAGATGTGTGAGCTGAGCACAGTCAGATACGAGTGTTTAACTTTTTCAGGCAATCACAATATAGTATACTATACTACTAACTATACTGGTGGTCAGTGTGGTCAGGTCACTGGTCAGTCACACTGGCAGTGGCACTCCTGCAGCAAAAGTGTGCACTGTTTAATTTTAATAATAATATGTACTCCTGGCTCCTGCTATAACCTATAACTGGCACTGCAGTGCTCCCCAGTCTCCCCCACAATTATAAGATGTGTGAGCTGAGCACAGTCAGATATATACATAGATGATGCAGCACACTGGGCTGAGCAGTGCACACAGATATGGTATGTGACTGAGTCACTGTGTATCGTTTTTTTCAGGCAGAGAACGGATATATTAAATAAAACTGCACTGTCTGGTGGTCACTGTGGTCAGTCACTAGTAAACTCTGCACTCTCTACAGTTCTACAGTACTCCTAATCTCCAGTAAATCAGGTCAATCTCTCTCTCTCTCTCTTCTAATCTAAATGGAGAGGACGCCAGCCACGTCCTCTCCCTATCAATCTCAATGCACGTGTGAAAATGGCGGCGACGCGCGGCTCCTTATATAGAATCCGAGTCTCGCGATAGAATCCGAGCCTCGCGAGAATCCGACAGCGTCATGATGACGTTCGGGCGCGCTCGGGTTAACCGAGCAAGGCGGGAAGATCCGAGTCGCTCGGATCCGTGTAAAAAAAGCTGAAGTTCGGGCGGGTTCGGATTCAGAGAAACCGAACCCGCTCATCTCTAGTAGCCACAGGCACCACAATAGGTTGGTTCATATGAAAAGATGATACCACTTTTGGCAGAAATTGCGTACGGGTCCGCAATTCTGCTCTATCCATATGGAAAACCAGATAGGAGCTTTTATGTGACAAAGCCGCTAATTCTGACACACGTCTAGCCGAAGCCAAGGCTAATAACATGACCACCTTCCACGTGAGATATTTTAACTCCGCCGTATTAAGTGGTTCAAACCAGTGTGACTTTAGGAAACTTAACACCACGTTAAGATCCCAAGGTGCCACCGAAGGCACAAAAGGAGGCTGAATACGCAGCACTCCTTTTACAAACGTCTGAACTTCTGGTAGAGAAGCCAACTTTTTTTGAAAGAAAATGGATAGGGCCGAAATCTGAACCTTAATGGAGCCTAAGTTTTAGGCCTAAATTCACTCCAGTTTGTAAGCAGTGAAGGAAACTGCCCAGATGGAATTCTTCCGTAGGAGCATTCCTGGCCTCACACCAAGAAACATATTTTCGCCATATACGGTGATAATGTTAAATGTCACGTCCTTCCTAACCTTTATCAGCGTAGGAATGACCTCATCCGGAATGCCTTTTTCCGCTAGGATCCGGCGTTCAACCGCCATGCCGTCAATCGCAGCCACGGTAAGTCTTGGAACAGACATGGGCCCTGTTGCAACAGGTCCTGCCTTAGAGGAAGAGGCCACGGATTTTCTGTAAGCATTTCCTGCAGATTCGGATACCAAATCCTTCGTGGCCAATCTGGAACAATGAGGAATGTTCTCACTCCTCCTTGTCTTATTATTCTCAACCCTTGGGTATGAGAGGAAGAGGAGGAAACACATAGACTGACTGGAACACCCACGGTGTCACTAGGGCGTCTACCGCTACTGCCTGAGGGTCTCTTGACCAGGCGCAATAACTCTGCAGCTTTTTGTTGAGGCGGGACGCCATCCTGTCTATCTGTGGCAGTCCCCACCGAACTGCAATCTGCGCGAAGACTTCCTGATGAAGTCTCCACTCTCCAGGACGTATGTCTGGTGAGGAAGTCTGCTTCCCAGTTGTTCACTTCCGGAATGAACACTGTTGACAGTGCTCTTACATGATTCTTCGCCCAGCGAAGAATTCTGGTGGCTTTCGCCATCGCCACTCTTCTCCTTGTGCCGCCTTGGCGGTTTACATGAGCTACTGCGGTGACGTTGTCTGACTGGATCAGAACCGGTTGGTCGCACAGAAAGGTCTCCGCTTGACGTAGGGCGTTGTATATGGCCCTTAGTTCCAATATGTTGATGTGAAGACAAGTTTCTTGACTTGACCAAAGACCTTGGAAATTTCTTCCCTGTGTGACTGCTCCCCAGCCTCGGAGGCTCGCGTCCGTGGTCACCAAGATTTAGTCCTGAATGCCGAATCTGCGGCCCTCTAGAAGGTGAGCACTCTGCAGCCACCACAGGAGAGATACCCTGGCCCTGGGGGATAGGGTGATCAACTGATGAATCTGTAGATGTGACCCGGACCACTTGTCCAGTAGGTCCCATTGGAAAGTCCTTGCATGGAACCTGCTGAAGGGAATGTTTTTCCCAGGACTCGAGTGCAGTGATGCACTGACACCTGTCTTGGTTTCAATATGTCCCTGACTAGAGTCATGAGTTCCTGGGCCTTCTCTATCTGAAGGTAAACCCATTTCTAGTCTGTATCCAGAATCATACCCAAGAAGGGCAGACGAGTTATAGGAACCAACTGTGACCTCGGGAAATTGAGAATCCAGCCGTGTTGCTGTGACACCTTCAGCGAAAGTGACACGCTGTTCAACAACTGCTCTTTTGATCTCGCCCTTATTAGGAGATCGTCCAAGTATGGGACAACTGTGACTCCTTGCTTGCGTAGGAGCACCATTATTTCCGCCAATTACCCTGAAATTGGTAATGACAATCCTGTACCGCAATTGTCAGGTACGCCTGATGGGGTGGATAAATGGGAACATGAAGGTATGCAGCCTTTATGTTTAGATACACCATCAAATCCCCCCCTTCCAGGCTGGCGATGATCGCTCTGGGCGATTCCACTTTAAATTTGAACCTTTTCCCGTATAGGTTCAGAGATTTTAATTTTAAAAAGAGGTCTGACCGAACCGTACGGTTTTGGGACTACAGCCAAGGTTGAGTCATATCGCCTTCCTTGTTGTAGGAGGGGAACCTTGAGCACCACCTGTTGGAGATACAATGTGTGAATTGTATTTAATATTATCTCCCTTCCTTGGGGAGAAGCCGGTAGGTCCGATAAGGAAAAACCGGTGAGGAGGCACCTTTTGAATTCCAGCTTGTAACCCTGAGAAACAATTTTTTATTGCCCCGGGAACCACCTGTGAGTGAACTCAGATGTGGCTGAAGAGTCGAAGACGTGCTCCCACTGGGGCGGACCCCCTTAGCGGAGCTCCAGCGTCATGCGTTGGATGTAGTAGAGGCCGGGGAGGACTTCTGTTCCTGGGAACTAGCTGTGCCCTGTACCCTTACCTCTGGTAAAAAAAAGGACGCTCCTCGTACTTTCTTGTTATTCTGCGACCGAAAGGACTGCATTTGATAATGTGCTTTCTTAGGCTGTGAGGGAATATAAGGCAAAAAATCAGAATTACCAGCTATAGCTGTGGAGACCAGGTCCGAGAGCCCTTCTCCACACAATTCCTCAGCCTTGTAAGATAAACCTTCCATATGCCTCTTTTAGTCGGCATCACCTGTCCATTGCATGTTCCACAGGACACTTCTAGCAGAAATCGACATAGCGTTGACTCTAGAACCCAGTAGACTAATGTCTCTTTGGGCATGTTATATATATATATATATATATATATACAACCATATACTGCCGGCACTCCACTAAATAAGCAGCTTGCTCCGGTGCCACATCAGGTAAAATGCAAATCCAAGGAAGAAGGCACTCTGGAGTCATCAATAATGGCAAAGTAGCAAATGTGTATTAAAGGTCAGGTCGAGTACTTTCGGGGTCAGCACCCCGTCCTCAGGACCACACCACAACAGTACAATCACAAGACATAGACAACACTTACCCCCTTATACCCCACAGCCCGCGGTAATCTCCTCCCCGTGCCGCCATTCCGCTCCCCAGGGCCGCCGGCCAGAGACGCATCTACTGACGCACTCCCGGAATTCGCTCTGCCGTTACCATAGGAACGTCTGTATGCGTTCCAATAAGCCGGCCATGATGCGTTCCACACATGGTTTTTCAATGCACTCACGTACAGCCGCCCTGTGGGTACAACGGAGGACACAGGTTATAGGGAATACAGCAGGTATACATACCAAAACATTACTCCTTATACTAACAACAAAAATATACACCCACCGGTGGGTAATATTGTTCCCTAAATCCCTGATCTAGCTAATATAGTTCTGTGCGCATTGTTTTATACATGTGTTTTAGGATATGAATATGTATCCACATTAACAAGGTGATTTCCATACTGTATACTGTTGTGTATATGTTTTTGTATATTTTTTGTTGTTAGTATAAGGAGTAATGTTTTGGTATGTATACCTGCTGTATTCCCTATAACCTGTGTCCTCCGTTGTACCCACAGGGCGGCTGTACGTGAGTGCATTGAAAAGCCATGTGTGGAACGCATCATGGCCGGCTTATTGGAACGCATACAGACGTTCCTATGGTAACGGCAGAGCGACTTCCGGGAGTGCGTCAGTAGATGCGTCTCCGGCCGGCGGCCCTGGGGAGCGGAATGGCGGCACGGGGAGGAGATTACCGCGGGCTGTGGGGTATAAGGGGGTAAGTGTTGTCTATGTCTTGTGATTGTACTGTTGTGGTGTGGTCCTGAGGACGGGGTGCTGACCCCGAAAGTACTCAACCTGACCTTTAATACACATTTGCTACTTTGCCATTATTGATGACTCCAGAGTGCCTTCTTCCTTGGATTTTGATTTATATATATATATATATATATATATATATATATATATAAAAATACAGAATGTCAAAGGGAGCTGTTTGTGTTGATTATATAATATACTCTTCCAGATTATGACCACAAAGTGATAAAACACACTTGGTTTATTCACATATTATCTATGCACATTAAACTTAGGTGAACATAGATTACCATAAAAAATCAAATAGTAAACATATTTAAAATACAGATTCCAATTTTGCTGAAGACATGATATAATCAGTGTGTTCCATCCAATAGTATTTTATACAGGATGTCTGATGTTCTCACAGAAAAAACCATACCCGACGCGTTTCGTCCCAAAGGACTTCATCAGGGGTTCATGTCTAAGTAATAGATATGAATCAAATGAACATTTCTATACAATATACCCTGGTGATCATAATTTAAGGTGGTGTTTATATACATACCTATAAATATTGGAAGAGTTATGGGGGAAAGAAACCGATTTAGCGGTAATGTTGTTCCCACAAGTATATTCTGAAAGAACCATATCATAATGAGAATTAGGGTTATTAGATAATCCACTACTATAGGGGGGGTGGTGGAAAAAAGTGGAGTCAAAATATATCAAAATAGATGAATATTAAATCTCTCTTTGATAGTCATGAAACACTTGTATAAGGACATAATGGTCTTGGTAATATACTGTTGCCAGTGTACATAATTTTACCAAAAATAATAATTAAAGGACTGATGTAAAAAGACTCTTATACAAAGAGTCCATAAATATAACAATATTGGTAATATACTGTTGCCAGTGTGTATAATATTACCATAATTAAAGGACTCCTATAAAAAGAGTACCTCGTATATCTATACGATGATCCATATAAATTACATGTAATCAAACATGGCACTTAATTCTTAATACATACCAAGGAATTAAAATCAAAACAAAATCACGTTGAGTGCACCAGTATTCACCATTGGTCCAGCCTATAGTACAAATATTAACTTTATGTATAAATAAGGATCATTTTTTTCTCTATGGGGATAGATGGTAAATTACTTCAGAAAAAAGGGGGGCATAAAAATTGATCATACATACCCTCATATAAGTGCAAATTGGGAGGTTGTGCTGCTGTATTCACTATCAGCTACAACCACACTTATAATGGTCCGGCCTATAAAACAATTAGTGATAACTTATAGTATTTTTCTAAATGCATTATAAGCTGACATATTTTGTATGTAACTTATTTTACATCGTTTTATATACAACAGATTTTGATTCTCTATTACATTCATAAGTCAGGATAATAATTTGGGCTTTAATCATAAAGAGAATTCTTATAGTCAATCTCTGTTTTTACATAGTAACAAAAAATTATTGTTATGAACAAACATCTAAGTATCAACCCAGCCTTCCAGTGTGAATAAAATCAGTGAAATACATAATCTGCTACAATATCTGACACCAAAAAGCAACAATGTGACTTACTTTGAATAATGACAGGCACTCCTGAACAGCAGTGTAACATAGTGCTGAACAGGTGGGTTTATATACCCTTAGCCTTATTGACTCACTTCCTGTGTGTCTCCCACTTCTAACTAATTTATTCTATTATTCTATTTTGCCTTCCGTTTATTTATGTAAATCCGTGGCTTATTTAAATCTTTTTTTGTTAGCTTGAGGCTTTGCTCAAGCTAAAAGATGTTAATGACCGAAGTGGACGCATTAATTGTCTATGCGTTCCACTGCGGTCTCGGCGTGCGTTCCATTGCCCTCACTTCCGGTGTATTGGGCGGAAGTGATGCGGCAGTGTGAACGGTTTAGTGCTGCCGTGGTGGCTAACCGAATGGTAAATTACCAACACGTACCTCACTTCTCTGTGTGTTCCCTACCTAATGTGTACACTATCATTCATACCGATCTATCTCCTGAGGTCCGTGAATGTATTTTCCTTTATGTGTTCCACGGCACCTCCGATTGCGTTTCACTGACATCACTTCCGCTAAATCCAACGGGAGTGATGTTGGAAAATGTGTAGCTATTTACTAATACATTCTTCTATTATTATATCTAATACTTGTGATCCTTATCTAATAAACAGTAGAGATGAGCGCCGGAAATTTTTCGGGTTTTGTGTTTTAATTTTGGGTTCGGTTCCGCGGCTGTGTTTTGGGTTCGACCGCGTTTTGGCAAAACCTCACCGAATTTTTTTTGTCGGATTCGGGTGTGTTTTGGATTCGGGTGTTTTTTTCAAAAAAACCTAAAAAACAGCTTAAATCATAGAATTTGGGGGTCATTATGATCCCAAAGTATTATTAACCTCAAAAACCATAATTTCCACTCATTTTCAGTCTATTCTGAATACCTCACACCTCACAATATTATTTTTAGTCCTAAAATTTGCACCGAGGTCGCTGGATGACTAAGCTAAGCGACCCTAGTGGCCGACACAAACACCTGGCCCATCTAGGAGTGTCACTGCAGTGTCACGCAGGATGGCCCTTCCAAAAAACACTCCCCAAACAGCACATGACGCAAAGAAAAAAAGAGGCGCAATGAGGTAGCTGTGTGAGTAAGATAAGCGACCCTAGTGGCCGACACAAACACCGGGCCCATCTAGGAGTGGCACTGCAGTGTCACGCAGGATGGCCCTTCCAAAAAACACTCCCCAAACAGCACATGACGCAAAGAAAAAAAGAGGCGCAATGAGGTAGCTGTGTGAGTAAGATAAGCGACCCTAGTGGCCGACACAAACACCGGGCCCATCTAGGAGTGGCACTGCAGTGTCACGCAGGATGGCCCTTCCAAAAAACACTCCACAAACAGCACATGACGCAAAGAAAAAAAGAGGCGCAATGAGGTAGCTGTGTGAGTAAGATAAGCGACCCTAGTGGCCGACACAAACACCGGGCCCATCTATGAGTGGCACTGCAGTGTCACGCAGGATGGCCCTTCCAAAAAACCCTCCCCAAACAGCACATGACGCAAAGAAAAAAAGAGGCGCAATGAGGTAGCTGTGTGAGTAAGATAAGCGACCCTAGTGGCCGACACAAACACCGGGCCCATCTAGGAGTGGCACTGCAGTGTCACGCAGGATGGCCCTTCCAAAAAACACTCTCCAAACAGCACATGACGCAAAGAAAAAAAAAGGCGCAATGAGGTAGCTGTGTGAGTAAGATAAGCGACCCTAGTGGCCGACACAAACACCGGGCCCATCTAGGAGTGGCACTGCAGTGTCACGCAGGATGGCCCTTCCAAAAAACACTCCCCAAACAGCACATGACGCAAAGAAAAAAAGAGGCGCAATGAGGTAGCTGTGTGAGTAAGATAAGCGACCCTAGTGGCCGACACAAACACCGGGCCCATCTAGGAGTGGCACTGCAGTGTCACGCAGGATGGCCCTTCCAAAAAACACTCCCCAAACAGCACATGACCCAAAGAAAAATTAAAGAAAAAAGAGGTGCAAGATGGAATTGTCCTTGGGCCCTCCCACCCACCCTTATGTTGTATAAACAGGACATGCACACTTTAACCAACCCATCATTTCAGTGACAGGGTCTGCCACACGACTGTGACTGAAATGACGGGATGGTTTGGACCCCCACCAAAAAAGAAGCAATTAATCTCTCCTTGCACAAACTGGCTCTACAGAGGCAAGATGTCCACCTCATCATCATCCTCCGATATATCACCGTGTACATCCCCCTCCTCACCGATTATCAATTCGTCCCCACTGGAATCCACCATCTCAGCTCCCTGTGTACTTTGTGGAGGCAATTGCTGCTGGTCAATGTCTCCACGGAGGAATTGATTATAATTCATTTTAATGAACATCATCTTCTCCACATTTTCTGGATGTAACCTCGTACGCCGATTGCTGACAAGGTGAGCGGCGGCACTAAACACTCTTTCGGAGTACACACTTGTGGGAGGGCAACTTAGGTAGAATAAAGCCAGTTTGTGCAAGGGCCTCCAAATTGCCTCTTTTTCCTGCCAGTATAAGTACGGACTGTGTGACGTGCCTACTTGGATGCGGTCACTCATATAATCCTCCACCATTCTTTCAATGGGGAGAGAATCATATGCAGTGACAGTAGACGACATGTCCGTAATCGTTGTCAGGTCCTTCAGTCCGGACCAGATGTCAGCATCAGCAGTCGCTCCAGACTGCCCTGCATCACCGCCAGCGGGTGGGCTCGGAATTCTGAGCCTTTTCCTCGCACCCCCAGTTGCGGGAGAATGTGAAGGAGGAGATGTTGACAGGTCGCGTTCCGCTTGACTTGACAATTTTCTCACCAGCAGGTCTTTCAACCCCAGCAGACTTGTGTCTGCCGGAAAGAGAGATCCAAGGTAGGCTTTAAATCTAGGATCGAGCACGGTGGCCAAAATGTAGTGCTCTGATTTCAACAGATTGACCACCCGTGAATCCTTGTTAAGCGAATTAAGGGCTCCATCCACAAGTCCCACATGCCTAGCGGAATCGCTCCGTGTTAGCTCCTCCTTCAATGTCTCCAGCTTCTTCTGCAAAAGCCTGATGAGGGGAATGACCTGACTCAGGCTGGCAGTGTCTGAACTGACTTCACGTGTGGCAAGTTCAAAGGGCAGCAGAACCTTGCACAACGTTGAAATCATTCTCCACTGCGCTTGAGACAGGTGCATTCCACCTCCTATATCGTGCTCAATTGTATAGGCTTGAATGGCCTTTTGCTGCTCCTCCAACCTCTGAAGCATATAGAGGGTTGAATTCCACCTCGTTACCACTTCTTGCTTCAGATGATGGCAGGGCAGGTTCAGTTGTTTTTGGTGGTGCTCCAGTCTTCTGTACGTGGTGCCTGTACGCCGAAAGTGTCCAGCAATTCTTCTGGCCACCGACAGCATCTCTTGCACGCCCCTGTCGTTTTTTAAAAAATTCTGCACAACCAAATTCAAGGTATGTGCAAAACATGGGACGTGCTGGAATTTGCCCATATTTAATGCACACACAATATTGCTGGCGTTGTCCGATGCCACAAATCCACAGGAGAGTCCAATTGGGGTAAGCCATTCCGCGATGATCTTCCTCAGTTGCCGTAAGAGGTTTTCAGCTGTGTGCGTATTCTGGAAAGCGGTGATACAAAGCGTAGCCTGCCTAGGAAAGAGTTGGCGTTTGCGAGATGCTGCTACTGGTGCCGCCGCTGCTGTTCTTGCGGCGGGAGTCCATACATCTACCCAGTGGGCTGTCACAGTCATATAGTCCTGACCCTGCCCTGCTCCACTTGTCCACATGTCCGTGGTTAAGTGGACATTGGGTACAACTGCATTTTTTAGGACACTGGTGAGTCTTTTTCTGACGTCCGTGTACATTCTCGGTATCGCCTGCCTAGAGAAGTGGAACCTAGATGGTATTTGGTAACGGGGGCACACTGCCTCAATAAATTGTCTAGTTCCCTGTGAACTAACGGTGGATACCGGACGCACGTCTAACACCAACATAGTTGTCAAGGCCTCAGTTATCCGCTTTGCAGCAGGATGACTGCTGTGATATTTCATCTTCCTCGCAAAGGACTGTTGGACAGTCAATTGCTTACTGGAAGTAGTACAAGTGGGCTTACGACTTCCCCTCTGGGATGACGATCGACTCCCAGCAGCAACAACAGCAGCGCCAGCATCAGTAGGCATTACACTCAAGGATGCATCGGAGGAATCCCAGGCAGGAGAGGACTCGTCAGAATTGCCAGTGACATGGCCTGCAGGACTATTGGCATTCCTGGGGAAGGAGGAAATTGACACTGAGGGAGTTGGTGGGGTGGTTTGCGTGAGCTTGGTTACAAGAGGAAGGGATTTACTGGTCAGTGGACTGCTTCTGCTGTCGCCCAAAGTTTTTGAACTTGTCACTGACTTATTATGAATGCGCTGCAGGTGACGTATAAGGGAGGATGTTCCGAGGTGGTTAACGTCCTTACCCCTACTTATTACAGCTTGACAAAGGCAACACACGGCTTGACAAATGTTGTCCGCATTTCTGGTGAAATACTTCCACACCGAAGAGCTGATTTTTTTGGTATTTTCACCAGGCATGTCAACGGCCCTATTCCTCCCACGGACAACAGGTGTCTCCCCGGGTGCCTGACTTAAACAAACCACCTCACCATCAGAATCCTCCTGGTCAATTTCCTCCCCAGCGCCAGCAACACCCATATCCTCCTCATCCTGGTGTACTTCAACACTGACATCTTCAATCTGACTATCAGGAACTGGACTGCGGGTGCTCCTTCCAGCACTTGCAGGGGGCGTGCAAATGGTGGAAGGCGCATGCTCTTCACGTCCAGTGTTGGGAAGGTCAGGCATCGCAACCGACAC
This sequence comes from Pseudophryne corroboree, assembly GCF_028390025.1. NCBI lineage: Eukaryota > Metazoa > Chordata > Amphibia > Anura > Myobatrachidae > Pseudophryne > Pseudophryne corroboree. Next base: position 570,138,717 of record NC_086446.1, on the reverse strand, counting down.
AATTGGACTCTCCTTGTGGATTTGGGATTTCGAAGAACGCACAGTTCTTTGCGGTGCTTTTGCCAGCTTGAGTCTTTTCATTTTTCTAGCGAGAGGCTGAGTGCTTCCATCCTCATGTGAAGCTGAACCACTAGCCATGAACATAGGCCAGGGCCTCAGCCGTTCCTTGCCACTCCGTGTGGTAAATGGCATATTGGCAAGTTTACGCTTCTCCTCCGACAATTTTATTTTAGGTTTTGGAGTCCTTATTTTACTGATATTTGGTGTTTTGGATTTGACATGCTCTGTACTATGACATTGGGCATCGGCCTTGGCAGACGACGTTGCTGGCATTTCATCGTCTCGGCCATGACTAGTGGCAGCAGCTTCAGCACGAGGTGGAAGTGGATCTTAATCTTTCCCTAATTTTGGAACCTCAACATTTTTGTTCTCCATATTTTAATAGGCACAACTAAAAGGCACCTCAGGTAAACAATGGAGATGGATGGATACTAGTATACTTATGGATGGACTGCCGAGTGCCGACACAGAGGTAGCTACAGCCGTGGACTACCGTACTGTGTCTGCTGCTAATATAGACTGGATGATAATGATATGAAATCAATATATATATGTATATATAATATCACTAGTACTGCAGCCGGACAGGTAGATATATATTTATTAGGTAATGATGACTGATGACGGACCTGCTGGACACTGTCAGCTCAGCAGCACCGCAGACTACTACAGTAAGCTACTATAGTAGTATGTATCAAGAAGAAAGAAAAAAAAACCACGGGTAGGTGGTATACAATTATGGATGGACTGCCGAGTGCCGACACAGAGGTAGCTACAGCCGTGGACTAACGTACTGTGTCTGCTGCTAATATAGACTGGATGATAATGATATGAAATCAATATATATATGTATATATAATATCACTAGTACTGCAGCCGTACAGGTAGATATATATTTATTAGGTAATGATGACTGATGACGGACCTGCTGGACACTGTCAGCTCAGCAGCACCGCAGACTGCTACAGTAAGCTACTATAGTAGTATGTATCAAGAAGAAAGAAAAAAAAAAAACACGGGTAGGTGGTATACAATTATGGATGGACTGCCGAGTGCCGACACAGAGGTAGCTACAGCCGTGGACTAACGTACTGTGTCTGCTGCTAATATAGACTGGATGATAATGATATGAAATCAATATATATATGTATATATAATATCACTAGTACTGCAGCCGGACAGGTAGATATATATTTATTAGGTAATGATGACTGATGACGGACCTGCTGGACACTGTCAGCTCAGCAGCACCGCAGACTGCTACAGTAAGCTACTATAGTAGTATGTATCAAGAAGAAAGAAAAAAAAAAAACCACGGGTAGGTGGTATACAATTATGGATGGACTGCCGAGTGCCGACACAGAGGTAGCTACAGCCGTGGACTAACGTACTGTGTCTGCTGCTAATATAGACTGGATGATAATGATATGAAATCAATATATATATGTATATATAATATCACTAGTACTGCAGCCGGACAGGTATATATATTTATTATGTAATGACTGATGACGGACCTGCTGGACACTGTCAGCTCAGCAGCACCGCAGACTGCTACAGTAAGCTACTATAGTAGTATGTATCAAGAAGAAAGAAAAAAAAAAACCACGGGTAGGTGGTATACAATTATGGATGGACTGCCGAGTGCCGACACAGAGGTAGCTACAGCCGTGGACTAACGTACTGTGTCTGCTGCTAATATAGACTGGATGATAATGATATGAAATCAATATATATATGTATATATAATATCACTAGTACTGCAGCCGGACAGGTAGATATATATTTATTAGGTAATGATGACTGATGACGGACCTGCTGGACACTGTCAGCTCAGCAGCACCGCAGACTGCTACAGTAAGCTACTATAGTAGTATGTATCAAGAAGAAAGAAAAAAAAAAACCACGGGTAGGTGGTATACAATTATGGATGGACTGCCGAGTGCCGACACAGAGGTAGCTACAGCCGTGGACTAACGTACTGTGTCTGCTGCTAATATAGACTGGATGATAATGATATGAAATCAATATATATATGTATATATAATATCACTAGTACTGCAGCCGGACAGGTATATATATTTATTATGTAATGACTGATGACGGACCTGCTGGACACTGTCAGCTCAGCAGCACCGCAGACTGCTACAGTAAGCTACTATAGTAGTATGTATAAAGAAGAAAGAAAAAAAAAAAACACGGATAGGTGGTATACAATTATAATATTATATATATATATTAATTATATACAATTATATATATATATATATATTAATTAAACTGGTGGTGATTATTAAACTGGTGGTCAGGTCACTGGTCACACTATCAGCAACTTGCAAGTAGTACTCCTAAGCATACAATCACAATATATATTATACTGGTGTGGCACTCTGGCAGCAAAAGTGTGCACTGTACGTTATATGTACTATGTACTCCTGAGTCCTGAGTCCTGCTCTCAGACTCTAACTGCTCCCCACTGTCAGTGTCTCCCCCACAAGTCAGATAATACAATACAGTCACACTATCTACCACTTCACTTCAGCAAGTACTAGTAGTAGTAGTACTCCTCCTAATGCTCCCCAAAATTACTACTGTGTCTCTCTCTAGTGAGACTGTCTCACTCTCTTCTCGAATCTCTATATATAAACGGAGAGGACGCCAGCCACGTCATCTCCCTATGAATCTCAATGCACGTGTGAAAAATGGCGGCGACGCGCGGCTCCTTATATAGAATCCGAGCCTCGCGAGAATCCGACAGCGTGATGATGACGTTCGGGCGCGCTCGGGTTAACCGAGCAAGGCGGGAGGATCCGAGCCTGCTCGGCCCCGTGTAAAAAACCCTGAAGTTCGGGCGGGTTCGGATTCCGAGGAACCGAACCCGCACATCTCTAATAAAAAGTGTAATGTAATTAATAAATGATATACCTTTTTATAAAATTACACATTTTATTTCTTTTTTAACCCCGTATGTGCCCTCATTATCTCTCTTAGATGTTAAATCAGAGAGAATGGTGCAATGGTGGTGGATCGATAAGTTTAATTTAATCCGACCCAATGGTTTGTATATTTTTTATTATTTTTTATATATAAATCTACCCTCATTATAATTAATTCTGATAAGTGCTGATTAATTCTAATAATTCATCTATTCAGTGATAGATGTATACGTGAATACCTATTTCTCCTATTTGTATTATTATAATGAAATTTCCTATATTATTATAATTGTGTGTTGATAATTAATTGGTGCCCATTAATTAATTAAGTTTGTATAAATATATTCCCCTAAGGGTCCACCGTGGTATAAGCAGGGGAGAGTCCGGGGAGCTTCCTCTTAGCGGTGCTGTGGAGAAAAACATGGCGCTGGTGAGTGCTGAGGGAGAAGCCCCGCCCCCTCGACGGCGGGCTTCTGTCCCGCTAAAAGTGTAAAATTGGCGGGGGCTCATGCATATATACAGTGTCCAGCTGTATTTATGCTCCTTTTGCCAAATAAGAGGTTTATATTGCTGCCCAGAGCGCCCCCCCTGCGCCCTTACAGTGACCGGAGTATGTGAGGTGTGTGGGAGCAATGGCGCACAGCTGCAGTGCTGTGTGTTACCTCAGTGAAGATCATGAAGTCTTCTGCCGCCTCTGAATTCTTCTTTTCTTCTCATACTCACCCGGCTTCTATCTTCCGGCTCTGCGAGGGGGACGGCGGCGCGGCTCCGGGACGGACGGCGAGGGTGAGATCCTGCGTACCAATCCCTCTGGAGCTAATGGTGTCCAGTAGCCTAAGAAGCAGGACCTAGCTTCAGAGAGTAGGGCTGCTTCTCTCCCCTCAGTCCCACGATGCAGGAAGTCTGTTGCCAGCAAGCTCCCTGAAAATAAAAAACCTAACAAAATACTTTCTATCAGTAAACTCAGGAGAGCTCACTGAAAAGCACCCAGCTCGTCTGGGCACAGTATCAAACTGAGGTCTGGGGGAGGGGCATAGAGGGAGGAAAGAGTGCACACCAGGAACTAAATTCTTTCTAAAAGTGCCCATGTCTCCTGCGGAGCCCGTCTATCCCCATGGTCCTTACGGAGTCCCCAGCATCCTCTAGGACGTTAGAGAAATAGGGGGTACAAACACCAAAATAAGGACTGCTATGGGTGAGCGGTGATGGTGCTGGGAAAGAGGTGCAAGGTCAGAGGCAGATCCAGCAGTGGTGCTAGGGGGCACCAGCCAAAATCTTGCCTAGGGCATCATATTGGTTAGGGCCGGCTCTGTGGAAAGGATACACGTGAGGTACTGCCTCACCTGCCATAGACTTTTAACTCCAGAGTTTTGGCTATAAAAATTATTAGAATAATGCAAAGAAGATATTTCAAACAAATTATTTGTATTTTTCATATACTTTATACAGTCAAAACTCTGGCACAAACGTTAGTATGACAGGAAAGGCTCTGCCTCACCCCACCGCATGTCACTGATTAACTAGGCATTGTGGGAGCACAGCATAGGTTCCTATTACCGGTTGCCTAGCAACAGCTGGTATTTAAATATTACAGAAGTGCATCATGGGGTTGGTTTCCTAAGCCAGCTGATCGCAGGCAGATATTCTGTATCAGGGGTATGTATGTGATTTCTTACCATGGTTTTTATTCTGGTTAAGCTATCTCTTATAATGAAATAGCATATGTGTGTAGTTTGACACTATTTATGTCTCTCATTTTTTATAGTTTATCACACTGTAATTATCTTGATAAAGACGCCGCAGAGCATTGAAATGCGTTGATACAGTGTTTTATATTGGGTTGATCATCCAAATCCATATGTCTGAACCCACTGCATATTAATACCCGGGTTAAATCTGTCAGTGGATTCAAAATCTCCATCTATATGGTATGGTTGGTTCACACCCACTTTATATGAATTTTACTACAATAAATATCTGTGGTTCCTAATTGCGGTTCCTCTTTTTAGCTTTATATATTTAATGAGAGACATCTAGCTCTACTATCATCCAGTGAAGATATAATAGAAGCCCAGAGAAACCTTGATGCGCTTCATATCATTTTGCTACAAGTAAGCATACATGAAAGAATACGTTGGTGTTCATATCCATCACCATTTTCGTGTCATCTAAAAAGGAGGATTCTGGAAGTTTGTCTGGACTTTTTTGCACAACAATCCTTTCTATATACCTATGGGAGGAATTGATTTTATATCGCAGTATTACACTATGTAATTTTTTTTGTCTTTTTTCTGCATGTGACCATCACTGGTTGAAATGTCACCTGAGTCTACTGGGAGGGATAATTGAATTGTTGGACATTTGAAGCGCAAAGTGAGATTGTACATTTTCTTTTGTATGTTAAGATATACTTTCTAACAAAATATATGGAAATTGTACTTTTTTGTAAAGAGGGCGGGCCTAAATCAGCGGAGCTGTTGGTAACATCTTTGCCTCCATATTAATTAGGTCCCGCTGATAAATCTATTGTATATCATAGACAAAAACAAAATGCATTTAACACTTATTCAATGTTCGCCACCACACCAATTCCCAGTAAGCTACCATACATCTGGTGCAGAGAATGCATCTTAAAAGAAGTTTCCAAGCTTGATTTTATTTTGCTTTTGGAACAAGGCTCCTCTACAGTTCCATAAATATTACACATAGAGGCTATTCATTATGTTAATTATTATGCATCTAACTCGCTACGAGCATCGATACAATTCAACATTGCTACAATGTAGGAAAAGCTGATCCGAAGATCAGCTGTACCCGCAAATCCTTTGTTAAGGTAAAACTTATCACTGTCAAGACTCGGCAGTGCTAATGAGCATGTGTAAACTTGGGTTCACTCCTGCACGACTTCTGGCGGAAGGAGCTAAGCAGTGGCAGAGGTTTCCATTGCCAAAACCGGCTGGAATGTGCTTGTATGAAATTTTGACTACTGTACTTTGATTACAGTAGATTTAGCTGGTTACTTCGAGGCTTTCAAATTAAAATAATCTTTACAGATGTTGAGGTTTGATTACAAGGTCATTCAGTTATGAAAAAAAAGTTGGTCCAGGATGGGAACTCTGTTTTCAGCACAATAAAAGTTAATTTAATGTCCTTCTAATGGGCTCTTTTGATACTGGCAAATAGTTTAAAAACTAGTCAAGTGGGCATGACTTGTGTTTAATGTCAAAGGGATGTAATTAAAGACACAGGGAAGAGGTAAACTTAAACGTCTTTTGATGATATACAGTATGCTGTGCTTAAAAATACTCTGGCCTCTCCAATGTATAACTTCTATGAAGAATAGCCATTGCAGTGGAATAATAGTCATCAGGTCCCATAGTTACATCTGTTTAGGGAGAGAAGCATGCATGGGGCAAGTGCATCTGCAGTGAAGCCCCTTTTGTGGTTTCAGCTGCATAACTTCTAACTTCTAGCTACAACCCAAAATACTAGAAGTCACAATGACACAGCTACACCCAAGCCATGATTACGACTAATAAGCAAAGGCAGCATGCAGGCACTTAAGAAAGGGTTCTTGAGAAACTACTGTATACGCAAGTATTTACAAGAATATGCTCATCGAAGAGGACAAGGAGCCAGTAGCATTACTTTGTCATGTGAGGATATTATGCACTTGTGAAAACAGTAGTACCAGGGACATGCAGTCAGGGGAGGCAGTGCCTCCCCTGTCATTAATGATTCAAATAATACAAAGAAGATACTTATGACTAGTGATGTGCACCGGACATTTTTAGGGTTTTGTGTATTGGTTTTGGAGTCGGTTCCACGGCCGTGTTTTGGATTCGGGCGCGTTTTGGCAAAACCTCCCTTAAAATTTTTTGTCGGATTCGGGTGTGGTTTGAAATCAGGTGTTTTTTTTCAAAAACCCCTCAAAAACAGCTTAAATCATAGAATTTGGGGGTAATTTTGATCCCATAGTATTATTAACCTCAATAACCATAATTTCCACTCATTTCCAGTCTATTCTGAACACCTCACACCTCACAATATTATTTTCAGTCCTAAAATTTGCACTGAGGTCGCTGGATGACTAAGCTAAGTGACCCAAGTGGCCGGCACAGACACCTGGCCCATCTAGGAGTGGCACTGCAGTGTCAGACAGGATGGCACTTCAAATTGGCCCCAAACATCACATGATGCAAAGATTAAAAAAAAGAGGTGCACGATGGAATTGTCCTTGGGCCCTCCCACCCACCCTTATGTTGTATAAACAGGACATGCACACTTTAACAAACCCATAATTTCAGCCACAGGGTCTGCCATACGACTGTGGCTGAAATGACTGGTTGGTTTGGGCCCCCACCAAAAAAGAAGCAATCAATCTCTCCTTGCACAAACTGGCTCTACAGAGGCAAGATGTCCACCTCCTCCTCATCGTCCGATTCCTCACCCCTTTCACTGTGTACATCCTCCTCCTCACAGATTATTAATTCGTACCCACTGGAATCCACCATCACAGGTCCCTGTGTGCTCTCTGGAGGCAGTTGCTGGTAAATGTCTCCACGGAGGAATTGATTATAATTCATTTTGATGAACATCTTCTTCTCCACATTTTCTGGAAGTAACCTCCTACGCCAATCGCTGACAAGGTGAGCGGCTGCACTAAACACTCTTTCGGAGAACACACTGGAGGGGGGGGCAACTTAGGTAAAATAAAGCCAGTTTGTGCAAGGGCCTCCAAATTGCCTCTTTTTCCTGCCTGTATACATACGGACTGTCTGACATGCCTACAGCGATGCTGTCACTCATATAATCCTCCACCATTCTTTCAGTGGTGACAGAATCATATGCAGTGACAGTAGACGACATGTCAGTAATAGTTGGCAAGTCCTTCAGTCCTGACTATCACTCCTGACTGCCCTGCATCACCGCCAGCGTGTGGTTTTGGAAATGTATCCTTTTCCTGGCAGCTCCAGTGGCGGGAGAAAATGAAGCAGCCACCTCTGCCCATCCAGTGTTGGGAAGGTCAGGCATCGCAACCGACACAATTGGACTCTCCTTGGGGATTTGTGATTTAGAAGAACGCACAGTTCTTTGCTGTGCTTTTGCCAGCTTAACTCTTTTCATTTTTCTAGCGGGAGGATGAGTGCTTCCATCCTCATGTGAAGCTGACCTACTAGTCATGAGGAAAATAGGAGAGGGCCTTAGTCGTTCCTTGCCACTCCGTGTCGTAAATGGCATATTGGCAAGTTTACGCTTCTCCTCAGATGCTTTTAATTTAGATTTTTGGGTCATTTTACTGAACTTTTGTTTTTTGGATTTTACATGCTCTCTACTATGACATTGGACATCGGCCTTGGCAGACGACGTTGATGGCATTGAATCGTCTCTGCCATGACTAGTGGCTGCAGCTTCAGCACTAGGTGGAAGTGGATCTTGATCTTTCCCTATTTTACCCTCCACATTTTTGTTCTTCATTTTTTAATGTGTGGAATTATATGCCAGTAATATATCTGGAATTAGACGTCAGTAATGTCTGGAATTAGATACCACTAGATAGATACCAGATACCACTGTGGCTGGAATGATGATCACCTAGGCACAGTGACAGGACATTACCACAGCACCCTACAGCAGCAAGATGCAGCACAAGACACTGGACTTTTAGTCACCACAATGCAGCACTGACACTAAGCACAGATATTAAGTACTGTTCAGGATACTAGAAGTGACACGGGGCTGCAAGATACAGCAATGGACTACTGTACTGTACTACTATATACTGGTGGTCACCACAATGCAGCACTGTACTATTATATACTGGTCACCACAATGCAGCACATATATTGAGCACTGATCAGGAGAATAGAACTGAGTCTGACACGGAGCTGCAAGATACAGCAGTGGACTACTGTACTGTACTACTATATACTGATGGTCACGACAATGCAGCACTGTACTACTATATACTGGTCACCACAATGCAGCACAGATATTGAGCACTGATCAGGACAAAAGAACTGAGTCTGACACAGAGCTGGAAGATACAGCAATGGACTACTGTACTGTACTACTATATACTGGTGGTCACCACAATGCAGCACTGTACTACTATACACTGGTCACCACAATGCAGCACAGATATTGAGCACTGATCAGGAGAATAGAACTGAGTCTGACACGGAGCTGCACGATACAGCAATGGACTACTGTACTGTACTACTATATACTGGTGGTCACCACAATGCAGCACTGTACTACTATATACTGGTCACCACAATGCATCACAGATATTGAGCACTGATCAGGATACTAGAACTGTGTCTGACACAGAGCTACAAGATACAGCAGTAGACTACTGTACTGTACTACTATATACTGGTGGTCACCACAATGCAGCACTGTACTACTATATACTGGTCACCACAATGGAGAATAGAACTGAGTCTGACACGGAGCTGCAAGATACAGCAGTAGACTACTGTACTGTACTACTATATACTGGTGGTCACCATAATGCAGCACTGTACTACTATATACTGGTCACCACAATGCAGCACAGATATTGAGCACTGATCAGGAGAATAGAACTGAATCTGACACGGAGCTGCAAGATACAGCAATGGACTACTGTACTGTACTACTATATACTGGTGGTCACCATAATGCAGCACTGTACTACTATATACTGGTCACCACAATGCAGCACAGATATTGAGCACTGATCAGGAGAATAGAACTGAATCTGACACGGAGCTGCAAGATACAGCAATGGACTACTGTACTGTACTACTATATACTGGTGGTCAACACAATGCAGCACTGTACTACTATATACTGGTCACCACAATGTAGCACAGATATTAAGCACTGATCAGGACAATAGCACTAAGTCTGACACGGAGCTGCAAGATACAGCAATGGACTACTGTACTGTACAACTATATACTGGTGGTCACCACAATGCAGCACTGTCCTACTATATACTGGTCACCACAATGCAGCACAGATATTGAGCACTGATCAGGAGAATAGAACTGAGTCTGACACGGAGGTGCAAGATACAGCAATTGACTACTGTACTGTACTACTATATACTGGTGGTCACCACAATGCAGCTCTGTACTACTATATACTGGTCACCACAATGCAGCATAGATATTGAGCACTGATCAGGAGAATAGAAATGAGTCTGACACAGAGCTGCAAGATACAGCAATGGACTACTGTACTGTACTACTATATACTGGTGGTCACTACAATGCACCACTGTACTACTATATACTGGTCACCACAATGCAGCACAGATATTGAGCACTGATCAGGAGAATAGAACGGAGTCTGACACGGAGCTGCAAGATACAGCAATGGAGTACTGTACTGTACTACTATATACTGGTGGTCACCACAATGCAGCACTGTACTACTATATACTGGTCACCACAATGCAGCACAGATATTGGGCACTGATCAGTATACTAGAAGTGACACAGAGCAGTAATATACAGCAATGGCCTACTGTACTGTACTACTATATACTGGTGGTCATCACAATGCAGCACAAATATTGAGCACTGATCAAGAGAATAGAACTGAGTCTGACACGGAGCTGCAAGATACAGCAGTGGACTACTGTACTGTACTACTGTATACTGGTGGTCACCACAATGCAGCACTGTACTACTATATACTGGTCACCACAATGCAGCACAGATATTGAGCACTGATCAGTAGAATAGAACTGAGTCTGACACAGAGCAGCAAGATACAGCAATGGCCTACTGTACTGTACTTACTGGTAGTCATCAAAATGCAGCACTGTACTACTATATACTGGTCACCACAATGCAGCACAGATATTGAGCACTGATCAGGAGAATAGAATGGAGTCTGACACGGAGCTGCAAGATACAGCAGTAGACTACTGTACTGTACTGCTATATACTGGTGGTCACCACGATGCAGCACTGTACTACTATATACTGGTCACCACAATGCAGCACAGATATTGAGCACTGATCAGGAGAATAGAAATGAGTCTGACACAGAGCTGCAAGATACAGCAATGGACTACTGTACTGTACTACTATATACTGGTGGTCACCACAATGCACCACTGTACTACTATATACTGGTCACCACAATGCAGCACAGATATTGAGCACTGATCAGGAGAATAGAACGGAGTCTGACACGGAGCTGCAAGATACAGCAATGGAGTACTGTACTGTAATACTATATACTGGTGGTCACCACAATGCAGCACTGTACTACTATATACTGGTCACCACAATGCAGCACAGATATTGGGCACTGATCAGTATACTAGAAGTGACACAGAGCAGTAATATACAGCAATGGCCTACTGTACTGTACTACTATATACTGGTGGTCATCACAATGCAGCACAAATATTGAGCACTGATCAAGAGAAAAGAACTGAGTCTGACACGGAGCTGCAAGATACAGCAGTGGACTACTGTACTGTACTACTATATACTGGTGGTCACCACAATGCAGCACTGTACTACTATATACTGGTCACCTCAATGCAGCACAGATATTGAGCACTGATCAGTAGAATAGAACTGAGTCTGACACAGAGCAGCAAGATACAGCAATGGCCTACTGTACTGTACTACTAAATACTGGTAGTCATCAAAATGCAGCACTGTACTACTATATACTGGTCACCACAATGCAGCACAGATATTGAGCACTGATCAGGAGAATAGAACGGAGTCTGACACGGAGCTGCAAGATACAGCAGTAGACTACTGTACTGTACTACTATATACTGGTGGTCACCACGATGCAGCACTGTACTACTATATACTGGTCACCACAATGCAGCACAGATATTGAGCACTGATCAGGAGAATAGAACTGAGTCTGACACGGAGCTGCAAGATACAACAATGGACTACTGTACTACTATATACTGGTGGTCACCACAATGCAGCACAGTACTACTATATACTGGTCACCACAATGCAGCACAGATGTTGAGCACTGATCAGGATACTAGAAGTGACACAGAGCAGCAAGATACAGCAATGGCCTACTGTACTGTACTACTATAAACTGGTGGTCACAACAATGCAGCACTGTACTACTATATACTGGTCACCACAATGCAGCACAGATATTGAGCACTGATCAAGAGAATAGAACTGAGTCTGACACAGAGCAGCAAGATACAGCAATGGCCTACTGTACTGTACTACTATATACTGGTAGTCATCACAATGCAGCACTGTACTACTATATACTGGTCACCACAATGCAGCACAGTACTACTATATACTGGTCACCACAATGCAGCACAGATGTTGAGCACTGATCAGGAGAATACGACTGAGTCTGACAAGGAGCTGCAAGATACAGCAGTAGACTACTGTACTGTACTACTATATACTGGTGGTCACCACAATGCAGCACTGTACTACTATATACTTGTCACCACAATGCAGCACAGATATTGAGCACTGATCAGGAGAATAGAACTGAATCTGACATGGAGCTGCAAGATACAGCAATGTACTACTGTACTGTACTACTATATACTGGTGGTCACCACAATGCAGCACTGTACTACTATATACTGGTCACCACAATGCAGCACAGATATTGAGCACTGATCCGGAAAATAGAACTGAGTCTGACACGGAGCTGCAAGATACAGCAATGGACTATTGTACTGTACTACTATATACTGGTGGTCACCACAATGCAGCACTGTACTACTATATACTGGTCACCACAATGCAGCACAGATATTGAACACTGATCAGTAGAATAGAACTGAGTCTGACACGGAGGTGCAAGATACAGCAATTGACTACTGTACTGTACTACTATATACTGGTGGTCACCACAATGCAGCTCTGTACTACTATATACTGGTCACCACAATGCAGCATAGATATTGAGCACTGATCAGGAGAATAGAACTGAGTCTGACACGGAGGTGCAAGATACAGCAATGGACTACTGTACTGTACTACTATATACTGGTGGTCACCAAAATGCAGCACAATACTACTATACACTGGTCACCACAATGCAGCACAGATGTTGAGCACTGATCAGGATACTAGAAGTGACACAGAGCAGCAAGATACAGCAATGGCCTACTGTACTGTACTGCTATATACTGGTGGTCATCACAATGCAGCACTGTACTACTATATACTGGTAACCACAATGCAGCACAGATATTGAGGACTGATCAAGAGAATAGAACTGAGTCTGACACGGAGCTGCAAGATACAGCAGTGGACTACTGTACTGTACTACTATATACTGGTGGTCACAACAATGCAGCACTGTACTACCATATACTGGTCACCACAATGCAGCACAGATATTGAGAACTGATCAGGAGAATAGAACTGAGTCTGACACAGAGCTGCAAGATACAGCAATGGACTACTGTACTGTACTACTATATACTGGTGGTCACCACAATGCAGCACTGTACTACTATATACTTGTCACCACAATGCAGCACAGATATTGAGCACTGATCAGGAGAATAGAACTGAGTCTGACATGGAGGTGCAAGATACAGCAATGGACTACTGTACTGTACTACTATATACTGGTGGTCACAACAATGCAGCACTGTACTACCATATACTGGTCACCACAATGCAGCACAGATATTGAGGACTGATCAAGAGAATAGAACTGAGTCTGACACGGAGCTGCAAGATACAGCAATGGACTACTGTACTGTACTACTATATACTGGTGGTCACCACAATGCAGCACTGTACTACTATATACTTGTCACCACAATGCAGCACAGATATTGAGCACTGATCAGGAGAATAGAACTGAGTCTGACATGGAGGTGCAAGATACAGCAATGGACTACTGTACTGTACTACTATATACTGGTGGTCACCAAAATGCAGCACAGTACTACTATACACTGGTCACCACAATGCAGCACAGATATTGAGCACTGATCAGGAGAATAGAACTGAGTCTGACACAGAGCTGCACGATACAGCAATGGACTACTGTACTGTACTACTATATACTGGTGGTCACCACAATGCAGCACTGTACTACTACATACTTGTCACCACAATGCAGCACAGATATTGAGCACTGATCAGGAGAATAGAACTGAGTCTGACACAGAGCTGCAAGATACAGCAATGGCCTACTGTACTGTACTATATACTGGTGGTCACCACAATGCAGCACACTGAGCACAGATATTAAGCTTTTCAGGCAGAGAACGTAGCCACGTCCTCTCCGCTCAATCGACAATGCACAAGTGAAAATGGCGGCGGTGCACGGCTCTTTTTATGGAATCCGAATCTCGCGAGAATCTGACAGCGGGATGATGACATTTTCCCCCATTCGGGTTTTGCGTGTTAGGCGGGAAGAACCAAGGCTGCCTCGGACCCGTGTACCGAACCCGCTCATCTCTACTTATGACACATATTCTGTGTCATAAGTATTTCCTTTATTATTCTAGTCATTATCACAGTGTAAAGTGTGTTTGGAAGGCACCGATCGAGGTGCCTCCCGTTGTGAATTGGAAAGGTGTGGGAGTGAGGGGCGGGCACGGGCGGGGCCTAGCCATGGGCATTAACAGCCAATTGAAACTGCATAGGAAAGCGGCACCATTAGGGTTGCTGCTTTCATACAGGGACGTGCTTTCAACCTATGAGCTTAACAGCCACCGCCCACCAGATGAAGACGCCGGAAGCCCTGGGAAGGCGGTGGCCATGCAAAAGAGCTTAAAGGCCGCCGCCCACCAGGTGAAGACACTGGAAGCCCTGGGAAGGCGGCGGCCATGCAAAAGAGCTTAAAGGCTGCCGCCTCCCAGGTGAAGATGTCGGAGGAAGACGCCGGATGCCCTGGGGAGGCGGCGCTCCCCCAGGTGAAGACGTCAGAAGCCCTGGGAAGGCGGCGTCTACGCAAAAGAGCTTAAGGGCCGCCACCCCCAGGTGAAAAACCCGAGTAATAAAAGACATAATAAGACATTGTTGTTGTTTTTTAAAGATTTTCTTTACAGGTGGACTACAGGTGCCAGCGGGCCCATTATGTCCGGGCATGCTGGCACTTGTGGTTCTCCAAGTGCCAGCATGCTGGGGCAAGCTTGCTGGGACCTGTAGGCCACCTGTAAAGAACAATTTTAACATACAATGGGGGTGTGGGGCATAGCACTGGGCTATCAGCCCAGTGCTGGTTGTTGCTCAGGAGGGGGGACCCCATTTTAATTTTTTGGGCCCCCGCTTTCTGAGGAATTCCAGACCTGGGCTGACTGGCTTGGGGGGCACTTTAATGGCATGGCAGGGGGAACCCACACTGAGTGTCTCCCCTGCTATGGCATTATCCTCCCTGGCTGGTGCTGCCTGGTGCTGGTTTTAGTGGTGTGTGGGGCGGACTGCACTTTTTTCTTTCCCTCAATGGGGGAAGGGGTGTGGGGTGTTTAGCTGCCAGTGCCTCCCCTACCACTGACCTCACTGCATGTCACTGTACAGTACATACTTGAATATAAGGGAGGCTCCCAAATCTTGGGTGATGCTCCTAGACCACCAGAAGAGTGGGACAGTCTCCCGAATCCACTCTCCACCCGCCCGAGGCCACCCACTTTCTGAGTCAATTTAACTGGACGACTGAAGCTGCAATTTGTGCTAAATTGCGTTATTGTGGTTACCACCACACTACACTATGGGGGTCATTCCGAGTTGTTCGCTCGTTGCCGATTTTTGCTATATTGCGATTGGTCGCTTACTGCGCATGCGCAAGGTTCGCAGACCGCATGCGCTTAGTTATTTTACACAAAAGTTAGGTATTTTACTCACGGCATAACAAGGTTTTTTTCATTGTTCTGGTGATCGTACTGTGATTGACAGGAAGTGGGTGTTTCTGGGTGGAAACTTGCAGTTTTCTGGGCGTGTGCGAAAAAACGCTGTTGTTTCTGGGAAAAACGCGGGAGTGGCTGGAGAAACGGGGGAGTGTCTGGGTGAACGCTGGGTGTGTTTGTGACGTCAAACCAGGAACGAAACTGACTGAACTGATCGCAATGGCTGAGTAAGTCTCGAGCTACTATTCGCAATTCTGCTAATCTTTCGTTCGCAATTCTGCTATGCTAAGATACACTCCCAGAGGGCGGCGGCTTAGCGTGTGCAATGCTGCTAAAAGCAGCTAGCGAGCGAACAACTCGGAATGAGGGCCTATGGCAGTAATTATGTAATGGGGCTGGTCACAGTGATGCAATTGTTCCATCAGCCCCTGCCCCGTGCCCACTTTTCTGCACCTGCAACCCCCCCCCCCACTGCGGAGCTGACTGGAGGTAACCTTGAAGTTGTCAAGTATGATTCTGTAAAGGTTTCAAAAATGAATACCTAATTCAGTAAGGATTGCAAATTCTGCTAATTAGCAAGCCTTTGGAGCGCATGCTGGGGGCCGCCCAGCATGCTGACTGGCGCCTCCTCTAGTTCAACAAGCAGAAATTGCGAACGCATTGCAATTTCTGCTTGTTAGCAGAAACTAAGGATGGCTCCTCCCGGTGCAGTTTTTTCTCAATATTCGCGGTTGGATCGCTTACTGCGATCCATCCTGAATTAGGCCCACAGTATGTTGATTTCTTCAGTCACAAATAACAGGGAATCACTAAGAATTGTATAGAGAATTAGGGCCGGAATTTGAGTCACATGGACCTCTCTTCATTGATGCAAATGGTGAGTTTTTGCATACAGCACATGCTCACATGTGAATTTCCACATTTCTGCATATGCCCTTCCTATACTGAGTCAGACACAACTTGGCTGGATCTGTCTTTCCATGGGAACTGGACAGTGGCAAAGAGATCACACAGAAACCAAGGAAGAGAAGCCTGTTTCTGATCTCTCCCATGCATCTAGCATGGGGCTGGTGCAAGTAAAGAAACCAATCATGAGGGTTGCGGTTGTAATATCAACGGGCGGTACTGGCGTCCGCTTGCAAACGCATGATCCCCTGCATTAGTTGAATGCACACTTGCATTAGCGGCTGCTGGCAGCTAAAGCCACTTACTGTGCCACTCAGGATTAGCGCAATGTTATATAAAGGCTTACTGTAAAAAACAAAGTAATTTTTGTATATTTAAAAGACATAAAGGGTTATTGTTTAAACAATTGTTATAAATGTTAAACTCTCATATTTCATTTGCACAAGAGGCAAATTACAGAATGAAATATCCATCATTGTAAGTGCACATGACAGAGCACAGATTAAAATGAATGAATTGCTCTCATAGATGATAATCTGAAAATGTTCTTATGCTGTATACTGTATCTTTCAGTTTTAGTCATGTGCCAAGTAGAATTAAATAATTAAGCAGCTGATTAATTTGTATGTACAGTATGTAACGGCAGGGCTTCTTTGTCTACCTTGGGGAGGAAAACTGATGTAATTCTAAGACCATTTTAACACTACATTATCATCAAAGCTTAATATTGTCATTAATTAAAGGCTTTAACATGATGTCTGGGACTTTTTTCTTTATTCCATTCTGTGTATTTAGGTTTATAAGGGTGAGATTGCAACTATGTGAAACCTCTATCAGAAAGCATTAGCTTACAGACTAATGACTGAGCTGTCTCATGCAAAATAGATAGTATTCAGGCTGAGCCTGGGCGTCAATGTTTTTATCTACCTGTCACCAACATTCCTCATCTTGTAATTGTATAAATACAAAAATAATGTAAAACATATGTTGCTAACTTTCTCCTCTGGAATGGTATTATAGTATCCCTTTTATATGAGTTAGTAGGGAAAACAGAAGGAGATAGGAGCATATTTATTAAACAATATTTGGGAGGGGTAGCCATACATATAAAGGATCCCCTGGATTTAAATAGGGGAACCGCAGCAGATATCTCTGCTATCCATTACGATGCCTTAATTTCTGACCGCAAACCAGCCCCGATAGTTGCAACGGAGGCTGCTAGGCTGTTGGATTTACCAAGCTCCGGTAGCTAACGCCATCCAACTATGGGGGTTATTCAGAGATGTTAGCAAACCAAAAAAGTAAGCAGTTGAATAAAACCATGTTGAAGTGCAGGTGGGGCAGATGTAACATGTGCAGAGAGCGTTAGATTTGGGTGAGGTGTGTTCAAACTAAAATCTAAATTTGCAGTGTAAAAATAAAGCAGCCAGTATTTACCCTGCACAGAAACAATATAACCCACCCAAATCTAACGCTCTCTGCACGTTATATCTGCAACATGGTTTTGCCCAATTGCTAACATTTTTGGTTTGCTATCAACTCTGAATAACCACCTATGGCAATAGCCTGTGGGCTGCTGTATCTAGAATTTTTTGCGGATAGGGAACTTCCAGATCCTTCTCCATCACCCCTACATGTGCAGTACGCAACCTGGATCTGTCACTCTGATCACAGCTCTTCGCTGGCACAGGCTATTATCAGAGTCCATGTCCTGGCAAGACCTTAATAGTACATTTGCATGGAAAAATTTTACATTTTCACAAGCAAATTTATGTGTAAAATATTTATTACATCCACATTAAAATGTAGGTTGTGATAAATGTGCCCCTTAATGCATATTAATGTAGTGGTTCCGTCGAAAGGGTGAAAAGGTCGACAGGGTGAAAAGGTCTACATGAAAATGGTCGACACAAAAAAGGTAGATACCATTTTTTTTTGCATTTTTGTGGTCTGTGTGGATAGTTTGGTCACTTGGGATCCTCAAGTGTAGAAAGGCGTTATGTCAACCATTTCCATGTCGACCTTCTGACCCTGTCGACTTTTTGACCCCGTTGATCTTTTGTACTGTCTACCTTTTTCATGTCGACCTTTTGACCCTGCCGACCTAATGTCTGTCTAACATATGGTGTCTATCTATTGACTGTCTAACTAGACACTGTCTATCTACTGTATTATCTAGATACCCAGTGTCGAACTGGGGCATGTAGGGCCCACCGGGGGAATGCAGTGGTAGGGGCCCATGTTAGGGGTGTGGCCAGTCTGCACCTCATTGGTTTGACTAACCATTAGAGAGTGCAACATCTGGGCCCCCTCATAAATATACACAGTAAATTCAGCTGCTGCATGCATAATAATGTACCAGATTAATAACAGATTAATAACAGCAATGCACTGTAGAAAATATACCATACAGTAGTCCAGTATAAGGTAACATATGTATAATGTATAATTCAAGTGCATAATCTGGAACCTGATCCTTAGAGCAGGAGGTGGGCCCCCAGTAGGGTTTCCATCTCATCCCTTTAATTCTGGACACATATTAATTACACAGGTTCTGTGGCTGATTAAAACCAAGTGAAATGGAGTCTTGAAGTCAGCCAGCCACAGAACCTGTGTAATTAATATGTGTCCAGAATTAAAGGGATTAGGTGGTAACCCTAGCCCCCAGGTTTCCCCTGTACCCCTGTGGGCCAGTCCAAGCCTACGGATACCCAAAACAACTTCTGCAGCCATCCCACTTTCCAAGCCCCCTGTCACTCATTCTGGCTCATAATGTGCCATTGTACAACTTTTGCAATTATTTGTGCACCCTCAGTATACACTCTAGTAACCCTCTTTGCCTATATTTCTACAAGCTCAGCTACTGTATCCATGAGAGGGAATTTTGTCACAATCACCATTTTAACCAGTTTCTGTACTAGTGTCACTGTCACAAATTTGCCAGTCTTGCAAGAAGTTAACAATAGTCTGCAATTTACTAGAAAGCAGTTTGTCAGTCTCAGCAGAAGAGGACCAAGGGGCCTTTTTATCATTAGTATAGATAATGGTGGTGATAAGGATGTTGTTGTTTTTTTTGTGTTTTCTTTTAGTGCAGTTTACTGAGAGGCTTCAGGAAAAACAATAGGCCTGATTTGGTACTGCACTATAACATATCATTTTGCAAGCAGTTTTTAGACTTATTTCTGATTATTCAGTCAGTATTTTATATGTAGTATTTATAGACAACTGTGTATGTTAAAATAAATGCTTTTCTTTTTAAACAGTCTTTAGCCGCATTATTGGTTAAATACTTAATTTAATGTTAGATTTCCTTGTGTGCTGCTTAGTTGTTTTTATTATTTCTAGAAGCCATGTCCCTTTGTCATAAATACTAAAAGAAACAAAGAACATTTTACAAAACTATTTGATGAATGCGCCCATTCCTGCATCTTTTATTATAGTAGTTCTATAGCAGAACAGCAGACAGTACTAGTTTAGTATACTGTAAATACTTACCTCGTACTATATACTGTAAGTTATATTTATGTAGCAGTTACTTCTTCAATAGATTTTACCTTAGAAGTCTTTCATTGGGAACCAGTTTCATTAATTGTCTTTACGATTATGTATGAGTAAAGATGACTGAGTGTTCCCGATTTATTGCGCTAATAAAACCAAGACTACATTTTATTAAGCTGATCTGTGTGTACACGGATCCTGTTATAAACAGACACGGACCATAATCTATGAGCTCATTGCTTGCCGAGATTTAGATAATTTGAGAAATGTTCTGCCAGACCATCTCACCTGAACAGAAAGGATTGTTTTGGGGACTTGTGATATACTGTAGCACTTTCCACAGCAAATAATATTCAGAGGGAAAAAATTAGAGATGAGCGCCTGAAATTTTTCGGGTTTTGTGTTTTGGTTTTGGGTTCGGTTCCGCGGCCGTGTTTTGGGTTCGAACGCGTTTTGGCAAAACCTCACCGAATTATTTTTGTCGGATTCGGGTGTGTTTTGGATTCGGGTGTTTTTTTCCAAAAACACTAAAAAACAGCTTAAATCATAGAATTTGGGGGTCATTTTGATCCCAAAGTATTATTAACCTCAAAAACCATAATTTACACTCATTTTCAGTCTATTCTGAATACCTCACACCTCACAATATTATTTTTAGTCCTAAAATTTGCACCGAGGTCGCTGTGTGAGTAAGATAAGCGACCCTAGTGGCCGACACAAACACCGGGCCCATCTAGGAGTGGCACTGCAGTGTCACGCAGGATGTCCCTTCCAAAAAACCCTCCCCAAACAGCACATGACGCAAAGAAAAAAAGAGGCGCAATGAGGTAGCTGTGTGAGTAAGATTAGCGACCCTAGTGGCCGACACAAACACCGGGCCCATCTAGGAGTGGCACTGCAGTGTCACGCAGGATGGCCCTTCCAAAAAACCCTCCCCAAACAGCACATGACGCAAAGAAAAAAAGAGGCGCAATGAGGTAGCTGACTGTGTGAGTAAGATTAGCGACCCTAGTGGCCGACACAAACACCGGGCCCATCTAGGAGTGGCACTGCAGTATGTATGTATAAAGAAAGAAAAAAAAACCACGGTTAGGTGGTATATACAATTATGGACGGGCTGCCGAGTGCCGACACAGAGGTAGCCACAGCCGTGAACTACCGCACTGTACTGTGTCTGCTGCTAATATATAGACTGGTTGATAAAGAGATAGTATACTCGTAACTAGTATGTATGTATAAAGAAAGAAAAAAAAACCACGGTTAGGTCACTGGTATATACAATTATGGACGGGCTGCCGAGTGCCGACACAGAGGTAGCCACAGCCGTGAACTACCGCACTGTACACTGGTTGATAAAGAGATAGTAGTATACTCGTAACAACTAGTATGACGACGGTATAAAGAATGAAAAAAAAACCACGGTTAGGTGGTATATAATACAATTATGGTTGGACGGACTGCCTGCCGAGTGCCGACACAGAGGTAGCCACAGCCGTGAACTACCGCACTGTACACTGGTTGATAAAGAGATAGTAGTATACTCGTAACAACTAGTATGACGACGGTATAAAGAATGAAAAAAAAACCACGGTTAGGTGGTATATAATACAATTATGGTTGGACGGACTGCCTGCCGAGTGCCGACACAGAGGTAGCCACAGCCGTGAACTACCGCACTGTACACTGGTTGATAAAGAGATAGTAGTATACTCGTAACAACTAGTATGACGACGGTATAAAGAACGAAAAAAAAACCACGGTTAGGTGGTATATATTATAATACAATTATGGATGGACGGACTGCCTGCCGAGTTCCGACACAGAGGTAGCCACAGCCGTGAACTACCGCACTGTACACTGGTTGATAAAGAGATAGTAGTATACTCGTAACAACTAGTATGACGACGGTATAAAGAACGAAAAAAAAACCACGGTTAGGTGGTATATATTATAATACAATTATGGATGGACGGACTGCCTGCCGAGTTCCGACACAAAGGTAGCCACAGCCGTGAACTACCGCACTGTACACTGGTTGATAAAGAGATAGTAGTATACTCGTAACAACTAGTATGACTATGACGACGGTATAAAGAAAGAAAAAAAAATACCACGGTTAGGTGGTATATAATTATACAATTATGGATGGACGGACTGCCTGCCGAGTGCCGACTGCCGACACAGAGGTAGCCACAGCCGTGAACTACCGCACTGTACTGTGTCTGCTGCTAATATAGACTGGTTGATAAAGAGATAGTATACAACAATATACTACTATACTGGTGGTCAGGCACTGGTCACCACTAGTCACACTGGCAGTGGCACTCCTGCAGCAAAAGTGTGCACTGTTTAATTTTAAATTAATATAATATTATGTACTCCTGGCTCCTGCTATAACAACCTGCAGTGCTCCCCAGTCTCCCCCACAATTATTATAAGCTTTTATACATTGATGTGCAGCACACTGGGCTGAGCTGAGTGCACACAGACTGAGTCACACTGTGTGACTGCTGTGTATCGTTTTTTTCAGGCAGAGAACGGATATAGCAGAGAACGGATATATTAAATAAAAGTTAACTTAACAACAACTGCACTGGTCACTGTGGTAAACTCTGTCTGCACAATCTCTCTCTCTCTCTCTCTCTCTCTTCTAATCTATTCTAATGGAGAGGACGCCAGCCACGTCCTCTCCCTATCAATCTCAATGCACGTGTGAAAATGGCGGCGACGCGCGGCTCCTTATATAGAATCCGAGTCTCGCGAGAATCCGACAGCGTCATGATGACGTTCGGGCGCGCTCGGGTTAACCGAGCAAGGCGGGAAGATCCGAGTCGCTCGGACCCGTGAAAAAAAAAGTGAAGTTCGTGCGGGTTCGGATTCAAAGAAACCGAACCCGCTCATCTCTAGAAAAAATATGAAAAGGATTTGTGTACTCTTGACACAGCAGATCTCTTTAAAACTAAAGCCTTACTTCCTAAAGAGAAAACCCTCTATATAGTAATTTGTTCCGCTGGTTTCCTGGTTCTTGTATGTTGGAAATTATACTAAATTGTAGAACTTCTGCGGTTCATGAAACCATTTGAAATGTTTCTGTATGTTATTGCTTGACAAAAAACACACATCTGTTTTGTAACTTAGTTTTCTCTTCCCTGTAAATGAGGACATTGGGGCTAGTGAGGTATAGTGTAAGAGATCAGCACCTTTGTATTAGAGAACCTACTATATCTCACTTCATGAAAATGTTTATATTTACATTCCGCTAACAACCATCACTGTTGCTATGGAAACCAATGAACAGCAGGATGCCAAAGAAAATGGAAAGATCAGGCTGTACTCTTCACACCTTACATGTAGCGACACTCAAGTAATTTTTACAGTATATACTGCCAGCAGGTAATAGCCATAATAACATATTACAGAATAATGACATTTACTCACCTTTTATTATGCCTATTGTCTACTTAATTTACAGAATAATGAGGCCAAAGCAGGGAGGCAGAGACATACTTACAAGTACTGTGTGTACAAACTACAAGACGTTGTGGAGCTCAGGGCAAAAGCTTGCATTGTGTGCCCCCATGATGAAAATATGGATAGTGTGTGCAACTAAAATATATGGACGTGTATTCATGGGGAAGGGACATGGACACAGAATAGTACCAATTAACATTACACCACACAGTAGTACCCCTTATACATGCTATGCCACACAGTAGAGCTGCTTATACACATTATACCACAGTAGAGCCGCTTATACACGTTGTACCGCAGTAGATCCCCTTATACACTTTACACCATGGTAGAGCCCCTTATACACATTATACCACAGTAAAGTTGCTTATAGACATTATACCACAGTAGAGCCGCTTATACACATTGCTCCATGGTAGAGCCCCTTATACACCTTACACCACAGTAGAGTCGCTATGGAAGTAGCTGTATTTAACTATTTACTTGTTTAATTAAAATAAATAAAAAATACTATGGGTGGTATTCAAATGATATATCATGCCCAATCTCCTTTCTAAAGTGATCCTTGTTATCGCTCATACCATACCCATAGTAATCAGGTTTAGCTGCTTAAAAGGATGGACGACTCGCTACCCCGAGGGTAGCGAGCTGAAATGATGATACCACGTTCGTCAGCAGAAACAGAACGGGTGTGGAAGGGGGTGGAAAGAATTAAATACCACCCTATGTATGCACAGACTGACCGGATCTTAAAACCCCCAATACCTTAATGAAAGTAATGCCCTGAATGTGACGTACCACAGACCCGTTAACCCCCCAATCTCTCAATTAAAATAATAATCTCCCAATGCCTCAATGAAAATAATGCCCCAAATGTGATCCCCCACAAACCTGAACCCTCCCTCAAACTTTCAATTAAAATAATACTCCAAAACTCCCCCCCCCCACCCCCCCAACCAGCAGCTTGAGGGTAGATAGAGGTGCTGTAGTATCAATGTAGAGAAAGGTGCTGTGGCAGCCAGGGCATAGAGAGGTGCTGCAGGAGCTAGGGCAGAGAGAGGGAATGCAACATCTGAAGTAGAGACATGTGCTGCAGCTTCCAGGAAAGAGAGAGAGATGTTGCAAAAGCTGGGGCAGAGAGTGATTATGCAGCAACTGTGGCAGAGAGAGGTGCTGCAGCAGCTGGACTAGACAGAGAAAGGTGCAGCAGCAGCAGAGGCAGAGAGTGGTGCTGCAGGACAGAAGTCACCCTGGTGCACAGCTACAAGCATACAGTGAGGTACTGCTGTTGTACCTGGCCTGCCCTGTTCCCTACCTAATCTCAGAGTCTGAGTCAGTGTGCGCTGCCTCTGCTCCTCCTCCTGCTGTACGGCTGCCTGTACAGCAGTCCACGGCACAGCATGGAGTGGCGGCACACCCTCTAACTTTGCTGGCGTCTGGAGCTCACATTCCCCCTGAGTGTAGATGATTTTACTGGGACACTGTGCTATCCTCAATTTGAGTCAAATAAAATATAATTAACGGGGCCAGTTTTAGGCAAATTAGGGGTCTGGGTCAAAATCACAGCCGTGTTTCATTAGCAACAGTTTGACAATTGTTCTCTAAGAATTCTGCAAAGTAATAGTTTTGTGACACTGGAACTGGTAGATGCAAAGTGTAAATAATTCTATTTCATACCTCCCAACTGTCCCGATTTTGCAGGACAGTCCCATTTTTTGGGGTCTGTCCAGCTGTCCCTCCCGTGGGCCACAGTGTCCCACGGTGGGTGGGGGTGGGGGGAGGCAGTTGGGAGGCTCCCTATCACTCGCTGCTCTGCACAGCGTCTATTGCAGTGAGGCAGAGGGACTGGGGGCATGTCCAGCAGCTCACAGAGCGCTGGCCATGCCCCCACTGTGACGGAAATGGGAGGCGTGGCTTGCGATCGCGTCATTCACATGAAGCCACGCCTAATTTCCGTTAGACCACACCCCCTTTTCGGCACCACGCTGCTTCGCAGCGCATGGAGTCCTGGGTCGCAGCCTCCAGATGTTGGGAGGTATGCAATTTGTCTTCATTGTGGCTATAAAAATGACCGTGTTGTGTCTATAACTTAAATATGCTTAGGAAGGATACAAGGATTTATTGCAATGTGTAACATAAACCAAACAAATAATTCCCAGCACACTGGGACTAATACAGATGTGGCTGTTCTTGCTGCTGCTGTTGCTACCGTTTGCAATATGCAATTGCAACTATATGCTAATATGGGCAGAAGTTAACATGAGCATAGGGTCACACACTGTTATCGCATCATTTCTGCCCGACGGCGTATAATTGCTGATACATCTGTACCATTGTTGCATATTGACTTATGTCACAGAACAGAATCTGAGTGTGTCTGAAGACGCACAGGTTGAGCTGCTCTCCTGGGATGCAGAGGGCTCTCCAGTTGCAAGTGGTAATTTATGCACGCCCAGAAAACACCATATAAACTGCCATGACATGCCTGAGTTTACTTAACCACTCCCCCCACACTGTCTTCCTGTGTCTCACTTTGCGAATAATCCCTTATTGTGACCACAATCGCAATTCACTCGCTAAGCGTGCATGCTATGGCTCACTTGCATGCGCAGTAAGAAAACATGGGCCCAATTGAGTGAAAAAGCGATTTTGCGACCACATCTCAATTAGGTCCATTATGGCTTGCAGCAACCAGTATATTATACTTTATGCCTATTCTGGAGCTTAGTATACAAACTACCTTACTGGTGCTGTTACAGGTTGAGTCTCCCATATCAAAAATACTTGGGACCAAAAATATTTTGGATATTGAATTTTTTCGTATTTTGGAATATTTGCATACTCTAATGAGATATCATTGGGATGTGACCCAAGGCTAAAGACAGAATGCATTTATGTTTCATATCCACGTCAGTGACGTGCAGTATGGTCGATGACCAGGGAGGCACTGCTGCACTCACACATCACGCAGGCAACACACATCCAGTCCAGC